>NC_139027.1:57264414-58636810 GCF_964662115.1 Mustela nivalis
CCTGGAGAACCTTTTTTAAACCTCTGATCATTTGGGCATATTCCAAGTCAAGTTGAATTGATAGGGGATGCAGAAAATGATCAGAATAATTACAAGTCCCATTATATAAGAGATTACTTTGCCAACAAAAACACTCATAGAATGTCTTTATAGACCTTACTTGCACCAGAATTAAACTTGTCTTTCTCAGTAGCTATTTCCAAAGCTGAACAAACTGCATTGTGTAAATGGGTCAGTTTGTGCAGTATTCTGCATGAAATGTTCAGGTATACACAAAGGCTGTTGGATTATAAATTTCAAGGGCAAACTAGCATCCAGTCAAGCAGATAGAGGAGAAAGCTATGTAATATTCTTAGAGGAAGAGAAGTTCCTCTTTAATTTATAGGCTGCGTTCAGTTTCCCAGGCTCTTGGCTTGGATCGTACTCACCTCTTAGCTCCAGGTTTTGCTCTTCCGCCAGTCTCTGTCTTCGTTCTCTCACGTTTCTGCCTCCAAGTCCTTGAATCACACTCAGCAGTACTTGGGTATAATCAGGCAATTCTGCCTCCGTCCAAGGTCCAGGGCCAAAGAACTCGATGTAATATTTTGGATTAGCTTTTATTTTTTAAAAATATTTTTTATTTATATATTTGACAGAGGATGAGAGACAGTGAGAGAGGGAATACAAGCAGGGGGAGTGGGAGAGGGAGAAGCAGGCTTCCCGCTGAGCAGGGAGCCTGATGAAGAGCTCCATCCCAGGACTCTGGGATCATGACCCGAGCCAAAGGCAGACGCTTAACTACCTAGCCACCCAGGTGCCCCGGATTAGCTTTTAAAAAATAAACAGATACCCCATTGACTGAGGTCTGTGAGTACTTTTCTGCTGTAATACCACTGGCTTCAAATCAGGTGAAAGAAGCAAAACATTATAAATGGTGCATATGTGAACTTTACTTAAGAGGCTTTGAGGGTCCTACCTCCATTTACCATGTTTATCCCAAAGTGTTCTTTATTTGATTTTGGTAGTGAAAACCAAAGTTGAATTTTAGTAACAGCTTTTTCATATTAATTTTTTTTTATTTTAAAGATCTTATTTAATTGACAGAGAGAGAGAGAGATCAGAAGTAGACAGAGCAGCAGGCAGAGAGAGAAGGGAAAGCCGGCTCCCCACTGAGCAGAGAGCCCGATGTGGGGCTTGATCCCAGGACCCTGAGATCACGGCCTGAGCCGAAGGCAGAGGCTTAACCTGCTGAGCCACCCAGGTGCCCCACAGCCTTTTTATATTTATAGCTTTTTATGAGTTTTGTCAATTTTCCCTCTTAGATGATAAATGATGGAGTTGGGGGAGTTACATAGATTTTAGGGCAAGAACCCAATTCATCATTCATTGGCATTTAAAATTTCAATTCATCACTTCAGCCCCCAAGTCTTGAGGAGAAGGACAGGCATTGCTTGTCTGACTGAAAGCATCAGAAACCTATCAAGGTAACTTAGAATACAGAGACTTGACTTATCAGAATCTAAGGAAGGCTTGGGTCACCAGACTGTGGGAAGTGTTATCTTGCAGTTGGCCTGAACGTGGGCAGAGTTCTTCTTTCTTCTCTTTCTGCATGTTTGTTTCATTCCTTCTCATGGCAGACCGTTTTTCCACATAGTTGGAAACATGGGCACCAGCAGTTTATTTTATAGCTTCTGTCCCTAAGAAGTTCTCTAGAGGCCAAGTTTTAAAAAAATCGTAGCTGGGGGAATTCATCAGATCAATATAGGTCACGTGTCCATTCCTGTAACACTTACCAGGGATCAGGGAGGTGGGGGTCATGTAGGAACATGGGGACACATGTATTTACCCACACAATTAGAAGTGAGTGGGTGGGTAACTGGGTATTTCTCCAGATAAGAGATGATTGTTGGGAAGAAAATTCTCGGAACACCTGGGTGGCTCAGTCGTTAAGTGTCTGCATTCGGCTCAGGTCATGATCCCAGGACCCTGGGATCTAGCCCTGTGTCCGGCTCCCTGCTCAGTGGGAAGCCTGCTTCTCCCTCTCCCACCTGCCCCAACCCCCACCCTAGCTTGTGTTCTTGCTCTCGCTGTCTCTGTCACATAAATAAATAAGATCTTTAAAAAAATTTTTTTAAATTTAAAAAACCTGCCTCTTTAAAAAAAAAAAATGTCTCCAGCATGTGTACTCACTATGACATGCCAGGATAATGCCTTTCAGGTGTTTTGATAGAAACTCATAGTAAAAAATACATTTTACATAGAGGAAGACATATACTGTTTAACTTAAAAAAAATTCATGAAACAATATTCACCCTCACTATGGCTTAAGGCATTCTGATATTTTCTATTACATTGCATTGTAGTTCACTAAGAAAAAAAAAATACTGATTATAATTCACCTAATTGTTTTCATGACTCATTAGTGGATAATGATCTGTTGTTTGAAGAAATACTATGTTAGGCATTAAGAGTAGCAGGTTGTTCACGTGCAAACAGATACTTGGGCATGAATATTTTTTGAGTATTATTGAAGAAATAATTTACATTTTAGAAAGATGCTAGACTCTCAGGGTGACATATATGTGACATGAATGCCCTTCTCAGTTCCCATGGTGGATATGATGGTGCCTTTCCTACTGAAGAATCCTGGAGCCACCACCCAGCCCTTTGTAAATTCAAGTCAATGAAACAAGCACTATGCTTGCAGTTCACTCTGTTTTAGATTACCTTTTGTGAGAAATACTGAAATCTGTGGACGTAGAGAATGTCTCCAAATGCTTTCAATTCTCTCTGAAAACATCAACACCACTTTCTCGAAAACTTCCCTGTGGCAGCATGAAGGGCTGCTTCACTGAGCACCGTAACACTATAAAGAAGAGATGGAGGACATATTTACTCACCCAAGAGCCAGTTGAAAAGCGAAGGTCTCTTCTTATTTTCTACTGAGACATTTGAATCCTCAGGCTTTCATCTCTTAAGCTGAATTGAGATATTCAGATGGAAATTTAGAGTGGTAGTGCCTACAGAATGACTCCTGAGTGGGACTTGGCAATGCAGAGAGGACTGGTCAGCTCCTTTCTGCAGACCATCCCGAGCCCATACAGGTCCTAAATAACCGATAAGCTTGCAGTGCCATGACTCTCACTGTGAAATGCAAAGCAGTACAACTTTTAGAAGAATGTGCTGGAGAAGAGAGAGTTAGGAATATGGAGAGATTTCATAGACAAGACACAAAAAGTGCTGACCATAAAGGAAAAGACTGATAAATTCGACTCTGTTTGATCAACTTCTGTTCACTAAAAAGATGGGACAAACAGATCAGGAAAAGTATTTAGAACACCTACAGCAGATAGAGGACTCATACTCAGAATACAAAGAGCTGTCTTGGGAGTGTAAATTGGTACAACCATGTTAGGAAAAAGTCTGGTGGTATCTAGTGAAGCTGAAGATAAGATATCCTGTGATCCAGCAGTTTCACTCCCAGATTATACGTTCAAGCAGCAGTTCCTCAAACCTTTTGATCTCTCTTTATACTTTGACAAATGATGGAAAACTTCAAAGAACTTCTGTTTACATGAATTAAAACTATTGATATCATCTGCCACATGAGAAAACAGAAATATTTTTAAAAATATTTGTTTATTCATTGAAAAGCCCGTTACGTGTTAACATAAATAACATTTTAAATGAAAAATAACTAAATTTTACCAAAACAAAAAAATTAGTGAGAAGAGTGGCATCGTTTTACAGTTCTGCAAATTTATTTAATGTCTAGCTTATCAGAAGACAGCTGGATTCTCTGTCTTCATTTCTGCATTCATCTGTTGTGGTATGTTGTTTTGGTTGAAGTATATGAAGAAAACATGGCCTTGCACAGATACGTACTTGGAAAAAGGAGTATTTTAATAACCTTTTCAAACAATTGTAGCTATTCTTCTTTGATACCCAACTAACACTACAAATGGTAGTTTCTTAAAGGTTGGTGGCTGTGTGAAACCTAAACCGTATCAATAAACTTGCAGTTATTTATTAATTAAATGATCTTAGCTTATCTTGCACGTTGCGTGGATTTTTACTCATGCATGGTTTTGTAACCCCAAACATGGATTATTTGGAAAATACTGGTTTACTGATGTGTGTGGGTCTTTTCATTGTTGACACATTTCATTATACAACATTAAGATATCACATTCTTGAAGTTCACTACCAATCTCATCAGAAAAGTGTTTAAGTATGGGGAAGCTGTCAAGCACAAGATATAAGATACAGATACAAGTTTTCCCAAATTCCAATTTTCACTTGAAAGCCCGAGTTTTATCACTGGCACCAAAACTGTCAGTTGTTTTTCTGAAGCGATAGGCTTACTTGTCTGCCAGACACTCCAGTCTGAATCACCAGAGTTTGTCTGTCATTCCTTCAGTGAAAATGGTGTCCTATGAAAGAAGCAGCCACGTCAGTGCAAAGGTCAGCAATTGCCCAAGTGCCTTTCTCCAGGCAACCTTTGAACTTTGGTAGGCCACCTAAGTGCTATGTGTGGACTCTCCCGTTTTGGCACAGGATATTAAAAAGGCATGTTTGCAAAGGTAGAGATTGAATAAAATTAAAATTTTTACTGATCCCCTGGGGACATTTTAATGTGAACCTGGCATATTTTCTTTAGTGTGCGGAGGGGAGGGAATACAGTGATTGCTGGTACAATCTGGTCCTGCTCATGTTATCTTAAACCCATCCCAGTTTTCCAGTTCTGCAGTAGTCAAGTGTCTGGGGTCCCCAGAGGTCCTGGGACCCCTCTCCACTCCAGGAGTTCTTTGGAGCTGGTTTGAGAGCTGCTGCCCTGGAGAAGGAAGGCATGGCTCTTATGCCGAGGAAACAGCAGGAGGCATCAAGGAGAGCTGTGACTCTGCAGGAGTAGGGGGAGGGCATGTAATCCAAGGAGGGGCACCCGGCCGGGTGGGTGCTTCTGGCATGCCCACGATGTTCTGTGTCTTGACCTGGGTGGGGATGTTGCTCTATAATATGCAAATCTGTCCATTTATATGTATGCACTTTTCTTTGTGTTTGTTACTTCAAAGTCCAGTTCTCTTTTACTAGTATTGCTATGCTCTGGTTTAGCAAGATAGGGTCTTGAGGAAGGAACCACCCTCCAGTGTTCCCCTCTTTGTATTGGATGACGGATGTATTTGTCCAACCTTTTCTGCTTTTGGAGCTGTGGTTCCTTTGGTTCTATCATAGTTGAGGTAGGAATTCAGATATTCAAGTGCATCTTCCTTCTCATAGTTACTTATGTGGCCAAGGCAATAAAAATTTTGACAAGGAAACTTTCTTAATTCAAAACTTTATATAGTGCTTAGTTACTTGAGACTTAGGAACCTCTCTGTAGAATCTGTTCCTATATCCTTATTTTCTGGAAAGGGAACAAAGTGAAAAATGACTTGAGTAAGGACTTGAGTAAGTGCAGACTAAAACCATTTCTAACTCCTTCTGCTGTTATTAAATCATAAAACTCTGGTGACTGTAAAGAGAATGAGAAATAGTAATGAGATTTCGGCATTACTGGATTATTTTACTTGTGGTCAGGCTATTATTAGTGGTCAAATTTTATCTCTGTGACACAGAACTAAACCCACTGAGGTACCAAGACTTGTATTTTGTAGGTAAGAAAACTGAGGCACAGAAAAGATTGGTAACTACTTCTATAGCAAAGTCTGGACTAGTCTAGATTTCACAATTTCTAGAATTTGCTTTTCCCACACAGCCAGTTGGATTGTAAGGAGCTATGTGTCTGCCATCACACCGTGGACTCTTTTCTGCTTCTGTCTTTGGCCCTCTTGCTGCAAGCTGAGCCCAGGCTCTCCCACTCTTGATCAGGAGCATCAGTCCATGTTCTGTACGTACATCAGTACCATCTCCTGTGCTTCCTTCTGGGCCGAGACTAGGAATGAGAACATTTAGAAAACCACAAAGACCGAAATCATTTCAGTTTTTTTCTTTTAGAACCTGAGTGCATCGAGGTGTGTGCATTCTCTGAGGCCAGTCATGGCCTTCAGCCTGAATCCCTGTGCCGTAAGCAAGAGGAGTGCTTCTTGTTTGTGTGTTAGCTGTCAGGATGGCTGTAGACAGGTGGAGCTGGACCACAGAGAAAACCGATTAGCTTTCACATGTGCCTGATCTTCCAACAAGGCTGTCCTCTGGTTCCTTGGCAGAGGTTCACACACTCTGGGTTTGTGTGTGTGAGAGCATGTGCACTGAGAGAACAGAATCATCCCAGCTTGGTTGCCGAGATTAGGCCAAGAGTGCTGGACTCTGGGGGCTCTGGGGAATGGCGTGCCCGTAGCACGAGCTCTGATTTAAATGGACATGTGAAGTCTTCTCAGAAGTGGCTGAGAATCTCTGACAATAGAGTGAGGTAATTAGAAAATAAATTAAGGCTCCTTTTATAGGTTGTCCAGGCTAGTCTTTCTTTCTTTCTTTTTTCTTTTTTTTTTGAAAGTAATATTTACCTTTGTTAAGGGTTAGTGTCGCTGGATAAATTAAAAACATTTTTTTGGATATTATAGGCCTTGTATTTCACAACCAGGACCCACATTCAGTACATATTTTTCTCATTAACTCCTTCCAGGGTGTTATTTCTAAGATTTAGGTCTTAATTCCAGTCTTTCACAAGTGAGATATAACAGAAATCTAAGAAATGAGTCTACTAATTGCATTTTTACTGATGCATTTCAAATAGGGCAGTCTAATTATAAGCAACCCTACACAAATGGCTGCTGCTTTGCCCCAATTTTCCCCTTCTAACCAGGCCCAGATGCTGCTGCCACGGAAGGCGTTGTCTGTGCTCACAGAATCTGAGGGTCGGAGTGGAGGAAGGAGGGGAAATTATGGAAACAGTGGCCAGGGAGTGGACCCCAGGAACAGAGCCAGTCCAGTCAGCCTCTGGCAGTTTCCTGCATTCTTGCTTGCTGCTAGAGTTCTTTATCCTCGTCAAGTGCCACTGAACACAGTAACAAGTGTAGGGGTGGGGGAGGAGTCTTCTTTAACACATAACAAGGAGGGTAGGAGCATGAGTTTGGAGTCTGACACTTCAGACTTGAAATTGGGTGTCAGTCACTTCCTAGCTGTGTTACCTTTGTGCTGGTTGCTTTACTTCACCTGCCAAGTCTGTTTTCTCTTCTGTAAGTGGGGATAATTGTAACTCCCTCCTAAGGTTACTCTAGGATTAAATAAGACTTGTGTACATACACCACCGTACATGGGCCCATGCCTAGGATGTAGTAAGCTCTCAGTAGATAGTAGCTCTTATCATATAATGCAAAAAATTAGAAGGTTCACTAATGATCCCTGCAGTATAAATTATCTTTAAGAACAGTGCTTTATTGCAAATATCACATTGAACTCTACTCCCTGGAGGAACTGACATTTCAAGAGGGGAAGGAGGAGGGAATTTCGGCATAGAGAAGCTAGGCAAAGGGGCAGGTCAAAGTGGGAAATGCAAGGGATTTAGGGCATCATAAGCTTCTGTGCAATGGGGAGAGGAAAACTAAGAAATGGGACCGGGTGGGTTCTTCCTCCCTTTTCCACCATATACACATTGTTGCCAGGACCCCACACTCAGGTTGGGACTGTTAATACTGCATCTGCCCTCTGGCTGGATATTCAGTCCCAGAGCTTATAGCAAAGTACCCGTGTTTGGGTCTTACCTCAGTCCCTCAGATCTGAATCTCTTCAGGAGGGAGACCCAGCAGCAGCTCCGGGAATTGAGGTGCAGCTGGGGTTTGGAAGCACTTGAGCTACGTGTGGGTTAAATATACTTGTGGAGGTCAGCCTGGACACCTGTCTGTTCCAAGTTCTAAACACATGGGAACTTCTTACTTACACATGCATGTGTGCGTGCGCTCATGCACATGGGAATGTCACAGACGGCCTGAACTTCACCCAAACTTAGTCCTTCGCTGAGTCTGCAGTCGGGAGGGTTGTAGAAAGGGTTATTGTCACTGCTTTTAAGGTGGAGAAATAAGTTTATTTACCAACAACTGTAGAATTTCCAACATACCACGAATGCCATAATAGAGGCATGAATTAGGATGACAGCTCAGAGGAAGGACAAAGCACTCAAGTGCCAGCGGGGGAAGGCTTTTTAGAGGAAGTGCATTTTAACTTGAATCTTAAAGGATGGGGATCGGGTTTTGGTTGGTGAGGATGAAGAGGGAAAGGCATTTTGGAGAGAGGGAATGTTGTGAACGAAGGTGCAGTGACAGAAAAGCCCAAGGCATATATAGGAACAGTAGATGGCCAGTTAGGGAGAGAGTTGAAGTTTATGCTGAGGACTCTGGCAAGTTTATGCGGTTTGAAGTAGAGGGTAATGTGGAGAGAGCACGCTTTTAAGGAAGGTGAATCTTCCTGATGGTACTCAGGACAGAAGACTGGAAGCAGATGTGTTTACATGGACGTGTGCTTTTCTGAACACAAGAGGCTATGTACAGGAGTGCGGGAACAGTGCGTGGTGGACAGTGGACAGTGATGGTGAGGTGACATGGAGAGAATGGGAAATGGGAGGGGAGGCGGCTGGATTAGGGGAAAGGAAATTCTTTTACTCAACCTGTCTGATGTCTGCAAGATCTGTGTTGGCCCATTTCAACTCATTATTGGGGTTATTCCTCAAGATGCATAGGTGCAGAAAAAAGCTGGAAAAATTTTTTGAAAACAACCTCCTTTTCCCGAGATTTTTTCCCCTGAAATGGAGTGTAGAATATTGGAAAAATTGTTTAAGGTGTTCGAGATTTTTTTCCCTGAAATGGAGTGTAGAATATTGGAAAAATTGTTTAAGGTGTTCTGTTGCAACCTGCTCATAACTGCTGATGCTCATAACTGCTGATTCTCCCCTACCCCGAAATTATTTCTGAAAACCTGGCAGTAGAAAGACTTCTCTGGAAAGCCATCTGCAGCTCTCACTTCCCTGAATCTCATTCTCCCTTTGTCAGGCATTCTTTATCTAATGGCCCAGATAAAATGAACTCTGGGAGAATCTGAGTGCATTTCCACTTATGAGCACAGAGAAATACTTTATTTAGAAATAGGAAGGGTTTTATTGCAAGCCAACCCGTGTGGCTGCTGAGCTCTGCTATCCAAAAATTCAGGAAGGCGTGTGGGTGTAGGGGCACTTCTCCTGGATTCGCCTGGATTTGCCCTAGACTCAGAATCGTGAGAAGGGATGGTGATTTATGTTATTTCCAGTTAATCTAAACATTAAGAATGAGAAGAAAGGCTATTGTTACTGCTGCCTTAGAAATGAGACTAATTAGGCAAAAACCATCCATGAGAGAAGTTATCGTCTTGGATTAGGCTGGAAGGTGGCCTTGCCTTAGGAAGTTTCTTCAACCTTAAAGACGTTTTTAAAAAAGGGGATAAAGACAATAGAACAATATTTTAAGTTTTTATCTTAGGAAAGACTCCTAAAAAGCTTTCGAACTTCTGCTTTTACTTTTAACATTTGCCTTATTCCATGTATGTATATTTATATATAGGAAAAAATCATATCCATGCAATTGATGTATTCTGCAATATGCACTTAAAATATAACAGTCTTACATCTCCATATTACTTTTATGATAAAAATTCATTTCGTATTATACATGTTTTATTAGATTTATAAATCATAATTTATCAGGCATTTTTTAATACTGGATCATTAGATTGTTCCTTGTTTTTAGGTACTAGAGAAACACTGTACTGTGTATCCTCTATGTATGCATTTTGTTTTTATTCAGTGATTTCCCTCGAATAGATTCCTGGGAGCAGATTTATTCAGTCAAAGGGTATAATATCTTTACGGTGCTTGTCTCAGTTCCTTTCTGAAAATGAGTCCTTTATGTATCTGGTTAATGCTCTCATGATAATAAACCTAGAAACTGTAAAACTCTTAATTCACTACAATTTTGATTTTAGGTTTTTCCTAAAGAATTTATTTATTTATTTATTTATTTTGAGAGAGGGAGAGAGACAAAGAAAGAGTATGCGAGTGAGGGGCAGATGGAGAGAATCCTCAAGCAGATGCCCTGCTGAGCACAGAGCCCACCTCAGGGCTTGATCTCATACCCTGAGATCATGTCCTGAGCTGAAACCAAGAGTCAGGAGCTTAACTGACTGAGCCACTCAGATGTCCCGATTGTGTTTTTTATTACCTCAAGTTGATAACATTTCCTTAAAATTAGGCTCTCATAAATACATTTTCATTTATATACATATATATACAATACATTACAGCTGTAATGTATTAAAAATAAATTCAATTCATGAATTTATTATCTAAATAACCTGTATCCTTTATTATATAAAATAAATCCCATATATTATATTCATTTCTTTAATATTTCTGGAAAGTTTATCTTCCTAGTTTTTTTTTTTTTTAAAGATTTTATTTATTTATTTGGCAGACAGAGATCACAAGTAGGCAGAGAGGCAGGCAGAGAGAGAGAAGGGGAAGTAGGCTCCCCGCTGAGCGGAGAGCCCGAGGCGGGGCTCGATCCCAGGACCCTGGGATCATGACCTGACCTGAAGGCAGAGGCTTTAACCCACTGAGCCACCCAGGCGCCCCCCTAGTTTTTTTTTTAAGAACTTTAAACACTCTTAAAATCCTACTTTTTCCTTTCTTCATAATATGCTTAGGTCAGTTCAGTCGAATTTACATACCTACTATGTCTCAGAGTCTCCTTTAAAAATTTTGGTTTTGTGCATACACTTGTATATTTTTTTCTGTTAATCTGAAAAAGGAAAAAAACCTCATTTTTATTTAAGTTATTATATATTGATTTAATATATTAAAATGTGTTTTTCTGCAGTTACAAGTCATTTCGAGTTTAGGTGGGTCTTTTTCCAAGGACTTATTTTCTGTGTCTGATATATAGCTATGTTAAGACTAAAATAAGCTTTGTGGCTGAGAGTAGTCTCCTTGCCAGTTGGTTTCTGCCACACTTTTCTTTCCCCTCCAGTCCATCCTATTCATTACTCCCAGATTAATTTTCCTAAAACACTGCTTACTGAAAAACCTCATTGAAAAACCTTAATTGACTCCCCATTTCTAGATGAATTGAGTATAAACTTTTCACCTTGGCATTTAAGACCTATGACAAAACATGCTTTTTGCAGGCTCATGAGAACCAGTGGTGAGGAGATTGGTGTGCTGCCACGGCTCCCTACCCCAGAAACTCCTAGGTGTAGGACCCTCCGAAATCCCTCTCTTTTACAGCTCCCCAGTTGAAGTACTGCTGGACAGGGGTGATGAACTCTGGCACTGGAAGAGGGCAGAGACTTACATCCTGGCTTTGGCACTTACCAGCTTAATGATTTCTAGCATGGGGGTAGGGCTCTCTATACTTAGGCTCTTTTCTCTCAGTAAAATGGGGTCACATAGTATCTTGTGAGAATAACTGCATTTCTGAATACAATAATTGCTACAGGGTAAGAACTAAACAAATACGGACTGCTACTGTTTCCTAGTAATAGTAGTAGTAATAAAAGTCATAAGCTTTGCATTCAGGCAGATGTGGGCTCATATCATAACTCAGTTCTTCTTTCCAGATCTTATCTGAATAACTGAATTCTCTGACCCTTAGTCTTCTCACCTACAAGCAGGGCTAGTAATGCCTCCCTTTTTAAATAGAAGATACAAGATATAAAATATCACATTGCTACATAGGGGCAGAAAATCATGTGCCAGGTGCTGTTCTATGCTCTTATGTTTTAAGTACCCTTCCCATGAATCCAATAAATTCAATTCATGAATTTATTATCTAAATAACCTGTATCCTTGGTTAGTTGTACCACTACCATCGTTATTCTATAGATGAAGAAACTAAGACACAGAGAAGTTGACTTGCTCAAGGTCACACAGATAGGAAACCATGGATTTAGACTCAGTTCTCTCACTCTAGAGCCTGTTTTCACCCACTCTGCAGTGTTCCTTCTTATTGTTGTATTGCATTACTATTGACTGACTTCATTTTCCCTTTACCACCTCTGTCAACACTAGCTCCCTCAGGGAAGGTGAGTAATTTTTCTTTATATCGCCTGCAGCCCCTTGAAAGTACCTCATCTGTAGAAGACACTTAACCAGTATGTGTTCAGTTGAGCGTGATGAATGTACCCATTTTTCACATCTGATCGTAAAGCTTTTGGCTTTAGGCAGCTGTCTTCTGGCAGACTGTCTTCCAGCTTCAGATCAGAGGACTCTTATTTGTGTGTTTAACTGCTTTCCCAGCCTCTTCCTTCTGCGCTTTGGAAGTCCGTGTCCTGAGGAGGGGAAGACGGGGAGTCTGTGTCACAGGACTGGGTAGAGACTCTCCAGAAGGACCAGGCACCTGGAAGTCAGCCTGGTTGGGGGTGCTGGAGGGTAAGAAGAGTCCAGCCTAGGAAACAGCTATCTCAGGGGAGGGCAAGGTTAGCTGCTACCCGTTTTGCCCTTCCCCTGTGACTGTGCCCAGAAGAAGCTCTCCCTCCTGCAGTTAACCCTGTCACATTCATTTCCCGAAAGTATGACCCTGTTTTGACTTGCTTTTTTAAAGGGGTCGGTTTGGAGGTGATTGTCTTCTCTGACCTCTTTCCCAATCTACAGCATTATGAGTGTATCAGTTACATTCTCTTTTTCATGCTGCTACACTTACTTTATGGATTTCATACTTATTCCTTAAAAGACTCTTTTATTTTAGCTTTCTCCAAAGGAGAAATGTAGGTGTATATCTTCTTTTATTACTTATATTCTGAAAATCTGGAGATTTATTTTTTTTTTTAAGATTTTATGTATTTATTTGACACAGGGGGATCACAAGTGGGCAGAGAGGCAGGCAGAGAAAGAGGGGGAAGCAGACTCCCCACTGAGCAGAGAGCCCAATGGCTCGATCCCAGGATCCTGAGATCATGACCTGAGCTGAAGGCAGAGGCTTTAACCCACTGAGCTACCCAGGCGCCCCTGAAAATATGGAGAGTTAATCAGAATTTCTATCATTCTGAGTAATCTGAAATTGTGTATTAATCACAGTTGTGATTATTTTTCATCGATATTAAAATTTTATCTGGATCTCTGATTTTTTAATAATACCTGTTTGTATTTTTATTTTTTTTAAGGTTTATTTATTTATTTGTCAGACAGAGATCACAAGTAGGCAGAGAGGCAGACAGAAAGGAGTGGGGGGGGGGACAGGCTCCCCGCTGAGCAGAGAGCCTGGTGTGGGGCTCTATCCCAGGATCCTGGGATTATGACCTGAGCTGAAGGCAGAGGTTTTAACCCACTGAGCCACCCAGGTGCCCCTGTTTTGTATTTTTAAATTACAAAATCAACATACATTCATTGTAGAAAGCTATGTAAAAATGCAGAAAAAAATAAGTTAAAAAATAAAAACTATGCTGCATTGTGGTATTTAGTGATATTAACTTTTACACTTTGACAGGTGCTCTTTCCGCTGTTTTTTCAGTGAACAGACACACACATAATATGAACATACACAGATAATGAACAGACAAACACAGTAACCTCTCTTTCATAAAATTACTATTTGGCTGTACATACTAGATCTTCATTTTCTTTCATTGTATGATTTATAAGTATCATCCATTCACTTGTTTGAAAAACTGTGGAAATGAATGGAAAAGGGACGTGTGTACATTGCTGGCAATCAACATCAGGCATTTATTATTAATGTGTTTCTTAGGAGCTGGGCTGCCTTTTGTCTGAGCTCCATTTGAAAGTCTGTCTCAGAGGTAAGAGTGACTAAAAGAAAACAAGCTTGACAGGGAATTTCAAGGTGGTTCCCTCTATGGACCCCAGGCGCTGGCCTTCCCCCTGCCATTTCAGTCCTGTTAGGAAAACAAAGCTGCCTTTGGACTGTGCACTACTGTATGTGGTACTTGATTCTATATGTGCTGGCTTTCCACATACCTCGCCAAATTGGTTTCCTGACCGTGACCTTGTAGTTCAGCATTTCCCTTTCCCTCCACCCGTTTCCTGCCCTTACTTTTGATCATCAGGATTTTTTTTTCACATGAATCCCACAGTAGTAATGTAATAGTCAGGCCCACCATTAGGAGGCCCCACCCTTGGTCTCCTGAAGTTCTTTTTGGAAAAGTACATTTTACAGGTCCCTACTCAGTAATTGTAATATGAAACTACTGCACAATGAAAAAAATGTCTTTTGTAATTTGATTTTTTTGCAGCACATTTTGGAATGGTAATTTTTCTTCAGTAATCCTGACATCAACATTGCTTTTCCAGAGTGTTTTCAACTCTTGCTTGTATGAACGTGACTCCTAATGCTTGTTCAGCCCTCACTTCTTCTCTCTGTTCCAGTTCTGTATACTTTTAGGACATCTCCAGTTAAGTATAACACTATCACTTTATTTAAAAATTAAAAAAAATTTTTTTAACACTATCACTTTAAACTCAACCTGTTTTATATGGACCTCATTATTTTGCATACAAACCTGTTTTAGTTACCTGTCTTTTTTCTTTCCTGTGGAATCTACTACTCTTTCGCTCTTCTGGAATAACTATTAGTAATAGTAACTACCATAAGAGCTGGGAAGAAAAAACAGTAAGTTAGCCAGATGCAAAGAAAATATGCAGCATTCAATAGCTTCCCAATGCATCATCGGTAATCACTTTGAAAAATGTAATGAAATAAAGTCCCAATCACTATAACAATTAGAACTATGTAATACCCTGGAAAAAATTGTAATGATAATTTTGTAAGACATATAACAAAATTTTGCTGGAAGACAAATATAGAGAAACATATTTCTGGATGAGAAGATGCCAGTCCGCCCCAAAGTGATCTATAGACTCAGTGCAATTACAACCCAAAGTCCTAATGGAATTTTTAATAGAATTTGATAAGCCGATTCTATTGTTTCTCAAAATTTGAATAAAGAAGAATGAAAGGAATAATCCTACCACGTATAGTTCTACCTTAAGTCTAACATAATACATTAAAAAAAATTATGCCATTGGCACAGGACGAAAACCAACAGATCAATGGAACTGACTTGAATCCAGAAAAAAAGACATAGAACCAAATTTAAGATATGATAAATACAGCTTTTGTAATCAGAGGGAAGAGAATGCACTGTTCAATAAATTAGGGGGAGAGGACAAAGAGAATGTTGAAAAGCCCTGAAGTGAGAGAGAGTGCATGGTGCATAACTGGAGAGGAGGAGCAGGGGCAGTAGAGAGAGATGACGTTAAGGAGGTGAGCAGAGGTCTTTAAACAGCCTTCTAAAGAATGTGGGCCTTTTATTCAAGTGCTTTATTCATCCCCAGATTAGCAAAAATAGTCTCATATATTTTCTTCTATGTTGTTTTATGATTTCTTTTATTACATTTAAGATCTTTATCTGGAATTTATACCCATTCATTACACGAGGAAAGGATACAACTTTCATTTTTCCTAACTAAATAGGCAATTACCCCAAATCCATTAATTGAATCTCCTCCCACTGAGGTTAAATGCTGCTTTAAATGTCATCACATTTAAAAGTATTTTTCTGAACTCTATTCCCTCCCATTTGTCTTTTCCCATTCCTATATAACCTGCACCACCTGGAATAGTCTTAAGTAGCAAAGTGACATGAGATTTACACTTGTAGAGAGATCACACAGCTCAGTTAGGATTCTTTCCCAGTAAAATTCGAAGCAGGACAGTCTGGAACTAAACTGGAGCAGTTGGAGTGGAATAGGCAGAACTTGGTGCTTGCTAGAATCGTATCCATTTAGAAAGAGAAAGGGATGAGAATGGTGCCCAGGTTTCTGGCTTGAGAAACCGGATGGGTGAGAATGTCTTTCACGAAGAAGGAGGAAGAGCAGCAGATCTGAGGGGAGAATTGAGAAGAGAATGAGTTTGGTTTTGGACATGTTGAATTTGATATCCAAAGAAGACAATTCTCAGAGGAGAACTAGAGTTAGGCATTTGAGTATGTAAATCCAAATATCATTAAAGATCTGGGTGAAGATCTTTACCTCCTAAGTACAACGTAGGAGGCATCAGCAGATAGCCCACCATCGGTGTCTGGGAGGAGATAAGGGTGTACAGGGACAGGGTGTGAGCAGGTGAGGAAAGCACCCTCAGAAATACGTGAGCCTCCAAAAGAGATCGAGACTGAGTGGCCAGAGAAGCAGGGAGAAATGATGGTGAAGTGTTCTGGAAGCCATGGGAAGAGGATATTTAAAAAGAATAGAATATAGTACAGTAGTATACAGTCTGGCAGGGAAATCAGGA
Organism: Mustela nivalis; assembly: GCF_964662115.1. Lineage (NCBI taxonomy): Eukaryota > Metazoa > Chordata > Mammalia > Carnivora > Mustelidae > Mustela > Mustela nivalis. The sequence continues at coordinate 57,280,653 of NC_139027.1, forward strand.
AAGCTAAGTTCTAGAAAGGTTTCTATGGACTTAGTAACAAAGAAGCCCTTGCTGACTATGACAAGAACTGGTTGGATGGAGTGGTGGCGTGGAAACTTGTAGTGAGGTGAGCAGTGAATGGGTGGGGAAAAGGTGGATATAGGCACTTGTTAAGAATTTTGACTGCAGAGAAGAAAGATGGTAGTCTCTAAGAGAAAATGTGGAGTTGAACAGTCTTCTGAGTTTCTTTTTTGAAAATGGGAAAGGTTTCAATATACTTAGATGCTGATGGGAAGGATCCAGAAAGGGAATAATTGACAGATTCTGGTCTCTGTTATGGCTGAAAACAAGAGCCCCTGGGATGCAGAGACGGAGTACAAGTGTAGATGACTTGGTCAGGTTGTGGTCAAGCTGAGAGAGTATGAAGGCTTCTATTTTCTCTGTGAAGTAGGAGCAAGGTTTTTTTGCTGTGAACAAGGAGAGATGTGGTAGAAGGAGGGGTTTGAGAAAAATGCAGAAAGTTTGAAATAGCTACTGTGTAGAATGGAGAGCGGCAACTATCACAGTATGACGCTTCACATGTGTGGAGTTTGAATTCAGAGGGACAACATTTGTGGGAGCGAGGGTCTAGTGCTGAGGCTTGAGTTTGATTAGATATAAGATTCCAGGTCTTAATTCCTTTTAGGGACGTTAAATTAAGAGTTGAGAGGAAGGGGGGCCTGGGTGGCTCTGTCGTTAAGTGTCTGCCTTTGGTTCAGGTCATGACCCCAGGGTCCTGGAATCCCCGAGCCCCTCACTGGGCTCCCTGCTCAGCAGAAAGCCTGCTTCTCCCTATCCCTCTGTTGCTCCCCCTGCTTGTCTTTTCTCTCTCTCTCTCTCTGTGTCAAATTAATAAATGAAATCTTGAAAAAAAAAAAAAGAATTGAGAGGAAAATGAACAATTGATGGAACAAATGGATCAGAGAAAAAGACTACAGAAAAAGATACTGAAGAGGAACAGTAGGAGAAATAGAAATTCCCAGTGAGTAGATGGTCATGGTGACCAGCAGTTTTAAGTTGAAGGGGCAAGTTGATGAACAGAGTCAGTGTAGAGCTGTGGTTCTTTTTTTTTTTTTTTTAAAGATTTTATGGCTTGATTGATTGACTGATTTAGAGAGCACGAGCAGGGGGAAGGACCGAGAGAATCTCAAGCAGCTCCACACTGAGCGCCACGCCCAGTGTGGGACTCAGTCTCGACCCTGAGATCATGACCTGAGCCAAAATCAAGAGTCAGGCACCTCACCAACGGAGCCACCCAGGCTTCCCAGGTGTGTGGTTCTTGATCTTGGCCAAACAATGGAATCACTTGGGGAGCTTTAAGCAAGGACCCAGCCCTTTGCCAACCCAAGAGCAGTTAAAGGGGAGTCTGCAGTGGGGCCCTGGCATCAGCATTTGTTTTGTATTCTTCTAATTTGTAGCAGGGCTGAGAGAGAGAATGATGGAGACTGAGATGTGTTTGGACTTGGCCACCAAGTCATCAGTGGCTTCTGAAGAGTAGTTTGAGTAATGCAGTGAGGCAGGATTCCAGTCCGTAGGGGAGGACACAGAGTTGTGTGGTCAAAGTAAAGTAAGTGGAGGGAACTGATGGCTCCACGGCCCCCATCTTCTCTTAAAGTAGGTGTTGCTGTAGGCCACTAACTGTAGGTGGGGTGTGGATCTATTTGAGACTTTGTGGACAGTGGGGACAAAACTGAACAGATGCTGTGAGGGATTGTAAGAGACTACAGAGCCGCAGTGATGGCCTAGATGAGCATGAATTGCAAGTTCCATAATTATCTGGACTCTGTCACTCACCGTGATTGAAGCAGCGCGTACGGCACTCACGTGTTCAGGTGGAGTTGCATCTGAAGCAGGAGATAAGTTTTGGAGATAGCATGTAAGGCTAAAATTGCATTTGGTCAAAATTGCTCTCGTAAATCCCTAAGGAAGGTGCACAGTGGGGACCGACATTCCATCTCCCCACAGAGCCAGTTTTTCCTGGCAGCAGTGGAATAATTACTGTTTCTTCCATTGAGCACAGATAAAGTTGTTGACTTGCATATAACTAATGTTATCTGAAAAATGTCTCTAATACTAAAACCACACTCAGCTTAATTAAATACTTTCTTGAGTCATTAAGAGGGGTACTTAATACTGACATGGACTAAAAGTACAAAATTCGTTTCCCTCTCCCGTACTTCTGAACATATAATGAGTAGAACAGGGAGAGTTGCTCTCACTACCCGAGTTGTTATCTTCCAGTTCCCTTGTTTTAACTGAGTGCATAGTTGTATTTGGATAAGTTAAATGCATGCTAATGCAGCTCACGCTACTGGATTTTCTTTAAAGATTTTATGTATTTGAGAGAGAGTGTGTGTGTGCACATGAGAGGGGTGGGGCAGAAGGAGAGGGAGAAGCAGACTCCCCTCTGAGCAGGGAGCCCGATGTGGGCTCTGAGATCATGACCTGAGCTGAACGCAGATGCTTAACCAACTGAGCCACACAGGGGTCCCTCACACTACTGGAGTTTTTCTTGCTTGCTGTAAACTATCTCCAAGAGAGTAGAATACAGTAGTTAAGATGTTTTACTACCCAAAAAAGCAGGCCATGTTTATGACTTTTAAATAATCAAATCTATCGCAAAGGAGTTGTCCTCAAATCTCAGAACAAAACAAATCACCAGTCATCACACCAAAGACCTCTTTACTAAGGCAAGTGGTAAATATGCTTGGATAAAGTAGATTTCTAGTAATATATGTTTTATAGATCATCTCTACCAAAACCAACTGCACCATGTGTTGAAGACACTCTTGCAGATTAAGCGATATAAGGAGTTGGACAGATTTTAGGTCACATGATTTTTTGCAAAAATAGAGACCTTTATTTTAAAAGAGAATCCCTATTGAAAAGGGACAATGAAATGAAGTCTAATGATGTGATAATGAAATTAAGGGATGACTACAAATGGAGTGATAAAGAAATAAAGAAACGGGTTTCAGGACTGCCTGGGTGGCTTGGTTATTTTAGGGTCTGCTTTCAGCTCAGGTCCTGAGCTCTGGGTCTGGGGTCAAGCCCCACATTGGGCTCCCTTCTCAGTGGGTGTCTGCTTCTTCCTCTCACTCTGTTCCTCCCTCTGGCTTGGGCTCTCTTGCACTGTCACACTCTCACAATGAATAAATAAAATCTTTTAAAAAAATGAAACAAGCTTAATTTTAATAGAATGAAGGGGGAGAAAGGTACATCTAAGATTAGACCATTTCTTAGCACTAGGCTTTTCATGAAGCTGTATTTTGCAATGGTCCCTTTCAAATTTGTAGTAATTACTGTTGTAAATTCCTCATTACCAGTTCTTTGAAGTATGTGTGTCATGTTTGCAAAGATTTTTTTTTTTTCAGAATAAAACCCACAACTGATAAACATATTCAGTTTTACAAACTGTCTATTTGAAAAAAAAATTACCACATTTTGACTCAGAAAATTAATTAGAATTAGCTCCTGAACTCTTTGAAACCATTGTACTGTGTAACCTTATAGATAACATTTAGTTAACACAGAGTCTTAAAGCACCTCAAAGAATTAAAATTAATTATTCATCACTTTTTTAAAAAAAGGCAGAACCATAATGAGTTGAACTATAAATGCCTTACAGCTTAAATTTAGCTTGGTTAGTTCCATGGCTATCCCACAGCATTTAGAGTACTAGAGAATCCTTTGTGCCCAGTAATCATGTATTGAGCATTCTCTGTGTAAGGAGCTGTTCTAAGTGCTTTATACGTATTAACTCAGTTAATCATTAAAGCTCTGCAGCAGGTCTTATTTTTGCTCAAGACTTCATAGCTAGTATGTGGCAGAGCCAAGACTTGTACTCATACCGTCTGCCCCCAAGGCCTTAACCATTGTGGTACACTGACTACACTTGAATCTGTAAATTCTGAAATGGAGTTCAATAGCTTCAATTCACCATATATCTTATTTTTTAAAGAAATGGAGGGAGCTTGGGGCACCTGGGTGGCCTGGTAGGTTAATTATCTGACTCTTGATTTTAGCTCAGGTCATGATCTCAGGGTTGTGAGATCAAGCCCCATGTTGGGCTCTGCACTAGACGTGGAGCCTGCTTAAGATTCCCTCTCTCCCCCATCTCTCCTTTGCCCCTGCCCACTATGCTTTCTCTTAAAAAAGAAAAATAAAAAGAAAGAAAAAAGAAATGGAAAGAGTTCTCAATATTAACTTGGGTGTATTGTACAAGTTATGACACCCTGCAGTGAGTTTTCTGTTCAAAGGCAGAATTCTTGAGATTTTAAGTACTTCAGGATATTATAGGCCATTGAAACAAGACTTTCAAATGTGCTGGTTGTGCTATTTCCTGTACTAGACTGACAGCTTGTATTACATTACCTCTTCCTGTATCAGTCTTGCTTTCTATATTGCATGCCAAACAATTTACTTACTACTTTTTCTTCTTCTTCTTCTTCTTCTTCTTCTTCTTCTTCTTCTTCTTCTTCTTCTTCTTCTTCTTCTTCTAAGATTTATTTATTTAGAGAGAGAGCATGTACAAGTGAGGGAGGGGCAAAAGAGGGGGGAGGGAATTTCGAGTAGACTCTGCAGTGAGCCTGGAGCCTAATGCAGGGCTTGATCCCGCAACCCTAAGACCATGACCTGAGTGAAATCAAGAGTCTGATGCTTAACTGACTGGGCCACCCAGGAGACCCTACTTAACTACTTTTTAAATTGATTATATCTTGGAGGGCTTGGCCATAACTAGTGGGTGAATATGTTTTAGTTTGCAGCAAAATAAGAGATGTTCTAGTGATGCTGGATGAAAGAATTCCATTGCATTTTGGATGTGTTTTCTTTTCTTTCTTTCTTTCTCTCTCTCTCTCTTTTTTTTTTTTTTTAAATTTTAGATTTTATTTATTTATTTGACACAGAGAGAGAGGTAGTGAGAACAGGAACACCAGCAGGGAGAGGGGGAGAGGGTGAAGCAGGCTTCTTGCTGAGCAGGGAGCTTGATGTGGGGCTCAGTCCCACGACTCTGGGATCATGACCTGAGCTGAAGGCAGACGCTTAATGACTGAGCCACCCAGGCGCACCCCAAGGTGTGTTTTCAAGTGTAGGTTTTCTGACTGGTCAGAACTGATGCAGCGACCATCTGAACAACTGATGGTCTTGGTTTGTTCCCTCATAGTTCCTCAGTTTACTTGCTTTTTGTGTTAATTCAGAAAAGCATCCTTTATAAGATAAAACAAGTTCTTTTCTCAGCATGCTTTATGTGGGTAGCTTCTCTAGCACCTGTCTTTCCCTTGGGCCTTATACCACTAGAATGAAGATGAGGTGGGGGAGGATTTTATTTTCTCGTAAGCCAGTTTGGTCAGTTTTAGGCTTACATTGTCATAATGTGTAAGAGTTTCTCATATCTTATCTAACTACATACTAAATTTAATTCCTTTGGAAATTGTACTGATTGTCCATGTATTGCGTGTGTGAATCATTTTGTTATTATTTTGCATGTTTATAAAGATAATGTATGTTTGTTCAAGAAATCCAAACCATGAAAGTACAATCCCCCTAATTCCTCCACTCAGAATTCATTGACATCATTTTGATGAATAAGCTTCTAGACCCTCCCCCAGGGGATATGTAGAAGTTAATAACTTTATTAAATAAAGTCATACTACAGAAGCCATTTTGCTTTCTGTTGTTTTCAGGGAGGGAATCCTTTCCGTGTCAATATAGATGATCTTTTTAAATAGCAGCATTGTATTCCAATGTGAATGGATGTATAATGATCTCCCCAGTAAACCATTATTGCCAGACATTTGTATTGTTTTTCATTTGTTCTCCTGGAAACAATGTACTGCTGAGAAGATCACTTACACTTACATCTTTGCACACTTTTCCATTTTTCTTTGTAAGATAAATTTGTTGTAGGTTTGCTGAGTCTAGTAGAATGTACATTAAAACATTTTATAGTCTTGCCGAGTTGTTTTCCAGCATCTGTACAGTTGTGTGTTCCTACTAATAGTACATCTGAAGATCTGTTTTGTTGTATCCAATTGCTTATTTCCTAAATTGATCCACTTTTTTATTTAATAAATACCTGAGTGCCTACTATGTGCCAGGGCATGCTAGGGTTTCAATAATAAATGACATAGGGCACCTGGGTGGCTCAGTTGGTTGGGCGACTGCCTTTGGCTCAGGTCATGATTCTGGAGTCCCGGGACTGAATCCCACATTGGTCCAGTGGGAAGTCTGCTTCTCCTGCTGACCTCTCTCCTCTCATGCTTTCTCTCTCTCTAATAAATAAATAAGAAAAAAAAAAAATGACACAGAAGTGGAATTTGCCTTCCTAGGATTTGTTGTTTGGGGAGACTAGAATCTTCCTGTATTGCTTTTTTTACCTTAATTTCTTTTCTTCTCTTTACTTTGAAATTTTAAGCTGTATGTATTGACTAGTATTCTCTTGTGAATTGTGGATTCACATACTTATTTTTCTGTATTTTATTTTTTCTTTATTACTATTTTTTGATTGTTATGTAGTCAGATCTGTCTTTTTTGGCAGGCCTTCTCTAGCCTAAAATTATAAAATTATTTTTGGCAGGCCTTCTCTAGCCTAAAATTATAAAATTATTTGCCCATCGGACTAGCTAGGGTTTTTGGTTGCAAAAACAGAAACTAACTTTGTTCTTCTACCTAACCTATAAATGGTACCAGGTCCTCTCCTGAATCACCACGAATTGCCTAGAGAGCTAGAAACAAGGACTCAAGAGAAGCTGGGTGGTCTATAGCACAGTAAGGTCACATGACAGGGGTAGGCTTTTAACACCAACCTTCCCATTTCGGACCTGATACTGTTCAGTAGCATCAGGAATATATAATCTTTTCTTACTTTTCTTCATTATTTTCTCCTGTGGTGTGTCCATTCTTAGGTATATTGTCCCCCATGGGGTAGTGGGGGCAGCCAGAGGCAATGGTCTCACCTTTTTGGCATCCTTAGCAAAAGACGGCACTTCTTTTCTAATCATTTGCACAAAGGTCTTGGCATTGGATCTCATTGGTCTGTCTTGGACATGTGTGCATCTGTGAACTGATCACTGTGGCAAGGGAGATGGAATGCTTTGATTGGCCAAGCCTAGGTCATGTGCCTATCCCTCGTACTGAGAGTAGAATCAGCTGGACTGCGAAAAATGGAGGGGTGGCTCTTAAAGAAAAGTGGGGTGCTGTTATGGAAGAATAGGAATAGATGCAACAAAAGCAACAGATGTCCTCTGTAATGATAGTACTTGACATTTTTTAAATAATGCTGGATTCTGCATTCTTTCAGTAGAGCAAAATGCCACTTTGTAATTTATCATTTCAGAAAATTAAGATATCTTTTTATTAAGTAAGTTCTTTTTCCTTGTACATCAGTCACTAGGTGGAGGAAATATTAAAATCCCAATAAGGAAAGTAAGTTTCATCCTTCATTTTGAATCAATTATATTGAATGAAAGACAGCTGTGTAGAGGAATAAAGAACTTTTTCATTGTATACATGAAAAATGTGTTCTAAAAGATGCAAGATTCTTACATGCTGGACATGGACATTTTACTAAAAACCCACATGCTGTTAAAGTATGATATGTGCTATAAACATGTTTAGGAAAACCAGAAATATAAAACTGTAAAGAAAAATACCTGTACTCTCAGTTACATGGCATGAAAAGTCACTCTTGTGTGTTGCAAGATATTTCTGTAGTTATTCAAAACTGGTTCCCCATTTGAGTCAGTACTTGCTCAGTGTGTTTCCTACCATGAGTGCTGGTAACAAACAGAAAAATATCAAGAAACAGTGAAGTGCAGTGAAACAAACATGAGTTTTGGAGTCAGTCAAACTTGAGTTTCAATCTGATCTTAAAAGATGTGACCATGAGCATGCATCCCCATCTGAAAATGATGTAATATCTACCTCACAAGTTTAATATCTACCTCACAAGATTAATTATTACAATTTGGAATTACTATTTGGGGGAAAATAACATTCCTTTGGAAAATCAGTTATGTCAGCATATGCAGAGACGGCGTGTATGTGAAAAAAATAGAACGCTTTCCCAACTGTGTACTGGGATTTTCTTTTGAATTCTGCGGTTGGAGTATAGTTGTGGTGAGCCCTTGGGGTGATAAGGTTGATTTACCAAAGATAGACTGTAATATGCTGACTTGGGTTATTCTAGTGTTTGAGGATCTGTGAGAAATTTACTGTACATTCTTGGGTATAGGGAAGAACAGCAGTAGCCCGATGTGTGGTCCAGTACCCTTGGAACTGAATGAATTATCTGTGGAGTTAGCCTAATCTAGCCTAGCAGCATTTGAACTTGGAGCCACACTTTAATTTGATGAATACTTTCACTTACTGGTGGTCTTGTTTTGGCATTTGGCAATTGAATGATTTATACAAAGGCTTTATCCTTTGGGCAAAGCATGTATTTGTTGTCTAACTTCAGAGTTTAGCATCAAATAATTTTATGACAGACCACATTTGGCATGCCTAGTTATTCAGGGAATTTTCAGAGAAGTGTAGTGGGACTTTTTAGTCACACATCCTCTCCATTCTTAGTCATCCATTCCTTTTATGGTAGTCATTAGCAAATATCTCTCAGCCTCTTCTGTAATGGTTAACAGTCAGTGTAAGCTCTCTGTCACATTAGCTGTTTTGAGGTCTGTGTACTTAACTATAACAGTCCACATATACTTGTGAAAACATAAACTAAGTATTAGTATATTCTCCACATGGTTTCTTAATACACATATTAAATGATTTCAGAATCTCTAGTTCAAAGATTTTTTTCTCATGTATACTTTTTTGGGTATTATGTTTTCTGTCCTTCTGTTGGACTACTTATCTAAGTGTGGTTGATTACTTTCAGAATTAAGGAAAAACTGAACTGAAAGTCAGTATGATTAGAAGTTTGGTTTTAATGCAGAGGAGAGCAGATATTTTTACCTTCCAGGCAATGAGAAGCACCTTTTACATTTAGCTCCTTGACCCTACTGGTCTGGTCAAATTCCAGTGTTACACAATTTCATTCTACCTTCCCTAATACCTAGTAAACCCAGTTGTTTGCATACCTCCTATTTACTTTTAAAAACTGTTTGATGACTCTGCTCTTATTATAAGGGTACAGCAGAAGTGGTATTTATCACTTTTCCTAAAAATTTGCTAATTTTCTTCCAACACCTTCTAACCCTTTCACTTCCCCTCTCCAAACTCATTGACATAGTTCCCCAAATACATTCAGTAGGATTCTTTTTCATACATCCAGAAGACGTTGCACATGTAGGTTGAAAACAACACTAAAGGTTATAATTAATTAGGTAAGAAAAGGAGATAATGGGTAAGACCTTCCATCTGATCTCCAATAAGGTATTACAAAGTATTCTTCTAAATGTCTTGCATGCGGGGCGCCTGGGTGGCTCAGTGGGTTAAGCTGCTGCCTTCGGCTCAGGTCATGATCTCGGGGTCCTGGGATCGAGTCCCGTATCGGGCTCTCTGCTCAGCAGGGAGCCTGCTTCCCTCTCTCTCTCTGCCTGCCTCTCCATCTACTTGTGATTTCTCTCTGTCAATAAATAAATAAATAAATAAATAAATAAAATAAATGTCTTGTAGGCCCCTGACTCAGTGTATTCAAAGTTAAATTTTTCTCTCCCCAGACTCTAGTTTACCCTCCTAAATGCTCTATCTCTTTCCATCCTTTTGTCATCTCAACTGGAACCCCAGCTCTCTTCCTCATATCCCATATCCAATCCTCTCAGCCTTTGAGGGGGAAGGGGAGCAGTGGTGGCCCTGAGCAACTCCAGTCTCCAGTGGGCTCATCTAGCAACCAGTAGGTGCGTCCATTAACTGTATCATGCTGTACAAATCCCAATGGGATAGTGGCTGTATGACCTTGGATGTGAACCTTGAAGTACTCGGTTTCCTTATTTGTAAAATGGACATAAAAGTTTCTAACTTATGGAGTTGCTATGAAGATTAAGTGGCAGATAGAACTATTTAGTCCTCAATAAATGTTATCTTACAGCGATTATTTGAACTACTAAAGTATTATTACATTGTTCCTTGTTGTGCGTCCTCTGAGGAGTTCTAAACTCTTTGTTAAGAAAGGGGTTTTGTCTTACCTTTTTTTTTTTCTTTTAAAGGTTTTATTTACTTATTTGACAGAGAGAGATATCACAAGTAGTCAGAGAGACAGGGAGAAGCAGGCTCCCTGCTGAACAGAGAGCCCGATGTAGAGCTCGATCCCAGGACCCTGAGATCATGATCTGAGCCGAAGGCAGAGGCGTAACCCACTGAGCCACCAGTAACCCCTTACTTTTTTGTTCTACATCTTTGATAATGCTTGGCATTAATACTAGTAGTAGTAGCAGCAGCAGCAGCAGCAGCAAGTGCTGTTAGATCTTCCTATATGCCAGACCCTATTGTAAGAACTTTGTTAAGAGTATCTCCCATAGGGGCGCCTGGGTAGCTCAGTGGGTTAAGCCTCTGCCTTCAGCTCAGGTCATGATCTCAGGGTCTTGCGATTGAGCTCCACATCGGGCTCTCTGCTTAGCCTACTAAGCAGAGAGGGCTCTCTCTGCCTACTTGTGCTCGCTCTCTCTCTGCCTACTTGTGCTCGCTCTCTCTCTGTCAAATAAATAAAATTGAGAAAAAAATTTAAAAAAAGAAAAGAAAGAAAGAAAAAGAGTATCTCCCATATAGGGTTGTTGAGAGGGTCACATGCCCTCATAACAACCCTATGTGGGAGATACTGTTGTATCCATTTAACTGATTGGGAGACTAAGGCACAGAGAGGTTAAGTACTTTGTCCAAGGCTACAGAGCTGTTAAGGGGAGGAAATAGAATTTGAACCCAGGCATCCTGGCTATAGATTCCATGCTCCTAACTACGTTACTAGATTCCCTTATACTAGGTGCATAATAAACATCTGTTGGAACAGATAAATGAATGATTCAGATAAACAGGAATGTGGGTTGGAGTGGTAGATAATCTTATTCAATGGGATGTGGGTAAGAAACAAAAATTATCAGGAGGTATGCTGAATGAATAAAAAAAAAAAGCATTGATAAATATTTGTATAATCAATATCAGTGACAACGGGTGGCCGGCCCTTTGCAGATGCATCACTGCTTGACAGGCAGTGCAGGACGATGATCTCTGAGAGAGAGAAATGGAGTAAGCCTGGAGATCACCAGAGGTTTCTGCCTGGAGCACTGTTTATCCACATTGTAGCTGAGCTGAGGGGAGATAGATTATTAGAGTTCAGTGAGGCTGAAGAGACTAGAATTTGTGAGACCAAGTACGAGAGAGGGAGAGCTATGTAGACATCTTCATTGGGGTCCCTGGAGTCTGTTGCTGAATACTAATTATGCATGTCTGTGGTTAAACTCCACAAACTGGGTGTGTTGGTGGTGCCCCAAATCCCCATCAGTTTGATAGCTCTCTCGGAGGACTCACAGGACTTGGCATACAGTCATACTCCTGGCTAAGATCTATTACAGTGAAAGGATACAAAGCAAAAGTCAGCAGAGGGTAAAGGTGCATGGTGTGAATTCTGGAAGAAACTAGGCATGAGCTTCCAAGAGTATGCTTCCAATGGAATCTTACAGGACAGAGTTTCTCCACAAATCACCTGCGGCAACACATGTGGAATACTGTCTGACAGAGAAGCTCATTAGAGGCTTAGCACCAAGGTTTTTATTAGGAGCTGGTCACGTAGGCATGTTCTACCTGACACATACCAAAATTCTAGACTTCCACAAAGAAAGCAGATATTCAACATAAACCGTATTGTTTGTACAAACAGTTAAGGCCCTGTGAGCCACTCTTTATCAGTATGTTGGGAACACTTCTGAAGTCCAAGTTCCCAGGAGGCCGTTCAAAAGATACTAATCTGGCCTGCTATGTTAACTGTTTTCTGTACACCAGACAAAGAACTGGGAGAACCTGTGAGCTAATGATTCCCAGACCTCACTTATGGCATCATGCTGTCTGAATTCTGAGTAGCCAGGGGTCATTCAGTAGAGGTACCAGAAAGGTCACACTTGGGAAATAGGGCTGAACTATCCTAGAGTAAAAGCTACTCTAGATGAGTGGTTCTCAACCAGGGACAATTTTATCCCCCCAGAAGACATTTAGCAATATTTAGAGACATTTTGTGTCATCACAACAGGGAGGTATTACCGATATCTAATGAGTAGAGGCCAGAAATGCTGCTAAACAACCTGTAATCCACAGAGCAGGCCCCTATGACCAAGAATTATATGACTCAAGATATCAGTAATACCAAGGTTGAGAAACCCTGCTATCCTAACAGAACTTTAAACAAGTTTAGAGGATCAAGTTGATCTGCAAGTAACTTGAATGCTGGTCAAAACAAAATAACAGTTTTTAAAGAAAGGCAATAAAATCTAGACCCTTAAAAATGTAGCATTTGTAATGTGCAGCATCCAATAAAAAATTACTAGATATGTGAAGTAAAGAGTATGAATCATTACCAGGAGAAAAAAAAATTAGTATATGGGGGACTAGAAATGACTAAAATGGTCACATAGCAGACAATTATTATCAATATGACTGAGGACTTAAAATAATAAGTAAGGACAGAAATGGAAAAGACTTAAAAATAGAAACTTCTAGAGCTAAAAAATACAATGTCTGAAATGAAAAATTTACTGAATGGGATTCACAGCAGACTAGAAATGCTGAATAAAAGGATCAGTGAACTGGAAGACATAGCAACAGAAACTATTCAATATGAAGCATGGAGTAAAATGACTACCAAAAAAAAAAAAAAAAAAAAAAGGAAAGAAAGAAAAGAAAAGAAAAGGAAAATGAACAGAGCCTCAATGACCTGTGGGACAGTGTAAGTGGTTTGATATACATGTATTTGAAGTTCTAAGGATGGAAGGAGAAAACAAGGACAAAACCTACAGACTCAAGATGCTAAATGAATCTGAAACAGAAGAAACACAAAACCACACCAAGGTACATCATAACCAAATTGATGAAAACCAACAGGAAGATAAAAATCTTAAAAGAAGCCAAGGGGGGGGGGACATTTAAAGAGACTTTTACATACAGGAATTTTTTTTTTTAAATATCACAAACTACTCATCAGAAACTATACAACCAGAAGACAGTGGAATAGCATCTTTTAGATGCTTAAAGAAAATGCAGCTAATATAAAATTGCATACCAGGTGAAACTATCCTTTAATAATGAGGACAAAATAAATGTCTGAGGCAACAAAACAACAAAAGTGAAAGATGGCCAGTAGACCTGTACACCAAGAAATGTAAGAGGAAAATTTTCAGGCTGAAGGAAAAAGATCCCAGATGGAAACTTAGATGTGCGCGAAAGAATAAAGAGACTAGATATGGTAAATGTGTGGATAATAGGAAAGACGTTTCCCCATGTAATATTAAACAAAACAAAACACTTTGACAACTGACTATTTAAAACAAATAGGTTGTATTGTGAGTCTCATTATTTAATGTAGAAGAAAAATGAATGACATCAATAGTACCAGGAATCATTCTTACAATATATGTGAAATTGTGTGTTATTTGAAGGTATGCTATGTTAAGCTTAAAATGAATATTGCAAATATAACAAGGAAATGAAATGAAATAGTAAAATATGCTCAGCCCAAAAGAAGGGAAGAAAAGAGGGAAAATGGAACAAAGAACAGATGAGATGCTAGATTTAGAGCCAACCTAGTTTAATCATTACATTAAGTGTAATTGGTTTAAACAATCCAATTAAAAGAAGTCATATATATATAGTTATATAGTTAAATATATATAGTTGAATTAAAAAACAAGACTCAACTATATATGTTATCTATAAGAAGGGCCCAACTATATAATATATATATATATGTATATAAAATGCCATCTATAATTATATATTATTTATATACTTAAAATACAAAGACACAAATAGGTTAAAAGTAAAAGAACAAGGAAGAATAAACTGTACAAACACTAATCTAAAGAAAGCTTTAATGGCTCTATTATTATTAGACAAAGTAGACTTCATTCAAAATAAGAAATATTGCTAGGGGGAGCGCTTGGGTGGCTCAGTTGGTCGAGTGTCTGACTTTTGATTTCCACTTAGTTTCATGATCTCAGCACAGTAGCAGAAGGCACATTCCTTTCAAGTGTACTAGAACATTCACCAAGATGGACTGTATTCTTGGTACAAAAAAGGTCTCAGTAAGTTTTTAAAGATTGAAATCATGAAGAATATGTTCTCTGACTACAGTGGAGTCAAACTAGAAATCGACAACGGAATATACCTGGGGAATTTACCAAATATTTGGAAATTAAACCTTCAATTACACTTTAAAAATACACATGGTTAAAGAAATCACAAGGGAAAACAGAAAATATTTTGAACTGAAAGAAAATGATATTACAATTCTATTACAAATTAGAATTTGTGAGATGCAGTTAAAGCAGTGCTGAGGGAAATGTATAATATTAAATGCTGATACTAGAGAAGAAAAAAGATCCAAAATCAATGACTGAAGTTTCTACCTGGATAAACTAGAAAAAGAAGAGCAAATTAAACCTAAAGTAAATAGAAAGAAGAAAATAATAAAGAGAAATCAATAAATAAAATAGAAGAAGGAGCAAAAAATGTTTTAAAAACTATGAAACAAAAATTAATTCTTTGCAAAGAACAATAAAATTGATTAAATGTATTATGAGTCTGATTCCTGTTTGCATCCTTAAAATGCAACCCAGTACACTTTTAAAATGAAATTTTGAAAACTAAAAAGCTGACTGCTTAATTGTCTTTTATTTAAAATACATGGTTTTATTTTGAGATCTAGTTATTGAGCTAAAATAAAATTTAAACAAGTCTTAGACACAAGTTTAGTCATGATCAATTTATTTCAGAATGATTCCTTAGAAAGATAATTTGTTATACTTACGGAGAAACAACAGTGTTTGTAAAAAACAAAAACAAAATCTCCCCCCCACCAAAAAAACCCTTCACAATTTCTAAGTTCTGTCTTTTGTCTTCAGTTTTGGGGGGGCAATATATATATATATATACACACACACATACATAAAAGAGAGAATAAAATGTTTGAGATTTAAAAAAAAAGTTTGAGATCAAGACCAATAACATAAGTTCCAGGAAAATCCAGTTAAAGATGGTGAAAAACTGGGGTGCCTGGGTGGCTCAGTGGGTTAAGCCTCTGCCTTTGGCTCAGGTCATGATTCCTGGGTCCTAAGATCAAGCCCTGCATCTGGCTCTCTGCTCAGCAGGGAGCCTGCTCCCCTTCCTCTCTCTCTGCCTGCCTCTTTGCCTTCTTGTGATCTCTCTCTGTCAAATAAATAAATAAAAATCTTTAAATAAAAAAAAATCCATTGATAAATAATCTGTTGCCACGATTTGTAGTGTTACTGACAGAGTTTTGCTGAAGTGAAAAATGAAGTGAGGTAAAAATGTATAAGGAATCATGTTGTCCTTCATGAAAGTGATCTTAATCAGTTGTATCTGAATTGTAAGATAACAAGGCACTTACTTGTAATGTTCAGCAAATAATGAATACAAGCCCAAGAAAAAAATAAAATCAGGAAAAATTCACTTAATCACTAGGATATTTGGTAAATTTATTTCCTTTCTTGATGATTCATTATCTGATTATTCCGTTCATGGATTATGCAGGTTTTCTGTTTCTGTTAGAATCAAATTACATAATCCAGCCCCCTCATTCAGTTTCCTTTTGCTCTTCATCTTTTGAAACACCTCACTGATTACGAACCTCCCAGATACAGGAAGAAGTACTTAAAACCAAACTAGTCAGTTCTGCTACATTCTCATAGTGTTTTTTAAAAGGTTTCTTCATTGTAGGGGATGGGGGTAGAGAAAGGAAGGATACCCAATGATAAAGCAACCAAAATTAGGATTTCCAGATTATAGGTAGAATTAAATTTCAGATTCTAATTTTTAACTTCATTTGTTCACCACCTAGTTTTTGTGATAGCTTGTCCACCTGCTTCTCAAGATTTCTTTCTGGTTTTGATAATCATCCTTCTGAAGTAGGAGTCTTCACTCCAGGCAAAAGATTCAGAGGTAATCAGCTGCAAGGGCAGACTCAAGGAAAACTTGATTAGGATTCCTTTTCTGGGGAATTTTGATCGTTTGATTAGATAGGGTGGGATGCTCACAGAAGATTTTGACAGGGCCAGAGAAAAGCCCGTTTTTAAGGGCAGGGGTACCGTTCTTCCTGTTGTATAGATTTCAGCTGCCAGGAATTCCTTAAGTGCTGTGGATCCCAGGGATTTACTGTGACCGAGTAATAGTTACATGCCTTATTGTTGGGAATTGTTTGCACTCTCGTTTCCTATATGAATATCTTCTTCTATGTTGATTTGAGTTCGCTGTATTTGACAGCTGTGCATCAGTGATATTTTTATAGTTCAAAATAAGGAGAATGTGCTCTAGCTGTCACTTTGTATTTTCTGTAATGTTCTTTTTTACTCTCTAGTAGGAGGGTTTGCTTTTCTTTGTCTGGAGCTGTATTTAAAAAATGGGAAATTAACACCAAGCAAACTTGAATTCTAAGGCACGTTGTTGCAGAGGATGAAGTCTAAAGCCTTCATAAATTACCAGGGAGATGGAAAAAGAATGTGACCCTTGCACCCAGTTTGCTCTTTCTGGTTTAAGTGTTTCCTCTTCTGAGTTCAAGTTCTTTACTATGCTTTCCGTCTTTCTTAATATTCCTAGGTGTCTCCTCTCAGGCAAGGTGGTTCTTGTTTATTTTTTCTCAGAACTTCTGCCTTACATTAAAAAAAAGAAGAAGAAAAGAAAAAGAAAAGAAAGGACATATCTTTCTTAGAACCTAGTTTTTCTTACCAAGTTTATTTGGCAGATAGTATTTTTTTAAAAAAATGAGTATTGTGAAATCTGTAAATTTTCCACTAAAAGGCTTTCTATCATAGTGGGTACCCATTAATTACTTGTTGAATTAAATTAAATGAATTCTTATGCTTACATTTAGTGAAGAATTGGGAAATACCAGATCATAGGAGTCCCCCAAAAGGATCAATTAATCCTGGGAGACTGAAGACAAAAATCACACATTCCAACGGTTTTGTAATTCTGCAGAGTCTGACAAAAGGGAACCCTTGGTTATTGGGTCACATTGCATAAGAAGAGGCCTGTGAACTCTGTTCCTTCAGCCAAGTTATTTACTACCTGGAATAAGCCAGACACTGTGCTGGTGTTGGGATATGGTGATAAGGTAAAGAAAGTGGCACTTACCTTCCAGGTTCCCAGAGAAAGCAGCTCCTTAAGTAGAAGCAGCCATTTCTCATCTGTTTTTTCTTCTCTTTTCTCTTTTGTTTCTCAAACCAGTCCTGGGAGCTTTCTTTGTTATATTCTGTGACACATTACTTCGGGGCTCCTATCATAGTGTATTGAAATTACTGCTATGTCCCTTTTCCCCGACGGTAAGGGACTGTCTTGATTTGTTGCCCCAGTACCTAGCAGCATGATGGAACGTGATTGGTGTTGATGTTTGTTCACCGAATAAGTCAAATTGGAATAACACTTTACAGTCTTTTTTGTGCTGGGACACAGAGAAAAGTACCGAAGAGGGTGAGCCCTGCCCTGCGCTGGTTGAAGACTTTCCATTGCTCTGGGCCCTCTGTGGCCGCCCTGCAGACCAAGGGATCTGCCTCTCAGTGTACCTGCCACCCACTGGTGATGTTTGCACGCTGAACAGAAGCTCTGCACTATAGAGTACCATGTGCTTTGGGAGGCCTTTGGATTTGCAGCCAGAGGGAAGGGGAAAGCACAGTGGCCAGGAGTAACTGTAGGATTGTAGGGATGGAGGACAGCATCATTAACCTAAAGACTGCAAAGGAATCTAGGAATCTTAGCCAGTTGTCTGAAGGAGAATAAACTTTGAAAAAAATTCCTGCCATTTAACTTTGGAAGATGGGACTTTAGCCTTTGGGAAGGGTGGTAGTTTCTGTGAAAGTCCCTTCTTTCTACTTTCTTTCCATCTTGGCCTCCCAAGACACCAACTGCAAAGAGCAGTTGATTGTATGGCTGTGACTACACGAGAAGCCATTGAATTAGATGCTTTGTATGAATGGGTCATGTGGTATGTGAATTCTATCTCAATAAAGCTATTAAAAGGGGGCGCCTGGGTGGCTCAGTGGGTTAAGCCTCTGCGTTCGGCTCAGGTCATGATCTTAGGGTCCTGCGATCAAGCCCTGCATTGGGCTCTCTGCTCATCAGGGAGCCTGCTTTCCCCTCTTTCTCTCCCTGCCTCTCTGCCTACGTATGATCTCTGTCTGTCAAATGAATAAATAAAATCTTTAAAAAAAAAAAAAAAGTTTTAAAGCTGTTAAAAAATGCCCGTTGTATTTGAGTTTAAAAAAAAAAAAGAATCTGGAGACAAACTGGTTGCTTTCTGTATAAGAGTCTACTTAGGGGTTTGGGATTACCAAGGTATAAATATTTAAATTAGTAATAAGCATTTCCAAATCTGAACATATAGAAATTTGTTTATTATTATTGGTGTCTCATGGATTTTATAATATTTTATAAATGTCACAGAGTTTGAGCCTACATTATAATCAAAATAGTATTTTATTTTGGTGGAAAAGAATAAGAAATCTTTATGACTATGTAATATAGATTACTTGATTACTTTGATATGAAAGCATTAGTCTTAAAATATTTAGTAGAATTAATTATTTGGTCACTTTCAAAATCTGATTTGCTAGTGTCCAATTTGTATAACTGTAAATGAAGTTATTTTCATACTCTAGATAAGTTTTCCTTTCTTTTTCACATAAGCATTATTTACAAATTTCTAATATGTATAAAAAGTAGCAAAACTGTGAAATGAAATTTATGTATGACCTTTGGAAATTACGATCTCTTATCGTTGATATTTATATTTTGGAACAGCTATATTATTATCTATTGTCGTATAACAGATTAGTCCAAAACTTAGTTTCAAACAGTAAGCATTTATCATTATGGTTTCTGTGAATAAAGAATCTGGGTGCAGCCTGGTTGACTGCCTCTGTCTCAGGGTCTCTCAGTGCCAAGCAGGGCTGTGGTCTCATATGAAGGGTTGATTGAGGGAGGATCTACTTCTAAGCTCACTCACATGGTTGAGAACAGGATTTAGTTCCTCACAGGCAGTTGGAACGAAGGCCCCAGTCCTTCGTGGACTGTTGGAAGGAACTCCTTTATTTATGGGCCTCTGTCTAGAGTAGATCACAACATGGCATCTGGCTTCCATCAGAGCAGTTGAGCAAGAAAGAGTGAGTAAGATGGAGGCCACAATCATTTTGTAAATCTAATCTTGACAGCGACATCTCCCTTCACATTTGCTATGTCTGTCTGTTAGAAGTGCGTCATCTGGTTAGCCTATACTCAAGTGAAGGGAATTTCACAAGGACCTGAATACCAGGAGGCAGGAATCAATGGGGACCATGTAAGAGGCTGCCTACTAAAACAGTCCTCTCAGAAAGGTTTACATAATATGTATTTTAACTTAGAATTCATTTTTTACTAAGAGTTTATGGTGTTTCTTGAAAATATTAGTGATACTCAAAGATGTCATAGATAAAGGCCTAGTACACTGGAACTGTTATCATACCGGTTTCTATCTTCTTGCTCCACTACCCTGGAGCATTACCTTTGTCCAAGGTGTTGCAACACCCACTAAAACAGCCACTGGAATGGGAAAACAGACTGGGGGGAAAGGTGGGCACAACACATAAGTCACATAAACTGTCATTTCAGCTCAAGTCCCATTTGCCAGAACATCGTTACATGGCTGCCTCTTCCCCCCTGCCCCCACCATTGCAAAAGAGGCTAGGGAATTTAGTCTTTGGTTGGGCAGTTGTGGCCTCAACTAAAAATTAACATTGTCATTGAAGAAAAGAAGAATATATAATATATTGGGGGAAGGCAGAAGCCTCTGCCTAAAGCTTTCAACAACATTAAAATAGGTATCACCTGGCCATGCACTAATGCATTTTACTCAGAGTTGAGTAAAATCATGTTCTCATTCAGAGTCTGCTACTTTTAATTTAGACAGAATTCTTATTAGTGTAGTTACAGGGCTCCCCAAACCACTGCAGATTAAGAGGAAGTGTAGTGAGAAGTAGGCATCTTGACAGCTGTGAAAATTGAGAGCAGAATAGCAGAACGTCTAGTAACAAATATGGACATACAAAAGGCCAAGGCTCAAACAAAATTGGCAGTTCAGAGGAATTTGATAGAGGGGATCCAACTCTCTAGTAGCTCCAAAGTTTTGCTTGTTTAACAGCATTACCACTTACTAAAATACTGAGATTTAGTAACAGTGCTCTAGAGTATTTCATTGTGGTGAAAAGAGAAAACATTTTGGCACTCCAAAAGGGGTAAGCTTCATTAATTATCTAGAAAATTCATCTATGTAGGGCATTCTATAAACACAACTCTGTCAAATAAAGAGAGACACCCCTTTACTTACAATACTCTATATAATTACCACCACATTATTTGTATAAAAAATTCTTTCTGAGTTCCATTTCTAGTATCTAGAATTGTATATTGTCTCAGAGTAGTTGGCATTAGTAATTTCTTTGTTTTTAAAGAAAAGGTATTAGCCAAGTCCCAGATATTTCATATTATAAACATAGAGCTATTACTTCCCATCCTCACCATCTTATAAAGAGTATAGAACTTTCTAGTTACAAAATAGAGTATTATTGTAAGTATAACATTGCCAGAGAGTTCTGCAGTTCTCATATTTTTTAGGCAACTGACATCATAGCTGGTGTTGCCATTCTGATACATTAGCCCTGAATGTTCTTCCTCATTTCTCAACCTGGCAAACTCTTACTCAGTAAAGACCCAGCTCCATTACAAAATAAATTGCATTATACACATGAAAAGCATGATCTGTGAAAGAGAGAATTGACAAGTTAGACCATCAAAGATAAAATTTGCTCTATGAAACACTGTGTTAAAAAGATGAAAATACAAACTGCAGACTTGTAGAAAATATCTGACAGAGGACTAGTATTGTCAGTATTCTCAACAGTAAAGAAACTAAACAATCCAATTAAAAAATGGGTGAAAGGCGTGAAGTGACGTTTTATCAAAGGGGACATACAGATGGCAAAAAAGTGTTGGACATCAGACTAGGGAAATGCGATACTAGGAAATGTATCTCACAAAGAGATACATATGAGTCTATCTGAATGGCTAAAATAAAAAATAGTGACAACACTAAATACTGGTGAGGCTGCTGAGACAGCAGGTTACAGATACACTGCGGGTAGGAATAGAGAGTGTCACAGGCCCTTTGGAAAACAGTTGGTCACATTCCTCAAAAGCTAAGCTTGCTACTACCACGCGGCCAAGCAGTTGCACACCTGTGCAGTTAGCTCAGAAAAACAAAAACTTAGATTTGTGCACAAATCTGTACATGAATATTTATAGCAGCTTTTATCATAGTAGCCCCAAATTGGAAACAATTCAGATCCTTCAGTGAGTTAATGGTTAAACTAACTAGTCTGTTCACTACTACTCAGCAGTGAAAAGGAACCAATTAAGGATAAATGCCCCAACTTGGATGAATTGTGCTGAGTGAAAAAAGTCAGACCCAAAAGGTTGCATACTGTATGATTCCGTCTGTTTAGTGATGTTGGAGGGACAAAAGTACCCAAGTGGAGAACAGATGAGTGATTCCTGAGGGATAAGGAAGGTAGAGGATGGAGAGAGAAAAGTCAATATGGCTATAAAAAGGCAAGGATCAGTGTGCTGATGGAAGAGTTCTCCATCCTGACTGTATTTTTTTTTTAAGATTTTATTTATTTATTTGACAGAGATCACAAGTAGACAGACAGACAGGCAGAGAGAGAGAGAGGAAAGCAGGCTCCCCACTGAGCAGAGAGCCCGATGTGGACTCGATCCCAGGACCCTGAGATCATGACCTGAGCCGAAGGCAGTGGCTTAACCCACTGAGCCTCCCAGGCGCCCCCATCCTGACTGTATTAAAGCTAATATGCTGTGCTTTGGTTTCATAAGATTCTACCCTTGGGGAAACTGAGCGAGAGGTACATGGTATCTCTTGGTATTGTTTTTTACAATGGCATGTGAAAATATAATTATCTCAAAAAGTTAGGTTAAAAATTATGAACTTCTTAGAACTCCATTAAACTGTGATCTTCATGAGGGAAGGGTTATCTGTATTTCCCCAGCACCTAGGATGGTGCTGGACTCGTAGAAGATGCTTTTAAAATGTTTGTGAGTTCCCTGAAGGGAGAGAGGCTCAACATTTGAATGTAGCCATACATAGTAAGCCCATCCCAAAATGAAGGGTGTCTCTCTGCTGACCCATTCGTTTAAAAACTATTGAGCATCCACCTCACGACAGGCAGAAATACCACAGTAAACAAAATCAGGGGTTGGGGAGCCTCCTGCTTTCTTGGAGCTTACAGTTTAACTGGGGCAAAAAACAAGCATAATACATAAATTATACAATGTGTTAGGAGATGTACTATGGAAAAAAGTTTTAAGGGGTCGTTTAGGGTTTGGAGTGTGAAAATACAGAGCAGACTGCAAGAGTGAGAAGGTTACAACTTGCAATTTTAAACAGGATTTAAAAACAAAGGACAGTGTCTTTTGAGCAGTTTGGAAGGAAGGAAGGGAAAAACCATGCAGGTATGGGGAGGAAGAGAGTTCCAGGCAGAAGGCTCAGCCAGTGTGAAGGCTTTGGGGTAGGAAAGTTCTAGTATGTTCAAGGACTATCAAGGAAGTGAAGCTAGTGTGGGAAGAAAAGAATGAGTGAGGGAGAATAGTTGGCTGATGGTTAGAGAGAAAATGGAAATGTAGAAGCATAGAGAGCCCTTTAGGATGTTGTAGTCTTTGGGTCCTACTTTGAGTGAAATGCGGGGTATTTTGAGTGAAGCAGTGACATGCCCTGACTTAACATTTGCAAAAGGGTCATTCTGGCTTCTGTGTTGAGAGTAGATGGTAGAGGAACAGGGTAAAAGCAAGAAAGAGTACTTCAGAAGCTTATTTCACTACTTTAGGCAATAAGGGATGGTGATTTGGACTGGGATGGTGGCAATAGAAATATGAGAAATGATTCATTTATTTAGATTTTGAAGAGAGGGCCTGATTTGCTGCCAGACTGGTTGTGGGGTATGAAGGAAAGAGGAGGACTCCAAGGTTTTGGAGCCAAGGACTTGCACAAATGGTGTTGCCATTAAGTGAGAGCAGAAAACTGCAGGGACAGGGGCAGATTTGGGGGGAAGTTGAGGAGGGCATGTTGAATTTGAGACATCTAGGTGGTTGAATGGCAGTGGGATATTCCAGACTGGAGCTCATAGGAGAGGCGGACTGACGGGACATTTAAGTTTGTAGGTTGCCAGCATTTATATGAAACTGAATGAGATCTCTATGGGAGGAGTACAGTGAAGAAGTCCAAAGAGGAGCCCCAGGGACCCTATAGAGGTCAGGGAGAGGAAGAGAAACCAGCTGAGAGAGGCTGAGAAGATGTGACCAGTGAGAGGAAGACCAAAACCAAGAGTATAGGATCCTGGAAGGCAAGTGAACAAGGTGTTTCCTGGAGGAGGAAGGAGTGATTGGGCAGTCAACTGTGTAAGTCAAGTGAGACTGGGAATGACTGTTGGGTTTAACAGCATGGAGGGCACTGGTAACCTCACCACATCAGAGAGAAGAATTTCAGTCATGAAACTGATCTATGACTCATTAGGAGGACAAATTTAAGTTTTAGAAGCTTTGTTTTAAAAAGCTATGTTCCGGTTTCTCAAAAACTATGGAATTACCATATGATCCAGCAATTCCATTTCTAGGGCATACCCAAAAGAATTGAAAGCAAGAACTCAAACATACCTGTATGCCAATGTTCAGAGCAGTATTACTCACAGCCAAAAGGTAGAAGCCACCAAAATGTCCCCTGACATGTGACTGGGTAAACAAAATGTGGCATCTAAATAGAACAGAATATTATTCATCCTTAGAAAGAAATGGAATTCTAATACATGCAACAACATAGGTGAACCTGGAAAACATACTAAGTGGAATAAGCCAGACACAAAATAACAAATATTACACGACCACTTACCTAAGTTACCTAAAATGTCACATTCTTAAAGACAGAATGCAGAACTGAGGTTATTAGAGGTTGGCTGGGAGCAGGAAGGAATAGAGAGTATTTGTTTAAAAAGTACAGACTTTCTGTTTGGTATGATTAGAAAAGTTTTGGAAATGGATGGTGGTGATGGTTGTACAACAATATGAATGTGCTTAATGCCACTGCACTGTGCTCCTCTGAAAGTTTGGATAGCAAATGCATAATAAAAGGAAAGTATAGGATGCAGGTAGATACTGTCTAAAGAGTTATTGATTATGTAATTCTGACATATATATTAGAATAAAATTAATGAATGATCAAAAAAGGAAAAATGATTTTTTCATTTATTTCTGATCTAAGAACAAAGTTTGCTTGAGGCATTATCTAAGATTTAGCATTTCTTGTAGATCCTTTCATACATGTTTGTGACACTCTTTTCCTCCTTCCTTCCTTCCCTCCCTCCTCCCTCCTTCCTTCTCTTTCTTTCTTTCTTTTTGGTTACACTCCTTGTTAATGGCTCAGGTCTTAGTTAAAGAAAATAGCATTCCCTTTTATTTTTTTAAAGATTTTATTTATTGAGTGCCTAGGTGACTCAGTGGGTAAACCCTGTGCCTTCGGCTCAGGTCATGATTCTCAGGGTCCTGGGATCAAGTCCCGCAGAGCCCCGCTCTTCTCTGCTCAGCAGGAAGCCTGCTTCCCCTTCTCCCTCTGATTTTATTTATTTATTTGACAGAGAGATAGAGAGCACAAGTAGGCAGAGAGGCAGGCACAGAGAGAGGGAGAAGCAGGCTGTCCGCGGAGCAGGGAGCCTGATGCGGGGCTCAAACCCAGCACTCTGGGATAATGACCTGAGACAAAGGCAGCCGCTTAACTGACTGAGCCACCCAGGCGCCCTAGTATTCCCTTTTAAAGTCGTTATCAGGAAGGCAGGAGAAGAGTCAATTGTTACAGAATGATCCAACTAATTAAAATTTTTGGGAAAAGGGTTCACCTTTTATATATATATATATATATATATATGTATATGTATATATATGTATATATGAAATATATATTAAATAAACATGTTATATATATTGATTAAATATGTATATGTATTAAATATGTATTCCATTACTCAAGAAAATCTTTGTCATATAATGGTCCTTGAAAATAATGTTCCTTGAATTCACATGTAAATATTTTCCTGCTAAAATCAGCATTTTTGATAATTTAGCAGAGCTGATACGGAGAAAACCTTGAGTACTGGAAGGTTTTGTGGCACAGCATATTTAATAACCGTGACAACTCAAGAATTTTAAGCAGACTCGCCTCCTTGTCTGGGATCTGTCGGCACCAGCGTGTCTCTCCTGGCCAGCCCCTAAATGTACTATTTCAGCCAAAACTGCACTAATGATGGTCTACCAAATTTTAACAGGATATTTTTAAGACCTGATAGTCTCATGATTAAAAGAAAAACAACCAAAAAACAAAAACTTTCCGTCATTCCTTTCAAAAGCTGCTACTCTAAAATGTGTGCCAAATAAAAAAAAAGGAGGGGGGATGTCTAAAATTGCTTTACAGTCTTGATGAAACAAAGACTGGTGTGTTGGTGTGGCTGCAGGGAGCTGTGCGCTGCTTTTGTATGATTTCAGAGGTGAATTTAGATGGCTGGAAGATAGATGGGTGCCAGATGCAGTCTGACATAGATTGAGGCAGCTGCTCCTGGGCTAGGTTTCATGAGCTGGTCAGTGCGCCAGCAGAAGCAGCGGAGCGAGGCCCCAAACACCAAATTGACAAGGAGAACAGTGGAACAATACAATATTCACTAAGTGATTTTAATCTTGGAGATTAAATATCACCCAATCAGTTTCCAGGTATTAAAACCCAGCTCCTATGAAGCCATTAGGGGGCCAAGTTTTCTTGTCCATTGAGGGGAGAATGTCATAGTTTAAAAAAAAAAGTTTGTCTAAAAAGAAAAAGTGTCCTCAACTCATTTTGGTAATATCTGATTAAAAATCATGTCAACCTCCTCAACATGCACACCACAGTGAAGAGAAATAGATGCATTCTATTGCACCCCAAATAGACCCATTCTATTGTGCCTGGCATTTAATCCTCAGTAAGTGGACCCAATGTTGGTTAATCTATCTTTTTTTCAAATGCAAGTCTTGGGTGAACTTTCCAGGCTCTTCCAGCTTTAAGGGCCCCCTACCCCCACCACACCAGTTCTTCAAAGAGAGACCAAGGTCTTCAAACCCAGAGAGTGTACTTAATTGCTTTTGAGACCTTATGCTCTGCATAACTAATGGTGAATATGTATGCAACCACATAATTGTGAATTTAAAAAAACGTTTTCCTATAAAGAATTTTTGGTCTAACTGCTTGTGGTGTTGTAAGTAATTATGAAAGTGACTCCAGAAGTTCCCATACTT
Source organism: Mustela nivalis (assembly GCF_964662115.1). NCBI lineage: Eukaryota > Metazoa > Chordata > Mammalia > Carnivora > Mustelidae > Mustela > Mustela nivalis. Next base: position 57,307,239 of record NC_139027.1, read on the forward strand.
AATTTCAACTCGTGTGTTTTCTCAGATGAGGAAGGGAACCTTTATTTAGTATATTATTTAAACTTACTAAACTTATCTTTGCTTTTCTGAAAAGAGTGTCATGATCTAATCTATCAGTGATGCAACCATTTCATGTGGGGTAATTTCTTAAAATGAACACAAAATAAATAATTGATTGGACATGTACATATTTGAAAACTGTAAGTCTAACCAGTCTCTGCTTTTCCTATTTAGTTGTAGGAAGCTAATGCATCACTTATAATAGCTCTGAGGCATTACATGGTATTTCTTTTTCTTTTTTTTTCCCTCCAAACAAGTGTCTGCTCAGCTTTCTTAATAACAATGGGAGTTGTATGTGTGCTCAGAGAAGAATAGCTTCCATTGTGTTTTAGTATTTTTAGTATTTTGCTTAGTAATAATGTTGTAATACTACTTTTTGGGGGGAAAGTCTAAGACTTAGAAATAAGCTCTGATTGAGTTGGAAACTCTGTATGTTCAGGAGCAAATTCTAATGTTAATTGGTGCGTATATGACACCCTACCACGTTTGAATGTATTCTAGACTTGAATATGTTGCATACATGTTCTTTAAAGTTTAATTTCCTTAAATCAAAGCTATCCATCTGTGAACTTACATTTGACTTAAAGGTAATCGTACTTGAGGTCACATGGTTTTAGTTCATGCAAGTCCCTGGGAGTGATCAAAGCTCGACTCTTCTCTCCCTTCCTTCCCTCCTTTTCCCCCTCCCTTCCTCAACCAGTCAAGCAGACATGAAGATGTCCACCTCAATACTGAGATCTTGTTTCACTGTATGTACTACTCACAAGGGCCACCCTTGCAAACCTCTGATAAGGGGTGAATACTGGGTTAATGAAGAGTCTGTTTGGTTCAGCACACTCAGTTTTAGTGAACCTAATGAGACTCAGTTTGCATTTCTCATGAACAGCCTTTATAAGCTTTACCTAACCTTTCCAAATCCCTCACAGGGTCTCTGGGAGGAGAAAATGAGGTACACATGTAACACATTTAGCATAGTACTTGGCACAAGGGTTCATTTGGTGGCTCCTATATTCTGTATTTCTTTCCTTTACCTTGTGCAGATATCCTCTGGAAAATTTCTCATTTAACCTTGTGAGAAAAGTTAATATATGTAGAAAACATATGGGAGTGTTCTTCAGCGAAAAGGGTTATATGAGTAGGCCAAGATACTGTTGTGGTCATTACTGACCAATACAAAACCACTTCAGTTATTAACAGTCATTTGACATTTTAATTCATTTTTCCCACAATGAAATCATAAATTTAAGCCCAGTCTTTTACCTTTTATGGCAAATTTTGTTAATTATCTATTATGTCTATTCCCCCAGCTACTTCATTCTGTTTTTTTGTTTTGTTTTGTTTTCATTTTTGTTTTTGGTGGTAAAATACATACAGCATTTAACATATCGGCCATTTGTAAGTGTATGGTTCAGGGGCATTAAATATGGTCACACTGGTGTGCAATCGTCACCATCATCCATCCCTAGAACTCTTTTCATCTTGTAAAACTGAAACTCCATATGCATTAAAGAGTAACTCCCCATTCTCCCTACCTCTAGCGCGTGGCAGCCACCACTTTTCTGTCTTTGATTTTGTTTACCCTTGGTACTTCTTCATAAAAGTGGAATCATATAGTGTTTGTCTTTTTGTGATGGGCTTATTTCACTTAGCCTCATGTCCTCGTCCTTGCATTGTGGTTCATCCATGTTGTGGCATATGGCAGAATTTCCTTCGGGAAATTGCATGTGTAGACCACATTTCGTTTAGCCATTCATCTATTGATAGGCATTTGGGCTGCTTCCATGTTTTAGCTATTGTGAATAATGCTGCTATGAACAGGAGTATACACATATCTTTTTGAGACCCTGCTTTTGATTCTTTCCCTGGAAGTGAAGAAATTGTTGGATCATATGGTAATTCTATTTTTAATTTTTTGAAGAATTGCCATACTGTTTTCCAAAGGCTGAACCCATTTTATATTCCCACCAGTGATGTACAAGAGTTCTGATTTCTCCACATCCTTGTCGGCACTTGTCGTTTTCTGTTTTTTTTTGTTTGTTTGTTTTTTGTTTTTGATAATAGCCCTCCTAATGTACTTTTGATTTGGATTACCCTAATGATTTGTGATGTTGAGCATCTTTTCATGTGCTTGTTGGTCATTCATATATCTTCTTTGGAGTAATGTCTTTAAATCCTTTGCCCATTTTTGAATCAGGGTGTTTTTGTTGTTGACTTTTGGGAGTTCTCTCTATATTCTGGATATTAGTCCTTTTTCAGGTATGTGATTTGCTAATATTTTCTCCCATTCTGTGGGTTACCTTTTGACAGTGTTTTTATTTTTAAAAAAATCTTTCTAAAGATTTTATTTATTTATTTGAGAGAGAGAGCGTAAGCAGGGGGAAGGGTGAAAGGGGAGAGAGAAACAGATTTCTTGCTGAGCAGGAGGCCCTACATGGGCCTTGATTCTAGGACCCTGAGATCATGACCTGAACTGAAGGCAGATGCTTAACTACCTGAGCCGCCCAGGTGCCCCTTTTGACAGTTGCACAAAATTTTCATAAAGCCCATATTTGTTTATGTTTTCTTTTGTTACTGGTGCCTTTGGTGTTATATCCATGAAATCAACTCCAAATTCAATGTTGTGAAACTTTTGTCCTATGTTTTCATCTTAAGAGTTATTGTTTAGGTCTTACATTTAAGCTCTTCATCCATTTTGAGCTAATTTTTGCATATGCCATTAGGTTAAGGGTCCAGCTTCATTCTTTTGAATGGGGATATCTGGTTTTCTCAGCACCATTTGTTGAAACTGTTCTTTCAATATTGAAGGGTCTTGGCACCCTTGTCAAAAATCATTTATCCGTCTGTGTGAGGGTTTGTATCTGGGTTCTCTGTTCGTTTCCACTCATCTATATTTCTGTCTTTGTACCAATACCACAGTTGATTACTGTTGCTTTGTAGTAAATTTTGAAATCAGGGTGTATAAGTCCTTTAGTTTTGTCTTTCTTTTTCAAGATTGTTTTGGATATTCACAGTCCATTGAGATTCTGTATGAATTTTAGGATGGTCTTCCTATTTCTGCAAAAAACAACATTGGGATTTTGATAGGGATTGCATTGAATCTATAGGTCATTTAGGCAGTATTGACATTTTAACAGTACTAAATTTTTCAATCCATGAACATGAGATATATTTCCATTTATTTATGTGCTCTTTAATTTCTTTTTTTTTTTTTTTTTGTGCTCTTTAATTTCTTTAGCAACATTTTGTAGTTTCCGTTGTACAAGTCTTTCACTTCCTTGATTAATTCCTAAGTGTTTTATTCTTCTTGGTGATTTTGTAAATTGAATTCTTTTTTTTTTTTTAAACTGAAACAAAAGTTTCAGTTTAAGATTTTTATTTATTTATTTGACAGAGAGAGAGAGAGATCACAAGTAGGCAGAGAGGCAGGCAGAGAGAGATGGGGGGAAGAAGGTTCCCTGCTGAGCAGAGAGCCTGATGCAGGGCTTGATCTCAGGACCCTGGGATCATGACCTGAGCTGAAGGCAGAAGCTTAACCCATTGAGCCACCCAGGTGCCCCTGTAAATTGAATTCTTTTTGTAATTTATTTTTCAGATTGTTCATTGTTCATGTATAGAAACGCAACTGATTTGAAGTGATTACTGTTGAGGAGGGACTTAATTCTGCCATTGTGGTATTAGTTTTCTATGTGACTTAATAGGTTTTTGTCCCTCATGCCCTGTATTACTGTTGTGCTGAGCTGGTTTTTTGTAGTGAAATGTTTAAATTTCCTTCTCATTTCTTTTTGTATATTGTATAACCACTTTCTTTGTAGTTACCATAGGGATTACATTTAATATCCTTAAGTTGTAACAGTCTAATTTGAATTTATACCAATCCAACTTTAGTAACATACAAAAACTCTGCTCTTTTTTTTTTAATATTTTATTTTTTACTTATTTGATAGAGAGAGAGATGACAAGTAGGCAGAGAGGCAGGGAGGAAGCAGGCTCCCCACTGAGCAGAGAGCCCAATGTGGGGCTCCATCCCAGGACCCTGAGATCATGACCTGAGCTGAAGGCAGAGGCCTTAACCCACTGAGCCACCCAGGCACCCCTGCTCATTTTAAAAAAGATTTTATTCATTATTTGAGAGAGAGAGAGAGAGAGCATGTGAGCACAAGCAGGGGGAGTGACAGGCAGAGGAAAAACCAGGCTCACCACTGAGCAGCGAGGCCAATGTGGGGCCCAATCCCAGGGTCCTAAGATCATGACCTGAGTTGAAGGGAGACACATATCCGCCTCAGCCACCCAGGCAACCCAAACTCTGCTCATTTATAGCTCCATCACAACCCCTTTTGGTGCTGATATGCTTTAATCTCTTAAGTTGTAGAAAAAACAAGATGTGGAGTACAAACCCAAAGTTACAGAATTACTAGCTTTCCCACTAATAATTTTTTTGTTTTCTTTAAATCTGTCTTTGTCTTGAATCATGTAGAAAACAAAAAGTGCAGTTAAAAACCAGTTTTGCAATAATACTAGCTTTTATAATTGTTCTCATATGTAACCTGTTTTGAGATCTTTATTTCTTCATATGTCTTTGAGTTTCTGTCCAGAGTCCTTTCACTTAACCTTGCTGGATTCCCTGGAACATTTCTTACAGGATGGGCCTAGTTTTCATGAACTCCCTTAGCTTTTATTTATTTGGAAATGTCTGAATTTCTCCTCACTTTTGAAGGACAGTTTTGCCAGATATAAGATTCTTGGTTGACAGTTTCATTCTTTTAGCACTTTGAATATGTCAGCTAACTATCTTGTGGCTTCCAAAGTTTCTGATGAGAAATGTACTGATAATCTTATTGAGGATTCTTTGTATGTGATGGATGACTTCTCTCTTGCTGCCTTCAAGATTCTGTTTTAGTCTTTTGAAAGTTTTGTTGTAATATGTCTCAGTGTGGATCTCTTTGAGTTCATCTTTTTTGGAGTTTGGTGAGCTTCTTCAATGTTTATATTCACATCTTTTATCAAATTTGGGAAGTTTTCAGCCATTATTTCTTCAAATACTCTCTATGCTTTCCTTTCTCTCTTCTTCTGAGACTTCCATGATGGGTTTATTGCTCCACCTGTTCCACAGGTCCCTTGAGCCCTGCTTGCTTTTTTTCAACTTTGTTCTTTCTGTTCCTTAGACTCAATGCTTTCCAGTGTCCTATCTTTAGCTGATTCTTTCTTCTGCTTAGATCTACCTTTGAATACTTCTAGTGAACTTTTACTTCATTAATTGTGGTTTTCAACTTCAGAACTCCTTTTCAGTTTTTGTTTTTTTATTTGATACTGAGAGAGAGATCACAAGCAGGCAGAGAGGCAGGCAGAGAGAAAGGGGGAAGCAGACTCCCTGCTGAGCAGAGAGCACGATTTGGGGCTTGATTCCAGGACCCTGAGATCATGACCTAAGCTGAAGGCAGAGGCTTAACCCACTTAGCCACTCAGGCACCCCTCCTTTTTAGTTTTTTTTTTTTTTTTTAAGATTTTCTGTCTCTTTATTGATATTTTCATTTTGTTCACATGTCATTTTCTTTTCTTTTTTTAAAAATACTTTATTTATTGATTTGTCAGAGAGAGAGCGTGCACAAGCAGGGAGAGCAGCAGGCAGAGCAAGAAGCAGGTTCCTGCTGAGCAAGAAGCCTGATGTGGGACTTGGTCCCAGGACCCTGGGATCATGACCTGAGCCAAAAGCAGATGCTTAACTGACTGAGCCACCCAGGCGTCCCCACATGTCATTTTGTTGACTTTCTCCTCATCTTCATTTAGTTCTTTGAGAGTCTTTAAAACAATTGTTCTAAGGTCTTTGTCTAGTTTATCTCCACTTGGTCTTTTTCAAGTACATTTGTTACTGATTTATTATTCTCCTTTGAGTGGGCCATAGTCTCCTGTTTTGTTTTGTTTAATGCCTTGTGATTTTTTGTTGTTGCTGAACACTGGACATTTGAATCTAATAGTGTAGCAACTATGGAAATCACACTCTTCCCCTTCCTCAAGGTTTGCTGGGTTTTTTTGGTACTGCTTTTGTTTATTGTCTTTTTTTGTGGCAGGGGGTGGGGTTGATTGCTACAGCCTCTCTCTGTGCCCAGAGTCAGCCTGAGATATATACTTAAAGTCTTCTCAGGGTTTCTTTTCTGAGCTTTTCTCTGGGCATGCTTGGTCACTTTCTTATTTTCCCTGTATATTGCAGTTGTCTTTTTTTTTTTTTTTTTTTTTTTAATGTGCCCTGGCTACCACAGGCTGTTGGCAAGCTGCTCCAGGAGCATACACACAACTGGAGATGGAGACACACATCTGCTAATGTGCTAAGACCTGAACTTGACCGAAATTAAGTAAAATTCACATAATTTACTGTACTCGTTTTCCCCTGGAAGTTGTAAGCCTTCAGCAGACCCCAGAGTTCCAAATTAGTTATAGCAGACAGATTCTGCCAGTGCCGCTTGGTGTCTAGTTGGAGTGACAGATTCCTGGTACTTTCTATTGTGCCCATCTTCCCAGACTCCTCTCCCATTCATTTGGTGTTAAAGGAACACTGATTTTATTTGGGGTGACTGTGCTAAGTTTAAATACTTGATATTTGGACACTCTTCTATGTGAGAGGGCTATATTCTGCCTCTTTTCTGACCTATAACATATGGGTAAATGTTCTTAGGGGAGGACATATCACTTCTTGGATAAAAGACAAATGCCCATGAAGATAAGACTTTTGACTTTATTCTTACCTGGAATGTGGATAAAATAGCTTGTAGATAGCAGTCTTCTTGTGACCCTGAGGACCTGTGAGGCTGGTGGAACAGTTACCTTTGAACTGTCTTTCTAGTCCTGGACTGTGTAATTCCACATTTCTAATTTTGTGAGGAAAAAAAAAAAAAAACTTTATTATTTCAATCACTGTTAGTATTTTTTTACTTAGAGCCCAGTAAATCCCTACATACCATTCAAGCCCATAACCTACCAACCTGGGGATTGAAGTTTGGGCCAATGGAGATGAGCACCAATATTTTTCAGAGCAACTCAAGAGATTTGAGATTCAGCTACTTAGAGGTATAATGAATATTAAAGAAAGAGGAGGCTTGAAAGCTTTTGATGTTTTGTTTGGTTTGAACACCAAATTTATTCATTTATTTGTAATGAGGCTTTAACGTTTTCGACATTTTTGGTATATATTCTCTATTTCTTTGGGTTCACTTTCAAACATTACTGGCACTTTTTTAGATGGGAAAAGAAAGCACTGTAGCCCATTTATAGCAATGAAAGTAGGCAGAGGCATGCTGGTTGCTCCTGTTACTTATATTTTAAAGCCATTATAGAAAGTAGCTGATATCTCTTAGTCTTTATTATGATTTGTTGTGTACACATTTTTGCATCAGAATATAATTAAAGCAAAGGGTCAAGGAGGAGGGAATTCTAATTAATCCAGATAGCTAACATTCTCTCAGTTATTTGTGACAGAATCTTTTCTTAAGCTTAGACTAGGGCCCAGCGCAGTGGACACTCAGTAAATGTTAGGCAGAGAAAAAAAAGTGGGTTCGTTTTATATTGGATTACAGGTACTGAGGTTCATCTTCAATACTAAGCTAAATAATGAGATTTATTCAATAAGTTTGTCTTTTTCTTGTACTCCAGTCTGGCCTAATGCCTTATGTGTGTGGAGCTCTATCTAATGTGTATCCCAAACCTGTCAGAAGATTCATCATAGTCAGCAACAATGACTAGGCCTCTTCGGATGAGCAAAGTAGCTCTCCTTCCAATACCAGTGACCACCAGAGTGGTACTGAACTTCAGTAATTAGTAGTAACAAAAACAGCTACTTTTGTTTATCCTTTTCAGGGAACTGTGCTATCTTCTTTACATACATAATCTCACTTACTCCTCACGGTGACACCTGCCTCAGGTCCTGGTTCTGTTCCCTTCTTACAGCTGAGAAAACTGAGAAAATTGTCTGTCCCAGGACTTTTTGACTCCAAAGTTAGTGTTGTTTGGCATATAAAAAATGTTGATTATAGTATGTTAAGTATTTGCTAAATATTCTGTATTTTGTACATCGGTTTTCCTGTAAAGAATCAAAAGGTAATGGTATAAGTGGCCAAAGTCATAGTGAAGACTTTTCTATTGTTAATGTAGGGAAGATGATTTCTGACTAAGGGTACCTTTATGGAATCCTTTTTTATTTACTTCCATTTCATGGCTTGTCTTTCCTGCAGGTGGGAGGTGGGTGAGAGGAGGATAACTGTGCTTGTCTGGGGTCACACACAGTGCACAGTGAGCATGAATGTACGTTACACAGAGGGCAGCTTCGCATCCGATGAGTCTGTCCCCGAGCTGCATGACTGTGGCAGTCTTGATGAATCATGGCATTTGAAGCCCTGCTTGTGTCATCAACGCATGTGGGTTAAAATTGCATGGAAACATAGTAGTCCAATAGAAATACAAATAAGAGTAAAATACACCATTGGAATAACAGTAGCGTTTCTTAGAGCAACCAAATACTTCTGAAACCTGTACATTTTGAGCTTTTTGTTTTTAGAGCGAATGATTTTGTTTACTAGCTTAGACCATCTCAGCATTTTCTATTTATTTAAGTGTTTGAGATTCAGTCATAAAATTTCACTTGGAGCTAAAGCTGTTTATAGAAGTTTAGCCCGTGTGTGGGCATGTTAAAAAGAGAGAGATATTATATGTATATATTTTAAAAGATACCTTAAAATTTTTCTGATTTATTCTGCTTTATAAATAAGTAGATAGGTAGATAGAGAGATCTATCTGAATAGCCATCTGAATTTGTTTTTAGAGACGTGCTTCGAGAGAGTCCTCATTTGACGGTTAAGTGAAGTGCTATTTATAATAATGTAAATTTGAAAATGAAAACTGGATTTTGAATCAGATCTGGATTCCAGTCTGGGCTTTGCTGTTTGGTCATTGTGGCATCTTGAGAAAGTTTTCTCTGAACCTCAGTTCCTCAAATGAAAAACAGTATAGTAGTATCTGACTCTTGGGGCTTTAAGGGGAGAGGAACAAAGAAGATGATGATGTCAGCATGCTTTATAATGTATAAATAAGAAATTATACAGATTTAAAGATGTGGTATCATTTTTTTAAATTAATTTATTTTAGAGAGAGAGTGTGTGTGGGTGCATGCACATGGGGGAGGGGTAGTGGGAGAGAATCTTCAAGGAGACTCTCCGCTGAGGGTGGAGCCTGACATGGGGCTGGGCCCCACAACCAGTGAGATCATGACCTAAAACCAAGAGTCAGATGCCTAATGGACTGAACTACCCAGATGCCCCTAAAGATGTGGTATCATTATCATGTACTCTACAGCCAGCAGATGAACTGATTTAATACCATCCTTCATTCATGAAGGTGATGGTGTCTGTTTTGGTCTCTCAAACAACATAGATTTATTGAGCTCTTAGGATGCATGAGGACTTCCTCACATCAGCAGAACTTATGTATAGATTACAATAGCTGTAATTCACGTAGTGACATATTATTCGTATAGCATACGGGCATTCTGTACACATGCATTTTATAGATATTTGAAATTTCTCTTTAAGCACCCAAATTTGTTTAATGTGAACTTGTTTGATAAAAATCTTTCCCTATACCATTATTATTCTTGTCGTTATTACATTTTTCCCACAGAAAGCATTGAGCATAATGCTACCTTTTCTTTATAACTGAGTATCATTTAGGTTGCTAAGGTATTCTGTTGGAACAGAGTCCTTTAGGGCAGAGCCAGTGAGGAAGGGGCATGGTGCTATTTGCGACTAATTTAAATAATCCCACATCACTAAATTTTTGGAATTCTATATCAACATTTTAATCCTTCCTCCTCTTTCAAATTGTTAACTTTCTTTCTTTCTTTTTTCTTTTTTTTTTGGCTGGTATTATGTACAATCCATTCTCCCTTCTAATTTCCCTTTACAGTTGATGATTTGGAAGGGAAAAAAAACTTAAAATTGTCTTTAAGGTTAAATAGACAATCAGGAAATACATGATAATGCATGAGGTTTGGTACATGGGCTTTGTGATTTCTTGTTTTTTTTTTGCAAAGATTCATTTTTGCTTACTTTGTTCATTCCAAATACCTGGAGTCTCTTTGGATGAATCGTCTCACCCCAATACTATCATTCTGCATCAGTTTCCTCTAATAATCATCAGTGATACTTCTGTAGCTCTCTACCAATTATAAAATGCTCCCACATACATTGCCCTGCTTGATCTTTACATGATCATGAGAGATATGCTGGACATATATTATTTTCATATTTTATGGATAAGAAAACGGTTAGAGGTTATGGAGTGGATATTTGCCAGGAGTTCCAGCTGAATTTCCCAGGAAGATTTGTTCATCCATACACATCTGGTGCCTGTACCTGGATAGCTCAGTTCCATAGGTCTGGGGCAGGTCCCTGGCATATATATTTTGGAAAAACATCCCAAACGATTGTAATGTGCCTGGCTTTCCACGACCCTTTTATCCATCCTCCACCTGCCCCTCTGCTCCCATTGAGGACCGCTGGGTTAAGTTTTTATAACGTGATTTACTAGGATGCTTTCATGTACAGGTTGCAGAAAAGCCAACAAGCAGTGGCTTAAACCTGTGATTTGTAATGGTCCTATAATCAACTGCCGTGTGGTCAGAATAGTGCCCTTCACCCATCCCCCCCCCCAACCCCCACTGTGACTTTACTTGGTAAAAGAGGCTTTGCAGATGTGGTTAAATTAAGGCTCTTGTGATGGGGAGGTTATCCTGGATTGTTTGGCTGGGTTCCATGTAATCACAAGGGTCCTTGTAAAAGAGGGAGGCAAAAAGGTCAAGGGCAGAAGGAGTCTGGGCGACAGAAGCAGAGGTTGGAATAAATGTGTTTTGAAGTTGGAGGAAGGGATCATGAGCCAAGGAGTGCAGGTGGCCTCTGTGAGCTAGAAATGACAAGGAGACAGATTCTTCTTGAAGCCTCCAGAAGGAATGTAACTCTGTCAACACTGCAGTTTTAGACATCTGACCTCCAGAACTGTAAGAGAGTAAATTTGCATCACTTTAAGCCACTAATTCTATGGTAAATTTGTTATAGCAGCAATAGGAAACCAATACCACTGAGAAGTATAAAATGCAGATTCCTTTTATTTTTTTAATATTTTATTTATTTATTTGACAGAGAGCACAAGTAGGCAGAGAGGCAGGCAGAGAGAGAGGAGGAAGCAGGCTCCCTGCCAAGCCGAGAGCCTGATGCGGGGCTTGATCCCAGGACCCTGGGACCATGACCTGAGCCAAAGGCAGAGGCTTTAACCCACTGAGCCACCCAGGCGCCCCATCCCCCATCCTTGAACCTTTTAAATCACCTCAGGTACCACCTGTGGGACACTTTACTCTGAAAAACAAATGCATTATCTAATTTAATCTCCATAATACCACTGGGTCAATACTATTCCCCCCTTTTTGCAGTTAAGAATCAGAGGTTGAGAAACATGCCCAGGGTTCACTGGTAGAAAGCTCCTAGGTGGCAGATCTGCCTTAACTGTAAAGCTTAACCATTACACCTGCTGGTGACACAACTGGTTCTCAGTTGTTTAATGTCGGTGGCACATTCTCAAACACTAGAATTTTTGGCATACTCGAAGAGATTCAAACCTCAAAGCAACCCTGAGCAAATTAATCATTACAACACAGTCACTGTGATTGAGGATTTGGAGAGAGGAATGACATGACCTGACTTTCGCTTTAAAAAGACCACTGGCCACTGTCTTGAGAATACATAGGGGTCAAGAGTACTGCAACCATTGCTTCCCTTGGGACTCAAGGTAAAAGCCAAAGTCATTGCGTTGACTTATAAGGACTTCCACAACCTGCCCCCTCCTGGTCCCCCCACCTCTTTCCACTCCACCCCCCCAAAACTCTCCCCCTTTTGGATGTGGAGCCCCCAGACATGCTTGCATTTTCTCTTCCCTTTCCTGGGAAAACTCCTGTGCTTGGCTTCAGTTCTCACCTCCCTCATGGCTTTACTTACTGTCATCTTCTCAGTGAGGCTTTCTTAAGCACCTCTTCAAGGTCACACCTCCACCCCACACATACACACTCAGGCACACATTCCCCATCCTCCTTTCCTGTTTTATTTTTCTATATAGCACTTAATTGCTAATATGCCATATAATATACTAATTTATTCTGTTTTTCTCTCTTTCCCCTCACTAGCATGTAAGAGCTGTGAGAACAGGTATCCTTGTGGGTTTTGTTTGCTGCCACATTCCCATCTCCCAGAACCTAGGACACAGTGGGCATTCAATAAATAGTTGTTGAATGCATATGATTTTTATGCACAGCTCTGATTAGTTCTGTGGAGTAAATTCCCAGCAGTGAAAGGACCACATTACAGGATATAGATATTTTCAGAAGTTCTTAATACAAACCCTGACCAAACCCTTTCTTCTCAAGGTTGAATCCAGTTCCACTTTCATCAGTGACTCTGACAGCCCAGCCCCCGTGTCCTCACATTGTTAACAGTGCTCACACATCTGTAGCCAGCTCCGTGCGGGGCAGTCCTATTTCTTTCTCATTTGTATTGCTTTGATTGAGTGTATTTGTGTTTGTTGTTTCATGCATTTCTTCTTTTGGTGATTATTAGTTTGTATCCTTTGCGCATTTTTCCAATTTAGTGTCAGTTTTTTTCTAATTTAGTATTGGTGTTTTTCTAATTGATTCATGAGGCCTTGTTAGGTATTAAGGTTACTAACTCTTTGTTAACTGTGTTATCCTAGTTTGTCCTCTTTTTAATTTTGCTTATGGTGTTTCTTAGTATATAGTTTTGTAGTGTGGTCTGTTTTAAGTTTATGGTTCTTTTGCTTTATGTTCGGAAAGGTGTTGTCAACTTTTTTTTTTTTTTTAAGATTATTTATTTATTTATTTGACAGAGATCACAAGTAGGCAGAGAGGCGGGGCGGGTGGGAGGAGGAAGCAGGCTCCCCACTGAGCAGAGAGCACAATGGGCTCCATCCCAGGACCCTGGGATCATGACCTGAGCCAAAGGCAGAGGCTTTAACCCTCTGAGCCACCCAGGCACCCCAAGGCCTCTAGGATCACTTATTCATTTGTAATTTCTTTTAGTTCTCATGTTTTTGTTTTTGTTTTTAATATATTTTATTCTTTAGTTAATCTCTAGTGTTTTATCACATTGTTTGGGGAAAAAAATCCAACATCCAATTCTTTCTCCTTAAATAGTAGTAAACTACTCTACATACCGTCCTCTGGCCCTAAAAGAATGCCATCTGACAATATGAGATCTTTATACTAAGGTCTGTTTCAAGTTTTCCAATGCAGATCCATTGGTATTTTTCTTTTGCCAGAACCCAACTCTATTAATTATTACAGCTTTTTAACATCTTCAGTAAAGTTTATTTTTTCTTCATTTATTGGTTATTCTAAATAACTTTTAAGATTGTTCTCTCAAGTTCAGGTATAGATATAGGATTAATGTCCGAAAATAAAAATCATATCATGCCACTCTTACGGAAAATCTTTTAATGACCCCTCACTGCCTTTAAAATATGAAGTCCAGACCCTTTAATGTGGCATCCAATGCCTTCCTAGACATGTCCAGCCAAATTCCATAGTCTTATATGTTGCTATTCCTTTCTTGCGATTTACGCTTCAGATCTGCACCCATATACTGTGCTATTTCTCACCTCCCCATCTCTGCTGCTCCATCTGCCTTTGATGACCTTGACCCATTTACCCTAAAACCATCACTGTGTCTTTCACACTGGCCAGGCTCTGTGGCCACTCAGAAGTGTCCATTGTCACCCTGCTCATGTCTCTGTCACCGTATCACCCGTGGCATTGCATTGATGAGTTTGTCTCCCCTGTGAATTTGGTGGGAACATCTCTTGTTCTTTTTGTATTTTTGATACATTGCATGCTACCCGTCACGCAGTAGGTGGTGTAGATGGAGTAGAGAGGGACTATTCAAGACTGGAAGTAGGGAGATGGATTTTTGCAGTCATCAAAATGAAAGATGATTAGGGTCTTGACTAGGGCAACGATGGGAAAATGGAGAGGAGGAGGCATAGTTGAAAAATATTTAAGAGAGAAAATTGACAGGATTGTGTATCTGGTTAAATGTGAGGGAATGGGAGCGGGAAAACGCTTTGAATCTTAGATTTCTCATCTTTCTAATCTATACACCAAGGTACCTTAACCTCCCCTAAGCATTCAGGAGGAGGTACAGATTTAAAAGGAGGATACGATTAGGACAATTTTAGATGTGCTGTGAGTTGGAGGTGCCTTTATGATACCCAGTGGAGATGTCTAATGGGCAACGGGATAGAAAGAGGCTAATTATGTACTTTTATTGTTCAAACCAGGACCGTTTTGAGATTGAAACAGGGTGCTATTAATAATTATGCCGGGACAAGCATAAACTAGGAATGACCCTGACAAACTGGGATATATGGTCTCTCTCTACATAAAGGTCAAAATATGAAGGTCAAAGAGAAGGATCTGGAATGTGGTTAATGATTTGTGAATCATTAGCATACAGATGCCCTGAGAGTGGGTGAGGTTGCCTGGGGAGAGTTTATAAGATGAGAAGAGAGGAAAGAGCAAAGAGAAAATCATAGGGAATACAAACATTTAGATAATGATTATCAAATGGCAAAATTTTTTCGAAACACATACGTGTGTCCAAATTTTCCTGAAGATTTGGACCAACCATCCCCATCCCCCATTCACCTCCTTATCCCTTTCTGGTCCCAAATTGCAACTGGAAGAGGTGATTTTTTTTTTTTTTTTTTTTTTTTTTAAGTCAAGAACTACAGGTTTGGGGTGGGGGACAGTCAGAGGAAGAGGAGCCAGCCTGGGAGACTATAAGTGTCCAAAGAGATAAGAACCAGCAAACTGTCATTTAAACAGACTCACTGAAAGAAATGGTTGGAGGTGGTCAGTAATGTCCTGTGCTACGAGGGGCTCAGTACTATGAGGAACTGGGTCCATTGGCCTTGGTGCTTAGAGGGCACTGGTGTTCTTTTCGCAGGCTGGTCAGGGGGTGGCCGACAATGTTGGCCTGCAGAAGTGAGAGGAAGGAGGAGGGACTAAAGCTGTGAAGGGTAGAGATAGGAGCACCTCCTAGCCTTCCTGCAGCACTAAAGCACAGGAAGATTGTTTCTTGTTTTAAAATTGAAGATAGACTGTGTTGAGTCTATAATTTATTGACTTCAGGGAGGAGCCAGTAGAGATGGCAAGGCTTGAGTGTAAAGGGGAGGAAAGAAATAGCAGTGTGCAGTTGTATTCAAGCTGTTTTCCTTGGCCCAGTTTTCCTGTCAGTAGTACCTGTCCCGTCCTACAGTTGAATGTCACCAACCCATTCCAGTAGGAGTCACTCTGACTTTGAAAACTATTATTCAGATGGCTTAAAATTTGATTAGCTTGGGATCTGGATTTTTCTCCCAACTTTTCATAAAAGACTCAAGATGGGAACTTTTGACTAGAATTTAAATTTATCTTCCATTTGCATTAACTTGCTGACATGTCACTAATAAAGTGTTAATAACCCATCAATGTAGACTTATGAGTTGATATGATGATATATCCTTGTCGTATATCATATCAGCCCATAGGAGCATAGAAATATATACTGCAGATGAACATATTCCTTTAGAACATACATGTGTGCGTTTATGTGGCATTGTACGTCTTAGAAGGAAAATAAGTTTTAAACTGAGAGTTGGTTTTTATTTCCATGAGAAGCTCCATTAAACACACACACACACACACACACACACACACACACACACTTTAAGCTTCAGAATAGAAACTGTTCCGTTTTCTGATCTACCTCACAGTAAGAAGTTAGTTGCAAGGTTAACTTCCTCAGAGAGAAGAAGGCAAGGACACCAGATAAAGGAAAAGAAAGGTTTAATTGCTCTGCAAAGGCCCAGACATGCTCTGAAAAGTAAAGATTTCAGGCTTAATGTGCATGGAACAAAAGGCCGTTGTGAACTGTGTACAAGAGTTGGTGAGAGTTTGTATTCTGCCCCTTTTTTCTGTGGGAGTTATTTCCTGTTGTTGACTAGAGTTCTTTATTTAGAACCACCTAGCTTCAGAATGCCTGCTAGCACGCAGAAAAGTGTGTATTTAAAACATAGGCTTATTTCAAGACAATCTCTGAGAAAAAGTCACATTACCCATGCACTGAGACAACATCATGTTCCCAGAGGTCCAGAGAGCATATGGGCGTTATTTCTGTCCCTATATCAAGAGACACAAAATCAGAAAGAATAAAAATGCATTCGGTGTAGCAGCCAGTGGTCACCACAACACCAAGTGAAAGAAATTTATTTCACGGGTAGATGTGTTTCCATTGTTTTAAACATACACAATTTCACTTTTTAGTGCTAAATGCTTTATTTGGCATATATTAAGGAAGTTACAAGCCTCATATTTTGTGAGGAAGCTTTTATCATTTCTAGCATGACAGAAGTTAGCCTGGCAGGTGAGAAATACACCCCAAACATGGGCTTTATACCAATTACTCTCTTATACCTGATCTGTCAGCTGGGCTTCCTATTAAGAACTTTAGGTTACTATAGTGGTATCATTGGATTTTAAAGTCTGCTATTAAGAGAGAAAGGACAGTGTATCAAAATGAGTGAAAGGCGTAAGTTCTTACTGAAATAATGGGAGATAAATAAATACATCAAATGTGAATACTGTCCAGTGCTTTAGATATTAGATAGATATTAGATAGATATTAGATAGGTATTAAATATTTTAGGTGTTTTTTAGATATTAGATACTAGATATTAGATAATAGATACTGGAAATTGCAGGAAAAAACCTAGGAAATTCTATTTCACAGGAACCATAAGGAAGAAAGAAAAGAAGTTTTATTGTTTTAACCTGATGAAATCTAAATCAATAAATTTAAATTTATCCCAAAATACTTACTTGCTTTCATTATTTTTTTTTTAAGATTTTATATATTTATTTGACAGACAGAAATCACAGGTAGGCAGAGAGGCAGGCAGAGAGAGAGGAGGAAGCAGGCTCCCCACCGAACATAGAGCCCGACTCGGGGCTCGATCCCAGAATTCCGGGATCATGACCCTAGCTGAAGACAGAGGCCTTAAACCACTGAACCACCCAGGTGCCCCGCTTTTCATGTTTTTAAAAAAGAAATTAAACATTATGAGTAAAAGAGAAGCCACCTGTGTATCTATCCCTGATTCCATTTCCTTCCTCTCTTTGCCAGAGGTAACCACTTTCCTATATATTTTTTATCTCTAATGTTTTTTATAATAGCATACCTTGTTTGTAAACAATGTATAGCAGTATTTTGCACGTTTTAAAAGATTTTATATAATGATATTATACTGTACATATATTTTTTTAAAGATTTTACTTATTTATTTGAGAGAGAATGAGTAAGAGAGAGCATGGGAGAGGAGAAGGTCAGAGGGAGAAGCAGACTCCCCAAAGAGCTGGAGTCCGATGAGGGACTCGATCCTGGAAGTCCGGGATCATGACCTGAGCCGAAGGCAGTCGCCCCACCAACTGAGCCACCCAGGCACCCTATACTGTACATATTTAACAGCTTGCTTTGTTT
The DNA here is from genome assembly GCF_964662115.1 of Mustela nivalis. Taxonomy (NCBI): domain Eukaryota; kingdom Metazoa; phylum Chordata; class Mammalia; order Carnivora; family Mustelidae; genus Mustela; species Mustela nivalis. Next base: position 57,324,914 of record NC_139027.1, read on the forward strand.
TAGTCAACATTTGTGTTTTTAAGATGTAGCCATGTTGATTTATGGTACCTTTAGTACTTCTTAACCACTATAGTTTCCAAGTCTATCAATTTATTCTCATCTTGATGAATGTTAAGGTGTTTCCAATGTTTTAGCTATTATAAGCAAAGCTGATACAAACATTCTTCTATGTCTCCATGGGGGATAAAAGCAAGAATTTCTCTAGATTCTAGGTTTAGCTCTTCTCATTCAGAATTCCTACAGAGAATTAAGCCCCAGTACCCTAAGGCATCCATTATATGTAATGAATTAACTTCAGTCTTATAGGTCTAGAGTGGTTCCAGTGTAGGGCTGGAGCTAGAAACTGATACCAGCTCCTGGCAGCGATTGTGTGAATCTTTCTAACTCTTGAGTTCAATTGGGCAGCTTGAAATCAGCTCTGCTAAGGGTATTTACACCACAGAAATCAACAAATGCTACAAATAAAGGCTTCTTTCCCCATCTACCTAGCCAGTTGTTAACTATTGACCAGCACACTACTGGTTTTTAACTTCATTCCATCCGTGGGTGAATTGAGGAGCCATTTTCTGTAGGGCTTATTTTTTTTTAATTTTTTATAAACATATATTTTTATCCCCAGGGGTACAGGTCTGAATCACCAGGTTTACACACTTCACAGCACTCACCAAAGCACATACCCTCCCCAATGTCCATAACCCCACCCCCCTTCTCCCAACCCCCCTCCCCCCAGCAACCCTCAGTTTTTGTGAGATTAAGAGTCACTTATGGTTTGTCTCCCTCCCAATCCCATCTTGTTTCATTGATTCTTCTCCTACCCACTTAAGCCCCATGTTGCATCACCACTTCCTCATATCAGGGAGATCATATGATAGTTGTCTTTCTCTGCTTGACTTATTTCGCTAAGCATGATACGCTCTAGTTCCATCCATGTTGTCGCAAATGGCAAGATTTCATTTCTTTTGATGGCTGCATAGTATTCCATTGTGTATATATACCACATCTTCTTGATCCATTCATCTGTTGATGGACATCTAGGTTCTTTCCATAGTTTGGCTATTGTGGACATTGCTGCTATAAACATTCAGGTGCACGTGCCCCTTTGGATCACTACGTTTGTATCTTTAGGGTAAATACCCAGTAGTGCAATTGCTGGGTAATAGGACAGTTCTATTTTCAACATTTTGTAGGGCTTATTTTTTCATGGAACCCCATTAAGAAAGACTGCATGTCTACGGGCAGGGTGTATGCATCTCCCATGTTACCAGATAATGCCAGCTCATCTTCAAAATGGTCAACCTGATAGCTGTGAATGGTCTTTTTGTAATTTGCATTTTTCTTTTTTTTTAAGGATTTTATTTATTTATTTGACACATAAAGAGAGAGAGATCACAAGTAGGCAGAGAGGCAGGCAGAAAGAGAGGGGGAAGCAGGCTCCCCACTGAGCAGAGAGCCCGCTGCCGGGCTCGATCCCAGGACCCTGAGCTCATGACCCTGAGATCATGACCTGAGCCGAAGGCAGAGGCTTAAACCACTGAGTCACCTAGGTGCCCCTTAATTTGCATTTTTCTTATTACTGATGAGGTTGAGTGTCTTTCCATATGTTTATCAGACATGTAAGTTTCCTGTTTAACTCATTTTTCTCTTGGGTTTATAGGACTTCTAAAAAATTTACTCTGAATACTAATCTTGTGTTGATTATATGAATCACATATATCATTCCACAATCTTTAGCTTGCCTTTCTTTTGTTTAATAGATGTTTAATTTTAATGTAATCAAATTATCCATCTTTTTCTTTATGGTTTCTGCATTGGGTGTCTTGGTTCTGAACCGTCGAAGTCTCGACAGGAAGCAGAATTCCATGAGACTATTAATAAAGGGACATTTTATAGAGATGTGACAAAAGTGGAGGCATGGAAGACCAGCAACAAGCTGTTCCTGTCTTTAGGTCTATAGGGGAAAGGGGGAGGAAATGGTCTTGCTTGAATTTGTGAGAGTTGACACCCTGGAGAAGGAGCCGTCCACAGAAGCTATGGGTATGCAGGGATGGATACTGCCATGACAGGGTCTCAAAGCAGGAAGGATCAGGATAAAACACCCCACCCTCTTTCCTCTCTGACTGACTGGTCTCCTTCTGGTGCCTTGCTTTCACTGAATCCAGCTGGCAACTAGTTGGCAAAAGAGCTTACTTCCTAGGGGGTCAGCATTTCAAGGCACAGAGCAAAGCAGAGGCAAGTAGAGAAGGTAGAGAAGGAGTCTTAGGAATCAAACAATAATTTTATATTCCCTATCCTGAAGCCATAAACATATTCTCCTGTATTCTCTCCTTAAAAGTTTTAAATTTATGTTTTACATATTTGGATTTAGTCCACCTGAAATTTTTTGGAGGAATATTAGGTACTTAATTTTATTTTATTTTTCTTGAAGTTAACCAGGTGACCATTAAGCCATTTATTGAATGGCTTTCCCACCAATCTGTTCTTTCCCACCGATCTGTAATAGCACCTCTGCCGTATTTTATACTTTCGTATATGTGTGTGACTATTTCTGTATTGTCGATTCTGTTCTCTTGATTTACTTATTTATCCCTATGACACAACATTCTCTTTTAATTACTAGAAATTTTTTTTTAAAGATTTTATTTATTTATTTGTCAGAGAGAGAGAGAGAGAGCAAGAGCGAGCACAGGTAGAGTGGCAGGCAGAGTCAGAGGGAGAAGTAGGCTCCCCGCGGAGCAAGGAGCCCGATGTGGGACTCGATCCCAGGACGCTGGGATCATGACCTGAGCCGAAGGCAGCTGCTTAACCAACTGAGCCACCCAGGCATCCCTAATTACTAGAAATTTATAATAAGCCTTGATATCTGACAGGACACATCCCGCATTTTGTCCTTTAAGCTTTTTTAGCTATCTTTCCACCCTTTGCTATTCCAGATGATTTCTGGGTTTGCTTACCAAGTTTTGTGAAAAAAAAAAAAAAAAAAAAAAAAAATTGGGATTTAAATTGGAATTGTTTGATGAGTTGAGGAGTGAGAGAAGTGATATTTATTTTGTCTTAAGATTTCTTATTTATTAGCGAGAATGAGAGCGAGCACAAGCATGGGGGAAGGGTGGGCGGTGGGCGGGGGGAAGAAGCAGACTCCGCACTGAGCAGGGAGCTGGATATGGGGTTGAATCCCAGGACTCTGAGATCATGACCTGAGCTAAGGCAGACACTTAACCTACTGAGCCACCCAAGCACCCTGAGAAATGCTATTTATAAAGTATTAAATATTCTTGTCCATAAATGATATCATTTCCCCATTAATTCTGTTCTTTTCATCTGATGAACTTTCAGAAAGCTTTCTATTTTCTCACTTTTCATTTTTGGCCAAATGAGAAAATAGTAATTCTGGAGTATTTATCTTTACAGCTGTTGTTATCACTAGAACTAAAAGTATGATGTCTAACAGTTCTAAAGTGGTAATAAATGAGAGTAGATTGAACATGAACATCTGATTCATTACAATTTTGTCAACCTTTTTGTAATTTGGGCCTTAATTTCTTAAGTAACATTAAAAGGAAGTATAAATACTGTTGAAATTACCTGTATTATTCCCACAAAAGCTAGTTTTCTGCATCCCCAGTGTGGACTGTGCTGCTCTGTGTATAATGAGGCCAAAGGAATCACTACAGTCAAAATCAGGGAATCTTGCCCTTTTTCAGTGAGTTTTTTTATATAATGTGACTCTTTCACTTTTATGTTTTCTTTTAAAAGAATCATCTTTAGGAATGATTAACTCTCTGCATTGTGTGAGCAAACTCAAATTCATAGCATGTACATTGATTTGTAACAGAACAGCACAGCAGTGGGCGTTTATGATAGAAACGATATTCTCGCGCTCTCCTTTCTAAATTTGGTGTCACAGATTCAACTTCTGTTTTTAAAAAGGGAAGTTACATATAGCTCATTCACACTATTATTTTCTCCTTAAAAGCCAGTTTCTCTGATAATTGCCCATTTAAGGAGTTTCATATAATTCAAGACTTCTCTGAGAAAACAGCTTGAAACATGTCTTACTTAGCAAGATCAAATTTTTCATTCAATATTTAAAGTATATATCTAATGTGTTAGTGTTTATCTGGAATGCTTGCTTTAGTTCTTCTTACTTGACCTCACTCTGCATTTCTGAAATTTTAAATATTAATAACTTTCCACTTAAAATTTAACCTTTTTGGGGCACCTGGGTAGCTCAGTGGGTTAAAGCCTCTGCCTTCGGCTCAGGTCTTGGTCTCAGGGTCCTGGGATTGAGCCCCACATCAGGCTCTCTGCTCAGCAGGGAGCCCACTTCCTTCTCTCTCTCTGCCTGCCTCTCTGCCTACTTGTGATCTCTGTCTGTCAAATAAATAAACAAAATCTTAAAAAAAAAAAACAAAAAACCTTTTTTCAATTTAAAGCAAGGGACCCGTAGAATTAGACAGTTGGATAACTTTTAAAAAAATATTTATTCTTGTTTATTCTGACAACAGGTCTTTTTAAAAAATAGTTCTCCATTGGTGACTAAAAGAAAAGTCTATACCATTTTACCTAGGTGTAACCTGTTTTCCAGAAAATCCAATAAAAATCCAAAGTGGCAAACAAGCTGATGCATTTTTAGTTATATACTATGTTTACATTTAAACTGGGTTCTCTGGCCACATTATTTTCTAATGATACCTCATAACCTGAACTTAGAGGCTTTTCTTGGGCATCTATACACACAGCTTAAAGCTTTGCGGTTTTTTTTTTTAAACTTCTCAAAGTAGAATTTTTACAGCTGAGACTTCAAAAATGACTTAAATATATTATTTACAATTTCCAAATCACCATAGTTCTCTTAACTGACTTCTTTACTCATATGTGATTTAAAGATATACAATCCTAGTTTCTACAAGAGATATGAGGCTATTATAGCAGAAAATATAATTTAGTTTAGCCAGTTTTATAAATGCTTGATTTTGACAGTTAAAAAACAGCTGGCATTAGAGTAATACTTTAAAAAAATTATTTTTCCTGTCATCATTTTGCCAAGTGTCCCTGGAAGTTAATATTAGTTGATGATATTCATAACATATTTGATTATTGGCATACTTTTAAATTCCATGACCATGAGAACATGAAGGTGCCAGTAACAAGTGGTCATTTGTACCATTCAGGTAATCAGCTGAAGATTTGGGTAGGCAAGTCTTCATCACCAACCCACTCCATAATTACCAAATGCTGCTGTGGTTTTAAATATCATTTGACCAAGACTTTTAATTCTTAAGGTAGGAAGAGAAAATCTTTATAAAGAAGTATAGAATAATGGAATTATGGCAATAATTTGTCTGCAAGGTTATTCCCCCAGTAGTGAGATTGTATAGATTAATAGTACTATGTGAGTGCCCATTAGTCTTTGTACCATTAAACCCAATTGGTATATTTTAGAATTGCTGAAAAGCAGTTATAAGGACAATATTATATTGCTTAAAGTGATCCCTCTAATTATGAAGGTTCCCAAATACTGCTTAAAAATACATGTGTATGTTTATTTATATGTGTACACACACACACACACACAGAGCTTAGTGAAAGGGTAGTGAGAGGAAAACATTAGCAGGAAAGATTAACCCCTTGAGTTTATGAAGCTGGTACAAACTTTTCAGCATTCTTTAAATTATTCATTCAGTGAAAACTCACAAATACCAACTGTGTCAGGTGCTGTTCTAGAGGTTAAAGACAAAGTGATAAACAAGAATGCCAGTTTTGTGAACCATATCAGAAATGAGTGAGGGGTCTGAAGGGCATATTGAGTTTTCTTTTTTATTGTATGGGTTATTAATTCTGTGGGCTAAAATAGGATGCTAACAAAGCCAAGGACAGGCAGATTTGGAGTTCTTTGTGTAAGAAACAGAATTGTTATTTCAGAACCCTAGTATAAGGTCAAAGCAAAATGGTGTCAGGACCCTGGCCCAGCACTACCCTCCTGGTGGCCTCTACATGTCAGCTTTGTACCTCCTGCCTATAAACCGTCCTCCCTGCTTAAGAAGTTCATACTCTTCTCAAGACCCTCAGTTTCATCTTCTCTGGCTTCCACAATTTCCCTGAATGTTAGAAATCTCACAGCCTCCAGACCTTCTCTGTCTCTGAGAGTCAGCTTGATAAAGGAGTTCAGTTGGCAGGTCCATCTCCAAGCCTTTGTTTCCTCTTCTATAAGATGTGAGGAGTCCCTGTCCTGCCTTCAGCACAGGGAAGGTGCTATGAAGAGTGAACCTGTAAATTTACACAAAAATGCCTTGTAAACCATCCTGCTTCTCTCCAAACATTGGGGGAGGGATGGGGTGGGCTTCAGATTTCCCAGATAGGTTACTTGAACCATAATGGGTAACAGATCCAGGAGAATATGGATCGCTGGCTCAAATCTGTCTTCTGGATACGAAAATAATTCCAAGAACATATCCTACTGAATAGAGTATATTATCATTATTTGCATTTCTCTTTTCTCTTGGAAATGTGTGAACGTGAAGTTGGTTTTATATTATTCCAGTTTGAGCCGATTATTTCATTTGAGCCCCAAACTCCAAGTTCTACATTGGAATCACTTTTTTATAGACTCCTAGCTCTGGTAAGGGGCTATGGAAATCTCTGAGCCCGAGTGTCTCCTTTTGAAGGCGAAAGTAGACCCTGTGATGCCAGGGGCCTGATTCAGCCTCACTACTGGCTCTGGCTGAGAAACTAGACCCAAAATCTCCTGACCAAGCTGCTTTTTCCCCCAGAACCAGAGCTGATCCTAAATCTGTGACATAGAGGATTAAGAAACCAAAAAGTCAACAGTTAATCATAGTTGAGTGATTTATTTGTACAAGATCTTTGTACTCCTACTCCAGGAATCATCATCTCCTCAGGCTGGTTCCCCAGGACAAGGAAGGCCTGGAGGCCATGCAATTTCTAACATTTATGGATGTTTTCGGTAGATGCCAGTAGTGCCAAGTATCTGGAGAAGAGTATGAACTCCTCAAGAAGGGAGGCTGGTTTATATGCAAGTAGTGCAGAGTCCACGTGCAGGGGCCCCTGGGAAGGCAGTGCTGTGAGGGGAACTGGGGATAAGGAGATAGGCTTGCAAGAAGCCACCGCCAGTCTCTAGCGGAGCAGCAGCCAGCAAGAAGGGAACACTGGAGCTGTTACCAGGAAGGGCCTCCACTTTCCAGCTGAGAAAAGGGGGAGACCAAAAGCTGGAGTCTTTTGGGCTGCTTCAAATTGGACCTCACGGTTTATCTGAAGATGTTAATGGAGAAGAGTGGCAAATGGAATAGGAAGGACACTGATGCCCAACAGAAGCTATCTTTTCTAGTGATGGTTAGAAAGGACTAATCAACAATGTTAGAGTGAAAAATGTTTTTATTTTTTATTTTCTTAAAGATTTTATTTTATTTATTTATTTGACAGACAGAGATCACAGGTAGGCAGAGAGGCAGGCGGAGAGAGAGGAAGGGAAGCAGGCTCCCAGCCAAGCAGAGAGCCCGATGTGGGGCTCGATCCCAGGACCCTGGGATCACAACTTGAGCCAAAGGCAGAGGCTTCAACCCACTGAGCCACCCAGGTGCCCCCCAAAATGTTTTTAAAAGCATTTTCTTCAAATATTATCCGTATGATCTTGTCCCAAATTAGGACTTAAATATTGTCAGATTTTTAAAAGAGAAGAAGGCGTATCTCTCACAGAACAGCCCCCTAAGGGGCTGTCGAGGCAAAGCCGGCCAATAATAATTAGGGAAGCTGTGCAAAAGCAGCCCTTCCCTGGAGTTGAAGTTCTGCTTGTGTGAACTATGACCTCAGGGAGAAAGAGGGGGAAAACCTGACAAAGTAGGTAGAGGAACAGCTGGAGAGCAGTCTGCAGAAGATGTGTTAGCATGCTCCAGTGCTACAAGGAAGTTTTCGGTTGCCCGTGGCTGCAAATACCATTTGTGCCATCTTCGTGAGAGAGTTGCGTTGTCCCAATCATGTGTCCAGTATCAACTCCTTGGGAATCAGTTAGGTGATGTGACTTCCAGAACTTTATTTTGAAGTTAATGGTTTTAAGTTATCAGCGAATGGGAAGTCCAGGTTCAGTAAGGATGTCTGTATTTTCCATGAAAAGATGATTGAGCCCAGCTGGCTGCCTACAATATGTTTCAAGAACTGAAATATTTTTTGTTTTAGTTTTTTTTTAAAGATTTTATTTATTTGGCAGGCAGAGATCACAAGTAGGCAGAGAGGCAGGCAGAGAGAGAGGGAGTGGGAAGCAGGCTCCCTGCCTAGCAGAGAGGCCGATGCGGGGCTCAGGACCTGAGCCACAGGCAGAGGCTTTAACCAACTGAGCCACCCAGGTGCCCCTAAAATGTTTATTTTATCTGATTTTATTTTTTTTGCTGTTAAGACCAGTATTTCCAGGGGGCACCTGGGTGGCTCAGTGGGTTAAGCTGCTGCCTTCAGCTCAGGTCATGATCTCAGGGTCCTGGGATCGAGTCCCACATCGGGTTCTCTGCTCAGCAGGGAGCCTGCTTTCCTTCCTCTCTCTCTGCCTGCCTCTCTGCTTACTTGTGATCTCTCTCTGTCAAATAAATAAATAAAATCTTAAAAAAAAAAGAAAGAAAAAGAAAAAGTGATATTTAAAACTGTTTCAAAGTCTTTGTTTCTCAGTTTATATGGCCAGCTTGTCCTGGTGTCATTTCTTGGGTATATGCTAATTTAAGTGCTAAAAGTGGCCTTCAGTTAGCAAAGTTGTCTAGTAGTTTGCAAGATGTGAAGGCCCAGAAACTTTCAAAGAGAAGCAGTGAAATACAAACTAGTATCCAGAATACAATGTTGAGAAGTACTTCTCTGAAACTAAACTAATGAGTATTTTTGCAAATTACCATCACCATTCTATACTTTAAAAAACCATGTTTGTTTTCTCCCTAAACAGATAATGTGCCCAATAGTTAAATGTGGATGCCTGGCCTGATTTCTTATATGTGAAAGTGAGAAGGAGAAACTCTAAACTCTAAATCCTGAGGGTAGGATTATTTTAAATGGGCTTTTAAATGTCCCAAGGAGTGAAATGAAAACCACACTTATATTTTCACAAAACATTTCTTGTTCATTTGCTAGGAATGAACAATGATATATATATATATTTTTAATCATGCCACTGCATACCAAAGGGGGTGGACTTCAAAAGCTCACGGAGGGCTTTTCCTTATCTTTGTGGAGTTGGGTTCCCAGTGACAGGCAGGGGTTGCTGGCCGGCTTATGGGGGCTCAGCCTGGGGGAGGGGTGGTTAACCACCTTGTGTGGGACCACATTATGAACTGCCACTTCATGCTTTGATGAAAGATACCAGAATCTAAAAGTGGGGGAAGAGGAACTCTTATATACTTGTGCACTCTTAAGAGGCTACTACCTTCAAAAGTGTGGAAAGGTAAAAAAAACCTTTTCCCTCGAAAACTCAGGTTGCTCTCCTAAGAAGTCCGACCTTTCCTGAACAACCGGCCTTAGCAGAATCTCAGGTCCACTCTGGAGACACAAAAGTTGTCACTTTTGTGCAGGAACACTGCATTTGGTAATCCATTTGCTCGAAAATATCCAAGTGTCACAAAAATCCTTTAAGTCTAACTCATTGCTAACTTCAATTCATGAATAACAGTTTAAATTCACTTTAGATTCAACAGAGCCTCTGGCCTTTGCTACAAAGATATCACAGGAAGAGATTATTGCAGCTTCTATTTCAATGGCTTTTCCTTAAAGTGAGCGCTGAAAGTATAAGTGAGTGGGTGGTTAGGAAACTGTTAGTAGTTAATGTTGTCTCTAAAAGGCAGAACTCTGGAAATGAAAAATATCTTGGCTTTGCAGCAAAATGTTTGAATGCTGTGCCACCCAGGCGCAGATAGCAGGACCTGCAGAGGGCCCTGAGCACTACTTCCATGATGTGTAATTTGGAGCGCCACTATAATGAAACTTTCCAGAGATATCCACAAATAATTAGCTTTTGGCATCGGTTATACTTAAAGAAAAATCTATAAGATTTTAATTATACTGAGGGTGAAGTACATACCTTTTTTATTCTCCTTCAAGATAAAACAAGAAACACAGTCTTCTCTAGCAACATTTTACCCCAGCTTTAATTTCAATAAGATCATCAGTTTGATTGATAACAAATCATTACAGAAGAGTTGAATAGGTCTAAACTTGTCTTGATGTTAACGACTTATAATCACCTTTATGTTCGGTCTTAAAGCTTTATTATCCTTAAATATAACCAGTACAGTGAACCATTAAATGCCAGATATCTGAGATATTGATTGGGGTGGCAGCCAAAATTTTATGGTGCCTGAATTACTTTTTTAACATCTTTACACTGAACGTGCATGTAATTTTTAAAATAATCATTAATTTTCCAGGGGAGCTGTCTTCTTTTCTCTCACCACTTAGGCATACACACCTCTCCCAATTAGTATGAATTTCCCTGCTACCTGTAAGTAGTTCGAAGCCGATGCCTTTCTAAGGAGAGGGGAAAGGTTATCCGCAGGAAGCTTCTGGGCAGAGGACGGGGCCTCTGACCCTCCTGCGTCTCCAAGCTTGGCTTCCCTACCTGCGTGGGCTCTGCCAGCGCGGGAGGCCGGCTGCCGGCTCTGCACCGCGTCGCGGCGGGCCACGAAGAATGCAACTCGGCTCCGTCCTACTCCGAAAGTACTGTTGACTTGGTGACCCATTTCGAGTGTTGGGCCGAGGTCGCCGCGCCCAAGGGGCATTTTCTGGGCCCGGTTCCTGCTGGAGCCCCCGTCCTGCCATTGGAACATCTCTGCAGGCCACTGGTGCGTCCGGAGACGGGGGCGTCTGGGAGTGTCCCAGCTGTGGACGCTGCTGGCCCCCGCTCTCCCGGGACTCCAGTCTCGAAAGCCGCGCAGGCAGCGTGGACGCGGTGCCTCGGGGTCGAATTTTTGCCCCTCACCTCCTATCTTCCCCCTCCCCCGCGGGACCCTGCCCGCCCTGCTGACCGGCCCCAAGTTGCCGAATAGCTTAGATGCTTGTCATATTTGCGGTCGCGCGACTCAGCGGGCTGTGCGCGCGCTGCACTCGCCGCCGCCTTTGTCACTAGCCGCCCGGTCATTTGCATGAGTATTTTCTGGAGTGTGAGGGATTATTGGTGGTTAGTTGTGGTCCCCTGGCCGGAGTGTCTCTTCCCCTCTCGCCATCTCCTTAAGCCTTTCCTTAAGAGAAAATAAAGGGCGCGCCGGCTGGAGAGGGAGCCGTGGGCGGCGCTGCCACCCGACGTCTCCCGTGCTCTGCCTGCCCCTTCCTGCTCCTGCGGCGGCCGGGGCCCGGCTCGGCATTTATCTCGCCTCCCGGGACCGCCGGGGGAGGGGGCGGGGCCGGGGAGGGGCGGGGCCTGCTGAGCCCGGGGCCCGGAGCTCGCGGGAGGCTCGCTGGCCGCACGTCACTCCTGCACAGCGAGTGCTGGAGGACGAGCTGCCGCTCGCTCGGTCAGGGCGCCCCCTCCGCCCGCCTCCCGCTTCCTCCTCCGCTGCCTGCCGCCGCCGCCGCCGCCTCCACCATTGTATAATGCTCCGAGCGCGCCGGCAGAGGACTGCGGAGTCTTAGCTTGGGTCTCGCCTCCTGCCCGCTCCCCGGCGCCACCCTCGGGCCCCCGGAGCGGGGACTCCGCATGGAGAGGGAGTAGCTTGAGGAGTGGGCAGAAACCCCTCCTGATGCGTTAGTTCCCAGGTGGAGCTGCATGTGGTAAGTTCTCCCGGCGCCAGGCTGGAGGGGATCCTCGGATGCGCCGGGCTCCCGATGGGTGGTGGGCGGCCCTGGGACCCGGCCAGGGCCGGGAGAGCCCGGAGGGCGGAGGAGGGGCCCGGGCGGCCGCAAGGGTCGGGGGCGCCTCGGCTAGACGGACCTGGCCTGGTGCAGGTACCTGGAGGAGCGCTCCCTTCCACTGCTTTCCGGCCCTGCACCCTTAGACCCCCGGGGCGAGGGCCGGGAACCCCCCCCGCCCCCCTCCAGCCACCAGCGTACGCGGGCAGACCTGCTGGGGGAAGGGCAGGGGACGGGCAGTCACGGACCCGGGTCAGGAGGGGGTCGGGAGCTAACCGGAGCCCAGCAATGGGGCGGAGGGAGCTTGGAGCTGTCGCTTTTACAGCTGAGATGTGTGTTTGTGTTGTGGCCGTTGTGTTGTTGTGAACGTAAGAGACTTCTTTTTTTAAGGCTCGGATTGCTGGAGTAAAGGCTGCTTCACTTTTGGGTTCCGTGACCGAGTCTGCATCCAACTTGCTATAGTGTGTTTCTGTGAGTTTCTCTGTGTTTTCAGCTTGAAAACATCCCTCTCTACCCTCCTCTCACCCGTGACAAGTGAATTGATTTTGAATATATGTGTGTATTAAACTTAACGTCCAATTGGCTTTTAAGTTAGAAATCTACAAGTCATCTTGGTGGTAACAGCCTATGACCGAAAGGGAGGGGGCCGAGGGGAGCCAGCTGTCCCTGGCCCTGGACTTTGTACCATTAAGACAGAGGGTGCCTCAGAGGGCCATTGGATCTAAAGAAAATCATAAGTTCTAATTTTTATTCTTGGCCATCAGTTAGCTTACCTTTAGCAGAAGTTGCGGTAATAGATTGAGATGGGAGAAGTTCACAAAAAGATTAGATATAGTTTGTCTTAGAATAACTTTCTGCTTTCAAACTGGGGAGTTTCAGGATGTTTTGAGTGGTAGAAAGTAAGTTTTTAGAGGCACTAAATGGGGAAGGGCAACCCGCAGGGTGAGACACACAGCCTCCGGAGATAGCAGTTTTTATTTTAATTGAATTGGGCAGCCCCAGTCAGTCTTAAGGAAGACAGTAAGTGTTTTCAAGCTTTGTTCTTGAAATATGCTTTTTGATTTCCCAATATATGTTAAGAAATGTCCATAATGTGTGTAAGGAACCTAGAAGTTGTAGTAGCAGCCAATAGGATCCCTGAGGCCTCAAGTGTTCAAAGTAGCATTTTATAATTGGGGTCTAGTCTCTGACAAGATTGAAGTGGGCTCTTGGCCCCACTCAACCCCTGGAAGACAGTCCACCTGAGAGCCTCTTCATTGTTTTGCTTTGGGGGGGTGGTGAAGGGGATAGTTGCTCAGCTAACCAGAAGGCATGCCTCACTCTAGGAGCTCCTCCCATTGCTCCCACTTTTTATAGCAGTCTATTCTGATTTGAGCAAGGGAGGGTGTGCTGCGAGGGTGAAAATACTCATCGCAAGACCCAGCTTCTGGCCTGAGCAAGAATAGCTTGTTCATGGATCTCTGCTTTCCTGTTAAGTTTATCAGTTTCTTTGCAGGAGAAAAAGAGAGACCTGTATTAGAAAGTTTTCCTTTAGCCTCATTGATCTACTTAGAGGAATTATATGTTAATGTAAAGTTGTTTATGTTGTTTACCAAGTTTGGGAGCCCTGAAAATAATTTTTGCCCCCCACCCATAACCATGTTGCTGTCAGGTGAGAAATCTGATAAAATGGATTTGATATATTTTTTTCTTTTTTGACACTCAGTCTGTTCCTTGCTTTATTACAACAGGTAGGAGAGAGGATTCACATTTTATAAAACCAACTAAGTATACAAGAGGTGTCCTAAGGAACTGTGTTATTGTCAGGCAAGTGTCACAGCTTCTTAGGTAATAGCTGCTCAGGCTTGTTTCCCTTTAGGAACCAAGAGAAGGATATTAATTCAGATTTTGAAATTCTTTAGGCTCCTGTTTACTGAATTGTCCCCGTTGGGAGTGTTTTTAGTGAGAAATTGAAATCTAAATTTTATCCAGTTGCCACACACTGAATTATTAATAATGAGCATAGAAAAGAGTAAAAATTTTGCTAATTTAAAACTCACTCAAATTTATGTAGCAACTGACATTTTTGGCATCCACTATTTTAAATAATGCTCCAGTGGCAGAATAAAAGTAGTTTACTTTAGAAAGACATACACAAAACATAAAAAAGGTAGGGGGGAGGTAAAAAATATAGACAGATGCATAAAGGTTTTTTTTTTTTTTCTTTTTCTGAAGTGGCATACTACAAATGATCAGTATAAAATTATATTACAAGGCTACTCTGTCAAAATATTTTACACTTTAACTCAGAAAGGTAAAAGCTACAACAGAAACTTTTTGAGTTTGTTTTTTTGCTGCCGTTTCTTGTTAAAGAACAATAGTAAGAGCATGGCACTTTATTTTATATTTCATTTACATCAGAAAAATCAAGATCACTGTCAATATTATATGTAGATTAAAAACATGGTATTTAGTAATATGAACTTTAATTCACTTGTAGAATTGTTTTAAAATTTTGTTGCTACAGAAATTTCATATTTATTGTGATGGCATATCCTGTAGGAGATGGCTCTGGTTGAAGTAGTTTATTGGCTAAGGACAGAAAGAGAAAGAGGTCTCTTTGATCACTGAGTCCAAAGATCACATATATGCTAAAGGCACCAAAGAGCAAGCTTCAGTTTTAAGTGAAAAGTGGCCTTACGGGAAGGGTAATGCCTACCTTCATAGGTTTTTCCATTAATTAATACAGACCAACAGAACATACAATATTCTCCAGCCACTTGCGTATGCGTAAACCATAATTTTCTACCTACTGTTGATATCGTTACTTAAACCAATGATAGAAACCCATAAGCTAGGACTCCTGATTAGAAAGTATGTGTATATTTAATTTAGTTTTAATATTCTCGAAGGAAACAGCTACTAACCAAAGGTGGCGTGTCTTTAAAAAAAAAAAAAAATGTCTCCAATGGCCAGTGCAGTTGGTATGAAAAGCAAACTTCTGCCCTCTGTGCAGATGCTGGGAAACCCTGTGAACAGAACTGTCCCCTGGAGCGCCCATCACTCATTGTGTGGAGCAGTGTCTTTCTCCATGAGCACTGTGTGGCAGTTCATTCTTTGTATGAATCTGTGAATGGCATATGTCAGGCCAATAAGACGACATTCCTATTCTGGGTAATAAATAGATGCCTTGTGTTTTTTTTTCTTTTTCTTTCTTTCTTTCTTTTTTTTTTTCCTTGAAGATCATGAGACAAACAAAACATGCTTGGCTGTCTAAAAATTTTCATTGAAACACAAATAAAAATTTCAAAATAAAAACATCCCAAAATTTTTTGAAAATGTATGACTTTTAACAGGGCAAAACAACTGCTTATCATCTAAACGAAGCACTTCAGACAGACAATGCAAACTCCCTTTTGGAAATCTGCTCTCTTCGTGGTCAGAGGGCTCCAAAAGCTGGAAAAGCTCATTTGTCTCCTCTCAAGGTCTTCTGTCCCCCATCTGCACTTAATTGGAAATACCTGCCGGGATTCACTGACACAAATATCACAGTTTGATTTATTTTCGAAACCCGGGATCATGGAAGCTGTGTTCTGTACCCATGGCCGCTCTCAGTTCAGAATGGAGTCAGCATCTGCTGGCCTGGCTAGCCTCCCCTTACCCTTGCACGCTGGCTGTGTGTGCAGCTCGGGCCCTGCCTCTGAGCAGGGATGGCAGAACGGGGGGGGGGGGGGGGGGGGGGTGAGTGTGCCGGGCGTGGCACCGCCTGAGTGGAGTGAGCTGTGCTGATGCGTGGGGTGGGGGCTGGAGGGAGGGGAGTGGAGGGCAGAGCTGGAGCCACCTCGCAACTGCTACAGCAGGTCTGACTAGTTTAGGTGCCCAGAGGCAGCTTTGTTTCTCTAGTGACTCCAGGTAGCAGCAAACCTAAGTTCTTAAAACTAATTCATGTCTAAATTACTATCTTTCTGTCTCTTTGCAGAAACTATAACTTTGCAGAATGCCTGGTTCAGAGGCTTTTGCTTTAACCGTCTTCATAGGTGGTTAACTGACCAGAAGCCCCTAAACCAAGCATTTTTTGTGGTTCTAGGGAGTTCCATGTAGAAGAGTGAAGGGGAAGGGATTCGGGCGCATCTTACATATGAACACGCATGTTTGTAGTGGGCTGTGTGAATCTGTGGAACAAAAGGAAAAAGAACGACCTGAATGTGGCTTGGTCAGAAAGTTACATGCGGATATGCTCCTTGCTGCAAACGAACCTTTAACTCCTCGCTCTCCTCTCCTGGCTGGCTGCTTATCAACCCATGGCACGCTGCAGCTCCTGGGGCTTCCAGCAGAGCTGCCAGAGCACCCCACCCTGGTGTTTAGACGTGTTGCCCGAGTTAAAGTCAGGGAATCTGAAAGTCCCAAGGTCATCTCTCCACCAGAACAGGTTTGCATAAAATTCTAGCCACACAAGTGAGATAATGACGTGGCAACTGTTTTAAACTGATCCTCTCTGCGTGGTTATCCCATTTTATAATAACACATGATACAGATTTGCTTTTCAGATTTGTCTCTTTTTTGGAGGAGGGAACCTCCATATACATGTATGTGTACTTCTCTGCCTTTCCTGCTGCCAGAGAGAAGTGAACCAGCAGAGGGATTTGAATTCTGTGGTTTGCAGCTGAAGAAGACATTTTTGGCTGCCTCTCTGCTTGTCATGAACTTGGTGATGGTCTCTTCTGAGTAGTTTTTAAAACAAGCTGTTTTTTTTTTAAATTTTTTATTTTTTATAAACATATATTTTTATCCCCAGGGGTACAGGTCTGTGAATCACCAGGTTTACACACTTTACAGCACTCACCAAAGCACATACCCTCCCCAATGTCCATAATCCCACCCCCTTCTCCCAAACCCCCTCCCCCCAGCAACCCTCAGTTTGTTTTGTGAGATTAAGAGTCACTTATGGTTTGTCTAAAACAGGCTGTTTTTTTAAAAAATATTTTTTACCACACCCAGAAATGGAAAATAAGATAGATTTCATCTGATGATGATTGTTAGTGGTCTAATGGTAGCTGACTTACAAAGTCAAAGTGTGGATTCTTCAGGTGGCACCTGCCTTCTTGCTTCTGAGACTCCTGAAGATAGGCAGGGCGAATGGAATGTTAGGGGTAGCAAATGTGGTAGGCTGGAGGCAGGCTCTCCTTAGGGATCATCGAAGAGCTTTGAAATGTTGAGAGGTTGGTTCCTTAGAAAATAAATATTTATCACATTCAGTGAGGTACTCTATTTTTATTGTCTTTGACTAAGTGACTTTGTGTTCCATGGGTCACTAATTGCCAATATGCAGAGGTTCTCAGAAAGAAATACATTTTATCTCAAAGTAGCCCCAAAGTAATTATTTTTAAATATGAATGGCTGGCATATTTTACAAAGTATTATTCACTGCTCTCAAGTTTAGTGTGTTTCCTCATTTTCTTTTTTCTACTTTGTGAGTTATTCAAGTATATGATATGAAGTTTAAATTGTCTTTGTAAAACTTTATCACTAGCCTACCTAATTCTTAGGAGTAACTAAAATAAGATGTTGATTCTGAGTATGGATGGACTGCGATGCACACAGTTGAATAGTTTCCTCCCATTTATGTGTCTCTTAAGTCTATTTCTGTTATCTTGTACCTTCAGTTTTTATCCTCTCATGTATGTCATGTAGAAATTTCTTTTAAGGAATCCAGATTTAGACCATACAGTACAATGTTCGGTTTTACTCATTAAGTAAATTAAAATAAAATAATAACTAGACTGCATGTAGAAGTTAAGATGAAATGTTTGTTATTTTATAACACGTCTTCTTTAAAATGACTTTTCACAGTATTAAAGCGTTCTGCATTCGACTCAAAGATGAAAAACTACTCATTGCCTTTAATAAACACTTCTATAAAAATGCTTCCTGATGTAGTATACATACTTAGTTTCCTAGTTTCATTCAGTGGCAGGTAGTTGGCTAAGAATACCTGAAAGGCAACCGCTTGTTTAATTAAAGTTTATTTAATTTTATACATATTCATTCTAACAAATTACATTTGCCTGTTTTAGTGTGACTGTTTTATAGATCTGATGATCCTCTTTGAAAAAAATACAAAGAACTGTCACTTACTCTTGGCAAAGCATTGGGTTTCTGCCCTAAGCCTTTTATTCCCCCTGCCATTGTTTATTACGGGTCTCTAATGTGAGGGGAAAAACAAGGTATCTTTGGGGAAAAGATGCTACAGGAGGGTTGAAACCAGAGTCCCATCCAAGCAATTATAAATACAGGAGAAAAAAATATTTTCATTATGCACGGGAATGGGGGTGGGGCAAGCAAGGCTGGCTATCCTTTACAGGCACATTCTCTGAAGGGAAAGAAAGAAATTAAAATCTAAGAATGTTTTTCTGTAATTGATTTTAAGTCTTTGGATTCAGCATGTTAAAGATGTTCCTGACACCAAGTTAGTATGAATTAGCGTCATAATTTAAATGATTATAAATTATCATAAATAATATGTTTATATTTACAGAGTTTCAAATGGAAAGATTGGTGTTAATAGTTAATTGCTTATGGACATTAGTATATAGAACCTCAACATGGAACCTCAATTTATAATTTGAGTAGAAAAAGTTTCAGCAAGTAGTTACATAGTAACTGGTTTCATTATCTAAGGTTAACTTTGTTACATTTTACAATTAAATGGCTCCTCCCTAGTATCCTTTATGAAGTTTTCCCAAATAACTGCCTGAAGCCATAGCTGTTCAGTCTAGAAGTAGTTTCTTGTTCTTAAGAGGCAGTAGGATTATTGAAGGCTTTTCAATACTGGTAAAATTCTTAATGCTACCATTGAGACTAACTCACTGTGTGGTTGGGAGTCTACTTTAGGACCCTTGCTGGCAATGTTGAACTGTTGGCTTTTCCAGGTCCTCACCTTATGACTTGGGTTTGTATGTTTGTCGTTGTTGTATGTTCTCACTTCAGGAACCCTCCAGGGGCTTTAACCATGGTTTTGGAAACATCAGTGTCACCTATATACAGGCAGCAAACTTTTCTACGTACAGTATTTTTAGAGCCTGCACCATAGCATAACATAATTCACTTTGGTCTTGGCAAAGCCCTTGGCTTGCTTAGCACTGTTCTGTGTAGACTGGAATTTGGGAAGAATCTCGGAAGTTTGTATACTTTGAGAGATGAATAGGTAGAATTGCAGTAATAATCAGACTTCAGGGGTGCCTTATTGCTCTTCTGCTCCCCCTTGTGGCTGGATGTGATGTGCTGTCTTTCAGAGTTTGAAAGGAGTTGACTTGTACTGGGCATGCTTGTTTACATGGAGCGTTAATATTAGCTTTCTTCTGTGTAAACTAACCTATCAAGTTAATAGAATAGTTCTCGCTGAGGGTGTAAATAATTTATTGTGCTTATTTGATTTTTTGAATTCGTAGCATTTTAAACATATGTGTGTGTTTTTAACTTTTTATTACGGAAAATTCCAAACACTTAAAAGTAAAAGAACAGTGTAATGTATCCCCTCATACTTATTATCCAGTTTCAGTAATTGTCAACATTGTGTCAGTTTTGTTTTATCTACAGGGCTAGGTTTTTTCCTAGAGGATTTAAACGTAAATCCAGGCATCATGTATTGATTGTGATTTTGCTAACTTACGTTCAGAATCTGTATATTTCTGTTCAATCTTTTCCTTTAAGGGTGTGGTGCTTTTAGCCAGAATCCTTAGGTAAAATAAAATAATTGTTAGAATTTCCATTGTCTTTGGAAGAAGGGGACTGGTCTCTCACCACCGACACCCCCCCACCAAGCTTCTTAAGACTTAGACTTAAAATCTAAAATTCCGAGCTGGTAGAGGATCCAGTAAGACAGGATGTTAGAAACATTTTATACTACTTAACAGTTACATTCTAAAAAGCCCCTTTTTCTTTCCAGCTGTTTATTAACAAGGCCATGGTATAGTCCAAAGAAATATTCACCCGAAACATTCTCTCCCAGAATTTAAGTCTGGTTTGCCAACTAAATGCAGTTAGTTGTCCGCGTTTACATTTTCCTTTCCTTTTTCCAAGAGAAAAGACGGTATTTGACAAACCAACAGTGTCTGAAAGGGTCTTCAATTTAATGGAAGCATAGAGGTGAAAATCCTGAGAGGGGAGAGCTAGAGTTTCTTGAAACGTGGACTTTAGAAGACATTCCCAAACAGTGAAAGTTTTTGTTTTTCTTTATTTATATTTTTGGTTGAGTGAGAGGTGGACTTCCTGGCGGGATTTCGGTTTTATCTCTAGGCTTTGGGGCGCTCTCTGGAAGACAGGGAGGATTGTTCCCTGGGTCTTCGTGGCAATGCGGTGTGTGACCAGCGGTGAGCAGCCGGTGCCCCACGGCCCCAAGCCCCCCGCGCAGCGGGCAGAGCCAGGAGGAGGCACTGCCGCCAACAGTGGTGTCGGGTTACAGCTGCAGACTAGCGCCCGAGTGCGCCTAACTGGCTTCATCTAGTGACTGGCTTCATAATTACATTGCTGATTTGTTAAGGAAGGCTTTGTCTTACTTACCAATTAGCATGGATGTTACTGCAGGGACTTCATCCTGGATGAGCTTTGCTTGGGTTTTGTTTGTTTGTTTGTTTGTTTTATTTTGCTGTTTAAAAAAAATAACCTTTCCCGAGGCACGCAGCTTTAGGGGTTCTGTTACTAACATTCCCCCCCTCCAAGTGTCTTCTGGGAGTCCTTACCCTGTCTGTAAATAAGCAGAGAGGCTTTCTCCCTGTTGGAATTTTGTCCCTGTTTCCGCCATTCCCTGAGGCCAGAGGCAGTCACTTTGGGGTCTGAAGGCAGCCTTTGGGAGGGCTGATTCCATAGCCCCCACCCCTTTCTACACCCTCCTGTTCTCCCCCCCCCACCCCCCATGTCACCACCCATCCCTGCACTCGGGTTTCTGGCCCTTCTGCGAGGAGCAGTGAGGCACAGGGCACAGCCGTAGATAGTGAGCCCTTGAAGGACCGGGTTTGTTTCTGTTTGCTGTTTCTATGATTCTGCCCCCTCTCCCCTCACCTACCATGTCCTTTTCAGGGTGGCCTTTTTGTTCTCCCGGTGTGTTTTGTTGTTACTTGTAGGAGGGAGGGTGTTAGAAGGGTAGACATTATCAGAGTTCTGAGTCCTGTGTGTTTTTTAAGGTGTAACATTTTAACAGCATAGAAAGTTGTCTAAGCAAATGTGGCTTCCTCCCATTAAAGTTGGATCAGGCTTTTCCTTCCTGCCTGGGAGTTGCTGTGTGACAATCTGACAGACAGTGGAAGAACCATTTCTCAGAGTTGTGCCCTGTGGCTCTTGGGAGGTGTCCTCTCATGCACAGAAGCTCTCTGTTTGAACCACCTCAAAATACAGGATCCAGAATACATCTTTTTTTTTTTTTAAAGATTTTTATTTATTTATTTGACAGACATAGATCACAAGTAGGCAGAGAGGCAGGCAGAGAGAGAGAGGAGGAAGCAGGTTCCCTGCTGAGCAGAGAGCCCGATGCGGGGCTCGATCCCAGGACCCTGGGATCATGACCCGAGCTGAAGGCAGAGGCTTTAACCCACTGAGCCACCCAGGCGCCCCCAGAATGCATCTTAAGGCAAGTATATATGGGGTGCGGAGAAGAGAAATGAGAATATTCCGTGTCTCAGAAGTTGTCTCAGAGCCAGTTCTCTGGCTGGCCTCTCTTTGGGTCTTGGAAGTCTGTCACACACACAATAATTGTGCCAGGGACACTCCTTCTTTCTACCACTCCCCCCAAAAGAAACTGAAAGTGTTTTTCCACTTAAAGGGCGGTGGGTTTTGGCAGCACAGGATGTCAAATGGGGAAATAGCCCCTGCTAGCCTTTTCGAAGACACTTGTCACACATTTTCTCTTAGCTTCTTTTTTCTTCAAATAAGCTTGATCCTTGAGGACAAACCATTGTTCTGAATTGTTGGTATCACTGTAAATATCTCATTTTTATGATTTTTAGTGTCAGCATGGGTACTTCTGTGCCCTTCAGCAACCGGTCACATTGGAGGTCACTCTGGAGGATGCAGATGAAAAGATTAGGGATGTGGCTTCTAAAAGCTCCCCTTTGAACGGGGAGCCTTTTTTTGGAGAGCTATTAACTAGTGTTTTTAAAGCATTTTTACTAAAGTACAGTATTATTACAGATATGTACATAGACCCTAAGTATCCAGGCTGGTGACCAGCTCCAGCCGTGCCCACCTCTTAGCCACCCTTCCCTGACTGCAGATACCATGGCTTACCTCTGCCTCGTTAACTGACTTTTAAAACAACATGTCACTTAATTGTGAAGCCTGCTACAATTCCGAGAAGGGAAAACAGTGGATTTCTAGGTGGTTTTTTTTTTTGTTTTTTTTTAAGATTTTATTTATTTATTTGTCAGAGACAGAGAGAGAGAGAACGAGTGAGCATAGGCAGACAGAGAGGCAGGCAGAGGCAGAGGGAGAAGCAGGCTCCCTGCCGAGCAAGGAGCCCGATGCGGGACTCGATCCCAGGACCCTGGGATCATGACCTGAGCCGAAGGCAGCTGCTTAGCCAACTGAGCGACCCAGGCATCCCGGATTTCTAGTTTTTATTTACTAGTACAAAAGGAAATTGGAACAGGCTCTTGAAAATGTACACAAGGTATGAACCAGTTGGGCCTTGAGGTGTTTTGAAGTAATGATTTACATCCTTTTTTGACCTATACATAGAAAGCGAGAAAGTCAGCCCTTATGGTGGGCTGAGGAGGCTTCCCATTCAGACCACCACAGGACGTGGTGGTGATGCTGGGTCAGCAGCACTGCCATCCGTGGACCTGTCTGTGGGAGGCCCCAGAGGGCTGTGGAGAAGCCTGCAGGTTTAAGCAATGGGTTGTTGGGGGGAGAATGACGGAAGTAGTATTTAGCGAAAGCAGATTTAATAATCTTAATTTAAATGTAACACTTATTTTTGACAGTTCAAATAGCATCAAAGGAGAGGGTTTTTTTTTTTTATTTAAAACATAGCTTTTAAAAAGTTGAAAAACACCGAGTTAAAGAGAACTTTTGATTTTTTTTTTAAGTTTGCATTTTTCCCTTAATGCCTTAACAATATAAAAGCTATGAAATGTTAGCCTTTTAATATATGGGTAACACATAGGTAACATGTAGGTACTGTTTCAGTTCCTTTTTGGTTGCTGTGCTTGAGGCTTCACTACCTTGCACTCTAAGATCACAGCAAGAAGAATTTGGGTCCCACTGAGCTAGTGAGATCTGGTGTATCAGGCTGAGAAGCTGGACTTTACCATTAAATTGAGCCAAAGACACCTTAATTCTGCAAAGAGTTGGGTTTGTTTTATTTTTTTAAATGCCATTTGCCAATTGCCTTTGCAAAAACTCTGTTCATTTCTCTTTTTTCCCTTACTTGCTTAGACACAAATAGGGAAGACCTTTGGACTCAAGATTAATTGGGTAAAAATATCCACAGGCTTAAATATGAAGACGTTGGAGGGGGAAAAGAGGAAGTTGTGGTTCACGAAATAGGGTCCCCAGACCACCATTACCTGGAGACCTGGAAATGCCTTCTTGGGTCCCACACTTGACCTGTTGAATGAGAATCTTGGGGGCAGGGGGGCAGCATTCTGTGTTACTCACCTCAAGGTGAGTGTAATACTTGCCCAAATTTGAGGAGTGTGACAGGCATTTGTGAGACAGCCTTCTGAGCTGAGGCTTCCCTGCCCACCGGATGTGCCTCTATCTCACCGCTTTGACTTACCGACATCCCATCCTGTACGGCTGCCTCCCCTGAGGTCTGTTCAGTTCTCCTCTTTCTCAGACCCTCCCGCCCATGCACTGTTCACAGTCAGGGACAAAGACACACACATCTCTATGTTTTTCAGTTCCCGGGCTGTCCCTCAGACTCTTTACTCATTCTTTCCATTCACCATTCATTTAGTCGGGGGGGGGGGGGGCGGTTATGGGGCGTCTTCTGTGTGTCCGAGACTGCCCTGTCCTGAGGATACAGAAATGAATGAGACAGAGTCTGCCCTCATGGTGCTTACTGTCAGGATTAGGAAACAGGCCTTAAGAGACAATCCCGCCTTAAATTTAAATCTCAAATCCTATCTCCAAAAGTTTCTCCTCATCACCCCAGCCCATAATAACCTCTCACATGCCTTGCTCTGGGCAGTCACTCAGAATCTGGAAATACAGGGGCGACTAGGTGGCTCAGTTGGGTAAGCCGCCAACTCTTGATTTCAGCTCAGGTCATGATCTCAGGGTCCTGAGATTAGCCCCACATCCAGCTCCAGGCTCAGCAGGGAGTCTGCTTGAAGATTCTCTCTCCTTGCCTGTCTGCACCCACCCCTACCCCTGCTCATGCTCTCTCCTCTCAAATAAATAAATCTAAAAAAAGGAGAAAAAAAGAATCTGGAAGTGCAAACTCCGCCATAGTGAGGTAATAATAGGCTCCTATGTTTCTGCTCCTTTTTCTTCCGAGGAATGTTTTAGTGACCCTTTGTGACTTTTGATCATTTGCCCACGCAGATTGTAGCCTTTGAGGGCAAGGTCCTTTCTGATGAAAGTTGTGCAATTGAAAGCTGGGTTTGGTATATAGAGTTGTATCAGTGTTAAGTTTACTAGAAAACTCTGGAAGAGAAGTTTTCATTATATTGCTACCCATGGGTTGCTCTTTATCTTCAAAGCTCAGTTTGCCGTAGTAAATACTTGCTAAAATTTATGTTAAGAAAATCAGGATGCTAGGCATTTGTTTCCTAACAGGTTTATTGGAAAGAAGGGTGTTTTATCATGAACCTTATATTAAAAGCCACCAAATATCCAAGAGAAGTGTTTGTGGTTGGCTTCAGGCTCCTTTTTGGAGGGGCAGAAAGGGGAGGAAGCAACCCCCTCCTTCCTCCATTGTGGAGGATGGGGTTGTCTCTTACCAACCCTGAAATTCAGGGTCCTTTTTGGATTTTTTACTGAAAAATGGGTAGACAACCTGTGGTTTGGGCTAAAGTCATCCCAAGCCAAGAGAGGAGACAAAGACTGGTGTCAGGTCTCTGGGTGGCCTAGAAGCAACACTTGTCACAAGCTCCTCCTTTCGGTGAACTTCGGGTCCGTCGTCCCGGTGTCGGTTGTCGGTGTCAGTGCTGCACAGCTAGGGTCTGGGAGTCAGGAACAGCAGAATAGCCTCTCCTCCAGTGTTAACCTTGAAGCACTTAATGAGCCCCAGCTGGGAGGCCTTTTCAAAGGTCACATGCTTCTCCAATCTCGGGCTTTAAAGAGCTATTGTTATTTTCTTAGTTTGCCTGAGAAAGAGGCTTCTGAGGAGCTGCTGACCCTGGATTTGGCTAGCCCAGCTCCAGGCCGAGGGACACCATTTGCCCTCAGGTTCTTGAGTGGCTGGTCTTTCCTTCTCTGAACCTTGCCCTGCTCCAGGAGGTGGGCATTAACACCTGCCCTGAGAGAGAGAGAGAGTTCTCAAAACCTCCCACCCCAGGAGTTGGAGGCCTCTTCTGAATGTGGTCAGTGGCAACACTTGACTCAATGTTTTACTCAAACTCTGGAAAAACTTTAATCTTTAAAAAAAATTTTAAATCTAAAGCCTCTAAGCAAAAAGGTGGACTGGATTTTATCATGTTGCATGTTATTCCTTTCTATAAAAATCTCAATAGAATCAGGATTACAAATCAGTATTGTGTGCGTTTTGCAGTCTCGATGGGTGTGTGGAGCCAGCCTGGCCTCATAAAATGCCATAGTGAAATGAAGGCTAACCTGCTTGGAGACACTCTGTCATGGGCTCTTATTTACACTTTTGAAAAGCATCCAAGCTTTGATTTGTCTGTCCTGCCCTCAGATTTTGCTTACAAGGGTCCTCCTCCTTCCTTTTCCAGCATTACAACATCTTATCAGGCTGTTCCTAAATCATTAGGATTATCACACAGCTATGACCAGCTGGATCATTCTAATTGGAAATTAAGTGCTTCTCACATTGCAGTCTCTTTGAAAACATCACCACCGATCTCCTTCAGCTATGGGAATTCTGCTAAATGCCTAGTACTGCATGCTTGGTAAATATTCGAGTTTTATCAATTCATTGATAATTTCTAGAGAAGTAATCCTTATTGAGAAAGTTATTGAGAAAGCCCTATTGTTTATTCTGGCAACCAGTATTTAAAAGACAATCCTATATTGATGACTAGAAGACAAAGAAAAGCCTACACTGTTTTAGCTATTCCCTCTCCTCCAGAAAACCAATAAAAATTCCAAGTGGCATTGAGCTTACTAATTTGTTTTTAGTTGTTTGGTATTTGATTTTGGTTTACATTTAAGGACAGTGCTTCTCAAACTTTTTGTGATGAAGAACCGTCTTGTTTGTTTTTTCTTTCATAGATGAATACTTATGTAAAATATAAAAATACTTAATAGAGAAATGAAATTTAAGTACAAAGACAAAAACAGAAGCCTCATTTTAGAAATTAGACATATAGTTACTCTGTAAATATGCTGTTAAACATTTCTAAATAATATAGTATCTCTGTTTAACTCCTCATGGGCCAGTAACAATTCACAGATTGGCACCTTCTGCAGACCACACTTTGAGCAACACTGTTTGGGAGTATATTTCTCTGCATTTGTGTCGTCTCACACAGATTTACATGTATTGGGTACTATTACATTATAACCTATAACACAGACCATCTACCAGCTTTATAATGAGAATTAAATGCACTTGGTGAGCTCTTTGGCAAAACTGAAGTTTTCCTAGAAATGAATATTTAAATGCTTAAATTTTAGGCAGATAACAAACAGTATAACTGTTTGAAAACATAGTCGTCCAGTAACACTTCTAAGGCATAAAGGAGAAAGTGTTTTGTAATGTGAAATGAAATCACCTCCTCTCTGATTCACACTCAAGTTAAAATGAGTGCAGATACTTTAGGTGGGAAATGTTCTATGCAAAGTATATACACAAATGAGACTTTCTAGCACTAAACAATAGGAAATGTTTTGTCATGTGAAGTAGTAGATACAAGAGTTATTACCACCGTATCTTCCTTGCCTCATAGAAGATTATGGGACTGGTCTTTGGTCCTTGTGATCGACATCCATTGTCTTAATGTTTCCTTGAGGGAGAGCATTCCATACAAGTAACTTAGATTCTTTATGAACATTAACAAATCCTCAAGCTGACTGACATTGCTGGGTTGTGGCTGTTCTCTCCCAGGGACTGAGGCGTGAGGAGGCAGTCACTGCAGGTGGAAAAGTGTGCCCCGTGACCACCCGCATGTTTGTCTGCTTGGGAGGCAGTGGGGGTGGGCAGCGAGGTCTTCCTCAACAAATTGTCTCAAGGAAGATCTGTGAGTTTTATTATGGTTAGCCTTATTCCTTTAGGATGAGACTCAACTCAAAAAATGAGAATGAGGTGTAGGAGATGATTTTCACCCCCTTGAAGACCAGGCTTTATTCATCGGCCGACTACCCTTTTTCTGGCAGAGTGCCCAGGATAGCATAGATGCAGAATGAGTAAAATATAAAGGATTCAGCGAGGCTGCACGTGAATCAGCTGAAGCAATTCAGTAAAGGCAAGTCGCTTTTAGAAGAAAAGTCAGATAAGTACAAACTGCTTGTATATGAAGAGATCAATGAGTGAGTGGCACTGAGGGGAGGATTAATACTCCTCTGTGGGTAAGTGCTGCAGAGGTTGGGGGTGTGGGTAGGAATCACAGGCCTGAAGTAATGAGAACCATGTCTCCTGGTCTGGATGGCAGAAGAACAACTTCCGTGATTAATGGTTAGCAGGTGAGGTCTATGAGGCGAAGGCCAGTGGTCTTGATGGTGGAAGTTCTGAAAGGAAGGACCACTCTCCAGAAGGTGCAGCCCCCTTGAGGGGGTCTTCACTGAGGCAAGAGCAGGCAAGGAGGCGGCCTAGGTTGGGAGCAGCACGTGAGGTGGGGCAGGAGTTAAAACTCAAGCCATTCGTACATACTCAAGGTCTGAGATAGGAGGTGGTGGTTTTTTTTGAAATAGTATGTATCTCTGGAATCACAGTAGGTATTTGTTATGAAATGTCTCCCGTACTCAAACAGCAGTGCTTATAATCAGAACAAATTACTTTTGAATTTGTCCAGTGCGTTCAGAGGTAACTGTATGTAGTCAAATTGAACCATTGGCACTCGGGCTGGGAAAGCCACATTCCTCCACTTTATTCTAGGCTGAAAAGCGGTGGCAGCTCCATCACTGTGGTCATTTGACACAGGCCAAGAGCTTCACCACATGTCACCAAACAGGCAGAAAAGCTCTGTGCATAATGAGGAAGGAAAAGGCATTTTGAAAGCACACGGGGTTCTACGAAAATTGTCCATGCCCTTCTCCCCACTTCTCCACCTAGGTTCTTTTAATCATTCAAGATGTGTTCAAGTTATAATCTTTGACACCTTTATCTGTTAGGTCATAGCATTGCTAGTGTTTTCTTGGGCGTTAAAAATAAATCTGTTTGGGGGAGGGAAATGGAACCTGCATGGTAATGTTAGGCAAGCCAACGCAAGCGCACGAGTGGAGCAAGTCAAAATCATGGTTTCCATGGTAACGTTTAACTTGCCTGTGTCGTACACATTTCTCAAGAAATACATTCACCAGACTACCTAGTGATAAAAATTGCTCCACCAGCATACAAAGGTAGATTTCCCAATGCTCTCACATTCCAAAAGATTTCCCCCAATTAATTCATCTCTTCTAACCAACCTTGGGTAAGGAACTCAAGTCCCAACTCCTGACCGCCGAGTCAGCGCCTTTTTTTTTTTTTTAGGGGAGAAATTCGTTTTCATGTGATTAATTCCACTTCCTTCCTTTCCCCTTTGCAGATATATGTTGGGTAAAGG
Source organism: Mustela nivalis (assembly GCF_964662115.1). Lineage (NCBI taxonomy): Eukaryota > Metazoa > Chordata > Mammalia > Carnivora > Mustelidae > Mustela > Mustela nivalis. The sequence goes on from NC_139027.1 coordinate 57,353,596, forward strand.
AGAAAAACGGAAGTTTGATGAGCATGAAGATGGGCTGGAAGGCAAAATCGCGTCTCCCTCCGATGGTCCATCCAAGGTGTCTTACACCTTACAGCGCCAGACTATCTTCAACATTTCCCTTATGAAACTCTATAACCACAGGCCCCTCACCGAGCCCAGCTTGCAAAAGACCGTTCTGATCAACAACATGTTGCGGCGGATCCAGGAGGAGCTCAAACAGGAAGGCAGCCTGAGGCCGGTGTTGGCCGCCGCTGCCTCACCCCCGCCCGACTCGCTGAGCGCCAGCTACCGGGAGGCGCCGGCCGCGCTCAGCGCCCCCGCGCCGCCTCCGCCCGCGCTGGCCTGCGACCTCGGAAGCACTACGCCCCTGGAGGCCTGCCTCACGCCTGCCTCGCTGCTCGAGGACGACGACGATGCCCCGTTTTGCACTTCCCCGGCTGCGCCGCCCGCGGCTCCCGCCAGACTCCCGGCTCCAGCGCCCCCGCCGGAGAAGGACAGCTTCTCCTCCGCCCTGGACGAGATCGAGGAGCTCTGTCCCACATCTACCTCCCCAGGGGCCGCCGCGGCTGCGCCCGACACCTCCCGAGGGGGCTCTGGTGCGCCGAGCGTCCCGAGGCCCGACGACCCCAAGCTGATGGACTCTCTGCCCGGGAACTTTGAAATCACGACGTCCACGGGCTTTCTGACAGACTTGACCTTGGACGACATCCTGTTTGCAGACATCGACACGTCCATGTATGACTTCGACCCCTGCACGTCCGCGGCAGGGACGGCCTCCAAGATGGCCCCGGTGTCGGCCGACGATCTCCTCAAGACTCTGGCCCCGTACAGCAGCCAGCCGGTGGCCCCGAGTCAGCCTTTCAAAATGGACCTCACGGAGCTGGACCACATCATGGAGGTGCTGGTCGGCTCCTAAGAGCCCCAGACCGGTGCCTGCGCCGCCCAGACCCTGCGAGTGTCCCCGCACCCCCCAGCTCTCCGCACTGTGCATGCACCCTTGCTTGCCTTTTTCAGAGAAAAAGATCGTTTTACACAAGGATCACACTAGTTTTTGCTTTGAGCAGAGTTGGAGTGCCTTCATCCACGTATGACCACTTTTAATATGCTTTTTTGAGTGGTTCTCAGAGACCTACTGCCCTGGAATAGGAAAGACTACATTGGAAGACAATGTTGCTATGCTGAATGACAAAAATAAACAGTTCAAGTGAAGCACAAGGAATAAGTTGGAAAAGCTGTAAATTGCATGTGCATATTTGTCTATTTTTTCTATAAGTTTTATTGCAAGAGGTAAAAAGAGAATATATATATATATATATATTATTTAGATAATCTCAGTACCTTTTCTGGCATTTTCGCCCTGTATAGGTTGACTTGGCAATTCAGCCTTTTTAGAGGCATTAACTACTCCTCCTAAGTGTTGCATTTACATGGCTGTTTAGAAACTGCTGCCCAAATTTATTTTATATTTTTGTACAGATTCTGCAGTTTATGATATTGTTTTTCTAAAAACAAATGCTGTTTATACATATGAGATAGCTATTTTGATAGGATTTGCTCACATAGTTCCTGCAAACTTCAGATGTACAAGTTGCACTTGTACTTTTATAGAGTTGTAATGTTTTATATGTGTTTGGTGCAAAGAGAAAATTGGATCAAATTAACCCGCAGTCGATGTCCCCAAATGCAACACACACACACACACACACACACACACACACACTGCTTTAAGAAAGGGCCAGGCGATATCACACCCAAATTTCACAGGCACCGACCCCCTGGCACGAACACCCGCCAGCACTGTGACTTCCAAAGCCAGAGCCACGTCTGCTCATCAAACTTGCATTAAGCAGTTGGCGGGAGATGGCCCATGGAGCTGGAGTGGGGGGAGGTTTGAAGTGATGGTTCTCTTTAGCTCCCTCTCTTGATATCGAATACTCACTGTATTTATGCCAAGTTTGTGCTTTTAATTGTTCTTATTTTTTTTAAACAAAAACCCAGATCTTTCCCTTTTGGCATAATTTTTATGATGACCTGAAATTTTACATGAGAACAAAATTTTCTGAAAAGTAACTGACCTCTTTGTGGAACTAAACCCTGTTTGCAATGCTTAGAGCTCACAAGGAAGAAACTACCCCAGAAGGCATCCACTGTGTTGCTCAGTTGTCTTTTCCAGCTTCCCTTCCCTAGAGCTTTTGTTCCCTCTGTTGCTAAGTGCTGAAAATGGCATCTTCGTGATCACCACAGTGAGCATAGCTCACCTCGGCCCAGCCTGGGGTGCTGTCTTGTAACATCCATTGGCTCTTGAACCTGGAGTTGGTACCATTATGTCACAGCTTCCAGTCTTGTTGCTTTCTCGATTCAACTGCTTTAACTACACTTTACAAGGCTGTTTTACCCAAATACACAGACAGGACTCTCTATGCATGTTCCTCTTCCTTCCCCCTGCTTCCCCTACACCCCACCCCCACACCCCACCCCCAGGACACTTGAGAAGTAGCTTCTTATTCCTAGTGGTGTATATTTAATTTAAAAAAAAAAACATTTGCAATGTATCATGCTTGTTGCCGAAATTGTTGATGGCCTTTTCGTTTCAGTTTTTTTTTCTTTCTTCCAATGGTACTTTAGCTGGTTACAACCTATATTGTTGAAATGCAGATGGCTTCTTTAGGAATAACTTTTATATTTATTTAAGAATTTTTAAATTATGGGATTTGTGTTATTGTTGTTGTCTTTGTTGTTGGTCATTTGTCAATATCCAGTCACCAATTCTGCTCACTTCTTGCCATGGATAAAATTGAGTCTTTCTGGCCAATTAAAAAAGACAGCTTTATAAAATGGCACTTTAAACAAGCCATAGATAGTTTTATTTTTATAATGCACATGGCAGAGCAAATACATTTGTGATGAAGGAACTGCTCATTTAAGCAAAAGATTTGTGTATGGTATGATTGAATTCTTCTATATTCGAATTTACATTTTTCCCCACTTGAATGTGTTTTCAAAGGCTAATCGGCCCCTCAGTAGAGCAGTGAGAGATCAAATTGCACTTGTTCTCCTACAAGCAGCCTCCACCTGGACACCTCTCCCTGCTGCAGATGGGGCATTTCCTTTGACAGGACCAGGGACCATCTAGCTGAGGTGAGGCCTGTTGTAGATGCTTCCGGTGTCACTGTGCCTGTCCATTTTAAGAGCTTCCTCTTCCTGTGGAGAACAAGGCAGCCCAGGCGCCGCACTTCTGATAACCGGAGGCCCTGGCGAACTCCCCACATGCCGCATGCACATACATACGTGTACAGACACAATAGTGTTGATTATTCTGAACAATACCAGGGTAAGGCAGTTGATTTGCCATTGTTAAAAACTGATTTACAGTAACTTAGAACAACTGTACTTTGGTTGGATTAGCAAATCGTGTGTTTAAACAAATCCCATATGTTGGGCAACAGTTCAAATAAGCGTAACAAAGTGTTGCCCAAACATGGTTCTCTGACTCTCTCGTATTTGTAAGGCTGGGCTTCCAAATCAAAACAAAAAACCCCCAACAACAGCAGGCAAATAAATGCTTTTTAATGCTGGACCCTCACCATAAATGCTTGCTATTCCAGGTCTGTTGAGGAAGATGTGGGAAATTAGGGGCCCATTTTTCAAAGAGCAAAAACATCCAAGTGTCCAAGTGACTGCTGTCTTATTTTCACAAAGTGAGGTCCCAACAGGGAAGAACGCGGGCCTGGGTGTGATCTCCAAGCCCCAGGTTGAGTGTGGGAGTGCTTCCAGATGCCACCTGGCTATTGTGCCTTTCCCCTTCCTAAAGGACATTGCGTGGCATCCGGACTCAGCCTGGCAGTTGGAGGTGCCTTTCTGAGAAAGACATGCTGGGTGGGGCTGGGAGAGGAAAAATTGACAGTGATGTGCAATGAAATGACAAGATGAGAGCAGAATCATAAGAGCTTTGAATTTGAAGTGATTTTTTTTCATAAGTTATTTATTCCTTTTTTTTTTTTCTGTGTAAATATATTTATTTGACTGTGGAGCTCTAACAACATCTGGATCGTACCATGTGCAAGAATGTATGGTAGGAATGTATTCTCTTGTAGGAATGTCAGTTTGTGTTCCAAGGGGGTCTGACCAGGCCCCTGGATCTTCTCTCGTATGCACGGTCCACATCCAGTTTTCGCCTCTTCTCTAATGTAGGTCTATTTGAAATATGCAAAGGGTATGGATGAGGAATGTTTCAATACCTCCAAATTTTTAAGAAAATCAAGCATCAAAGGGTTGATATTTTTAAACTTTTTTTAGTAACACTTTCTCTTGATGACAGAAGGGGCAGCCACACTGACACCCTCGTTCACACCAAAGGGTGAGAACTAGCCAGAACCTCCGCTATACCTCGAGTGTCTTTATCAATTGAGCTTTTTATTGCCATATCCCCGTGGAGAATCCCAACTGCCCTGAGGTCAATCAAGGAAAATTTCTTAAATAAATAAGCTCCAAAGAGCCAAAGTATCATCTTACAGATCGTTTTTAAAGCTTAAATTTATTAACCACCTTTGTGGTAAACAATGAATTATGAATACCACAGGGCAGCCTTCTTAAATGACAGATGTAAAAAAATAGACAACAAAACTCTACTTTGTGCAGCAGTTGTACCCTCTATATGAATTGTCTTAATTTCAAAACCTTGCTGTTACAAATTGGACCTTTATACCTTTTCTGAAAATATTGAAAAGAGCATATTTAACCAGTTCTGGCCGTGAATGGTTAACTTCCTGTCATTGCCGAAGGCAGCGAACTGTGTGTGTCCTGCTTGTGTACAGTTGTCCTCAGTGCTTCTAAGAATGAGTCTGATGGTTCTTGAAAATTAGCCAGGATCAAATGCTGTGGCAGACAAAGCCAACAAAAATTGCAGACGTGTTTTGGGGATAACAAGTTTGGAAGAGAAATACAGTCCAGACAAGCAAACAAATACAAGATTTTGGAAAATATGTACATAGTGAGATGTTTGGTGCATGGTTTTTGAAGAAGGCTTTTGTCAAAAAGGAGGTGTAACCTTTCCCCCCACAGACCTGAGAGCTGTGCCTTTTCTATGCAATATTACAGACGTTACATCGGAACCCAGATAGCTGTATTCACATGTAGGTTTGGGCTGTAATCTAAACAAATTGGACAGATTAAATGTACATGGAAATGAGCAGTCTTACTTTTGTAGTTTTATATTATACAATAAACAGTTAAAAGATGAGCGAGGCGTGTTTGCAGTTTGCTTCTGACTGGAGCACAACCAGCTCCGATGTCACAGTTCGCTGGTGTGAAGGAACGGCCCACCCTCAGCCTGTACTGGGGTTGGTGCAGTTGACCTTCTCACCCTGTCTTGGCCTCAGGAGCACATTTCCCTCCTGGTTCTCTCCCGTGCCTCTTGGACCCTTCTCGATCTCCTGGTGCTCACTTATCTTCCCCAGCTCTCTCTTTCCCGGTGGGATCCAATCCACTCAGGACAACAAAGACCTGTTTGCCGCTCCTGCCTCTCTCTCAAGCTCTGGAGTTAAGTTTATCTGCCAAGCTCGGCCACCCCACACTCACCATGCTTCCCCTCAGGGCGGATCCTTCTCCTTTGGTCCTCCCTCTTGTCCCACACTCTGTTCCCCAATGTCCACGCTCCCTGGCTGCCTCCTTTCCATCCCTGCCACAGCTTCCCCAACCCCGGCCCTCTTTCCCTCCTGCAACTGCTTCCTATCTACTGTCAATGCCACAGCGGTTTCTTTAACATCCTTGATGCTAGAGTTGACAGAGTGCCAGTGGTCCAGGCATTTCTGGCCCATCATACCAGCTGGCGAGGGAATGGAGCTACATGTGAAGGTCCTGTAAAATGAGGGTTCCATTCAACCACCAGTGGGATATTTGGGGGTTGGTGTTAGGGAGAGGTTAGGGGTTGAATTCTGTGCTCCAAAATAGATGTTGACGTCCTAACCCCCAGTATCTCAGAACGAGACCTTAATCCACAAATAGGGTCTTCACAGAGATAATCAAATCAAAATGAGGTTATTAGGGGGAGCCCTAATGCAATATGACTAATGGCCTTATAAGACGCGGAGGTGTTGACGCACAAGTACCCAGGGAGTACACCAGGTAAAGATGAGGGCAGAGAACAGGGTGATATGCCTCTAGGCCAACAAACACCAAGGACTGCCAGCCAACCCAGAGAAGCTAGGGGATAGGCGTGGAGCAGGTCTGCCCCTCCCCACCTCCCCCAGCCCTCAACAGAAACCAACTCTGCTGACACCTGGATCTCTGACTTCCAGCCTCCAGAACCACACATTTCTGTTTAAGCCACTCAGTTTGTCGTATGTTGTTACAGCAGCTGTAGCAAACTAATCTAGGGGAGGAGAACAGGCAGGAGGAGCTCTTTCCAGACATTGTGGTGGAAGATACTCATTAGGCAGCTAGAAATAAGAATCTGCTGCTCAGTAGAGAGGTTTGTCTCCGGAATATGAGCAGCTGCTATTAATTAGAGATAGAACTTTGGGAAATTATTCACTCTGTGCTTGTGAGGGCAAGATAAAGTCACAGCTCCTAAATCTTTTCGAAAATGTTCACAATGCAATGAAGATGCAAAATTGGAATATTGTCTTTCCTCGTGCCCCCAGCAGTGCCTACCACAAAGTATGCACCCGAAATATCTGTTGAATTAAAAGAAGGAAAAAGGGCTATAGTTCTCTTTACCATATGGGAGAAGCCCAGAGCTCAGCCTTCCTTGTCTGGGTCCCTAGCCAGCTCCTATCCCAACCTCTGGATGCCCCAGTCCCAGCACACATATCCTTGCTCACACCCCTCTCTCTGCTTGTAGAAATTTACCCATCACTCCAAGGCCAAGTTCAAGTGCCTAGCATGAGCTTTCTCTACCCATACCCCCCAGTCAGAACTGACATCTTCCTCTGCTAGAGGGCTCTGGAAACGCCTGGAAATGCTCTCAGCAAGTTCTGCCAGGTCTTAGGTGAGCTGTGCACCCTTTGTTTCCTCCACTCCCTTCTGCTCTGTGACCTCCTGATGTTCACCTTTGCCAGAGGTCTGCAAACTATGGCCCTTGGGCCAAATCCTGTGGACTGCCTATTTGTTTAAGTAGAGTTTCGTTGGAATACAGCCACATTCGGTCATCTGTGCAGCTGTCCTACTGCAATGGCACCGAGACCCTAAGTCTCCCAAGATCTAAAATATCTGGCCCTTCTCAGAAAAAATCTGCCAGACCCTGATGTTTGCAAACCACATAAAGCCTCAGTTGGTGTCTGATCCTAGCTGGGGCCCCAAAGTGCCACAGGGCCCGGCCCCTGTGCCCAAAGGCACTTGTGAACTGAATACAGTAGGCATTCGGGACAGGCATCTCCGGGTGCTGGAGGAGGGGCTGCAAGGGCCAAAGGAGACAGAGCGGTCCGCGTTGTCTCCCGAGAGCGGCCATCTTCTAGAGCTAAAGATGGCGGAGGAGGCGGAGACACAACGCTCGCCCTGAAAAGGCCCCATTTTACAGAGATGAAAGCCGACACGCGCAGCGAGAAAGTAATGACTGTCTGATGCAAGCCACAGTTCACGGTATCCAGGTTCGGAGTTTGGCTCTGCAGCCGGACCGCCTGAGCTTGAATCCCGGCTCCACAAGCTTCCGAATCTCTCCGTGCCGCAGCTTCCTCACAGGTAAGACGAGGGTGACAGCCGGGCTTATTTCACACAATGGTGGGGATTCGATGAGTCCATATGTGTAAAGCACTTAGTTCTGGGACCTTAAAGAGAAGAAGTCCAGAAATGGCAGCTGCAGCTTTAACACAACCGTGGGCAAGGCTCATACCCGCGTCTCGGCTCGCTGTGGTGTTTTAGTGTTTCAGGTCGAGCCATAAAGCAAAGCTGGGGCGTCTTAATGCTGAAGGCGTGTTTTGTGGGGACACCACCATTTCCCAACACCGTACTTGTCGTCATGGTGGTCAGCTGTTTGTTTACCGAGGACTGTGCTCCCAGCCTGTGTGGCAGTCTGGGGGCTCAGAGTGCCTGTTGCCTTTTTCCTCTTGCTCCGCTTGGAAAGGAAGCTTTGACTGAATCTCCATCACAGTCTCCAGGGTTACCACTTACTGAGCACTCGCGTGTGCCAGACACCCATGAGTACCGGCATGTGTGACCTCATGGTCGCTGCCCCAGCCCTTGGCGGTTTATCCTACCTCCTCAGCTTTGCAGAGGAAGGAGGCCAGGCTTCGAGAGGCTAAGAAACTTCCCAGAGCTCACACAGCCAGTAAGCGGCAGAGCTGGGATTGTGATTCATCTCCATAACCCCATTCGGCAGCCTCTCCTGGGGCCCATCTGGTGTCATGGGGGATGTGGGGCCAGGCCGAGGCCTGGAGCCTGGGCAGGGGGGAAGGAGTCAGGAGATCTCATCCCAATCTGAGCTTTACCTCTTTCACTTGCCTGACCTCCAACAAGCCCTTCAGCTCTCCTCTTCTTCGCTGGGGTGTGTATCCCACTGGCACACTGAGGCATCCCCTGGAGGGACAAGAGGAAGATGGCCCCATGAGGGGCAGGGAACCAGGAGTTAGGGCTGCTCTCCAGGGCTGAATCCCCCTACCCTTTCTCATCCTGGCTCTGTGTGACCCTGGACCAGGCACTCCCCATTTCAGAGACTCAGTTGGCTCAGTGGCAATGAAAGGGGACAGGCCTACGTATACTCTGGGGACCATGGTTCTCCCTGGCTGCAAGTTAGAAGCCTGGGGGCTCCAGCAGCATCACTGGGTGCTGGGGCCAGGCCTGGGGGATTTTACAGAAACACTGGGTGGGAGGAGCCCACTGTTCTGAGGGCACCAGTGCCAGCCTTTGGGGCATCAAGGAAGAGGGCACAGTGTGTACATGACCGGGGAGGAACACACGCCAGCATTGTCCCTGGAGCTGGGAAGCCCCTCAGAGCCTCCGGCTGCCCCAGCCCCACAGCCTACGGCAGTCTCCACGCCCCCCCCCCCCCCCCACAGGGCCGAGCTACCAGCTGCTAGCAGGGCCTATTGTTCAGCACTGACAAGCGATGGCTGGAGGAGCAAAGGCTCCGGAGGCTGGTGAGGGAAGGGGGAAGGGTGGGGCGCAAGGGAAATGTCTCCCAACAGCGCTGTCGCCCCAGCACAAACACACCCAACCCATGGCTGGCTTTGCTTGTCTTCTCAGGTTGGGATCCTCGCTGGACGTGTGTGTCACTGGTGCTGTGGGTTAAAGTACAGAGTCAGGCTGCCTCTAGGAAAGGAGTTTCAGTCACTTTTCTCCCAGCCAAGAGCCTGAAAACAGGGCCAGGTGGCTGAGGGCTTTTGAAATAGTGTTGTTGGAAGGCAGTGTAATCCGTACGCTTGTCGTGGAGACCGCGTCCTGGGGTCTGGACAGGTTCCAGCTACGGTAATAATCAGCCCGACACTTGTGTGCAGCTTGGTCCCGTCGTTCAGTCACTCTTTGTGATTTTCATGACGATTCTGATGGGGTTGGCAATGGGGGAGGCTGAGCAGACCTGAGGAAACTGAGGTACCCAGAGGCACCCAAGGCTGCCAGGTGCAATGTATGTGTGGAGGGGGAGGGATGCTGTGTCAAACTCTGGACTCCAACCTTTATTACCCTCAGACATTTCAAAGAAACTGGCCAGAAACTTAGTTATGAAAGAATAGTGATCCACAGCAAGGCAGGGAGCTCAAAGTCACCCCTTGTCTTGGAGCAGACTCAGGGGTAATTGAAGTCATTCACAGCTTCCAGACATCCTTTCCTCTGAAAGCCTCCCTCCTCTTTCCCCAAACTCACACATTCCCCAGAGCTGAGGGGGGCAGAAGCAGAGAAGGGGACAGCCAGTGGTCTACCTCAGTTCAGCTTGTCAGACCTGATTGGGACCCCCAGTGCCATCCCAAACATCAACTTAAAACAGAGTGAGCCACTTGCTGAACTGTTCGAGTTTAGAGACAAATCGCAAGCCCAGCACCCCCACCCCGCCACCCCAGATGCTGCCCCAAAGCCTTGCTGGTGCCGAGCTCCTGCTGTCACCTGCCCAAGGACTGGATCTTAGTCTTTCTGTCTCCGTCTCTCTCTCTCTCCTACTCTCTCTCTCTCTCTCTCTCGGTCTCGCTCCCTCCTTCAATCTCTTGACTCTCAGTCTCTTGGTCTCCCTCCTTGCCCCTTCTGTCTCAGCCAGTCTGTCTGCCTCCGTCTGTCTGTCTCCTACATTTGTACTTACAAGCCAGCTTTGCTGCCCCCGAGTCTGTGGATAGCACAGTCTCTTCGCCCTAGGATTTGGGGAACTGGGTAGACCCTTGAGTGATCCTGGTCGGATTGGGAGGAGGAGGGGGAGCTCTGAGTGGGGCTCACCTGCTCATCAAGGGCCTTGGTGCTGCCTTTGAGTCCCCAGCTTCCTACCTGGGGGCCCCTGGCCACCTGGCTGTGGGGCCAATTAGAGTAAGAGATTTTTTTAGCTTTGTTTTCCAGGTTGGCCTGAGCAGCTCTGACTGGACTGAGTGCAGTTGGCCTACAGACAGGGGGAGAGATTCTAAGCAGAGGGGAGGCCTGGCTGAGCTGGTGGGGGGTCAGTGCTGGGTAAGGTGGGCTCTGAGGAGCGGGGTCTACCTGGCAGAGGACAGGAGCCAGTGGTGCTGGCAGGGAATGGACATTGGATGATTCTTGGGTCATTCTGTTCTAAGTGATCTGAAAATAGACTATGTAATGTGGGCAAGAGCCTGCTTGGTACCCCAAGTGAGGGCTGGCTTAGGGGTCAGGCCGAGAGCCCATGTTCAGGGTGATAAGGGGGGGAGACTACCTTCTTTAAAGCAACTTCTTTCTGCTAGACACTGGACTCATTGGTCCCACTCTCACTAATCCGCCTAGGGAAACTGAGGTCCCCAAAAGTTAGGCAAGTTGTCCAAGGTGGTATAGCTGGTAATGAGGGTCTCAGAATAGAGTTCTATGTGTGCCTGTAAAACTCTGTTCTGCAGTGGGGACATAGCCCACTACTGTCCAGACGGTGCAGGCCATCCTGTGGGTGATTGTGGAGATGCTGCCAGGTGAGGCTTGGACATGGTCTGTAGCTGCCTTGGGGGAATGTGGGGCCAGGAGGAGGTTCAAATCCCCAAATCATAGCAGCTTGCCTCCCTGGTCTGCCAACAACCTCTGCTGGGCTCCAAGGAAGAATAGGATGGATAAGAGAGGAACTTCAGAGGCCAGAAGGGGTCCCACCCCATGAGATTGATCCCCGTGGGTCATAACAGACCAGGGGACAGATCCTTCACCAGTCAGAAACAACCTGTGAGCTTGTCTGAGGGCCGGTAGCAGCAGGAAGTCTTTGGGGGCAGCTCAGGCCAGCCAGCCTGCGGGGCTCATTTGTTCTTTCATTCAGCTAGCCTTTATTGGCTCACCCCCAGTGTCCCCAGTGCAATAGATGCTGCCACCAACCCCTAACTGATGGGGCCCGAGTCCTCAGAGTCCTTCTTGAGCCCCTCCTTGCCCCACCTCCACCCCGTATATGCTCTGCCCTCCACATAGTTGCTGCCCAGTGGCTCCGCCTCCTAGCTTGTCTTCCTGCCCCCACCCTCGTCTGGATCCTCTGTCTTCAGCAGAGCCTCAGAATGACCCTTTAGAAATAGAAATCATCATTTTGCTCCCCAAAATGTACACGTGGATCACCTGGGGGCAGGCCTGGAGTGCAGGCTGAGCACCTGTGTTTCTAACAGGCTTCTGGGAGACAGCAGTCCATGAACCACACATGGAGGTGCCAAGTGTGGGGTTGAGGACAGGCATGGGGTTGAGTCACCAAACGGTTGTGGTCGGTCAGTACTCAAGTCTCTTCTTGGGTCAGCTCTGGGTGAAACGTTTTCTGTGAAATATCTCATTTAACCCCACTACAGCACAGTAAGGTAGGTGTCATTACCACTGACTTCCCATTTCAGGGCGGCCTCCTGTTCACCCTTTCGGGATGTGCTTTCTCCCCCCCCCCCCCCCACCGCCTCCCCACGTTGGTGACCTGACTTCCTCACCCTTCATCCCTCATGGGCAAAGCTGGGGCATCCTTCAGAGAGGAGAAGGGGCTATACCTGCTCCCTCTCCGTGGCCCTGTGCTCTTGGGCCAGGGGACCAGTTTCAGGTACCAGGCACCAGGCACTTGTCCAGTCTCCCCCACCCCCATCCTACCCCCACCACCTGTGCTGCTGAGGGATGGCATGGTGGGGTTCCAGTGGCTCCAGCCTGGAGGGAGCAGGCCCAAGGGCCATCACCCTTGGGCAGGTAACTGATTGGGAGAATGATGTATGTGCTGGGCTTGTTTCCAGGTAGGCAATTTCCCTTTCCCAGCCAGGGAAGTTTTATGCACTTCGCCCCAGCCCTCCTCCCCTGAAGGGCTTTGGCTAGGGCGGGGGTGGGGGGATGGCACTGCTGCTGCCACTGAGGGAGGTGGGTGGGCCAACCCTGCCCTGAAGGAGAGAGAAGTGGGTAGCAGAAATATTTTTTAAACTACTTTTAAAGACTTTTTATTAATAAAGTTTACTTTTTTAGAGCATCTTTAACATTTATAGAAAAATTGTAACCAAAGTACAGAGTTCCTAGGGGCTTTGGTGGCTCAGTCAGTTTAGTGGCTGACTCTTGATTTCTGCTCAGGTCTTGAGATGGAGCCTGGCATCTGGGTCCGTGCTGGGCATGGAGCCTGCTTGAGACTCTCTCTCTCTCTCTCTCTCTCCCCCTCTCCCTCTGCCCCTGACCTTCTCAAAAAAAAAAAAAAAAAAAAGTACAGAGTTCCCATATATCCCCTCTCCTTACCCCCCTAAAATTTCCCCCATTTTATAATTTTGTATTAGAGTATTACATTTGTTAAAATTGACGAGCCAATATTAATGCATTACTGTTACCACCTAAAGTCCACAGTTTATATTAGGGCTCACTTCTTGTGTCGTACACTTCTATGGATTTTGACAAAATCCTAATGTAGTGTCCACAATTACAGTGTCATACAGAATACAGAATAGCTTTTCTATTTTTCTGTCATACAGAATAGCTTTTCTACCCTAAAATCTGCCCTCCTTCACCTGTTCCTCCCTTCTTTCCCCACTGGGCCCCTGGCAACCCCTAATCTTTTTTCTGTATCCATAGTTTTGCCTATTCCAGATGCCGTGTAATTGGAACATTATAATATGTAGCCTTCTCAGACGGAATTCTTCTTCTTCTTCTTCTTCTTCTTTTTTTTTTAAGACTGTATTTATTTATTTGGCAGAGAGAGAGAGAAAGAGAGCACAAGCAGTGGGAGTGACAGGCAGAGGGAGAGGGAGAAGCAGGCTCCCCACTAAGCAGGCAACCTGATGTGGGACTTGATCCCAGGACCCTGGGATCATGACCTGAACTGAAGGCAGATTCTTAACCAACTGAGCCACTCAGGCTCCCTGAGAGTATTCTTTGTAAGAAACTGCCAAACTGGTCTTCCCAAGTGGCTGTGCCACCAGCAGTAAAGGAGAGTCACTGTTGCTTCACATTCTCATCAGCATTTGGTGGTGTCAGCATTTTGGGCTTCAGCCATTCTAATAGGTGTGTAGTGATACCCCCTTCATTTGCAGTTTGGTAATGACAAATGATGTTGATGATCTTTTTGTATGCTTATCTGTCATCTGTTATATTTGTTTATTCAGATCTTTTGCCCATTTTTAATTAGGTTGTTTCTTTTCTTATTGTTGAAAAGTTCTTTGTATATTTGAGATACTAGTTCTTTATCAGATATGTGCTTTGCTAAAATTTTCTTCCCTCTGTGACTTCCTTTTGTTCTCTTAGTAGTATCTTTTGCAGAGCAGAAATGCTAAATTTTAATGAAGTCCATCTTTTCTAATTTTTTCTTTCATAGATCACACTTTTGGTGTTTTCTCTAAAAAGTAATCACCAAACCCAATGTCACCTAGATTGTCCCCAGTGTTATCTTATAGAAGTTTCACGTAGTTTTGCATTTTATATTTAAGTCTATAATCTGTTTTGAGTTGATTTTTGCGAAGAATCCAAGGTCTGTGCTTGGATTCGTTTTGTGTGTTGTGAATGCTCAGTTGTTCTAGGATCTTTTGTTGAAAGGACTATCATTTGTCCATTGAATTGCCTTTGCTCTTTTATCAAAGATTAGTTACTATATTGGGGTGGTCTGTTTCCAGGTACTGTGTTCTCTTCCACTCATCTGTGTTTCTTCTTCCCTTTATAGCGCTGTCTTGATCACCGTAGCTTTATTGTAAATCAGGAGGTCGAGTGGTCAGATTCTAAATTTTTTTTTTTTCTCCCTCAATATTCCCAATTCCTTTCCTGACCAGTCCTCCCCTCCAACCTCATTCTTCCTAAGTCTTCCCCTTGCTTGGTGCCCCATGGCTCTATTAACCTTTCTGAAGTTGGACCACCACTCCAAGCTTGGTTTTGCCTCAGGACCTTGGCATTTGCTGTGCCTTTCCTCTCTATCCTTGTATTTTCTTAAACCCTATAAATTAGTATTTTTGTAGACCCTCCCACTCCCAAAAGGTTAAATCTCCGTAATTACATGGGGATCAACCTAATACATTCCGTTGTTTCTCATCTTCCAAGATTCAGCTCTTAATGTCACCTCCTCAGAGTGGCCCATCCCTGACCACCCTACCCCACCCTCCGCCAGGCACATAGCTTTGTTTTATTTTCTTCATAACATTTATCGGCATGTGAGGTCATCACATTCATTTATTTATTTCCTTGTTTGTTACCCATTTATTTCCTTTGGCATATAAACCTCCTAGCAATAGTCTTCAGAGACCTAGATATTTGTACCATTCTGGGAAGGGGGTTGCCTCCTCCCACCCCACTCCAAAACTTGACTGATGTCATATTTCCGACCAGCAATCCTGTTGGGCAGGCAGCCCGATTTATCTGACAGAACAACAGAGAAATATGTCTTCCCCTTAAGTATTAAGGACCAAGTTCAAAATCTCTACAACCATGTAGTTGGACAGTAGCATGGATTGTTCAAGAAAGGTATTCTACTGCAGGCAGAGGGCACTGAATCAGAACCATCTCTGTACCAGCAACACCTGCCTGTTTCCTTGGCTACCACCTCTATCTACCTGTCCTCCACTGAACAACAGAATAGCTTTCCTTACACCCCACCATGTTCCTCCAGATCTATAACTTTTGGTGGTTCCTTATGGCCAGACCCTGCTGTCTCCTGCCCCATGGACTCTTTCTGGAATCCTTTCTCCCTGGGTACCTAACCAGACCCAGCCTGTCCTTTGGAGCTCCGAGTAAGCTCTGTCTCCTCCGAGAGCCTTCCCTGCCTCTCTGACATTGCATGTCTCCTGGCAGTGACCTGTTATCTCGGGAAGCTCACAGGGTTTCTTTGAGATTTGCTGGGGTCTGTTTCAGAGGTCAGGCTCCAGAAGAACAGGGACTGAGTCCAGAGACTGAGTGCCAGCTGGCCATGCTGCCCTGTTGCTGAGGAGTGTGACTTGCTAGAAAGGGAAGGAGGAGAGACTGAGGGGCCTCCCAGCAAGGGGGGACTTTTGTCTCCTCCTTGGTGGAGTCAGACCCCCAAGAACACACCAGCTTAGAAAGGTGGGGCATGGTTCCCCCCACCCTCGCAGAGGGCCTCCGCCCTCCTGCCTTGTGGAGCTGGGTTGACTCAAGTGGCAGGAAAATACGCCCCCCCTTCCAAGCTGCTGCACATCTGTGCCCAGACAAAGCCAGCTATTAATCCTAGCTTTTGTGTGAGTGTTTGGGTGTTGAATTCCACTTGGATCTGCTGGCTTTTGGAAAGGGAGATTGGAGGGGATTTAGTGACAACAAAAGGAACCCACTGAGGGGAATGGGAGGGGGCCAGGGGAGCTAAGAAACCCAAGTGCATTCACTCTGAGCCTGGTGGGGGCTCCTGGGAGCCCAGCTTCAGTGAGAGCCTAGCAAGGCTCCCAAATTCCCAGAGTCTGAGTCACAAAAAGGGGCCACTCCCCAAGAAAAAAACACCAGCTTCCTGGGCCTGCCTTGTACTCCAGATGCTGTCTGGTGCTGAGGCTAGGCCTAGCTTGACCTGGCCTGGGCACTGCCCCTGATACTGCCCCTTTCAGACTGGAGCAGCCCATTGCTAGGGGAGTCCAAGGATGGGAGACAGGAGATCGGGACCAGGCAGAAGGCTGGAGCCCCTGGGACAAAGCCAGATTGGGGAAAACCTCAAAGCCACCCCAGCTGAGTCAACAGAGCAATAAGGCCAGAGGCTCTGAGGCAATACGTTGCCCAGTGGCTTGTGTTGGGTTCTCCCTAGAAATTCTTGGGCACTTGGTCCCATCCAGGAGCTCCACCTCCAGGGAATCTAGTCTACACAAATCCTAACTCTGGCTCCAGCATCCAACACTCAGAACAGCCCAGGACAGAGTCAGAATGTCAGGGACAGGGTCAGAGTGTCTATGTGGAGAGGGGTGGGCTGTGTGTCTTAGAGTGTCAGGCAGTTATGAGGGTGGAGGGGCGGGTAGTGACTCATGGCCCAGACAGGTGTTACTGGATTCTCTTACTCAGCAGGATTCTCTTACTCTCTTACTCTTACTCTGGGCTGGTTACTAGTGGGTCAGGAGAGTGGCCTGTGGGGCCAGTGGAAATCCCCTGACCTGCCCCGCCCCTCCTGCTTTGTTAATTTCACCTTTTTAAAGGAGCTTCCCATCTGCGGGTGCTTGACTCCAAATGTTCACCACCTTTTCAGGTCATACCAGCAAGTGCAAGTAGTTTTAACTCTGGAGGGTGTGAAGACACACCCAGAACTTCCTCCCCTTTTCCCTGCCTTATCTCAGAGGTCTGGTAAAGTCATTCGTTTTTCCATTCAGTAGCTGGTTGAACTTCTGTTCTGATTTAGCTGCTGAGCAGCAAATGCAACATGTAACTCCTGACTGACATTTGTGTGTTCAACCAAGCTTCTGAGTTTATTTAACTATTTGCTTTTTTTAAAAAAAAAGATTTTATTTGTTTACTTGAGAGAGAGAGAGCGAGAGCGAGGGAGAGTGAGAGATAGAGAATCTCAAGCCAACTCCACGATGAGTGAGGAGCCTGTCATAGGGCTCTATCTCACGACCCTGAGGTCATGACCTGAGCCTAATGAAAAGTCGGCTACTTAACCAATGGAGCCACCCAGGTGCCCTTGTTTAACTATTTTCTAATGGTTAGCACACTTACAGATTTTTTTAAAAACAGTTTTTATTTGAGTATAGTTGGCCCACACCGGGACATTATTTCCAGGTGAACAACATAGTGATTCAACATCTGTCAAGCTGTGCTCCCCACAAGTGTAGCTGCCTTCTGTCACCATACAATGCTATTATGATATCATTGACTGTATTCCCTATGCTGTCCCTTTCATTCCCATGACTTATTTATTTCATACCTGGAAGACTACGTCTCCCATTCCCCATCCCCCATTTTGCCCATCCCTCACCTCCCTACTAGAAACCATCAGTGTGTTGTCTGTACTTACAGGTTTTAGATTCCACATATGGTACTTGTCTTTCTCAATCTGACTTATTTCACCTAACATAAAACCCTCCAGGTCTGTCCATGTTGTTGTAAATGGCAAGAGCTTGTGGTTTTTTATGGCTGAATAATATTCCTCTGGAGATATATACATATATATATATATATATATATATATATATACAACATCTTATTTGTATGAGTCTTTTGTTCTATGTTAATTAGCTCTAGAAATATAAAAAATAATCTCCAATAATTCATTTATTCATTCCCTCACTCATTCAGGATAGATGAAGTCAGGCTGGCCTACCAGGTCCTTTATACTAAAAACCCTAGTTGTTTCCCCAACTCTTTCCTGGTCTTCAGGGAAGAGGCTTTCACAGGTCCTCTGTGTGGTGCTATAAAAGCTCTCTCCTCCCAACTGTTTCCGAGGCCCTGTTTGGACAACCCTGCTCTGGATAGGGGTGAAGAATGGGTGGGCCAGTTGCTGCCTCCAGGGACTGTGGCTTCCTCTGTGTCAGGGAGTGAGCATAGCTTCTCTCTCTCCTAGATGGAACCTTTTAGAAGACCAGAGAGTCACTCTGTTCCCACTTTTTTCAGAGGGTGGCTGTGCTATTGTTGAGAAAACTCTTGAGCCTGGGGGACAGGTCCCAGCTGCTGCACTGACTGCTCTAGACTGCAGAGCTGGGTCAACTCCGTGAGAACTTTCTTCTGGGTGGATAGCATGGGCTTGGCAGCACGGAGATGGTCATGGGGGTTTGAGAGGATGAGCAGGGGAGGTTTTTTTGAATCCCTTAGTCCCACGTTGGGTGGTGAACAAGATAAGTTCACAAGCCTTGGGTGGTTCTGAGGCATCCCCAAGTAGACTGTGATGGATGGAGGTACTGTGGAAGAAGGGTCAAGATGGTGACCCCGGCTCTGTGGGCAATTACAGGAAGGAGGGATAGAGCATGTGGGGAAAGGGCTACAGTTAATAGCCCTCACCATGAGCAGCCTCCTAGGTGATAGGTCCAGCCCAGAGTCTAGAAGGCCCTTCTGGAGTCTGTGGGTCAGGGATTTGGCTTCTCTTCCAGTTTCCTTCCCAAGATGGCTAGAAAGGCCTCAGTAAATGAATGTCAGCACTGTCAGAGGCTCCCTGTGTGGCTCTCTCACCTCTTGGGCAGGAAAGAGTCTGCCTTCCCAAATCCGAAATGATCCAAAGTGCCATTTACTGAGTGCTTTGTGCCAGGCAATGTGCTAAACCCTTTACGTGCCATTATCTCAGTAAAGCCTTATTGTCACCAATGAGGTCAGCACTATTATTACTCCCACTTGATAGCAGCAATGCACACTGAGGCTTAGAGAGGTTAAGGATTTCACCCAAGGTCACATAGATAAATAGAGGTAGATCCAGAACTTCAAACCCTGGGTTCTTCTCCATGCTGGTGGGGGTTCCTCAGACCTCTGGATCCTCTTCTTTCCCAGTGCCAACTCCCTAGCCAGTTCTCACAGCTCAACAATGTGGGAAAGGCCTGGAAGGAGAGGAAAAATCCATTTGAGCCTCTCTTTTGGCTTCTTGGTCAAAGATGAGATTCTAGAGGAAGATGAGTAGTCAGGGGATTATCTGGAGATTTCCTGGCTCCAAGACATTGACCCTGCCCCTCCCAGAAGAAAACAGATTAGCAAATTTTGCTCTGGTAAGTAAGTTTTAAAATTAATTTTTTTTTCCTCTTGACAAAAACAAGTATGTCTTTTCTAGGGCAAAGCTAGAAAATACAAAGAAGCAAAAATGAAAATGTAAAATACTCATTTTTGTGTTAGAGGTGATGACTGCTGAAACCTTACATAAATTTTTGTTAAGTGCCTTTGGAAGTAGGGACACATAACACTGTTTCATACTCTATTTTTCTAACAAAGCAAAACTGTTACCATTATTATTTGGAAACTTTTTGCATTCAGTGTATCTAAGCATTGTCCCAAGAAGGGACATAGTTATTCATCTACTATATCATATTCAGTGGCTGTGTGGCATTCTGTTCTGTGGCTACACTGTAATTCATTGAACTAATTTCCTAATGTCAAATATTTAGGAATTTCTGATTTTTTTATTCTTGCTATGATTAACAACTTTAGTTAAAAATCTCAGGACATCCTTATCTAGAATCTTGAAGTGAAGTTGATGAGTCAAAAGATGTGTACCTATTGCCAA
This sequence comes from Mustela nivalis, assembly GCF_964662115.1. Lineage (NCBI taxonomy): Eukaryota > Metazoa > Chordata > Mammalia > Carnivora > Mustelidae > Mustela > Mustela nivalis. The sequence goes on from NC_139027.1 coordinate 57,373,238, forward strand.
GTTCCCTCTGCCCGCTTAAACAGTGCTTGAAACCCGCCCCCCCCCACTCACTCACAAGGCACTGTTGCCATTCCTAGGAATATTCTTCCATTAAAAAAAAAAAGGTTGATAATTTGATACATGAAATGCTATCTCATCATTGTTTTATTTAGCATTTCTTTAATTATTAATTGGGGTCAACAGTTTTTCATGTGCCTATTCGCCATTTTTATTTCTTCTCTGAATTACCCATTCACATCCTGGGTCCATTTTTCTATTGGATCATCTTCTTTTTAACACAGTTGTCTTATTTATGTGAGTAGTTCTTGCCCCTGGTGTATGAGAATCACCTGGAAGTCTTTTTAAAGAAAGGAAGAGAGGGAGGATGGCAGGAAGGAAGGGAGGGAGAGAGAGAGAGAAGGGAAAAGTCCTCATCCTTGAGTAAATATTTGTTGGAGCCTGGCTATCAGTATGTTTTAAAGTGTCCTCGTGCTTCTAATTTGCAGCTATGGTTGAGAACCCTTGTTATAAATTAGATTTCTCCCTGTCTGGCTCCAAAGGTTTTATTGCAGAATCTATTCTCCTTTCTTTGACACCCAGTTTTCTCTTGTGAAAAATGGGCAGCAGAACTGGGAAACAACACAGCACCCCCCCCCCTTAAATTCTATAAATCCCATCAAGGAGGCCAGAGTTTCAGGAGAAAGGGTGAGGCAGATGCTGTGGTCAGGCTCTCTGCCAGGTGGATTGGAAAAAATTAAAAATGCTCACTCAGGCAACAAGGCTTTCCCTGAAGACAGGCTGAGCTCTAAGCCAGGGGTTGGGGTGGGGGCAGGGGGTAGTAAAAGGTTGGGTTTCTGTGGAACATATTTGCTTCTCTGTTGCATCCTCCCCTTCAGATGCACAGCAGTCTTGCCCTCTCTGGGGCCTCAAGTTTTCGAATGAAAGTCTTCTCTGAGGCATTTGATCTCCTTTCAGTTGTCAGCGTGAGAGAGGAGTGCAGGCCCAAGGAATCAGGCCATCCAGGAGGGAACCATTCCCTGGCTCCTACTGCTGCCCCGAGGGTGGGAGAGGTCGCATGGGTAATGGGAGGGCTACCTCCACTACGGTCTGGTCCTCTCAAGGGGCTGAAGACATTGTCAAAGCAAACTTACTTAATTCTGTTAAAACCCACAGGACTGCCGTGGTATGGACTGTGTAGGTCCTACCCGGTGGACAGGATGAGGGTGAAAGGGTCTTTCTGGTGAGGCACTCAGGAAGTTCCCTGGAAAGCCCCAGGCTGGCTTGGTGCCATGCAAGGTGGTGTGGCTGAGGCATTGCAGAGTACCTCCAGAGTGGGTCTTCCAGGTGCTACTGCTCCCAGAGGAAGGGGGAAGCCACATGTGGATCCTAGTCCCCCTTGTGCTGGTAGGCGACCCTGAGCCTCAATGTGTTCATCTGTAAAATGGAGGTTGTAATGCTGATGCTCAGGATCACTGAAAAGACCAGAAAAACAGTATGTAGCACACTGTGGATTCTGAGTATAAGCCAGGGGTGTTCCGTGCACGCCCCTCCATGCCCTTTCCCTACATTCGCTGGTCAAAGCCAAACTGAAGGCTCCGAGTCCAGCTTGAGTCCCCACCCTCCTTTTCATCCTTGGGACGGAGGAGGCAGCCCCCCAGAGTCCCTCCCCCACCCCTGCACTGAGCCTCTCCCACACCAGAAACTGGACCCCTCTGCCTGCACTCAGCCCCCTGCCTAATTCCTCCTCCCCCAAGAATCCCATACTCTCCCATCCATTCCCCATAGCCCTAGTGCTTCCCACCCAGACTGGACTAAAGTTTTTACTGTAAATCTAATTTTTATTGAGCTTACTTTGTGCCAGGCACTGTGCTTCATTTCCCTGACCTTAGGAACTATTCACAGGAACATTTTTATTATCCCATTTTACAGATGAGGAAAGTTAGACTAGTTCTGCATAGCTTGCCTAAAATCACAGGGGATTAGGGAGCAGGATTGAATTCTCACGCCACTGTGCTCTGTGTTCCAAGCCATATACGCTGACCTTCTCCTATTCTCCTATGTGCCTGGCCCCAAGGAGCTTCAACTCCAGTAGGTGTTCCCTTTCTCTCTCCTGTGCTCCCACTCTGTCATGCTCATTTCTTCAGGATTCATCTTACCCTGCCTTGAATTGGTATTTTGGGGGTACCTCTGTCTCCTTGGACCATGAGTTTCCCCCAGGGCAGAAAATATGCTTTTGCTATCTTATGCATCTTTGAGTCTGGTGCAATGCTTAGAACATTGTAGTCTCTTAAATTATGTTTTCTAATTCTAAGGAAGGTCTCATTCTAGAAAGAGGAAAACACAGAAGAAGTGAAATAGAAAATAAATATCGCCTGTGATCCCACCACCCAGAGAAAACCTTTGTTACTACTTTGGTGAATTTCCTTTTAGTCCTTTGTTTCCTTTATAAATAAATAAATAAATAAAATAATCTGCATCTTTAGACAAATAATATGTATTTCAGATAGAACAACATATAATACCATTTAAAAAATATTTTATTTCCAAGTAATCTCTACCAGTATGGGACTCGAACCCACAACCTTGAGATTAAGAGTCACACACTCCACCGACTAAGGCAGCCAGGCGCTCCAATGATACTCTTTTACACTGCTTTTCAACCTTATATTATGAGCTTATATTATATAATTCCCAGATCATTAGGAATGATTTGAAATGGAATGTTTGATGGCTGTAGATTGTTCTTCTATGTGGCAGTGCTCCTCCTATTTAAACCACTCCCACCTTGTTATGGTCCATTTAAGGCTTCTCTGATATCTCCATGAAGAGCACCTGAAGTGGAATCATCGCTGGGACAAAGAGAAAGGCTCTTTGCAAGGCTTTTGACATATCATAGTTGTCTCTGAACAAACCCCTGCTCTCTCAAACCCTCTCTTGCCTCACCTAGCCAGGTGCACGCATTGACCAGCTAGAGGCCCAGTTCTCTAGGGCCTCCTCTTATTCCAAAAGCCCTCTGACCTTTCAAATGCTCAGAAGCAAGTGGGAGGGTCACCTGGAAGATGGGACTGAAGGCCGTGGCCAATCCCTGCTCAAATCTACCCCTCTCTGGTCTGGATTCCATCATCAGAATTATTACTTGGATGAAGGGCAGTGTGGTTCAAAGGTTGCTGGTTGTAAACTGGTTGTAAAATGTCAAATGTCTCCAGTTGGAGACCTTCCCTCTAAATCACAGCTACTAGGTTACCCGTCTCTGTCACTAGGTTAATAGCCAAGATTTGGGTCTCGGGGAATGGGACATCTTAGAGTTATGCATGTTTAAAATTTTATTGAAAACATTTATATAAAAATATTGAAGATGATTCTGGAAAAAAGCTATCTTTTTCATCCTTCCACATTATTCTAGGTTAGTGAAGTAGTCTCTTCTTGTGGAATGGGAATGACCTTTAGTGAGCTTTTAGATCAGTATCTTTAAATGTATTCAGAACTCCTCTTGGGGAGATTTTCATCCCGCCTATGAAGGACCTCCATAAAGCAACGGCCCCGGCCCCCAGCAAAGGCTGGATAGACAGTCACGCCGGGTGTTTCGAGCTCCTCAGAGGCCCGGACAACAAGAATCAGAGTGCTCTTCCAGCTCTGTTGTGAACAATTTGGGGTTTAATCTAGGGAAATGCTATGTGGATCCATTCTTTGAGGAAATTTGGGTCAGTTTCCAAGTCCCTCCTGGTCATCATCCAGGAAAGACGATTTTCATTAAAGAAGCCAGGGCTGCTCTGAGGAACACTTCTCCCGCAGTCATTCAAGCCGCAGAGGTGAATGGCTGCGCCTAACAGTCCGCTAACCGAGAGGGAACAAAGACGGGACCGGCATCCTCCCGCAGACCGAGGGGCACGGCGGGGTCCGTGCCCCGGAGCCGCGCTTCTCAAACTTCCGCCGACGTGCCGGTGTCCTGCGGGCCTGCGGAGCGCGGCTGCCGCGCCGCCGACACTCGGCTGCTGTTGGGGGCTGGGGGGGTGGTTTGTGGTCCGGGCGGGCCCGAGAGCTGGCACGTCCCGCGGTCCGGGGTCTGGCAAGGGCGGGGGACGAGGGCGGCCTGGGAGTGCATGGGGCCAAAGCGGGGTTGGGGAGGCAGGCAGCGTCGCCCCCGGGCGACGAGCGGGAGCGCGCTAGTGGGCGGCAGCTGCGGCTGGGGAAGGGTTGGTGGGGTGGGGCCCATCGAGGCGAGCAGTGGGGGCGGGCAAGCCGGAGCCCAGCGTGCGGGATTCAGGCGAGCGCAGGGGCCAGCGGCTGAGGCTTCCCTGCTGACTGTCCCTCCTGAGCTTTTCGCCGCCTCTGCTGCCTGTGTCTGGAGAGTGGGGCTCGCCCTCTGGCCCACAGGACCAGACCGAGGCATCAAGCACCCTCCAGCCCCAGACCACGGGTCTAGCCACTTGGATCCTATCTCCGGGGTGGTCCCTCACAGCCATGTGGCCTTCTACGGCTCCCTTCATCTCTCTGGCCTCAGTTTCTCCTGTGTAAAGCAACTGGGTTGGAGGAACATGGTCTCTGAGGTCCCCTCCAGCTGTCCAAGGCTCTGATTGCCCACCTGGACCGTGTAAGTGGGTGAAGGTGGGCTCAGGTCCCAAAGAGGGCAGAGGACAGGGGTGAGGCTAGGTGGGGAGCCATGCAGTGGGGGAGGGAAGTAGGATGAGGCAGAAGGCAGGCATCCTGGCCTCCAAAAGGGGAGGTCCCTGTGGGAATCCCCTCACTATCTGGGTGCCTGGTTTAGTCACGTGTTTGCCTGGGGATGAGGGAAGGAACAGGAAGGAACGCGCACACTTGACTGGAAAATCCAGCTGGACAGGAGACAGCTCCTGGCTGTACCTCCTGCTGAGGCTGAAGCCTGGCCTGGTCTTGCCCCAGTGCCACAGGAAGGCCCTAAGGGCCCGAGCCCCCATGAGGGCTGCAGGCAGCTGCTACCAGACTGGGAGCTCCTGGACACAGTATCTAGGAGCCTTTAGCTTTGAGGCTTTGCACCTGCTCCCGAGACTGGGTGGAAATGACATTATTTTCAACTTAAATCCATTTTCCTATAGATTTACTGAATGAGTTTAAAGACACTACTTCTTAACTTATAAGCTTGGCAGCAGTTTCCAACAGATTAATCCAGAGGCCTTCATGTGCTCCCCAGCCCATCCCTACCCCCATATGCAAGAAGGGAATCTTCTACAAAATGTCCAGATGGCTCAGAGAATTATAGAACACAGTCTGGTTGCAAGTGGCAAAAAGGCCCTGGCAAGTAGCTTAACGATACACAAAAATATAGAATGTATAAATATGTGTACTATTTTGTTTGTATATTTGTTTCACAAAATCTAGATAAAGGTTAAATACCAGCAGGAAGGGCAGGAATGTGAGGGGTCTTGAATGCAGTGGGACTTGGCTGGCATCTCCCAAGCTTTGAGACTTGAGGTCTCACTGTAACTTTTGTCCAAACATCTAGAGCAAGGGAATCCTTAGCAAACCACAGAGGACATTTGAGAAAGGTCTGCTGAAGACCCTGCTGTCTTCTGCCAGGCCTCTCCTGCAGAACTGTAAATAGGTACCTGGTCAGCAAAAGTGGGACAGCAGCCTGAGGAGGAGGGTTGAGGTGGGATGCAAGCCAGCTGAGGAGGCTTGTGCATCTCTCTCTCCCCATGGAAGGCACTCCTCAGAAGACCCTGTGACTTGTGCGCAGAAGAGAGAGTGAGAGGAGATCTTAACCTTGATGCCAGGGCCCCACCTCATAAGCCATCTCTTCCAGGCTGGGGTCTCTGGAAGGAGGCAAAGTGATGGGACCGGGATGAGGAGCCCTGCTTGGTGGCCCCCAAGAACTGTCCTAGAGGCCCCCTGCAACCAAGCTGGACGGCCTTCCAGTGTCCATTACTCCGTGCCCAATCTTCCCCTCGTCACGCCTGCCCCGAGTGACCTCTTGCCCCTCAGAATTCCTCTGACTTTCTTTTTGGCTCTCAGCCCTCCCAGCAGGAGGTCTTGAAAGCCCAGGGTGACGTCTGGCAAGTTACCCAACCTTAGTGTCACCACCTGTGGAATGGAAATCATCATCGGAGATACTTCAGCAGGGTGGTGGGGATGCTCCCAAGAGATCAGAGCTGGAGCAGTGGTGCCTGCACTGTAAACTCCAGGATTCAATCCAGTCTTCTCGGTGCTTTGGGCAAGTTACTTGAGCTTTCTGGGCCTCAGTTTTATGGTCTGTAAGGTGAGGAATTCCCAAGGAGCAGTTCCCAGGACTGCTGGGAGAATAAGTGAGCAAATGCACGGAGGGCACTTTGAGCTGAGCCTGGCCCTTACCGCGGGCTAGGTGGGTGCCCACTGCCAGAGAGCTGTGTGCATGGTAGCCCTTGCAGGGAAGGAGCCCCAGCACCCCAATCCCACTTCTCACTTCAGGCCTCCGCTCCCCATTAGCTTACGCTCCTGGGTGGGAGGGACACAAGGCAGGAGTTTGATGCAGCTTCGTTGATTCACCATCCAACAAGCTGCCAGATGCCCTCTCTGTGTTTTCTTACTTTTATTCCCCCGTCTTTAGTGGGAGTAGAGGTTGGAACCGTGTCACAGAGTCTGCTGGGAAACTGATGAAAGCTCTGGACCGTCTCCCCATAAATGCACTCAGAGGCAAGTGTTCACAGTATGTTGCACAGGGTTTCTGGGGATTCCCGGACCCCTTGAGGGCCAGGGTGAGAAGCCCCTCTTTATTTATTTATTTTTTAAAAGATTTTATTTATTTAGTAAATAAATAGCAGGGAGAGCAGAAGAAGGAGAGGGAGAACCAGGTTCTCTGCCAAGTAGAGAGGCTGATGCGGGGCTCAATCCCAGGACCTTGGGATCATGACCTGAGCTGAAAGCAGACATTTAACTGACTGAGCCACCCAGGCATCCTCAGTAGCCCCTCTTTAGATGAAATACCTGCATGTGTTATTTGTTGGTTTCACTCCAACAAAACAAAAGCTGCCCCTTTTCCTTTACTCATCAGTGGGTGGCTGCTTGGCTTCTACACTGGCTCCCACAGCCCCCCATTTCTTCTCCACAGGCCCCCTGGCCCACTGAGTACATACTCCAGGCCACGACCCTTGGCTTGGAGTTAACAATAGCACCTACTCAACGTTTGAGGGTGAAGAAGAAAAAAAAGGAGGAGAAGACGACAACGCCAAAAAAAAAAAAAAAAAAAGGCATCATCCTCTAAGCCCAATGCCATAATTCATCGGCATTTATTCGCTGAGTGGGACTAAATGATATTTATGACCAACAGGCCCTGGGCTCACCCTGAGTTGAGTGATTCAGGAGTTACCCAAACTCTGGCAGCAGGGAGGAAAGACATGGGGCTGGGGAGATCAGACAGCTTGCAGGGGAGATTTTATTCACAATTGGTGTGATTTTTTTGATCCACTTAATGTTAAGTGTAGTTTCAGAATTTTCATATGAGTTTCTGGGAAGACAATAACCTCAGTATCTGTTCGCTTGAGGTCAGTTGCGGGCTTGGAATTGGGCTGTATGCTGTGGGGCCCAATTCATTCATTCATTCGAGATTTATTAGGTACCTTCCTTACACACAAGGAGCTGTTCTAGGCACTGGAGATAGAGCAGTGCACAAGGCGGCAAAGCTCCCTATCCTAATGAAGTTTACAGTCTTGGCAGGAGAGACAGATAACCAAATAAACAGTAACTATATGTCGGATGGTAATTACTGAGTAGATGGTAAGTGCTGAGAAGAAAAACATGGCCCCTAGTGGCTAGACAAGGTCATGGGACACTATTTTAGCTAGTACTCAGGAAAGCTTCTTTGGGCTGAGGCCTAAAGGAAAAGACCTGGAGCCATGCGGAGGTCTGGGGAGGTCCCCAGGAGGAAGGAAGGCCATCTACCAGGTGGCCAGTCCTGGTTGGGTTGGACAGCCCAGCATGACTGAGGACCCAAGGGCCAGTTCCCACAGCTGGGGGTTTCTGGATAGCCAGGTGGCTGGATGATCCGCCCCCACCTTTGCTAGAACCTTCCTGGGGCACATAGGTCCTTCCTGGCTATGTGCTCAGTCCTCTCTGCCATGCTGAGAGCACATTTCTTCTAGAGCCTTACCCTTCCCTATTGTACCTACACTTCGCAGAGCCCAAAGATTTCTGCTGAAAGTTGGATGGAGTAAGATGCTGACCTTAGGGAAGGCTATATTGTTTGCTACAGACTGAATGTTTGTGGTTTGTGACCTCTCAAAACTCCTGTGTTGAAATTCTAAGCCACAGTGTGATGGTATTCAGAGGTGGGATCTTTGGGAGATGATTAGGCCTTTGGGATGAGATTAGTGCTTCCCTGTGACACCCCAGAGAGCTCCCTCACCCCTTTTGCCATGTGAGGATGAGGTAAAAGACAGCTGTCTATGAAATAGGACACGGGCTCTCACCAGAACCTAGCCAAGCGGTTGTCTTGTCCTTGGACTTTTCAGCCTTCAGAACTGTGAGAAATAATTCCTGATGTTACAAACCACCCTATCTATGGTACAGTTGTTTAAACAGGCTGAAGGGACTCAGACGCTGTTAGAGGATGTATGGGGGAGAGAGAAATGAACAAGCTGCGTGACACCAGGAGGAAGCAGGTACATCCAGAATGTGGGACATTCTGCAACACAGCTGGCCTGGCCTCTTAAAAATGACAGCAGTGTAATAAAAAATAAGGATGGGAGAACTGTTCTAGATTTAAAGGAATAGATAGTCAAAAGGGATGCATCCACATTGAGCAGACCCTGGTTGGAACAGGGAAGCTATGACAGACATTTTAGGGATGCTTTGGGGAATTGAAATAGACTGGTTTTCAAATATTATTGTTTATTTTGTAGGTGTAATAATAGTATTGCAGTTCGATGAGAATATCTCTGTATTTTGATGATGGTGGTGTGGGGGGAGGGACATGGGATGACAGCCCATGTCCTAGTCGGCTGAAGCCGGTATTAGATAAATACCAGTTGTCACCGGTGGGCTCTACCCAGATTTGCTACCCTTGAATGCATCCTTTCAATAGGTGTTTGGTGACACAGGGCCCATGAGGTCCTGCCTGCCTCACAGATGTTAGGTTCTAGCCACAAAACCAAAAAAAAAAAAAAAAAATTAAAAAAAAGAAAGAAAAAATCTGGGGTGGAAAGAAGAGTCCAGATTTCACTGCAAATGAAGCTTTGCAGAGCTGCTGAGTAAGGGTTTTTTTTTCCCAAACATCTGAAACAGCATACAGACTGTAAATTAAGAGGGAGTTACAAGATAGTAGCTGCAGGGAAACAACGCCTCCCTGTTCTCTGGATCTGAGCTGTGGCTGCACTGTGGGCACAGGCCACCAGGGAAGGTGACGCGCCAGGCTCAGGAACAGGGGTTGGAGTCCAGGATGGCCTGCCACAGGTAGGAGGTGGCTTCAGAGAGAGTTCTGGGCTCTCTTTGAGCCAGGGAGGGCTATTTTCTTCTGACAAGAGGTGGAACACTGTTCTATGTCGTTCTCTTGAGCCAATAAATTAGTGACTCCCACCCAGATCAAAGTTCAGGCTCCCAAGGCAACTCAGCAAAAATAAGTGAAATAAATTGTAAGCTCCTCAGATGGATGTTTCCCTGAGCAGAGCCTGAAGTGGGGGGGGGGGGGGCGGGGCGGGGCAGGGAGTTGGATAGGCCTTGGGCCTCACTTCTCCTACAGAGAAAAAAATACTGATTTCAGTAAAATGTCTGCATTCCATGGAGGCTTGAGTTCCTAACGGAAGGCGAGCCCCTGGGGTAGCTTGCTCTGGCGGCAGTCCTGCTGGATTTGGGGTCCTGCGGCCACGATGGGAACCTGGGCCCAGAACCACACAGTCAGAAGCAGTGCTCCCCACCAGGCAGGCCTGCACCACCGCAGCTCCGGAATGGAAGCCTGCTTTGGAGAACAGAAGAAAAGGGGTTGAGTAAGTGGGAAAGCCAAGGCCCGAGAGGCAGTTTTCGTCTTGGAACATGCCTTCAGGCATCCTCATTGTGTCCCTGGAAGGTAATGACAATCAGCGTATCCGCTTTCAGGGCTATCCAGCTTTGTCTGAGGACCCAATGGCATGGTCATGTGAGCCCCTCTGAGTCATGTCAGGTCTTGCTCGAGACTGAGGCATCTTTACTGATTTCCCATTTCCCAGATAACCATCTGCTCAGGGAACCCTCTGGGAAATGGTCAGGATCATTCTAGGTTTGGGAGTCTCCTAGAGAGCCATGTACTTCTCAGCCAGGGGCTGCTGGGGGTGTGTGTAGGCTGCAGAGTTGTGCCCCAGGAGTGGCCCAGATCCCTGTGTGTTCAGCCCCTACTTGCTGCTCACCCAAGGCAGGGATTGATGCAAAACCAAACCCAAACAAATAGCTTTTGGCAAAATGGAGCCCCAGTGGTTTGGGGTGGTGTTTGGGGGTTGCTTCAGAGCTTGAAGGGTTGAGTCAGTGATCAATAGAATAGGGTATGTTTTGGAAAAAATTCAGATGGGCCTTGAGGTGGGGTTTAGAATATTTGCAGATAAAGGTGAAACACAGATTCTGGAAGGATCCCCATCCATTTCACTGGGAGGCTTATGCATAAACTGGTTTAGGAAGCAAACCAGGTGAGAGTTCGCCTACGTGTCTGGCACTGTGCCAGGGGCCAGGGGGACAAATCTGGGCCAGACACTGATCCTGCCCTCAAGGACCTCACAGCCTAGAGGAGAAAGAAGAGCAAATCGGTCATCATAAAGCAAGGTGACGGGTGCTGTAGGGGCCCTCATCATGCCAAGAGGCTGATACCCTGCGGGGGAAGCGTTCAGCCTTTGGGATCAGACAGACTTGGGTTCTAGACTTCCTCTTCCTGGCTGAGTGACCTTGGGAGCGTGACATCCTGTTCCTAGTCTTGGTTTCCTCACCAGTAAACTGGAGCTAGGTAAAGGTCAGGTGCCTCTTAGGGGTTGTGGGAGGATTCGGGGAGAGAATGTGTGCGAAGCCCCAGTGTCTGGCACTCAGGAATGCTTGTTATGAGTGCACACTGGGTTTATTACGAGTGTTACATTATCAGAGCGGCTTGCTGAGCACTCTGGGAGAGCAGAGAGCGGCTGTGTGGGGTGAGGTGGGACCCGGGGTGGGAGACGTCCAGAAAGGCTCCCAGAGGGAGGGGTGTGCTGGGCAGCTGGTGAGGAAGGGCATTCCCTGAAGAGGTGCTAGCCAGGATCAGTCTCCAGGAGCCCGGGCAGGGGCAGAGAGGATGAAGATCTCAGGACCTCACACATATTGTGCCAAGTGATTGGAAATGTTCTTCTCCTTGATAGGCCAGGCCCAAAGGACCAGCTACAACATTGGCTAACCGACACGGAAGGCTGTGGATTCAGGCTGACTTACCCATCAGGACACAACTGCAGGAGGATGTGGGAACCCTGGGTGTCTGCTCTACCAGTAGGTGCTGGCAGCTGTCTTGTGAGATTCGGAGCTCATTTGAGGTCCCTGCGAGTGTTCACAGGTGGGCCTGGCCACCCCTTCAAAGGGAAGATGCAGGAGAGTCAGGAAAACCGGGTTCAGGTTGTGCCTCTCTGGTTATGGATGCATAAGGCTGTGCAAGTCTGTTTTCTGTGTAGACTTCCCATCACTGCAGCTTGCAGAAGGGAATAGCCTTGGCTTTTTCAGATTTGGAATCTGCTGCATGCCTGTCCCTCATCAAAGAGTCCCATAGAGTTAGTAGCCTGTGCCTCCCACTTCCCTGCCCTGGTCACTGCAGGGCCGGCACTGCAGGGCTCCCTGGGGGTGGTTTCCAGGCACCCAACTGGCTCATCTTCCAGCCCTGGAATTCTGTGATTCTCCTTCCTACCTTAGTTTTCAATTCTGTAGACGCCGAAGTACCAGAGACTTAGAAAAGGGATTTATTTGGCATCTTCCAGCTGATTAGTGGAGATCTGTATTTAGAGGGCACAACTCCCAGCCTAATCCAGGGTCTCTTCTACCTCCCCAAGCTGCTCCTTACCACCACCAACGATTTATCTTAGCATGAGTTCCTTCCAGGGCCCAGGAAACCGGTGTTGCCCTGTATAGATTCCTTCCCCTCTGACAAGAAAACACCAGAGAGCCAACAGATCCAGCTCTGAGATGATTCTGGAATTCATTTCTCTAGGTATGACTTGAGCTCAGTGAAATTGTGTATGAAATGTGAAGTGAAAAATGAGGCCCAGCTTTGCAGTGGTCCTACAGTATCCTCCCCTTTTTGCCACGTGCGCACTGTTCACATGGCTGCCTAGAATACGGGAACTTCCCTGTCTCTTTTGTAACCAGATAGGGTGCTGCAACGAAGTTCTGGCCATGAAGTAATAATTAGAAATATTTTGTATACCTTATGGAAAGTGTTTTTTTTTTTTTTTTTTAAAGATTTTATTTATTTGACAGAGATCACAAGTAGGCAGAGAGGCAGGCAGAGAGAGAGAGAGAGAGAGGAGGAAGCAGGCTCCCCGCTAAGCAGAGAGCCCGATGTGGGACTCGGTCCCAGGACCCTGAGATCATGACCTGAGCCGAAGGCAGCGGCTTAACCCACTGAGCCACCCAGGTGCCCGGAAAGTGGTTTTTTAAAAAAAATATTTTATTTTCTTGATAGAGACACAGTAAGAGAGGGAACACAAGCAGGGGGTATGGGAGAGGGAGAAAGCAGTCTTCCTGCTGAGCAGGAAGCCCAATGTGGGGCTCAATCCCAGGATCCTGGGATCACGACCTGAGCTGAAGGCAGATGCCCAATGACTGAGCCACCCAGGCGTCCCATGGAAAGTGCTGGAGAATGTTCTTCTTTGCTATTCCTTCACTGATGGCTGGAACAGAGGGACAGTGGCTGATCTGTCAGCAGCCACCTTGGACCATGAAGCAGACACCGTATGTGGGTTGTGGGTCATGGTAGAACAACAGGGTAGTCAAGAGCTTCAGTCACTGATGATCTTCTGAAGCCCCCTCGCCAGCCCTAGACTGTGAGAGAAATGAACTTCTATGGTTTAAGCCACCATTACCACAGTTCAGCAACTCTGGCCATCAGCTCTAAGACAGCATTATTTTGTACATCACTAACAAGAAAACCACTGCCAGTGAAATGGGATGCCTCTCTGATTGTAGGGCACATTCCAATCTCAGAAGTTCAGATGTGACAGAAGTATGAGTCTTATTACATGGAATGCAGTATTTTGGGTTTTTGTTACTCACAGCCAAACCTAATCCTAACTGATTCAAGAAACATGAGGGAACAAAAAGTGGCAAGTTCTAAATAAAGAACATGATTATCACGTAGAGGGAGGAACAAGTTTCTATATAAAAGAATGACTCATAAAAATAGTAGTGACACATGACTCAATTTAGGGACATTTCTCCTTTACTTCCCAGTCTGGCTTGGAATAAATGGAGACTTAGGTATGGCTACTTGGATTTGGCTGTGAGTTGAGCTACCTTTAAGGTGTCAAGGACACAAAACTGATTGCTAAAGCAGTTTCCACTGTGTGTGATTGGCTTTTAGGGTCTCTGCCTCTTCAAAGCCTTCACCCTGACTCTGCAGTGTCCACCTGGTTGACTTTGAGAAAGGACCAGTGGCCAGCAGCTGTGTGCTGCCAACGGGCTTGGTTAGCCGAGAGGCTCCTCCCTCAGCAGCCACTGCTACTGCTTTTTGGTGCAGCCGGAGCCCTGGTTTGGGGCGAACACTTCCTGTCCTCAAGGTGAGTCCTGACTTTAACCTGTGATAATCCAGTACTGATGTGCCTGTTGTGATTAAAACATCAAAGGCCAATAGGACAAACAAAAGGGCAATCTTGCTTATCTGAATGTCGCTCTTAGATGAAATATCCATTCTGTGTATCATTAAAGCAGGGTCATGTTCATGAGGAAGACCCACTTGACTTCGTCTAAGTAATACTGCAATCACTTGTTACTTTATGGGATCCTTTCTCCCGGGATTGCTTCTTGAATCTACTGGGACTCCGGAGGCCATCACAGGTTTTGCTGACTCTACATTCTGACTACCATTTATTGATGCTTTCCTCACGTGACAAGTGTTTTACATTTATTATTTAGTACATCAACCCTACAGAAAGGCAGGTTCATTCCCATTTTCAAATTAAGGCTCTGAGAAGTTGATTAACTTTCTCACAGTAACGCAACTAATAAATGGGCTCTGGACTTATGTTGGTAAAGGCCACCATTATAGTGCAGTTGTACTGAGAAGCAGCACTTTCAGCTTCACTTACTGAAATGTGTAAAATTCCGCTAAGGAATACTTTTATCCTTCCATTCAGAAGGGTCACTGGACAAGAGGACTTGGGACTATTCTGAAAGAGACTCTTCTCTGAAATGACAATGACGATGACAACAAAAACGTTAGGTAAGTGGCGGGAATGGACCAGACAGGCACCGTTACTCTAGGCCAGACTCCCAGTACACTCACCAGAGGTTCCCACAGCCCGTGTGATAACCTGCAGCGCAGGAATCTGTCAGTGAGGGAGCAGCACAGGTTCCCCTGGCAGAAGGTGGACTACCCGTCAGGCGGACTACCTATTCCTAATGAAATGTCATGTGACTCTGCTGATGCAACAGCTACTTAACAATATTTAAAAATTACCTTGGAGAAATTTCCTGCTCACCTTAATATCATGCATGTGTTTACTGGAAAAGAAAAAATTCCCTAGAAATGCTTATTTAACCTTGCCAGTTCTGATGAAGATATAGTATAGCGAATCATGGGAATTTCTTTTATGATTTCATGTTCTACATAAAAACGGCTCTGCCTTAGTACTGATCCATTTCCTATGGGGCCTCAGCCTAAACCCGTCCGCTTTCAAAAAAGTAGAAGCCCGACTTACCAAATGATTTCCTCTGGATTGAAATACATTAAGATAGAATAAACCTTCGCATCCAAACTCATCATGTTTTCCCTCAGATACCAAAGTACAAAAAGGCCAGGCTGAATTTCTTTTAAATTATTTTATTTTTGTGTAAGCTAAAAGGAAATTTACACACTGAAATCTCAAAAGACCTTAGGCATGCATATTAACCCTGTCAGAGGTTCTTCTACATGTCTTTCTTTTTTCCATAGGAATTTCCCCAAACATTTAAAACCCATAGTTTTTACTGTATATACAGCCTAAACCATAGCAATCTATGATTATGTCATTTTACACTGTGCAAAATCCTCAAAAAATAGTGGTACGATAGAACAAAAAATCATTAACAAGTAAATTTCATTGTAAGACATGTAATTTGGTCCTTCTCCAAACCAAACTGATTGAAAACAGACACAACCTCTTTAAACCCCTCCAATCAAGTTCTGACAATGATCCACACCCTGTGACAAAACAGCAATCGATAAAGTACCTTGCAAAAGGTCAAGCAGCAATATGCCAGATTGGAAAGATTAAAAAAAGAGCGCAAAAATGTTAACAAAAGCCGGATCTGAAACAAACCCATCACACATGAAATTGAAAAAAACCAACAAACAAAAAAACGGGGACTTTGGAGCTTATTTATGATTGCAAAAGTAATTCAACATATGATATGAAAAATTAATAGAACATTCAATGCAATCTGGAAAGACTGAAGGGGATTTCAGACAGTGGAGATTTGAATTTTTAATTTTCTTTTTTTTATTTCAAAAGTTTTGTAAGAAGGACACCACCAGTGTATTTCACAAAGACATAAATGTATACACCCCAGCAACACAAAAAGAATAAATCTTCAAAAATGTTCACCCCCAATTATTTACATTTTTTTCTAATATAAATTTAGGACTTCAGTATGTAAATAAATATACATTACTATGTATACCTTTCTAGTGCGGCTTACCAACAAATCAGCTGAACTTTTTTTTTTTTTTTTAATTAGAGCAGGTATGCTTTTGATGGGAGGGAGGGATGGGCGGGAGGGAAGGAAAAGCAATTGAAATTGTCCAATTCACATCAGTTATCAGTCTGCTTTCTCTTGGGACCTTGTGGAAGGTGTTAACGTGGCTGGGAACATCAACACCTTGGCATGCATGAATGTTAAGTCCGGAAGGCTCGCGATCACCTTGATGGCTTCTTCACTCAGGTGCTCTTCTCTTTTTGGTTTCCTATTGACAAATGAAAAAAACGTGTTAATGTGGCTTTGCTGTAGGACAAATGGGAGAAAATCCTTTCTCAGGGTAGACAGCGATCTGTGGGGCTTCTCTGCCAGGTCCTGAACCTTATAACGTGTGTGTGCATGCACATGTGCGTGTGCTTCCAGTGCCAGAGGCCGAATCCCTTACAGAGCTGCATGCCCATGTTATGTGTGCTTGTTATAGCTGGGCACAGACATACAGACATTCCCATGTACCTATGGACAGCTCAAAGATTTGCTGAAGGCTCAAAGCATCTACCCGGGCCCACTTTTAAAATGTTCTAAGCAGAAATAGAATGCTGGAGCCCTAATAAAACTTCACCCAACCAGATTTTCCTCTGGCCCCTGTGAAATTACTTCAACATAAAGTATATAAACATATATGTTTATATATATATAATATACATAATATACATACATAATTATATATTACATATATTATGCTTATATGTAAACATAAACATAAACAAGACCCTGTAAGTCATTTTAACCTCAGTCTCTCTCAATCTCCTAAGGGGAATTCCAGGAGAAAGCCCTTGGCTCAAACACCCAGGCTTGACCCTGCTGGGACACAGACAGCAGGTCCAACAGGAGCAGCGCGGGAGCTGGTTGCAGATGCTGAGAAGGACATGGGCAGGAAGTGCGCGGGGAGAGGGGAAATCTTGAAATCCTAGAGGTTCTGGAGACAAAGTACATTTCACTCACTGCCCCTGGTATTAAAGGTGAGCATGTTAGTGCCTACCATAGATAGGAACAACTCCTTTTCATCCAGGGCTTTCCAGATGGTAAGCTGCAGAAATGTCAAGAGAGCCTCAAATGTGGCTCAAATTGAACATATGACTGTAAGCCAACCTTGATTTTTTTCCAGAATGTTAAAAATATTCAAAGAATAGATGTGGTCATACAGATACTAATTTTAGACTAAAGTTCATTTAAAACTGTTCATTCTAAAAAGCTCAATTCTCTTCTATGGTAAAATAGCTGGTACTATATTAGGTGTGGTCCAAGTTATTTCTTCCACCTAATTATTTTCTTTGTTGTTGGGATGGGGAACAGGACATCATGAGATGAGGCAAGAAGGGAAAGATAGATACGGGTCTTTACTTCATACCTAGACTTTGCTGTTAATCACTTTCCAATTCAGGCTGAAATGAAATGATTTATTAGAATGACGGAAAAATCAGACATCAGAATTTTAGGACCAGAGTTCTTCAAAAAGGGGTGGGCTTTAAGCACACCAAAACCATCAGATCAACCAATATTCAGGTCTGCGGTTTCTCAGAAGAATGGAATAGCAATCCAGTATTTTCTACTTAAAATCTACAATTTTCATTGCATTTCATTGCATTTAAATGGTGGCAAAATTACTAGGTGGATGTTTGATGAAGAAAACCCAGAGAGTAAAGTGAAAGACTGGAAGTGTCTGCATAATGAAAAAGGCCAGCCTCTCACCAGTGGTCCATCTTAGCATCACTAACAATGGAGTCAACCAGGTTATTATGCAACTTCTGACACAGTACAACACCTGTGCTGTCGTCCAGCCACAATGTTTCACCCAAGCTCATTAAACTTGTGGATATAATTTCTAGCTTACAGGAAGTAAGGGGAAATGAGAAACATTAACTACTACTTGAGGAAGCCGACAGATAAATCCTGAGGTTTGGGACATTCTGCAGGACATCTGGGCTGATCTTTTCAATATGCTACTGCTAAAACTGAAAACAAACACAAGGGTTAGGGGTGGATAAGCTAGGTTAAAGGAGGTTGAAGAGCCATAACAGCCAGGTACAACAGTTCTCTGCTGAGAACTGCTGAGTCCCCTCAACTCAACCAATATTGAGTTGAGGGGACATCTGAATATAGCTTTGGTATGAGATGGACTAAAAATGCACTGAAGGTGATAGATGGAGATCACAGGCTGCAGAGGTTGAATTTCGTATGAACTATAAAATCTCATTTTGGTTAAAACAACACACATACATATGTATTTGCATAGAAAATGATCTGAAAGGAATTATACTGATCTGAGAGGTAAGAATGTGAAACTAAGTTTTAATTTTTGTATTTTCTAACTTTCTATATATATATATCTTACTGCTTCTGTAATGACAGAAAGTTAATTAAAAACAGTAACAAGGAGAGAGACTCCTGACTCCAGGAAACACACTAAGGGCTGTGGAAGGGGCGGCGGGTAGGGGGATGGGTTAACTGGGTGATGGGCACTAAGGAGGGAATGTGATGTGATAAGCACTGGATATGATATGCAACTAATGAATCATCGAACATTATATCAAATACTAATGTACTGTATGTTGGTTATTGAATTAAAAAGAAACAAAAAAACCAGTAACAAATA
Source organism: Mustela nivalis (assembly GCF_964662115.1). NCBI lineage: Eukaryota > Metazoa > Chordata > Mammalia > Carnivora > Mustelidae > Mustela > Mustela nivalis. The sequence goes on from NC_139027.1 coordinate 57,391,677, forward strand.
GGGGCACCTGTGTGGCTAAGTTAAGCATCTGTCTTTGGCTGAGGTCATGATCCTGGGATCCTGGGATGGAGCCCTGTGTCAGGCTCCCTGCTCAGCGGAGAGTCTGTTTGTCCCTCCCCACCGACTTGTACTCTCTCTAATAAATCTTAAAAAAAAAAAAAAACAAAAACAGTAAAAAATAAAAACTGCACCTAAAGCAACTTTCTCATTTGTGAAATGCAGTTGGAGTATGGGGAAGGAGAGCAAGGTAGAAACTTTTAGCCAAGAAATGGTTGGTAAAGAGAACTCTAGACTTTCTACTTAATGGTCTTGTTTCAGAGGCACTACTTAGAGGCAATAGTAAATTGAAATAATAGTTTACAGAGCCGATAGTCTGTATATTTATCTATAGTCACTGTGCACTATGTGTTCTAGAGGAGGATTTGAAAATAAAAAGTTGTATCATGAACTTTTCTCAAATCCCAAAGCAGTGATCTAATGCTGATTTATATTCTCATTAGCCAAGATTTATCCTTTTTGTCAGTGGAATACAACTGACAGTCCAGAAACAAACCTATATATTAATGGAAAGTTGATTTTCAGTAAGGGTGCCACGACCACTGATGGGGAAAAAAGTCTTTTCAAATAGTGTGGGATATAGACATGTAAAAGAATGAAGCTGGACCCCTATCTCAGAACATATTCAAATATTAAATCAATGGATCAAAGACCTAAATGTAAAAGTTGAATCTATAGAACTATGGAGAAAAAAACCTAGGTGCAAATCTTCCTAACCATGAAGTAGGCAATGGTTTCTGGGATGGCTGTAACCAAAAAGACAAAAACAAGCCTCAGTGAGAATGTGGAGAAACAAGAATCCTTGACATATGTAAGAATATATAATGAGTATGTATGAATGTAAAATGGTGGCACTACTTTGAAAAACAGTTCAGCAGTTGTTCAAAAAGTTCAACACTGTTACCATATGACCTGGTGGTTTCACTCCCAAGAAAATGGAAAGCATTTGTCCACACAAGAACCTGTACATGAATGCTCATAGCAGCATTAGTCATAATAGTCAAAAAGTGAATACAACCCAAGTATCCATCAACTGATTAATGGATAAGTAAAACGTGGTATAATCACACAAAGGAATATTATACAGTTGTAAAAAGGAATGAATAAAACTGATACACACAATAACATGGCCAAACTTGAAAACACACTAAGAGAAAGAAGCCAGGGACAAATGATTCCATTTACAGGAAATAGCCAGAACAGACAAATTCCTAGAGACAGAAGGCAGATTAGTAGATGTCAGGATGCCTGGGAAAACTGACAGAAAAGGGAGTAACTGCTAATTAATGAGTATGGAGTTTCCACTGAGGGTGATAAAAATGTTCTGGAAATTAGTGGTAATGGTTGTGCAATGCTATCAATGTACTAAAAATCACCCAACTGTACACTTGAGAAGGGTGGATTTTACATTATGTGGACTATGTATGTTAGCCAATTAAAAGGTCAAAGGTCAAAATTAAAAGGTTAAAAAAAAAAAGACAAAAAACATATGTATCTCTTTTGGCAACTAGTCCTTAGGCTTGTATAAACTTGAGTTCAAGATCTACCACTACTAACTAGGTGGTCACCCACTGATTAAGGAAGTTATTTTTCTCTATACTAGAAAAGGTAAAGCAAGTAGAAGGAACTATTTTAAAACTAAGAACGTGCATTTCTTTAAAAAGTGAGAAGTTACTTTTAACAGGCTGTGTACGGAAAGAGATGAGCTCATGCATGTCTTCCTACATATGCAGCAAAGGCACTTGGAAAAGAGTATGCTATTACCCGTCAACTTCCTCTACTTACACCTTGGTTTCTTAACCTTGCAGTACCCTACATCACTCTACCTTCTGTGTGTTGTCAGTTGTCAAGAAGATTTTGCTGAGCTTTACTTTCTGTAGTTTATTCCATTCAAAACCAAAAACAGAACGATGTAAAAAACAAACAAACAAACAAAGACACTGACATTTTCTGAAACGATGCCTGCCATCTGCCTTTCTCTTACCGGTGCAACTGAGAATCATTCATGGGTACACTTTACAGTAATTGTAAAGGCTTGTGAAAATTTGCATTTCTTACCATTTTCAAATAATTGAAATGAGTTGGCAACTCATCCCCCCCCCCCATTTGTTATGTTTTAAACACGAAGCTGGACAGATACTAGAGAGCAATTTGGTGCAGTTATAACACTCACCTTAGGATACACACAATGGTTCTAGTTCATTCTGTAGTAGTATGGAATAAGGGAAACAATGAAAATAATTTCTTAAAGTGATAGGAGTTGTTCAAGTTCCCTGGTGTACTTGGGATGTTTCAAGGATGAGTTACAGTTGGGAGAGCAAGCAAGCTAACAATGCGGTATAGAGCTCCTCCTAATGGCACAAAGACTGAATTCTCATCATGGGACTTTGGAAACTCTACCATAGTTCATTCAGTGACACTGCAGAAGGACAAGGGTAATGAAACAGTAGTACTGTCCTTAGAGAAGGCTGCCCTAAAAATGACAGGGGAAAAAAGCCCAAACAATAAAAGCATCAGTATTTTTTAAGTCAAATGTTAGCTTTTGGCTAACATATATAGAACAAATGGACGAGAACTTTGAGAACTTCAATTTGAGAAAAAATTTGAGAGAAAAAATTATAAAGTGAGCAAAGAGAATCCACAGAGGATTCATTTACAAATAGGTTCACTTAAGAGGAGGCTTTACCCCAAAGACATGGGAGCAATGAAAATAAGAGAATCTGTGGTGTGTGCATTCTGTAAATTATTCTAGGGAGAAGTTAAGAGTATCCACAATTGTAAAATACATAAAATGCCTCTTTTATAATTATAAATATTATTAATAATACATATATGTTGAATGAATGGATATTTAAGCACACAATACAGTTTGAAAGGCAATGGGATAATTCAAACTACAGTTTGAAGCCTGGTAAGCATTTATAATTTATAAGGAAAAAAGTTTTTTTGTTTTTTTTAAAATGGTTGTTTTTCTACAGAAGAACTGCTTCAAAAGATAAATCTGAATCTGACATAGAGTTTATTTGTTGAGGAGTAAGGGCTATAATACTTCTGCCAAAGTGGGCCACTAGCAGGTAAATATGTCCACTTGAAAATGCTGATGAACAATGCATTTGGAACAGCGAAGCTGGTGCTCCTATCAGCCAGTATTTGCTCCAACAGTAGTGGTCTCCGGTTCCCAATGACTACTTCTTCTGAGGAACTGGCCTATTCTTATAGCTAACATGTCTAAGCAATGGCTTACTGTTCGGTGCTAAATTACGTAAAACTAAAGGCTTCCTGAATCCTGAGCACAGGGCCCAAGTGACATTCCTTCCGTTTGGTTCCAATACTGCTTTTCTAAAGGCCATGTCCCTGAGGGGCCTCCCAGAAAGCTTGGCTAAGCAAGGCTTCACATCCCAGAGGTGCTGCACATCAGCAAAAATGCAGAAAATAAGAGTGGCCATTGCCTCACCTACTCCAGCTTAGCTCAGGGGTAGAAAGTTTAGCCTAAGTGATCGGGAGTGTGAAAGTGATCATCATCTCAGTGGTTAGGAAGGGAAAGAGGGACAGTTTCTAAAATGGCTTATGATCTCAATACTTCATCAGAATTCTTCTCAACAAACTTTGGCCGAGGGTGGGAGGGTAAAAAGAAAAAACCACATCTGCAGCCCTTTCCAGCTTCTTACGAAATAGCTCTGCTCTAATAAAGTCCATAATTAAACATAATTTGATAACTTTTTTGGAATTAGGGATCATCTGATAAATAGAAAGTGCGTTTTAATACACTATATTGAAATACTGTCAACTTACTTGCTTTCCTAAATTCAAAATTTAGGGTATAATGAACACTAGCTGTTTACCTGGTAGATGTGCTTGTCTTCTCTACTGTGGACATGAGTCTTGCAAATGCATCAGTCACTTTGAGGCTTGAGGTGGAGATTTCCAGCTTAGAAGTTGTTAACTCATACAACTCTGGATCCACACCTTATAGTATAAAACGACAGTCAGTGAGGGCAAGCTGCACTGCGTTACTCATCAGCCACGATCCAAGATGCAAAAGGCACTCATTCTGTAAACATCTGAGTCTTTTAGGAGCATGACATGTCTTTAGACTAATGTTGCATTTATTTTTTAAATTATAGATTCCAACTTTCAGAATATTTAAAAAGTAGGAAAATACTTTAAAAATCTCACTTAGGTATTAAATACAGCCTTAATTCATCTAACATTTATGTAGTAGATATGCAAATACTTCTACAATTTCTACCTGCTGTAGAAAACTGAATTTGGGATTATTAGTGATATGAAAGTTATCAGTGTTTTATAGAAAGCACACATGATTTGTTACAGGTACCTCAAGGTTTAAATGGACTGATTAACTTCATTTTTGGAATTTTCTCCCCTTCTACACCTCTTTAACAATTTTACATCCATTATACTTTTTTCCATACTGAAAGATTTAGGAGCTAGTCTGAAGTCTCAAATACAGTAAATGACTTGGTTAAATATATTCTGACCACCGGAGGACATAAACTATTACTCAGTGTCAAAATTATTACTAAAGATAAATTACGTACCACATTGTTCTTTCTTCAGGTCAGAAGTAGGGAGGGTAAAATATTCCCAGAAAAACTAATAAAAAGCACTACTTTTAGACAAAATGAAAACTGTCTCAAAGGTTTATTTCTTTGATTTCATATTTGACCTGGTTTTAAGGAATTCAAAATGAAGCTGAGTCTCTTAGATCTGACTTCACTAAAATATACATTTTTACATTTCCAAAGAATATAGATTTATATTAAATAACTGACTACAAAAACAGTCAAAAGAACAATAAATATTTTCAACTCAAGCTCAAGTTTGGATAATAGAGACTCAGATTAAAAAAAAAAAAATCCCTTGGGGCACCTGGGTGGCTCAGTGGGTTAAGCTGCTGCCTTCGGCTCAGGTCATGATCTCAGGGTCCCGGGATCGAGTCCTGCATCGGGCTCTCTGCTCAGCAGGGAGCCTGCTTCCTCCTCTCTCTCTCTCTGCCTGCCTCTCTGCCTACTTGTGATCTCTCTCTGTCAAATAAATAAATAAAATTAAAAAAAAATTAAAAAAAAAAACACCTTACTCTCTATGGTACCAGCAAATTACCTGAGGTAAAACGTTTAGTAGTTTCAGATTATAGCAGAAATGCAGATTATAAGAGGAGAATGTCTTATTAGTTTAATTAATTTTTACTTATTATTTCTAAAAAAGTTCTGAAAATCAGCAGAGAAAATTATAAATGTAAATACTAGTGTTATTAATTTTCCTCCTTTTAAGATATTTTAAGGTTAAGAAAAAAAAATCACGAACTGCCTTCTATTAACCAGCTTTGCAGATGAGTGGCAGATGTAAATGCAGATCTCAGATGTTTACAGAAATCAAACAAGCAAAAGCAGCTTCCACAGTTATCATGTCCAACAAGGGGAGGAAGGCTATAGAAAATGTTTGTTGACTCTCCCAAGTTCTTAATATTTCATTAAGGTACGGTTTCAAAAAATACTTAATGAGGCCCTTTCTTTGTATCTCTGTAAGGATGTAAGTTTCAATTAAAACCTAAAAAAATTGTAGATACCTGTAGGGGACCAAATGAACCCAAAGTACCTCCTTCCTCCACTGCGAAAAAGATTAGATTCCAAGTAACCACAATATTGAAGCTGATGTCTAATACATAATGCAGAATAAACAACTGTATTCTGACTGCCAACAGAAAAGTGGTAGTAAAAATTTGGTCGGGTTTGTAAAATACTGGCCACTTGGCTGTCAAAGAATAAAGTGGGAGATTAAAAAAAAAAAGAGAAAAAAGACAACAAAAAACCCAATCCCCCCTTGCCCAAAACAAAACCACCACCATCACACAAAAACCAAGTCAAACCAAACCAAGACAAAAAACCCAGGAAAGTGCCATGACTATATTTTTCAAAAAGGGATAACTACTTAGTCTACACTAATAATTGGAGAGTAATTTTTTTTTTAATGGAAGAGTCTGCTTGTTTTTGTTTTTTACAGAACCTTAATGAGGTATAGTTTAGTTACATAACTAAAGCTAGCCAACCAAGTTCTATGCCAACCTCCTAAGTCTCACACACAAAATAAATAAATAACCGCAAGCTAAGACAAAATGACTTTCCCAGAAACAAGTCGGAAAAAGTGCAAGCAAGTGGTAAAATGGAATACTGAGAAAGGTGTTGATACCTGTAGGTTGATGGTAAGTTTTAACAAAACCCAATAGCAATAAAAAGAAGCCAAAGCAAATTTATAGTAATCAAGTTTATACAGCAGCTAGAGCATATTAATGAAAATATGGAACAAAAATACTTAAAGGTTTCAAAGTAATGAGGACTGCATTTCAGCATGCTAATTTCACTTCCATTACAGCTCTAAGTTTCTGAAACCACTTGCTCTTCTTGAAGCTGTGTATACTGAGCCTAGTTATCATGTAATTTCTGTATTTCTTTATGTTCTTAACTGAGTTTGAAATGTAATCAAGAATTAAATTTAAACCAGGTTTTAGGTGTCCAAAAGCAGTGAACTCATGTAAATTATAATACAGTTCATGACAAAACAAATCTGAGAGCAAATTAAAAATGGAGTTTGGTAATTCATTCTTGGGAATAAGGTAATAAGGAAACTGATACATAAACTTTTGTTGTCTTTTCCCCCCACTTTAGAATTAAAAGCAGCTAATTAGGCTCACCCTGGTCATTCCATAGCTCAAATGTATTTAAAGGTAATTTGAATAAACAGTAAAATATCATTTTGAAGTCAAAACCAGACATAAGATTGTTTTTTTTCATATGCTTGCAAAATCCTCGAAGTAATGAAAATTATTCAGGGGATTAGATTTGAGAAAGCCAGTCATTCTACCTAAAGGCCTTGGAACTTCCTTAGAGTAGGAACAGATTTCCATGACCAGATTTTAGAGAAGGATGTTCTGGGTTCCAGGCTCACCCTTATCTGACTCTCTTGGTCTCCCCCATTTCCCACCATGGCTCCTGAACTGCTGGAAGTGAGTGGTAGGATATCAAACGGAATAGACAAAACCAGCAAATTCTCAGGAACAAGGCTGGCTGTGTAACTGGCTGCTAGTGGGGCTAAACGGATCCTTGCTACGCATTCTGGGGATCAGTATCTATACAGCACCCCAATAGCTGTCTGGTGATCAATGGGCATGATTACCAGATCACAAGGAGGGATGACAGGGATTCATTAAAATCATATCAAATAAAATGTAAACATAAAAATGCCATTATATTTTAATCTTTTATTCAGTTAAAAAAACGACAAAGTACATTAGTCCTTTGGTCAATAAACTGAATTTCGCAGGGCTGAACATTAACAGGCACGCCAGTAAGTTTTAATTTCTAGCTTTTAATATCTCATAGCAATGATTTTTTATTAACTTCTGTAACATTTCTTTTTTCTCCATGGAAAACTAACAATACTTTCTATTTAAAAGCTACATAAAAACTACAGAAGTTCTATGTGGGATCTATATAGAACTAAGTGCTAGACTCTTAACATTTTGGAACCTAATTATACACTTAGCATTAATAAACAACTAACTGAATGCTAGAATTTTAGAGGTTCTGTTACCACAGGCACTACAATGTAAAGTCATCTTTGTATACTAAAATATTCTTGTATCTCTAAACCTGTATTTTTTTCAAATGGCTTTATATAATATGCTTTCAAAAATAAGCATATAAAATACACATTTTCCATTTACAGGAGCCCCTTGCCCCCAAACAAAACCCTGCCTTTAACTGTCTAAGGACATTAGGGCTACTTTACTCCTAGAAACTCCTCTCAGCTCTGACTGGTACACTGAGAAAGCTTTCCTTAAAACACATTTCACAGAAGTCATTTGTTATAGTCAGATACTAGAAAATAACAATAGATAGATAAAGGAAAAGTATTAGATATAGAGAATACAACTACTTGTTTCCTTGTTTATAGGAAAGTCAAGTGATGTGGTCATGCTTTTAGTAATTAAACCAGAATTGTGGTTTTAACACTCTGCTGACCTGGGATTGTGGTGCTGCTGCTAGAGCTACTGTCATCCACGGGCCCAAAGAAATCAAGGTTCAGAAGAGTGGAACCTCCACTAGCTTGAAATTCAGTGACCGTGTTGGTAGGCAGCCACACAGAAGGTAAGCCAAGGGAGGAGGGGTTATGTGTAAAAAGGGGTAAGACACACACTTGAACATGCAGGTTATAATTAGTAGTCATTACATATTTTAAAATCAACATTAAAACAATGTGTACAGTATTAGTTTTTCATTACTAAGGACATTTCTAAAGTAACAATTTAATAATTCAATGTACATTTTCTCATGTACAAAGTAAAAAATTTAACACTTAGCAAGGTTTTAGTTAGGAGTTCAGTTCTTTCAATCAAAACTCAAAGCCATACCAGAAAGACCAAGGGGAAAGTGTACCCGTTAAAGGGAAACAATACTTTAATCTCAGCCCAACAGTAAATTACTGTACATGCCCAAATCAGTCTTCCATGTTAGTAATGTTGGTTCTGAATTAATGATTTTTAAAAAGTGACAAAGTTGTCAGTTTCAGGACACGCACCAATACATTAACTTCGTTTAAAGTAACATTCGTAAGGACTGTCATAACTGCCCTACCCTGATGTGCAACCTCAAGCTGTACTGTTCCCCTTTAACTCTGAAACAGTAATCAGAAATAGTGTACAGTTTTAAAGAAGTTGTTTGTTAATAAAAAGCATGATGATTTGACTGAATATTCAAGACACCAGACAACAGCAAAAGGTGCATCCAGGCTTTCCTTCAGCACTCTTATTCAATTGGATGCTTTTCAGAAGTCCTAGGACCCCTCATCTAAGGCAAAGCTGATAGAATGACAGGTGTTTTAGACAATGGCTCAAATAACTTATGAAGTATAAGGAGTAAGAATAATTGTATTTTAGGGTCCAATTAAAATTTGTGGTGTCAACGCACTGGAAAAGTACTATTTTGTGTCATTTATTTTAAAGACCCACATTACTAGGATGTTATTCCTTTTTTAGGATTTTCTCTTAAAGCCATGAGAGAAACCAATTATTTCTGGAACTACCTACTAGTATTTTGAGATAAGTTTTAGAAAAGGATCATGAAAATCATTCATTTTCCATTTGTATAATAAGTGCACTATAAAATATTATTAAATCTGAAAACTACTTTTAGTCAGTAAATATGGATCTATTTGCACATTGTTTTTGGTTATATAATTGTGCTTTGTGCTTTTTTTAAGCAGCCTCTAGCCACAAGACTTTGCATCCAAGAAAATTCCATAAATTAAAACTACAGAAACAAATTTCAAGTAAACTGGTCCTACCTAAAATATCATTTCGCCTACTTAGATACCTGTAAAAAATAAAGATGTTTTTTTTTTTGACTTAAGATAAATTAAAATTTTACCTAGCTATTGCTACCTACTTATTATGGACATTATTACTGTTAATAATAGTAACAGCTGTTTTTTTTGAGCAATTACTATTCAGAAAGAAAGCCTGAATTTCCAAAGATAAGAATAAGAAGTTATGTTCAAACAAAAAAGGAAATCAGCAGAGAGAAGTTTGTCTGAACTTTGTAGCTTTCTTAACTCTAGCTCTGGTGCTAGAGGCTCTACGGAGAGACGTACCATCTAAAGGGTTAGTAAGGCCACTGCTACTCCAGTCAAACTGGACGGGTGGTAGAGACTCCTAGAGTTGGAAACCAAAAAATCAAAATTAATCAGTACAGGCTGTAGCAACATAAAGAATTCTTAAAAAAACAAAACAAAACAAAAAACCAAAAAACCCCCCAAAAACTATTATAGCAAGATCATTAGGCAATAAAGTACCTAAAGACAAAATAGGGATAATTTACAATTTCAGAAGATTACCTAAAAATATGAACACAAACTGAAACTGAAAAACTGACAAACAATATAGCTTATTGATATCAAAAAACTATCTTTGAGAAATGGAATTCACTTTACATTTTCAGATTTTTATGGACTGATTCTATATCAAGATTTCAAACTATTCTCAAGTTATGATTTAAACTATTGGCTAGATTATAATTCAAATATTTAAAAAAAATCAGACTTTTATCACTAAAGAGTGATCTACTCTATATTAAATGACTAGCCACTTAAAATTTCTCCGTGGACAGTCTAATGGAATAGATAAAGTACCACACTGAAAATAAGATTTGAGTTATTCAAGACCAGGTAATTGCTAAATAACTAGTTGCATGACCATGTGTAGCTTAACTTAGTTGGTCTCTTTGAAAATAAAACGAGAAGGTTTAAAAGACCAAGGTCTCTGGTTCTTCACAATTTCCCAAATTACAAAGAAAATTATGGGCCAGTAAATAGGAACTAAATTTGAAATTAAAAAAAAAAAATGTAAATCAACTTCTTTAGCAATTACTTATAATCAGTATCAGAACTTAGTTTTTAAAATAATGTATTTAAAAAGTATACTCAGAGCTCATTTGAATATTCTAGGTTTTTAAATTTTGTTGACTGCCAGACACATAAGGATAAATTGAGCAAACGATACATATAAGATGGAAAATACAAAACATTTAAAAAATGACCATTACTTTAAGAACAATCTTAATAAGAAAAATTTGGAATTCTGATTTTCTTTCTTCTTTTATTTTAGGGTGGTGCTGACAACACTGAAATAGCCTGTGTTCTGACAGACTCTCAATACCAACATGTTGCTGCTGTCTTCTTTTTTTTCTGATATCGCTTACCACTATGCTTTATTTTAAGGTAGGTACTATTAAAACTTTACATTCATTTTTTTGGTGTGTAGATAAAGACTTGTTCCCTGTAGGAAAGGAGCATGAATTGGTTATTTTTTGAAGTCTAATCCCATGACATTATAATATAGTTGTCTTGATAACTGGGATACCAATGACAGGCATGTTACTTTTATGCATTCAGTTTTCCTAAATCAGGTCAGGCCTGGAGGTTGAAGAGGGAGGTATAAACAAAGCAAAATCCTCACATTAGTGGTTGCCAGGGCATTAGGGATAGTTGGGGATGGAGACAGCTGTTAAGACAGTTCTTTATGGTGGTGAAGAGTCATGTATCTTGCTTGTGGTGGTGGTTATACAAATCTATCCACATGATAAAATGACACAGAGCTATATACACATTGTAATCAAGTCATATCCCTTGTTTTGATATTATGCTATAATTAATTTAAGATGTAATTAAGGGGAGAAACTAGTGAAGACTACAAAGCATCTCCTCTGTACTATCTTTGCAAGTTCCTGTGACTCTATAATTATTTCAAATAAAATCAGAAATAATGCTGGTGAAAATCTAGTTTATAACCTACCTACAAGACTAATAAACATTTAGAAAAGATCTTCTTTAGCTGATCTCAAAAACAAACAAAAATCTCTTAAGTATTCCCACAGATTCAACTCCTATTATTCTCCTTAGAGATTAGTGAAACCTTCAGTCCTACTGACTGGATGGTAACACCCAGGTTTATGCAATAGCAAAATTTCTGGCTAAATGGAGCAAATCTCTTTCATTAACATGTTTTACCTAAACGATGTCAAGTAGCTGGTTGCTTAGAAACATTTCATGATTTGCTGAAATTTTAGATTCTTATACAGGTGTATGGCATTTTGAAGACATAGCCAATATTATAATAATGAGGTGCTAAAACACGAATCAACATTTAATGGAAATAAGACAGAAGTAAAACAGAAGACCTGAGCAATTATAAGCTAACAAATGGCACTGGTGAGGAAGGCTACTTAAAGAGAAAGCACTGAATGAAGCATTTTAAAACAACTTCAGACTGCCTGGGTAGCTCAGTTGGTCAAGTGACTGCCTTCAGGCTCAGGTCATGATCCCGGAGTCCTGGGATCCGACCCAGGCCCACATCAGGCTCCCAGCTCCATGGGAAGTCTACTTCTCCCTCTGACCTCCCCTCTCATGCTCTCTCTCTCTCTCAAATAAATAAATAAAATCTTTAAAACAACTTCAAACAGTGTGGTATGAATGATTACTACAGCAACTAAAAGCACTAAAGGAAGAAAAGGTCTTAATAAAAAAGAGCAAAAACACTTTATGTTAACTAACTGGAGTTTAAATAAAAACTTGAAATAAAAAAGAATGAAATGAGAAAAATTAAGTACATTTAGATTTATTCCTAAGTATTTCATGGTTTTGTTGCTTTGGTAAATAATGTGCTTTTTATTTTAATTTCCAATCCTGGTTTTTAATATATATAGAAATAGAGGTTCATTTTTTAATATTGATCTGAGACCCTGAAATTTCGCTAAATTCACTAACTGGCATTACTGTTGTTTTTTCTTGTAAATTCATTGGTATTTTCTGTGTAGATGATCAGATCATTTGTGAATAAAGACAAAGAATGGTTATTAAAAAAAAAAAAAAAGCCCCCCCCATGGGGACTAGAGATCACAGACTTGGGTTCTAGTCCTAGCTGTACTACTGATTAATGATTTTAGGTCTACTATTTAGCCTTTCCAAATATGTTCCCTTGATGTAAAAAAGAGCACAATGCCACATAATCATTTTTTTCTTTCTTCTAACTTTAAAATTCTGATTCACAAATGAAAGAGTCACATCAAGAGGAAATTTGCTAAGTAGTGACTAGCTGGGTAACTGCTAGCCAGAGAGCTGACTACTCAGCAGTGGCTGAAGTGTGGCTAGCACACTGATCTTACCAGGGAGGTCAGTAATAGCACTGTGAGTGATGTGACCCTGAAATTCAGCGAATAAAGCTTTCTGAAAAACAAAACAAAAGAAGTATCACTACTGCTTTTTGCCCAAAAGCTCTCTTTTCAGGTGAAAGTATCCTGAAAAAAACACCAGGAGCAGTGGTTAGTAAGTCATCCAGCTCCTAAACATGAGATGTACTGGTTATTAGAGTAATGAGTATAAACTAATTTGGAAGAAATAATAAAAATCCAGTGGGTACCCAAACTGAAACAGAACAGACAGATTAGAAAACAGGCAGTCATAATGAGAATTAAACAATGATGCTAAGTTTGAAAGTCACTGTTAGTGGTGGCAATATAAAAACATAAAAGCAAGGTTTGGTGTATGGTTGACAAAACAACAAAAGAAACCAGATCTTTCTTGATACATTTTGCTGAACTTCAGCACTAAAGTCTATGGCCGTTTCCTCGAGATATTATGACTAGTGGAAAGACTTAAGAGTATTACTGCATGGCCAAAATGTAAAGTAAAAATAATATACACACTGACTGCCAAAGAATAGTGGTAAGAAATACTGCTTTATATAAAGAGAATCTTACAATTCATTTGAGATGTTTTAAAAATAATTTAACTTGACTCAGAGGTAAGGAGTCAAGCAAAGATCATATAATTTAGTGAAGGTGAGGCATCTCAGCACAAAATTCTGATGTAAATACTGAAATGTTCAGTTTAATTGTATGTTAGAATGAAGACTGAGAGAAGAAGCTCAAGGTGATTCACAACTAAGTTTGAATAACAACTTCCACAGGGACGTGCTCGCTTCGGCAGCACATATACAACTTCCACAGGGAAATATTATTTTCATTGGCTCCCAAAAAAGCCTAAAAGTGAAAGCTAGTAAGGATCATGAACTACCACAAAAAAGTACAGAATAAACTTTTTAAAAATTACACCTAGGGGCGCCTGGGTGGCTCAGTGGGTTAAACTGCTGCCTTCAGCTCAGGTCATGATCTCAGGGTCCTGGGATTGAGTCCTACATCGGGCTCTCTGCTCAGCAGGGAGCCTGCTTCCCGCCCCCCCTCTCTGCCTGCCTCTCCATCTACTTGTGATCTCTGTCAAATAAATAAATAAAATCTTAAAAAAAAGAAATTACACCTAAGTGTATTAACAAGAGAGATGTGGGGACGCCTGGGTGGCTCAGTTGGTTAAGCAGCTGCCTTCGGCTCAGGTCATGATCCCAGCGTCCTGGGATCGAGTCCCACATCGGGCTCCTTGCTCGGCAGGGAGCCTGCTTCTCCCTCTGCCTCTGCCTGCCATTCTGTCTGCCTGTGCTCGCTCTCCCCCCCCCCTCTGATAAATAAATAAAATATAAAAAAAAAAACAAACCAAGAGAGATGTGTTCACTAAACGGAACAAAAGGATGTGATTAAGAGGTTTTTTTTTTTTTTAATATAATTAGCAAGAGATCAAAGTTCCATGTTCCAGCAAAAAAAGTAAGATATACTTAAATGCTGTTGAAAACTTCTATACTTGCCTATGACTAGGGGGACAGTAGTCCTTTGATTACAAATGTAGAGGTGGGTGTGTACATGTAAAAGGATAGCAGCAGCTAAACACCTACCATGGAGCTATGACTGACCTCCATTAAATTAATACACATTAATTTCCATTAAATGTTCCATTAAATTAACACACTTTTAAAATCATCTAGACTTCTAGTCATTTATAATTAAATTCTGTAAGAAAGGTAATAAATATGAGGTGTGACTAGAATGAAATATTATGAGATTGCATAAGCCAGCTAGGGGCAAAAATGACAGGTGAGAGCTAACTCTGACAAAATAAGCAAGTTTATGGGGCTGTAACACAGAGAAGTGCTTGGATGGGGGAGAAAAGGAGGAGGTGGCGTCGGCAAGCAAAACTACCAACAAGTGGCTTCATTTTCAGTAAACAGAGCAGGCAGTTTGAACCAGGTAGTTCAAATTATTATCCTAACAACCCAGCACTGCTGGAAGAAAAACCTTGCTTAAGGCCGAAGTGAGAAGGTGCTGTGGAAGAAGTAATTTTGGAATCTGCTTATGCAGGGCACACCTGGGAGGGAAGCTGATAGCCAGAGAACAATATACCGGCAATTAAAGAAAGATAACTAAGGACAGAGACTACCTGCTGAGACATATGTGCCCAAACCTCCTTGCCTGTTGCCCAACCATCAACAAGGCCAGGCATTTTATGCCTCAGGCCTCCTTGCCCACTGTTTCAGGGCTAGTAATAAATCGACTTCAAAGGGATGTTTAAGCTATGCTCAAGTATAAACCACAGTGGCACACAGTAATTTTAGATGTTCCCTGAAACACATGTGAAAGGGTAGGACTTTGCTTTGTATTATTATTTTCTAAAGCATATTCTTTAAAATACTAATTCTTTGGGTGTCATGACTCTTTTCCTCTGGTCCCTGCAGAGACGGGTCCTGTGGCCAAGTAAATTTAAGAAATAATTAAAATTAAATAAGGTTATTCACTGCAGGATTCTCCAGAGTCCTTAACTGTGTGCTGAGAATTTCCAAGGGTGGTTAAAGAATATGATATGAAAAATTTTCCAAACTTACTTCCCCTTGGAACCCTCCTTTAGTGGAGCATCTCTGGGGATTAATGTTCAATGGAACACACATTTTGGGAAAGACTGTCCAAATACACATTTTTGTGTTAGGTAAAACTGAAGATGATATTGAAGGTAAGGAGTGACAAACATGGCAATGTTCACATATTAATATTTTAACTTTTATTATTAATCAATAAATATTAATACAAATATTAGTGGTTAATATTAATATAAATATTAATATAAAATATTAATCTTCTAAAAACCTGAGTTTTCTAATTTGATGTGGGAAGAGTAAGCAAATTTTTTCCCAGATAAAAAAGTGAGGGGGGGTGGCTTTCATAATAAACTGAAAAAAAAAATTGTGCTTAATGGTGCCAAGGTGGTAAAAGAAAGACAGATTTTTTTCTTAATTCAAATAATGTTTTGTAAAGGCCACATCATTTTTACCTTAAGTAATATTTTTATTCAAACTCTCAAAACAATAGTTTTTGATGTAATAAACACACCTAATTTTATTACTTTACAAAATTTCCAGGCTTCCAGAAAAACACACATTAGCAGATTTGAAGAGCTGGTGTAAATGCAGTGTTTCCCAATTATTTTGAAAATCAGTACTTAACCAGATTGGTGTGTCAGTAATTATGATCATACAGTGTTCAGGCTGTAAGGGATTTTTATAGACACCTGCTTCAAACTCTTCATTTTACAGGTAAGGAAATTAGGGCCTAGAAAGGTTTAAAGAACTTACCCAAAACCAGCCAGTTCTCAAATTGTGCCTTTTTTGAAAATTAAAGATAGCTTGTTTATTGTATTGCAAGGGATGTTAAGTAATCAAAATCATGTCCATCTCTAAATCAATTTTTAAAATATTTTAAACTAAAAGTTATATATTATGGGAAACACTGTGTCTTTCTGGACATATGTGTGTGTATACATGCATAAATGTTCAATACACGTACAGATATTTTTACCTGGAACTGGTCAGATGTACATGTGTTCATTTCTGGTGACACGGTGTTTGTCTGACCAATGGAAGCAATTTTTTCTGCAGCAGAGAGTGGTTTCAGTGGTTCCTTGGTGGGCTCTAACATACCCTGAAAAAGGCATTTAGCCATTAGAGGAAGACGGAGAGAACTCAACTCAAACTTTATGAGAAAGTCAGTCTAGCAGAAAGTAAAAAACCAAGTCATTTGGAAAGTACTAAAGACAAAGAGGAACTGGAACTATACTTAAATTTTGTTTAGAGATGATCTTCTAGTACTGTAATGGAAGATGTTTTACAATAGAACTTTTGGAATCCCAACTGTATTTGTTTGGATTTGTATAGTTATCTCTGCTACACAAAAGCATAAGCAATTTGGGATGGCGGGGGAAGGGGAGGGCAAGCACCACAGATTATATCAAGGCTCTAAGACTCCCAACAATATTGTGATGTTTCAGTCACTGAAACTGCAGAAGAGGACACCCTTTGTACCCTTTATACCATGATGGTGCTTGGAGAAGCGAGAATTCTAGAACATGCCATCTAATGTGATGATGTCTACATGCTTCAATGTAAACTTAGTATTTGATCCTATCTACACTAAAGGATGGGAGTCTTAATACTTAGCTTCTGGGATTAGCAAAGCAGAGACACAACCATTTCAGAGGGGAAAACATGTTACATGTTCCTCTAGATGTGTTATAAATCTAACAGAAGGCATTGTGTTAGGGAAGGCATTCAGGAAGGTGGAGGTAGAAATAAAGAAGGAAAAAAAAACCACCCCAACATTCTGTATCAATACTTTACCAAACTAATAATACTAATAATAATGCGTAATCATCAGTTAATGGCCTGAAAAAAAGCTAAGCTTTAATACATTTTAAAATAATATTCAAGGTGTGTTTGGGTGGCCCAGTTGGTTAAGCGTCTGCCTTTGGCTCAGGTCATGATCCCAGGGTCCTGAGATCAAGCCCCACATCAGGCGCTCTGCTCAGCAGGGAGCCCGCTTCTCCCTCTGCCTGCCACTCTGCCTACTTGCAGTCTCTCTCTGTCAAATAAATAAAATCTTAAAAAAATAATACTCGATAAACTCTTGAATATTTATCAACCAAACTAAACTAAAGTCTTCCTTTACTGTGGGAAAAATATCAAAGCAGTTACGACAGTAAGGTCAGAATCTGTAAATTTTTAAGGACAAGTTTTCAGAACAATCCCCCTTCTCAAAAAATAGGGCAAATGCTAACTAAAGCAATTTACAGATTCAATTCTTAACAATGGCATTTGTGAAAGGCTTTACTCCAGCAGCTTGAACGAAAATAAATTACGAACTTAAGAGCTTATACATCATACAGGCTTTCTATCAAGTGCATCCTTATATAAAGACGATGCAATTCCCAGCCTGAGCCGACTTTTCTAACATGAACTACCCCTTCTATCAGTGGTTCTCAAAGTGGTCCCCAATCAGTAGTTTTTGTACCACCTGGGAACTTGTCAGTTGTGCAGCCTCACCCCTACTGTATAAGAAACTTGGGCGGGGTAGTGCCCAGCATTCTGTTTTAACACGTCTTCCAAGCAGTTATGATGCATATTAAGGTCTAAGAATGAGTGACTTAAGCCATCATTTCAGGTCTTAGTCCTCCAGATGAGAACAAAAGACACTGAATACTTCATCTGTGTGAAGCACCATGGAAAAAATTCTGTTACAATTAAAATTTGAAACCAGATATGAAAAAGAGTAAGTCTCTAAGTGTAAGTTATCATAAAGATGGAGTAGGAGAGGTGTATTTACTAAAACTTTGGTATTAAAAGCTTATAAAAATGGTAAAATTATTACTAATCAAGATTGTAATTAAAGTAGGAAAATAAAGCAAAAATATTAGTCTCAAACTCCTCACAAAATTCAAAGGACTGGCTAATGTGCTGAGCCTACACATAAGGATTAAGTAGGTTACTGCTCCCAATGTGCTGAATGAAAACTTGTACAAACTGAATTCATAGTTTCTACTCAGAAGTGACAGTAACACCAACAATCTCTAGAATGCTGCTACTTGAGGAAAAAAGAGATACAAATAACCAAAAAGTTGAAGAATGTTCTCCATTATATTTACCACAACAGAAGTAAGTATAAGGATAATTATGGTGTTTTGAAAATATCAGATAAGTTACATTTATATTTATAAAGGAGCGGAAACTGATTAAAAGGCTGAAGCACAGAAAAGTTTTTGTCTTGGGCACCGGGGCAGCTCTTTGGCTCAGGTCATGATCTCGGAATCCTGAGATGGAGCCCCATATCAGGCTCTCTGCTCAGTGGAGAGCCTATTTTCCCTCTCCCTCTGCCTACCGCTGCCTACTTGTGGTCTCTATCTCTCTGTCAAATAAGATCTTAAAAAAAAAAAAAAAGTTTTTGTCTAATTCTTTAAAAGAAAACTACAAAAATAGAAATGAAGTAAAACATTCCAATTCATTATCAATAATCAGAACTTATTCAGGGGGAAAGTCTATACATTAAAGAAGGTCAAGTTTCACAGTAAATTCATTTTTGCATGCACATAAAGGGTTGTATAATTTAAATCCCATACCAAATTAGTTATTTTTTCTTAAACATGTATTTTTACCTTATTTTCAAGTTATTGATAAAAAAATATAAAAATATCTTGTCTAATAGACAGAACATTTTTTTCACCAATAACTCAAAGACATGCCAAAAACACAAACACATCTAAAGTGTGAGTCTTGATAAGGTACGGAAAGAAAATTCCTCAGTTATCCTGGACTACCTGGCCTCCGTGAAAAAACAAAACTGAACACATTTAAAAATTTAAGGGAAAAACTAAGAACCAGTTATGGGTCCTGGCTCATTTTCAATTACTATCATATGGTATTCCCAAACTTTTATATACATCCATAGCTTCACTAATGCATCATTTAAAATTTATCACAACTGGACTCAAACACACGATATCTAAGCCCACAGGTATTTCAGCTACCACTTTTAAGCAAATTTAGAAAGAAAAAAAAAAAAAAAAGGAAGAAAGAGAGAAAGAGCAAGACCTCCAAAGGTACATTTATAGTTATGAGCACCATTACTACTAGGATAAAAATAATCTTCAAACTAAAACAAAACAGAATCTTTAATTAAGAAATATGGAAAAATGTCCTTAAACCAAGACTTGAAGGGATTTATGACATCAAAAAGGAAATTAATAGTTAATCATTTAATGTTCTCACACCAAGTGCCCCATAAAATACACTTTCCATGTTATGCCAGGTAAGATAATTTTACAGAATGTAGCAATGATAAATTTGTGGAGACATTTTTTGTACTTACCAATCCTGCTGCATACATGGGCACTATTACAGGCTGCTTCTTATTACCCGTGAAGAGCTACATACATGTGTTAGAGAAAAAGAACACATAGTTAGAGAATGCTATGGCATACAATGAAACAGTTAAAATATGCTTGGAATGCTTTATTATATACACTGTGAAAAATAAATGCAATAAATTATTAAATTCCCATATGGGATTATATTTTTGATCTCTTAGTCCAATCCCTTCATTTTATAAATAACAGAAAAACACTAAACGACCTTTTCTTAAAATAAGAAATACTGACTGGAGAAAAATTTAGACTTATGTTTAGAGGTTAGCATAGTCAAAATACCTGAGCATTTAAGACAACTAAT
Source organism: Mustela nivalis (assembly GCF_964662115.1). Lineage (NCBI taxonomy): Eukaryota > Metazoa > Chordata > Mammalia > Carnivora > Mustelidae > Mustela > Mustela nivalis. The sequence continues at coordinate 57,411,733 of NC_139027.1, forward strand.
AATTAATTTTTCTGAACAACTAGCTTATCGCAACTTAATCAGAAGTTGTAACAGAATTCAAAAACACGCACAGGCCCACTAAAGGATTTCCCAAGGTATTAACAAAACTCACAATGTTTCGAGTATCTATTCCTAAGGAGCACAAAAGCTTCTTGTTGCTATGGGAGCCGCCCCACTGATATCTCAAGCCATGTGCATCGTGGATATCCTGGAGCTCGGTCCACACATCCAGCAGTTCCCTGCAAAGGTCATGACAAAGCCACCATGAATTCATCATGGATTCTAGTTTAATGTGATAATGAAATGTTACACATTCCAATCAATCTTGGATTTAACATGAGTATACAACTACTATTTGAATAAAATCAACAACTACCACTTAGTCATTAGAGTAGCTAAGTTAAACTCATTTGGAACAATATGCCAGTAAACAACCAAGATTTAGCCTTTTCTTTTTTAATCTGTAAAACAAAAACATTTAAAAGAAGAAATCACTCAACCTTCCACCAAATTACTAGAGCCATTTAATATTGGTGCTTTTTTTCTCTTTGAATCCTGACCCACAAACACAGCTGCAATTATAATATATAGAGAATTTTATAATCTTTCTCAGATTTTAAGCATTTCTTCATCTACATGTATAGCTTTTTCAATAGCGGTGTAGTATTCTACTAGACAGAATGTATCATTATTTATTTGGCCACAACCATATAGTTTAAGTAAGTTGTTTTTAATGTTCAGCTCCTATTGTTAGTTTAGGCAAATATCATCCTGTATTTTATGGTGTGTTTTATTGTAGAGTTGTGTTATATCCCAAAAATGAATCTCCTGGAGAGATTCCTGGGTCTATTTGGACAACTAGCATATTTTAAAATAACACATCTAAATGGTTTTAAGATGGTAAAGCATAAACCTTTTTGTCTCCTTTTCTTCTCAGAAATCACCCTCCAAAACATCAAGAAGCAAATCATAATCTTCATCTTTAAAGAAATTAAGAGGTACTTAAAACCCTGAACCACAAGCACCGAGGTTACAAAAAGAGATGGAGAGACTTGCACAGAGGGAGAGAATGCGTCCAGAGGTGGAGAGTAATGAAATGCAAGAGAAGAGTACAGGAATAAGAATAATTCTGAAATTAAAATTAGAAAATCAATCTAGATCCTCTAACATCTAATAATTAATAGGAGTTCCAGAAAGAAAACAATCATCAAGGAATTTTCAGAATACCAATAACAAAAAATCCTAAATTATAAATTTAATGTGAGGGCAGAATAAAGTAAATATTTACCACCCCTGTACTTCATTTCTCAGGAGGCTATTAGAGGATGTGTTCCACCAAAATGGGCTATAAGTGAAGGGAAGTCCCAAGACAACATGTGTTTAAGAAGCCTAGATTGAATCCATTCCAGATTGGAATAGGAGGATGGAGGACTCAGGAAAAAAAAGGAATGGCTAGCCTGACAGGTTTGATCACAAGTATTAACAGGCTGCTGGAGGGTAGGAAAAGACTTAGTAAATGAGAAAGAGAGGTGATTATATATCCAGGAAGAAGCTCTAATAGTGGACAATGAACACGATTTACATGATTATAATAATGAAAATACTAAACACCAGCTGAATGAAAAACTATGATATAAATATAATGACATACTATGTGTTGGGTAACTGAATTTAAAAAATAAAAAAATATATATAGGGACCATGAAGGGAGCAGATGTAAAGTCTAAATTCTCATCTATCACACCAGAAGTCAAAAGATAATATATAAAATTGATGAGAATATTGATCTAGAAATATTTTAAAAAGCATTCAAAAATGGAGCAGGGAGTTTTTTGAATTTTAATAGCACAATCTGACTTTTAAAAATTCACAATGTTACAAGAATATTTCAGAACCCTGATGCTTTAAGATAAGCTTCTAAGTTAAAAAAACAGTTGAAACTAACAAATAGACATGCTGTCTAAAAACTGTCTACTACTTACCCACTTTCAGCTAAGGCCTCTTTTGATTTTATTGGGAAGGTGCTTGTTTCCAGCAAGTGCTTCAGGGAAGTAACTTCTTCTTCAGTACCAGGGATAAATATTGAAGGAAAACATGCTTCGAAAATTCGCTCCAGGCGGTTTAGTAAAGCTGTCTGCATCAAAACACCCCAAAAAGTTTATTTTCATTTCTCTAATTTCAATGATGTCAGTTTAATCATCAACACACACATATACCTCTAACCCCACACCCTCTCCACTACTATGAGAGGTTAACTACCACTCAGGTAAAGGAAACACTAAGTGAAAGGAGCAAAACTTACTCACAGAACAACTGTTCTAAATGATTACATTAAGTAACCATGATGATATAGTGGTGACTAACGTAGTTAAAGGCCAAGCAACATATCTGGTACTTTATAAACATTACCTTATTTAATCTATTACAGAATTCACAAAGAAGAAATTATTACTCAATTGTACAGTGAGAAAGCAACCTCAAAGTGTGCATAATCTACCCAACACAAAAATAAAAACAGACACATTCAGAAAAACACACAAGCAGCATTCATATTCCTTCGATCACTAGATGTTCCAACTACCACTCATGTACATTAGATTTAAGAATGATTAACATGAATGTTTATGAAAAGCATTATGCTATTATAGTTGAACAGAACTTTTTTCTTGAATATAAACATCTGAATTCTAAAAGCCTTTTAGAAATATCTCTGCTGCTAATAGAAACCAAAGTAGGAAAGAATGCCTCAATCTTTACTAAGAAATTCAATAGTACATTTAGCATTTTGATGATCTATGTTATCTTTTAAAAATTCTCTACTCTTCTATCTATGGTGTGTTTGAATGTATTTTTGAATAGAACACTGCCTTTCCTCCAAGCAAAGACGGAATATTCCTTAGAGTATTTTCACTGAAAACACTGGCATTTTGGAGTATGTTCATTAATTAAAACTTAATAAATTAGATTAATTTACATTTTTGGGGGTACTACTAGGTTGTTCTACACGTGTAGCCTATGAAAACATTTATTCCCACTTTCCCAACTGTATGTCAGATACATGTAAAATATTTTCAACTTAGCTCAATTTACTACTTAAATATCAAACAAGAATACAAACTATTAAGTTAAAGATTGTTGTTAGTGTACTCCTGAAAAGATACTGAGTGTACAAGAAAACGCCACATCATGGTGGTATTTCCTGCCAAGTAACAAAAATAAGTTAACGCTTGATTTCCATTGTTTAGCATAGTCAGCAAACAGGAAAATGAAAAACAAAAGGAAAAATCTTCACAAACATGTTTTCCAAACCAAAATCTCTCTTCTGAAAGCAGTATCAGAGCAAAAAACTTAACACTGAATAATTAGTCTCAGGGTACTCTTCTGCTATCTCTACAAAAGTTACTCGAACACCTTCATTATATTCCTGTGTGTGATATGGGAAAAGCTTCTCAGTATCAATTATGAAACCTACAGTAAAGAGTAGACTCAAGATCCCCAGGCTTGTGAAACCTGAGTGTGTCAAGGGGACCTGCACTTACTTGCTTCAACAGAGGGAATGGACAGACACTACTTTTAAAGGGATCAGATAACCATCTAATTGGAAACATGATGAGCCCTGGCTCCTTCTGGGCAGGGAAGGTAAACAAAAACTCACATATGACTAAATTTTACTTCTCTGTAAATTAAAACTGAATCTCTCTCATATCCTCTTTGTTATCCTTTTAATGGGAAAGAAAAAATATTTATCAAAGGAAGGAAGAAATAACCCTAAAACACCTCAGTTAATTGGGCAATATTATACCTAACTATCAGTCTTATGTACACCAGTGAGCAAATTGTCAAATCAGTGGAATGTACATGAACAAACATCATCACATCACCTCACCTTTTCTCATACAGAATGTAAATTACATGAAAAGCTTAAAAGAAAGTTCCATTTATCTTTGCGGTTAGATATTACACCCAATTGCTTCAAATATTTTGTTGAATGAAGAGCAGGGATCAGCAATTCTTTCTTTTCTTTTAGCTATTCTCTCTTTTTTTTTTTTTTTTAAAGATTTTATTTATTTATTTGACAGAGAGAAATCACAAGTAGAGAGGCAGGCAGAGAGAGAGGGAAGCAGGCTCCCTGCTGAGCAGAGAACCCGACGTGGGACTCAATACCAGGACCCTGAGATCATGACCGGAGCCGAAGGCAGCGGCCCAACCCACTGAGCCACCGAGGCGCCCCTTAGCTATTCTTTTTAATATAGGGCCAGATAGTAAGTATTTTCAGCTTTGTGCCATCTATAAACAAATAAGTGAGGTGTGTTCCAATGAAACTTTATTTACTAAAACAGGGAGCAGGATAGATTTGTCTCATAGGCCACAGTTTGCTGACCCCTGAGGTAGAGCAATAAATAACAAAGATTCAAATATCAGAATCCACTAACTACACCACTAACAGCACCACCCACACCACAAGGAGGAACTCTTAACAATTCAAAAAGAAAGCAGCTAACAAAATTAACAAAGATTGTGATGAAAATTAAATTTCCTGACATTTTCCTTTAAAAATACAATTCCCAGCTATGCACAAGACTAGTCTGATGGTAAAAAGGAATCCTCTAAAAAGAGTTTCTTACTAATATGTTGTTCATGATAATACATGCCAAATTTCATTTGCTACTAGTTAATTCCAGGAAGTTAAATGGCTGATTAACTATAATACTTCAATCGAGGGCTGTGGACCTAGAGAGGAGACTCAGCTTCTGGACTTATCAACTGGAAATAGCAGGGGCACTCTCACAGGGCAGGTGATGAATTACAGGATTAAATGTCTGGCACCAGTGTGTGCCTAAGAAGTAACTTTTATCACTACTATTGTTGTTATACAGATGGTACACAAAACACAGTACCCTACCAAGGAATAAAATAAATGTCAAAACTAGGTTCAAATCTCACTAGGGATGTTTCTCTACCACTATTTAGCATTCTAAATCATTATGGAAATACCTGTTTCGATCAATTTCTACCATAAGAAGAAATTAAATAATCCAAATTTCTGTACCCTCCTTAAGATCCTCTTACTGAATTGGAAAATAAGTACCAATTTAAAAATGTCTATCATTAAGAGCCACTTATATAAATAAAACCTCTTACTGTTACTCCTTGTGGATTTTATTTTTTATGAAAAAAAAATTTTGGGTGGGGGGACGCCTGGGTGGCTCAGTGGGTTAAGCCTCTGCCTTTGGCTCAGGTCATGATCCCAGGGTCCTGGGATCGAGCCCCACATCAGGCACTCTGCTCGGCAGGGAACCTGCTTCCTCCCCTCTCTCTGCCTGCCTCTTTGCCTACGGGTGATCTCTCTCTCTCTCTCTCTGTCAAATAAAGAAATAAAACCTTTAAAAAATTATTATTTTTTTTTTTGAGAGAGAGAAAAGAGGGGGGTGCAGAGCAGAGAGAGATGGAGAATCTTAAGCAGTGCCCAGTTTAATATCTACAACAGCCTTAAACCAAATGAGTAATAAAATATTATATCAACACTAGGGTCAACAAAGTGAAGTATTATTTAAACTTGGACTTACTCTTCTGTGTATAAGTGAAAAGGAACTTAATATTACCCTGCTTATAAGAATTCTTATTTCTGTATAGAGTATATCTAGCCATAAGAGGCAATCAACTCCTGGTTTTGATTAAATGGAGACACTACATACTTTTAAACTCCTTGTAGCTGATTAACTCAGAAAAAGATGTGAATTAAATAGTAATATTTATTAATATGTTACAATACATGTGGACTTGTATTAGATATAAAATTCTAAACGACTGTATTTTATTATTTGGCATTAGAGGTAAAGTCAGACTGTGTAAATGAGTTTCCCTAGGCAGACAATGCAGTATGTATAAATCAAACAATATCAGTATAACCCTAAACAGTTCAAGAAAGCGAGCACCTAAATTCAGTAAAATATCAAAAGATGTTCTCTGAAACATAGTTAGAAACTGCAACAGCCTGATATAGCTCATTATGTTTTTTATTTAATGCTTACACAGTGCTCACCACATGCCAGGCATTATTCTAAATGCTTTACAAATATTAACTCGAAGAACACAGAGGAACCACAGGTGGAAGGTGACAGTCATACTATTATCCCCATTTTCTAGAGGAGAAAAATGGAGCACTAAGAGGTTAACTCGCCCACAGTCAGATGAGTATTAAACTCTGAATCCTAATCTAGGGAGTATAGTTTCAGAGTCTGTGTTCTTACATGCAGTATTAAAGCTGTCATCAAAGCAGTTTTTTTTTTTTTAAGATTTTTATTAAAGATTTTACTTATTTATTTGACAGAGATCACAAATAGGCAGAGAAGCAGGCAGAGAGAGAGGAGGAAGCAGGGTCCCTGCTGAGCTCAATCCCAGGACCCTGGGATCATGACCTGAGCCGAAGGCAGAGGCTTTAACCCACTGAGCCATCCAGGAGCCCCCATCAAAGCAGTTTTAAGCTCAATCTCTAAAAATTATAGGAGCTTTGAGGGCAGGGAATGTGTCTCATTTTGAATGTCCAGTACTTAGGTTTCTGTACCAGCCGATACAGAAATGTTAGCGAGATCAGTGTGCACTAGATTTAAAATACAAAACAAAATACACTTCACTTTTATTTAAGACTGCAGGGGGCATATTTGTTCTACTTATGAAAGTATATCTTTTTATAAGCCATCTAAACCATTTTTGTACATAGGTTAGATATATTTATATAATTTAACAAGTATAAATAATAACTGAATCCCTTACATACTAGGTACTATTGCTTGATACTTACATATATTACTTTATGTATCTTTTTTTAAAAAATCCCCAAAGCTAAGTATCATTGTTTCCAATATTAGAGATGAAATGAAAGCTCAGGGAGTAAATTTTTGGTTTGTTACCAGAAAGTCAGCATTCAGGATTTGGGGGAGACTTGTAACCTGTTTGTGACTGGGGCCTACCAACTGGGAAACTCTTCATTCAATAATATGGCTTGTTTGCATCAGTGGGTGAAATGAAATGGCTGCTTATATACCTCCTACCCTAAACATGGAGATATGACAGAACTCAGAATGAGTATAAATGAAAGCTATACAGAGACAAACGTGCTCCCTCTTCTGATGGTTAATTTTTTTTTTTTAAAGACTTAATTTATTTGACAGACAGAGATCACAAGTAGGCAGAGAGGCAGGCAGAGAGAGAGAGGAAGGAAGCAGGCTCCCTGCTGAGCAGAGAGCCCGATGGGGGGCTCAATCCCACAACCCTGGGATCATGACCTGAGCCAAAGGCAGAGGCTTTAACCCACTGAGCCACCCAGGTGCCCCAATAAATAAAATCAACAAACAACAACAAAAAAGAAAATCTCATTCAGTTTTCCAAAGGGGTGTATAAGACCAGCACCTATGATCCTAGACTCTGGTTCTTATGCCACTCAAATGTGTGTCTTCTTTAAAGTATCTTGTATTTTTAAGGTAGTTCCTAAGGTTCTTTCAACATATTTCTAGTTTTCTTTCTTTCTTCTGAACAAAAGTTGATTAACATTAATAGTTTTAACATTGATAGCAATAGATCTTACTCTTAAGTGGAAATTTAGAAGAAATATAAAATCCACTGGGTAATTTTATCTTCCATTTAAGAGGTTACTTTATGCCTTGCCACCATTAAATATTAAGTAAGATATCAAGTACAATCTACAGTCGTACACTTTACCGATTCCCAATTTCAAGCTATAACATAAGAAAAGTGACTAACTGTAATATTCACCATGCTCTAAAAAGATGGTTTGGCCCTTCTGCACAGTTTGTGGATAAATCTAATAAGATATTTCTACCTATTTTTGCAATTAAAGATGAGAATCTTCCAAGGGAAAAATAACAAAAGAAATTGCTATCCAGATACTTCAAGTAAGCAAAGAGCTATAAGGCCAAAATCTCAATTTCTTAAAAAAAAAAAAAAAACAACGGAACTGAGATATAATTGACATACATTACATTAGTTTCAGGAGTACAGCATAATGATTTATATGTATATATTGCAAAATGATCACAGTAAGTCTATCACCACACATAGTTACAAATTTTTTATTTCTTGTGATGAGAGTTTTTAAGATCTATTTTCTTAGAGATTTTCAAATATACAACGGTATTATTAACTAAAGTCACCATGCTACACATCTCCAGGACTTATTTATTTTATAACTGGAAGTCTGTATCTTTTGACCACTTAATTTATTTGGTTGCTTATGTTTTCAGTAGTAAGTTCAGGTGTTCATCCACAGAAAGGAAAACATGCACAAATCTTATGCAGATGATTAAATAAACAAACTAACCCCACATTTTTGTGGTGTGGGTTAGAGTCAGTTTGAGAATGCTGACTTTCTGGTAAAAAACGCAAAATTTACTTTCAAAGTAAAATAGGCCAAATTATTCATAATTTTCTTCCTTTTTCTTTTTGTGATACTCTTAATTTTTAAGGCTCTCTAAACAAATCTTCATCTAGTAACACTTTCCCAGGAACATTATCAAGTAGATGGCTAATAAGGAAAACTTGCTCATAGCTTCCATTAATATAAAGAGATTATTTACCAATTACCTAAACTTTCAAGTAACATCCACAGCAATATTTTAAAAATTTTATAAAAGTTCAGCGTTAAATGCAGTACTTACAATAAATCTAAGAAAAGTAATCTTGGTTATTTCAATCAAATTTCCTTTCTGGAATATTAATAGGTTAAAGAAAGAAAGAAAGGGAGGCAGAAAGTAAGGGAGAAAGGAAGAAAGAAAGAAATCTGGAAAAAAGGACTGCTTTGAAATTAAGGAGAATTTTTTTTTGGTTATCATCATTTTGCTTTGAATCTTAGCCCAAAAACCAAAGAACCGTTTAAACCTCTTTTCCAATTTGTACAACAGAGATACCACTACTTGTTTTCTACAATTTATAAGAATGTTAACAAGAAAATGAAATATATTGAGCTCTGGGTTCTCAGAAAAAAATATTCAGTGAGAGGGAAGAATATTTCTCAATAAATGGTCATGTATGGCTTTTATATCAAGGCTTGAACCTCTAAGGCTCACCAGACCCACATTTATGAATTAATTTGACTAAAACCATTTTATAAGTTTCTTTTTTTTTTTATTTTTTAAAGATTTTATTCATTTTATTTGACAGAGGTCACAAGTAGGCAGAGAGGCAGGCAGAGAGAGAGGAGGAAGCAGGCTCCCCGCTGAGCAGAGAGCCCGATGCGGGGCTCGATCCCAGGACCCCGAGATCATGACCTGAGCCGAAGGCAGCGGCTTAATCCACTGAGCCACCCAGGAGCCCCCCATTTTATAAGTTTCAAAGATGTCTTCTTGGTTGATTTTTCCCTAAGTAATAAATTATTATAATAAAGCTGCAATAACTGACAGTCTCTTGACCCAAGGAAGATATATTTTATTAAAATATTAAGATATCTATGGGTAGCCTGAAAAAAGGAAATTACTAAAAAATAGGGACCCAGAAGATGTCACAGTGAAAAGTAAAAATTTGAAAGGACAACTGCACCATTTGTCTCATTTCTTAAAACCAAGATTTGTTCCCCATGTTTGTTTAACTGAATTAACTGAGCTATGAATTCTAAAAGACTCACAACATTCTGTCAAGGCAGAATTTGGACAAAATGACTTGAAGGCATTCTATTCTGTCCAGGACAGAATTACTGCATCCAGGTAAGATTCAAGAGGAATAAGTCATTCTAAATTTTACCATTAAAATCCTAATGTTTACTGTCATTTGAGGCTCCTGGGTAGCTCAGTCAGTTAAGTGCCCAACTCTTGATTTCAGCCCAGGTCACGATCTTAGAGTCCTGAGATCAAGCGCCACGTCAGGCTCTTACATTCAGTGGGGAGTCTGCTTTTCTCTCTCCCTCTCTCTCTGCCTCTTTCCCTCTGCTCCTCCCCATGCTTGTGCATGCTCTCTAAAATAAATAAATCTTAAAAAAAAAAAAAAGAACCCGACATTCACTGTCATTAATAAGTGAGGATTCCTGTTCTGTCCCCAACACTGTAGCAAGTAGGAGAAACATTTTAGGAAAAATACCAGTAAATCTAATCCTCTCCTAAGGGACTTACTCACATTAATGTACTTTTCCAGCATATTCTGGGAGAGGAAGAAACTGCAGGCCACAAGCTGCCTTCACAAAAGCAGGGTAAGAATGAAAATCACTTCCAATTCAGTCATTTACTCAGCAGGGCTTACCCAATTCCCTACCTCAATTTCCTTCTAAACTTCTCTTCCAGTCCCTTCCACCAATTTCTCCTTTCCAAAATCCATCTCTAAATTCTATTCATTTTCCAAACCTATCAGCAAAAATAAAAGTCTGATGAGTGAGCCAAACAAATCTCAGGAAGTCTTAAAGGTATCTTGCCACATCTACACAGTTTTTGCTCTATCTTTACAAAACACAATCATACTACAAAATTTTTATTTTTCAGTGGATTTTTTTCATTCACTTCAGAATTTACTGTCATTTTATCTTCACAAAAATCCTCTGAAGTGGATTATCTGTCTCTCTTTTTTTTAACAAGCAACTGATCTCAGAAGTAACTTGTCCAAAATCAGAAAGCTTGTAAGAGGCTGAGTCAAGACTCAAACTCAGATTTGTAAATTATATAAAGTTTATATACTTTATTACCTCTTATATCTAGTTATCAAGTTATAAACAACTTTAATCAACTAGTGTAATGCAAAAAATTCCTTTTGAAGTGGTCATAGTTTAAAAAATTCATTATCTCATGATGTTGTAAGTTCTAGAGCTATAAAGATCATTTAATACCAGTGTCACCTTATAGTAAGATGAAACTAAATAGGAAAGGATTAGGTCAAAGTCAACAGTCTTGGCTTTGTATAATTAGTTTACTCATTGTTTAAAATGGAAACCTTCTACTTCAATAATAAATTCATCAACAGGAATAATACACACGAGCCAAATCATATAATAACTGAATTAGGGAATTAAGCTCTTCAGACTCTCAAAGTCAAATGAAAAGTGATTAGCTATTTCCACCACCTGGTAATACCATAATAATATCTTCATGTATCAAAGCAATGATGTATAACCATTTCAATTAACACTCAGACTTTGGAAATACTTCTAACTGAAAATGGTTTGCTTAGCGTAAGATAACTGGAAGAATTGGCAGATTCTGATCTTGTGCTTTGTGTCTTTAAAAGAAGCTCATTGAGATGAGTGTTATTTTTATCAATTGCCACTACAAAGCAGTGATTTTCTAGGAGTGCTCTTTTTGACACCTCTGGGGTTGAGGAAAAGTTAGGCTTAGCACAGGGTATAACTCAGGATTGGGGAACAGCCTGGATATCAAACTGTGTCTTTAGGAGATAACTTTAAGTCCAAATAAATCGTAGTGCTCTTCTCTGAAAGAGTCTGGAACAGAGAAGGATAAAGTACAGGTGCTGGGGGGCTAAAAATATTCTCCCTGACACACCTACTCCCCAGAAAGTGTAAACATAAATGGACATTTGCAGGATATTATAAGTAAATAAATACAGCCACAGTAAATCAACCCATGACTGTTCCTTGTTCTAGGTCTACCCTTAATTCTTCTCATCCCTCATCCCAGGTCTTTAGTCGCTGTCAAATTCCGAAGTCCAAATCCGCTTTGTTCAAATTCTTTCTAGCCTTCAATTCCCTACAACCTTTAGCAGAGGCTGAGGTTTCAAATTCTGTTTGCTCTCTCCTGAACTCAAAACTACTTCGGGGGCACCTGGATAGCTCAACTGGTTAAGTGGCTGGCTCTTGATTTCAGGCCAGGTCGTGATCTCAGGGACCTGGGATCAAGCCCCTCCTCCATCGGGCTCTGTGGGGAGTGTGTTTGAGGGTTCTTTCTCTCTCCCTCTTCCTCTGCCCCTACCCCAGCTCATGCACATGCTCTGGTTCTCTCTCAAATCAATCAACCAGTCAATCAATCTTAAAACAAACTGTACTCCACCCTCCTAGGTCTTTTGGTGGGCAAAATTAAGAGACATTATTTCTGAAACTTAAAAAAAAACTTCTGGGGGCGCCTGGGTGGCTCAGTGGGTTAAGCCTCTGCCTTTGGCTCGGGTCATGATCCCGGGGGCCTGGGATCGAGTCCTGCTCTCTGCTCAGCGGGGAGCCTGATTCTCCTCATCTCGCTGTCTCTCTGCCTATTTGTGATCCCTCTCTGTCAAATAAATAAATAAAATCTTTAAAAAAAAAAAAAAACTTCTGTATTTCAGTTTAACCTTCTTCTGAATAATCACCATAAAGGTAAAAGCGAAAGGATTCACCGGATAGTTAATTAGCTAAACAATGAATTTTTATTTAGGTGCTATTTATGTTAATCAAAAAGCCAAGCTGATGAATTTCTGTAAATATTAAGCTCACTGAGATAAAGAAAAAGCTTTCCAAACACTACTTACTATAGGACTGTCTATTTAAAGTTTACCAAAGGGTTGTGAAAAATTTAACTGACATACAAATCCAGCAAGCATTATGTATCATGAGAGACTCCTTCAGCAGGTACCCAATCTAGAAATACTTTCTGAAAAGCCTCCACAGCAATTAATTTATCATACAAAATAGAGAAAATCAGTAAATACCTGAACTGAAGTGGCTGTTTCCTGCAAATGGCCACCAGCAACTGCTCCTTTGGAAGTTGCTGAAGGGACACTGTGCATTTTGGGGGTTCCTGGAGTAGCAATCTTTTCATCTGTCCTATGTGACTGCCAGGTTTCCTTTCGATGGTGAGATTCAGTAGCCTGCTGGTCTCCAAAAGCAGCCCAAGAGCAACTATCTTTCTGTCCACCCTCAAAAGCATTCCAATCTACAACTTGGCTAGGCCCAGCCGAACTGAAGTCCGCAAAATCATCAGAGTCTTGAAAAGCACTGCAGTCATCTTGTATATTTGGCACAGAATCGAAATCTCCAAATTCACCTTCTTGCCCAATTTCCAGTTTTGAAACAGGATCAGTGCCTGTCTCAGTAGACTTTCCTCCCAACTTACATTCCTCTGATGAACTATCAGAAGTCTGTTTTAGGTCAGACTCTGTAAATATAATTTCATCTTGGCAAGAAACAGCATTCGTATCCCCAAATTCTCCGAAGTCATCACCTGGTTCACTAAAATGTGGAAAATGCTCTGAGGACTCTTCAAAGGTGATATCGCTCATTGAATCTTGAGTACCAGTAACAAAAGGTGGAGTTGTGCCACTGGCTGTGCCGAAGTCACCAAACTCATCCTCATTAGTATCGTTGCAAGTCACAAAGTCATTACTACTATCACCATTTTTTACACTTATAGAATCATCCAGAACATTTTCTTCTGTAGGATCAATGCTGGGGCTTTGGGAATAAGTAAACTTTCTATTTTCTTCTTTGGAAGAACCAACTTCATTATTAGCATCAGAAGCTTTAATAGAATCCATACATAGGTCAGCACACTCAGGAGTAAACAAATCAAGTTTTTCCTCAGTTTTATACTCTTCTCTCATACTGGATTCTGAATTATCAGCTGAGTCTGCCAAATTCCAAGGCTTTGACTGAACACTTGATTTTAAAAATTTGTCCTGTTGCAATGCTGGAAGGCCTTGTTTTTCAGTACTGAAAACTCTGGTACTCATTATGCTTATTTCTGAAACACAAACCTGATCCTCTGCATCCATGTCTCCTTTATCATCAAAACTTCTACCCAAAGACACTACTTTTACAGAATTCAGTTCACTGACTCTGTTAATTTTATTGTTTTCCTGAATGGTTAATGCTTCTCTATCATTTAAAACTTCATATCCTATTTCTTCTAGTTGTATCCTTTCCTTTTTGGAAAATGTGGCAAAATCTGCAAATTCCTCAGCAGGACTAGGTGCACAGTCTAAGTTATACTCAGTACTATGAGTGCTAAGAGGCTTTCTTCCTTTTGAATTGGCTACAGTGTCCAGATCTTCTGTTCCCTGAGGATTTACAGTTTCCAGTACTGCAAACCCATTTGTCAGAATCTCCAGACAAGGAGGCTTTTCACCATTGCAGCTCTCTAACTGCTTGTTTTGATGAACAACATTCACATCAGTTCTAAAATCTCCTGGAGAGAAACCTTCAGGTGTTCCAACATTCTGTCTCTGCTTCACTATAGTATTTAAATCTCCCAGACTTTCTACGCCATCAATGGAAGTATCTAACGTTTTAGATGAAATTATTTCTTTGCTGGTGGTAGAAAGTAAAACATCAGACTGTCCTTTTACAGGAGAAGAAAGTTCAGCTGTGATGTCTTTATCGTTACCATTTTTAATGGACTTAAAGCTAGTAAGGCTATCTACATTTTCTGAGAAATCATGAATTGGCATAAAATGGTTTGAAGGTACAAACTCTTCCTTGGGACGAGTATAATCTGGTGCATCAAAATCAACAAACCCTACACCAGAAGGGCTAACTTCTGAAAACCCACCAAATTCCCCAAATTCATCATCATCATCATCCTCGGCTCCATTGTCTAGTGGTGGTGGGGATGAAGAGTACATTCGAATGATGTCTGGCTCCATTGCTCAACTGCTTTCAAATAATTAATTTACACCTGAAAAAAAAAAAAACAGAACAGGGTTGGTTTTTTTTGTTTTTTTTTTTGGAGGGGACAGGTTACATATATTAAGGTCTTCCAAAATTCTCTCAAAGCTATTTCAAAACAATGCAAATTCACAGTGTTCTGTTTTGTATCTTTCAAATTATTTTTCTCTTAGTTGCGATTACTTTACACAGCTATAATAGCAAAAAAACCCCAAAAAACAAAAAAAAACAAAACCTCTCCTCTAGTATATGTTTCCAAAAACACTGGTATTACATTACTGAACTTGAGGTTTCCAAAAAAGTTGGAATAAACGCAAAAGTATATTTACAAAATACTCTCTCAGGGAACTTGCTTGTTCGCTTAAGTTCTCTTTCCAGTCTGTCGGGGATTCAGGGCCTGCCTTATGGATTTGTATGACTTCTTTATAAATAAGACATGAAAATTTTATCTCTACTAATTGCTACAATATCCTCACTTTGCTTTTCAATGTTTATTTCTGACCCAAGTTAATTTTCTTTTTAAATAGACTAAAAGAGCAGTTTTTTAAAGAGCAGTTTTAGGTTCACTGCAACACTGAGCAGAAGGTACAGTAAATTTCTATATATTCCACACCCCTACTCATGCATAGCCTCCTCTATTATGAACATCCTATACCAGAGTGGTGTATTTGATACAACTGATGAACCTACACTGACATATACCACAACACTATCACCCAAGGTCCATAGTTTATATTAGGGTTTGCTCTTGGTGCTGTACACTCTTGGTTAGGACAAATGCATAAATATGAATCCACCATTAAAGTGTCACACAGAGTAATTTCGATGCCCTAAAAATCCTCTGTTCCACCCATTCATCCTTCCTTTTCCCCTGCCCCTAGCAACCACTGATCTTTTTACTGTCTCCACAGTCTTGTATTTTCTGGGATATCATATAGTTGGAATCTTACAGTATGTCACATCATATGTAGCCCATACATACTACATGACTGGTTCTTTCACTTACTAAGACGCATCTAAGCCTCCTCCATGTCTTTTCATGGTTGATAGCTCATTTCTTTTTAGTGCTGAATAACATTCCATTGCCTAGATGTAGCCCAGTTTATTTAAGTCAATTAAAAAAAAAAAAAACTTTCAATACTGAAGTTGTTTCTGACTTAAAGGAATTTGCAAAAACAATCAAGTTCTCACATATATCCCACCCAATTTCCCACAATGATAGCAGGGTAAATGATGATAGTACATGACCAAACCAGAAAACTGACATCAGTACAACACTATCAACTCAGCTACAGACCTTATTTAGATTTCACCAGTTTTGTATACGTGGGTCTGTGAAATTTTATCACATGTGCAGATTACATTCAAATAACCATCACTGTAACTAGGTTAAGAACTGCTGCAAAATAGTGCAATAATATTCATCAATATAAAGTAACTCCCCTTCAGTTACCTCTCAATTACTCACACCCTCCCCGAAGCCCTAACTCGTGCCAGCTGCTGATCTATCCTCCATCATTATAATTTTGCTACTTCACAAGTATTACCTACATGGAATTAAAGAAGATGTAATTCTTTGAAGTTTTTTTTTTTTTTCCATTTGGTTTAATGCCCCTGAGATCCATGTTGTTGCATGTCAAGAGTTCATTCTTTTTTATGCCAAGTAGTCCTCCATTGTATAGCTGCACCACAGTCTGTTTCTCCATTCACTCAATGTAGGACATTTGGATTATTTCTAATCACAAATAATTACAAATACAGCTGCTATGAATATTTTTGTACATACTGTTATGTGAGCACAAGTTTTTAATTTTCTAAGATAAATTCTCAAGAGTGCTAATGCTTGGTTACAGTAAGTATAAGTTTAACTTTATGAGAAACTGCCAAACTGTTTTCAAAAGTTTAATTTTTCAGGGGACAAACTGATCAACTTCTCATTAGTAATTTTCATTATTTTGCTCTCATATAAGCTTGAGATTTAATATTCCTTTTTTTCTTTTACTTTTAGTTGGTTTTCTTAAAATTTAAGTTCAATTAGCCAACATATAGTGTGCATCATTAGTTTCTAATGTAGTGTTCAGTGATTCATCTGTTGCCGCAGTTAGTTTTTTTTTTTTTTTTAAGATTTTATTTATTTATTTGACACAGAGAGAGGGATCACAAGTAGGCAGAGAGGCAGGCAGAGAGATAGGGGAAAGCAGGCTCCCTGCTGAGCAGAGAACCTGATGAAGGGCTCCATCCCAGGACCCTGAGATCATGACCTGGGCCATGACCTGTGCTGAAAGCAGAGGCTTAACCCATTGAGCCACCCAGGTGTCCCTGCAGTTAGTTTTTAATACATCTAGAATTTATTTTGGTATGTGATCTAAGGCAAAGGTCTAAGTAACTTTTTTTCTAAATAGCCAAGCAATTATCATAATCCCGTTTACTCAATAATCCTTCCTATACTCATTAGTTCATGATACCTTCTTGCTATAGACATTTAACTCTCAAATGGAAATCTCTATCTGGATTATCTTGTTCCTTTGTAATAAAAAGTCAATAAGGCCACAAGACAGATTTACATTAAAAGCAAAGGCAGAATTAACAACAAAAGTCCTAGAATAAAACCAGCCCATAAATTGATACTTCCAATGAACTGAAGCCCAAGGAATATTCCCTGCAATTCACAGTTGCAAAATTAGATACATGAAGAAAGTATTTTACTGTAACAGTCAACCAGTTTTGTAAACTCAAAAAACAAAACCACCACTTTCTTCCAACTCTCAGAATAAAATTTTATAAGATTTTCTAGCTATAGGAAGAAGGTACCTTAGAAGCCATTTAATTTAATTAGATATGAAGACAATGAGGCCTATTAGTAAGCAACTTTCCCAAAGGTCACACAGTTGGTTAGTAGAGAATGGCTTCAGAATTTTGAGAAGGATCTTTGAGGTCAATGACTGGTCTGTCACTGAGAGTTATTTGAAAGAAATTGAACAAATCATAAGAAAAAGATTTCATTGTAATATATCTATTTTAAACTGCCCTCCTTACAAAATCAGCATCATAAAGAAGAAAATGATGGCTTTATGAAATACCTTCTTTTCTGCTGATTTAAAGAGAAAAGGAGGGGCGCCTGGGTGGCTCAGTGGTTAAGCCGCTGCCTTCGGCTCAGGTCATGATCTCAAGGTCCTGGGATCGAGTCCCGCATCGGGCTCTCTGCTCAGCAGGGAGCCTGCTTCCTCCTCTCTCTCTCTGCCTGCCTCTCTGCCTACTTGTGATTTCTCTCTGTCAAATAAATAAATAAAATCTTAAAAAAAAAAATAAAGAGAAAAGGAAAATAACAGTAAGATATATGTAAGCCCTACTTTCTTCCTTTGTCCAGAGTCTTGATAACCCCTTCCAATATTTAGGTATACAGGGTAATTTGACCTCTAACAGTTTCCTTGTGATTATGAAGTTCCTATTTTTAAAAATTCTCTAATTGTTAATGAATGTGTGGAGAAAAAGCCATTTGCACACACATATTGCTGGTGAGTGTGTAAATTGTTAGAAGGCTTCCAGAAGGCAATCTGGCTATACTATACAAATTGGTTTTTTTTTTGTTTGTTTGTTTGTTTCCTTAAAAGTAAAACAAAATGCTCCAAGGGATTGTTTAAGCAATCATGCTTTGTCCTTCCAGTAGGATACTATGTAGCCATTAATATCGTGATTCTTCTTCTTTTTTTTTTTTTCAGTTTAAAAGCATCCATAATGATGGCAACATGTCAAAAGGATACAAAAGCCAGCTTAAAGGAATTCTCAGTGGTAAAATCTGACAATTTGAGCATCAAAATAAAGATAATACTGGATTATAATCTACTGAATAAAAGAAACAACTCTCAGTTCCTAGATATAAATATGTAAGATAACTGAAGCTTCAAAATACCTTCCCAAAACATAATTACAAAGGAAAAAAGTGTAACTTTACAGTGGTGAAGGGTGACACTTCATCAAATGATCAAAGTGAACATCATTAGTAACGGAAATACTGAAATCATGTATTTATCATCTGACAAGATGCAACAAGAACACCAGACCACTCCTGGAATAATTGCTGCCCCAAACACAGAACCTCAATCTATTCATGAGGAAACTTCAGACAAATTCATATTGAAAGACAGTCTACAAAACAACTGGCCTGTGATCTTCAAAAGTATCAATGTCAAGAAAATTAAGGAAAATCTTAAGAACTCTTCCAAATTGAAGATGACTAAAGAGACATGACAAGTAAATTCAACACCTGATTTTCAACTGGCTTCCCTTTCTATACAGGTCATTATTGGGACAACTGTGAAACCGGAATAGAAGCCAAGAGCAATGTGTTGATGCTAATTTCTTGATTTTAAGGGTAGTATTGTGGTTATGCAAGAGAATGTCTTTGGTTGTCAGAAATGCACACTAACATACTTGGGCGAGGTGAAAATAGTAGACACACCCTTTGTCTAGCTCCCCTAATGGTGAATCGTATATAGTTCTAGCACAAGAGCAAACCTGGAAATTGACCATGTTGGCACAGTACTATTAACCAGACTACAGACCTTATTCAGTCTTCACCTTTATAAAACAAAACAAAAACTTGCATCCACTTGTGTCTGTGTGTAGTTCTGTTCAATTTTATCCTATGTACAGATTGGTGCAACTACCACAACTACCAAAATACAGAACTGCTCCCTCTCCTGCACCCCATCCTTGCGCAACCACCGATCAGTCTTCCACCTCCATAGTTTTGTCATTTCAAAAGTGTTATGTAAATGAAATTATATAGCATGCAACCTCTTGAAGGTGACTTTTTTCACTAAGTATAATGCCCTTACGGTCCTTCCTGGTTATTGCATGTATCAGTAGTCAATTATTTTTATTGCTAAGTAGTATTCTGTGGTACAGAATACTCATCAACTGAATGACATATGGGTTATTTCCGATATTATAAATAGTACATAAACTACATTAATAATATATGTATCAGTAACGTATTTAAATAGTACACATATTAAAGACGATGACAACATTTATATACAGGTTTTTGTGTTAACCTAAGTTCTTATTTTCTGGACAAGTGTGATTACTGGGTTCTATGGTAAGTGCATGTTTAGTTTTGTAAATGCCTATTTTTCAGAGTGCTGTACCATTTTACCTTCCATAATACTCATAATACTTTACTTTTTTTTAAAGACTTTATGTATTTGTCAGAGAGCGTGAGCACACAAGCAGGGAGAGCAACAGGCTTCCCACTGAGCAAGGAGCCTGATGGGGGATGTGGGACTTGATCCCAGGACATGAGCTGAAGGCAGACCCTTAACTGAGCCACCCAGGTGCCCCCATAATACTTTACTTTTTAAAGAACCACCTGTGATGTTTCTTATTAGTACAATCTGTTCATGGTTAACCTACTACTTTTCTTAAAACTTTTCATTATTTGAAAAATTAAGTATTTTACTTAGCTTAAGCTTATTTCAAATTCGGATGTTAAGGAAATACCAAGATCTGAATCAGAAACTTTGTAATCAAACCAACAACATAGAAAATACTACTTCTTGTCACATCTTGAAAAAGTACTCTGTTTCTCCTTCTAGATGCAACAGGATCTGTCAGCCTCCCAGACTATGAACATTTCCTCCTTTTTCAAAACGGTGTCACCTACCAATGGGAAGAACTTGGGCTACACATTCCCCTTCGGCAGGTCTTGGCTTTGGTCCAATTCACCCTTCAAAAATCTAAGAGAATACTATTCTCAAGTTTCAGTTAAGAATGCCAACCAGCCAGAGGGGAGGAGGCTTGAAATTTTCCAACGCAGTAAAATTTGTTAGTTGAAGCATTATGTGTTAATTGAAGTAGCTGTATGATTAATTAGCATATTAAGTCTGACTTAAGACAAATTCTTCTTTTTTAAACACAGAAAATATGGACTTTAAATGGCTATTCCTTAACAGGAAAAAGAGCTAGATGAGCTACTTTAATACTGTGCCTGGCACACAGCAACCTTAATAAATATTTCTTCATCCCTCTTAATGGACTACTTACTTCACACCACAAGTTGTTTTCTAATTTTATAATCTTAACAAACACATGCACGTGAGTATGTGTGTGTAGGAAGCTGTGTTCAACTTCCC
This sequence comes from Mustela nivalis, assembly GCF_964662115.1. Taxonomy (NCBI): domain Eukaryota; kingdom Metazoa; phylum Chordata; class Mammalia; order Carnivora; family Mustelidae; genus Mustela; species Mustela nivalis. The sequence continues at coordinate 57,432,448 of NC_139027.1, forward strand.
ATTTTTATGCCTGCTTATTCCAAGACCTCTTAAACAAGTAATTGTTTAAACAAGTAATGGGGGTATCTAGGAAAGATTCAAGCTATAGGATACACAAAAAGTAGACACGGGGCTTTCAAGCTTGCGTAATAAATGGGGTATCCTGAAGTTAGTTAGAGCATGCAGATAGAGAATCTGGCAGACCTTCTATACTTTGGAGATCTGTCCATCAGAAATCACATCGTTAATACAGAGCCTAGGGGACAACATAAGTGAGAAACAGTGAATAAAAATGCAAATCAAAGATGATCTTCAGGGTTACAAACCATGAAAACCAAAGGATCTTTGGTTTGGTAATTCTTATAGGAGTCCAATACAGAGGGGCCAGGGGAATAATCCACAATCCTAGTAGCAATCAGCAGTGGAACCCGGAGTCCTGTGCCAGATTAGCAGCCAGGGTAACAAGGCATACAATGGGTAAAAGTGATTCAATATTAATCTCTCATAAGAAAAAAAGTTGTACCTGCTCAAGGAGTTCTAGCCTCAGGTCTGAAATGGTATGGAAAAGAAGAGGTGGTAGGTCTGTAGGTTGAAAACCCTGGGGTCTAGTGGAAAGGGAGGCTTGGTAACACAGAGGAATGAAAGGAGGAATGGGGCTAACTATCTTCTAAAACTACCTGGCAATTTAAAAATAGTTTCCCAAAAGGAACAAAGTTGGAGCACTTAAGTTACCAGATATCAAGACCTGGTTTAAAGCTACGTGTCATGTGATAACAAAGATGCCACTGCAGTGTGGAGGGGGAAAGGACAAGCCTTTTTTTTTTTTTTTTTTTTTTTAACAAATTGTGCTGGATCAAGTGAAAACCTACACAGGGGAAACAAATCTTTGATTCTACATAATAACTCACAGAAAAATCAGCTCCAGACAGACTGTAGGCCTAAATGTGAAAGATGTGAAAACAATCAATGTTCTAGAAGAGAAGTTGAGATTATTTTCATGACCTTAGAGAAGGCAAGCTGTTTTAAATAGGGCATAGAAAGCAATAATCACAAAAGAGAAAAATGATACACTGGACTTCATTAAGATTTAAAACTTCTGTTCACCTAAAAACAACATTAAGAGGGGCACCTGGGGGGACGCCTGGGTGGCTCAGTTGGTTAAGCGGCTGCCTTCGGCTCAGGTCATGATCCCAGCGTCCTGGGATCGAGTCCCACATCGGGATCCTTGCTCTGCGGGGAGCCTGCTTCTCCCTCTGACTCTGCCTGCCACTCTGTCTGCCTGTGCTTGCTGTCTCTCTCTCTGACAAATAAATAAATAAAATCTTTAAAAAAAAAAAAAAAAAAAGAGGGGCACCTGGGTGGTTCAGTGGATTGAGTGATACAAAGAAACGAATCTTAGTTAACTTTCTGGCTTTTGATATATCTAGAGATGACTGGACCATGCGTGATGTCACAGAAGTTTTCATGCTTCTAAAACTGAAAATCTACAAGAATAATCATCTTTATACTTCCTTTTTGAGTGATTTGTCCTCAGCATATTATATTAGCTCTACGGTCGTTAACAAAACAAGGAAAGCCCCTAAAAAGAGATGCTTTTTAGCTAAGAATTGAGAAATGTTTTGTTGTTGTTTTTTTGTAGGACTCCATTTAACATAAGCTGCAAACTTAAGGCTATTTAATCAAATTTCCACTAATTCTGAAGCTGAGTATTTTTAAGAGACCTTGTAATTCCTTATAAACTTGCCAATTTAAAAACAAAAATCCAAGACATCATAGACATCAACTGCCAACATGCAGTGTTGTTTAAAATATTTGTTGAGGGGCATCTGGGTGACTCAGTTGGTTAAGCGTCTGCCTTCAGCTTAAGTCAGGATCCCAGGGTCCAGGGATTGAGCCCCTTGTGGGGCGGACTACCTGCTTAGCCAGGAGTCTGCTTCTCCCTCACCCTCTGCCTCTCCACCTTGCTTGTGCTTTCTCTCTCTCACTCTCTCTCTCAAAAAAATAAATAAAATCTAAATAAATAAATAAAGCATTCATTCAACAAACAGTATATTCCAAGTGCTTTCATTTTCTGCTTACACCAGTATCAAGTTAACATTTATTCAACGCTATGTGTTGAAACTATGTGAAAAGCATTCATGAATTATTTCACTTAGTCCTCATACTATGCGATGAGATAGGGATTATTATCTTCATTTTACAAATAAAAGCTTAAAAAGCTAAATAATCCCTCATGGTAGTGTAATTACTAAGCCGTGAATCAGTCACAAGCTAATAAATAATTGAAAAATGTCTTACTGCAGAAATAATTGAGAGCAAATACTGGAATTACAAGAATCATCCCTTAAAGGTTTCTGAGTTGTTCAGAAAAAAGTTTCTGAAACTTCCACAATAATTTGGAAGGAGAAAAAAGATGCTTACAACCTAATAACCAACAAAAAATGCCAAGAGGTGAGTGTTTTCTTTTAGTATTAATGTACACAGAAGTAAAAACGTGGTGAAGAATGAAACAAGCAGCAAAATATCTTTATAACTAAGCTGATTACCCTCAAAAGGCCGGACTGCCAAAAATGACAACCAAATTTTGTCTTCCTGATTTTGATGTCAATAAGGATGATTCACAAAAGTACAAATATCATATGTACAATGTAAATGAGGACATAAGCAGCAACTCACATTCACTCTTCAATGAATGTTGCTAAAAAGCAATGAGTTACTATTTTACAAAAGGCGGGTCTCAAAAATTCCTAAGAAAGAGCTTTCCTTTTACTGTATATTTAACTTTTTACATAAATCCGTAAGGCTTTTTATTTGTGTTTGTATGGTTCCACAGTAAAAATTAAACAAGATAAATAAAAACATCTGAAACTGTTTCACCTTTAATTCATTATATCAACTGACCATATTTGAGAGATTACTATTATTCCCCAAAAGGTACTTCAACTTGAAAATGAATAAATGATATTGGATAACTGCTGGCAACAAAGATAACAAAACAGAAGCAGCAGTGAGGATAGATGCATTAGCGCTGGTAAACACTTTTTTCCCCAGTACTCTGTGCTCTTACTACAGTTACAGAATAAACTAGCCACTCTAATTTTCCCTCTAATAACCCCGAACCTTTTCAACAATGAAAACAGAATCTAAAAGCAGGAACTACTTCAGTTTCATGTCCTTTCACTAAAATCTTGCTTACATCTACAATATTGTCTACAGATAACCCCTGGACCTTCTGTTCTCTGAACTGCTTGCTCAGAGGACCCTTTGAATTTCTCCATTACTACTGATGCTTTCTCATCAAGCTTGTGAAGGTTCAAGAGTCTTCCAATCTCAAAACAAATCAGAGCAAAACAAAACCAACTCCTCCCTTCTGTGTCCTTCTACCTCCCCTCCTCCTCACCATATCAAGCTTCTTTTTGCTATCTCTACTTCCTAACCTCCCACTCACTCCCTCAACCCAGCACAATCTGGCTTCTGTCCTACCACTCGACTGAAACTGCTCTTGCAAGAGGTACTTTACTTGAGCTCAAAAGACTGGAAATGTTGTGCAGGAATAGGCAGGCCTCTGTTGTCAGCCACTGCATCCTCAGGGCCTGGTGCACGGGAGGAACTGAACATATGATTATTGTTCTTGCTGGGACATTTACTCCAATGACCACTTGTCTCCTCCTCCACCTCACACTGGGTTTCTAAACCCTAGCTCTGGTGCTCCACCAAGTTAGGAAACACCAAAGTTCAGTTAAGGTAGTAAGTGTGATCTGAGAGAGGCTGGTCTGAAATGTAACACATGTAAAAGAGAGCAAACCCAATCATTTGTGCTGCACCTGTTTGAAAAAAGAGAATGTTGAGAGGGGTAGTACTTATATGCAAGCTAGGAGGAAAAAAAAAAATCTGCTGAAGGACAAATTTTTGTTCATGAGTTTTGAATAGACCAACTAGTATGACTCTCTGATTTGAGGCAGTTTCACACCCTAAGTGGAGGTGTCAGCTGGTGTCTCTGGAGCGTGATGAGACTCTGGATGGCCCAACTAATTTCCCCTGCTCTCGTTCTCTGCTCCCAGCAACTTTAATGCTCCATGTAAAATTTCCCACAGATTTGCAATCAGCTGGCATGAATAGCTGACATGTTTTGAAAGAAATTTCTTGCTGTAAAGCTTTAGATTTAAATTCTGGCCAAGACTGATGAGTTTAAACCTCAAGATCCCATGGTATTCTGAAAAAAATAAAACCCCAAAACACAAAACCTACTTTGTGGACTTTCAAAACAGAAACCCCCCCCCTCTAGTCTGTAACTAAAATACATACATGTTGGCAGGTCTCTGGCAGCTGCCCTTCCTGATAGTGCTACTCTCTACTAAATGTCTACTATGAGAGCAGCTCACCTTTTAGAGAAAAAGCCATCTAGTATAGTTCTAAAATTGCAACCAAATGCAGTTAAAATTCAATTATCTAAGCTAATGAGAAAGGGTGCTATGTCCTACATAACCTATAACTCACAAATTTGGCTTTAAAATATGACCTATGTAACAGCAGATTTACCTCACAAATTGTCTTTGCTAAGTGCTATTTGTTACTTTAATTTGTTCCCTGACCACCCATCAATTGAGAAAAAGATAACCTAGAAACATGTGAGAAGGAAATCAGATGATGAACCAGACTTAAAAAGAGCCATAAGTCATCCACAAATAGCAACAAATAATGACATTTTTGGGGTGAGTTATTATAAAACTTAAGTTTTGTATATGTGAAAAATCAAATATAAACACACTCCAAAACAGTGCTCAGGAGTGTATGTGTGTGTGATATACACAGGTAATGCCACAAGTAGGGTCCCCTATACTGATAACCTTCATGGAAACTATGGAAGGAATTCTCTTAGCAAACAAATTCTAGGTGGTTGACCTTTCAATAGTGTTGTTTCTTGGTTTAAAGTTTTACTTTCTCCTGAGAGGCAGAAAGGCTAAAGGGTAAAAAGAATTTCACCAAACAGTACTTACCCTTATTCTCTGGGTACTCTTGATAGTTCTATACCATTTTTTCTTAAAAGCTGGTCAGGATCACCTAAACTGATTTTATAAACTTAAATTTATAAAACAGGAATAGGTCATAACGCAAAGTAAAAAAAAAAAAAAAAAAAAAAAGACAAAAAGGACACTGAAGAATTTAACAAAAATGACCAAAACTCATAGTCAATTTCCTCTAACTACTATTAGTACCACTAAGGTTAGGGTCCCTCTATATAAATGCTATGAACAATGTCAAGTAATCAATAAAAAAAAAACACCTGGAAATTTGTCCGTATTTTTTACCTTTAAACTATTTAAGCAGCAGGATTTAAGCAGACTTAAAACTTCTGCAGTATTTCTATATTTTCTAAAACATCTATTCTCTTACGATCAGTTTTATAGGAAGCTCATTTTATAGTCTTGCAGGCATTGCTTAAAGTTTGCTACAAGAAAAAAACCCTCAAAATTATATCTGTGCAAAATCTTAGCACAGAATTTGTGTTAATAATGTATGTCTATCATAACAAGAACTGTTTGCACGCACCAATTTTGTTCAAGATTTAATCCCCCTCACAATAATACCATCATTCTCTTTCCTTCTGATCCACTTCCTCTAAATCCAATTACTGCTTCCAGCATATAAGAGGAGGGAACAGAGCTTCTTTCAAAACAAAGAACCCCTCCTTCATCTGGTGCTTACAATGACAAAAGGCATTCTTAAATTACATTATTTGAATGAACTAAGTAATTTGATAAAATGAAAGCATTCATTTTCTCTTCACAGAATTTTACACATAGTAATAAAAAATACTATTTGTTTTTAAAATTCATACTATCCCCAAACTAGGAAGCAAGCCACTTTAAGAATAAAATTAAAGACACTATTGGTGGGAGTAAATGTTGGTTCATACTCCAGGCAATTCTGCAATATACCAAAAATTTTAATGCATATTTTTTGGACTAAACAATTTCATCCACAAAAATGTATCCTATAGAAGCATTCACAGAAGTATATAAAGATCATTCCCCCAAAATGTTAACTCCTACATATTTTAAAAAGCAACTGAAAATAACAAATATTTACCAATAAGGAATAGGGTAAATAAAAAATATAGACTATATTACTAATTGGGAAATGTTTCTATAATATATTTTTAATTGAACAAAATATTTCTGAAAGGCATTATTCTCTCTTGATTCTCCTCTTACTTACCACGGCCTTCTCCTACTTCAATGGATCTGCTTCTTTTGCTTGCCTCTCAAATTTCAGTGTCTCCCAGGCCTCAGCCTCCCCATATTCTCATCCTGGACAGATCTCATCCACCTTTTGTTTTTATAGGTTCATAATACCGAAAGCCCTATCTCTCTACAGGCTGCCCAACCTCCAGATGTGTCTACTCAAATGCCTTTCTGAGTATCTCTACCTGGATGTCCCAAAGATAGCCCATATTCTCCAATTCCAAAACTGAAGTCAACCTCTACTCAAAGAACAGAAACCACTTCTTCCTACACAACATTCTGAATTCTAAGTCCAGAAATCTGTTATTCCTGACCACTCCCATGAATTTAATTGACCACAAATTAAATCTTCTATATTGCTTACTATATTTGTTTTAATATCCCTTGACCAATAGCTCCTTTAAGGGCCTTATTATTTTTGGCCAGGATTACGACAGTCTACTTGAAACTCTTATCCAACATGGCTAAGATACTCTCTCTTTGCTTCAGTCAGACAAAAGTACCCCCTGTTCCTCCACTGGTACTGTTACCTCTAGGTTGTTACATGTCATTTTTTCTAACTTCCTGTCCTTACCTGTTTGGAGAACCCATTTACTATACCTTCAAACCTTATTCAGTCATGAAGTTTTCTGTGAAATGAGATCACCAATACTTATCAAGGTGTTATGTCATAGGTACTATGCTTGGTGCTAATCATACACTATCCAATTTAATCTCAACCACCCATTGTTATAGAGGAATAAAACAGACTCAGAGAGGTCAAATAATCTGCTCAAGGTCCCATAAAGACTAAGTATGGAAAGTAGGGCTCTAACACTACAGCCGGTATTCTTTTCACTATGTCAGGTTGCCTTTCTGAATTAATTAATCCTTCTTTATATCTACATCTTTTATTACATCTGACAAAGTAAATCAAATTTGTTTCTATGTTTTTCTCTTCCAATAGCCTATAAACCCACACTACTCAATCTTAGCTCTGTATTGTTTTCCTTTTTTAATAGAACAGGTGGACCTAAAGATCGGTATTTTTCAAAAAGTTTGAAAGATGGTGCTGATTGTCAGCAAAAATTGAGAGCCACTGAGTTATATTTCCAGACGATAAGACTATCACCAGGGGCACCTGGGTGGCTCAGTGGGTTAAAGCCTCTACCTTCAGCTCAGGTCATGATCTCAGGGTCCTGGAATCGAGCCCCACATTGGGCTCCCTGCTCACTGGGGAGCCTGCTTTCCTTCCTCTCTCTTTGCCTGCTTTTCTGCCTACTTGTGATCTCTGTCAAATAAATAAATAAAATCTTAAAAAAAAAAAAATGACTATCACCGGACTTTTTACCTTGGGGGTGACATAAATGTCTATAAACTTCACTGCTGAACTCACTGATACAGGTAAATCAATGAAACTGTAATTTTTCTTATAAAAAGTTTTCCTCTACTTAAAATGATTTAAATGTATAAATGTTTCTTAAAGTTCTGTCATACACATTTATCTGAGACCATCACAAAGAAATTTCACACTCAAGATTTAAAAGAGTTCACAATACAAAATTTTTGATATTTTTCTTAAATGAAACTTGGAAAATTTCCTTAAAGGATCAAATTTAAATTACTGTAATAATCCTTGAAACAGATGCAATTATGTATATAATTTAAATGTTATAGAACCCTTGGAAAAAATAATGTTTAAAAAAATTAATCTGTTTCACTTGCAGCTGAATATTATGAAATGAATGTGAACAGCAACAAAAGAAACTTTTCTCTACTTCCAGAAACCAAGATCACTGGTAGTCTGATTAAAATCTATACTTTTTATTTAGGTGCAACACTTGCACTGTTTCAGGAAAACTTCTGAAACCTAATGTGATGGAAAGCTGTCATCTGCTGGCTCATTATGATATAGCAGAATGCATCTGCAATATGAAAGGAGTAAGAAAAAATGATGACTTGACTATAGGTAAAAAGTAATGAATATTCTTTTTTTTTTTTTAAAGTAATGAGTATTCAAACATTCCAGTTTGGGCTTCAGGAAAGAAAATTTGGATGTGATACCTGAAACTCTTGATATTTCTTCTTTTTTTAAGGAACAAAGATGCTATTAAAACTATCCAGTACAAAGAGTTAATTTATCTCTTAATGTAAGGTCATCACTTTTTATAAATTGCTACTAAAAACAAAAGCCATAAGAAAAGAAATTAATGCCTCAGATTTTGAGTGTCACTGTAGCAGAAATATTTTACCTGAAAATACTCCAGGTCAACATTTCTACACCCAAATAATAAACAATTAAGATGAGAAATGATTAACCACAGCAAAATAGAAAATACTACAAAACATAAGCAATGACTAAAAAGAAAACAACAAAAACACCCACCTTGGAGGGTATGTGAAGCAGAAACATTATTCACTTTATCTCTTTAAGTAACCGTGGTCTCATTAAGATATATGCAAATATCAAAGATCCTATTCCGAGAAGTCTCGCTTTGAAAAGTATCATTTAAAGTTAACATTTAGGGGCACGTGAGTGGCTCAGTAAGTTGAGCATCTACCTTTGACTCAGGTCATGATTGGGATAAGTCCCATGTTGGGCTCTCTGCTCCGCGGGGAACCTGCATCACCCAATCCCTCTGCCTATTGCTCTGCCTACTTCTGCTCTCTCTGAAAAAAAAAAAAAAAAAAAAAAAAAAGGAAAAGAAAAAGAAAAGCCAAAACAAAAAAAAACAGCCCAAAAACTTAAAGTTAACATTTAAAGACTAAGATGTGAATTAAGAATCATATCCTCGGGCGCCTGGGTGGCTCAGTAGTTAAGCCGCTGCCTTCGGCTCAGGTCATGATCTCAGGGTCCTGGGATCGAGTCCCGCGTCGGGCTCTCAGCTCAGCAGGGAGCCTGCTTCCTCCTCTCTCTCTCTCTGCCTGCCTCTCTGCCTGCTTGTGATTTCTCTCTATCAAATAAATAAATAAAATCTTTAAAAAAAAAAAATCATATCCTCTATTACCTAAACAAAGAATTGTTAAATTTAACATAAAAATTCAATGTTAGCAATGCAGAATTTTTACATTTGTTGTTAAATGTTAGGTTTGATTTTTTTTTTTAAATTTTATTTATTTATTTGAAAGAGATCACAAGTAGGCAGAGGCAGGCAGAGAGAGAGAGAGAGGGGGAAGCAGGCTCCCTGCTGAGCAGAGAGCCTGATGGGACTTGTTCCCAGAACCCTGAGATCATGACCTGAGCCGAAGGCACAGGCCTTAACCCACTGAGCCACCCAGCTGCCCCTCTGTTAGGTATTTTATCTTTTTTTTTTTTTTTTGCTGCTCATGTGAAATGGGGTCTCCACTTCCATCTTATTTTCTAACTGCTGAGTACTATTTATAAAATTGAAAGTTCCTGTTACTTGTAAAATTTACCATCACAACATAAGCAAACTGGAATAATCTGACCATTTCCGTTCCAATTCTTATATCTCTCTTTTTCTTTATTGTGTTGGCTAATGCCTCCAATACCAAATCTAATGGTAGTGGTGATAGCAGGCATTAGTATTCCCCCTAAATTAAGATACTGATTTTTTGATTTGAGGCATATACATTTAAAAAAATTAAAAATGAGTTTCAAAATTTAGGGAGTTAATAGTATTTATGGAATTACATAATTTTTCCTTAGGTCTATCTGTTAAAGTAACCAAAAACCCAATACTTCTTAATTGTTTTCAATGTGTTCATAAGGGAAGTCCAGTTTGTTTTCCGCTGCAGGAAAAAGGTATGTTTCCAAATAATCAGATAAGCTTGTGTTAGATTATTTGCTCGGTTACACACATGTCAAACAAAAACATTTAAGTTGCTCGATCCAATTTACTCCTTACTTTCACTTTTACAAACAGGTCTCAAAACAAACTTAGATTTTCTTAAGTATGAACATAGTCAAATTAATAGGGTAAGTTCTTCCAGGTTTCATCCAGGCTCTTTTCTTACTCAACTTCCCCCACAAACAATCTCATCCATCTAGGCTTTAATTATCACATTCTAGAACTTGCAGATTGATCACTATAGCCCAACTCTCAAACCTGAGCTTCAGACCTCCCAGGGCTACTCTCTACTAGTTCTCTCCAACTGAATTCCTCAACTCAAACTGAGCTTAACAGTAACAGAACTTAAGTCAGAAACATGAGAGCCACCCCTGACAAAGCTCCTCACCTTCACTTATTTTTATCTCATAAATCTTTCAATTCTAGAATATCTGTACCTTCTTTCACCTCCTATGACTTGTTCTGGTCTAAGATGCCATTATCATTTTAGCAGCCTCTTCCTGACTGGTATTCAATCATATGCAACCCGACTAATCTTCTAAAAAGCCAATCTGATCACACTGATTCCCTGCTTGTGATAAAGATTTAAAAAAATATTTAATAAAGTCTATATAAGCCATTCCTATCTCACCAGTCACCTCCTCTTCCCTTTCCCCGTTTTTTCTAATGCTCTAAATTAGGCCCTCTTTCATTTATTGAAAGGCAAACATTGTTTTGTGCCCCAGGGCCTTTGCACCTATAGTCCCACTGCCTGAAACACTCCCATACATCCTTCAATTCTTAGATGAGGGAACAAATTTTCACATAAATTTTATAACACCCTCTCCCAAGTCCTATATTTCTTTCAGAACATAAGAACTGCAGTAAGTTATAGTCTGTAATCAAACACTTAATAATTTGAAAGTTTACTGTGCAAATTGTGTATCCTATGAAACACATACTGACAACCTGAAATACAAAAGTGATTTTCAAAAATCTTTTTTACTGCTTTCCAGAGTAGCGAATTAATCTCGTATTTCTATTCCATATATAAAAATAAGTCAGTGTCATGCTCCAGAGCAGCATGTTCCAGTCCAACTGAAATCCGACATGACCCCATGTATACGATTTTAACTCTTCCAACAGTCAATTAAAAAAGCAGATAAAATTATATTTTGCTTAATCCAAAGCATCTGAAATATTATTTTAATATATAATCAACCTAAAATAGATATCTTAACATTAGTTTTTGAATTCTGGTGTGTTTTTTTAACTTAGAGCACATCTACTTTGGACTGGCTTTATTAAAAAGTGTGACATGTGGCTAGTGGTTATTATACTGCACAACATATCTCCAGAAGATAATATTGTATTTCTTGTACTTAAATAGCTTACTAACATAATCAGAGTTATTTTAAAAAGAACATGGCATTAAGCAATTTTAACTTCATATCAAATAAGGACACATCTCCTGTTTAAACCATTCAAAAATGTTTAAATTATGCAAATATTCCAAACTCCTGAAAAGCCTAAATCCAAAATAAAAATTCAGGTAAACAGCTTAAAAAGTGCATTTTTACTGATAACCTGAGGAAATTAAAGGAAGATGGGTACTCTCAAACACTGCTTGTAGGTAAATTACTTTATTACAATCTCTTGGAAAGCAAATGGTTTCCCCTTTGATTTAGTAACTCCACTTCTAAGACTTAGTCCTATGGAAATAACCAAAAACAAAGTCAAAGATCACAAACTTTTTCACCAAGATACAGTATTATTCATGTATACACGTGTATATGACACTCATACCCACAGGGGGAAAAACTGAATGCAATCCAAAATGTTAAGTTATCTCTTTGTAGTGTGATTACTAATATTCCTTTTAACATGTATTATTCCTTTCAATAAATATTTATTGAGTGTTACTCTGTGCCAGGCATTAAAACAGATGGGTACCTGTCATTAAGGGCATACCTGTGTTCTTTAGATACTTTTCCAAATTTTTCAAATGTCTATAGTAAACATATTATCCTTTTGTAACTTTAATAACCAGAAAAATATAATATGGAGTGGATGCTGATTTGGGAAAATCAACTGTAAAGGGACATCCACCTGGGGAAAAACTTGAATATAGCCTTGAATATTAGTTTAGATGAAAGTTTTCTGAAATGGTAAGGGAAATTTAGTTGATTAAAACAAAACAACCTACAAAATAGTCTGTACGGAAAGACTGCAGTTTGTTAAAAGGGCAATACACACACACAGACGCGCGCGCGCATACACACACACACATAAATAATGTGGGGAAAGATACATGCTAAACTGTTAACAAGGCCATTTTTTGAATAGTAGGAATGTGATTTTTTCTTCTTCTTTTTTTTTTTTGCTTGCAAATTTTCTACAATGCCCTTGTAATTAAAGACTTTCAAAAATTAAAATATGTATGAGTGCTGTGAAGTGTGTAAACCTGGCGATTCACAGACCTGTACCCCTGGGGCTAAAAATACATTATATGTTTATAAAAAAAAATTAAAAAATTAAAAAATATATACACCCACTATTTCTGAGGATCTACTACATACAAAACTGCTAGGTTCCATAAGAGGTAGAAATGAATAAAAGGAGTCACAATCTTAAAGAAAACTGCAACTAGTTAGAAGAAACAACATAAGAGAAAAATAAAAGTAATTAACACAAGCCAGAATTTAAACATCAAATGAAGGAAAATATAGTTACAAAGATTCTAAGAAAAAGATCTTACTTGATTGGGAAGAGGAGGAATGGTGAAAATGATAAAAAGTTTTGTGGAGACAGAATTTGAAATTAAAAGGATTTTAACTGATAGAGATAATGGCAGGCATTAAAAATAAAGTATGGGGCAAGTGTCAAAGAAGAGTAAGTCACATAATAGTTTGGTCAGAATGTAGGATATATGAAGGAAGTAGGCAGTATGCTGGAAAAGCTGACTGTGAAGGCCTTGAATTTTCAGAAGAGAGTATCTCTGTAAATTTTTTGAATTTAGCAATGAGGAAATTACCAGAGGTTCCAATTCAAGAAAATGCCCATATCACTGTAACCACCTCCTAATAGAATCCTCCTGCTTCCACTCCTGCACTCCCATAGTCTATTTTTTGTACAGCAGCCAGACAGATCCTTTTTTTTCCCCCAGCCAGATCCTTTTATAACATAGATTATGTCACATCTCTACTCAAAAGCCCTGCAATGGCCTCCCATTTCACACAGTAAAAAGCCAAAGTCATTACAATTTCTACAAAGCCCTTCAACACTGCCCTCTTACCCTCTAACTCTGTGATCACATATACTACTTGCCCCCTTGCAATTCTTTGAATATTCCAGGCATACTTCCGCTTCTACCACTCTTCCCCTGTATTCTCCTCACCAACTTCAGGTCTGAGGCTTCCTCTGAGCCCATCATACATAAAACAGCAAGCCCCAACAATCACCACCTCCCACTCCAGTCTCTAAGACAAAAAGTTTGTAATCCCATACCCCTTCAAATGGACTGCTTTTCTCTGTGATACTTAACATCATCTGCCAGCTCTGTATTTTATTTTTTTAATTCCCATACACATACACACACACGCACACACTCAAGTGCAAGAAAATGAAGCTCAGTAAGGGCAATTTTTTCCTTATTTGTTCATTTCAGTACCCCCAGCATCTACAACAGGGCCTCATATATCGCAGCAAGAATGAAAGGAAGAGAATACCATGGTGTTAGATATTTAGTTGAAATGGTTTATGGCACTTTAAAAGTATTTACATAAATAGAACCTACAGTGAATATATTCTAATTTACTACTTTATTTTCCTCCGGGAACTATTCACCAAAACAGTGCTTATAAATTAAGCTTTGAGCATACAGACAACCTTTAATTTACTAGCAATTTATCTCTGCAAGGTTTACTTTAGTTATTAGAAATAGGGATGGTGGTGACTGAGGAAGAAAGGAGAGAGCATTAAACCTATTTTCCTTCATTTTCCATTCTCCCAAACTAATGAGCAATGATTCCCTACCTCTCTGCTTCCTCCCCAGTGTATAGTTTCTCACTTTTTCCTTTTCCCAGGGAATAGCTCTAACCCAGACCTATGTGTCCCAACCCCAGGGTAAAGCCAGAAATAGAAACCAGGAGTGTGATACAGGGCTATGGATGGTTGACAGAAATAAGAGGAGAGCCCAAGGCAAGGGAGATTCCTGCAGAGGAACCTTGGAAGGGGAACAATTCTTTAAATATTTTCAAGTTAGAACCTCCTTATATTTTAAAGGGAAGTCAATACAAAGTAACACTTAACTACTTCCCTATCCTTTATTTAAATACACAATACTAAAAGACAAAGTAATGCTTTACTTTAAAATGAAAAAACTGACCTTTTATTATGATTTCACGCACACAATTTTAGAAAAAAATATAATGAATGATCGAGTACCAACTAGCTGTGTTAAATCTTAATCTTTTACCAAATTGCTTCAAATGTACACTAAAGAGAAAAGCTACAGTTGAAAAACACAGGTCCTTCCTAGATCCTTTATCCCTCTTCAGTTTTTCAGAAGTAATTTTGATTCTCAGTTTGTATTTATCATTCCCATGAATGCTTTTGTACTTTTGCTACATATTCCATGATTCCCAGAAAATATATTGTATAGTTCTGCATGTTTTAAAAACTATATTAAAACTAGTTAAATATGATAAATAACTTTCATATTATATCCTGGTCTGTTACCAGCTGTTTGACCTTAGGCAAGCTACTTAACATCTGTGCCTCAGTTTCTTTTCTGAAAAATGGGATACCACATATAAGTTTATAGGGTTGTTATGAGGATTAATGAGTTAACATACTCTATATAAATCACTTAGATAAGTATCTCACTCATAGTAAGTACTGTATATCAATGTTACTAATTATCATAAAGTTGTAAAAGCACCTGTGACTGTATTATATCCACACTCTGAGAAAAGACTAATTATCGAATTGATAGATACATATAACCCATATAATGGCAGACATTTTTCGAAGTGTGAAAAAACTATAAATACTTATGAAGTTCAGGCTGGAAAGATTCACTAGCCTAATTAAAGAGGAACTGAAACTGCTAAGAGAGAACAAAGTCCTTATTTTTTAACTTACAAATTTTAGGTAACATTAAATTACAATATAAACATTTATTTAAATAATTTATGACAGTTTAAAAATATCTAAATACTTAATGGCCTCCTTTTATGAGTTTTGGGGAATAGGGTTAGGAGAGAAGGAGTACTTCCTCAATGAGAAGCTATTCAAAGACTTTTTAAACTGTTAAGGGAAGCACTTTAGGTCTCACACAAAAATAAAACATTTGGTACTCAAATTTCACTTGTTTTCTGAAGTTTTAACTGCAAGTAAAACAAATTAAAATTTTTAAAGTGATGTTTTATAATAGGATTCACCTAGATTACAAAATTTTCATAAAGACAACTGCATTCTGCAAAATTTATTAATGGAATTATGGACTCAGTATCTAATTATGGACACATTTGCTACAGGATTATTTTTATAATAGTCTCTAGGTCAAAAATCAGAAAACAGAAAAACAAATGCCCTATATATTATGCGAATTCTAATGAATTTCTCACAAAAGCTTTTTTAAAGGTTTTAAAATATATCTATACTTTGAAGCTCAATTCACAGATCTAATTGTTACACAAAGGAAATCAGTCTGATGAGCATATACTAGGTGTCATTTACAGAGCGAAATATTTTATACAAGATCTTTAAATCCATGTGCAATATCTTCATGGACAAAATTTACAAGGCTACCACAGGTACTCTTCTATAGAAATACACTCCCGCAAAGAGTTAAAAATGACTTAATAACTTAATTACCAAAGCCAACATTTAAGCCAGCAAAGCATATAAAAATGTAAATAAACTGCAAATTATATCAATGGAGTGATGCTGAAACATTTGTTTCACTAGAGTTTGGCATATTTTTCAATGTCTAAAAGGTTAACTGAGAGTAACAATTAAACGTAACATCAAGGCTCTAACGGTCTACCCCTCCCACCCTCAAAAGAATAAACACACAAAAACCAAAAAACCCCAATTCGGAGTATGAGAATGTACTCCGTGGAAGCCAGTGAAGAGGGAAGATTAAAGTTCAAAAGTAAAGTGTTACTTTTCTTCCCCTAAAGTGAGAACTCTGATATGGAACCACTGCTTTTGTTTAATTTGCCCCCTTCCCACGTCCCCACTACAATATTTAAAAGTATGAGTTAGTCTTTTCCTCGGCCCCCAAAGAGAAGATTCAATGGGAAACTAAGCTAAAACTTGCATTAATCACTAAGAGAAAAAAACCTAGCCACTCTCAGTACTTTCCTAATGGAGAAAAGACCCCTACCACTGTTCACCCTATACTCTTGTCCTTTGCCCAAGCAAGACACACTGCACCTGACAAACTGGAAGAGTAAAGAATAATGGTCCAATTTTGCGAACGCAATCTGGGGAGGAGACAGATTATTTCTTGAGGAGTGCAAGAAAGAAGCAAAAAAGATCCTTTCAAGGAAGGGATGCATGAGCTCTGGGGCTCTTCTCTGCCAGTTGGGAGGACTCAAAATCCGCTTGCTTCAGAGACCCTTGGAAGCAGCTACACTCCGGTCGCAGCCGGCCTCAGGCCTGGGAAAAGCAGAATGTTTACACCTGTCACGAGGATGGGGGAGGGAAAAAGAGGAAGCCGGAGCAAAGCCCCAAACTTCTCTACAGCTCCCGAGAGGGAGCGGCGGGCCGGAGCTTTGGCAGGTGGAAGCGGAGAGGCAGGGCGAGCCAAAAGCGGCCCCGGGGATGTGGGAACGGCTTACACTTCTCCGGCTGGTGCCCGGGAATGCAGGGAGGGATCTGTGCGCTTTGGACGCTGCCGACGGCGTCCCCGCACCCGCCGCGGAAGAGGGCAGAGCCCAAGTCCGGAGCCCGCAGGCCCGCAGAGCCGGCACCGTTCCCGTCTCCGCAGTCCCAGGCTCCGCGGCAGGCAGGTGCTCCCGACCCGGACAAGGGTCCGGCCAGTGGGCCGGGCCGGGTCCCAGCACCCTCTTACCCCGCGCGGCCGGGGAAGCGGAGCGGTGGCGCTTACCTGGCTCGTTCGGGGCGGCCGCGATGGGCATGGCTCAGGGGCCCGGGGAGTAACTGGCTCCCCGGGGAAGGACCGGCTAGTCCGACGCGGAGCTGGTGAGAGCGGAAGGCAGGCTGCTCACAGCCCTGTCAGCGAAGCAGCGCCATGGACGCCCACCCGGAGTTTCAGCGCTGTCGCGGGACCCCCATCCCATTACCCTCCGCCCTCTTCCGCCGCCGCCGCCTCCACCTCCTCCTCCGCCGAGACCCCCCGCCCACTCCACACACTCTCCCATCATGCAGCGGGGGAACCGCTGCCGCTGACACGTCACTTCCGGGCGCAGGTGGCTAGGTCGGGGCCGGGCGCTGGTGGGTGCAGGGGGGGGTGGGGGAGGACACTCCAGGGGAATTAGTGTCACAGAACGCTTACCCCTGCGCAGGCGCGGTGGTGCAGCGTGCCGGCCGCCATTTTGGGTGTGGGCAAGTTGCCCTTTTCCTTTACTTCCTTGCGAGTCATCGAGCTGTTGCGGGGAAGGACGTCTTTCCGCATTCCGCCTCCCGTTGAAGCTGCGCTCCGGGCGAGGGACAGGTGCTTTTCAGCCAATTCAGTTAGGACCTAGTTAAGTCTCTTGCTCTCCGAATAAAATTGCCAAGATTTTGAAATACAGAACCATATCTTCTCCACCAAAAACCTACCGGAGAGCCTTACCACCTTGCCCTTTTCGCCCCGAAAGACGACTTTTCCTTCAGTCCGCGTCCCTTCCTCTTTGTAATTAAAACTGACAGAAGAGGAAGCTGGTGGTTGATACATAACAAAGAGATTGTTATAAATCAACCCTAAGAGGGAAAGCACCCGCCGAAGACTGACAAATCGGCTTTGAGATCAACAGGGAAAAAAAAAAAAAATTGGGAATTTTGCTAACAGATGGAGACGGTGGTAATTTTTCATAGATGCTGCGGGAGAATACCCAATGAAGCTAAAGATACCAAATCAACATGCATTTCTCTAGCAGGGGTCATAAAGGATTCTTTTTCTATCATCAATCTTGAGTAGTTAATCATTTGGGTTTTTATAACCTTTCCCTCTTTTTTTTTTTAAATCAAATATGTGTTAGAACACCGGCCACTGTAAAAATCAGTCTACAAAGGTTTCAGAGATTATTGTTGTCGTCCGGGGTGATGAGCCCTGCTGAGCGCTCATTCTGCTCACTTTTGCCAAACCTGCACCAATAATTTGAATAATTTAAAATAGTTCCAAGATAGCAAAGCTCAACAGCTACGCAAAGAAACGAGGACGGAAAACACCCCCTCAGCCACAGAGAAGTGTCCACCCCCTTGAGTGGAGAAAATATACAAATCAGGGGAACGATAAGGACAAAAGCAGTTCATCACGGTTTATCCCGCCTCTGCAATGTTCTAGACAAATTAACTTGGAGCGCTAAAATAGACCCGCATTTGTCTTTTTACAACTCAATCGCTGCAAGAAATACGGAGACTGCATCAGTTTAAGTTGGAGTACCAATTGCTTTGTGGTGGTACTGGATTTTTTGTTATTGCTCAGTCACTAAAGAAAAATCTATATGGCTTGTCAAATTCCTATTGTATTTCGCCCCCTGCTGGTGTAGCTTGCGTGCAAGGGTGAAACAAAGTATGTGTGTAGGTCACTATAAATGTTTATTGACCAAGGAAAAAAATAAATGTGTAGAGAACTGGAAATGAATTGACTTTAGGTGAACACATGCTTGTTTTAATTTGATAGCTCTACTAAACAGAGATATTGGAGTAAGAAGAACATATGATAAAATCCTAAAGCAGATCCTACACCAAGAAAATGTTTAAATTGAAATAATGAATTGAAACATCAAAACGTTAAAAAGAAAACCCTGCTTTAGGAAAAATATCTCCCTGATCCATACATAACATGATTTATAATGTGATGATTTTTGTCAGATAAATGTAGAAGCCAATTCTATTTACTTAAGGACAACAATTTAAGAATCAGTGTCCAACTTTCAATATGGAAATTGAGTAGCTATTTGGTCAGATGATATGTGAGTGCAATCAACCAACTTGTAATTGGTAATCTTACACAGGATTCTGAAGACAGCATTCCAAAGCCTACAAAAATGTAGTACAAAATGACAGTTTTTGCTTCTGTTTTTAAGATGATGAACCTGTAGGAAACAATTACCAAAATTCATTGCATCTGAAAAAATTGCATTTGGATCTAGTGATGGTATTATTTTTGTTTATTTTTAAAAATCATGACCATAACTTCATTATCTAAGAATTTGCATCAAGAAAAGAAAAAGTAAATGATTATTTATCATTGTGTCGTATTTACTTCTAGTTTTTCCTCCTGTGCAGATTATTTTTACAAAGTTGTAATCATAATAAAGTTATGTAAACATAACTTTCCACTTAATATTATGCTCTAAGGGTTTCCTTCTTCTTTATTTTTATTTTTTTATAATTTTTTTTTTTTAATTTGACAGAGAGCGATCACAAGTAGGCAGAGAGGCAGGCAAAGAGAGAGGAGGAAGCAGGCGCTCTGCTGAGCAGAGAGCCCGATGTGGGACTCGATCCTAGGACCCTGAGATCATGACCTGAGCTGAAGGCAGAGGCTTAACCCACTGAGCCACCCAGGCACCCTAAGGGTTTCCTTCTATTGCTTAACATTTTATAAAACCTTAACTTTAATTGTCTACATGGGATTCAATGGAGTGGACATACTGTGATTTATCCATTATCCTATTAGTAGATATTTTCCATTATTACAAATAATACTCTAATGAACATTGTGTGCATGCGGCTTTGTCCAATTGTAGGATTTTTTTCCTCAATATAAAAATGATTGAGCCAAAAAGCTATTAAGGTTTTATTGGCACTTTTTCATATTATTTTCCAAAGGAATATACCAATTTACAATACCACCAGTAATGTAGGAATGTACCAATTTTACCACCTCCTTACCAGTAGTGGATAATAATTAAAACAAAAAAAGATGGAATTATACTTTATAGACTAAAAGTTGAAAGGAACTTAACTCATATTGTATAAGAAATCAACAAGCACAAAACCCCAGCACTGTGATATTCTGGAAAAGCAATAATATAGACTTGGATTTACAAATAGGTCTATCATCACTATGATTCTGTATAAATTACTTAACCTCTCTGGACTTCAGTCTTCTTATATGTCAAATGAGAGGGTAAAACTAGATCACAGGCTCTCTACATCTTTAGGACAAGTAAATGGCACATGTATCTCTTTGAGGATATGGTCAAAGCTTCAGTCCTTTCTGCAGAAAATGCTCATCCCACAGAGATTCAGATTTCTTAGACCTCCTAAAGCTCATTCACAAAAGAGGGTCTGTGAACCTCAGCTTCAGAAACCCTGCATCAGATGCCTTCCAAGGTCCTTTGCATCTGCACATTTTCCTAGGATTTCATTTTATGATCCAGTAAACACTTTCTGGCTAAGTAATACTTTTTAGTGGACAAATAAATGGTAATACATTCATAGATTGATTACTTTTCAGCACTTAAATAAACTAGGGTATAGGTATCAATATGGTTGGATTATAAAAACAAGAGTGAAGCTTCAGAATGGGTAAAATGTGATATGAGTTTTATAGTGTCTGTGAGTTTTAAAAATGAATGAATGCTTTATGGACATAAATTTTATATAATAAAGTATAAAAATATGGACTGGAATGATATACACAAAACTCACTAGGAGCAAGTATGGAATGGGTCAGAGAACACTAAAGGAGACTTTATCTGTAATTGCAATGTTTTATATCTTAAAGAAAATCTGAAGCAAATATGACAAGCCATTTACAGTTTTTTTTTCTAGCTTTAACTGACAAATAAAAATTGTATTTACTTAAGATGTGTAATTGATGTTGTGAAAAAGTCATATACATTTAATTCTAGGTGGAGGGTACATGGATGCATGTTATCTAATGCTCTGACATGCTTTGTATTCATTTTTACATGAATAGCTTTTCTAGAGCTAGTTAGTTTAAAACCATGAATTGTGTATAGCATTCTAGAGAGTTCCTGATGTTTTGTGCTAATGCTAGTATCTGAGATTTGTACAACTTTTCAAAGCTTTTCACTATACTATCTCTCCTGATTCTCACACAGTCCCTGTAGAGCCTCTAGGGTCCCTCCCACAAACTCTAGGCTCCCCCAAACTTAAAAATCATTCCAGGAGCCAAACTGCCACACTGGTTTTCTGGAGAGCTTCCTACTGGCATTTTGGGCCTCTACTGGTATATCAGAACTGACAGAGACAGTAATTCTGACCTCTGGTTCCATATTAAGTATGCCATACCCTAAATTCTTACAGCACTGTGGACCCCTGAGGTAAATGTTGGTGTAGTACTTTCCTAACAGGAAATCAGGCCAGAATCTCCCAGAACAAGGCAAGAGGCACTTGAGCAGGGGCTATGCTGGGAACTTAACTCTTCTCTGGGGTAGAGGAGGACTTGTTCTCAGACTGCAGGCAGGATCTTTGCCTCCCGTCATTAATACCATCAAGATGAGTGTCTCTCCTCTCAGGTAATCAAGTCAGTCTAAGGCTCAGAAGCAGAGAGCAACCCCATGGAGCTGGCTGTCACTTCTCTCCACACCTTTAGTCCTGCTGTAATCCTTTCTTAGACTATTTTGTCTCACCCAGCCTGTGTGCATTATTTCTGTTTGTCCCTCCCCCACCTGAAAGACAAAGGCAATCGGACACAATGAGCCCCTAATGTGATGCAGATCATAGCTAAAATACACAGATCACAGAAAGTATGGAGATGGCAGAAGTACATAGTATTCTCGCCAAATACATTTAATCTGAATCTCATTAAGCCTTTAAAACGACCTTCCAGTTTATAGGAAATACTGGAGGAACGAGTTAAGCAGGACTGCTGAGAAACAACTGTACCAGTCCAGTACATGGATTATTCTACAAACAAATAACTCATTCTCTTCAAAAGGGATAGTCTAAGTTAAAAGAGACTACTTAAGAGAAATTACAACCTAATGCACTTTGTGGTTCTTGATAGAATCGTTATTTGAATAAACCAGTTATAAAAGACATTTTGGGGGGCACCTGGGTGGCTCAGTGGGTTAAGCCTCTGCCTTCGGCTCAGGTCATGATCCTGGGATCCTGGGATCTAGCCCCGCATCTGACTCTCTGCTCAGCAGGGAGCCTGCTTCCCTTCCTCTCTCTCTGCCTGCCTCTCTGCCTACTTGTGATCTCTCTCTGTCAAAAAAAAAAAAAAAAAAAGACATTTTGGGGAGAGAGGAAATCTGAGTATGTACCGGCATTAAGTGTTCTGAGTAATTATTAATTTTTAAAATAGATTAATGGAATTATGGATATGCATGAGAAGGTCCTTACTTTTTGGAGATGCCTGACATGTAATGATATATATATATATAATTTATTTTAAAATGGTTCAGGAAGAAATGTCTAGGTGGCTCAGTTTGTTAAGCGTCTGACCCTTGGTTTTGGCTCAGGTCATGATCTCAGGGTCCTGGGATTAGCACCATTGTTGAGCTCCCTGCTCAGATCAGGGAGGGAGACAGTCTTCTGGTCTCCCTCTCCCTTTGCCCCTCCCCCTGCTTGCTCTCTCTGTCTCTCTCAAATAAATAAATAAATCTTTATAAATAAAGAGATAATAAGATGGTTCAGGTCTTTACGTAGAGATAAAACAAATATGGCAAAATGCTAGAAATTATTAAATTGAATCTAGGTGGATGTCCTAGTGTTTATTATGCTGTTCTTTTTACTTTTCTGCTATTTTGAATATTTCATGATAAGAAGTAAAAGAAAAGGCTATTAAACAATACCACCTATACCGATGAGGTCTGGGTTTCCCTTACATTTATTTCCAAATGACTGCATTCCCTAGGCAATCAGTATCTCATACACATTTCTGGTTCTGGAGCAGACCTTGTAAACTGTGGTCTTGTAAGGGGTTTTAAAGATGTAGAAAGGAGAAAACAAGCAAGGACTGCAACTTCCAAATCAATTGTAATTAGTTTAAATCCTCTAATACGCACAAATACAGTAGAATTACAGCTCTGCTCAACAAGGAGCTGTTCTAATGCAGTGTTAGCAGGGCACAGAAGGAATTATCAAGAGTAGAGCACTATTTAAGTGGCAGTCTCTGCCGAGCCCTCTCTGACTTTCCAAGACTGTTTCTTCTGCTTGAAATGCCTTTCTTCCTGATTCTTTCAGTGGATGATTATCTCTTTCTTTTTTCTTTCTCATTTTGAAGAGCTCAGAATCTGAACCCCTTTCCTATGTTTGGGAAAATTACCAATATATGAGTCTAGGTGGGAGGCAACGCCTTCCTCCCTGTTTAACGGCTGAAAGGGCCAATGTAGGGAATTAAGGACCCTGCAGATTTTTGCCACTCTGCAATTCTGTGATGGAGTTTATCAGTCTTCTTGAGTGTGTAGTATGTAGCCTGTGGCTTAATTTGACCCACAGAATGAATGGATGGGGTGCTGCGTAAGTTCTCAGGCTGAGCATTAAGAGAGCTGAAGCTTCTCACTTTGCTGCTTGGCACGACCATCCTGGAAGAGAGACATCACATAAAACATACAAGTCCCCTGACCACAGCATGCTGTGGGAAGCCCAATCTCCATGAGGATGGGAAAAGTGACCTATGCTGAACTCCCAGCCAACAGCCAGCTATGTAAGTGAGCTGTCTGGGACCTTCCAGGCAGACGAGTGTTCAGATGATTTTTAGACCCAGCAGGTACAGCTTAGAGCCGAAGAGCAAACAGCTGAGTCCAGTCATTCCATAGACTCTTGAAATATAATGGTCATTGCTGTTTTAAGCCACTAAGTTCTGTGGTAGTTTGTTACTCAGCAACTGGCAATGAAAACAGGAAGAAACTTCCTTTCTCAGCTTCCTTTGCTGCTGCAAAGGTGGAGCATGTGATCCAGGCTTTGCTGAACAGATGCCCCTCCCCAGACTTGGAATTAGAAGCTAATTAATAATAGAAGCAAGAACCACAGAGAACTTCCTCTGAAGGTGATGGCCGCTCTCTTGGTGACACTGAGCTTCTGAGGCAGCAGGGTCCGGGACTGCCTCATATCCAGGGTCAGTGGCGTGGTCGAGACCAGTTTCTGCAGCCTCCTCACTGGACCAGATCTATGGCATGATTTGGGGGAGATGTTTCTGGCTGTTTGGACTCTAAGCCTGGTTCTGGAATCATATAGGAAATTCTGTGAGCTACCTAATATTTTAAACAGTTAATGTCCATTTATGTTGCTGGAGACTAAGAACTCTGACAGATAACCTTTAACCTCTGTGGCTTCTGTTTCTTCCTTAAGATAAAATTCAAACCACAAGAATTACTCCTCCGGGAAACCTTCACTGACCTCTTCCCTGTACTCCCTGCCCCCCTCAAATTTGTTTCTTCTCTTCTAAGCCCTTGTCGTGCTTTGTGTGTATCTATAATATTGTTCTTATCACATCCATTGTAATTTCTAATTTCCTGAGCTGTCTCTCTCACTAAACGCATAACTTTAAAGGAAAGAACTATGTTCTTCATCTCTGTATCTCTAGTGCCTAGTATGATGTTTATCTAATATTTGTTAGGTGAGTGAGTAATTGAGTGCATGAAATTGATGGTATGAAATTTAGTATGTTTGTAACAGCTCTGGACATAAATTGTTACCATTTCTAAGGTTGTTTTTTTTTTCTTTACAATTTACATTCTTGTCATAATAGAACATCGATAAGTTTCTCTTGACAAGAAAAATAGAGCAAATTTTGGAGTATTGCTTTTATAAAATACCACTGTAAATTCTTTGAGTACTACCGATACCCATAATATTAATGGATCCCTTCTTAATCTAGTAACTATTTCCCTTTTGTGCACTGCCAGACATTTTCATTGTTATTCCAATGATTACTTTTATTCTTTTTTTGATGTAAAAATGTTGAAAGTGTGGGTTTAAGAAACCCTTTTAGTGGTATCCCCTAGAGTACTTTAATTTAGGCACTTGAGATAAAGAGTTGTGTAAAAAAGTAATTTTATTTTTATTTATTTTTTTGTTAAAGATGTTATTTATTTATTTGACAGAGAGAGATCACAAGTAGGCAGAGAGAGAGAGGAGGAAGCAGGGAAGCAGGCTCCCCACGGAGCAGAGAGCCAGATGCAGGGCTCTATCCCAGGACCATGGGATCATGACCTGCCTGAGCCGAAGGCAGAGGCTTTAACCCACTGAGCCACCCAGGCGCCCCTAAAAAAGTAATTTTAGAAGTAAAGCGATGACAGATACACATTATGAAGCTTCTAACCATGTGATTTAGTGGAGTCATAGCAAACTGTTCTCATTTGAGAACAGCATCAGGTTAAAGGTTAATGAAAATATTTATATGGCCAAAAATCCAGCTACTGAATCAAAAGTTTCCCACTGTATCAGGATCCCCAGGCTTGGAGCATAGTCAGCTGTGTCTTTCAAAGTTCCACAGATGATGGGGCACCTGGGTGGCTCAGTCATTCAAGCATCTGCCTTCAGCTCAGGTCATGATTCCAGGGTCCTGGGATCAAGCCCTGCATTGGGCTCCCTGCTTAGCAGGGAGCCTGCTTCTCCCTCTCCCACTCCCCCTGCTTGTGTTCCCTCTCTCACTGTCTCTTTGTCAAATAAATAAATTAAAAAAAAAAATCTTCAAATTTCCATAGATGATAATGATGTGCCAAAAAGTTGATAACAAGACAAGGGACTATTTTTTTTTTTAAAGATTTTATTTATTTATATGTCACAGAGAGAGAGAGATCACAAGTAGGCAGAGAGGCAGGCAGAGAGAGGAGGAAGGAGGCTCCCCGCTCGGCAGGGAACCCGATGTAGGACTCGATCCCAGGACCTGAGATCATGACCTGAGCTAAAGGCAGAGGTTTTAACACACTGAGCCATCCAGGCGCCCCCAAGACAAGGGACTATTTATCCACTTTTGGCCATGAGCTTATTATTTAACCATGTAACAACATTAGCCACTGTGTTAAGGCACTGTCTCAGGTGCTGTGAAGACAAATATGAACAAGATAGTTCTTTTTTTTTTTTAATTTTATTTATTTGACAAAGAGAGATCACAAGTAGGCAGAGAGGCAGGCAGAGAGAGAGAGAGGAAGAAGCAGGCTCCCTGCCAAGCAGAGAGCCCAATGCGGGACTCTATCCCAGGACCCTGAGATCATGACCTGAGCCGAAGGCAGAGGCTTAACCCACTGAGCCACCCAGGTGCCCCAAGATACTTCTTAGCCCTCAGCAATCTGCAGCCTGGTATCAGGTACATGTAAAAATTTTACATGTTTTGTGCACTTTTCTGTATGTTTCATATTTCAGTAAAAGAGTCGTTAACAGTTTCTACCTCATGGACCTATCCGAGGTTTAGATGAGATGCAGTAAATATGGCACAGAACATGGGGCTTGGAACATACTAAGTACCAGCAAATATTAGCTGTCTCTGATGTGGTTATTCCATGAGTGTTGTATTCCTACCGACTGGGAGATAGAACTGATCTCTTCCTACTGTATCAGGTGCCTGGAGTGTGGATAGACCCCTGAGGACTCCTGAGCATGGGTTCAAGTGGATCAGTGTTTCAGGATCAGTGTTCCAAGACCATTCCTTCCATGATGTTCTCAAAACAGTTTCTGGACTGGGAAAAAGCAAGGCTGAATCTTGGGTTGTACTAAGGGATAAAAGAGAACATGCAAAGAAACATGCAATAAGGGAATGGTTGGTGGTTCCTAGTCCCTGGGAGCTTTTATGAGCTTATGAGGGTGCTTTTATCCTTCCATCAGTATTATGCACATATGATACTCAAATGTTTATTGAATGAATGAGCACAAATGTTGAAAATGCATCAGTGTTAAGTCTGTGTTACCTTCTTTAAAAATGTGTCCACCCTGAATCCTAGCGCATTGATCTGCTCCTGCTGAGAGAATCCAAGTTATCCATCTTTTGTAATACCCAGCCTGGAGGAATGTTATTGAAGTTCACTCTTGCCAGCTTCATCACAGATTAGCAATCTAGATCTGCAAATACAGAAATTCTAAATCTTTTGGCCATGTATGGCAACCACTTTCTGGTGGGGTATTTCTCAAGACTCCTGTTGCTATGGACAACATGGTTGTTTACATTGAAAACTCTTAAAATCTATGAAAAAAAGAATCCTAAAACTGAAAAGTCGATTTAAGAACATAGCGTATTACAAGGATGGTATACAAAAATCAACTCCGGGGGCACCTGGGTAGCTCGGTGGTTTAAGCCTCTGCCTTTGGCTCAGGTCATGATCTCAGGGTCCTGGGATCGAGTCCTACATTGGGTTCCCTGCTGAGTGAGGAGCCTGCTTTCCCCCTCTCCCTCTGCTGCTCCCCCCTGCTTTTGCTGTCTCTCCTTCTCTCACTCTCTGTCAAATCAATAAATTCTTTAAAAAAGAAATCAACTCTGTATGTATTCTATCAGTAATCCAAAAAATGATCTTTAAAAATACCACTTATAATAGCATTCAAAAACAAAATATTTGGAAGTGAACTTGATAAAAATCTGCAAGACATTTATTCTGCTAATAATAAAGCATTGTGAGAAACTTTAGCAAAGACTTCAGTGAATGGAAATATATAATATTCATGCAGCAGAAAACTTGACATTGTTAAGGTGGCACTTTCTCCCAATGTAACCTATAGATTCAACACAATCCTAATCAAAATCCCAAGCAGCAATTTTTTCTCCAGAATTTTTTTTAATTGAGATATGATTGACACCATATAACATGATACTAGTAGTTTCAGGTATACAAGGTAAATGATTTATTTGTATATAGTGAGAAATGATCACTACAATAAGTCTAGTTAACATCCATGACTGTATTTAAATTTGAAACAAAAAACCAGAAGTATAGTTTTCCCTAAGAAGAGAATCAGTTTTGGGGTGCCTGGGTGGTTCAGTCCAGCTCTTGATTTTGGCTCAGGTCATGATCTCAGGGTAGTGAGATTAAACCCCATGTGGGGCTCCAAGTTCAACTCAGCCGGGTGAGGCTGTGTGAGGTTCTCTCTCCCTCTTCCCCCACCCCGCTCATGCACATGCATGCTCACTCTCTCTAAAATAAAGAAATTTAAAGAAAAAGGACAAGAGAATAAGTTTTTATTCAATGGACTCTATGAAAAAAATCACTTGGATCTAAAATATTTCATTTATTCAGTGTTGTGTTGAAAATTCAGCTGATGAAGAAGCTGAAATCGGGACCTAATAAACTAAACAAAAAGCCTTTGTTAGTTGGCTCCTGGGATAGTGATGAAGTTTGCAGATTAGTGTAAACTTGTCTGTGTGCTGATGTCCTTCAAAGTACAGCTTTCTCTGTTGTCCTTGATTATAGGAGGATAAAATCACAGAGCCTTTCTACAGAGCCTTGCCCATGTCAAATATAAACCTAGGACCTCTAAATGGACAGGAAGGCTTGTGATAAAGGATCACACAGTTGTGGAAGGTAGTAAAACAATGATAGGAAATGATGACGGTTCACAAATTACCTTAGTGTTCATTACAGAGAGATACATATATGAAATCCCATTAAACTCAAAGCATTTTTTTTCCCCTTCTCCCTTCTCACTTGTCTCTCAGTTTTCCTCTTTAAGACCAGACAGTGTGGTTTCTGGTGTTTGAGGCAGCAAGAACCAGCTCCATTATCTTCCTTTTGCAGTGGTTTAAAAATAAATAAATAAAAGTTCTTCTGACAGTTTATAAACCTAAAACTCAATGAGGAGTTTTGTTTCTTCTGCAGCATGCTTAAAAAAAAATTCTGAGCTGGGCAATTTGTTCTGGCAGTGGCCATCACATCACAACCCCATGTGACTTGCAGAGTAGCTGGCGGGACACTCTCTAGATAGTTCTCTCTCTGGGATCTCTCTCGCCCTTTCTTTTCTCCTGCCCACCCTTCTCCCAAAGCTGCCTCCTCCCAGCTTCCCTGTACGAGAACAGGCTCTCGTTCTCCACCGTCACCTTTAGATGTGCTTGGTATGTGTACCTTCAATCCAACTGACAAGGCAAGCGTCTTTGGCCTTAACCAAGCAGATCACCAGTTGTTCCTCAATCCTACCCTGGGGATCTCAAGATATCGATGTAGTTTTGTTTGGTTTCATTTATTTTCCAAAGATGGAATCATCTGACTCCAGATACAGTTTTGGGCTAATTACTTTAAAAAAAAAAAAAAACCACTCAGTTGTATATTATGGACATTTCCCCCATCAGTTCATATAGTACTTTTCTCTCCTTTTAATGGCTGCATAGTACTCCACAATGTGGCCAACTATGCATTAAAAAACAAACAAACAAATGAATGAATTCCACATACTCTATTATGTTTTACTGTGACAGATAATGCCATGATTTCTTCATCAGGGGAGTAGGCAGAAAGTGGAAGTAAGTTTGGAGCATGTCAAAGGACGGGCTGCAAGTTTGGTTTTGGATATGATGATGGCTACAGTAAGTCTGAAGTCACCTCTAGAATGCACCTGGATGCCTTGGAAATGAGGTGAGAGTGAAGGAAGGAGGAATTGGAGAGGGAGGCAAGGAGCTGGGACAATGCCTGGATCAGTGAGCAGGTCTTGTTCTTCCTAGTATCCCAGTCCTTTTTAGGCAAACAGTGAGTTCGTTCAATTACCAACATGGTGTTAGCCCAGCGTTAATGCATCTCTTCTCAACGTAACGTTCTAATGACTGGCTCTTCTATATCTTAGTTTGGGATGATGGGCTGAGACCAATTTAGGGAGGGTTTTAAATTCTGTGCCAAGGAGTTACCACCGTAGGGAAGCTGGTAATGGATTGTGCTTGAGTTGAGACCTCCGTTCTCAACTCAGAAGTTTGCTTTGCGACCACTCAAGCGTTCTTAGGAGATAAACAGCACAATTAAAGAACAGCCAACTGTGGGAAAGAACACAATATATCACCTGTCTGGTTGTGTTTCAACTCAATTGTTTACTTTTATCTCCAGGGGTAACCATTCTACTCCTTTAACTTCATTTTATTTGTACTCTCTTACTGTATAGAACTATGTTCCCATGGACACTATAGCCCTGTTGGTTTCTTCTCTTTTTGCCTACTCATTGGTTCATAATGCACACTTGCAGCATTTTCTAGCATAACTTCTAAAGGTAAATACACTTGCCCACCCCCCTGCCCAAGCCTGACTTTTCTAAAGCATTTGACTTTACAGTTACTTTCCCTTGCAACAGAATCACTTTTTCAGTCATCATTTATTTGGGGAGATGGTAATTTCTTAGAAGGCATATTTTGCAAAGAGCAAAGTAACTCCAATAATTATAGTGATATATAAAATGATATCATCTGCATATGCTAAACTATATATTATATGATCTATATGCTAAACTACTCAACTAACTACAATCTAACACAAGCCCTCAAGTAACAAAATGTCGTAAATTCTCAATTTTGTAGAGTATATTTGAATCTCTTGATGCTATTTATTATTATTTTAACTCTTAATTCCATTTTCTCTGCAGGCATAACTTCACAGGAGACTTATTCTCTTTCCTTTTGTCATTGATCACCTTTGGTTGAAGCTTGGCTCTGCTTCCCAAATCTCCTTCTATGTCCACTCTGTTCTTGGGTTCTGCTTTGGGCAACGTGCCATGGGGCTTCTCTTTGATCTGGGGTTTCCTAGGTGGCATTACTCACTCTTTTTGCTCGGGACCAAGTGAGTACAACTTTTCTCACTGCTTCCTGCAAGCTGCCTTTTTCTGAAAGCTGGAGCCCACAAAGAGCCCCTTTAGGGCTTGGAAGAAAGTGCTGTCAACATTCAATACCTTGTTTCAGTCTCTTTCATTTTTCTCCCTGCCAACCTTTCCCTATCCCTTTCTGGAGAGCTGTCTCCTTTCCGCCAGGGCTCTCAGCCTTCATTTCCCTAGGAAATGATTTTCTTAGTCTCTCCACAAAAGCTCAGGAGGAAAGAAACTGGCCTTTCATTCATAATTGGCCACTGTATGGTATGGGATGCAGTGGGAGTAGGAATAAATGTTCTCCAGAGTTGACATAAATGCATCTTCTAACCAAAACCAGCTGCTGGGTGTCACTGGAGTGGGTAGAAAGCTTACTGTGTTTGGAATGATCAATGATGAGATTACCAGAAAGTCAATGTGTCAAGGAGTGACTTAGAGTATCTTACTGGATGAGGAAATGAAGATCGATTTATTTTATTTGTGGTGTATATGAATGGGTACTTGTGTGTGTGTGCACGTGCATTTATGTGGGATTTCCTTCCTTTGTAAAGGAGCTGAGCTAGCTTCTGAAATTGAGAGGGCCAGCCTCCAAGAGGATAATTAGGATTTTAAGAGCTTACAGTGAGTGGAAAATTTCATTTCTCTAAGTATTGAGAAGTACATGCTAATAGCTATTCCAGCCACTGGTTAGTCGGCCAGGGATTCCTATCAGACTCAGACATTCAGATAGATGATCCCATAAACACTACAATCAGCAGAGACCTATAAAGACTTTTCTGGAGAAAGTCAATCTGTATCCAATGCATTATCCAGGTATGTTTGTTTTTCAGATTCATGAGTCATTTTGTTGTCAGAACAGCTTTCAGTCCTCTTAGCTTTCTATTGTATTCATCGAGGCAGCTGTTCCATATTCTTCTCATTCTCCTTAAAAAAACTTCTGACCTCCCTCTACTGCCACAGATGAACTCTACCCCTAATTTACTGAGAAGGTCAAGGCCTCAGCTCTTCTCTCTACTCTCTCAGTTTTGTCTGCATCTCCATCCATCCTTTGTCTCACCCCCTTCATTCTTTCTATTTCCAGAGAAGCCACATCCTATTTTTCACCCCAAAGCTAGCCTTTCCTGGGGATCTTCTCCAGTGATTCTCCACTTAATCCCCAATGTTCATTAGCACCCTCTTGCTGGCACCCTCAAGTTCTTGTTCTCCTCTAGCTTCTCAAAGCAGGTCCTGTAGTCTTGACTGAAAAACCTATACCACAGTTATGCTTTCCTGTCAGATTGCTAGCTAACCTGTCTTTCTGGAAAGTGTAGGCTATAGCCGATTTATCTGGAATGATCGCAATTTTTATTAAAACTGGCCTCTCAAAGGTCATCAATGCACTACTTAAACACCACACCCTATGACCTCATGCTGCTGATTTCTGTCACCCTTGATACTCCTGACTGTGGGTCATATGTAGGAAAGGGAGGCAGTGGGGGTTGGAGAGGGAGAAGAAGGTAAATGAGATTGCAGAGGGGAGGTGCAGTTTTTGCAAGCTGCCATTACTGAGGTAAAGCTGAGACAGACATACCAGGACCTTGGGCTTGGTTCCTTTTCATGGAGGCTGGAGGGAGCCGAGTTGCCTCCCAGACCCTGTTGTCAGAGCCCTAATGGCAGACCCTGTACATCCTGGTGGACTTGGGCATGGGGTTGTTTGGACAGAGGACTGGCCGTATGACTTTTGTTTTAAAGAAAGGAGTTGGACAGACACCCCAAGGCTCACATCAAATATCTATATCTATATACAACATATAATAAATAAATAATATACAATATATAATAATATATAATACATAATAGATATCAAATGTTAAATCTTTCAATCTTTCTTACTTTATGAAGTCAGGCATATTGACAATGTTCAACCTGAGTGTTTCTAATCAAAAGCACCCACGTCACTCCAAATCCAACACTATACTCAAGAGTGGAAGATAACCTTGGATACTTTCTCTTTCTTTGGATTCTTACCATAGTTTCCACAACACCATGCTATTCCTCCCTCTCTGGTCTTCCTCTCTTACTGGTTCACCTGTCGCATGACCTGTAATAGTCAAAACACCCTGAATTCCCCTTCATACTGATTCTCTCAGTACATCCACCCTTGATTTCTCTTTCATTCCCATGCTCTCCGAAAGCCTGGTAAAGCACCCTCCTCCTCTGATGTGACCAAGAGGATACTAGGTCCTAGGAGGCACAGTTTATTGTGGATAATCTGAAAGATGTGCAAACATGCACCAGGCTACCCCGCCCTAATTCACCAGTTTGGAAGTCTGTGGGTAGTGATGGTGGCCACAGTCATTCATGCTGGAGATTACAAGTTCTTATAGAAACATCAGTGCACATTCCACAATTCCCTGGATATTGCCACATTCTTTCATTGTTCATGATCTTTAATTTAATGGCTCATTTTGTAGTCTTATACCAGAGGGCCCAGTTCTTTGAGAGGCTTGAGACGCACTGATGGATAATGATAACTCATGAGGAATGTAGAAGGAAAGCCAGCATTAGAAAATTACTATTTGCTCACCATCACAGTAGTAACTGCTTCAGGCAAGATTCATCAAGGACAGCTAAAAAAACTTTTTTTAAGTTTATTTATTTAGTTTAGTAATCTCTACTCCCAACGTGGGGCTCAAACTCACAACCCTGAGATCAAGAGTCAATGCTCGTTCCCACCGGGCCAGCCAGGTGCCCCAAGAAAAGCTAAGAATTAATGGGCAACAGTAGGATGAGAAACAAGATAAGAATACAGTCTCAAAGTATCCCCCCATAAAATACTTACTACAAAGCTAAAATTAGTCATTTTACAATGGAGAAACCTGGCAGATACCACTTTAACCAAGGGATCAAAGGAAACGCCATCATGAATGGGACAAAAAGGCATCATGTGCTCTGAGAAGAGCCTCATGGCATCTGGAATATTCATGACACAAATGCATAACCTCAGATCTAATAATGAAGAAACATTAGACAAACCCAAACTGAGGCATATTCTGCAAAAGAACTAGCCTATATTCTTAAAACATGTCAAGGTCATGAAAGAACAGTCTCAGAAGTGATTAAAGAAACATGACAACTAAACACGACCTATGGTTGGGAGTCTAATCCTGGACCAGAGAAAGGACTTTAGTGGGTCAACTGGCAAAATCTGAATAAGGCTCAAAGATTACATATTATTGTTTCAATGCCAGTTTTTTGATTTTGGCAATTACGCCATGGTTATATATGAAAATTCCCTTTTTTTTTTTAAGAACATATACAATGAGATATTTAGAGATCTTTGGGTATCCTGTTTGTGATTTCCTCTCATATATTTCAGAAAGAACTGCATGTGTGTAGAGAGAGGCTGAAAATAATAAAGTGTGATAATATATTAACACTTGGGGAATTTGAGAAAAGTATATGGAAATTCTTTGTACTACTTTTGTAACTTATCAGTCTCGAATACTTCACAACATAAAATTTAAAAATATCTCAAAAAATCTCATAATAATAATAATACCAACTTTTATTGAAGACTTGATGAATACTTACTAAATACTCTTCAAAGCACTTTGTATGTGTAATACCTTTTAATCTTTACATTAACTGTATGTGGCAGGTTCTCTGACCATCTGCATGTTAAAGATGAGGAAACAGGTGTAGCGAGATTAAAAGACACACTGTTGGAAATATTTGAGCCATAATTTTGAGAGTCTCTCTAATTCCGGAGCTCATGCACTTCACCTCTGTGTCATGTATAATTTACTAAAGATTGCTTAGATTAATCAGCCATCTGGCTGGCTAGCTCAGCTCTCCAGAAAATTCTCAGTGACATCACATCATGTAGATATAACCAGGTGGTTTTGACTGGGACTATATTCAGTTTTAAAACACAGTGTGTTTTTCTTTTCTTCTTCTTCTTTTTAAAAGATTTATCTATTTCTTTTAGAGAGAAAGAGAGCATGTGTGTGTATGAGTGGGGGGAAGGGCAGAGAAAGAGAATCTCAAGCAGACTCTCTGACCAATGGGGAGCTTGATGTAGGGTGGGATCCCATGACCCCGAGGCCACAACCTGAGCTGAAACCAAGAGTCAGACGCTTAACCAACTGAGCCACCCAGGCGCCCCTTTAGAGAGTTTTAAACAACGGTAAGGAAGAGACTGATACTTCTTACCTGTATCCAGTTCTTTCTCCTTCCCCGGACACTAAAGGCTACACTTCTCAGCTTCCCTGAACCTAGGCAAGGCCATGTGACTAATTCTAGCCAATAAAGTGTGAGCAGCAGTGATGCGTCTCATTTCCAGTGGGAAGTATATAAGGGCAAGTGTGTCCCCTCCATGCTCTCTCTTTCCTGTCCGTGGTGACTGGGAAACTGATACGTTGAAATGGTAGAGCCACAAGATGGAAATGATCTGGATCCTGGAGTCAGTACATGGAGGACAGAAGCCTAGAAGAATAACCCCACCCTGCTGAATTTTGTCTGAACAAACAAACAAACAAACAAACAAATCTGTGAAATTAAGCCACCAAGCAGTCAGGGTTTATTTATGATCACAGCTTAGCCTAACCTAATATGCAGACTACAGGGGTTTAAATCCTTGCAAGGGGCCTGACTAGCACACAATTAAAATGAATAAAGTAGCTGTCCATGACCTGGGAGTGGGAGAGGAACTGTGTTGAACTGGAAGTACTTGTGCCATTATAGAAGAGCAGGGCTCAGATCTAGCTCGTTCTCTTATGAAATATTTTGGTGCCACCACTGCTAGGTCTTAACTGAATTTTTCTTCTTTTGAGAGAAGTTGGAAATCTGGATGTTAATGTGAACTCCCTCAAAATTTAAATGTTGGCAGCTCATATGGATTCAAAACAAAATGAAGTCAAAACCAAAAACAGACACCCTTGACATTTCCTAAACGTCATAGATATGCCTCTGCCTCAAGTTCTCTGCAATGGCTGGTCCTTCTGGAATGATCTTCCTCTTAGACATCTACAAGACCTGGTCCCTCTTCTCTTCAGGTCTTTGTCCAAATGTCATCATCTTATCAAAGCCTTTCCTGACTACCCTTCTTAAAATTGCAACACCCTCTTCCTCCCACTTGTGCTCTCTCCCCTTTTCCTGTTTTTTTTTTTCCCTCCTTCTCCATACTATTTATCACCTTCTAAATAAATAATAATTTAAAAAACTTACTGATTGTTTTGCCCATTTCCTACCACCATACTCAAGGAATATGAGGGCAATAATCGTTTATCTTAATTTGCTGGCTTTTGTACACCAAGTGCCTAGAACAATACCTGGCAAATAGTGGTCAAAGTTATGTGATAAGTAAATGTTTTTTAAAAAACACCCTAACTATGTGAATCAGACCAAGCACACCTGGAGATTTGATTAGTTTCAAGGGCCACAAATTCACAACTTCCCTTTTAGACTCTTACAGAGAAGACCTTGGAGAAAAGTGCTATTTAGGGTTGCAAGCAATCCTCTGCCTCCCACAGAGTAGATGTTTGATTTATTTTGTTCTGGGAAATAGACCACAATGCCTTTTAAGAAAAGTCTTGTATATTTCAGTGAGCCTCATGGGTGCCTTTGTCTTCTCTGAATACTGGGACAGCAGTCTGCTTTTCATCTTGTCTCTATTATAAATCCTGGATTTCATTCTTAAATCTCTGTCTAGATCCTGGTGTGTAGACCAGTCCTGGTCTTTCCAGTTATAAGAGTCAGTGTCTTCTTCCCTTTTGGTTTGAGCTGGGTTTGAGTTGGGTTTAAGTTGGGTTTCTGTCACTGTGAATGAAAGAGTCCTGACAAGTTGAATGTAACTTTGGGTAAGTTGTTTCATGATTCCGAGTCTCAGTTCCTTTGCTTATAAAAAGGAGTGGGTCAGGGGGCACCTGGATGGCTCAGTGGGTTGAAGTCTCTGCCTTTGGCTTGGGTCATAATCCCAGGGTCCTGGGATCGAGCCCC
Source organism: Mustela nivalis (assembly GCF_964662115.1). Lineage (NCBI taxonomy): Eukaryota > Metazoa > Chordata > Mammalia > Carnivora > Mustelidae > Mustela > Mustela nivalis. Next base: position 57,469,274 of record NC_139027.1, read on the forward strand.
ACATCGGGTTCTCTGCTCAGCAGGGAGCCTGCTTCCCTCTCTCTTTCTCTCTCTCTCTGCCTACTTGTGATCTCTGTCTGTCAAATAAATAAATAAAATCTTAAAAAAAAAAAAAAAGGAGTGGGTCAGGTTAGAAAAGCACTAAAGCCTTTTCCAGGATTTCAACACTTTATAGAATTCTAACACAATTAAGGCCCCCAGTCTATGGAGCCCAAACATTTTTGACTGTAGGTGAACTGGTTTCCCCAGAGTCACATGCTGCTCTGCCTGGTCACTGATGTAGGAAATGTTGGGATTCGGAGGCCCAGAAAGAATTCTTGAGACATCTTCATTGCAAAAAGGTTGTTTTGTTAATGCACGGAGACAGGACCCTTGGGCAGAAAGGGCTGCCCCTGGATTGCGAGGAGCAACCGATTATATACTGTGGAGTTCAGGGAAGTAAGGATAAGGGCCATTTCCAAAAGAGCTTGCATATGGTTAAGACTCACAGGATCCTGGAGACCTGGCTATTGCCAAGCTATGTTTCCCCCCTAGCAAACCATTGACATTAAGACAGATAGAGGAGTTTCCTGGAGGAATAGCCTACTTTGCTTGCCTCCAGTATTTGTCCATGGGCTGCAGGTTATAAGGAAATTTAATTGTATCTTTTGCCTTTGTTCCTTACCTCCACACCACCGACCCCTCTGACTAAGGCTATCCCCCCGCCCCTGCTGGCAGAGCCCCTCCTACCTATGCAACTTCTAGTATCTCCAGACATTAGATACAGCAGGATCCTTGCTGGCACATTTTGTTCTTTTGGACCCGGCTGTTGCTTGCCCCAGTTCAGGGCATACTGATAACTGTGGAGATGCTCCTTTTCTGCGCCCACATGGTACCCTGGTGTCGGGGAGCTGCTGGGCCACACTCGGGAATCAAAATAATAATAACAACAGCTCGTGTTTATGGAATGTTACTCAAGTGCCAGGGACTCAGTAGTGCTTCACATGAATAATTTCATATGCAGCTACTCTTCAGTTTAGAACATTCTTTTCCCAGATGACTCACGGTTCTCTCTTGTCTCTTCCAAGTCTTTGCTCAATTGTTGCCTTCCCTGCGAGGCCCAGTCTGACTGCCTGCATCTGGGCTTCACCCCCAACAGCCACCCGTCTTGTTCCTTTGTGGTACTTTTGTTCCCAGAGCACTTTCTTCTAATATACTATGCTTTATGATGTTTATATTAATAGTGTTTCCTGTCTGTCTGCCCTACTGGAAGGTAAGCTCCACAAGGATGGGTTCAACATTTGCAAATCAATCAGTGTGATAGAACAAATCAATAAGAGAAGACAGAAGAACCACATGGTCCTCTCAATTGATGCAGAAAAAGCATCTGACAAGATACAGCATCCGTTCCTGATTAAAACGCTTCAAAATCTAGGGATAGAAGGAATATTCCTGAACTTCATAAAATCTATCAATGAAAAACCCACAGCAAATATCATCCTCAATGAGGAAAAGCTGACAGCCTTCCCTCTGAGATCAGGAGCACCACAAGCATGCCCACTCTCATCACTTGTTCAACATAGTACTAGAAATCCTAGAAACAGCAATCAGACAACAAAAAGAAATAAAAGATATTCAAATTGGCAATAAAGAAGTCAAACTCTCTCTCTTCCTAGATGACATGGTACTTTACATGGAAAACCCAAACAACTCCACCCCCAAACTACTAGAACTCGTACAGCAATTCAGTAATGTGGCAGGATACAAAATCGATGAGCAGAAATCAGTTGCTTTCTTATACACTAACAATGAAAATATAGAAAGGGAAATTAGAGAATCGATTCCATTTACTATAGCACCAAAACCCATAAGATACCTGGGAATAAACCTAACCAAAGAGGTAAAGGATCTGTACTCAAGAAACTACAGAACACTCGTGAAAGAAATTGAAGAAGACACAAACAGATGGAAAAGTAGTCTATGCTCATGGATTGGAAGAATAAACATTGTTAAAATGTCTATACTGCCTAGAGCAATCTATACTTTCAATGCAATCCTGATCAAAACTCTACCAGCATTTTTTAAAATGCTGGAACAAACAATCCTAAAATTTGTATGGAACCAGAAGAGACCTCAAATTGCTAAGGAAATGTTGAAAAAGAAAAACATAACTGGGGGCATCACATTGCCTGATTTCAAGCCTTACTACAAAGCTGTGATCACCAAGACAGCATGGTACTGGCACAAAGCAGACACGTAGACCAGTGAAACAGAATGGAGACTCCAGAAATGGACCTGTAACTCTATGGTCAACTAATCTTTGACAAAGCAGGAAAAAATGTACAGTGGAAAAAAGACAATCTCTTCAATAAATGGTGCAGGGAAAATTGGACAGCTATGTATAGAAGAATGAAACTTGACCATTCTCTTACACCATACACAAGGATCTTAATTTTGTTTACTCCTGTCTTGCAAGCCCCTAGGACAGTAGCTGGCCTATAGCTCAATAAATGCTTTTTACAGGTGAGAAAACTGAGACACACAAAGGGAAGTAGCTATCCCACATCTCATGTCCAGCAAGTGGCAGAGCCTAGGTTCAAATCCAGGCCATCTTATTTCTGTTAACCAAGACACTCTCTTTGTGTGGACTGGGTAGTCCCCAGACCTAGCTCTAGCCTCCCTGGATGGCTCATTCCTCCTAGAGGCCCTGCCATATCCCTGGGGCACAAATAGGGCACAGAGAGTTGGTCCCAATCCACGAATGAACCTATGAATCTTCCTCTTCCTTCAGCTCAACCCATGTCCCTTCCCCAGACACTGCCTACTTCCAGAATATCCACAATGAGATTAAACTTCCACTTAAGCCTGGGAAAGAGTTCATCTTTTAGAAACATCAGCTTTCCACCTAGCAAGTGCTCCTCAGGTTAAGAAATAAGATGGGCCACTATCTTGGAATGAAGTAGGATATCCAGAAAACAAAACAGAATCAGCTGTAGGTGTGTAAGTTTGTGTGTGTGTGTGTGTGTGTGTGTGTAAGATTCACAAGACTTTTATTCCCTGAGCTCCCCTTACCATATAGCTACAAATCCTCTTAATTCTAGTCCCAAAGTCCAGCTAGACTACGAATACCTTCTGAAACCCCTCTGAACAGAACAGGGTTTTCTGTAAAGCCCACCTACCAAGAGGGCTGGAGGGAGAGGAGCTCCTACTGCGAGTGTGAGAAAGGGTTGTCCTCTTAACTGGATGATTTCCCCAGTGCTTCCTCAATCCTGCAATGTCCAATTAGAGCACCCTGTGAGAATGACTTCTCCATACTTGGTGAAAAACAATAGCTTTTCCTTTGTATACAGTTCTTTCCACTCCCTGCCCGATGGAAGTGTGTATGTGGTGTTGTTTTGAAACAAAGGAATATGGGACCTGTTGCAGAGGCTGTAACAGGTGGGGAGGAACAGGAAGACTGTCTAGGGCTAAGTGCAGCCCCACACAGACAGTGCTCAGAAAAGGAGGGGGCGCCTGGGTTAAAGCCTCTGCTTTCGGCTCAGGTCATGATCCCAGGGTCCTGGGATCGAGCCCCACATTGGGCTCTCTGCTCAGTGGGGAGCCTGCTTCCCCCTTTCTCTCTGCCTGCCTCTCTGCCTACTTGTGATCTCTGTCTGTCAAATAAATAAATAAAATCTTTAAAAAAAAAAAAGGTGGGGGGAATGATCATCTTTCTGTTCCTGGAGAGAAAGTTGCATCTTAAAAGCACAACCTCCCCTTCGTGACCTTATGCTTCTGACAATACCAATAAAGATATTAACATTAACCAAGATGCATTCTTCTTTCCTTTTCTCCCCCACAACTTCCTTTCTACAAAAATCAACACCTGTGACTATTGTGGGGTGAGGAGGGCAGAGCATTCTGCCCATGCCAGTCTGCCAGTCTGAAAAGACATCTGTGCCATATGAACAGGCTAAGGGGGATGCGTTTCCATCCTCAAACATTTCCTGTCTTTCTAGTGACTTCCCATCTCTCTATGATTGGCACGGAGTTTTAGCTGCTGGGGATTGATAAAAACAAAACCAAATCCTGTTGTGATCTTCTCACAGCTGGGCCCTTTGTGTTCATCTCTGAGTGAGTGGCAGGCAGGACCAGTGTGATCAAAGAGGAAAAAGCTGACTGCAATGTCACCCCAGAGGAGAGAAGAGGGGGACCAGGTGGGGTGCCACATAGCCTGTGCCTGGGCCCCGGGCTCCTAGGTACCCGGCTAGGCCTGGGAGAGGAAGACCACCATGAGCAGCTGGATCTGAGGGACGCCGGATGGTCATTTTTGCTGGCCTCCCTTTTCCTCTCTGGTAATTTGGGAAGCCTGGGGGAAGATTCCCTGACAAGATGGCCTCTGGCAAACCACGCATCTGCCTGCCTCACTGTTCTCATTTGTGAGGGAAAGGGTATACAGCAGGGACCTCTGAAGTGTGGTTCTGAGGCTGATAGGAGGCAAAAGGGTGCCGGATCTCATGAAGCCAAGCTAGCAAGCAGCGCTGCCAGATGTGACCATGTCAACCTTGAGAGTCTCAAACTTGAGGGTTCAACGGAATCTCCTGGATGGGACTGCGGGTCCCATTCTGCCAGTTGCCTTTCAGTAGGACTGGGGTGGGACCTGAGAATTTACATTTCTAACAAGTTCCCAGGTGATGCTGCTGCCCCTAGTGTGGGAATCACAGGTTGAGGACCACTGCTCTAGCCCTCCCCTTCACCCAGGCAGGGAAGCCCTCAAAGAAGAAGTTCCCCCTGGGTGAAGTGGAGCACTCCCACCATAACCTCAAAGTTAACTGCTGATAAAATACTCCTATTTCCTGGACGTCCTAAACAGATGTTATCTATCTGGGCCTTTGGGTGGGGAGCCCCTTCCATCTGAGTGTTCCCAACATGGGGTGCCTGGGGCTTTAGTATGGAAAGAGGACAGTTCTGCTATTGGGGGACTCCTAAAGGCACAGAGGGAGTGGGTCGCATTCACCTTAGTGTTCCCGCTGCTAGCAAAGGGCTGGCTCAGACTCAGGACCCGATATATGTTCCACAAAGGAACTATAAGACCCTGAATTGAGTATTTGTGCAAGAGCCAGTAAAAAGAGAAGGGCAGAAAGGGATGGAAAGAGTTTTTTAAATTTTTATTTTTATGTATTTGAGAGAGAGTGAGGGAGCATGAGAGAGTGCACAAATGGGAGGAGGGGAAGAGGAAGAGGGGCAAGCAGGGATCCCCATCATAGGGCCCCATTCCAGGAACCCCGGAGACCACAACTCCGGCCAAAGACCGATATCCAAACAACTAAGCCACCCATGTGCCCCGGGATGGAAAGATTTTTAAACATAATCAGTCTACTAGGGACACCAAGCCTTGTTTGTGAAGACAAGGGTGTCCTCTGAAGCTGGGTGATTCCTTCTCCCCTTTGAGGAGACACAGGACTTCTCCAAGGCTAGCGGACACAGGGCTGCAGGAGCAAAACCAGCCAGCAGGGGGAGCCTCTACATTTGCTCTGTAGGTTCTCTAGGCCAAGGGAAACATACCCCAGTCCTTCTGTACTTATTTGGGGGGAAATAAAAGTTATACTGCAAAATGCCTCAAAGGTGTATTTAAAAACAAGATGAGAATAAATAAGCAATACACAAAAAATTCCCAACCTGAACAACAGTATTCTTTTTGTACTATAAACAGCCAGCCTACCAAATCCAGAGGTATTATTGCTCTAAGAGACAGCAATCCTTCAGCTCAGAAAGCTGGCCAGCCTATAGATTTGTCCATAGTGGAAAGAGAAGGCATTCTGGGGACATGCAAGGAGCAGCAGAGGCTCTGAGATGGGAAGAAGGCGTTTTGGGCAAAAGAGAGATAACTAGGCTAATTTGAAAGGACTTCTTTCTCCTGTCCATCTTTCAGTCTAGGAGGTCAGATTTGGGTAGGGACTCAAGAAGGCACTATGAGGGGGCACCTGGGTGGCTCAGTGGGTTGAGCCGCTGCCTAAGCTCGGGTCATGATCTCAGGGTCCTGGGATCGAGTCCCGCATCAGGCTCTCTGCTCAGCTGGGGGCCTGCTTCCCTCTCTCTCTCTCTCTCTGCCTGCCTCTCCATCTACTTGTGATTTCTCTCTGTCAAATAAATACATAAAATCTTTAAAAAAAAAAAAAAAGAAGGCACTATGAGAAAAATCACAACAGTCACATTATCTATCCTCCTGTACTCACTTTTCCATGATGTGCTGATTTCTGTCCAGTTTCCAGATATCTCTAGGTTAAAGTGGTACCCCATGTGGCTCAGTCTCAGTAAGAGAGGCCTTCTGGTTGGCTCTTTGAAGGTGGATTCTAGGCTTGAAGTATGGTTCTAGTCCTTCACTCTCTCAAAGTTTCTCTAGTGCCCATAGTGACCATGCCGGTGGAACATGTAAGACAAGCTGTGGATGGAGGACAGAGCAATACTAAATGATCAACGGACTGCCAGAGTCATGACTGGCCCTCAGGAACCATGTTATCTGTCCCATACACTGGTAATGGACACATCATTTGGTGGTACTTGGCACTAGGGCAGTTCCTTGAGCTCTCTATCTCCCTGTCTCCAAAGCTGGCCCCCTCCTGTATTGTCAACCTGCTTTTTTACTGTCGGCATTCACAAAGTCATCTAAACAAGAAACTTTCTATTTTCTACTCTCTCTGCCATCTATATTGGGCCAACAAAGGTTCCTGATGATTCTATCTCTTAAATAATCTCTGTCCTCTCCCCTCCACAACTACCAGTGAGGACTCACGTGGATGGCTCTTAGCCTCTGTCTCCTCAAATTCCATTCTCAATGCTGATTCCAGATGATCTAAAAGTCATATGTGATTATGGAGTTCCCCTGTTTAAAAGCCACTGATAGCTCCTCAGTGCTTATAGAGGGTGAGACTGCCTTGCTTTCAGGAACCAGGCAGGGTATGAATAGATGAATGAGGGAATGAACAGAAACAAACAGATGGGGAAGAGGAATTGGGAATAAGAGTTTTATTGTACTCCTGTCCTGTGATAGGAGACCCGCGCCACCCCCTTCCCCTGCAGTCCTGTAAGTGCTCAGATTGAATTCCAGTCAACACAGGGGAATATAAATTATATTTAAAATGATTTATTCCATTATTTATGCCACCCCAGCCAGGCAGGTTTCTCATTTTTCCCCTACTTCCCTTACAGTTCCAAAAGTACTTTGGACTGCTTCCCTGGGATTTGTGCTAATGAGAAATCAGGTGCCACACAGTCAGGCTCATGCAGCATAGCAGACTGTTCTCTAGAGGGCCTTTCTGTGCTCGGGCGGGTGGGTGCTTCCAACAAAATGTCCCTTCTAGTCCCCCCAGCCAGACAGAAGAATATGGTGTCGAAAGTAGAGCAATCCTTCTCCCTTCAACACAGAAAAATCTCAGAAAAATCTCTTTTTCTGGGGTGCCCGTGTGGCTCAGTTGTTAAGTGTCTGCCTTCAGCTCTGGTCATGATCCCAGGGTCTTGGCATCAAGCCCCGCATTGGGCTCCCTGTTTGGTAGGAAGCCTGCTTCTCCCTCTCCCACTCCCCGACTTGTGTTCCCTCTCTCACTGTGTCTCTGTCAGATAAATAAATAAAATCTTAATTAAAAAAAAAAGAAAAATCTCTTTTTCTGAACACTCCCAAACACACACACGATAAAAATTGCTGTTACTCTGGTTTTGTCCTTAATATCTGCATCTTGGGCATAGCTGGCCCTTGCTGCTGCACTTGACAGGAGCTGACAAGTAACCACTTGTGGGTGTCACCTATGCGGTGGCTGGAGTGTCTCTGGGATGAGGCGCTGAGACACTGGTTTTTTGCTTATGCACCCAGGCAACCGTCGTGTTTACACACTGTCTCTTTGGTCAGCTTCCAAACCAGCAGCACCGCACCCGTTAACACTGGGCTCCACACCAGGGACTGATGGGCTGGCCTCTTAGTTGTAAGGAATTGTTACTTTTAACTTGAGCAATTGGTGGTTTCATTTGAGAAGCGCTTTTACAAACACACATCAGAGTTTCGCTTGACAAAAACCCTTCATGCCCAACGAGGCAGTGAAACCAAAAGGTGTGGTCAAATACTAATCAGCCTGTCTGTTCCTCTTCTTGAGAGACTCAATCCTGGATTGAGTGGATGTCTATCAACCTACTTGGATTTGTTGAGTTCCCACTATGTGCTTGACATTGATCTAGCCTTCAGGGACGCAAAGATAACTAAGGTATAGTCTGCCAGGAGTGATCAGTGTGTGAGCAGGGAAGCGTGATGTGGTGTTTAGGGCTAGAAAGACAGAGAGTGGTGAAGTGCTGTGGGAGTACTGAGGAGGTGGAGGGCAGTTGGGGAAGGTTTGTGGAAGAGTTGATATTGAGCTGGATGTAAAAGGCAAGGCAGAAGTATTTTAAGAACAGCAATGCCAAATACTATGCTTGGTGCTTTACTGGCATTGATGGATATGGAATGCTCACAACATCCCTGTGAGAAAGAAATTGTTTAAATTTCTTTCTTGTTTAAATTATGCCCATTTTACAGATGAGGAAACAGAGTCTTACAGAAAGTTAAGTCACTTGCCTAAGGTTACAAACCTAGTAAGTCAAGGAGCTGGGATGTGAGACATTACATAGTAAGAACTCTGTAAATTAGTTAATAAAGCCCATGCCCCTTACACCATGTTATCACGGCTCCAGAAGCATGTGAAAGAGGCATATGTCTGGGTCTCACCCTGGATCACTAGAGGCATGAGTCCTTTTCGGTGGCATTCTTAAAGCTCTGAGTTAAAACTTGGAGCCTTGCCCACATTATGAAGAAGGCAGTCTTGGTCTGTGGCTCCCACTGGTCACAGGAGTGCCTTTGGTCCCCCCTTATGTGTTCTTCTTCCTCCAGGCTGCTCCTCCTGCTCCTTTTCCACTTTTATTTTTATTTTATTTATTTATTTTTTTTACATTTTTTTAAATGTTCTTTTTTTTTTTTTAAAGATTTTATTTATTTATTTGACAGACAGAGATCACACGTAGGTGGAGAGACAGGCAGAGTGAGAGAGAGAGGGAAGCAGGCTCCCTGTTGAGGAGAGAGCCCGATGCGGGACTCGATCCCAGGACCCTGAGATCATGACCTGAGCCAAAGGCAGCGGCTTAACCCACTGAGCCACCCAGGTGCCCCTCCTTTTCCACTTTTAAACAATCTATTTCTTAGTAAAGGATCAGGTCATTTAAGTTTGAATCTTAGAACTCAAAATACAGGAGAAAAAACAGGGAGATCATTTAGCTCAGCTTCTTGATTTACAGATGCAAAAACTGAGGTTGAGTTAACCAAGATTCTTTTTGCTTCAAGAAACAACACAATTTAAGCTATCTCAAGTAAAAAAGAGAGATATATTAGCTTTCAGGTGTGGGGCTAGCTTCAGGGAATTTTTTTTTTTTTTTAAATGTCACTGGTTGATTTGAGCTCTCTTTTTAACCTCAATTTTTTTGTCTCTACTTCAAAATGTCCTGGCTTCAGTTGTTCTTATTATAGTTAGAAATCCTTTATATGGCTAGTAGAAGATATGACCACAGGAAACCCCAGGCTATACCATTTCATGCTAGTGATTTTAGATAAAAGAGAACTTCTGTCTCCTTGTTTCAGTGTACATCAATCCCAGAGAAAGACTGATTGGCCAAACTTGGGTCACATGGATACTTCTTGGCCCAAGCACTGTGGCCATCTGGATGTGTTGGGATGACTGACCAGACCTGGGTCTCGTGCTATCCCCATGTGGGGGTGGGGAGGGGATGGCAGGTATTATGGAGAGCAGCTCCACCAGAATCATCTGTGGTTTTATAGAGGAAGGAGGGTTGCTCTTATCAGAAGAGCAGTGAGGTAATAAGCCATCTAAGACAGTCCTAAATGATCCTTACCACCTCCTGTATCCAGGCCTATAATCCCCTTTCCTTCTCTGGACTGTGAGCTTGACCTAGAATGAACAGAATATGGTAAAAGTGATGAGCTATCCCTTCTGATATTGCATAACCAAAATCTGGGACCCCTGCCCCTTCCTTTTTTCTTACTCACTCTGGTGTAGCCAGCTCCCATGAAGTAAGTTGCCCTGCAGAAAGACTCATGTGGCAAGGAACTGAGGGTTCCCTCTGGCAAAGAGCCTCCAAGGGACTGAGTCCTGCTGGCAATCACCAGGTGGACTTGGGAGTGGAGGCTTTCCCACCTGAGACTCAAGTAGAGGGAAGCCCAGGCCAACTGCTTCATTGTAGTTGTGAGAGATTCTAAGCTGCATGGTCTAGCGAAGCCACACTCACATTCCCCACCCATGGACACTGAGAGATAATGAATATGCATTGCTTTAGGCTGCTGGGTTTGGAGGTAATTTGTTACACAGCAATAGAAAACCAACACAAGAAGGAATGACCCTGAGCAGGTAGGAAAAACAGATAGCTATCCACCATAGAACATATTAGGACACAAAATACCACCATTGTTTTCGTTTCTGACCATCCTAAACTTTTCCTTTTGAGACTTTTCCTTCCAGTTCCGTGTTCCTTCCTGCCTGGATTATCCTTTTTTTCTTCATGCTTTTTCTTTATTTTCCCATTCTCCATGCTTTTCTAAGAGCGAGCAGGAAAGGGAAAGGAGAAATAGTTTAGGAAACTCACAAGAATGGGGAGCCTCTATGGGTCAAACACTTTGCAGAGCACTTTCAGTGACTGATCTAATTTAGTCGTTCCCCACACACTACTTTTGTGTTTATTAGTTCTCTTCTACAGGTAAGAAAACTGAAGCTTGGAGAGTTGATGTGACTTGCTCAAGATCACTTATCAGGGAAGGGACAAGGCTAGGACACAAGAAAACCCTGGCCATTCCCCAGCAGCCTGCTGCCTCCTGGCATGCAGGTAATTGTTTTTATCCAATAATAGGCCCACTTGTTCCTGCTCATGGGGCATGGACTCCAACATCAGGCCCTCACTCAGAGAGGACTGCCCAGTTTGACTGTATGGCTTCCACAGAATTCCTCTCTCCTTTTCTTTCTGTGCCAGCCCGTAAATTTCTAACCAGACCTGCTGCCAGGTGAACAAATCCCCTGGGAAGGAATCCCTTCTTCACTTTCCAAGTCAAATTGTTTCTGTGTTCAATCAAAGACTGAGCGTGCCAGGGAGGACGCAGGGCCACCTGCTCCCACAGGTGCCAGCGACAGCCCTTGTTTATTGAGGACAGCTGCCCATTCCGGCAGAAAAGGGAGCCAGAAATTTCAGGGCCCAGAGAGGATGTCCCAGGCCTCCACAGCACCAAGTGGGAAACCTCTGCCTTAGCTTCTCCTGCCACACCACATGCAGACAGAGTGGAGAGGTTCTGTGCACAGACGTAACTCCGATTCCATCACCAAGATGGCTGTGTGAAGTCCCATCAGCCCAGCAAGAGAAACCTACAACAGCGACTAGACCATAAGCCTGGTTTCGGAGACAGAGAGAAAATAATTGCCCTGAAATGTTACTCTATGCCAGATGAGTCATGGCCAAACTGCCCAGGGAAGCATTTTTAGAACATCACCGAGGGGACAGTCCTAGATCTAAACCTTCAAAAGACGCAGGAGAGAAGCAGGCTCCTCGCTCAGCCAGGAGCCCCATGAAGGGCTTGATCCTAGGACTCTGGGATCATGACCTGAGCCTAAGGTAGCCGCTTAGCTGACTGAGACACCTGGGCGCCCCTGAAGGGGCTACATTTTTTAAAGGTCAATTGCTTTCTCCCTGGGAGGATGCTTCTAATAGGGACTACAGAGATGGATAATTAATCACCGTGATGCTGGGAGAGTAGCCTGGAATAGGAAAATCATCACTCGGAAGCTGCTCTGCATCTGATTCGTGCCTCCCCTTCCCTGCTCTCATTGAGGAATGAGCAAAACTCAGGTCGGCTTTCCAGAGCAAAGCCCTCACGGGCCTTACTGACTTGCAGTTGCTTTGTGGTATTAGCTCATTTATAGAGCCGAACATCACATGTCCAGCAGAGACTGCTCCCACAGAAACATGTCACATCTTCTTTTCCCCCCATTTATATTTTCAAGGGCCTATGTTTATTGCCGCAATCATTTCTTCATGACAGACCTGTGCTATATTTGTACACACGCCAATATGCAGCACATACCTGGTGTGGGCCTGTAGCCCAATTTAAAAAATGGAGAAGGAATCAGATGTCTGAGGTTTGAAGGCTGAACTGACTTCTTCCCATTTCAGGGACTAGTCATTCATTTCCAGTTTCCATCCTCTCATCAGGATTTCCCTGTACCTCGTCTTCAATCCCCACTGCCCCGCCCCCCCATTCCAAGCTTTTCTTCCCCGCTCCTTGGGCTGTTCTGCTCCCTCCTCTCAGATTCTCCGAGGCTCCCTCTCTCCCGGACTCTTACCTGCTGCGGCCTCGTCTCCCCCAGGCTGTGGCTGGCCATGGAATGGACTGGCTACTTTTTACCTACTTCCTGCAGCCGGGGGCTGTTGTTGGAAGGCTCGCCCTTCTCGGAGGATTGTTAATAATGAACACCCTTGCTGAGCGCTTAGTATAAGCAAGACCCGTGCTGAGCTCTTCACGTGTGTTGTTCCCCTTAATCCTCACAAGAAGCTTGTTCTCTTCATCATCCTGCTTTACAAATGAGGACACCGACGAACAGAAAGGCTAAGCGACGCTCGCGGCGTCACCTGGCTAGTGTTGGTCTCAGAGCTTGAACTCGGTCAGCCTGGCTCAGAGCTGGTGTTCATCAGGCTGCTCTTACTGGCTGGAGCCAGATCTTGGCCGGTTTCCTGCAGGGTCCTTGAGGCCTTTGTTGTTGGTGGACCAGGTGCAGCTCTATCATGAGACAAGACAGGTGTTCATGAAATTCTATTCAAGAATCATGTGTTGAATATCTGTTGGCTGCAAAGCCCTAACTTGTAAACCCAGGGTGTAGGTTTTGGTGCAGAGATGAACCATGCTAATCTTTCACTGAATGATTGGAAAGAGAATCCTTCTGCTTGGAAGAAGAGTGGATCCGTCTTGAGGCAAAACTGGCAGGTTTTTGTGTCCCATCGTGGGGCACTTCTTGAAGCCTGTCCTGGTTTTTGTTTTTGTAAGATTTTATATATTTATTTGACAGAGAGAGATCAAAGTAGGCAGAGAGGCAGGCAGAGAGAGAGGGGGAAGCAGGCTCCCCACTGAGCAGAGAGCCCCATGCGGGGCTCAATCCCAGGACCCTGAGATCATGACCTGAGCTGAAGGCAGAGGCTTAACCCACTGAGCCACCCAGGCACCCAGCCTGTTCTGTTCTTTAAATTCGGAAGCTTTTCCATATCCAGCAGGATCTCCTTTCTGTGCTTTTGCACCCAGCATTGCACTCAGAAATAAGGTCATAGGCACATCCATGCATCTTTTTTTTTTAAGCTTTTATTTATTTAATAGAAAAAGAGAGCACAAGCAGGAGGAGTGGCAGACAGAGGGAGAAGCAGGCTCCCTGCTAAGCAAAGAGCCCAATGAGGTGCTGGATCCCAGGACCTTGGGATCATAACCTGAGCCGAAGGCAGAGGCTTAACCGACTGAGCCACCCAGGCGCCACACATCTGGGCATCTGTAATGGAAGTTTTGCCGTCTGCTTATCCAGGAGGGCCCTCCAACATTTATTCACTTGCCTGGCTCTGGAGAGGCCACAGTGGGTCATGGTATCCCCAACCTCACTGAAGTTATACTTTGGTAGATGAAGGCAGACACGAGCCCCTCTAAAGTGTAAAATGAAAAAAAGAACCCTAAAGGGGAGGATGTAAAGTGAGGTAGGGCCCTACATTGATTACTAAAGGACATTATTTCTTTTATGGGGTGATGGTAATATTATAAATATTGGTTGGAGTTTTGGTTGCACAAGGAATATATTTTTCAAACCTCGTGTGCATGGAAAACCTGACATTTCTCTGTGTGTAAACTTTACCTAAATAAAAGTTCTTTGGTATAAGAAATAAAAAAGGCCTGGGTCTACAGGAACACTAGTAAGTAGACACAGAGTCATTCCCAAGTATCATATAGGTAAATCATGTGAGAACCATTCATTCAACAAATATTTACTGAGCACCTAACATGTACTGGGCTGTTCCAGGATTCATTAGGGAAGAGACAAAGAGTGCTGTGTTCACAGAGCTTACATTCCAGTAGGACCCTCCAGGGAGTGAAGGAAAGGAACGGGAGATTTCAGCAGGAGGGTGGCAGATGTCAGGCCATTGAGATGGCCTCGGTGACCCCAAAAAAAGGGGGGAATTAGTTAAAAAGGTCCAGGAGGCAGAAAGCCAAAGTTCCATAGATGATTTGTAGGCAACAACAGCCCTTTGGGAGTGGGGCCCAGAGAGAGCCTTCAAATCTTCCAGTCTCAACCCCACCCAGAGTCTCCCTGCAGCTTGGGAGGGTGGCACCCACACCCCCTCCCCACCAGCGACTCTGTGGGATGAGAGGACAGTGCCTCCGCCAGAGGGCCCAGGCTCACTTCTGCAAACAGGGGAATAGGGTGTGGGCTCTAGCCAAAGCCAGCAAACCAGGAGGCTGGAAACTTATTTTCTGAGCGCTGGGAGAGGCAGGGAGGTGTCGGTGCTTTTTGAAATCAAACCTATGTCCTTAGAAACACCGCAGAAGGGCTTGGCAGAGCCCCTGGGAGTGGGAGGGCGCTGCTGTGAATCACAGGAGATCCGGGCAAGAAGAGGCCATCTGAGCAAGAGGCAGCTTCTTTTGAAGTACCAGAATTTTTATTAAATAAAGGATCCGGGAAGCCTTGATCATACATCACAGTTTAATGACTTAGTCTATGATAAAGGACAACGAGGCAATATATATGGTCCTGCTTAACTAAAATGATGGAAGTGCCATATAATCTCTGAATTTACAAAGAGAGCACAACTTACACCATACAGCATATTCTGCACTTGGTCTTCTTCAGAAACAGCAAGAAGATACTAGAAGAGTAGAGTTGGCATAACAGTCTGTGATACTTGTAACATCCCTCATCTCTTCCCAATTTTTATTTCTTCTAGAACCCATTTTAGTTGTTGTTGTTGTTGTTCTCTAGTTGATCATACTCAGATGGTTTACTTTCTGTTCCATTAGTTGAAAATACATACAAAACTTCCAGGTGATATGGGAACTTTCTTTTAGAAGGTGCATAAGAGAAAGAAATTAAGTTCAGGAAGAATTTTCTTAAGCCTCAACAACATAAAAGAAATTTTATTTATGTTACAAAATGACCAAAATGCCTCCAATGAAGCCTGAAAGCAAACAAGCACCACGTTCTTCTCCAACACATCGGAACTCTTCTCTAGATGTCTCTTCATGTGGTTTTCCCAGTGCACCATGCTGACCCACAAGGGAGAAAGAAGCAGAAGAAAAGACACAGTCAAGACAGGTCAACACTCTCTTGGAGTTTGGAAAGCTGCTGTATTTTTACACGAGTTGTCAAATTTTTTTCTGTAAAAGTCCAGGTAGCAAATAGTTTAGGTTTTGGGGGTTATGTGGTCTGTGTCAAAACTATTTAATTCTTTCATGATAGCATGACGGTATCTGTACCGGTATCTGTACTGATAGCATGACCATAGCTGTAGATAGTAAGTAAACAAATCGGTATGGCTGTGTTCCAATAAAACTTTATTTACAAAAACAGTCATGGGTTGGATATGGGCCACAGGCCATTCATTTTCGGCCAGTCCTTGTATTATTGGTTAAATAATAACAGACTGGAGATAGGTACAAATAGAAGGGGGAGAAAATGGAGCTAGAAAATGGAGTCAAGGATGGCTATGTGTTCACCAAACCCCATTTTTGTATAGACGTATGAGTTTGTGTTTTTCCAGCTCCCCTCAGAGTTAGGTGGGACCATGTGGCTGAGTCTGAAGAGCAAAATACGGGCAGAAATAAGGCATGCCTCTTTCAGGCCTGGCCTTTGTGTTCTTGGTTGGTCTTTCTTTATCTGCTGGCTGGTACAGCAGGAGCCCAGGGAGAAATCTGAGGCCCCAGAAATTGCAGTCATGTGGTTGAAGGAACTTACATTCCCAGATAGTAGGGTTTGGCAGAGCTTCCCAGCCGACACTGTCATACTTAGACAGGAAGTAGCCATTGACTTTTTTTTTTTTTTGCTATTGACTTTTCATTTTGCACATTGGCTGAGAATTGGGGGTTGGTTTGTTATAGCAACCAAGGTTACTTCTTTGAACCAGTGCAGAACCCAAGAATCATGTTACTTTGTGCCACAGACACCCAGAAAGTCCAGGTATTGGGGGAAATATATACTTTTTTTTTTTAAAAAAGATTTTATTTATTTATTTCAGAGAGAGAGAATACGCAAGACAGTGGGAGAGGGGCAGAGGGGCAGCAGGAGAGGGAGAGAATCTCAAACAGACTCTGTGATAAATGTGGAAACACTGTACCAATGCGGGGTTCAGTGTCATGACCCCAAGATCATGACCTGAGCCCAAAGAATCGGACACTTGACTGACTGAGCCACTCAGGTGCCCAGAAACAGATACTTTTGAATGTGGGGCAAGGGTGGGATTAGAATTAGAATTGTTTGCATTTTCAGATTAAAAAGACACCCAGACCCTGAGATCCCACCTTAACTCTGCAAAGTCAGTAGACAGCCTTTTCAGAGGAGTTTTCAAATCCTTCACCTAAAATGAGTCTGTTTGATTCTAACAGAGGCTTTGTTAGAACCCATTAGTATGAGAATCAGAGACCATTTAAGCTAGCTGAAGCAAAATTGGGGAATTTATGATAAACCTGTTGGGGCATTTCCACAGATTTAAGGATTGGCATAAAGGCCAGCCTGAGGTCAGGTCAGGGTTCCAGAACTGGAAATCCATCAGGACTGTCAATCAGAAGAACTGTTGGTTCTTCTGTAACCCGGCTTCCTCTATCAAGGGTGGCCAAGCTCAGAAACAGAGGTTTTTATTTCTCCCTCTCAAAAAACACCAACCCAGATGGAACTTGAGTCTCAGTTCCGATACCCACTCTGAGATAGCAGGACAGCAAGTCTGGTTGGCACTGCATGAGGTCAGTCAGTGGTGGCCATGGGCCACCGGCTGCTGAGGCCCAGCCTGGGGTGAGGTTGGCTCTGCAGAGGGTCAGTGGGAACTGAACCAACCTCTCCATGCAGGTAGGTAGGGCTGGTGTTTTTTCCCTCATTTCGTTCAGATGGCAACACAGGCGGAACTGACGTCACTGTTCTCATTTTTCCCACAAGGGGAAGTGTGGCCCACAGAGGTTCATGAGTTTCTGCAGGCCACCAGATGCTTCAGCAGGGCTGTTCCCACAGCCAGCCTGGCTCTTCCTCCAGCCGCTCATCTCTTACCACAGGCGTCCCTCTGTGTCCCACATAATCAGTAATTGCTCAAGTAGCATCAGACCAAGAAGTTCTGGTGGATTGGAATCTTATCACTCAGTACCAGCCGAGCACTGCCCTTGATACCTGGTAGGCGCTCAATACATATTTATTGAAAGACTGATCACCCTTGTTGCCTGCAGAGAATATGGGACATAATGAGCAGTCTAAGGAAGAAATAAGATGCACACAGAATTCCACCACTACCTCTTGAAATGTGACCTTCATACATTTTTATAAAAACGGGATTTTAGGGGTGCCTGGGTGGCTCAGTGGGTTAAGCCACTGCCTTCAGCTCAGGTCATGATCTCAGGGTTCTAGGATCGAGCCCCACATCGGGCTCTCTGCTCGGCAGGAAGCCTGCTTCTCCTTCTCTCGCTCCCCGTGCTTGTGTTCCCTCTCTCGCTGTGTCTCTCTCTGTCAAATAAATAAATAAAATCTTTAAAAAAAATAGGATTTTACTCTACATACTATTCTATCTTCTTCTTCCCTCCCTCTCTTCCTCTCATCCTTTCTTTTTTCTTTTTTTCACTTTACAGTATTTTGCGACCTCATTTGTAGTGACTCTAGGATTTCATCCCATGATCCCATTTATTTGTTGAAGATGTTTTCCCTTTTAGGTTGTTTCCAGATTTTCTGCACACACAGCAGGCTGTAATGGATCCCCTGGCATCTCAATTTCCAGATCTATCTTAGACTGTTTCCACGAGGTATGTTCCTAGAAGTGGAATTCCTGGCTCGAATGGTGGACGCACTTGGGATGCTTTTTGCTGACTGGTCGTCCAACAGACTGCTCCAATGTATGCTTCTACCTGTGTTTTGAGAGTGTCTATTTTCAAAGGTCTGAGTTTTAAAAAGCCTCCTTTGGCTTTAGCAAATGTGTTTAGAAGGGCTGTTGATTCTTCCTGTCCAGGTGAGACTCCTGAGAGACAGGAAACATTGGGCCTGGGCCTTCCAGTACTCCAGGAGGTGGCATGCTGGCTGCACGGGGGTGGGGGTAGATCTGGAGCAGCCTCTTGGCCCATAAGCTTCCCTTAGCAGTTCAAATGAGGAGCAGAAAAAAGAAAGTCTCACACACTCTGCTCACACACTCTGCAGTCCATTAAGTGTTGTATGATAAGCAAAGAGACTTCTTTCTACGATGCATTCCACAGAAACAGAGCCCTTTCAAGACCAAGGGCCACAGGATAAGAAAGCTGTGTGGACGTGACGTCTACTAAGAGGAGTGTGTCTGAGGACCACACAAGTCTGCTGCCTGGCTCTTTCCCATGCAGGAATGGAGATGGGCCAGAGCCCTAGATGGCTAGGCTCATTATCAATGCCCTGAGAACCAAGATGTTTCACGCAAGATGATAAAACCTACATCGTAAAGCATATTCACATGAAGATTATTTCCTTATCACAATGACCAACATCGAGGCCACAGAAATTGTTCATAACATACATGAATTGCTCTAGGTCCCACAGCTAGTAACTGGCAGTTTGAAATTTGAGAATCCGTTTCCCAAGTCTTCATGGTTTGGCCTTTCCACTCTCCTGTGATGAATATTCTCACCCTTCCATTCTGGGTTACACTGTCTTCCACAGAACTGCCCACCAGGGAGCCCAATGCATGCCCTGTTCATCACCCACGCGGACTACTCAGGACTCTGTTTCCGGATATAAGTGGGGGCCTCAGTACACTTAGGGAACTTAAGGTCTAGCCATCCTTCTTATTGTCCCCACGACATGTCCTCTTGGCACTCATACTCCTATTTACAGTTTGGAGGGCTTCTCAGGAATCCTCGCCCTCCCCATTTATAGGGATGAATAGGTCTCCACAAGGCGGAGAGTCCCAGGAGCCATGAGTGAGCCATCCTGGTGAACTAATGCCTGTTCGGAGTGTGGGCAATGGGCATGTCTGGCAAAGGTGGCCCTTGGCACCTGTCTTTAGATAACAATGTTATTCTTGGGTACCACAGATGATAAATTTATCTCTGTTCTCTTTCAACAGACTTTCTGCTGGAAGCATCTCTGTAGATCTGAACCATCTACAATGCTTCCAGTGGACTATGGTGTTTGCAGACAGCTTTCCAAGGTCACCTGACAGTGCTTTGTCTCAGCCCTTCTCTTCTGGAGGGCATCTGAGTAAGCGGATGAGGCCCTTCTCTCTTTCTGTATTTGTTTTCCTTAACCTTGTAGCAAAGCTCAATTTCTTGGAGGGCCACCCTCATTACTTTCTAAGCTGGGATAATCCTGGAAAAACGTGTGATGTATTTGGGGTATCCAACTCCTTGCCTTCCAGGGCCTCTCTAGTGGTCTAGAACTCCATTTCACCTCTATTTTTCACACCCCCTCCTCCTGCCCCTGCCTTTGTCCTGCAAAGACTCTGGGTCTAGGAAGAAGAAGATCTGCATTCCATCTCCACATCTACCTCTGACACACTGCGATTTTAAGCCATTGACATCATCTCCCTGGACCTCAGTTTTCTCATCTGTAAAATGGCACTATTAGATCACCTCAAAAATGATTTCTATGCCTTCTGTCAGTTCCCTTGCTTTATTGAGACCCAGCCTTCCAAGTCCCAGTGCTCCAAGTTCCAAGTCCCATATCTGCCTTTCCAGATCTTTTCTTTGAATTCTTCCCCGGGTGACTTCTAGAGGCAGGCCTCATCTCCAGGGCTTGACTCTGCTGATGGGAATGCCACAGCCTGCATCAGGTGTGTGAGTGGAATTCCGGAGCCTGATTTTGTGGTGTCTACTACTCATTGCAGTCAGCCACCCAGGACTTGCCTGTCTAAGGGGTTCTTTTCTCCATGCCCAGACAATTCACTTGTAGCAAACTTCACACGTAAGTAGGAGTTTTCTCTCTCTCCTAGGCTATGGGTGGGCTGGGGGTTCCTTTTAATTTACTGTCGTGTGAGAACACGGATTGACTTCCCATTTAACTTTCATGGTGATGCTTCATATATACAGAGTTTTTCATAAAAGCCTGTGCAGGGCATGACCTCCCATCCTCCTGACCTAAAAAGGTTGGGTGCATTTTTCTTCGCTTAATGGGGGAGTTACTTTTTGTGGAAAAGAGAAAAGCTGATCCTTTTCTGCTCTAGAGCCCTGGATAGGTTGCGGTGGTTTTCTAGAATAAATTAAAAGAAGAAGTGTGTGGTCTTTGGAATGAAGAGGGAAGCCATTCAAGTGACTTGGAGACCCAGACAAATACAAACACAGTCTCATAAGCTCACATTTGCAAATGACTTAAAATTTGCCAGGAAGTGTGGATGACTAATCAAAGCAGAAATCTTCCCAGTGAGGGAACTTTAAAAAAAACAAAACAAAACAAAACAAAACAAAAGCCCCCAAACCCCATAACAAAGGAAAAGCAAAACAAGACCCCAAAACACCAAACAACACCAACAACAAGAAGGGATAATTAGTAAGGCTCTTAGGACTCCCCAGAATTACAGTTGAGCAAGCTCGTTAAGGCCTAAGTGGTTGTTTTCCATCTGGTTCTAGCTGCTGGATGCACTCAGGTGGCTTATTGGAATAAGGCTGCCCTGTCTCTGCTGTTTTACCAGCCACTAAATAATCCCCTCAGACTGTCGCTGGGAGCTGGGTCAGGGACATAAGCCTCCCCTGAAGAATCAACCAAGATAGTAACCAGTGTCCCACTCACCCCAGAATGACCCCAAGGAGCTCAGGCAGGACAGTGCTGTCTTAGGCCACTCATCACCCTTCCTCAGCTGGTTCTCACTGTGTCTCCGGAGAAAGCCCTGCCCAGGACCCCTCCTCCCAAGTGACCATGGACAAGTCACTTGAGTTCTTTGGACTTGGTTTTTCTCACCTGCCATTTGAGAACCTAGCAAGCTTTGCTATTTAGGTAGCTTCAGAAATACTGAGCTGAGGTCCAGAATATTAAGTATCAAGTGAGGGAGACATCTTTCTTGTGTATTCTAACAGCTGCCATTTGCTGAGCTCTCCTTACATGCCAGGCACCATGCTAACTGCCCTAGGGACCTTCTTTTCCTTAATCCTTACAAGAATTGTGTGAAGATTTTTGCGGCTCCATATTACAGAAGAGAAAAATGAGGCTCAGATTGGTCAAAACTTACACAGGGAGATCATGGAGCTGCAAGCAGCAAGATGTGAACCTCAATCTTTCTGTCCTAAGGCTCTTCCTTTGCACAGTATTTCTTTCTTTCTTTCTTTCTTTCTTTCTCTCTTTCTTTCTTTCTTTCTTTCTTTCTTTCTTTCTTTCTTTCTTTCTTTCTTTCTTAAAATTAACTTGAAAAAAAATTCCAGTGTAGTTAACACACAGTGTTATATTGGTTAACACACAGATGTCAAATATGGCGATTCAACAATTCTATACGTTACTCAGTGCTTATCAAGGCAAGGGTACATTTCATCTCCTTCACCTATTTCACCCCACCCCCCACCCCCACATACCCCCTGGTAATGATCAGTTTGTTCCCTAGAGTGAAGACTGTGTTGCTTGGTTTGTCTCTTTTTCTCTGTTTTATCCTTTGCCTATTTGTTTTGTTTCTTAAATTCTGCGTATGAACAAAATCATATGGCATTTGTCTTTCTCAGATTGGCTCACTTCACATAGCATTGTATCCTCTAGATCCATCCATGTTGTTGCAAATGGCAGGATTTCATTCTTTTTATGGCTGATTAATATCCCATTGTGTGTGTGCGTGTGTGTGTGTGTGTGTGTATGTATTGACAGACACTTAGGCCATTTTCATAATTTGGCTTATTGTAAATAATGCAGCAATAGACATGAGGTGCATGTATCCCTTCGAATTAGTGTTTTTGTATTTTGGGGCTAAATACCCAGCGGTGTGATTACTGGATTGTAGGGTAGTTCCATTTTTAACTTTTGAAGAAACTCTGCCATTTTCCACAGCAGCTGCACCAGTTTGCATTCCCCTTAACAGTGCATGAGGGTTCCTAGAACTCCACATCCTCACCAACACTTATTTCTTGTGTGGTTGATCTTAGCCATTCTGACAGGTGTGAGGTGACATCTCATTGTAGTTTTTATTTGCATTTCCCTGATGATGAGGGATGCTGGGCATCTTTTCATGTGTCCATCTGTATTTCTTTTTTGGAGAAATGTCTGCTCATGTCTTCTGCCCATTCTATAATTGGAGTCTTTGTTTTTTCGGTGTTGAGTTATACAAGTTCTTTACATATTTTGGATACTAATCCTTTATTGAGGATGTCATTTGCAAGTATCTTCCCCTATTCAGTAGGTTGTGTTTTAGTTTTGTTGATGGTTTCCTTCCCTTGCAGAAGCTTTTTACTTTTATGTAGTCCCGATAGTTTATTTTTGCTTCTGTTTCCCTTGCCTCAGGAGACATATTTAGAAAAAAGTTGCTATGGTCAATGTCAGAGATATTACTGCCTGTGATCTCTTCTAGGACTTTTATAGTTTCGGGTCTCACATTTAGGTCTTTAATCCATTTTGAGTTTATTTTTGTGGATGGTGTAAGAAAGTGGTCCAGTTTCACTGTTTTTCATGTAGCTCTCCAGTTTTCCGAACACCATTTGTTGAAGAGACTGTTTTTTTCCTATTGTATGTTCTTTCCTCCTTTGTCAAAGATTAATAGACCATGTAAATATGCATTTATTTCTAGGATTTCTATACTATTCCATTGATCTATGTGCTTTACACAGTATTTCTAAGTGGAGAGAAAGTGATTCCTCTCCAAGATTTTGTCAAATGCAAAGAAGGCACCCCAATTACAGAGTCCTAGGCAAGCCTTCAGATGACTGTAGCCCTAGTTGACCCCTTAATGATAATATCATGAGAGACTCTGAGTCAGAACTACCCAGTTAAGCTGTTCCAAATTCCTGAGCAATAAAAACTCTGTGAGATAATAAATGTTTACTGTCTGTTTTAAGCCTCTGAATTTTGGGATAATTTGTTGCAAAGCAATAGATAACATACATCATCTGGGCTACCATGGATTCACCCAATTAACATTTATTTACTATTAATTGTGACCGGCAACCTGCTAAATGATTGAAATGAAGTAGTGAACAAGACTAATATGGTATCTGTCCTGATGGAAATAATCATCTCTTGGGAGGGAGGGATATTAAACAAGCAAGCAAATAAGAGAACACCAAGAAGGAAATACCATCTTTAAAATTAACTTACTGGGAAGGTTGAAGGGGAAATATTAAACCTGAGTCTTGAGGATAGAAAGAACCAGGAGGTTCTGGCATTTTCCTCCCCATCTGTCTTGATGTCCTCACTCTTTGCTGCCTTGAGTTGTTTTGGAAAGGAGGCAAGGTATTAAAGATACTAGCAAATGAAATAATAGAGAATTCTTAGTTTTCTTTGGGCCTGAATCTTCTCCATAGAGAAAATGGCCTTTTAAAAGCCCACTCCGGAGAGCTGGTACAGGCCAGATAGCTCTGCATGATAAAGGGAATTGGGGAGAGGCAGAAGCTGCCTAGGAGAGGGTTGGGGAGGGCTAGAAGTTCAAGAGGTACTTGGGAAGAAAGAAATGTCTAGTAGGGATTTTTATTCCTCTCTTCATTAGGTGTATGTGATAAAATGCTTTTCTTCCCACAAAATGGCCAATAAAATCTCTTGCTGCCTAACACTTTCTGGAGTACTCTGGCTTTTTGAGGCTATGAAAAAGCACTGCATCCTCCTCCAAGTCTGGCTTCAAGTGAACCTAAGACTGTTCACAGGAGACCAGCCATGCATGGGTTAGACAAACACATAAACACAATCGTGTTTGTCCTACAAATAAATGAAAGCTTCTGATCATCACTGCCATGCAGATGGACAGCTGTGCTCCCGACTCGAGTCGGCGGCATCAGTGGTACTGTGGGCAGCTGTGCAGAGGTTGCTGAGTTTTGGGGTAGCACGGAGGTGCCAAGGGCGTTCAGGCACTTGGAAGCCCAGCTGAAGTCTTCTGGACCCAGACACTGTCCTGGGTCTCCCCAGCAAGCTCTGCCCTCTGGAACATGCAATGTTCTGCCCACTCAGTCTGGCCCTATTTACTGACATTCATCTTTATGTATATTTTATATGTACATGACCTGTCTTTCCAGTTAGATCATCAGTTCTTCAAGGGTAGGTGACATTTTTCTTTTATCTCTTTCTGTAACCCACAGTGCCTAATAGGGTGTCTTTGTATAAAAGTGCTCCATTAATATCCGGCTTCACTTCATTAGCATCAGTTTTGAGTGATTATCTGACTGGAGAGAGGAGCTGTGGACCTGAATAGCTATGCAGACAAGCTTTAAGAGCACACATTGTATAAACGTATTTGCCCTTTCCACTTGGCAAGCTGAAATTCTAAAAATCATTTACGTAATTTCAAAGTTATTGGGGACTACAAGGGGAATCCCAAGTCAGGAATTTACACTGCTTACAAAAGCAAAGATAATGTTAGTTGCCTTAAAAGAAAAGAAAAGAAAAAAAAAAACTGTGAGGTAACCCCAATATTCAACTTTAATCAGAGTCTTTTTTAAGCAGGTCTTTTCTAACCTCCTCAAATAAAGAGATTGGCCTTATGTTCTAGAATATGAGGTTTTTGTTTGTTTGTTTTGTTTTTAATTTGAGGATTTAAAAAATGTAGGGTAAATGAATGGTGAATTAGAATCTTAGAGTAACAGACCACATGTACCCCATGAAGATTCTCATTAAAAGAGAATGTTTTCAGTAGTTCCTTATCATTTTGTGCATATATCTTTCTTGTTCATTTTTTAATGTAATGTGAAAAATCATTTTATGTTGAACTGAAGATTACTTTTACTGCATTAGAAGAAACCCATGCTTCTAATTTTGGAACAGCTGTAATAATTTAGGGTAGAAAAATAGCCCTAATTATATTTTACGAACATCATTCTAAATATTGCCTAATACACTGCTAATTTTGGCTAGATTTTAAATAAAATAGACTTCAGTGAAACAATATTAAAAGCATATTCCAAGGGATTAGATATAGTCTCAAAGACTAGCACTTTTAATTCTGTTTTACAACGTTGTGGAGGATTGTTATAGAAATTGTTATCATGATTCTTCTTCTTATTATTTGTTTTTGGGGGAGTGCAGGCCAGAGGGAGATGAAGAAAGAATCCCAAGCAGTCTCCACACCCGGCGTGGGGCCGGACGCAGGGTTCAGTCTCACGACCCTGAGATCATGACCTGAGCCCAAATCAAGTCTATCGCTTAACTGACTGAGCCACCCAGGTGCCCCGGCATTATAATTATTTTGACTCTGGCTTTTTTCAGTTGTGATGAATGTTTAACTCCCACAAAAACTATTGTTAACTCTAGCTGTACAAACTTGGCGACACAGGAGTCCTTATTTCCATTTCTTATGGGAGGCAAAGTAAAGCTGGAAGTTTTAAGTGCCCACCTAAACTTGTGATTGATGGTTATGGGGTATTTGGAAAGTTCTTTTTTAAAATTAATTAACTTAAGAGAGAGAGGAAGAGAGAGAGAGTGTGTGTGCACACGGGGAGGAAGGGTAGAGGGAGAGAGACTCTCAAGCAGACTCCGTGCTGAGGGAGGGCTCAATCTCACAACTCTAAGATCTGACCTAAGCCAAACAGGAGGCACGCCTGGAAAGTTCTTAATTTGGTGATGACCATGTGTAACCACTTAGTATTGCAATGTTGATTATTCGATTTACCAATGTATTTCAACAACCAAAACATTTTTATCCTTTAACAAGAATGCTCACCTGGGCTTACAGAAGGAATCCCCGAGGAGGCCAGGGTGCCCTAGTCCCACGTCTCACCATGACCTTACCGCTTCTCTTCCTCCTCTTCCCAGACCAGCTGTTGAAGCAAGTTTGATTATTTGCATCTATCATTTTAGAATTAATGACAGAATACTGCCAGAAAGGGAGGTGCTGGGGTCATTAGAAAATGTTTATCATTCTTACTCATGAAAGCTTGGAAGGCCCCCAAAACCTGACATCATCCCCAAGGCCTGTGGCCGGCCTGTTGCTTCCCAGGGCCTATTATTTAGGGACTGTCTATGTTGCCTTATGAAACAATGATGTCTCCTAACTTTAGAAGTGTTTGCTCACCTAGTCAGTCAATCTTCCCTGGGAGATGGAAGGGTGTATCAAAGCAAGAGAAAGAGTCAGTGCCTCTTTTCTCCCCTTCTCCCCTTCCCTCTTGGTTGAGTGTTGTTTTGGCATCTTGTATACACCCATATTAATTAATTATTAAGTATATGTCTTGCAAGGCAGTTTTTTGCCTTGTGAAGACTTTTTTTTTTTTTTTTAGGGGAAAATCATTGTGAAATGAACATGGTGATTAGTAAGCAAGGCAAGCATGCAGGGTCATGTACCAACTCACCAGCATTTTCTTGTGAAAGGAAGACTCTAAATTCATTTTCAAAATGCCATGAACAGCTCACTGGGGCCATTACCGCTTGCCCTCTGCCCTCTTTCCAAGTTATAAGCCACTTTGTGTATTTGCCTCAGAGAACAATTAGGCCCCACCCTGGCGTTTCTCCAATGAATAACTAATTGAAATGCTTACCAGCAAGGAAGACAGGCTTCTTCCAGAACCTGGATCTTTCTCAGAGCATGCACTGTTTAAACTAGGTGTCAGGGTGTTCCTGAGGTCCTAAGACAACCCAAATGAGGGAGATTTTCGTAAAACTTGGTTGAAAGTCACTTTCTTTTACTACAGGGTCTTATATTGTAGGTGGGGGCAGAATGAAGAGAGGAGGAGGTTAAATCGGGGATAATGACCCACAGCTGTAGGGCTATAATGACAGTCACATGATTTTGGGCGGCAGGACCCACTCGGGTTGAAATGCAGTTTTCAGAGGAAGAGGTCCACAGATCAGAATATCACAACCCCATACAATCCAACAGTTTCATTCGGTGAATGGAATTCACCAAGGCAGAGCTGCTTAATTTAGGATCCAGGACGACTGATGAGATCCAGGAGGTTTGTTTTTTCTTTCCTTCTTGCTTTCTTTTCTTTCTTTCTTTCTTTCTTTCTTTCTTTCTTTCTTTCTTTCTTTCTTTCTTTCTTTCTTTCTTTCTTTCTTTCTTTCTTTCTAATTCAATTAGCCAACATACAGCACCTCATTAGCTTCAGATGTGGAGCTCAGTCATTCATCAGCTGTATATAACACCCAGTGCTTGTTACATCACGTGCCCCCCTTAATGCCCAGCATCCAGCTCCCCTGTCCCCCCACCCACCTCTCCTCCAGCAGCCCCCAGTTTATTTCCTACAGCTAGGAGTCTCTCATGGCTTGTCTTCCTCTCTGATTTCTTCCCTTTCAGTTTTCCCTCCCTTTCCCTATGATCCTCCACACTATTTCTTATGTTCCCCATATGAGTGAAACCAGATGACAATTGTCTTTCTCTGATTAGCTTGTTTTGCTCAGGATAATCCCCTCCAGTTCCTTCCATGTCGATGTAAATCACTCTTTTTGATGGCGGAGTAATATCAGGATGTTTCTTAAAAATACAAAGTCCTGGGACCGACTCCAGACCTATTAAAACAATCTTCCAGGAGAGACAAAGTGCACGAGCCAGATGGGGGTTTGGGGGAAGAGGGAGAGGGAGGGTCAATCCTCAGTAGGTTCCATGCCAGTGCAGAGCCCAACACTGCTTGATCTCACAACCCTGAGATCATGACCTGAGCCAAAATCAAGAGCTGGACACTTAACCTTAAGCCATTTCTGGGTGATTCTTAAGCACACTAAAGTTTAAAGCCGCCAGAGACCTCTGTCAGTTTTATTCACTGATGTATCTTGGTGCCTAGAACAGCAATTAACACAGCTCCATAAACACCTGTTGAATGAATGAGGCCCTCAAGCGTTTGAGGCACTTGGAGGCTCCAATTATGGTTATCTTCCACACCACCTAATCCACACTGCTGTCGCACAGCAAGTGTAATGTCATATTCCACAAGGGATCCTCCTCTAGGAGGAGGCTGTGGGGCAGGGGAGACTCTCCCATCTCTGTCCAACAGCTCAGCAAATTGTCCCTATTTTATCTTTTTTTTTTTTTAAGATTTTATTTATTTATTTGACAGAGAAATCACAAGTAGACGGAGAGGCAGGCAGAGAGCGAGTGAGGGAAGCAGGCTCCCCGCTGAGCAGAGAGCCCGATGTGGGACTCGATCCCAGGATCCCGAGATCATGACCTGAGCCGAAGGCAGCGGCCCAACCCACTGAGCCACCCAGGCACCCAAATTGTCCCTATTTTAACGGGTGCCCACATAGATGCCATTCTGCCTGTACTTAACCGCAAAAACCGTGACAGAGACCAGCCTCATAGCTTTGCATCCTTAAAAAATAAAATAGGGGGAAATAAAAACAAGACATAAGTAGGACACCAGACCCAGCCTGTGAGTAAATACCTCTCTACTCATCTCCCATAAGTGAAGCTGGGGCAAACTTCTGTAAGCCATGGTTTTATTTGCAGGCAGAAGAGCCAAGGAATCAAGTTTCCTTCCTAATCATTCAAACCACAGGAAAGAGAAGATGGGGGAAATGCAATCTTGCTTTTGTATATACAAAGTGCTAAGACTATATTTAATGATTTATTAAGAAACCACTGCATCCTTAGCAGGTAGATGGATAAAGAAATTTGTACATCTATACAACAGAACACTACTCAGCAATAAAAAAACTATTGATACGTACACCACATGAATCTCAAATGCATTATGCAAATGGAAAAACACTAACCTCAACAGACTAGATACTGTATGATATTCTTTATGGGACACTCAGGAAAAGGCAAAACTACAGGGAGGTGGCAGGGAACAGTGGTTGCCTGATTAGGGTGAGGAAGGGGGATAAGTTTAACTACAAAAGGAGAGCACAAGGGCATTTTTTGGGGGGGATGGAACAATTCTGTATCCTGCTTGAGGCGGTAATTACAGGAATTAATGAATGTGTTAAAACCCATGGAACTGTACACCAAATAAAGTTAATTTACTGTATATAAACTATATTTAAAAAACCCCATTGCACACACAACATAAGCTCATTAGGTCTCTGAGACCCTCTCCTTCTCTTGATCAGTTTATCAAGGAGGGAAACATGAACGGCTGGTTCTTGGGAGCATGTATGAAAAGGAGAGAACACTGCTATAACACATGGTTTAG
The DNA here is from genome assembly GCF_964662115.1 of Mustela nivalis. NCBI lineage: Eukaryota > Metazoa > Chordata > Mammalia > Carnivora > Mustelidae > Mustela > Mustela nivalis. The sequence continues at coordinate 57,498,711 of NC_139027.1, forward strand.
GCTCAGTATATCATACCTGGTGCCAAATTTAGCATTTTATAAACTGGAATCATTTTGTAGAAAATTCCTTTATTATAGTGCAAATAACTTTCAGCAGTGACATAATAATGTAAGAACACATTTAGCAACATTTTACACCACGCAGTAAATAAGAAAGTGTTTCTTTGAAAATATGTCATCATAAGAACATTATTCCTACATTAATGCCGGAAAATGCCAAGGCTCTTTCTCTCAAGGCAACAGGGCTCCCTCCCTCTTTTTGGATATTTTCTTCTTAATAGAAATGAAAGGATTTGCCATTTTAACAAGTTGCCATCATTTCCCAGAGTGATTTCTTAGGGGGTTTTGAACTGAGGTTGGCAAGATTTGAAATGGGGTTTCAGATTTTAAAAAAATAATAATTTTAAGACAATTCTGGGACAGCCCAGAAAATAAAGTCACTTCTATTAATTTTTAAGTAGATATATACATTCACTCCAATTATGATGCAGAAGTGGACAGATTGTCTAAAGCCTGCCTTTTATTCTCCCAGAGCCTGATTGTTATTTATATTCCTTGGTTTCCGTCATGTTGCAAAATTAGGGCTCTGGTCAGAAATAACTCCTTACATACCCAAATGCTTTCCTGTGAAGCTTTAAATTGCACTTTCCACCCTGAATTCTCACCTTAGACCTCACATGCCAATGAGAGGCAAGAACACTGTTTCCAGTTGACAGCTAATGAGTAACACAGCACCCGCCCCCTGCTAATTGAGCTCCATCTGAATCAATCCATCACATCATTTAGATTAATTCCAGCAGGCTCATCCAAGAGGTTCCCACTGGGCCTCTCAGAGAAAGGGTTAACAGTGTATCTTTAAACTGAACTGCCGAAGGGCTTGGCAGCTAAGCAGTTAGCTGATCAGCAGAGAGAACAGTGTCCCTTCCAACCAGCCACAAGCCCAGCTCCTCTGGTTTCTGCTGAATTATGCAGTGCATGGGGACGGACGGCCACTCAGAGGAAACCTCCTGTGGGGGTCTTCCTCCAAAACGCCTACAAATATAGTTTAGGGTGTCCTCAAAGTGTCTGCATGAACACACCTCAAAGTCTAGTGGCTTCACAAGCCACGAGAAGTGAATCACAGGCTTGCAAGTACCTGCAGCCGAAGAAGAGCCCTCTTGGCTGAATATGGCTGATTAAGTCAGCTGGTACATAAAGCTTTTCAACACAGCCAGTCTTGTTGGATAAAGTTATCTTCTTATATAACGCGATGGAACTGTGCTAAACAGTTTCAAAGTTGAGAAGAACCCAAATATATCACCTATAAAAAAGTCACAATTTTAGTTTGCTTTTTCTTAGACTTTGGTACTGAAACACTGTCTACATTCTCGACACGTGGAAGTGACGTGGGCACTTACGTGCCTCTGCATGTCGTGTAAAAAAACGCAAAAGCGGAGTAGGACAAGGACGTGTCCTAACATGATGCAGTACGCTGTACAAACAAAACCCAAATTATATATAAATACATCCCCACCCCAGCACCCCTTTGTCCTCCCCCCACCCCCACTACCTGACCAAAGCAATGCCAAGGGTCCTTCTCTCTAGCGCCAATGCACCCAGACTCCAGCCATCCCTTGCCAGGCCGTTATATTCACACCACGGCCACCTCCTCCTGGAGATGGTCTGCGGTCAGATCAGCTCCACAAACGCAGGGAAACTCTTACAGCTCAATTTGAAACATTCACACTATTGGCTGGACTCCAGGGATCTGGAGTCCTGGGAGTTAACCTTCCAGATAAACTAATTGGATCATTTCCTAATCTGGATCCTCCCCCTGCCCCCCACCCCCATCCTAATGTCTCAGCGCAGCTAACACAGTAGGAAGCAGCCTCTCCTCTGAAGTTCCAAAGACATTGCTTAGGGATATTGGTGAGGGTCACATAAGAAAAGTTAACACAATGACCTAACAGCTTAAGTTGATATAAATTATTTCCAAGTAAGTTATCTGGGGCCATTTGCTTCTGCTTTACACTGCATTCCAGAATCGTTTTCATAGTATACTTTGAAAAGTTTATATAATAGTTATTTTTAAAATGGTCTCATATATTTTCACCTAGTTTAATAACAACTTAACGAGCTGTTATAAAGACCTAGGGAAATGTAGTTAATTAGTCTTAAGGAAGCCAATACTGTGCTAATTCACAGTAAGGAGAAAACATGATATAAATAGAATTTATGTAATTGTCGATTACTTGAAAAGCAATTTTATCGAAATGTTGCAAACTTTCCCCAAAAGCACCTAGAGCAATTTATATCAAGAGATCCTAAGTTTAGGGGTATGGAAGATAACAATTCTTTCATGATTGTAATATGTAATTTTCCCCTTTGGACCTAAGATATCTGTACATTCAAAAGTTCATAACTTGCTGTTTTTGAGACATTAATCATTCTCTAATACATACATTGAGTATAAATAAATAACTACGAGAAAGCTTTAAAAATCTGAATTAACATTATGCTGTGCAAAAACCAAAAAACAAGAAAAAAAAAAACCAAAACCAACCAAACCTTGAACAACCTACATTCTATGTAAATACCCTGACTAAAATGTCGGTTGTGCTACACACTTCACTTCAGTGCAGAAATGAGTTGATTTCGGTGTACCGTCTTTGTTGGCGGTGGTGTTGTTTTAAGTCTTTAGCACTTTTGTTTCTAAGTATCACCTTGCTTTGAAAAGATGAAAAACTTGCTACCAGATCACAAATTATCACAAATCCATGTCAATATAGTCTGAATAAAATCCAGCATAAATGTATTACTTTGTTCTGGAAATAATGGCTCGGTGTCTTTGTTCTGACAGCTTCCTAAGGGCAAACCACAGTTTGGAGTTGTCATTTTGGGTTTAAACTGCACAGAAAGAAGAGACAGTAAAGCCTGCTTTTTGTTTTTGTTTTCTTTTTAAGTCTCCAGGTCTTGCTAGCACTCCTTCCAGACCCACAGTCAGGCAGTTGCGGCACCTGATCCTACGTGAAACAGAGGAGGTTTAAACAGCATCAGCCAAGCTTAGTGATCTGCAGGTCCCCGTTTATCTTTATGGTGTCAATTGCAGATAACGTTTGAATGCGGTGGTAAAAATCAAAAAGTTGGTGTCCATCCACAAACACTCTGAAACGTGGGTGCTCACAGAGAATTTCCACCTAGAAGAAACATAATCAGAATTTCAATGAATCTGCTGGGGAAAACACACACACAATACTTTATTTTAGAGAAAGGCAACATCTTCAGCAGTTCTCAAACTCTGGAATCACACAGAAGTGTAACAGAGACCACTAGACTCCACCCCCCCCTCAAATGTTCAATTCAGCAGGTCTAGGGTAAGATCTGAGAATCTGCATTTCCATCCCGTTCTAGCATGATGCTACTACCGCTGGAATGAGGAACACACTTTGAGAACCACTCTTCTTCACTCTTCAATATCCTTTAAAGGTTTTAATTGTTCATGCTTGAACACTTCTCCGTTCTCCAAAGCGACATAAAGCAGAACAGATTTATTTATATGGCACTTAATGCCTCCATGGTCATCCCCTGAACCTATCCCACCCCCAGAAGAGACCCTCACAGAGATCCACTGGCCTCCACTTAGTAGCATGTAATAACAGTCCAGGCACCCAAGCATGGTAAACATTAAAGCAGACAGAAGGTTACACAGTAATTACCACTGGACCAAGGATGTGTAATTAACAAGGCTTTGTTAAGCCAAACAGAAATGCTGATTCCATATGGTAAAAGCTTTTTCTTCCTCTTTTCCTTAAGTAATTCGCTATAGATTTTAATCATTGGTTCTGTGCTGTGTATTTATTAAAAGCATCAGTGGCTACCATGTAAGAAGAGACTTCATATGTGATATTAGTCACATTTAATTCATATTATTACTAAAATTATATCACCAAGAAGGGCTGATTTCAGTTCAATTTGGTTGCTGGGGAGCATTATATTCCTCTTGGCAGACAGAGGCTCTGGTTACTCATATTCATGAGCTACATATGCATTACGATTCATCATTAAGAAACTGTCACAGTCAAAAAAAAAAAAAAATGAGATAAAGAAACTGTCCCAGTCAAGAGGAAGCTAAGGGGCCATTACCATTCTAGAGAAGGAGAGGGCACAGGATACGTATGGGTACCTTCCCCAGACTATGATTAGAAGGCAACAATCTCAATTTCATCACAGACATAAAAGTCATAGATTCTTATTCCCTCTACCAGATGGTAAGGTGAGAAGAAAAATTATTACTTCTTCATAAGGCCCTCGTGAATGTCTAGACAAAGAGCAACAGGTTAAGGGCAGTTGTGCTTTATTAGGCGTTTACGCAACATGGAACTTTTAACTGAGCTGTTATTATTGTGATGTGTGTTAACAAGGCGTAGTATGGACAACTTCATCACCAGGCCTGGTGGTTCAGTAAATCCTGTTCTAACGCATTACCCACATTACTTGCACCTCTTACTCGGCACTGTCCTTCACAGAGGAAGGTTCTACTAACATTGCTTGGTTGGATGGGAAGTTTGGGTTGTGCTTCCTGCCCACTAGATGGTGGAGAGCCAAGTTACACCCATCCAGGTCCAAGGGAAGGAACTTGTCAGCCACAGAGCCTGTGACAATAAAGCAGACTGAGGCTCGTCAACCCAGAAGGAGAAACAAGGACCAGACTTCATTAGCAAAAGTAACAAGAGAAAATGAAAAGATTATTGCTATTGTTCTTTTAAAAAAAGTCACAACTAACAAGGTTTAGTGCTCCTTATAGGTTGGAAAAAAATGAGGAAATTTCTAGCACTTAGTATTTATTAATCAATCAGGATATTTTGGGACAGGTATAGATTACATGCCTACTACCAGGTTGAGTACTACACAGAAAAGTATTTATTCTTAACAATCTGGACATGGGTTTATTTACTAAATAATGTACTGGGTAAACAGAGCCAAGAACTACTATGGAGAGTATTAGTTTGTATTAGCAAACAGAGCTCTTTTCATCATTTTTCTTTCTCTCACCATCAGGTGACAAATTTCCTAGACATGCAAAAATTTGGCGGCTTAAAGCATTCTTGGCATCTGCTGGAGGAGCAGAGCACCATCACTCTGCCAGCAGCTGGACTGGAAGTGCTCAAGGTACTCACCCTGAATGGCTGGTCTGGGATGAATGGAAAGTAAGGGATTGCGGACTGTTCTTCACCTCTTTCCCCAGATATACAAGAATTTCTAAGTAGCTGCCGGTCTGTGAACACAGCTTTGAGTTCAATGGCCACATCGGCGGGAGGGTCTTCAGAGTCACCACAGGTCAAGCTGATGGCAAAGCTGAAAAGAACATCCTCTCATTAATTCTGGGTTTGGCTATCAATGACCCAGGCTCCCCTAGTTCCTCCTTCTCCTTGGGGTTGGTCTGCTTTGAATGGGCCACTACTGTTTGCACAGGAGATTACACCGTGTATGCAGGAGGAGGATTAAAATGAAGCCCGACATCTTAATATTGAAAGGAGGCTCTGGTAAAAACTTTGGTGGAGGGGCGTCTAGGTGGCTCAGTCATTAAGCATCTGCCTTTGGCTCAGGTCATGATCCCAAGGTCATGAGATCGAGCCCCGCATCAGGCTCCCTGCTCAGTGAGGAGCCTGCTTCCTCCTCTCCCACTCCCCCTGCTTGTGATCACTCTCTCCCTCTCTCTCTGTCAAATAAATACATCTAAAAACAACAACAACAAACTTTGGTGGAGTTGAACATGACTAACATTAGGACTTTCCGATACCCCAAACCACCCACACATCTGTGTCTATATCCACCTCAGATTCTCAAAAACAGCCCCAGAAATTGACCAGGGGAAATAGTATCCTCTAATGTCGCTTGTCATTTATATTGATAGATCTTGCTCCAAGCACCATGTTTAAAAAAACCTTTAACGAAAAAAAAAAAATACTTTGGCCTCCTTAAGGGTCAAAGAGAAAATGATGTGGGCCTATATTTATAATCTTTGATATAAATAGCTGTCTGGAGAAATGATGGCTGGGATTCATACACATTCTTTTCATGGGAACATGGTACTTTCTTGGCACTTGCAACTAGCAACACTGGCCATGGGGAGAGGAGGAGGAGGAGGAGCAAACAACCACAACAAGAGTGGGCAGGGCCTTGTAACTGCCTGATAAGCCTTGGGGTGAAAGGACTCTCTGTCTTACCTCTCTGGGTTGAGGTCAACAATGCCCATCACCAACACCTTCTTGCCTGGTCTCATGCCACCTTTAATGTGCCCACAGAATGGAACTATCTGCAAAGGATGACAGGAGAACAGGAAGTTTACTGCCTGTCTGAGAAGAGCCAAGCCCTCAGATCCTGAGTACCCGACCCATTAGAAAATGCAATTAGAAAGGAAAAGGGTACAGGCAGAGACACAGAGCACAGAACTAAACCACTTACCAGTCGTGGGAAGTACACGTCGGCTTGAACTGGAGAGCCCAAGGAGTTGTTTAAATGCCCATCATCTAGTTTCTAAAAATAGCAGCACACAGATTGGCTTTCCAGAGGCTCTAGTTTTGGGGGGTGGGGGCTGGGAGGAGAAGGGGAGGGAGTGGGGAAGCACCTATCCGAGTCTGGCTGAATCCAGCAGCCTTCACAGGACACAGGCAGCGTCTGCAGATGCTGCCACCTCACAGCCCATTGAACAACCACATAAAGCCCGGGAACAAAACCCGTCCTTTCCACCCCGTAGCTAAGCTGCCGAAGATCCCCAGACCTTCAGATCTAGATCAAAATCCAGGTCGAGGCACGCCGGGGAGCCAGAGCCCCGCGTCGGAGGAGGGGAGGCCCGTCTTCAACCGCAAACGTCCCTGGACCCGCAGTCGCCCAGGCCTGTCCTGAGGGACGCGGCCGGGGTGCAGGGCCGAGCTCAACTTCTCTCCCGGCCCCCCTCCCGCCGTCCCGGCCAGACCCATTTCCAAAGGGGAATCCCCGGGACGTCGGAGGCGGCCGCGGGGCGCGCGCCCCAGACACACTCACACAAGCGCACGCTCACACGTGCAGCGTGCACACACCTGGCCGCCGGCTGCATGGCACGGCGGGGGCTGTCTGTCACCCCCACGCCGCCGTCCGCCCCCATGCACCCTCTCGGGTGCACCCGGGGCATCAAGCCTGTCCCCCGCACCCCCTCCAGGCCGGCAGCTCACAGCCGGCGCTGGCTAACAGGTACCGGGCGCCTTCCCACGCGGGGGGCGCCCGGCTGGGCCTCAGCCTCCTCTGCGCCGCAGCCAAGCTGAGCGGGCGGCGGCGTGCGGGGCCGCGGGAAGGGGACGCCTCGCGTGCACCCCTCCGCACTCACCACCGCGGCATCGCTGTCGGCCACCGATCCCGCCATCTTCTTGCACCGCGCGCCGGGGTGCACGGCTGGCAGCCCCGCGGCGGCGGCGGCGGCGGGGGGACGTGGGACGCGGCGCGCGGGCGGGGATCCCGGGGCGGTCCTGCGCCGGGCGGGGGCGCGGGTCCGAGGCTGGTCGGGCGTGCGCACACACACGCGGGCGCGCGCGCGCGCGCACGCCTGGGGCCAGGCGCCGACCGGGCAGGCTGGGCCGGGGTGGAGGGGGAGGGGAGCGAGAGGCGGCGCGGGCCGGGAGGTCGGAGGTGGCCGCAGCTGCCCGGACCGGCGCTGCCGAGTGGCGGCTGCTTTCTTCCTCGGGGTGCTGCTGTCGCCTCCCGAGGCAGAAAGGTGACGAGGGCCGCGTCGCGCTGGCCCTGGGCGGCATTTAAAGGCCGCCGGGGCCCGGCTCGGGAACTGGGAACAGGGCGGGGACCCGGCTGGGCTGCCGCGGCTTGCTCAGCTTGCCCTGCCCCTCGGCCATTGGAAGGTGGCGAGAGGCTGAAAGGGGGAGGGACGGGCGAGTCGCAGTCGGGGCGTGCGGGAGGGCGGGGACCCTGGGGGCTGGGGAAGTGGGGACCGGGGCCTGACAGGTGACAGGTGCTTGTGACACCTTCGCCCCTCCCTTTCAGCCAACCTCCTTCCTACTGTCACGTCCTGCGGCAGGTGGAACGGTGGAGGCCGAGGTCAAGGGAAGACTGGAGGGTGGGGACGGTATTCCAGAGCTCCAGATTTCTGTCAGAAAATTCCAACAAAGTGGAGCAGAAGATTCCTTCGGCCCTCTAGGGTAGAAAGATAATGAGAGGACTCTACATTTGCGTAAATAAATATTTGACCCGAAAGCAAAAGGCAGAGAGGACTCAGGGCAAGGACATTTTTTAATCCCAGGAAGCTAGGTGCAGAATAAGCCTCTCTCTCCCTTGTGGACTGATGGGCAGGTCTGGGAGACCCTGGAGGCTCTCCAGGGCAGGGGTCTGGCTACCTCTTACCAAGCAGAACTGCTCCCAATAAATCCTCAGCCCCCATTGGGCCCTGTTTTTCACAAGTCACCTACTCAGTGTGCGCCAATAAGTTTCTCACAGGAAAACTCCTTATATCCTTTGTGGAGTAATTCCCAGGGGTACACCCGTCTTTTATTCCAAGGCACAAATTCCTTTTTGGCATTTCCACATTAGGATGATTATGTAACTTCTTAGATAAAGCTGTATCAACATACCCTCTATTAGGTGACATCTTGGCTTAAACATTCCATTGTATGAATCACCAAGGTGTTTTACGCTAATAAGCAGGGAGCATGTGTGACCTACTGCAGTCCCAGAGGGGCCCTCACAGGCTCACTTCCAGCCAGTGCTCCTGGCTCTGTGGCCTGGAACATCACTACAGCTTTTGTGCCTTAGCTTTCCCTTTATGGACCAGAGCTAATCGTGGTAATCTCAGTCCAGTAGGGAGAATTACCTGCACACGTCTGTAATGCCACAGTCCTATCCCTTGTGTGCTCTGAATTAGACTCCAATGCAACACAGTTGTGGTTCACGTTTTTTATCTTGTTTGCAAGTCTTAACTCAAAAGCACACCTTAGTGATTGTTAATATATTAGGAAGTTATAAGAAACTATTGACATTTTGAAAGCACACTTGGATGTATCTCAGTTTCCGAGAGTCTGGTATGGGGAAAAACCACCGAAGTCATTTTTTTGTCATTAGTTAAGCATGACACAGAACATCTTAGTGGTTAAAAGGCCTGTGCCCTGGGTTCAAATCCTGACTCTACAGTTTACTAGCTGAGTGATCTTGGACAAGTTTCTAAGCTATTCTGTGCCTTAATTTCTTCATCTGTGAACCAGAGATGACAGTGATGACAATAGTGCCTTCTTGTTGGGAAGATTAAGTAAATGGGTTCTTGTACCTTCCTTAGAATAGTACCTGGCACATAGCAGCACTTACTCTACAAAAATACTTAGTGCCTGTCATGCACCAGGCACTAGGGATCCAGCAGGAATTTTTTGTTGTTGTTGATCTTCTCATGGGGAAATGCAGACCATAAACAAATAAATATATAATATGTCAGGCAATAAAAATGTTAGAAGAAAACAGGAAAGAAAGTAAGGGGGGAGAGAGGGGTAGGAGGTAGAGTGATGTTATTTACATAGGGGTGGACAGGGAGGCCACCTCTGGTAAATGATGTTTGCTAAGACCTCTGAAGAAAGGGAAGGGGGAGGGAGTCCTTTGGAAGTCTGGAAGAAGAGATTTCTAGTGGAGGGAAGTGCAATGGAAAAGTCCCAGGTGAAGTATGTGAAAAGTGTTGGGTGCTTCAGGCAGAAGAGATAAGTATTTACAAATAGATTAGAACACACAGACCAGGTGAGGATTGGCTTTTACTTGAGAGAAGTGGGAAGAATTGGAAGTGTCTGAGCAAAGGAGTGACAGAGTATTCCCTCTGTAGTAGATGCATCCCGCTGGCTGCTGTGTGGACTGGCCTTTGTGGGGAGGGGAGTGCCCAGGAGGGAGGGTAGAAGCAGGACTCCTGTACCAGGCCAGCAAGATATAATGGTGGCTCAGACACCCTTGGAAGTGATAAAGATGTGAGAAGCTGTGGGCCCTTGATAAGTCCTAGCTGTTACCATTCTGCAGCTTTGAGAGTTCATACTGACTTCTGAGCCCACTTCCTCACCTGCAAAATGAAGTGTTGGGTTCATTCATTCATCCTTCTTAGCTCTTAGAAAGTTCTTTGGGTTTCCTGAAAAGATGTGTAAATACCATCTGAATTTGAATGGGTTTGAGAGTAAGGGCTGCTGAATGAAAGCAATCTTGGGTTGAATCTCGGCTTGATAAGTGATTTTATAAGGTAAAGAATAATCCTTTGATTTGTTTTGTAAGTGGAGTTGAAGATATTTGGATCGCTTGAGATGTGTTTCTTACATCTTGGGAATTTAAAAAATAGGAAGGTACTGAACTGTCCCAGAATACTTTAACGTGGAAAATTGCCTTTTATCCCCCAAATGCTTGATTCTTTCTCAGTCTACAGAATGTCTCATTTTAAATATGAAGAGGAAGGAGAAAGCTTGAATGACTTTTTATTACAATTAAAGCTGAGCAGAGTCAAACTACTTTTTACGGGGGAAGGTTATTGGCAAATTAATTGCAGAGCTTTATTTTTATTCTTAGTTCTATGGTGAAGGCTCTATACTTGGATTTCAGGCATTTGTGTCAAAAACAACATAAACCGGGCGCCTGGGTGGCTCAGTGGGTTAAGCCGCTGCCTTTGGCTCAGGTCATGATCTCAGGGTCCTGGGATCGAGGCCCGCGTCAGGCTCTCTGCTCAGCGGGGAGCCTGCTTCCCTCTCACTCTCTCTCTGCCTGCCTCTCTGTCTACTTGTGATCTCTCTCTGTCAAATAAATAAATAAATAAAATCTTTAAAAAAAAAAACAACAACATAAACCACGACTGTGACCCTTTTATGGGATACACCAGTGAAATTCCAAGATGAACTGCCTTACTACTGGAACCTGCTAAAAAGGCTAAAGAAGAGGAGGAAGGCCTGTCAAACAGATGGTTAACATCAAAAAAGAAGTATAAACAGGTCTTTGAAGATTTTGCTAAATGGTCTTCCCAGATGAAGAGTAGATCACTTCCTTTTCTCCTTCCCATTTAATGTGTTCTATTCATATGTGCGCATGCCGCATTTCTAATATTGGGAGGAGACTACAGCATTGATGTCCATTCAACAACTGATTTATGGGTATTTTGTTCTATGTATTTTGTATCTATGTATTGTATCTATGTTCTTTGTATGGGTGTTTTGTTCTATAATACCATGGACCAAAAAGAAATATTGGAAAAGGCACAAGTCTTGCCTTCGAGGAGCTTACAGCTCACTCTGGGAAACAATGGCAGAATGTCATGGTTGGTAAGGTAATAAAAGCCTCACACCTCTAGCCTGAGCACTGAGTGGGGAGATTCACTCCCATATTTAAGGCCGCTTTCTGGAGGAGGTGGCAAACTTCTGATGGAATGTGTATAGCAACTTCCACAGTCCCGCAAAAGCACATCTTCCAACACCACATCACAGTTCCACTTATGGCCCGAATTCTAAATCCACTCTTCCCCATTCTCTCTGGCCCAACAACTAGCTAGAACCCTGCTTCCAGAGGCTGTGTTTTGTCTCCTGCTCTGGTGCAGAGACATGCCTCCCTCCCTTACACTGTGACTGCCTTCGTAGGCTTTCTGTGGGTCCTGATCCCGTTGGCCTGACTTTGACCTTCCGACCACCTGTTTTCCGTGTGTGTGTGTGTCTGTGTGTGTGTGTGTAGACACTCTGGCTGGAGCTGGGTTTCCTAACCTCAGCATTATTGACATTTGAGGGAAATCCTTTGCTGTGGGGGACTGTTTTGTGCATTATAGGATGTTGAGCACTAGAGGCCAGTAATGCCACCCCCTACTCCATGGAGAGGACCTCAGACATTGACAGATGGACCCCACGAGATGTGGGTGGGGAGTGCAAAATTGCCCCGGATTCAGAACCCGTTCTTTAGAAGATATCAGGGTTACTCTGGAAGCAGGGTTCTAGCTAGTTGCTGGGCCAGAGAGAATAGGGAAGAGTGGATTTAGAATTCGGGCCATAAGTGGAACTGCGATGTGGTGTTGGAAGACATGCTTTTGCGGGACTGTGGAAGGTGTTTTAAGATTCCCGTTATTCATATATTTATACATGATACAAAATTTATCCAGTCTAATTTAGAGTAGAAACTTGCACACCAGAAACGCCTTCTTTTCTTTTTGGCGAGTCATCGCCTCCTTATACTACCCAAGTGGTCCCACAAGGAGCACTTAAGATGAAGCAGGACCCGTGAAAGTCCCCGTAGCTATAATTCCCAGCTCAAAATGTCTTTATAATATGGAGAAATTTGCATTCTGTTTTATCATATTGCATGTTTATTTTTGATTTAAATCTAATGTGCTCCCTGCACCTCTAAAAACAGTAAAAGGGAAACATCCCAAATGTTTACCTTCTTTTATCTGATGGCCTGATGCCCTTCCCACCCCAGACCCCAAATGGTGCTTGCAGCCTCCTTTGAGGAACAAGACACTGCACAGTTTTATCAGCCCATCAGGCTTTCAGCTCTCCATGATGGTCTTTGCCAGGCCAGTCTCTGCTCAGGATAAATATTCAAGTAAGCGGTAAAATACACAAATCAGCATCCTTTTGTTTACCTACTTAGGTAGGAGGGCACACATTTATCAAGCTATTTTTCTGTATTTCAATACATGATTAAAATTCTTAATTACTGCAGGAACTATGGTGACCATTATCAAATAATTATTTTAGACACGCACACATTTGTGTTGTACCAAAGTAATTAGAGGACAACCATAAAACTTGGCAGTCAATGGCAGTTCCTAACATTCCATTATTTTCAGTTTATTTATGAGGAAACTAGAACTAGCCTCCTGCTTGTGTTTTAATTACTTAGCACAAGAAGGATTGATTTCAGAAACCTTCGGCGCTGAAGGAGATAATGACGAACCCATCCCCCAGAGGAGTTCAGGGCTTCAGAGGGACTTGCTGTTTCCTCCCCAGGGAGAGGAAGCCTGAGAGCCGCTGGGTGCACCCTGTCCTGAGAGCTCACTCCTGGGAAGGGTGACAATTGCTGACGGGGAAGTGAAAGCCTTCTCCCAGGGAAAACAGAAAGAACACTGCTTCCAGCGTTTGGAATTGGCAGCATGAATGAAAGATATTTTAAGATTCCTTCCAGCATGGCACTGGGCGTATCCTGAGAGCCACGGATGCGCTTCTGTGCCTTCTCCCCAGCCTCACCTTTCAGCGATTCCAAGAGGCAGATCTGGTCTTCGGCCAGTCTTTTTGCCTACCAGGAATGTGACAGGTCTGTCTGACAGCGCCCCAGGCCGAATTTCACTCTTCTCATTATGCTCCATGTTTCGGTTTTCATTTGCTGGTTTATAGTCCTCCCTTTTATTGCCTCTGTGATTTTACTTTCTTGTCGTCAGGTGGTATAAAGGGTTTCTTGGTTTGGTAGTTTCGTGGAAACTTGGGTGGCTCAGCTGGGTGGAAGGAGACCGACCCATTCGGATTCGGCAGTCATGACATTTGGAGATCCCAGCTAGAGGGGAGGAAAACTCAGGAGGCAGGCTGCCAGGTGCTCCTTTGGTGTTTAGAGGAAGTGGGGTTGAGTGACACAGATTTCTGGATTTCGTAAAAGGTGAGCTACACGGAGTAGGCATTAACACAGCACAGCTCCTGGGTCGACCGCTAGCCAGGAGAGCCCTGGAAATGAAAACTTGGCATCCAAATTTGACCAAACAAAGAGATTCAGAGAAAAGAGACTTCATTTATTTATTCACTCATTTATTATTTATTTTTTTATTCTTTATGGAGCTGGGCTCCATTTTGGTCGTTACTATGATAATTTTTTCCTTTCCAAAGAAGGAGGAGAAGGGGAAGGGGAAAAGGAAGAGGAAAAGAAAGAAGAAGGGGGAGGGGGAGGAGGAAGAAGAAAAAGAAAAACAACCAAACACATGCTCACACTTAGAATACTTGCTTCCTCTTCCACGTGACTTCCTTGAGAGTATGTCTAGTCTTCTCTGACTGTAGATTCCTTTCCTGCACACTGCCTCTTCCAACTGAAAATATTCGGAATGGGGCTAAGAGCTCCCCACCAACATGGCAATATAGCTCAGAAAATAGAAACAGAATGTTTTGAACCCAGAGGCTGGTTATATTCCGCTGCCAATCAGATAACACATTTTCTATCTAAATTTAGATTATCTGCAACGTGTTTATTTTAGGTCTGAATTGTTTAAATGATTAATTTATCTCACAGAGGAAGAGGAAGTGAAAAGTTGAAGAAATGTTTTAAATCGCAGAAGTTCAAGTTGGCAGTCTACACTGATGAAACTCATCACAGTTCATTCATTCACAGCCTTGGCCTGGATTGGCTAGTGTTGCTTCTACACCTAAGAATTAGTTGGAAATATATAAATTCAGTAGGGCTTGGCCTAGACGTGACTTTTTAAGAATGCTGGCACGGGTGCCTCTGTGCATGTGTGTGTGTGTGTGTATGAAGGCTGAGTTGAATGGGGAGGGAGGGAAATTTCCAACTTATCTTAAAAGCCAGTCCTCATTTTAATTACCAAGAATAAACACAAGTACATTGGGGAGAGGAAACAAAAGGCCTGCCCGTGCCTTTGATCCCATCCATTTAGTGCCTGGGAAAAACTCCATCAAGAGAAGAGAAGAAACTGATGCTTTAAAAAAAAGTTTTTTGTTGTTGTTGTTTTGTTTCTGTTTTTGCTTTGTCTTGTTTGTTTTTGAAATGAATGAGACAGAGACACAGTATTAAATTCATATCCTTTGAAGCTTTCTTTATTAACCAGGGTCCACCTTAACACTAATCTGGAATCTGCCCGCACACCACTGGATTCCTGGGCAGTCCTGCCCACCTCGCGCACAGGCCACAGGCGCTGCACTGAATGATGCAAAGTAGCTCATTGCCCTGGTAATTGCAGCTTCTTCCCTGGACAGGTTGGCCCATTTCCTTCCTAGCTTGTTAGATTCCTCCCTACTCCTTCTGTTAGCTCTGAGTTCTTCTGGGCAGGCTCTTCCTCCACCCGTCTTTAGTGAGTAGGTTCTCAGCCTGAAAGAAAATTAAAAACAAACACATCTTGTTTACATGCAGCCCTTCTTTGGAAAGCAGAAGTCCCTGTCTCCCTTCTTTGGAAAGCAGAAGTCCCTGTCTTTCAGGAGGCCAATACTCATCTCTCTCTCTCTCCCCTTCTCTTTTGGGCAGATAAAGTTTTGTTTTCTTGAAAAACTGATCTGTGTTATTGCTGAGGCCACTATGTACAGACAAAATAGAGGGAGTTTTATTTCTTGGTTTCTTCCTCCTTGGACAGAGTCTTGATGATTTCCTCCTTCTTGGTCTGGAGCCGCTCTTCATAGTCTTGTGTGCTCCTTGGTCTTCGATCTGTGGGCCTCAGCCTGGTCTGCCAGAAGCTTCTGGCAAGCCTTGTCTACCTTCAGCTTGTGGATGTGTTCCACAAGAATCGGCTTTTTCGTGAACACATAACGCTTCACTTTTAGGTACAGGCTGTGATGCACTTGGCGGTCAGTCTCCTGTGCAGAATTCTCATCCTCCTCATCCAGGTTACCTTCTGGGGCATTCCAGCAGGAGCAGAACCTTTTCTCTCACCAGAGCCCTTCTGGCAGGCCAAGGTATTTTTCCTGCACGGAGCACAGGAATGGAGGGTACAGGCTTCCAGATGATCAGTCTGTCTTCGATCAGTTTCCGGATCTGCCGATAGGCATAGGCACTGGTGATCTCCTTGGTCTCCCTGGAGCCAACCAGACCTTCTTTTGTCACAGCAGAGGACCCTGGAGGCAAGCCTCTTCTGAAACCTGAGCATATCATGGCTGCGGCTGCCATGGCAGGAGGAAAGCCATCCTTTTTAATTCTAGTCACTGTTGACAGACTGATGCCATAGCCAGGACAGGCCAAAAAGTAGGTATCATCGCATTTCAAGGCAAAATGATGAGCTAACAATTATTCTAGAGAAGTTACAACCAAAGGTTGGCTCTAGATGATTTACAGAGATGATTTACACTGTCGATGCCAGGTGATAGGCTATAAATGGAAATGAGAAGGAATGGGCTTAGTGACAACAAATGACGGATGCCCTTTCTGAGTGTGGGCAGGATGAGTGTTTTTTTCAGGTCTAGTGATGGTTTTAATCTATGTAATATTGTTCATTCTCAGTGGCCTCCTAGTGGTGCATAAAACAGTCACAGACTGTCCTAAAAGCCCTTTGAAATAATAATACAGTGTTAAAATAGAGTGTTACCCAGGAATCTTTTCGTAAGACATCTTCGTAAAGGCATCTTTTAGTAAATTGTAGCTCAGCTCCCTTCTTCAATGTTGAACTTGTGTTGAGCCAGCATGGTCTTTTATTTTTATTTATTTGTTTGTTTATTTTTAGAAATATTTTATTTATTTATTTGACAGAGAGGGATCACAAGTAGGCAGAGAGGCAGGCGGTGTGGGGGGAGGGAAGTGGGCTCCCCGCTGAGCAGAGAGCCCGATGCGCGGGGTTCAGTCCCAGGACCCTGAGATCATGACCTGAGCCGAAGGCAGAGGCTTAATCCACTGAGCCACCCAGGCACCCCCCTGCATGGTCTTTCAAAAAATAAGTTGTACCCCGTCAACCCTCCTTAAGATCATGAGGTGGGTTCTCGGTATTTAGAATGAAACCTTAATTCCCTTCCGTGGCTTTTAAGGCCTACGAGATCTGGTCTTATGTCTCCAGCTTCACTTGGGGGCCACACTCTCCTTTGCTCAGCTGCTCTTCAGCCAAAACTGGGTTCCCTGGTGTTCTCTCAGCAGCCAAGTGCACCTGTTATGCAGGGTCTTCTCATTTGCTGTTCCTCCTGCCTGGAATGTGCTTCCTTAGGCACTTTTCTGATTTGTCACCCTTCCATCCTTAAGTGTTCCCTCCCACGAGGGGCCTTTCCTAGTTTAGGCCCTGAGAACAATCTGCTTTGGGTTGTAAAGACGGCACTGAGCTGTCCTTCCCACCACTGAGAAGTTTTAATTCTAGAAGCCATAGGGGTTATATTGAAATTCATGTTAGCCATTAGGAGACATTGTTGAACCTCAGTTTAAAACATCAGAAAATACTCTTGCAAGCAATAAAAGAATTGGGTTGGCAAGATCAAGCACAGAAAAGATAACAGTGAAAAAAAAAATCCTAAAGCATAAACATAGCAATGAAATGGTTAATACTAGCGGTACCATTTCCTCACCCTGATTAGGGAGACTCTTAGGCTCTTTAAAGTAACCTGATATTAAACATTAATTATAACCTCTTCTCTAAGAGGGATGAGTGGTGAAGGTGCCGCCTCTCCAGAATCCTTATTTGATTTTATTTAACAGCACTGACAGAGGGCTTACTGTGCTCCAGGGACTTCTCTAAGTACCTGACAAATGCCGTCTCATGTTGTGGTCTTTGGAAGTAGCAGTTGAGACAGAGATTGGGATGTGAGATGCTTATTAGCAATTAACACCTTGGAAGAAAAGGGGAGAAAGCAAGAAAATGTCAGACTGCAACTCAGGCTCAGTAAAGCCTTGGCCAGCATGGCAGGGAGCATGAGACGAGTGTGCCCACTAGCATCCTACATCAGACCAGAATGGCCTGCCTTAATAACCCCTCGCCCCCGCCTCACTTAGTCACCAAGCATGTGTTCCCCAAGGAAGTGCATGGCCTTAGGCAAGTCCTGCCTGAGATGCACTGAAGGTGCTGAGAGCTGGAGTCTGCCCACCATCCTTTCTGCACCTGGGCAGCAAGTTTGCCCATGAAGGGGAATCTGGGCAGTGCATCTCCGTGTCTGTTCAAATATTGACTCATTTAACCCTCAGACAATCCTATGAGGTATGTCCTTTAATTATTCCCATTTTACAGATGAGAAAAATGGAGGCATGGAGAAATCAGTTAACTTGCCAAATTAGATCAGGTAACAGAGCTGAGATTTGATCCAGGTAGTGCAGATCCAGGATCAGAGCTCTTAAGGACTCAGCAATGCTGTCTTAGCTGTTCCTTCAGAGGGTTGCAGATTGCCTAAAAATAGTAACAGTAGCAATTTTGTTTGTTATTAGTTCTTTCCAAAGTCCTGCAAGCCTGCCTCTGTGTGTGTGTGTGTGTATGTGTGTATTTATGTGTGCATGCTCGCTTGGTACTAGTAAATTTATTAAGAACAACATCAAAAAAGAATGATCATTTTGGGTTACCTACTACACTTGAATATTAAATCCTGCCTGTAAAAATCTAAGAATCAGGACTAGACGCTCAGGGTCAGTGACTGGACTTGAAGTCTAGAACAAGACGGCATGGGTTAAACTTCTCATGTTGGCCAGGAAGAAGGAAGGGCCCCTTTCGAGTTTAGGGTAAGAGAGTGAGTAGGTAGAAAAAAGACACTAAAATACAGTTCTGTGCTCTGCCAGGCACAGGAGTGAGGAGTTAGCTAAAAAGCCTGAAAGATTAGCAGGTGGCTCCACGGGAAGAGGGAAAAGGAAGGAGAGTGAGGCTCAGCAGAGAAACACAGCTCAGAGGGTGTAAGACAGTACGACACTGTCAAGGACCAGGAGGGCAACAGAGGAGGAAAGAGACAGGGGTCCGGGCTGCTCCTCAGAGGTGAAGTGTGTGGACTTAGAAGAGGAGAGAAAAAGAGGAAATCCAGTAGAACATTTTTTCCATCACCATTTTTGGCGTTATACACACATGTACTCTTTTTTTTTTTTTAAGAGTTTATTTACTTATTTGACAGAGATCACAAGTAAGCAAAGAGGCAAGCAGAGAGTCAGAGGGAAGCAGGCTCCCCACTAAGCAGAGACCCCGATGTGGGGCTTCATCCCAGGACTCTGAGATCATGACCTGAGCCGAAGGCAGAGGCTTAACCCACTGAGCCACCTAGGTGCCCCCATAAAGATATTTTTTTAATTTTTTAAAAAGATTTTATTTATTTATTTTTCAGAGAGAGAGAGAGGAGCAAGAGTGAGCACAAGCAGACAGAGTGGTAGGCAGAGGCAGAAGGAGAAGCAGGCTCCCTGCTGAGCAAAGAGCCCTATGCGGGACTCGATCCCAGGACACTGGGATCATGACCTGAGCTGAAGGCAGCCGCTTAGCCAGCTGAACCACCCAGGCGTCCCTAAAGATATTTTTTAATCATTTCCTATACTATGGAATTAGATTTATTTCTGAAGACCAGGCTTAGGTAAGGGAGAGATCCGAAGATGAGGAGTTTTATTTTGGATGACGCAGAACACATCTCCCCCTACATGCAATTCTATCTCTGCCCAGAGGAGCTCACAAAGTACCGGTGATTATCCTTAAGACTTTTAGCTGCACTAGAATTTACTGGCTTCTCATTCCTTTTGCCAATGTTTGGTAAAATCCCCTCTTTGAGCCCAAGAGAGAAATTTTGTTTTAATCCCTAACTTTATTTATATGTGAGATCCTGTCCGAAAGGCTGGAACAAAACTTGGTAGTAAGTGCTCTTTGCAAAAATAGTCATCAGGAATAACATTCAGCAACATGCTGTGCTGTGGAAACGTCCCAGCAGACCAAATGTGTTCTCCGAGCCAGAGGGATTAAAGGATTCTACTTGAGATCTGAACAAAGGTCATTCTTGCTACCGAACTAACTCGATCACTGTCACTGACCCTTATGGAAGCAGGTTCTTTTCCTTCTCGTAAGCTCTGTTCCATTCTCTTATGCATATTTCAACAAGATTCGCCCATTTTCATAACACCTAAATCTGTCTTAGAAAACCGATAACTCACAGCATAATGGTTCTCTAAAGAATTCACAGAGCAAAGGAAGTACGGATATGTTAAAAAGTAATTTACAACTATGGGAGAACTCATGATGCCAAGTACAGGTCTTCCTTAAAGGAGATCCTCCAGCTCCTTTATGACACTGACCCAAACTGTGGGAATGTAAAGAGGTGCTTCTGTATCTGGAGCACAGTGTTTCTAATGCCACCTTCTTGAAAGCCAGCATAATCTCAGAGAAACACAGCTGTTTCCTGGAGCAAATGGTTTGTATTTGGGGTGGGGGACAAATAATTTCTTCCTGAACTCTAGAGGATTTTATTGAAGAATGTGTTCCCAAATGCCACAGCCTTCTGAAGGCAGAAGTGGGAATAAGTCTGGAGGGTCATTGATGGTCATTGGAGGGGTTGAGTGATGGTGGAAGGGAGAGGAGAGATCTTGAAATCCTCATCCTATCCCTTTCTCTTTGGGGATTCTGAGCTGCGTTTCTGCAGTCACTTAGAGGGGCATAGTGCAGGGAACCCAGTGAACATGGATCTGATTCCAGGTGGTACTGAAAAGGTGAGCTGTTTCAGGACTGGAGATGCCTGTATCCTTAGATGCTGCACTTGGAAGCTACCTCTGCTTCTAGAATTTCTGTCTCTCCCAAGAAGCTGGATTTAGTATCAAAAGTGACCTGATGGGGTGCCTGGGTGGCTCAGTGGGTTAAAACCTCTGCCTTCGGCTCAGGTCATGATCTCAGGGTCCTGGGATTGAGCCCCGCATTGGGCTCTCTGCTCGGCAGGGAGCCTGTTTCCCCTTCTCTCTGCCTGATTCTCTGCCTACTTGTGATCTCCGTCTGTCAAATAAATAAAATAAAAAATCTTAAAAAAAAAATAGTGAACTGATTTGGGTGCCCCTGGGTGGTATAATGGGCGAAGCCTCCAAGTCTTGGTTTCAGCTCAGCTCCTGGTATCAGGGTTGTGAGATCAAGCCCTAAGTCAGGCTCCGTGTTCAGTGGGGAGTCAGCTGGAGATTCTCTCTTCCTGTCCCCCCCGCCCCCACTCTCACACCCTCTCTCTCAAGTCGATAAATAAATCTTTTTTTTTAAAAAAGTGAATTGCTTCATTGAATGGTATCCTCACAAGCAAAAACAGGATATGCTCTTGTGAAACATCTAAGCATTGACCCATTTAGAGATGAAATTGCCAGATCACAGGGAATGCACGTCTGAGTTTTGTGGATACGGCTAAGTTTCTGTCCAGCATGGCTGGAGCAACTAAATACATTTTCTGCTCCCATGTGTGATGCATCTCCACTCTGCCGAACGACCCTGAGGACAAATTCATTTCCTCCCTCTAAAAAACAAAGACAAATGCAACATGCAGCTCACCCAGATTCAGTCTCTAAAAGATGTTTGTTAACAGATTGAGAATGAATTTGATGGCATCCAGTATGGACCCTTGGTCTGTGCCTCTCCCCATGATGCAGGCCACACACATACTTTCCAGTCTGGTGTTGCTCTAGAATCAACTGTACACTTCTTTCATGAGATGACATTCAAGCCACAAAAAGACAGCAAGGTCAGTGAGGGCTGGAAGAGAAAGTGAGTGTAGCTCATAAAACTAAGAGGCACTTAAGATTTAACAAGATTAACAAGTGCTGTTGAAAAGACCTACTTGGCCTGAGTCGCAGAGAAAGAGAAGGCACCAGCTCAATTCTCTTGGCTTTGCTGTCACACAAGTGGAAAGCTCCCGAAAGCCTTGCAAGAAACTGCAAGAAAGCTCTTTGGAAAATGTCTATGTCTTTCCTGATTATTTCTCTTGGACCTTTAGAGAAGGAACCAGTCCCTCATTTTCATTGCCCCAATTATTTGCTCTGAGGTTTGCTCAGGTTCTTACATTCAAGTCATTTAATACACAGAAAACTCACACTAGACTCTTCTGGAACAATCTCTTCTAAAAAACCGATAGTGGATCCAGCAACAGCAAGTCGAGAAAGAAAATCCTTCCCTTTTCTAGGCTTTGTGTAAATACCTGAATTAGCGGAATTCACGAAAAAAACTTGTCCTTCAAAGGCCTATCGACCTTTTTGTCATGGGGCAAAAGCAGTTTTTAGCTTTTATAACAACTGCTGTTTTCAGGACATGCCATGTTTTCTATTCCATATGCTGAAATTTGGCTTTAAATGCTTAGTAACCAGAAGATCTCAGTGATGTTGGGTAATTCCTGGGTAAGCAATTTGCCAAATGCTCTAAATATAGAAGGAATGCCCAAAGGTATGGTAAGTGTGTATGCACCTTGCAATACAGACAGGTAAAAAGAGCATGGACATTTATTTAGGCCTTTTAATTTAAGGCACGTAATTTAAGGTTTCCACATTATGTCTATATAGAAGCTACAAGTGCTCTGGCGGAAGGGAGAGGAGATATCTTGGCTATCTTACTAACCTTATGCCCAGACAGAAGCTACAAGTGCTCTCTGCCTGATGGTGCAGGGAACTTGGTGTTTCCGCTAGGTTAAGCACTTCTGGCCGATTATCTAATTTCCAATCTCCCCTTCTTTGCAAAAAGAACCTATTTTGAGGTAGTGGCTATTTGCCAGCTAATAAGCTCTATTCCCCAGACTTCGTTGTTGTTAAAGGTAGTCATGTAATGTAGAGCTGGCCAATGGGATTTAAATAAAAGCCTGATCGAAGGGGTTTTCAGAAAAGCCACTGTATTCTCCCATAAAAAGCTAATCTGTGTCTTTTGTTCTTTTTTCTTCCTACTTCTTTCTTACAGGAGCATGTATATAATGAGAGCAGGAGCTACACGCTAGTAATGGCAGAGCTGGAAGGTAGGAGAAATTGGTCCTTGATGGCATCAGAAACATTCAGACAGTGAGCCCTGCAGTGCTGCCTCTATAATTCTTATGCGGGGATATAAACCACTTGTTTTAGCCACTGCAGTCATGTTTCTGTTTCAGGCATCTGAAGTGCTAATACATGTTGCCTCATTTCCTTAGAGCTGGGTACTTACCTAAGGAGCTCTGGTTCTAAACCAGAGTGGCTCTCCCATGACATCATTGCACTTAGGGTTTAAGAAAGACCAATTTTCAAACATCCTGAGGATTTGATTTGGGAAAAAAAAAGAAAAGAAAAGAAAAGAAAACTTGGAGATTCCCCTCGTAATGATTGAATGGCTTCCAGTAGGCACTGTGACCCAAAAGGCAAGAAGATATTTGTTTGATGGTCCCAGCTTTGCAGAGATTTAGTGGGAGAAGGTAACTTTATAGAGTCAGTCCATGCACCCCCGGTAATGCTTATATAAAAGGTTCCCTCTCCCAATCACCCAGCAAGCTTCTCTAATAAATGAGAACACCAAGAACAAGTCAGTCTCATATTCTGCTCTACCAAATAATCAAAATGTCCTTAGTGTGTGCCCATTTGTTTATGGGCCCATGGACAAGTATGTCTATGTAGCACTGATACTGTTCCTTAGCACAGATGAGGAACCTAGACTTTCCTTTCCCTCAGTTAAAGATCTAGTTTATGTTGTGTAAACAAACACTGTAGTTTGGCAAATAGAAATGGGTCCAAGGATTGACAGGATAAGAATCAGAGGTGTAGACTCCTGTTTGACTCTCACAATAAGTGCCTTTCTACCAAAGAGCAAGAAGTGTTGGTAGAACCATGAATAGTTCAGGGTGAGTGGGTATTTGAGGCCAGTGCACGACAAAGCAGAAAAGGTAGATCAGGGATCTAACAGGGTGCCTTTGGGGCCAGGTTCGGGAGTTTGGAATTTATCCTGTAGGCTGGTCTTTTCCAAAGGCTTCCTTAGAAATCCAGAGCAATGAGATATTTCATAAAAGAAGGATTCCATGGTCAGATAATTTTGGGAACTATACATGCTACATCACTCTCTCTTGAAAACTCACACTCTGTAATTGCATATTAAATGCTGAGAAGTTTTGCATTAAAGGAGCTGGTTAAAATCCATTCTGGGTTCCTCTCTCCCCTACTCTCCTTATATTACTTGTTAAAATGTATATGCTTTGTTACTTGTTAAAATGTATAAGCTGCTGCTGAGGCAGTTGGGGGGCATTGCAGGTCTTTGAAATGAGTCACGTAAACAACTGCTTTAGAAAGATTTCTGAAAGCAATGTACAACCTGGATCAAAATTTGGGGAAGAGGGCGCTTGAAGAAAATACTAGAGACAAGGAATCATTAGGTCAGGGACTCCTCAACTTGGCTACATATTGGAATCATTTGGGGATTAAAAAATTCCCAGACTCCACGGCATTTCTAGAGTCCTGATTCAGTAGGTGTGGGCTGGGCGTGGGATATTGTGTGTGTGTGTGTGTGTGTGTGTGTGATTCTGAAGCAAAAGCTAACATTGGAATTTATGAGTCCAAATTAATTGTGAGGATTATGATAGTTCAGTGGAAAGTTAATAAGACTAGTACTTGGATGGAGGCAGCAGGAGTAAAAAAAAGTGGGAAGGATGCATTAAACTAAGTAAGGCAAGAATCTACATGCCTTGTGATCCAATGTGAGGATCAGATTGAATGGGGAGCAATTCAAAGATGTTTTCAGCCTGGGTTATTGGGAAAGGTGATGGTTTCACTAATGGAAGTTAAAGGTTAGGGGCCAGGCCAGAATACTTTCTGAGATAAGAGGATGCCTTGGTCTTGGACATGCTTAGGTTGAGATGGCCAGTATATATGAAGGCCTACTGGGCAGCTGGAAATGCAGGTTTCTAACACAAGGGAATGAAGGGGTCAAGATCCACAGACAGAGCCAACTGGTGTTCCAAGGGATGAAGTGTAAAGCCAAGAATAGAACCACAGGAATGCCTACATTCCAGGCTTGTGCTCTTGGGATTCAGTAAGAGATGGCCAGAGGAGGCAAACGGTCAAGAACTTCATTACAAATGTCAGGGAAGGAAAGCCTTTAGAAGGGCTCAAGGTCCTCTCCCTCCAGCCAGTTCTTATAGCAGACAATGATGTGGTGTGGGGCTTGGGCCTGGCTCCCAGCTCTATTTCTTATTTATGTTGTGTTCTTGAGCAAGTTTACATAACCTCTCAGGCCTCTGCTTCCTCATATGTAAAAATGAGGATTACATAGATTCCATGTTATAGGTAAGTGCCTATTGTAGTACCATGTAATATGGTGTAAATGGTGTACAACATAGTATCAACATAATACATACTCTATTATATATATATATATAATTGTCTTGGAAATGTCCTTTGGCCCCACTAAAAAGTTAGTTGTACAGACAAAATAAGTGAAAAAGGTAAATAATCAGCCATAATTCTATCATCTTAATAATAAATTCTTTTTACTTTAATGTCTTTGACCATGTGCTTATATACATTTTACATGGCTATTTTGGGGAAGCATGCTTTTGAACTTAGCATTATACTCTAAGACTTTCCTTTTATGGTTACTTAATTTTCTTAGTTATCATTTTATTTACTCAATAATTTTCCCATCAGTGGAATTTGTTTCCAATGTTGTTTTTTAAGTTTATTTAAGCAGTGATCTAATTAACTTAAGCATTAATATAGCCCTCTAATTTTTATAAATTATTTCCTTTTGGATGAACTATCAGCAGCAGAGTTATTTCCCCAAAGGGTTAGAACGGTGAACAGTGAATAGTTTTCAAAGTATGTTGCTGAATGACTTCCAAAAGTTGTATTAATTAATGTGGTTTCCAAAGGTTATACCTGTTAACAAAGTATGAGTTGACCAGTCTTACCATATCCTTACCAGAACTAGTAATATCATTATTTTTTTTATATTTTTGCCAGCATAATGGGAACAGACTGGCTGAAAACAGAGTTCATTGTTGCTTAATCTGTGTTTGGATAATAATTGAGGCTGAATATTGAAGTTAACAAGAGAATGGTACAGTACCCAGACTAGCAATAATGATACTATTTCTAGGCCTGACGTGGTAAAGGGAGGACCCACCAGTTAAAGGAACCCAGAGAGATAGTTGTCAGAAAGTGCTGCCTGAGAGGAGGTGTAGCCTTTGGAGAGACACTGTCAGCCTATGGTGACCCAGTGGGGAGGAAACAGGTAATGAATATCCAACCTCGATGATTTCTACTTAACCTCTGATCTCCTGGGATGCCTCTCATTGACTCAGCCCAAATTCCAGAGGGTGGTTAAGGCCATCTATAAAGGTTAGTCTCCTAAGCCCTAAGTAAGATGAAAAAGAAAGGAGTGCATTTAGAAGAACAAGTGGAAAATATTCAGCACAGATATTCTGGCATTAAGATATTTTAGAATGGCTGGTAATATAAACCTTCACAAATAGATACAAGATGATGGATCCGAGGTCTCACTTAATTCAACTTTTGAATGTTATTGAAAGCTATTTAATTTCCATAATTTAGCAATTAAATAGAAACACATGTAATGTTAATGCCATTACTGCATCTTTTAAAAAAATCTGGATAGGAGAATTTATTCCTTGCTTGAAGGAGTTTTATTATGCCAAAATTTCAGAAGCAGGCAGGAAAGAATTCCAAATCTGAGCCAGTAAGAAAACAAAGGGATAAGCAAAGAGTAAACTGTCCAGGAATGTTAACAATGAAAGGGATAATAAGTGAGTGTACCCGCAAACTTTCTGATTCAGTAGGTTGAGTGGGTCCTGGAAATTTTATTTATAACAAGGGCTCCAAATCATTCTGATACAGCGAGTGGACTGTCATTTGGAGCAACTGGAAAATACATGTTTTAGAAAGAAGGTTCAAAATCTATAACCTTATAGATATTACTGGAATCAATCTGAGTGGAAGTGGCAAACTTGAAAATGATAATGATATGTCACTGGCAACAGGGATTTCCTTGCCTTAAAAGCCATGCTTGATTATGACAGTTAAAAACAATGATGGTTCTAACATTAAGCGCTTCTTACAGGCCAATGACAAGGGCTCCTTCTCTCACTGAATCCTCTCAACAACCTCATGAGGTACCTCTAGTAATAGATGGAGAAATTTAGGTTTATGAAGATGACGTACAAACCGGATAACTCACCACTATCATTCCTCAGGCCTTGATATTCAAGCTTGTCTACTCTCTTCTCTCTACCTCTCAGGGTTTTCATATGTTTGTTTTATATGTAATATCCAGGGTTTTGGAGAAATAGAGAAAAGTATGTGTACTCCATCTTTTTAGAAGCAAAAGTACTTTAAAATATTTTTTAAATAAAAGGGTCATCATCTTTCACTCCAGCACAATTACAACTCTCATGGCTCCATAACTGCCCAGTCTTTGGTCATATATAAGAGTATTGGTATGAGGTTATAACAATAGTTCACAGCATTATTTATGATGGAGTGGTTAAGAACCTGGGCTTTGGAGGCCAAGATACTTGGGCTTGAGTGTCAGCTCCACAGCTTACTAATGATGGTTCTCTGATGAAGACCACATCGAAGCCTGACTTCTGCCCCCACCCAGCAGGAATGAGGAGCCCATTCTCCCCCTTGCTTGGTTGGTGCCACAGGAGGCCTAGTGAGGAGTCAGGACTTCCACCACCACACAGTAGTAATGAAGCCACTCCACCGCACTGTCAACCGTGATCATGTGAGGAGCTGGAACTCCCACCCCTGTCCAGCAATAACAAAGGACCTCCCCCTCCCTTTTCATTGGCTGAGTGGGGGACTTGGATTTCTACCTCCACCCGAGAGTAAAGAGGTAACCTTTCTCTTTTTCACCTGTCAGAGCCATGTCAGAAAAAGCCAGCTAAAAACAGTTGTAAGTAAAGATCCATAACATAATACAAACATGTCTAAAATTCCAATTAATCATCATACCAAGAACCAGGAAGATTTCAGACTGAATGAAAAAAGGCAATCCATAGATGCCAACACTGAGATGACAGTGATGCTAGAACTATCTGACAAAGATTTCAAGCGGTCATAATAAAACTCTTTCAGCAATTATAAACACACTTGAAACAACCTCAGCAAAGAAAGAGAAAATCTCAGAAAAGAAATAGAAGAAATAAAAGCATGTGAGGAAGAATGAAATGCAGTGAAAAATATAAAAGGAAAGCAAAAAACTCAGTGAGTGGACTCAACAGCAGAATGGAGGAGAGAGAGGAAAGAATCCGTGAACTGGAAGAAACAACAATAGGAATTACCTAGTCTATACAACAGAGAGAAAATAGACCAGAAGAAAAATGAAAAACCAGTTAATGCAATAATTCAAGGAAAGGAAATAAAAAGCAAAAGCATACATAGTAAAGAAATGAAAATATCCTTTTTTAAGATAACATCACTGACTATGTAGAATATCCCAGGGACTCTACACACACATACAT
Source organism: Mustela nivalis (assembly GCF_964662115.1). NCBI lineage: Eukaryota > Metazoa > Chordata > Mammalia > Carnivora > Mustelidae > Mustela > Mustela nivalis. The sequence continues at coordinate 57,526,721 of NC_139027.1, forward strand.
ACACACAAACCCTCCTAGAAGTAATCAGTTCAGCAATGCTAGAGGAGACAAGATGTTAAGTAGGTGCAAACCAGCATGCAAAAACAGATGGTACTTCTATATACTAGCAATGGACATGTGGGCCCTGAAATTAAAAATACAGTATCATTTATAATTGCTCAGAGAAAAGTGAGAGAAATGCTTACATGTAAATCTAAGATGATACGGCAGGACTTCATGGTGAAAACTACACAACACTTAAGAAGTCATGGAAGACCTAAATAAATGGAGACATACCATCTTCATTGATTAAAAGACTCAACAGAGATACCATTTCTCCCCAAACTGATACACAGGTTTAGTGCAATTCCTATCAAAATTCCAGAAAGGGCTTTTATAGCTATAGCAAGAGTATTCTAAGTTTTATGTCAGAAGGCAAAGGAACTAGAATAGCTAAAATATTTTTGGTAAAGAAGAATTAAAAAGGAGGAATCAGTCTATCCGATTTTGAGATTTGTTATGTAGCTATTGTAATCAAGACTATGTGGTAATATTGGTATAGGGATAGATGCATAGATCCATGGAACAGAACAGAGAACCCACAAATAAACCCACACAAACATGCCCACGTGCTTTTGGACAAAGGTGCAAAAGCAGTTCAGACATGGAAAGAGAGACTAATCAATAAATGGTGCTATAGCAATTGGACCTCCATAAGCTAAAAAAAAATTTAACCTTGACCTACGTTGCACATTTATACAAAAATTAACTTAAAATGGGTCATGGATTTAAAGTTTAAAATGTAAAACCAAAGAACTTCTAGAAAGAAACATAAGAGAAAATCTTCAGGATCTTGGTCAAAGTAGAAAGTTTTTAAGCTTGTCACCAAAAGCACAATTCATAAGAGTAAAAATTAATAAATTAGACTTCATCAAAGTTAGACATTTTTGTTCTGAAAAAGACCCTGATAAAAGGATGAAAGGACAAATTACAGACAGGAAGAAAATATTTGTAAGCCACATATTTGACCGAGAACTAGCATCTAGAATATAGAAAAGACTCTTAAAACTCAAAAACAAAGGATCCAGTTAGAGAATGGGTGAAAGATACATGAAGATACATTCACTAAAAAAGACATACAGATGACAAATAAACACCTGAATATATGTTCAGCATCACTAACCATCGGGGGATGGCAAATTAAAACCACAGCAGTACACACCTAACAGAATGGCTAAAATAAAAATTAATGACCATACCACCAAATGCTGATGAAGATGTGAAGAAACTGGATCTTCCACACATCACCGGTGGGAATGTCAAGTGGCACAGCTAATCTGGAGAACAGTGTGATGGTGTCTTAAAAAAAAAAAAACAAAAAACATGCAACTACCATACAACCCAGCAAATATGCTCCTGGGCATTTATCCCAGAGAAACCAAGCCTCGCATTCACAGAAGTACTTGCACGTGAATGTATAAGGCAGCTATATTTTACGTAAATGCATCTTTAAGTCTCCTGGACTAATCTTTTTAATCCAATTTATACCTCCTATATAGAAATTCTGGAGTCACTACTTCTGCCTATGTAGACTGAAAGAGAAAAAAATATATATAGAAAATGAAACCAAGTGCTTGGTTTGAAGACTTGATACTAAGCCTTCCAGGAAAAGGAGAAATTATACACTATATAAATCCCAAGGAATTACATAGCTGTTCTTGGAATCATTGATCTGAACCTGGACACTACTGGACATAATTCAGAGTCCTGAAAAATGAAAATGTTTTCAAAGTTTAATGAATATTTATTGAGCATGTACTGTGGGTGAAACATGAGCTTTCACATTGAAATAACATCTGTACCTGATAATTATCCACAGTGCACACAGGAGCCAATTGAAATACAGACAGGTTTAGATTAGATTCTACTTTGTGCCAGGTACTTTGATATTCAGCTGTTAACTGATTTAATTATCCCTGTTAGTCATGGTAAAAGTTTCCTACCTCCTGGTTTCTCAAGTCTTTGGCCATGATGAGGAAGATTATAAAAGGGGTGTTGTGAAATTGGACCTCCAAATTAGGACAATGAATTTTATAGAGCAGGACACTAAAATGAGCTAAGAAAGAAGGTCCTGAAATACTTATCATTGTGCTGTTCCTTCTCCCCCCTCATCCTGGATCCCTTTTTTTCAAGGGGCCTATTACAGTCAGAATTTGAAGAGAAGAAAATACTAGTATCGAGGTTACTGGACGTTTCCAAGAAAGGACAAAGTAAAAGACAAGGCTCTAAGGGCTCCAGGGCACAGAGTTTATGCCATAGCAAAGACAAGAAAAAGGTGAGAAAGGAAAAGCCATCCCTTCCTCAGCTGCCTACACTCCAGGGAGACTACTCAGAGATCTGTACTGGAGGGGAGAAAGCTGGGGGACCCTGCCATGGGGGCTACTCTGTATCATTTGAGTATCAGGATCAGAGCCCTATGGCAGTTCTTCTCCTGCTATTATAGGCTGAATTGTGTCCTCCTAAATTCATAGATGGAAGCCAGTACTTCAAAATGTGACTATAGTTGGAGGAAGGACCTTTAGAGGTGATTAAGTAGGTGGACCCTGATCTACTCTGGTGTCCTTATAAGAAGATAGAATCTGGACACACACAGAGATATCAGATATATATGCCCACAGAGGAAGGACCATGTGGGGACAGAGAGAGAAGGCAGCCATCTGTGATCCAATGAGAGAGGACCCAGGAGAAACCTGGGAGACCTGCTGTTACCTTGATCTTGGGCTTCCAGCCTCTAGAACCATAAGAAAATAAATTTCTGTTGTCCAAGCCACCGAGGCTGTCGTATTTTATCCTGGCAGCCCCAGCCCAATGGCAAGACTAAAATAATTGGCATCTAGGGAGAGTCTCCCATAGAGTACAGAAAAGACACTATTCTGTACCCAGTAACTGTGCTGAACTCCATCTATGCCACCCTTGACAAGGCTGCTTAACAGCAGCCCAGGGCCCTGGTAAGACCCTTCAGGATGGAGGGACCGTGGCCCAAGAGGGGTGGGGGTTGTGTGGAGGAGGAAGACCCAGCAGAGGAAACTGGGTCAGGCTGGACTATGGAGAAAACCCTCTTGGCATCAGATGCAGAAGTTCCTTGTGACGGGTAGAGCTGAACCCCTGTAGATTGTGATTAACCTGACTATGTAGCCGCCCAAGGGCCCTGGGAGACAAGGGTGAGGGGAAATTTGTTTCCTTCTCTCATGGGGCTGAGAATCCAAAAGTTGTCTCAGTTGACTTGGTGGGAAGTGTGTCCTGTCTAACCAGACCCAGGGTGGACTAGAGGGCCAGTTATAAAGTGGCCAGTGACCCAGCATGGCAGCAGCCAACCACAGTGAGACTCATGGGATTGCATTCCTGAGACATCCCAGAAAGCCTTGGATAGAGGATCCAGGGAAAGGCTGGCCTCCTGGGGTCGTTCAGGCATTCAGGTGGTGACTGTTGGGCACAAAGGGAAGTGAGGGACATCTGGGTAACAAGAGGCTCTGTTTGTAACCTTCGTTTTCTCACTTTGGCCTGAGCCTCAGCTACTCAGTTTTATTCTTGGAATTTTCAGATGTGGATTTGGTACTCACACTGAAAAATAAAGGATGAGATTATAGAGGTTGGAGCAAAAGGAAATCCATGGTTTTATGCCTGGGTGACAAAGGAAGCAACAAATTCCTTCCTTTTTTTTTTTTTTCTTTAAACTTAAGTCAAAATAACAGTTGCACAGATGAGGGTGTGTGTGTGTGGTGGGGGGGACTGGGGCTGAAGTCTTAACCACTGTGGATATTTTTAAAACTTGAGGAGAGGCGTAGGGAGGGCTTTCCTAGCACTGAAATCTTGAGGGAAAGTTCCAGCCTGGGAATGAGAATAGAGACTCCTACTGTCAGCTAAATCCCAACTTCTTCTTTGCCTATAAAGTGAGGGGTTAGATTAAGTGATGGCAGAGTATTATAGTTCTAGAATTTGCTATTTTATTTAGATTCTTCTAAGTATTTACGTCAAACCCTCCCTGTCGCTAGGTTCCTCTTTCTGAAAGTTAGATGGCTGTAAATGTGTGTGTGTACATGTGTGGTGTGTATAGAGTGTGGTATAGGTATAGCATATATGGGCAGTGTGTGTATGTGTTGTGTGTGTGTTGTGGTACATGGGCACGACATGTATTGTGTGTCTGTGTATGATGTGTGGGTTGTGTGTACAGTGTGTATGGGTTTGGTGGGTCATGTACTATTTATCTTGCTGCCCAGAACAACCCACATTGCCCCGTTTATGCTGGATTTCCAGATCCTTCAGAAACGTTCTCTCCCACACCAGCCAAGTAAGCAAGAACACATGTGAGAAGCCCTTCCCATTCCAGTGCCTCTTGAGATGCAGCCAAACAGCTGGAATTACATGCTTTGTAGAAAACCAGGGACGTGGCATGGCAATGGGAAATTCAGTCTGTATTTGGAAGCCAGATTCCTTGTCCCAAACGTAAGAGGGTGAGAGAGGGTGGAGGCTGGACTGTCTCTTGGCAGTAGCATGGTGCGCGTGCATGCATGTGTGTGTGTGTAGGAGGTATCTTTCATAAAAACCTCTATCTTTTCCAGCATTCTGCCATTTATATGCACGTTTGCAATTTGGACTCCAATTTTGAAAACAGCTTCTTTCCTCTGCATTTCTTCCTCTGGTTCTGTTGTTCCTCATTCACCTCTCCAGACCCTTTTCTCTTTTGCCCCACAGCAGGGCATTAAGCGCCTTGTGGACAGGGGCTCAGCGTTCTTAATCCGCTGCCTGGAGGCCCCCTCTCTCCCCAAAGCAGGGAGGATTAGACTTTCCATGACTGTCAGGCTGCGAGGCTTCAGAGTCTTTGATGCTTCCAGTTTCCTGGTTATGGGAGGGTTTCCTCTTGATTCTGGGGACGTACAGAGCTGCCAGGGTCCAGCTCTCCTCTGTATCTAGCCCAGTCACATGTTGCTGCTTAACAACTCACCCCAAATTCGGTGGCTTTAAACAATCATGCATTTCACTCACGAGTCTGATTTGGCCTGGACACAGCTCCCACATGGCACCTGCTCGGGCAGCTGGAAGGTGATGGGTGACTCTGCAGTTGGGGCTTGGAGTCATCGAAAGCTCACTCACTCACAGGTTTGGTGTCTGTTACTGGGACTTAGCCAGGACTGTGGACTGGAACACCTACATGTGGCTTTTCTGTGTGACCGGCCTTCACAGAGCATGGCAGCTGGGTTCCAGGAGTGAGTGTCTGAAGAGACAGGGCTGAAGTGCATACTGTTCTTATGATTTCATCTCAAAAGTCATTCAGTATCACTTCTGCCATACTCTATGGACCGAGGCAGTTACAAAGTCCTGTCCAAGTCCAAGAGGGGGTGACACAGACCTCACTACTCAACAGGGGGAGTTGAAAGCACAGCATGTGTGCCGTGCCGTGTATGCGTTCACGTGTGTGCAGTGTACAAAGCATTATATGTAGTGATGTCCTGTGCATGTAACGAGCACGCCCTCTATCATGGCAGCTGTGCTTGGAAATACAGTCGGCTGCATTTCTTTCCACATTTACTATCCCTTTCTTTGCCTCTTACAGTCCTGTTGGTTTAAATTTGTGGACAGAGATGCAATTTGCAATAAGGATTGTGTGGGTGCTAAAGCTTACACTCTTGCTTGAATTATGTGGCAGGCAGAATGGCCTCAACATAAACCCTAAGGTTTCTGCTCCCTGGTACTCATGCCCTGAATAATCCTCTCCCCTTGAGTGTCTGGGATGGGGTGGGGGGGCGTAAACATGCTGGGATTTTACTGGGATGAATAGGTTACATGAGATGACAAAGGTGAAGAGATTTTGCAGAGGTTATTAAGGTCTTGCATTAGTTACTTTGGGTTAATCTTAAGGGAGATTATTCTGAACCGGCCTGACATAACCAGGGGGGTCCTTTAAAGGAAGGTTTAGGCCTGCCCTAAAGAGAGAGAGTCTCCTGCTGGCTTTGAAGAAGCAAGCCACCATATTGAGAGGAGACCATATAGCCACAGTATGAGAGTGGCCTCTAGGAACTGAAAGCAACACCAAACAACAGCCAGCAAGAGAAGAGACACTTCAGTCCTATAATTGTAAGAAACTTCTGCCAACAACCTGAAGGAACGTGGAAGAACTCCAGATAAGAACGTGGCCCTTGGGGCGCCTGGGTGGCCAGTGGGTTAAGCCTCTGCCTTCGGCTCAGGCCATGATCCCAGGGTCCTGGGATCGAGCCCTGCATCAGGCTCTCTGCTCAACTGGGAGCCTGCTCCCCCCTCCTCTCTCTGCCTGCCTCTCTGCCTACTTGTGACCTCTGTCTGTCAAACAGATAAATAAAATCTTGAAAAAAAAAAAAAAAAAAAAAAAGAACGTGGGCCTGCTGGCATTTTGATTTCAGTGTTGTGAGACCCTGAGCAGAGAATCTAGCTAGGCCACACCCAGGTTCCTGACCAAGAAAAACTACAAGATGATAAATGTGCACAAAAGCCAGCCAGTTTGTGGTAATGAGTTATACAACAATGGAAAATGAACACGTGTCATAACCATGAACTGTACTGGCAAGAAAACTTCATTGAGTGGGTAACTGGAGAAACACACGGCAGATCCAGTAGCGAGACAGTGCACGTGTTGGAGACCCAGCTCAAATGTCACCTCCTTTAAGACCTTCATGGATTCCCTTCAGCCAGAAGTAATCTCTTGCATCAGAAATTCTATACCTTTGTTTGTACTTCTTTTGTGGTACCTCTCATAGTCTAGTTGTACAAAACACCAATGTATGTGTTTTGTCTCTCTGACTGGATTGTAAGGCCTTCTCTGTGGAAATGGTGTCCTTTTAATTTTTGTGGCACCAGGGTACTTAGCTTAATTCTTTGCATATCAGCTAATGTTTATTGATAATTTATTAGGCACTTTTCTCAATGATAGAACTTCAACTTTTATTTGTTGAGGCTGTTTGAGAATACATTTGATGTAAGGAAAATCAAAAGATGGTCTTTGTTATTGTTTTATGGGTGTTAGTTTAAAATATTAAAACTAAGAGCTCCTGGGTTGTTCAGTCAGTTAAGTCTCTGCCTTTGGCTCAAGTCATGATCCTGGGGTCCTGGAATTGAGCTCCACATTGGGCTCTCTGCTCAGCAGGGAGTCTGCTTCTTCCTCTCCCACTGCCTGCTGCTCCTCCTACTTGTGCTCTCTTTATCTCTCTCTGTCAAATAAATAAATAAAATCTGAAAAAAATATCAAAACTAGCTAAGCATTTTGGTCCTCATTTGCAATCAGTGGGAATATTTCTGTCATCTGAGCTTCTGAAATGAAGCCTATGAATGTTCATCAAATAGATTTTGGTTTCAGACTCTGAAATTCTCTGCCAAGACAGAATCACAGATCCATCTGAGGAATATTTATTTCGATCCCATAAAAGGAGAAAAGAATTTCCTAAGCCACTGGGACAAGCTGCTAGTTAGCTATTACCTCTAGAATCAGGACCACCATGGGCATGAAGGTAGGGATGAAATGTCTTCTTGGAGCACAGAATATAAGTCTCTTTAATTTAGAGAAACAAGTATCCTTGTCTTGGGACACCAAACACAGAAGAAGCAGAAAGGCCAAAGAACATAAAATAGTCATAAAATGCTTTAAGGATGGCAGAAAAAGCCAGAAGCTCCCAGGGAACCCCATGCAAGCCATGCTCGAAAACTCGCACACCATAGGAAACTTTTTGGCAAGCTTGATTATTCATAACAAAAAGCACTTCCATTAATAATCTTCCTGGTACCTCTTATAAAAATAGAATTGTAGTGGTGTGAGGAATTCTTTTGGGGCCAACTTATTAGTCAGGTCCATGCAAACATGCTTTAGGGGAGAGCCAACTGATGACTCTGGGCCCCAAAACATCTTTCTAGGACTTCCAGATCTGGACTTATAAAGACAGTGAGTAGAAACACTACATTTATATTGCTCCTAAGAATTTGCAGAGTTTCATGTACATTATCCAACTATGCCTGGGGATAGGCAAAAACGTTCCTCTTTTGGACTCCTAGGAGCAGGTGAAGTTCGGGCACCATAATTGTTAAGGCCTCAAAAGGCATCTACTCTGTTTGGAAATTAGCAGTGTGTGTCTTGTTCTGGCTTCTCATCTCACGAGGCCCTAGACATCTGGAGCCGACAGATCAGATCACTACTAGTTAGCATCAAGGTGTTGTTAAAGGCCTGAGTCAGAAATTAATCACACTAACTATTCTCTGGTTCACCCTGTGGTTATCCCCATGGTCAATAATGAAACTGGATATGACAGGTCCTGATTTTACATTTCATGTGGAGGACGAGGAAGCATGTGTGAAATCTACCAGGAATTATTTTCCAAAAATCCTGGTACAGAATCTGGGGTCTTTTGCTGTTTAGACTCTAGACAATCTTTGGAACTTACTGGGTATTTATCCTTACAAGCTAAAGGTATTAGGGAAGAGGTCTGTAGTAGTGTGTGTGTGTGTGTGTGTGTGTGTGTGTGTGTGTGTGTGTGTCTGTGTGTGTCTGGAAGGAGATGGGAGAGTAAGAAGCTAAGAAAAGAGCTGGTATCTGCTGCTCCCTTCCCCCACTGTATGGGGAAGGGGAGTGGCTAAGAGGAAGGGAACAGTGTAGGGTGTGAGAAGTAAGAAGGTTGGGAGAAGTAAGCTAGGCCCATCCAGCTCTGCCTTAGCTTCACTTGGAGAAATTTTTAAAAACTCAGATTTCTAAACCCACTCTAATGAATCACAGTCTCTGAGGGTTGGGCCCAGAAACCTACATTTCAGAAAACCAGGTAATTTTGATGTACTGGTGGGCTTGCAAATCACTGGAATAGCAAATAATAGAGTGTGAGCAGCACTGTAAAGAGCACTGGACTAGAATCAGGGTCCTGTGTTTAAGTTCCACCACCAGCTTGCTCTGTGACCTTGTAAAAGTTGGTTTGCCTCTCTGGGTCTGTTTCCTCACCTGTAAAATGGGTGGTGGACCAAGGAAGTGTCAACATTCCATCCACATTAGAGCTCAGAGACTGTCTATGACACTAATGTCTGGAGCTCAGGGATTCTGTGAAGATCTCTATGCGGGCGCAGGGACAAAACGCAACAGGAAAGAGAGGAAGAGGGGTGAGAGACAAGTGGTGGGAGTCTCAGGCAGGTGGCCTCTTCATCAGGGTTGATCCCGGTTTTGTGACACATATAATTTGAAGGGTCTTCCTTAAGGAAAAGAATACAAAAGAAAAAAAAAAAAGAAAAGAAAAAGAAAAAGAAAATGAATACAAAATTACCATACAAAATTAAGTGTAGAGGGCACCTGGCTGGCTCAGTCAGTGGAACATGTGACTCTTGATCTTAGGGTTGTAGGTTCAAGCCCTGGATTAGGTGTGGAGGTTACCTAAAAATAAAATCTTTCAAAAATTATGTGGAAAAGTGAATCTTGATTCAGGGTAATAAAATCACTGCAAACTATATATTTTATGAAAAATGCCATAAATATAGAATCCAGAGAATTAACATAACACTTTTATTAATTTGTTGTTTGACACACCTTTATAATTATTTTTTCTTTTGGTCTGCATACGCTCTTTCTTTTCATGTGACAATAATTTTGTATTATCACTTTCTCTGGAGAGAATAGGAAGACAATTCAGACTTAACTCTAATATATTTGAAATTTGTTTTTCTAAGCTACTGATAGTTTTGTAAAGTTTCTTTCAGCTTCACAACTCACTGGTAATATTGTGGGCTTTTTTGGGATTGCATTTAAGTCTGGGAAAACCTTAACTGTTTCTTTCATTTCAGAACTTTAAGAATTGTAAGAATCTGGGGGCACCTGGATGGCTTAGTAAGTTACACATCTGACTCTTGGTTTCAGCTCAGGTCATGATCTCAGGGTCATGGAATCGAGCCCCAAGTCTGGCTCTGTGCTCAGTGTGGAGATACTTTCCTCTCCTCTGTGTGTGGGCTCATGTGTACATGTCTGCTATGTGTGACTGTGGGTGGGCTCTCTCTCTCTCAAGTAAATAAATAAATAATTAAGTAAAATCTTTTTAAAAATCATTAAAAAATAACTGGAAGAATTTTTCCATATACTACCTTATACATTTTAATCCTTGTTTTTTTTCCCTCCATTACCTGTTGAGTTCTGGTGCTGGGTGTCACAGGTCACATTGATGGCACAGCTTACCCCTGACCTCTGGCTGACCTGGTGGAGTGGATGGCAAGCCATCATTGAACTGCACATGGAAATGACATGCAAACATTCCCTTAAACCCACACCAAATGTACCCCCAACTTAATTCTTCTTAGCCAGATCCCCAGAATGCCTGTGACCACTCCAGAGCTGCCCAACCTTGGGGGATGCATGATAGAGGAGGAGGGAGAGTAGTTTTAAACTATTCTGTTAGAACTATGTTATGTCTAACTATACTTAGAACTATATTTATGTGTGCATATCATATAATATATATTACAGATGAACCCTGTGACTTGTACATTTTATATAAACATATGCACACATATAAACACATTATGCAATATATATCCATGAAACATAAATGGTATATATATATCATATATTATAATATATTGCATATGTGACTACATTGTATATTATGTCCTGTCCAATATAATATACCCATATACTATATATATGTGCACACACACACACACACACACACACACGCACGCACTGCCAATTTTATAAAAATTCATGGTCCTATGAACCAACTGCTAGCACCTCTCAAGAGCCAAGGAGAAGCCTAAGCAGAGAGAGTACCTGGGTCTAAAGTTTCATTGGCTTTATAATAGATCCACCTCTGCTCTGATGCTAGGACAGAGACCAGGGTTGATTGTGATAATCACAGGGCTGAGATTCCTCCCCAAGGGTTCTGAATATTTTGAAAGGCTCAGGCACATATTTCTAGGGTGATGTGCTGTGACCATGGCAGTGGTCAGGGTGGGGGGTTCATCTGTTGTCCTTCCCTTGCCTCTCAACCCTTACTTGGGGGTCAGGAAGGTCAGAGTCACAGTTGTCCAAGCATCTTGGCTGCTATTCTCCAGTAGTTATCCTCACTGACTCTGCTTTCTATAAAGATAAGGGTTAATTTCCAAGAGAAGTTGGGAGGAAAATTCTAGGATGAATAAGTACCCAGAAGAAGGGCTGAGAAACAGTAGCACTTCCTTGACACCCACTTGGAGAACACAGGCAGAGCTAGATTATCAGCAGAAAATCCAGCAACAAAGCTGACTATGGGGGCACTTGGGTGGCTCAGTGGGTTAAAGCCTCTGCTTTCAGCTCAGGTCATGATCCCAGGGTGCTGGGATCGAGCCCCGCATCAGGCTCTCTGCTCAGCAGGGAGTCTGCTTTCCTTCCTCTCTCTCTGCCTGCCTCTCTGCCTACTTGTGATCTCTGTCTGTCAAATAAATTAAAAAAAAAAAAAAAAGAAAGAAAAAAAGCTGACTATGTCCTGTTAGGAGCAGAGCAGACAGGAGAGTCCAGCAAAGAAGGGAAAGGAAACTCTGCTTGAAATTGGGGGGGTGTGGTGGGATTGGGCAATGAGCGTGCCTGTCTAGGTGATTTAACTTCAAGAGGCAGGAGGTAACCAAAAACTTCCAGAATCCCCAAATATGTGAGGTATATTCCACCCAGTGGAATATGGACACAAAGACAGTAGAGAACAATAAACTCTTCTTGTGATGTAGTTATTGCACAGTTGGCCAAGTTTGCTCACACTAGCTAAGGGACACTCTGGAGTACCAAGCTTCCAGAGGGAGATAATCACAAGTGAGCCTCATCCAGAGGACATCTGCATCAGAGGTATTCTGCATCATAAGGGCTTATCAAACCCTCATCATAAAATTATACCATGAGTCTACTTAAAAATTCTTAGTTCTGCCCAGAATTTTGCAAGTGTCCATTTTGTAACTAGGGAGGGAGCATGTGAGTCAGGGAGTGCATATCGGCCAAGGGAGGGCTGAGGAAATGTCTTAGAACCCAAATTCTATGAGCCTCCACTCTCTTTGCTGGAGATTCAACTGGATGTAAGACTGGTGAAGAGAGAGGCACCTAGGTGGCTCAGTGGGTTAAGCCTCGCCTTCTGCTCAGGTCATGATCCCAGGGTCCTGGGATTGAGCCCCGCTCGGGCTTTCTGTTCAGTGGGGAGCCTGCTTCCTCCTCTCTCTCTCTGCCTCTCTGCTGACTTGTAATCTCTGTCAAATAAATAAATAAATAAAAATCTTAAAAAAAAAAAAAGACTGGTGAAGAGAAAGACAAAGAACCCTCTTTCAGAATTCCCTTTCTCCCTTGGTTTTCTTATGATTTTCTAAAATTTTCAAATCAAAGAATACAATATATATGTAGAGTGTCCACAGTGCATTAATCTTAGGTGTACAACTCAATGAATTTTTGCATATGTATACAAAGGTGTAAGTAGATCAATATATGGGACATTTTCAGCATTCCAGAAAGTAACCCTTGCTTCTTCTTAGTTAATAATCCCTCCTTTACTTTAGAGGTAACCACTATTCTGAATTCTATTCACCACTGATTAGTTTTTTTTTTGTTCATGAACTTGGAATCATTCGGTATATTTTTTGCTAGTTGTCTATTGTGTTATAACAAATTACAGTACACTGGGATGCCTGGGTGGCTCGGTTGGTTAAGTGTCTGCCTTCAGCTCAGGTCATGATCCCAGGGTCCTGGGGTTAAGTCCTGCATTGAGCTCCTTGCTCAGGAAGGACCCGGCTTCTCCCTCTGACTGCTGCTCCCCCTGCTTGTGTTCTCTCTCTCTTTCTCTGACAAATAAATGAATAAAATCTTAAAAAAAAAAAAAAGAATTGCAATAAACTTAGTGGTTTAAAATAACACACATTTAGCATTTCACGATATCTGTGGTTCAAGAGTCAGGACACAGCTCAGGTGTATCATCTGTTCAAGATCTTACAAGGCTGCAGTCAAGGTGTTGGCTGGGCTGTGTTCTCATCTGGTTGCCCTTGGGAAAGTTGCACTTGGGAAAGCTCTGTTTGCAAGTTCATTCAGTTTGTTGGCAGAACTCACTTCCTTGTGGTTGTATGACTATTGGCTAAGGGCCACTCTCAGCTTTTATTTTTTTTTAAAGATTTTATTCATTTATTTCTTTATTTGAGAGAGAGAAAGAGAGAGTGCACAAGTGGATGGAGGGGCAGAGAATGAGAGGGAGAGAGAATCTGAAGCAGACTCTGGGTTGAGATCAGAGCCTGATACAGGGCTGCATCACACAACTGTGAAATCATGATCTGAGTGAAAACCAAGATTCAGACGCTCCACTGACTGAGCCACCCAGGCACCCTACTCTCAGCTTTTAGAGAACAACTGTAGTTCCTTGCCACATGGCCCTCTCATGGGCTCTCTTACAATGGACAAATTACTTCATGAGGATAAGGAAGAATCTCTCTCTCTAGTTTACAAATACAGAGTCTTATATAAAGTAACAAATCTATTGAAAAAAAAGTAAAAAATCATGAGAGTGATGTCTCATTACTATGACATATACCATAACCTGATCAAGGAAGAAACACCCCATCCCCTTTGTCATGCTCTATTTGTTGGTAATAAGTCACAGTCTCCACCTGCAGCCAAAAGAAGGAGCTTATATAAAGATGTGAGTTCCTGGGGGTCACTGTAGAGTATGTCTGCCACATTTTTTGTGTGTCTGACTTCTTAGGTTCAACCTGATATCTTTGAGATTTGTCTGTGTTGATGAGTGTATTCACTGTTCATTCTTTTTCATTTTGTGTAGTATTCCTTTACATAAATAGACCACAATTTATTTACCCATTCTACTAATGATGGATACTTGAGATGTTTCTACTTTTTGGTTATTATGAATAACTCTGTTTTAAACATTCTCTTACATGTTTCTAGATGAACATATGCATTTGTTTCTCTGGAGCATGCTTGGGGTTTTTTCCTATAACTTACTTTATTCAACACTTATTTACATTCAGCCCTTCTTGCTGTAATTTTAAGTCATGACTTGGGGCCCCTGGGTGGCTCAGTGGGTTGGGCCTCTGCCTTTGGCTCGGGTCAGGATCTCAGTGTTCTGAGATCAAGTCCCGCATCAGGCTCTCTGCTCAGCAGGGAGCCTTGCCCTCCCCCACCCCTCTGCTTACTTGTGATCTTTCTCTGTCAAATAAACAAATAAAATCTTAAAAAAAAAAAGTCATGACTTGGGACTGAACTGGAGGATAAAAGAGTTTGACTTTCATTGCGACAATTACGTTCACCTCCTCCCCCCCTTGTCAAAGAGAGTGGTGATTGGATCCCGATTTTATTAATGCTTTCCTGATGATTCCTCTCCCTTCTAGCTTTTCTTTCACCCACCTTAAACTTGAGAGACTGCCTTGCAGCTGCCAACCTGGTTTCAGTGGGATACAGGTTTCCAGTTTTCAGGAATACTATTTTCTATGCTTTCCCTGGTGCGTGGTTTCAGCATGCCCCTGCCTGAGAGTCCTGGACAGCAGAAGACCTCCACAGCAGCAGGTGGAGCTCTCCAGAGGACAGGAGCCCAAATCTGTAACCTTGGGAGGACTGTAGGAGGGCTCCTTCCCTCCCTCCTTCAGGGAGGGAAGGAGCCTTTGAGGGAAGGAGCCTTTCCCCTTACCATGCAAAAGAAATGGAAAGATTCAGTCACATATGAAGGGAAAGGCCAGGTGATGAATACAACTTAGAAATACACAGAAAGAAAAACACTCCAGGTTTTCCTTATGGCTTAAGATTTCTTCTCCCCACTGGCCAGGAAGTGACTAGGTCTCACAAGACTTCTTAAACACAAGTAAGCCCCATTTTCAAGATATCCAGAACTAAAGATCAAGCAGTGAGTGATCTGAATTCAAAATGATTTGTGGAGGTATTCTACACGGCAGCTTTTGTGTGGAAGTGTCTGCTGATGGCATGACAACACATGACTGCACAATCAACTGGCTAGAAATTTCGAGTTCCGTTCCCATTAATGTTGCTTCATCTCTCACACTCACTTCAAATAATCACAGATTTTTATCAGCGCCATCTCATAATCACATGGTTAATTTATCTCTTTTTCTTTGCCTCCATGACTGTGCTCCAAAGTCCGGCCTCATAGCTTCCCGGATCTGTAATCATGGCTACCACTCAGTAACATTCCCTGCATGTGGAGAACTATGTTAGACACTTCATTGTGTCATGCGTTTCATCGAATTTTATTTATTATGTCATTTAATTTCAGAACACTCTTGAGAGGTAGGTACTTTTCTCTCCAATCCACCTCTAAAGGAGAGGGAGGCTCAGGGAGTATCTTAGACCTTGCCAGGCCATGTAGCTTATAATAGCAGAGACAAGATTTGAACCATTTGGAAATGTCAATGCCAAAGGCTGTGCAACTCTAATGGGGCACTCTAATGGCCAGCTGGCCATGCCCTCGGCAATTAAAGGGGCGTGCTCTCCTCCACTGATGAGATGATTTAATGGTGGAGAACTGGAAGCAGATTCAACAGGAAATTGCTCCTGCTCTTCCACTATTGCCAGAAAGGCAGGTTCGAGAACAACCATTCTACAATAGTCATTTTGGCAAAAGTCTTTGAAATTTAATAAATGTGTATCCAACACTATTTTATACAACAACTCAAGTCATTCAGTTCTTATGGGTCCATCTTCCACATAATTTACTCTGGCATGAACATTCATTCAGTTTGTGTTTACAGAGCCCCTGTAATATGCAGGCACTCTTCCAGGTGCTAGAGAAAAAGCCATGGAAAGGAGACAAAGTCCCTGTCCTCATGAAGCTCATCTCCTAGTAGAGGAAATAAAACACAGTCAATAAATAGATAACCCGACAAAGGGATAGCAGTCATGTGTGAGCGCCGTGGAGGATGTGCTGTTGTAGAGGAGAACACGGAGGAGGGACATTTCACCTGAGACAGAAAGACTACAGAGGGGACAGCCATGCTACACAAGTAAGAAGGAGCTTTCAAGCAAGTGCATCAGCTGTCCAAGTCTCTGAGCTGGATAAATCCTTGGCTTGCTCGGGGAGTGGAGAGAAGTTGGGTGGGACAGCAGTGCGGTGGCTGAGGCAGGGAGGGACACGAGAAGAGACTGACCATGGTAGACTGGAGCCAGATCATGCAGGGCAAGGAGTTTAGGTCTTGTTCCAGTGCAATAGAAAGGCACTGAAGAGTTGGAGACAGAGGAGGAAAATGGTAAGATGCATGTTTTTAAAAATTCCCTAAGGATTCTGTGTGGAGAGAGAATTAGAGAGGGCCAAAGATGTAAGTGGGGAGAGCAGTCATAAGACGTCTGCATCTGCCTTTATTCTTGTAGTGGTCATGGGCTGAATTCTGTTCCCCTAAAACTCCTGTGTTGAAGTCCTAGTGCCCAGGACCTCTGGATGGGGCTGTATTTGGAGACAGGATAAATTCAGCTTAAATGAAGTCATGAGGGTGAGCCCTGACCCAATAGGACTGGTCTCCTTATAAGAAGAGATTAGGACACAGACACGCATACAGAAAAAGATGATGTGAAGACACAGGGAGATGATGGAATCAAAGCATCCAGGAGAGAGGCCTCTGAAGAAACCAGCCCTCCTGATGTGTTGATCTCAGACTTGCAGCCTCCAGAACTGCAAGAAAATAAATTTCTTTTTTAAATAAGATTTTATTTATTTATTTGACAGAGAGAGTGAGCACAAGTAGGGGGAGCATCAGACAGATGGGGCGGGGAGCCTGATGCAAGACTCGATCCCAGAACCCTGGGATCATGACCTGAGCTGAAGGCAGATGGTTAAGCAACTGAGGCGCCCAGGTGCCCCCAGAATAAATTTCTATAAAGCACTCTGTCCGTGGCACTTTGTTACAAGCAGCCCTAGCAAACTCACCCACACAGTGAGAGATGACGGGTCTTGGACTTGGCGGGGATGAAGAGATGTAGGTGGACTTGCCATACGCATCCGAGGAAGAACTGACAGGTGAATTAAACGTGAAGAGTGAGAAGGAGGGAGGAATTACAGGTAATCCCAAGATCTCTGACTTACTGAGTGGATTTTGTAAGTCACCTCAAAATTCTCTTTAATAATATGTGATATGTATATGGCTTCCAGTTCCCCACCACTTCTCTCCTCCTCTTGCATGGTTGTTGGGCACTGCACTGCTGGGGTACTTTGGAGGGAGGGGAGTGAGGGCTACCTTAGACTCTCAACTTAGCCAGTCTGGTTTGAGCTCAGTAGTCTCAGGACTGCCACCAGCACCACAGAGCCAACTATTGATGGATAGCTTGGCCAAGAGAGATGCCAACAGCTTCTGCCCAGATGCAGAGATCTGCTCCCAGGAAGGAGGTGGAAGGGGCTGCAGGAGTGGGCATCATTTCTGCACGGCCCTCTAGTCATCAAATCCAAGGTGCTGGCAGCCTTTCACTGGATCCCATTTCCCCACGTCAGGGCCAGTGCCTCCAGCCTCCTTCCATGCCATGCGTCACCCCAGCGGTGGGGAAGGAGGAGACCTCTTTGTCACCTTCCTACCTCTCCCTCCTGTTCACTTCTAAATCCACCTCTCTATAGCCTTGCCTATTAATTTTCAAAAGCATCTTTTGGAAGAAAAGGGAAAAAAACCCCAATTGAGTATTAACTATATTTTTCTTTTTAAAAAAGATTTTACCTATTTATTAGAGAGAGAGAAGGAACAGGGAGGGGTGACAGAAGCAGACTCCCTACTGAGCAGGGAGCCCGACATGGGGCTCAATCCCTGGACTCTGGGATCATGACCTGAGCTGAAGGCAGGTGCTTAACCGACTGAGCCACCCAGGCACCCCTTTTTCTTTATATTTCTAATAAGAAAACTAGAATTCTCCTGGGTAATGTTCAAGTTTTTGACTGGCTAGGGGAGAGAGAAGAGAAGAAGAAAAGCATAGCAACTGATGTATCCAGGTTTATATGGGAGAAATAAAACACATATGTATTTAAAGTGGGTACATATTTAGAATATTTAGGTATTTTCATTGATTTTACTTTATAGGTATCTATTTGTGTTTACAAACATGTATGTATGTAATATATAAATATATGTATGGACATATGTATGTGAGTGTATGTATGTGAGTGTACCTCTCAGATCTGATTGGGTCATGCCTGGCTTTAAAAACCTTCCACAGTCCCCTTTTGCTTCCTATAAGATAAGGTCCAAACACTCCTTGGCACGGTTTCCATAACCTCTGGCCTCTCCACCCTCTGTCCCCAGGTCCCCTCCAATAGGCCACCTCCCCGCCCCCATACTCAGGCTCTGGCCCTGGGAACATGCATTTGCCTTGCAGTGAACCTTGCTCTTTCCTGCCTCTCAGCTTTTGCACTCTGACCGTATTACTCCCTTACTCTTTCCCCATCAGGTGCCTGCCTTGGAAACTTCTATTCATTCATCTCCAATGAGCTCACTGTCCCTTCTGAGCTGAGGCCTTTGAGATCTCTGTGCCAAGCACAAAATACTCCACACCAAGTGAGATCTCGAGGTGACCCCATGGTAAAGGCATGCCCTCACTTCGGTCCCCAGAGCTCTCGGCTCAGTGACCCCTCTGAGAGAACATTTCTCAGGTGTGTGCTGTGCCTGCCTCTCCTGTTACAACCCTCAGGGCAGGACCTGCCTTACCCCCCAAAGCACATTTTCTGTATCCTGCACAGAGCCCAGCACATGGTTGCCACCCAGTGTGTGTTTGCCGAATGAATGAAAGAGTATTTATAGGTCACAATTCATGTGACAGTTAAACAGGAAGCTGTGACAGTTAAACAGAGAAACTGAAAGCAAAATGGTGGAGGCATTGCTCAAGAAACATAATCAGAAACAGTGATAATGCCGTCCCACGCAGATGACTAGTTCACTGAGGAAAACAGAATTTGATTTGGAGAGCCGTGGACATGACCACAGCTCTCGAGGAAGGCAGTGGTGGCATCTTTTTGGGTTCTCCCCCTCTGTCATCATGGGTGACCTGTGGGTATAATGATGTCCCAGCTCCTGCGACAACCAGAATAGCAGCACTGGGCCAGGAGACCAAGGCCCCTCCCCCAACCTGGATGGGTGGTGGGGGAGACCCTCTGACTGCCAGCTGCTCCCCAGACATGGGCGGTGACATCGATGGCTGCTGGTTCCAGCCCCTCCCCGAAGCTTCAGATGGCCCACCTCCTTCCACACATGTGTTGGGGAAAATCCAAAGCCACGTTTCCAATTTCCTACTCCCATTAGCTGTTATACTCTGGCTGGGTTTCTGGCCTTCCCGGTGGCCAGATCTGGGCTTCAGGCCTGGTGAGCCTTGCATGCATCTGTAAGTTTGCAACAGGGTCAGGGGATATCATCGTTCCCTGGCACTCAGCAGCCTCCTAATGACTGTTTTTATTGTCATATTTCCAATGACTTCCTATTCCTTCCTTTGTATTAATTTCCCAACATTCGTCAGTAGGTAAGATCCACAGGGGGCACAGTGCTGTGAACAGTGGTTGGTTTACACTAGATAAGTCGCTGAATAGCAAATGAATGAATGAATACAAGTATGAATGAACACCTTCTGCTCAAAGAATAGTGTATTCAGACTAAATGAATGAAAGCTGTAGACACTCCTTCGGTTGTTTTTTTTTTAGCGGGATATCTCCCTGTAATCTGTGATGGTTTAAATCTGGCCCTGATTGAAGGACTGGCTAGATGAGTTTGTCTAATTCTTCTGGCCTCAGGATTCCTGGTCGTAGGGGCAGGGAGAATGTAACGGGAGGGGCTGAGGGAAGTGGTGGCTGGAAGGCTTTTGGGAGCCTCGTCGCCCAGCGAAATTTCCTCTGGCAGCTTCCCCACACTGGCCGGGAGCCTGTGCCTGCCTGCCCCACAGAAGGAGGTTGGCTTCAGTTACACTGTGGCCTCCAAAGTCAAGAATGGTGAACGGAGGGCGCCTGCTCCATGGGGCCCGGGGGTGGGGGGGCCCGGGGGTGGAAGGGCAAGGAGCCCGGGCTCCGTGTGGCATCCGGTTTTAAACAACTCTCCTTAGAAATTGAAGAGAACCTCTCCGGAAAATGGGAGGGCTCTGGCAGGACTCCCAGGGCCGGGGAACAGCAAGTTCCTGCCAACTTGCGACGGAAGTAGGAGATTTGTGAGAAGGGAGGGGGGACGAGGGCATTGAAGGAGCCAGCACAACCCAGCAGTGTTTTTCCTGGTAAAAACCCTGCTCTGAAGTAAACATGTTTCTGAAAATCAGGAGAGTTTTTATTCTTCCAGGCGGTTGTGCGCATGGCTGGCCTACTTCCTGTGAGCACAGTTATTCCCAGGTGTGTGTGTCTTGTGTTTAAAGAAAGAATATTATAAGCTATTAATGGCCCCTGCCTGGGAATGCACTGGGATAACAATGCAAAATCAGCTTTACCTCTTCAGGTTTCTGAGGCAGGAACAGGCTTTCTCAGCTCTTCCTTCCAGGGCAGGGCTGGGAAACTCACTTTTTCTCTGGGGTGAAGTTTCTTTCCAGCTCAGTTTAGCCAGAGGGCCAATAATGGCCACCTCAGGGCTTTCTTTTTAGGCCAGAGAGGTTAAAGAATCTTGATGTGCAGAAAATTTGCCCTCGCTATTTCAGCAAGTTGAACTCTGGGAAGGAAGGCTGGTGGGGTGGGGTTTGTGGGGGGAGACCAAGGGGTCTTAATGAGGAGAGTGGGGGGAATAGTAAACATTTTCAATTGCAAAAAGATCTAAAATCAGCATGGTTGCCAAAAGACCCAAAGTGGATGAACAAACCACCAGTCTGCAATAACCCACTCTCCTTTCCAGGACCTCAACCCACAGCTGTCCTCAGTGAATCTGGGGCATCTCACAATCGCTTTGATTTCAAATTTGGTTCACCTGGAAAACTGGTTGGGTAGGGGGAGACAGAGGGAATTAATAGGTTTTTAAAAATTAATTAATTAATTATTATTTTTTTAACTAGACTCCACACACAGTGTGGAGCCCAACAGGGGGCTTGAACTTAAGACCCTGAGATCAAGACCTGAGCTGAGATCAAGAGTGGATGCTTAACTGACTGAGTCAGCCAGGTGCCCCTGAAATAGGTGCTTTTCAAACCCACCACCTCCACAAGGCTTTCCAAGATCATAGATCATCTGGGCTGCTATAGGGACTCCCATGCCTTGCTCATTGTGGGGGGGTGAGTTGTTACAACCACTTGGGAAGACTCTTGTTACATGATATAGGAAAGTTCAAGATGTACAAAAGCTAGAGCCCAGCAATTCCATTTCTGGTTACATGTCCTAGAGCAGCAGTTCTCAAGACTGTTGGTCTTGGGACTGCTTTACACTCTGAAATGTTATTGAGGACACCAAGTAATTGAAATAATTTTGCGTAGGTGAGTTATATTGACTGATATTTACCATGCTAGAAATTAAAACTAAGAATTAAAAAAAAATCAATTCGTGTAAGCATAACAATAACAGAGCTATAACATAACAACATAAATTATGTATTTGTGAAAAATAACTACATTTTCCAGTGGGATGAGTAGAACTGCTCAATAGTCTTGCAAATCTCATTTGTTAGAGGACAGGATTGTCAGGGCTTCCACATCAGTGTGTTGAGATATCTCTTGGCTTGTAGCTGCTGGAAAATGCCACTATTAGGTGAGAATGAGGGTAAAAAAGGCAAATAACATCTTATTATTATGAAACTAGTTTTGACTTTGTAGATGTCCCTGAGAGGGTCTCAGGGGCTTCCAGAAGTCTCCAGACCACACTTTGAGAACTGCTGCTTTGGAGAAAATTTCCTATATCTGTCCCAGCAGATGTGTACGAGCATATTCAGAGTGGCATTATTTATAACAGCGAAGAAACCCGAATTAACCATTTATAAATAGTAGAATGGCTAAATTGTGATATATTCATAGTATTGATGAATCTCACAAATCCTACTTTAAAAAAACAACAAAAAAAGATTTTATATTAAAAGAATTGAAAATCATATAAAATATGTCATTTAGGGGTATATATCTACGGTAAAACCTTAAGGAATGGCAAGGATGGTGGTCTCTGTAATACCATGTTGAGGAATAGACCTGAAATTTCAGAAACGCTTTCTTCAGTTATAATGGGCTAGTTACGCTGCAGGAACAAGTGCTGAAATC
Organism: Mustela nivalis; assembly: GCF_964662115.1. NCBI lineage: Eukaryota > Metazoa > Chordata > Mammalia > Carnivora > Mustelidae > Mustela > Mustela nivalis. The sequence goes on from NC_139027.1 coordinate 57,548,862, forward strand.
TTCATAGCTTAAGGACAGAAAAGGTTCATTATGGGCCGCCCATGTCTCCAGTAAAACTGGTGGGGGTGGGGGAGCATGACAAATCCTCTTCAAGGCCATCTCAAAGTGGCACTTGTTGCTTCTGCTTCCATTCTATTGCCTGGAGCAAATCACACGGCCGGATGTAACTTCAAGTATAATCTGATCATGGACCCAGGAAGGAAAGTGAGATGTTAGGGTCATTTGGTGTTGTTCCACTTCTAAAGTTGGGTGGAGGGCTAATGATTACATATTACATATACTTATAGATAGATTTATGTTTATTATTATATACTGTATATGTATATATCTTATATATGTGTATCATTTTTAAGTATAAAATATTGGGAGAAAGAAAGGAGAGAAAGTAAGAATAGGCCCATAATTGTGCTGAACAAATTCATGTATTTGGATTAAAAAAAACCTGGGGGCTGAGAGAGGGGAAGGCGAGAGCTGAGCGGAGAAGCATTTGCAATGCCTGGAGCAGCGGTCTCTAAACTGGGGTGGGCTATGCCCAGGGAACACAAAGACATTCTAACGGTTTGTGGTGCAGATGATATTAGAGATATTCATTTCTAGATGCTCACATTCAAGTGTCCCCTTTTACTAAAGCTGGTCTCCCTGTGAATGCTCCCATGTTTGGGTCGCTCTCGCCCTTCCCTCTTGCAGAAGTTGTCCTTTTCCCATGTTTGGCAGAAGTAGGATGTGGTCTATGTTGTTCAATCTGAGCATTTGTAAAAATCTTCGACTCCCATCAGACACAATTCAAAGTACTGGTTAAGGCTGAGTAAGTGAACCACACTAATGACTGGACTACAAGTCCTTTGGCAAATCAGACATTATCCTCTTACTCTAACAAAGGTGAAGGAGAAACTAATGAACATTTAATGCTATCAGATGATACATCGCTAACAGTAGTCTTGTCATTATGTGTGATTCTGGGCACACTATTCAGAAAGAGTTCACACAATCAAATAATGCCACTATAAAAATACAGCTCCATTCTGAGCATTTGACTGGCATCTATATTTTTAAAAGTGAAAATTACAGATGCGGATTGATGTGGAAACTATTCTCAGAGAAAGTTCTATTCATCCACGGATAGATGAAAAAAAGTACTAACCATCACATTAAGAAAGGTCTCCCTTCCTTCCTTCCTTCCTTCCTTCCTTCCTTCCTTCCTTCCTTTCTTTTTAAAATATTTTATTTATTTATTTGACACAGAGAGAGAGAGCCAGAGCAGGAACACAAACAGGGGTAGTGGGAGAGGAGAAACAGGCTTCCCGCAGAACAGGGAGCCCGATACGGGGCTTGATTCCAGGACCCTGGGACCATGACCAGAGTCGCGAAGGCAGACACTTAACAACTCAGCCACCCAGGCACCCCCCAAAAAGGCGTTTCTAATAAAATTTTACCTTTTTAATAATAGTACCTTACCCAAATGTTCAATAAACGGGTGATACATTTATATTGTTTTTACAAATTGTGTGTTGCTACTAATTGTGATGATAACTAATTCTGGGAGACAACTTTTTCATACTGTAAATCAGCATTGTTCCATAGAACTTTCTGCAATGATGGAAATGTCTTCTATCTGCTCTGTCCAGTGCGGTTCCATGAGTCAGACATGGCTACTGAGCACCTGAAGTGTGGCTAGTGGGAAGGAAGATCTGAATTTTGGGTATGCCTGGGTGACTCAGTTTGTTGAGAGTCTGCCTTCATCTAAGGTCATGATCCCAGGGTCCTGGGATTGAGTCCCACATTGGGCTCCTTGCTCAGCGGGGAGCCTGCTTCTGCCTCTCACACTCCCCCTGCTTGTGCTCTCTCTCTCTCTCTGACAAATAAATAAATACAATCTTAAGAAAGAACTGGGGGCACCCTGGTGGCTCAGTCAGTTAAGTGTCTGTCTTCTGCTCAGGTCATGATCTCAGGGTCCTGGGATTGAGTCCCATGGCTGGCTCTCTGCTCAATGGGGAGTCTGCTTCTCCCTCTGCTGCTTCTCCTGCTTCTGCGCTCTCTCTCTCAAATAAATAAATAAAATCTTAAAAAAAGAAAAAACTGAATTTTAAATTTTATTTAATTAAAAAATGTAAATAGGGGCGTCTGGGTGGCTCAGTGGGTTAAAGCCTCTGCCTTCAGCTCAAGTCATGATCTCAGGGTCCTGGGATCGAGCCCCAAATCGGGCTCTCTGCTCAGCAGGGAGCCTGCTTCCCCCCTCTCACTCTGCCTGCCTTTCTGCCTACTTGTGATCTCTGTCTGTCAAATAAATAAATAAAATCTTAAAAAAAAAAATGTAAATAGCCACAAAGTGGCTAGTGCCTATGGTATTAGACAGCCTAGCTGTAGAACTTCATGACCACAGAAAAAGAAAAATTAAATTTGCATTTGTATACATTTTTAAGAGAAATATGTAAGGTGATTAATAAAAGCTTCTAATCATAAATGTATATTATATCATATGAAGTTCTATAGGGGAAGAGAAATGGGAATCGATATTCAAGGAGGAAATGAAATAATGTAAAATTTCTAACAAAGAGCTCATTCATAATATTTTAAAAAGGATAATGCATAGTATCAATTGCTATCACATTTAAATTCTACTTAGATACATTTAAATGAGTGACAATAGTTATTTCAAAATGTTTAAACTGTTAAATGTTAAAATGTTTCACATTTACAGTGGAATTTAATCTTTTGCCCTATATCAACTTAAGATGAAAATTTTCGGAGACCAACATGCAAATGTTTAAGGGAGTGCATAAGATTTCAAAATTCCTTTGAAGGATGTGCAAACAAAATGCTTGTAGACTCCTGAACTAGATGGGACTCATTGTTCCTTTCAACAATTTGGATTTTGTAGATATGATCTGAGGGGTCACTCTAGTGAGTGGGTGCTGTAAATATCATGGGGATACATCCCCAAATGTACAAGTTCACTTGGAAACAAGTGTTCTAACAAAACCCAAATCCAAATACACAAGCCAAAAATACACACTTCTTCCCATCTCTCCCTCTCTCTCTCTCTCTCTCTCTCTCTCTCTCACACACACACACACACACACACACACCCAAGAGACACTCCCCCCCCCCTTACAGTAGTGTGGGGAGTTCATGAACTACTCTTTGGAGAAAAATGAGCTCAGTTAGCCATGTGGGGTGGTCAGAGACCTCTCCAGAGGTGAGGGAGGCCTCAGAGAAGATCATTAATGATCAAAGATGTTGTTTGAAGTGGTTTGCATCACTACAACACTCCTCCGCCTAAGCAGCCCTTGACCGACACAAAGGTCTTGCATGACTGTTCGGTTTTGGTGGAAATCAAGGCCAGGGCCCGAGTCGCAGGTGCAGAGCACACAGATGGCAGAGTGACTCAAGCTGAAAGAATCCAGCAGAAGCGCAACCTAGTAGCCAGGGTGAGCCCGAGAATGTGAGTCCACTTTCACCCTCCCACCCAAGAATAGGCAGATATCTGAAGGCATTAGGCTTCCCATGGAAGTGGGTCTGAGGCTGGGGTTCAGGTGTGATGAACCCAGCCCTGTGACCCTCATTCCAGCCCGGCCTCTCTGTGGCGCTGCTCAACCCCAGGTATCAGGGATGGCTCAGCCCGTTCTTAGCAGCAGCAAGAGAGCAGGAGGGACAGGAGAGATGACAGGCAGGTCTCTGAATGACCTCAAGTCACCAAAGCCACCAACCTACCATGTGCTGAAGGGACTGGCAAACTATTCTCAAGAGGCAGGGATTGCCTCCCACAACAGGGAGCAGTGACAGCCAGAGGGGGTGCACCATTCTGGAAGTGGGTGGGGAGGACAGTGTTAGTCATGTTGTGGGAACTGGGATTCCGGATTGGCAGTCCTGAGTCACCCTCTGATTGGCAAGGGCCAGGCCTCCCTTTCCGCAGGGCCAGCCCAGGTCTGGCAGGCGGGAGGGGCCCGTGCTCAGCATCACGCTGGGACCAGTTCCCGGGAAGCAGCAAAAGACCCAGGTGGCCTTGACACCACTTCAAAGGCTGGTTTCCAAAGCTTATCCGCAGGATTTTGCACAAGGCCCAGGCTGAGATTGTACAAGAATTTTGAAAATGCAGGGAAGCTAACACAGCTTTCTTTAGACAGGGCTCAGGCTGTAGGCAGGGTACTTACACACCTCTTTGGCCTCAGTGAAAGCAAATGCCAACAGTAGCCCAGAGCTGGAGGAAACACAAACACTACATTGTGAGAAGACCGGGGTAATAACTCCAAGAGACTCCAAGAGACAAGAGATGTAAAGAAGAGGCCACCTCTGCACTTATCTGTGCTTTGAGTCTTGTGCTATGTGTCATCTCGGAATGCCTCAGGCTCTGGTGGCCCATCAGCATAGTGATGCCTGGGGCAAGGGATGTAAGAGCCAACGGCAATGTTGATGGCTGCTGCGGGAGAATTCTGGAGATCTTAATCTGGAATAAGGGAGAGGGAGACATTCATGCATTTAACAGACATTGAATCCCTGAAAAAAAAAAAAACTCTAAAAACCAATCATTCTCAACTTTTATTTTAATGCAATTCACATGACCTTTCCCTGCATGACTCAGCCCCATGGACAGTGCAGGATTTTGAGACAACTGTCAGATTTGTGTGCAATTCCTAGCTCCCTGGTCCTAATTCCATCTCTGCCTCTCCAGCCTGGGAGCACAGGGAGAATGCATGTAAGAGTATTTTCATTAGACGGTAACCCCGAATTGCTCAAATTCATTAAAGCAGTCAATTCTTTGCAAAATTGATAATATGCTCAAGTTGTACCTCTTTTATCGGCTCCCCAGTCTGGTTCCAGCTTCATCCCCTCCCCCGGCCCCCTTGCATTGTCAGTCTGACCATCTCTCTTTCCCAGCATCACTGTCCTGTGATAAGCCCAAGATAACAAGGGTCCTGGAATGATGATTTGAAACCCCAGGGTCACTTGTGATCTTTTGGGCCCCTAGAGTCACCTGGGATGCATGACTTCAGGCTGGGGGTCCCCTCAGTCATTGGCAGGGTTCCTAGATGGCCACCAAAACCAGTGGGGCCAGAGCCTGGACAACCAGCTAGTATGGCTGGTACTTGCTGCCAGTTTATAAGGTCATGGCCTCGTTCAAGCTCCAGAGTCCTGGTTGCTGCACCCCCGAGGCTGGGACTCCTCTGATTGCTGATCTTGGAGTCTGTGGCACAGCCAGCAGCCCTGGCCCATGTCCCACTTTTGAGTATAAGACGGTACCCTGGCCCCTTCGATGCTATACTCAGTGAAGGCTGCTGCCTATCTGGAACCACGAGCAGCCATGTCCTACTGAGCAGGTCAAACCAGGCCTACGTCTAGGCAACCTAGACCCAGGTCTAGTCCTCACTGCGCAGGCCGGCGTAAGGCCAGATTCCCATGTCTGCCTCGGCTGACCCAGAGCCACTGCTCCTTTCTCCCCCTGCTTTCCTATATCCTGAGCCCATACCCAGCTCCTCTCAGTGAATGAGTGAAGTGCCTTTCAAAGAGGCAAACTTTAATAGGTTTCCTTAGTAACAAAGTCCTTGGAATCCCTTGGAAGCCAAGGGGTTGTGACTCTGTTTGTGAGAACTGTGAACGTGAAAGTGAGCCCTCAGCACAAATGTCTTCTCAGCCCCAAACCGAGCTCTGAAAACCAAGAGCCCCAACCAACCTCTGAAGCTTTCTGCCATCTTGTTTTGGGAAACTGTGACATCATGTGTTAGAATTTTCTTCCTTTGGGGGCTTCTGGATGGCTCAGTCAGTTAAGCGTCTGCCTTCAGTTCTGGTCATGATCTCAGCATCCTGGGATTGAGCCCCACGTCTAGCTTTCTGCTCAGCAGGAAGTCGGCTTCTTTCTCTCTCCCTCTCCATCTGTGCTTTCCCTCTCTCTCTCTCAAATAAAAAATAAAATCTTAAAAAAAAAAAAAAAAGGAATTTCCTTCCTTTTGAAGGACAAATGCTATTCCATCATAACTATATACCACACTTTATCAATTCTTTCATTAAGGGACACTTTGATTGTTCTTACCTTTTGTTCTTCACACCCTCTTCTTAACCACCTCGACCTACAAGTGACCCATGTCATTTCTAACAGCATTCCATAAGGGAACCCATTGCAGAGTTCCACCTACATATGAGCGTGATCAGGACACGTAATCCCTGGCTGGGCAGCCACTTCCCAGAAGGAAGGCAGTCTTTGGAAGGGGAGGCACAATTTGTTGGTGTCCCTGCCACTCCTTCACCTTTGTACTTCCTGTAACAACTATTTGCCATGGCTCAGGGAGAAAAATGATTCCCCCCACCCCCGCCAGTTTTGACTCCTAACAGGACAGAGGTTTTGAGGTCTAAACGCTCTTTCAGTAGCTAATGATCACTACTCTTTGTGTCGTCTTTTGCAGTTTGCCTTGTTCTTTGGATGTGGTGTAGTGGTTCGAGTTCTGATTCTGCCTCCATTGCTTTCTCACTGGGTGAAGTTTAAAAAAACCCTCAGCACTACAATAAATTCAGTAAGTAGTGATTATTAGTCTTCATAACAACACAAGGTATGCATTCTCTCCCCATATGTATAGGTGAGGATCATGAGCCCAGGGGAGATTAAGTAACTTATTCAAAATTACCCAGGTCAGAAATGATGATCCCATTTCCCTGTCTACCTTCCTTTCTGGGGAGCCATCATCATAAGTTTAAAAAACAACCTTGATGTCCTACAAAGGGTACTTTGGTCCCCCAAAACAAAACTCTGTTCCCCTGCACACCCTCCCCTCCTTGCACTATAGCTGGTGGACATTGTCCTCCAGGACCCAAGCTGAGCCCTTCTAGAGAATTTAGTGAGGGAAGGACGAGAGGTCTTGTCACTCAGGAGCCTTTCCTGTGCTCCTGACCCCAAGGAGCTTCCCAGGACATGTGCAGCACACAAAAACATGTCTTCCCCTGCTGCTGCTGTGGCCACTTTCCAACAACATTCACAGAGCCCTTCCTATGTTCTCAGAAGTGTAAGTAAGAATGAGAAATGACCCCTCTCCTCCAAAGAGTGCATCATCCAACTAGGGAGACAGGTGAATACTTTCATACCATGTGACAACGATGTGACGTACAGAGTACTATGGGGAATTCAGATAGGAGTAATTCATTTTACTTGGTATGTTGTGGCAAGCTACAGCAAGGAGGTGACATCTGAGCTGGGTGTACAAGGCAAAGAAAGGATAGAAGGGACAACAAAGTTTCCATGTGTCAAAGAGCATAGTGTGTTTAAGGATAAAGGCGGGTAGAGTGAGGGCAAAGCATGGGCAGAGACAGGCAAAGAGAGGCTGGAGGAGGCTGGGTGGGGTCAGGGGTAAAGGGCTGTGATTGAGCAAAGCACAAGGGTAAAGTGTTGAGGCAAGGAGATTATTAACTGGGGGCTGATACAATCACAGCTATCTTAGACAAAGCTTCCTCTGGCTGGGGTAAACAATGAAAGACAGGACTGATAATCCATTTCATTCCAACCCCACTCATTTCCAGAGCTTTGCCTGCCCGGAGCTCAGGGATGTGGAGAGGAGCTGATCTCTGACTATTGAAATTCCTTCTTTCCTGCTCATCCTCCATTCCCTTTGACTTGATGGCATATGCCAGCAGAGGTGTGGAAAAGATCAAAATGGCATTAAGATTGATCCCTGAGTTTGGTATAGCTGAACTCAAACATATGATTCAAAATGGACTGCTGTATCTCTAGAAGCTATATGGGGTATCATCTACTTGTGATACATGTTCCTACGAAATACTGACCAGGGTTTTGTAAATTGGATCATTTAAAAAGTTGTGGGGGAGGGGGGTTATTGTTTAGAAGGGATATGTGGCGAATCCATTTTTTAAGGAAATAATTCTCTTGTATGGTAAATTGCTTCCTGATCTAAATCTCCAGTATACAGGTGTACTGAGATACACAGTATAAGGTCGACCTCAGAATATAGGGCTTAACTCCCTCAAACTGGTAAACCAGCCAGGAATGAAAACATTTTATGGATCAGTTTATCCAATAACTATTTGCCAAGAAGCCAGCTGTGCCAACCCTGAGGGCATAGTGATGAGGGGACATTTTCTGTCTCCAAGGCCCACAATGGCAAAGACAGGTAGGCATACAGGTCACTATGGTATGGCATTCTGGGTGCCATGCATTATGTAAACTGATTAATTCTAATGTCTTCATGTTGAATATCTAATCAAAATACTGAGTTATCTGGTTTTCCCTTCTGCAAACTAGCAGTTATACATGGGGATCCATGTCTAACATCATGAAAATTGCACAATACCATTATGAACTAATCATAAATGACACTGTCAGTTTAATACAGAAATCAATTCAGAAAAAATTCAGATTCTCTCATCAACATATGTCACTATACTGGCAAAAACATGAATTAATCATTTCATTTTCTTCTCCAATTTTGTTCTAGTCTTTGAGTCGACTTTGTCCAACAATGCTAAGGATTCCTTAATTTCCTGACCCACCCCCACCCAGGTCTGAGGCTGTGGTGGTGTTCACTGTTGAGGCAGGTGAAATACTCTAAAGTCAAGGCAAAGCTCATGACTGGGTTTCGTAAGAAGCCATGAGTCTAAGTTGCTATCAACATATCTTAGCAGAGCAAGTTTTTCTGGGATTCAAAATTTGTTTCGAAGGAGTAAATATGAGTAAGTTAAGAAATGACATTGGGATGCCTAAAAGATAAAAGGATCTTTGGATAAAGTTATTGGAAAGTGGGTTTGGGACCAAAGCAAGGAAGAATTTGTCATAGTTGGAGTCATCCAAGACTGGGGGAGGCAGCGGACTTCTGTTGCCAATAGAGGCCAAGCAGAGGTATGATGAGAGTCAAGGGTTCCCAAACTGGGTGGGAGATTGGATCAGATGAACTCTGTACCCCTTTGTGCTGAACTTAAGTCCTTGTTCTGCTCTCAGCTGATTGAACAGCCCTGGGCCAAGAACACCACCTCTCCAGGGCTCCATTTTATCATTGCTAAGTTGAAAAGAGGGAGCAATTTTCAGAGCCCTGATGGCCACTGTCAGGGAACCCCAGACCTATAGCCCTGGACCTCAAAGGGAAATGAGCAGTGTTGGGAGTTGGACCTCCAGATCCATCAACTCCATCTGATGACTCAGAAGTTCTTTCAATCCCCAACATCGGAGACCGGCAAGGCTGGTTTGTCTTGTTTTAATTATTATTTAGATGACTATTTGGCTCATTCCTGAGCAAGGCTTGAATCAAGTCAGACCTGTTAATTGAATCAAGGTTATATAATCACATTTGGGCATTTAAATGCAAACCAATTATTTCGGAGCCCAAACATCTTATACACAAGGAGGGAGTTCTAGTACGTGGAGGGAATGTATGCTAATGCACAAAGCCTCATCCTTAAAGTGGAAGGTGGAGCATTCTTGGGCACTCCTGTTTCGATGAGGTTGTTGTAATAGTTACTGCTCTGGGCACATTCTGGGAAGATGCTGGAAACATCTCAAACAAATATGACATTGGTGTCACTCCAGTATGTTGAACTCATTACATTTGGAGTATGTCTCCTTGTAGCATTTGGCTTGGCTTATAAATATATTTTCAGAATCTGTAGGAAGCATTTGCAAGGAGGCCTCTCTTGGCCTTTCTGGTTATCAGCATTCCCTCCTTCTCTCCTTTGACAAAGATATGCCTGATTAATTAGGCATTTAGATTTTTCACTTGGGTTTCTTTCTAGTTTCAGCCCCGATGCCCCCAAATCTTGCTCTTCTCAAATACTGACCCCACTTCCACAAAGGGAGAGGAAAGCAGGGAGGGAGCTGTGGAAAAGTCACTGACAAGTTTCACAAAACTAGCAACATAAAGCAGTGCATCAAGGAAGAAGGTACCAGACTTGAGTTTGAAGAGTTTGTCCCTAAACTTTCTAAGGTTCATGTAGGCTAAACAGACCTAGGGGAGCCTCTAGCTCATAGGCACCTTGTAATACTGTCCTCCTTACTTGGAGGGTGAGGGACGAGATGCCCAGTCTTTGTCCTTTGTTATGAAATGACTTGGCAGGCTTTGTCAAGATCATTCAGCCTTGAAACATAACCAGATGCCATTGTTGGAGATGACACACTCCTAGATGAAGCACTTTCTGCTCTCTCACTTTGTCTTTGTCTCTGACATAAAATTGTCAGGCACATCTGAGGACAGATATTCCAGAGAGGGTTTCATCTTTGCCATGGTGTCCTGGCTGGGAAACCCTTACAGACTTGGAGTTACAGAAGTCAAGGAGGAACTAATCACTGGAGGTGGGGTCCTTGGGACAGTTTCATTGCAAACACATGGCTGAAATGTGTTACATGAGGGCAGGCATACCGGTGTGCCCTGTATATAGCTTCTGGCTAGATGGCACGGTCTTCAGCAAAGCCAAAGGAAAAAGCAAGTTGATTTTTTCAAATAGGGTTCATTAGACCCACAGAGGACTAACCCTAAGCCTGACTTTGGATTACCTAACTTTTCTTGCCAGGAATTGTATTAAATGATTCTATCTGGAACTGAAGGTCTTGATAGACCACGGTGTGGATTCTCAGTCTTTTGAGAGTCAACTTTCAAAAGCGCATTTTTATTCCGGGTCAACCCTTCACCCCCTTCTGGGGCACCGTGACACAGATAAGCCCATGACATCTGGCAGGGTTGGCAGGAGTATTAAGTTGAGCCGGGAATGTAGGTGTTAGCATATCAAAGTAGATCTGAGACGACATTCCAAACCAACTCTTCCACACCGGGAACTCAACCCCTAAGCAACGATCACAATAAGGGCAACTGTCCCATGTCACAGAGGGAAGTATAGGGTAAAGGCCATGACTGCTATGTGCCAGCACTCGGATAAGAGGGAAACTCAGCTCAGTTCCACTCATTCACTTGATGGACTTCCACAAATGCTACTCTAAAGCATGTGAAGGGGAAAATAGAATACCATCCGTGTCTTGAGCTCTGTCTGGGGTGGTAACTATAAGGCCCCAAGATGTGTCTGGAGCTGAATGGTGGCCTACCAGTGCTTGCCTGAAAGATAATGGTGTCAAGCCTAAACTCATTTGCATCACTCACCCATCAGGGGACTCTAACTAGGAGCTATTTTCAGATGACATAGATCCCCAGGAGGCACTTGCCTCCTGCCTGTGACACTTGTAAGAGTGACTCTTGCCACATGACTATAGTGACAAATGAAGCTTTTCTCTGATGATGCCATTAATAATTCTAAACATCCCAGAAGGGAGAGACTGTGACTGGGAATAGACTTCCCAGTGTATCTCTCCTGTTACATTCCCAGGACTGTGGGCAGAAAAAGAAATCTATGAATGTTGAGTATACTAAAAAGAAAAAGAAAAAGAAAATTGTTTTTCAAGTTATGGAATCTGGCTACTTTAAAGTATGTGGTGCTGTCAGTGTCTAAAATAGGAGATGGTCAGACCCAGAGTTCAAAAGGTCTAAGTAGTTATTTGGCAGCAGATGTTTCAAGGTAGCTTAAAGGAGAATATTGGGGCCATGAGTCTATAGTCTGTAGTCTGTAGTCACTTTCCCAAGAGCAATGCTCTTGGGTCTTGGGTTTCATAAAAGATAATCTCAATTCCTCCTTTTAAGGGAATTTTAGTCTAGTTGTTTTTTCTGCCTCAGGCACTGTCCTCTGTCTCATTATTTCCTGATTCTACCCATCCTTCAAGATGCAGCTCAAATGTCACCTCCTTTCATAGGTCTTCCATGATAGACCCCAGTTGGAATTTACCATTCTCTTCTCTAACTCCCATGTAACTTTATCTACACCTCTCTCATGTCCGCTTTCCAACTTCTGTAAGATAAATTACACACTTGTTTTATCTCAAAAGTTTCAAAATATTGAATTCTTACAGAATATGTTCTTTGACTACAGTGGAATTAAATTAAAAATTAATAAACTACCTAGATAATCCTAAATATTTGAAAATTAAATAATGCACTTCTAACCATGGATCAAAGAAGAAATTTTAAGAGAAATTAGAAAATATTCAAATTGAATGATAATCCAATACTATATTTCAAAATTTGTAGGGTGCAGGTAAAGAAGTGCTTAGAGTGAAGTTAATAGCACTAATCTGATCGTGTTGGAAAAGAAGGAAGTTTACTTATTTTGTTTATTTATTTCTTAAGTAGACTCTGTGCCCATACCCAGCTTGAACTTAAACACCCCTGAGACTAAGAGTCATGTGCTCTACTGACTGAGCCATCCAGGCACCCCAAGAAGGAAGTTTTAAAATTAATTATCCAAATTTCCATTTTAAAAAGGAGAAAAAAACAAGGTAAGGAAATTAAACCCAAAGGAAGTAATAACTACAATAATAGTTATAATAATAACCAAAAGCAGAAATCAATATATTGAAAAACAAACTGTAGGAATTTTTAACAAAGTTGGAAATCAGTACTTTAAAAAGTTTCATAAAATTTATAAATCCCTAGCAGGGTTGCTCAATTAAAGAAAAGAAAGAAAGAAAATACAAATGACCAATATATGTGATGGAAGAAGGGATATCATTACTAATCCTGTAAGTGTTATGATAGAGGAATACTATGAACAATTTTATGCTAATGAAGTTGATAACTTAGATGAAACATAAAAATTCTTTGAAAAATACAACTTACCAAAACTGACTCAGGAAGAAATGGAAAAATCTAAACAGCTTATATTTTACTTATTTTTTAAAGATTCTATTTATTTATTTGAGAGAGAGAGAGAAAGACAGTACAAGTGGGGGAGAGGGAGAAGCAGACTCCCTGCTGAGCAAGGAGCCCACTGTGGGGCTCCATCACAGGAAGCTGGGATTATGACCTAACCTGAAGGCAGCTGCTTAACATAAGCAGACTGACCCACCCAGGCACCCCTAAATAGCCTATATTTTATAAAGAAACTGAGGGGCACCTGGATGGCTCAGTCAGTTAAGTGACTGCCTTCGGCTTGGGTCATGATCCCAGGTCAGGGGCCTGGGATGGAACTCTGGCTCCCTGCTCAGCGGGGAGTCTACTTCTCCCTCTCCCTCTGCTGCTCCCCGCTTGCCTGTGCTCTCTTGCTCATTCTCTCTGTCAAATAAATAAATAAAATCTAAAAAAAAACCAACAACCTGAATTCACTATCAAAATCTTCCCACAAAGAAACCTCTATCCCTAGGGCGCCTGGGTGGCTCAGTGGGTTAAGCCGCTGCCTTCGGCTCGGGTCATGATCTCAGGGTCCTGGGATCGAGTCCCGCATCGGGCTCTCTGCTCAGCAGGGAGCCTGCTTCCCTTCCTCTCTCTCTGCCTGCCTCTTCATCTACTTGTGATTTCTCTCTGTCAAATAAATAAATAAAATCTTTAAAAAAAAAAAAAAAAAAAAAAAAACCTCTGCCTTCCACTCAGGTCATGATCTCCAGGTCCTGGGATGGGGCCCGCATTGGGCTTTCTGCTCAGCAGGGAGCATGCTTCCTCCTCTCTCTCTCTCTCTGCCTGCCTGTATACCTGTGATCTCTGTCTGTCAAATAAATAAATAAAATCTTAAAAAAAAAAAAAAAACTCTATACCTGATGATTTCACTTGTGAATTTGATTCATTGAAGGGGGAAAAAAATAATAGAAATTTTACATAAACACTTTTTAAAAGGGAGAAGAAGAAAAAATTTCCCAGTTTATTTTATGAGGTTGGCATAATCCTGACGTGAAGACTTGATAAAGACATTTACAGAAATAAAAATAGGTCAATATATACATATTTTTGTGAAGATATACACAAAAATTCTTAACACAATATTAGCAAGTAGAATTAAAAAATACATAAAAATTATACATTATGACCAAATAGAGTTTATCTTGGGAATATAAAGTTGGTTTAACATTTGAAAAAAATCAATTTAACTCATAATGCGAACAGAATAAAGGAGAAAAAGTATATAATCATTTCAGTAGAGGCAGAAAAAACACATGACAAAATAGGACACCCATTCATGATTAAACAAAACAAAACAACAACCAGAAATTTAGGAATAGAAGGGAATAGAAGAGAATCTCATAGAGTATATCTGTGAAAAAACCTACGTTAATATCTTATATGATGGTGAAATACTGAATATTTCCCTCCTAAGATCAGGAAAAATGAAAGTTTGTCCATTTCTAGCTCTTCTTTTCAACTTGTAATTGGAGGTCTTAGCCAGTACAATAAGATAAGAATGTAAATAAAAGAATTAAAGTTTGGAAATAAAGAATACATAGTAGTAGCAGATGACAGGATTGTAAATGCCAATATACAAAAATAAATTATATTTCTATATAATAGCAACCGACAATTGGAAAATAAAAATTAAAAATATAAAATAGGGATTAAATTGATAAAAAGATGTATAATAAATCTATGTTAAAAACTGTAAGAGAATCTTGAGAGAAATTAGAGACCTACAAAATTGAAAGATACATGTCATGGATTGGAAGATGCAATATAGTTTCAATGTCAGATTTACTCAAAATGATCTAAAGTTTCAATACAATTTCAATTACAACCCTGAGAGGCTTTTGTAGAAATTTACAGGTTGACCCTATAATTTATATGGAAATACAAAGGGCCTAGAATAGCCAAAACAATTTTGGGAAGAAAAAAGCCCCAAGCGGGAGTACTCACACTCCCTGATGTTAGTACTTCTTATGAAGCTACTGTAATCACAAGAATGTGTTATTTAGGTAAGGAGACACAAATACACAAATCAACTGAACAGAGTGGAGAGTACAGAAATACACCCATAAATATACAGTTTATTGATTTTTGACAAAGGTATCACCAGCTTTCAATGGGGACTATAATCTTTTCAACAAATTGTTCTGTAATAACTGGGATTAACTAAACTAGATAAAACAAAGCTCAATATTTACTATTTTACACAGTATAAAGTTTAAAACCAGATAGAATGTAGACGTATTTGCAAAAGCTAACATTCTAGAGATTCAAAGAAGAATATCTTTCTCAGATTAAGCAAAAATTCTTAAGTAAGACATGGAAAACAATAGTCAAAAAAGAAGAAGTAAAGATAAATTAGACTTCCACAACATTAAATTGTCCTGCTCATTGAATGAAATAATTAAAAAAATAAATAGGCAGGAAAACTACTTGCAATGCATGTATCTGACAAAAGACTTATATTCAGAATATAGAAAGAACCCTTACAAGTCAAAATAAAAAAGATAACCCAATTTTAAATGATGGGCAAAAGATTTGAACAGGTAACTCATGAAAGAAGATATATGAGTGAAAATAAGAATATGAAAAGATGCTCAACATCATTAATCATTAGGGAAAGACAATTAAAATCAAAATGTGATTATCATTTCAAACTTACTCAAATGACCTAATTAAAATGTGAAGATGTGGAGCAACTGGATCTCTCCTACATAACTGGTCCTAAAAATGCTACCTGGGAAAAAACCATTTGGTGATTTCTTGTAAGACTAACGATAGGTCTACTGCTATAGATGGTTTATATCCTCTCCTCTCCCCAGATTTGTATGTTGGTTTGGGAAATGGGGCATTTGGGAAGTGGTTAGACCATGAGGTTGGAAATACAACCTTATGAATGGAAATTGTGCCCTTATGAACGAGACTCTAAAGGACTCCCTCACCGCTTTCACCATATGAGCACACAGTGAGAAGACAGCCATCTTTGAACCAGGAACCAGACCCTTAGCAGACACTGAATCTGCTGGTGCCTTGATCTTGGGTTTCCTGGCCTCTAGAACTGTGAGAAATTTCTGTTGTTTGTAAGACCCCCCCCCATGGTATTCTGTTATAACAGCCTGAATGTATTATGATTCCTACCCTATGACCCAATTTAATTCCACTTGTGTGTATTTACCCAAAAGAAAACATATACCTCCAACAGAGAATTCTATAAAGATGTCACAGAAGCTTTATTCATTATAGCCCCCAAACTGGAAAAAAATCCTAATGCCCATCAACAGGATGGATATACAATTGTGGAACAGTCATACAAAGAAACACTACTTAGCAATCTCTCCTCACACATATATACACACATTTAACATTTATTTTGATTCCTAAATCTGTACATATGGAAAACTATGAGTTCACTCTGATGTCTACAATTCCAATGGATCCATTGCAAAGTTTCACTTTTCTCTCTTTCCATATCTGTAACCCCCTTCTCTGACAGTGACATCTATTATCCTTAATATATTCACAAGCTGATCAATCTCCCCATATGTAATCTGTCTCCCAGCTCTTCTGCTCTCTTCACCACATAGAGGCTCTAACACTGCACGTAGGGCTGTCCCTCCATGTGGATATCACCCTTCCCCTTCTAGAGCTTGAATGCAATGCTCTGGGCCACCAAGGTCTCCACTGGGGACACCTACCTCGTCTTCCCCTCTAATGGCTTTAAGACAAAATGGTTCTGGAAGAAAAGGGAAGCAACAAGTAGAAGAGGAAAAGGAATGATGAATTTTACTCATGCTTGTTATTATTATTATTTTATAATTAAACCTCAGCTTTTTCCTTCTATACCATGTCCTGGGGAGCCTCGGTTTTTACAACCAAGTGTGGGAGGATCTATGAAATTTTCTTAGATAAAAGGACGGTTGTCTCTAAGAGAACTTCTCTTATCTGCTAAAAGCATTTATTCAAACAACTGTTAATTTTAAAAATAATAATGTTTTTTTTTTCTTCTTCTCACTGTCTGTAATATCAATAGTCCTTTGTGCCAGATGATGTTTTAGCAACTTTGAACTAAGGTTGTCTTCATTTTATAAGTGAAAGGTTTAAGTCTTAGATTAATGGAGTAGCTGGGACTTGAAATACAGTGTTTCTCTTCTAAAACTTGTACTTCCCACCATACTGAATGGCTTTCCTATAATCTACTGAGAGAGCAAGACACACAAGTCTCTATATTGTGGCTGAGAAGAATTACTCTGGTTGTTGGGGGAACCAGATGAGGGAGTTCTGTAGAAAAATTCTAGCCCAGACTTCCCACAGGGAGGACCACCTCACCTGATCAGCCTCAGAACAGTCTGGTTAGACCAAGGAAGCAGGAAGAGGAAATTCACACAGTCAGACCCTGAGATGTGTAGGGCTCTTTTTGCAAAATAATAGGTTTCAAACACACTCTTTCCATGATTCCACTAGATGATCATTAGATTTAATTATTTGCTTTCAATCTATAAGAGATTTGATATTTCATTTTTATTTTATTTTTAAAGATTTTTATTTATTTATTTGACAGATCACAAGTAGGCAGAGAGGCAGGAAGAGAGAGAGAGGAGGAGCCTAATGAGGGGCTCAATCCCAGGACCCTGGGATCATGACCTGAGCCAAAGGCAGAGGCTTCAACCCACTGAGCCACCCGGGCATCCTGATATTAATTTTTTTAGAAATATTTTATTTATTTATTTGAGAAAGAGAGAGATGGAGAGAGACAGAGATAATAAGAACACAAGCTGGGAGGAGAGGGAGAAGCAGGCTCCCCACTGAGCAGAGAGCCCAACTCAGGGCTCCATCCCAGAACCCTGGGGTCATGACCCCAGCCAAAGGCAGATGGCAGATGCCTAACCGACTGCGCCACCCAGGTGCTCCTGATATTTAATTTTTAAAACCTAGTGAGTTATTAGGCTCACACCAGTCCTGGGGGAAGTAGGAGATAGTGGGTACTGAATTAGGAAAAGCTTCAATATCAGGCTTATTATATAACAGACAAAAATGCATGAAACCCCACTTTATTAAATTGTCTTTGAACTTTCAAATATTATGAACGTTTTATTATACTAGTTTCTGGCATCTGTTAAGAACAAGTCTCAGGGGGGTACACAGAAGTTCCTTTACTGTTTTTACAATTTCTTGTGTCTAAAAGTATTTCCAAATGAACAGTAACAAATAAAAAGCAACAACCAAGTTCAAGAACACTATTAACAAATGTTTATTGTAGAATTGTACTTGAGTTAAGTACTACATTTCTTGCTCAAATCAACTCTTTCTATGACAAATATGGAGACCATTTAAATATTGGGTTTAAAAATACCTGTATATTGAGCTATACATCTATGAAGTAACATTTATTTTTCTCCAAATACGTTCTCTTTCTTTATTTGCCAAATTTAATCCTAGCTTTAAGTGCTTCTTTTCCCCCAAATTGTTCTCTATAAGATAAAACCCGAAAATTTACCAATTTTATTTCTTACTGAAAAATAAAATATGAGCTATAATTCAGGAGGAAAGCTCAGAAAGCAGGTCTCGCTGCTCTTTTCCATAAAAAGGTTCCAGCAGCATCCCCTCATATTTCCCTCTGCACTGGTGCCCTGATGTGATGAGTATAGTTTGTTAAGGAATATTTGTGATCTGGTGTTCATAGACTCAAAGTTTCTGTGGCATTGGGGGAGAATGTCCAGGGATGAGAATGGATTGTGTATTTGTGGCTAAGGAGTTGGACTTCATAATCCAAGCAAAAGAGAGCCATGAAGGATTTTAAAGGCATTCCTTTAAAATTCCTCTGTATTTAGGAAGGTACCCCATTTTATCTAATCCTAGGTATCTGATTGGAAGACCTATCATTGTTCTATGTGCCTCTAAGAAAGAAAACACACCTCTGATGGGAAAGACACAGAATAGGACTCCAAAGGGCTCCGCTCTCAGTGGAAGGATAAATGAGAAATTTGCAGAAGGGGCTAGCCTGAATGCCTCCACCTTGGCACTAGGTTGAAGGACACAACACAATCTGCCCTGGGAATTTGTGCCCCAAACAGCACTCACACAAGCCTGAGGTCTGAAGTCACACCCCCAATGTGGTCTAAGTAATGTGAAGAGGAAAATGTAAATGGATCTCAGCTGAGATGGTGGAAGCAAACACAATCCGTGGTCACTGGGATGAGAAAATGGATTTTGATTTGAATCAAGGACATAGGGTAACCAGCAGCAATCTGGGGAGAACAGCAGAAAGCGGAACCTTCTCCTTGGGGCCATCCTCATGCTGGGGACACCGAGTCTGTAACTCAAGACTGGCTGTGGGACGTCTCCGTGCCTCTAACATTTCACAGCAGAGGGAGTCCCCTTCCCTGGATCAGCCCCATCTCCTGTGGGTCCTCAATCACGCACAGTGAAGCTGAGAGTTGGTCTAGATGCTTCCTTCTCCCTCACACCTGGCTGCAGATCAGGCGGCTTGTGGCAGGGTCCCTCGATTACTAGTACCTCACTCTAACACCCTTTGATGGCCCAGGAATCTGACCTTGTCTATACCCCCAAATGATGAAATCTCAGAATCTGACTTACTTGAGACCAAACAGTATAAACGAGAAGAGAACTTAACTGATACTCAGTGTGACACATATCTGCCAAGGGCACTGGGAGACATGTTCTCTGGCCAGGGTGTGGGTCCCTGAGGGCTTCCCCTAAGGGGGCCACACAGTTCTGTAGATGTCTGCTGGTTCTGAAGTCAGCACCAAGGGCAGGGAGGTGGTCAGTGATGGATGGAGAAGGACGCACAGCATGTGCAGATGCCTGCTTTACACTCATTCTCTCACTTCATCCCTAAGCAGCCCTGTGAGGCAGAAGATTGTCAACGCCAAGGGATAGCTGAGGAAAATGAAGCTCAGAGAGATTAAGTCACTCACCCAAGGTCACCCAGGTAGAAGCTGGGATTTGAACTCAGGTCGTTGTCTCTTGAGCTAGCACTCTTTACTGCTACACTCTACGACTCATACTCACAATTCAAACATTATAGGGATGTCAAGTCGTGTCAAAACAAAGGAACAATGTGTAAAAGGAAGGGTGTGGTGGGCACAAATCAGAGGATGGAGGGCTGAGGAAGGACTGGGTTTGAGGAAGTAGAAAACGCTGCTGTAGACCTCTTTCATAAAGTGTGGCAATGAAAAGGAGTTGGTGGTTGGATTTTTGCCGTTTTTGTTTTTGGGAGGGACTTGGGCCAGGCCTGGAACAATCTCCAGAGGGAGCAAGGAATGGGGTCAGGAGTGAAAGGGAAGCTCTGGATGAGATAAAGGATACATCCTCTTATTCTGAACACAGGAACCCAGTACTTTTTGGAGCTACTGGTAAGTTTATGGGAGTGGGAATTTGAGGGGCTCATACTTTCTTTCCTTGGCAAAACAGGTAATAAGGCCATTAGCTGAGAGTGAGGGAGGTGGGCTCTGCAGACAAGGGCACTCTGGTATGGCCACTGTGGAAAATGAGAAGGAAAGGGATTATTAAGCAGTAGCCAGATCCCACATTCCCCCAGGAATGTCCTGTAAGACTTTAGCCCTTTTGTGCATTTCCAACTAGTTTCACAAAGCAGCCTCTGGACCCAACATGCTTGTCTATTTTTAACCCATCTCATCCTGAGAGGAACAGTCCACATCTCAACTTTGGGATTAGCTCAGGGTCATGCTTGGCTGGAGCCTGGCATTAGTGGAAAGCAGGTTTTGTTCCTTTCTCTGGGAGGGGTGATTAGAAAAGAGTATAAGCTCTAGATTCCCCAGACTGAATCCTGACTCAAAGATGCACTAGCTGTGTGACTTTGAGTAAGTGACTCAACCACTGTGTGTTCAGCTGCCTCATCTGTACAATAGAGATAATAATAGCACCTACTTTACTGTTGTGAGGATTCAATAGGCTTATGTTTATGAAACATTTTAGAACTATGTCAAACACTTAGTAAATGCTCAAAAATGTTAGCTATTATTATGAGATCTTATTCTGAACATACAATAAACTGCACAAATCAGGGGTGAACTATGTGATGTAGTTTTACAAAGCAAACACACCTACGTAGCCACCTCACAGATTGAGATACAGGCCATTACTTAAACCCCAGAAGCTACCCCTAGCCCCCCTGCCAATCATCTTCCCCAAAGGAAACCACTATTCTGACATCCCACAGAGGACTTTTGTCTGTCCAGAAGCTTTATACAAGGAGATCGAACACCTTCCACCCAGCATCGTGCATCTCAGTTGTTGTGTGTGACAATGGCTTTTCTTCTTCCTGGCTGTACTTCACCAAACAACTTTACTGTAATCGGTTCATGTACCCAAGCCATCACTCAAGTTATCCCTTTACCGGTCTGATGTGAACAGATGAGAAGTATGAGCGTGGACGCAGAGGGAAGCTTGAGGAAATTCACTGTTAGGAATTCCCAGAAGTGCATGGGATGTTTTGAATACTCAGGGGCCTTGAACTGGAGTTTTGGGGAAACTCTAACCCTTTGGGGGGAAGACGTCTCTGGGTTACGCTGTGTGGAGGGCATATGAAACCTCTTTGCTTCAATTTAATCCTTATAACAACTACTCTAGGAACTGTTAGTCCCATTTTATTTTATTCTGTTGGAGTAATAATTATTACAGCTTTATTTACTTACTTATAACTTCATTTATAGTAAATTTTGTTAGCCCCGTTTTAAAGATGAGGAGACTGAGGCACTGTGAATTAAGTGACTTTCCCAACAACTACAGTGAGTATGTAGAAATAGAGAAAGTGTAATTAGATGTGAAAAAAGTTGAACAAATTTGTAGATAAGCTTGATTAATTATGGGTACAAAGACTAGAAGGGATGGACATATAAAATATTGTTTTAGTTCTGTTAAAGATTAGTGATTATAGAAACTTAAAAACAATTCTTTCACTATTATATTTCATTTTTCAATGAAAATGTGATTTGAAAAACACTTTGGATCCTTCTTTGCACCTCCCAAACCACTGTGCTCAAACCTTTCAACTCTGTTTGGCTTCCTTTGCCTTGCTCTCCTTTTCTCTTTCCCAGACTTCAAATCAGATTAGATGGCCTATCTAGTTTCTCCTGTCATCTTACATTCTCCAAATATGCACACACCCTGTTTTGTGAGGGGAAGACTCTTTTTAGAGTGTCAGCTCTTTGCTTAGGAAGGCTTACTCTGGTTTGATAATTTTCTGCTTTACGCTCATAAAAACTACTGGGGCATTTATGGCTCTACATAAATAAAAACATTACCACTTCGTTGTCATGGAGATGGGCCCCTCCCCACCTCCAACCCGTGAGTCTGGTTTGTACAGCTGAGTGCACAGTCTCCAGAAAGCTCCAACCTTATACAAAGACAGAATTGTCCCCTTGGTATGTCACAGCTACGAACAGTCACTTCTGAGATGGGGGCAGGTGGCTCTTCTGCTGTCAAACCTCTGCTTTCCAGGTTGAGTTGCCTGCTGCATCATTACAGATGTTGATCCAGCTGTTGATATTAGGACCTGAAATAACAGAGGCTTAACAGAGCAGAAGTTGACTTCTTTCTCCCCTAAGCAGGTACAGAATAGATAGAGGGGCTCCATCCTATCGGGGACCCAGGTTCCTTCTGTTTTGTTGCTTTGCTAAATTTCAGTTATTGCTTTCATCTGTTTTCTCTGAGATGCTCACCGCCACTCTATATCCCAGCTGGAAACATGGGGGAAAGCGGGAAGGGGGGCATGCCCCTCCCCTCAAATCCCGCATTGCAGCCATTGACCCTGGCATAGGAGGTATAGATGAGTTGCAAGAAGATGGCCACAGACAGACTCCAGCGCCAGACCACTGGGTTTGAATCTTGGCTCTATGCTCAAGCCAGTTAACCTTGGGCAATTAATTCATCCACTCCATGCTTCAGTTTCCTTATCTGTCAATTAGGAATTATGATAATAATAGTACTCTCCCTTCAGCATTGTTAAAGCTTAAAGGAGCTATTATGTGAAAATGTGGGCTTTGCATTTATATATAAATTAAACTTACATAAGTTATATATAAATTTATGTATTAAATGTGAAGCTTAAATGAGCTATTATGCTTGGCCCTCTGCTGCTCCCCTGCTCATTCTCTCTCTCAAATAAATAAAATCTTAATAAAAGAGAAGAGTGTCTGGCACACAATAGGTTCCATATGCACATATATATGTTACTCTCTATATATTTACTAGTGAATATATATAAAATAATTAATATAATTATTGTGGAAGCTTTGGTGTAACATGAAGTGGTGATAGTGATGGTGGTAGTGGTGGTGGTGATGGTGGTGATGGTGATGATGGTGTTGATGGTGAGGGGGTAATGGTGATAGTGGTGATGATGGTGGTGGTGGTGAGGGGGTTGGTGGTGGTGATGGTGTTGGTGGTAAGTGGGATGGCGGTGATGGTGGTGATGGTGATGATGGTGGTGGTGAGGGGGGTAATGGTGATGGTGATGTGGTGTTGATGATGGTGATGTGGTGGTGGTAGTGGTGGTGGTGGTGATGGTGGTGTGGTGGTAGTGGTGATAGAGGTGGTGGTGATGGTGGTCATGGTGAAGGGGGTGATGCGAATACCATAGGAGCTCATGGAGACCAGATCAGAGGACACTGAGAGATCCCGTATTGTTGGTACATGACCTTGTACTGCAGGGTTGAGCACACTGGAGTTGCTTACCAATAATGAGTCCTACCTTGTCTACTGTAGGCCCTGGCACAGAGACAAGCTGTGCTGATGGTGTTGATTCCTGGGCAATATGACCTTGATTTGAGTCAAATGAAATCATTTCTGGGTCAAGGAAGGTGTTACCTACCCACTTTTAGGTGAGAGGCCAAAGACCTCTAAAGCAGGAACAATAGTCACACATCTCTACCCAAGTCACAAACACAAATAAAAAGGACCTGGGATTCTGGCAAACCTGGGATTCAGGAGAGCTTCCATCCTGAGAAAAAAAGTTTTCTGTATCTGGAGTGGGAAGGAGACAGGACTGGAATGAAGCATTTTAATATTAGAGAATCTGCTCTGAAAAGCCTCTTGCCTCCAGAACTCTTAAGACTAAATATTAAAATCCAGTTGACCTTGACTAATTATCTCACTTTACTTTGCATTTCCATGTCCCATGTATCCTTAGGGCATCGAGGACACATGCCTTCAAACGCCGACTTGGATTTACAACAGGGTTCAAGGTGACTCTGGCAGAGATTTCATATCCCGCCTCAGAATCTTGGTCCATTCTTGGCTTTAGCCATTGTCGCAAGCAGCCACTTGCAAGTGTACTGGGGCAGCACCTCGCTTCAGTTGCTCTTTTGTGTGTTGCTTCCACCCTACTGGTGGGGGAAGCCAGTGAGAGCTGCCTAATCTTGCTGGGGCATGCATACACTTGGGACTTTGAGGGGAAATGCTGGCCAATGGGCTATGGAACAGAGTGGAGGAATAATCCCTTCTCCTGAGTCTCAGGTAGAACATTCTCAGGTGCATTCAACACGATTCCTCAGAAGGTCCTCAGTGGGATCAAGCTGCCCACAGTGGTGACCAGCATCATCCCTTGGACCCTTGGAAAGGCTTTCCCTCCTTCCTCATTTGGTCATGTAAGTTCCTGAACTTTGGCTCTTTGGATTCACTCCCCAAATAAACTATTTATACAAAAGCCCTAGATTTGGGCTTTGTCTTTTGGGGGAAATCCAGGTAGGATAGACATACTGGAGGGTCCCTGGGAAAAGACTAGGGGGTGCAACATGACCTAAGATTTTCTTGCTCTTGTCCTCCACTTTCTGTAGTGTGGCAGGCCTGAGAGGGTCTCTAGGTGGGGTTCCAGAAAAGGGGAAAAGGGTGTACCCTGTTTTAGTCTATAAATACCATCCCAATGCTAAGGATTCCCAGATTTCTAAATCTGGCCCTTAGCTCCCCCAAGGTCCAGACTCATAAACCCAAATTAAATTGGCCAAAACTTCCTCATCTCTCTACATGGCTCTGTCATAGGTGGCTCAAATGTAGCACGGCCCCACAAATCCCCACCTTCCCCACTGTTTCCCACTGCTTCAGTGCGCTTCCCTCTTTCCCATTCATCTTTGAGAGCACAGCACTTACCCATTTGCTCAGGCCAAAAACCTAGAAATCATCCTTGGTTCCTCTTTTCTCCTCAACCCTCTATATCCAATCTGTAGCAAGAATCTTGGGTTGTACTTTCTGAATACCGCATTTCATCAATTCTAAGACACACCTCCCCATATGATAGCATCTATGGACGCAGAATGCACCTTACAGTTGATGGCATAACATAGTTTAATTAATGTCAGCTTCCTTCCATAGTGAAATCTGACCACCCTCACCATCTCTTCCATAACGTTCTGGTCCCATCCAGAATCTTCTCACTGTACACCTGCAGCGGCCTCCTGACCCATCTCCTTGCTTCCACTCCCGCTCCACTTCAGTCTGTTCAGCATGCCGCGGCCAGAGAGATCTTTCAAAATTATAAATCAGTTCACCTCACTCTCTTACTCAAAAGTTTTCGACGGCTTCCTATTATGTGTATGTGCAGCCCTACATGACCCGGCTCCTCACTTCCCAATACTGCCTCCCCCGCTTACTTGTCACACTCCAGTCGCTCCCTGGAACTTTCTTACAGGTCCCAGAATGGATCCAGCACATTCTCATCACAGATGCTTCTCAGAGCTGTTCGCTCTCCCTGGAAAACCCTTTTTCCAGATCATTCTCTGGCTCACTTCCTCATTCGAATGTCTTTGTTCAAATATCTCCTTTCCCAGAGGCCTTCCCAAGCCCTCCTAGCTGAAACAATGAACCACTCTATCCTCATTTACCTTTTCTGTAGCACTTATCTGAAATCATATGATTTACTTTTTTGCTTACTTGCTTGGCTGTCTCCCCTACTGCAATGTAGATTCTTTAAGAGCGGGACCTTTCTTATTTCCCCTGGCACTGGACATATAGTAGGTGCCCAGTAGATACTTGTTGAATGAGTCAGTGAAAATACTGGTGAGAAGTTTGGACAGCATCACCTCCAGAGGAGGCTCAACTCCTGTTGGCTCACTCTTTCTGTGGGAAGAAGGAGCCATTGTACTGGCTGCCCCTGCGGGGTAGGGGTACATAAGAGAGGTAGGTTGTTTCTTCTGAGCTTTGAGGTCAGGCTTTGTGACTGATTTATTTATTCATACCTCACCTCATTCCATAAAGGATTAGGTCTTGTTTATAAGAAATACACAGTGCATTAGTGAAGTATAAATATAGAACCAAATTAGAGTGAGGGGAATCAGAACAGATATTCCAGATGACAAGGCCTTCTACACACTGGAGATATTAGAGTGGCAAATACATCTGAGTTTCCCGGTGGCCAAGAGCAGAAGGCACTGAACTTCTTATGAACCTAGGTGAAGAAAGAGGGACTCTGGCTGATGGGAGAATGTAGGCGGCTCTCTGTGGGCGTCTTTAGTGGGGTTGGGTTTGGAGACCCTGCTTTACATTTTCTCTTGGTTCAATATTTAGGGGTGGAGAGGAAGAGAAGGCTGGGAGGGAGGATTCACTTAGAAACTCCAGCTCTGTAAATGGCCTCATCTCCTGTTTTTCCACTTCTCTGGGCTCGGTTTCAGCAAACCCAGCTGATGAACCCACTGAGAACCCCAGCTTTGCCACTCCCCTATGCTCCTCCTATAAGAACTGTATCACCCATACTCCACTTTTTGGACGAATGACAAGTCAGATACCCTGCAGACAGTTACGTTTCTTCTTATCCCCTTGTATTTCAAGTCTGTCCTAAATCTGAGCCGAAGCTGAGCTTCCCATCCTGGCCTTCAGTTAGCTCACTGTTTTGGAATGTAGCAGATGGTCAAAGTCCAATTCATTTTGCAAACTTTATTACAGAGGGGCCATTGTTTCAGGACCAGAGTTACTCACCCAGTGAGCTGAAGTGACATATCTGGACAGGTCTACTTGGCAGCCAGTCGTCACCTATACCCGGTTTACTGGTTTCTCATTTACCTTGGTCGCCTCTCCTTTGATACGATGCTGCACCAAGGACAAAAGAGCCAAGGGGATCCCAGCCCCTAGAAAGCAAAACAACTCTTTCCCCACAAGGTACAACACAGTTGTTTTGAATTCTGCTTTAGCAACTAATCCTAGATGGACCCCTACAATGACCCTAAAGTGCCTCAGAACAGTTTGAAATCACAGGTAATGGAAACGACCCAAAGTCCATCAACAGGAGAATAAAGCTGTGTTCATCTATACAATGGGGAAAAAAAAGAATAAAAAGACTAAACTCAGCAAAAAAAGAAATAGCTATGAGTATACATTGTAACATGGATGAATCTTGGAAACATATTCAGTGAAAGAAGCCAGCCATAAAAGAGTAAATAATGTATGATTCCATTTATATGACATTCTAGAACCTATGAAGCCAATCCATGGTGATAGAAATCAGAACAGTGGTTGCCAATGGAGTTGGGTTTGGCTGGCCGGGGATGATAGAACTTTCTACGGCAATGGAAACAGTCTATATCTTGATTGGAGTGGGGGGTTGCACAGCTGTATATATCTGGTAAAACTTACCAAATTATATATTTGTTATCCATGCATGTCACCGTATATAAATTTTACCTCCAAAATTAAAATAATAAAATGAGCAAGTAGTCATTGATCTTGGAAGTTAACCATGCTGTACTGTTTAATTAAAAGCAGGTTTGAAACATCTTGTGCTATGTAATTACTTGTATAAGTATATTTGAGTATCTATAGCAACTAAAATTTTTTTAAAAACCACCGAACTAAACTTCTGTGGGTCCCCTCACTTGTGAGTATAAAATGAGATCAAACTTGCAATTTCCCAGATGAGAAGGGATTGTTGGATCTCAGCACTGTGGCCCAACCACTTCCGTCCACTCCAAAGTGTCTTCTAAGTATTTCTGGAAGTCCTTACAAAGTTATCACCCATGAGCCTACAAACCCAGTCTGTCTGTGGCCATCACTGTGTAGAATCTATGGAATTTCTCTCTCCCTTCTAGCTACTTCTGGCTGTGGTCCCTCCCCTTCCAGTCCTGGTGCCCCAGTGCACAGAGCACCTCCTGCAGACACTGTCTCATCCCAGAGTGGCTCAGTTTCAGGCAGACACGCGAAGACAGTGTCTAACATCCTGAGAGTGGGAGAGTGGGGCATCTGCCTCAACACTCCCTCTACCCCTGCTTTGGTCCACTTTTCTTGAAATTTAGGGTAGTTCCTAGGACCCCTGTCGAGCCTTGCTTCCAGGACAGATGCCTGATGAGTGAACTGTGAGCAGCTGCTCTGCAGTGCTACTAGATCTTTCCCATCAATGACATCATGCTTTACCAGGTGGGTCTTGCAGGACAAGAGGTTGACTTTTTTTTGCATTCATGGAAAAAATCTCCTTGCCCCACCCCTGAGTCCCTCACTTATCCTCCTTGCTGGTGGTAGATGTTTGGAAGGCAGGGGTACCTTCTCTTGAAAGAGATCCCATTCTAGGAATGTGGTGATTATGGCCTCATGAGTTTAAGAGAAGACAAAATCAGAAGATGTTCTAATGCTTTCACTGTAAATTTCCTATCAGTAAACTTCATGTGACTAAAAAGCAAATTACTGTTCACATTTTCCTGCATACTCTGAGTAAGCCTACCATTTGTAGCCATTATCAAGGATGCAGAGAGCCACCTTTGAGAGAGTGGGTGACAGTGGGTAGCATGATGGATGATGTAGCCGTGAGTAATGATATAACCAGTATTAAATAACAGTCCTAGGGAACTGCAGAGGTAGGAAGATCTATACTGTTTCGATACAGAGAGTTCTAAGATCCATGGAACTGTGAGGAACAACAACATGGCTACCTTTTTATGTGCTTAGTGTTTATAAAAGACCTTCGGGTGTACTGACTGAACAACACACACATACGGAAGTCTCTCTTTTCTGCCCATTGTTCTGAATCTTTATGGGTAGATGGCTATGTCTACTATGGATATGTGTATTTGGTCATATATTCTAACATCCTATATAGACAGAGACTCCACAAAATATTTGCCTGGGAACTCCCACACCCTGAGGTTGGTCCTGGTATCTTCTCTAATGTGTGCCAAGCTTGAGCTGCGCACACAGCCAGCTCCCCAAGTCTCTCAGGAGACCATTCGCCTCAAGTTCTGCAAGTGGTGCTCAGTACCAGAAAGCCCCTGCTGGGGCTAGCTAGTCCCCCAAACCGAGGAGTACTCATTCCAAAGGCTAAATAGAAGGGTCCCTATCTAAAAGCTAAAAAACTCTTTGCATTTTTAAAATACTGGTCATTTTTTAAAGCACTTAGCCTCATGGCATCCCTGCCCTGCTTCCTTTCCTGTCATGCCAGCTTTAAAATCCTTAAGGTCTGGGATCAGCTGAGCCACCCTGTGTACTGTGTCAGTACACGCATGTACTGACAAAGTCAAAACGCTTGTTTCAGACCCAGTTGCCATCTTGTAAGATGTGGAAATTAAGGCAAGCTACTTCACTGAAGCTTTCATTTCCCTTGTTCTGTAAGGACACTCCTCTTTATTTTGTACAAATTGGTTGGAGAATGACAAGTGCTGACCCTAAAGTACCTAACACAGTGCCTGATAGAGAATGCTAGACGTGCCGTTAACTTCAGTGCTCTTGTCTTTCTTCTGTTTAGCAACAGCTCCCTCGATGGCTTTCCTCTTCAGATTCCGAAAAGCACACTTTTGTCTGAAGGTATTTTATATTTTCCGGGGCCCGTTCTGTGGGTCATGTTCTGAAGCAAGTGCTGGGTGGCAGGACCAGGGGTGTAGCTAGAACGGCTGAGAAGAACAAGCCCAGACTGGTCGTTTTTTGCTTCAGCCTCCTGAGACGGAAGTAGAAAAATCACCACTAATCTGGAGCATGTGAAGGAAAGCTTATGAAACATTTGAACGATGGCCTATGAAGGACCAATGAGGAGAAAACAGTTATGTTTGGGGGTGAGAGACTTCTAGTAATAGAGAGGTTCTGTGGGTTCAATATTGTCTCCTTGACAGGACAGGACAGAATGACTAGATTATCATAATGATGACTCTCCTTAGTTCAGCCTTGGAAGGGCTACCAAAGCGTTTTAACCAAAGAGATCTTACGACTGTGTGAATCAATCAGATCACGTATTGTCTTCATCCCCAAGGAGAACTTGAGACCTGGCATCAAAATGTGACATTTTCTGCTCTATCTTCTGCCCAGCCTGAGATCTTGCTGCATTTGTCAGCTAGGAAGAATTGTTCCTTCTTCAACTGTACACCAAGTTCAAGAGGCCGAGCAGATAAACCGTGCCTGAAGCTCTAAGCAGGAGAGAAGAGGCCCAGGAGGATGTGAGCAGATACAAGTGCTTTGATTTCTTTGAAAGCAAGCTGCTCTCTTTCACCAAGTTGCTGAAGATAGAGTGACACTGTGGTGATGACAAAATGCAGAGAGAAATCAGCTCCCCTTTTCTGGGGCGGCTTCTAACTGGGTCACAGGAAAACCGGGGGTTCTTTACATTGCCAGAGGTCCTAGATGTTCATCAATCTCCCATGAGATGGATGATGTCCCTGATGGCGGTGGCCGAGCCACTGTGGGCCACTCCCAGACCAGGGGCCCTCATTTCCTCACAAGACAGCCATGCCTTGTAGGGCCAGCTCCAGGCCTGGGCAGGGTCCGCCCAAGGGGTGGGGCACCTCTTCATGTCTCCTGCCTGTTTTCTTACTCTTGTTCTCAATAACAGCACAGAGGAAGTAAATGTCCCTTCCATGTGACAATTCTACAAGGTGACTGTCATGTTCTAGTGTGCTTCTCTTTCAGTCCAAACATCTTCAGTACCTTCTACCGTTCCTTTATTATTTTTTTTTAAAGATATACTTATTTATTTGAGAGAGTGGGGGGAGCATGAGCAGGAGGAGCGGAGGGAGAGGGAAAAAGAATCTCAGGCAGATGCTGCATTGAGTGCAGCATCTGTCCCAGGGATGGATCCCATGACCCTGAAGTCATGACCTGAGCCAAAACCAAGAGTCAGATGCTTAACCCACTGAGCTACCCTGGTGCCCCAAAGCTTTTATTTTTCTAATTCAAATGATAGACACTACTTGCACAGTCTCTTTATCCTTTCTTGCTCCCTTGAAAGTGGATGTGGTGTCTGGAGCTAGGTTAGCCATTTTATGACCACGAGGAAGAGTTAAAAAAGAAATCTCAGAGGCTCTAGGAATGAAGTTTTTGAGGTGTAGAATTCGTGCCACCAACTGCCTAATGCCATTCTTTCAGCTTCATGAGAAAAGTAAATCCTCAATTGTTTAGGACATTGTGAACCAACCTTCATGTTATTTACAACTGAAAGCGGTTATATCTGATGCTCCTTAAAATGCTGCATTCAGAACTACTCATGATGTTCCACATTAGGTGACCATAATGGTATGTGTTTGCACTAACGTCTACCTTATACCACCCAGAAGACCAACATTTTGGCAGCTTCAGACAATTGACTTGCATTCTTCCTAGTAACAATAATAGTGGAAACTACCATTTATTGAAGGATGATTATTTGCCACATATTATTCATTTATTTAACAAGTATGTATAAATGTCAGATACTGTACTGAAACTATAGTAGTAAATAAAACAGATAAACTCCTGCCCTCACAGCTGAGTGGAATTATTTTTAATCCTAGCAACATTTCAAGCTATATATTATCATTGCCATTTTTGTATGTATGGGGTTTGTGTCCAACTAGAATCCCCAAATGTTCTGTATCCGAACTTCTGAGAAAATTGGTTTCTCTATCCTGAAGTTACCAAAGCTTCAAGGTTTAATGTAATCAATTTAAATTCTTTCTTAATTTTGGAAACAATCTCAAATTTATAGGACAGTTGCAAGAACTGTACTGTTTTACCCTGAAACAACTGAGAGTAGATTTACAATATGATACTCCAGCACCCCTGAATACTTGATCATGTATTTCCTAAAAACAACGATATTCTTTTACATAACCACAACTGTTGAAATCAGTAAATGAAGATGGATATTATATTACCATCTAATTCTTACACAATATTTGAGCTTTGCTGCTTGTCTCAGATGGTTGTTTTTTGTTTTGTTTGGTTTGGTTTGGTTTGGTTTGGTTTACAGTGAAAGGATTTGGGTCAAGATCACACATTGCACTTAGTGGTCAAGTCTCTTGAGTCTCCTTCATTCTGGGATAATTCTTGTAACTTTCCTTGATTTTCATGTCTTTGGCACTCTTGAAGATCCCAGACCATTTATTTTGTAGAGTTTAATTTTGTCTCAAATAGATTCATGTTCTGCCTCTTGAGTAGTTACATCAAAGCAATGATGTTGTGCCCCTGACATTGCATTTCATCAGGTGGTACCCAATTTCAAGTTGTCCCCTTAACTGGTGATGTTCACCTAGATCACTTGATGATCACCTAGATCACAGGATCTAGGTCATGTTCACCTAGATCACTAGATGTCTGCCAGTTTCTCCATGGTATATTATTTCCTGCCCCCCACCCCGTAATGAGTAAGTATTTTCTATAAGCAAGTCCTTTCAGATTGTATAAACACCCTGTTTTTTAACAATTTATTCATTCATTTATTTATATGACTATGAACTCAAAGATCCCCATCTTATGTAATTCACTATCATTATGATTATGGTACACAAATCATTCCAGACATGCCCAATGGGAATTTCCTAAAGCTAATTTCTGTGTCTTTTTGACATGTTCCCATTGTTCTGTGAGTCCTTCCTGGTTCTCTGACTCAAGATATTCCAGGCTCATGTACTTTGTCCACTCCAGCCCTAGAAATGGCTATTTTTCCAAGGAGTGTGAGTCCTCTTAGAAGAGAATGGTGTTTACAAACCAAGTCCTGGGTCTGTTTGAGCCTCTCTTTCCATCCTTCTAAACTATGCTTGGACCCCCCAAACATGACACAGGAAAAGGCTGAGGCTTGGCTGTGAGCTTGACAGAACTCCAACCCAAGACACATGCTTTCAGTCACACTGTGAACAGATAGGCCTGGGCCCTCCTGTGCCATTGGTGAAGGCTTGGGCTGCAGGTTGTGACCCCTATAGGATCAGACTAGTTCCAAATTCTCTGTCCAGCCCCCTAGTCCCATCCCTGATATGGGCCCAAGGGAAGTCTGCCCCAATGGGGGCTTCAGAGTTAAACCTGAGGGGCTCCAACAACACAAGAACAAACTCTTGCTTTGTGCTTCCTGAAAACAGCTGGGGAAAAAATTTGCAAAGAGACTATTGGGAAGGAAAGGAACAGGGAGCATCTGTGTGGGATATACATGTGCCTCTACCACATCAGACAGACTGAAGCTGGCGAGGGCCATTTACCCCAGCAGGTGCTTTCCATGATTTTTTGCTTAAGCTGCTCTTGGGGTGGGGCACTGCCTCCAGCTGGGGTGCTTAGCTCTAGCCTGAAGCCCAGCAGAAGAAGATCCAACAAAGGAAAAGAAATATCCCTTAGAAGAGCAAGGGGGGACTAGAGCCAGACCTGGTCACTCTACCTGCTGCCACTTAAGGCTACAGGAGGGCCAAAGGGATCTTTCAGGTTTGGCCTCTTTTACCTCCTCAAGAGAAAGCTTCATAAGAAATAATCTTGCTGGATGCTGTGGGAGGAAAAGAAGAAAGGCCAGTCAGAATGGATGAGTGAAGCAGCATTGAGAGTTTTATCCAAACTGACTAGGACTCCTACTCATTGCAGATGGGGAATTCGAGAAGGCACATGGGAGTTGCTTTCTCAATGGCAATGGTAGACTGTCAGTGTTTTGATTCTATTAGACCATCCCAGACAGAAGAGGAAGAGAGGAAAAGGAAAAGACTACTTTTTGGGACTGCCAAGATGAAAACACTTTCAGGCAGAAGAAGGTAAGGGAAACAAAGCAGCCCCATCAGAGACTAGATAATAGAGAGTATTTGTATGAATTATGAAAGTGTACTAGGGGTGTTTTTGTGCAATGAGAGAAGAATGCATCCCACACCAGAGTACACAGCTTAGCAAATAAAGCTCTGGTTGAATTTCAGCCTCCACTCATCCCCTCAACAAGGCATATGTGTGTGGTATATAGCCTACACAACTGTCCACAGTGTCCCAGAGGGTTGATTCGAGTTATTACTGAGAGAATCTGAATTTGCTGTCTTTCCTGAGTGGAGGAAAATAAACCCCTGGGAACCCTATCTTTCTTGCTGAAGATTTTCTCAGCCTACTCTGAAGCCCAAGTAGGCAATGGGGAGAAGTATCAGTGTAAGTTCTCACTAGGGAGGAGGAATTGTGCACCACCTCAGGACCTTCCCATGTGAGAAGGAACACATTCCTAGTTCATGATAGATAAACACCCTTGAGTGGAGGATGAACTCCCATGAAGACCACACCTGGCATCACCCAGGGAGGAAGAACTGCCACAACTTCAGGAATGAGGAAGAAGGCAAGAGAGGGCATCCCTTTGGGGCCAAGGGAGAGACTCCTTTTCCCCAGAGGTGGAACAGGTGTTCCCCTGTGGCCAGGCTGTGGAGGAGGCACCTGCATTCCCCAGGCAGTAGCTCACACTCTCTGAGCAGGTGTGGAGGGAGAGAGTTGAGATGACTCTTGAGCAGGGGAGTGGCGTATTTCTGTCAGGCAGGTCCTAAGGCCCTGGGGTGCTTCACTTTCTTTCTCTCAACTCCACTACTTTTCCTATGACCTGAGTTGGTAGTTATCTTTGCCAGGCTGCCAGCCAGCTTGGGCTTCCTCAATCAGGAAAAATCATGAGCCACAGAGTCTGGCTTTACAATAGGCCTCAAAGCCTGGTCACTTCCTTGACCCAGCAGGCCCTGACTGAGGGCAACCCATGGATGAAAGAATATAGGAAAGATGTGTGTGTGTGTGTGTGTGTGTGTGTGTGTGTGTGTGTGTGTATTTAGAAGGTGATGTGGAATCTCCTCAGAGGGAGTCCTATGCACTGTGTGTCTTCTCATTAGAGCATTCTTACCTGAAACTTGAGGAACATGGCTCCTTAGGTAAGGTAATCTACTCTCACTTCAGTGTGGTGTGGTTTGTAGGATTACTGAAGGAAGGAAAAGCTCATAGTCAGTGGCTGTTCCAGCCATGGGGTGAGGGTTTTGCAGGTAGACCAAAGAGGGCTGACCCTCAGTGAAGGGCCGCAGGGTTGTGGTGCTGTTCTGGATCCACTGAAGGGTGAAAGTCCCAAAAGGACCTTCTCCTCACTGCTCATTTTGTTCTTCCTCCACCCCCCAGAACGTTCTCCCTCACCCTTCATTTATCCTTCAGAACCCACCGATTTCTCCTCTGTTCCTGCTAAGTCTAGCCCCTCACATGCCTGTGATTTGGAAAGGAGCAGAGCGGAAAGGCAGAGTTCCATCTCTGGAAGCAAAGCCTTCTGCCAACCCAGAAGTCACTGTGTGCAACTGGCAATTCTTTGGGAGGAGTGATGTTGGCCCATGTCATTTTCCTGCCCTCTGGAGTCCCTCCCACTTCCTTTAGGGACTCTTTGACCCACAAATGTCCCCAAGCCTGTGGTATCTAGCTCAAGTCAACTTGGTCTTCCCAGTGATGTTGGTGGGATGTCACCACCACACGGTCTTCAGTCTGGCTCTCACAAGCAGAGCCTGAGATTAGGTGTGTGTGCACAGGATTATGAAGGCAGTGCCCTTAGGAGCAATCACAAGGGAGTGGGGAAGTAAACAAGGCAGGGACAGTGTCAAGCAAGGATGCAACCTCTGGTGAAGTCCTGCACCAGCCTGGCTCCTGAGGAGCTCCTGAGTAGAAATTACACCTTAGCCTTTGTACACCTTGAGGCAAATTTGCTGAGCTTTCATCAGCCCTCAGTCCTTGGCTACAGGAGACCTTGGTGGGTTATACATTCCCAGGCACTTCCTGCTCCTGGAGGGAAAGATGGCTCCATTAGTGCAAGGTCAGGCCTCTGAGGAAGGCACAGGTGTGGGTTGTTCAAAGCAAAGCACACACAGCCAGAAGCAGGGATCTGAGAGGATCTGGGTGGAGCATCACCAGAGTATGGGGAGGTGAGGGGTGACTACCCCCCCACTGGAAGCAGTGGACATGGGGTGGGGCTTGGAGTAGAAGACCAAGGGCTCGCACACAGTTGCCAGGGATGGCTTATCAGAGTGGAGAGATCGGGTATGATTTCTGAGATCACTGTAAGTCTCCCTAGTAAGTTCTCTCAATATTCTTTTTTGTGGAACCAATGGATTTTCATGGCAGAGCTCCAAGCTTTCTTTTCCAGATTTATATCTCTCCTTCCCACTCCACACTCCCTTCTTATTATTACCTGATTTTTTTCATTCTTCTGAATTCCTATAACATCTGTAGTTGAATTCCTGCATCATCCACTCTCTGAACTACTCCAACTGCCTAGCCATCCTTGTAGGGGGAGCTTATGCTAAGTTATGAGCACAGGCTTTGGAGATGGACTTGGATTTAATACTCAGCTTAAACCTTTGCCTACTTTGTGACCCGGGGCAAATTATTTAACTCCTCTGAGCTTTACTTTCCTCTGTAAAATTTGTAACAGTAGTACCTATTTCAGCTGTACCGGGAGGATTAAAATGGGTAATCCATATGACGTGCTTAGCAAAGTCTCTGGCATGATCCATGCCCAATAAATGCCAGCTATGGTTTTGAAATGATTGTCACTATTCTTTTTTTAAATCTAAGACAAAGTTTATGACATTTTTTATACAAAGGAGGACAATTTATAGTAACAAAACCAGCCATTCTTAAAGGAGATGATTATGAACTTTTCACTCTTACTGAGAGGGCCCCAAAATACATGACAAGAAAGGATAGAATCGAGGAGATGTACACACTCCTCCACAGAAATGGTTGGAGACTTCAGTACTCGGCTTGTCATATTCTTATGTGCAGATACATCTCCACACTACACTGCCATCCAAGAGAGGCACCAGCTGCAGTACCTTGTGTACTGAAGTAGGTGTTCAATAATATGTGGGGTTTACACATAGAAAATTCTGGACAAGAAGACAAAAGTTTCAGCCCCCGCACCCCAATCAGTCTCACAGCAAAGCCCAGGACCTCTGCACTCCTCACATGACAGTACTTCCCCAATTTGGGTCAGGGCATCTGCCAGGAAAAGTGCCCCCTGGCACTATCCCACCTTTTCATGACACCAGCACCAAGAGCCCGATGAAAGAGGCCCCCGGCCTGCTCTCTGAGAAGAAACATGTACAAGACGCTGTGGGAAAAGGTCGTGGAAATGAAGGCTAGAAATCACCCCACTGGGGAGAGGAGGGAGGGCAGTGACGGAAGTCCCCACGCACTCTGTTTTCTCCGGAACAGCGGTGGACTAGAGTCCCCAGCTTGTCAGAGGGTAGAAAGCAGGTTTGACTCTGTGTTTCCAGGCCAGCCCAGGCTGACTCCGATGTTACTCAGTCCTGGGTGTGGTCACCCCAGCTTCTCTCTGAGACGGTCTTCTTAGAGCCTTAGCAGTCCCCACACTGGCTTCCCAGTTTTAATCCTTCCTTGTCCCTTTTTCTGCTGCTAAGGGGAATGAGCTGAGCATGCGCTGGAGGTGCTCGTCCACCAGTTGCTGCCTCTCCTGGGTGGGAAAACAATGCTGCCTTTCAGGCACAGCTACTGCCCAGGGAGGGATGGGTAGGGCGTGCATCTTGTTGGAAAGAAACAAAACCCACTCTGGAGAAAGGGATGATATTGGGGATTATGTGAGGCATTCAAGATGGGCAGGGGGTGGGAATGTTGGTGGCAGGAGCTTGGTCTCCCTCTGGAGATTCCAGCCATTTTAAACAAACATTATAGAGCTCAGGAAAACTAGGACCTGCCAACAGGGGTTGGCACAGGAAAAATGAGACATAGCTGCCTGTCAGATTGTTACACTCATGCTCAGTGTGAGGCAGTCTCTCCCTCCCTCTCTCTCTCTCTCTCTAACTCACACCACACACACACTCACACACACACACACACACACACACACACAATATCAGTGTGCAAGATGGATAATGAAGGATGCCCACTAATGCATTCCTCTACCTTCAAACTTCTCAGAAAACCAAATAACCCATAGTCTCTTTCTATGTACATAGAAGCAAGTCTAACCTAGACAATCTCATTCCAGATCTTTGTAGCAGAATGGCAGAACTCACATTCTCAAGGCCTTCTAGGATCAGTAGGAAGTTAAAACTGTGGGGAAGACAGTAGGAAGCTGATGGGCCAGAACTTTTGCAGTCTCTTGGACAACTTTAAATCTGAAGAAAATTAAGGGGCTCTTCCTTTAGAGAGATATGCTTAAATCATAGTGGTGCAATACTGTACATACAATTTGAGGAAGTCTTGGATCCTCTCCAAGACCCATCTATTGGCCTGGCATTAAGATCCCCCAACCTGAAGGATTCAGTCACAATGGCAGAGCACAAACAATGTTCGCACCGCATACAACACACCTGGAATCCCAAGCTAAATGATGTCATTTGTCATCCTGAGACTCAGAGATTGACAGGTGACAATGTGAAATGAGGGACACATCCCCAAGAGAAATCATCCCTCATGGAACACTGGCTTCCTAGGCCCGCAGGAGCTTTCTCAGGACCACCCATTAGGTTCCAGACCTTCCAGCTCTTAAGGCTCCACACTCCCGGGCCAGTGGGAGAGCAGGTTTGGAGTGGCTGGATTATCCTCAGGTGACAGTCCCCAGCCATAGCAAATAGAGAACTGACCTATTGGGGAGAGTGTCCCCGCCCTGAGGAGGCAGCAGCAGAACAATGAAAGCATGGAGAACAATTCCACAGAGAGTGCCCTCATGGGAACCCGGGAGACTCAGCTTGGAATGTATTGTGATACCAAGTGCACACGCAATGTGCTCTGCTGGTGCAGAGTCTCAGAAGGTCGCCATGACTAAAGGCATGGGGACTAGTGGCAACCATCTCCCTCACTTCCGGGACACTCATCCGTGCATTGAGCAAGTATTGAGCTCCACTGTATACTGGACACAGAATGAGATCCAACGACACAGCCCAGTCCTCGAAGTTTACTGGGGAAAGAGATCATTACGGAAGGGCCATTTGATAGATACAAGCCCCAGGCTCTGGAGCTGAAATCCTACCGCTGGAAATTAGCTATGGTGAAAAACTTTGTGAAGCTGGTGCGAGCATGGCCCAGAGTAGAGCTCTTAATCTTGATTTGCATTAGAATCACCGGGGAAGCTTTGAAAATTATCAAGGACCAGGCCACACCCAGAACAAATAAATTAGAATCTCCAGGGAAAGTCTCAGTCATTAGCATTTTCTAAAGCCCTGCCCCTCACAAGTTATTCCAAAGTCTAGCAGGGAGAATGATCGGCCAGAGCTTCCCAGCCCCTCCTGTGTTCTTGCTTCAGGGAATACCTGCCCCCCATTATATCCCCTCCCACCACCTGCCTTGATGGGAAGCGTCATGGTTGATGAGGTAGGATCTTAGGGGAACAGCCAGGATAGGAGATGGACTAGTGAGTAAGTTGATTTAAACATAAAAGTTTTAAATGTTGTCTTATCTTCCTGTAACTCAGGGACCTGCCCATTGCTGTAATCCTCAATGTCTCAAGGCCTTGAACACAGACAAGGATTATGGTTTTCCTCACTTACATCTGAGACCCTGAACTAACACTTCCGGGATTGATGGCTCTGAGAAGATCTCTTTCTTTCCCGGTAGACCCTCTCACCACCTGCACCTGGAAGGGTATGACCTAGCCCTGTGGTCCCAGCAACACAACCATCACGATTTATAAAAGATTTCGCAACATTCCAGGAAATATATGAGATATGGGCTTTCGTTGGTGTTGAGGTTCTGATTCAAAATATCACAGAACCAACAGGAAAGATAGTCTACTAGAGATAAGCCCAGAAAAAATGACACACAGCTGCTAATCAAGACACTGTACATATGGTGAGTGGAAGTAGAACTCTAGGTGCCACACACACACACACACCCCTAAACCACACTAAATACACACACAGATTTCATGAGCAGACATCACCATCCAGGAAGAAGACAAGGACAAATTCCTTTAATTCTCAAATCTTCAGCATGCGTATTATCCCTTGTTTCGGATTGGTCAGACTAGGGACATCCATGAGATTAAGTAAGGAGAAGTTACATAGGCAGGTAGTTCTGTGGGACAGTCTTGGGTTGAAGAGATCTGAGTTGGTAAGAGAAATTGGGAGTCAACAGCAGAAAGAGGCATTTCAGTCCCTAGGTACTGATGAGATGAGCCTGGGAGAGGGTGTAGGCAGAGGAAAACAGAACATGAGACCAAAACCTTGAGCTGCCCCAGTGTTTAAATGTGGGTGGAGCAGACTAAGCAGATGTGGGCAGGGAGGGAGGAAGGAAACCAGGAGAGAGGCTGACCCAGAAACCAACCTAGGGTCCAGGAAGAGGAAGGGGTCAGGTTGAAAGGATTAGGACAAAACATGGTAGTCACTGGGGGTCTTTACAAGGCCCATTTCAGTAGTTCCAGGAAGGTAGGAACCTCAATAGTGGGTAGAGAAGTCATTCTAGAAATTTGGGTGGGAGGGGGAACAGAGAGGTGGGGCTGTACCTGGGGGATATGAGAGAAGGGGAGTTTTTCATGTTTATTTTTTATGCAGATGGGAATGATTCAGAAGAGAAGGGGAGGCATCAAGGCAGCAGAAAGGAGAAAGAGGGGCAATGCCAACCAAGGACTAACGTCTTTGGGAAGATGGGGAGGTCATCCCATAGGAGAGGGGAACTGGCATTTGGTAAGATGAGAGATACCTAACACTTCATGTGTGAAGGAAAGGAGTTAAAGTTTATTCAATTTAGCTGTGAGAGAAAGTGTTTCTGGCTTCTTTCCCTCCAGGTGGTTTGTGTTTATAGGCGGGCCTGGGAGAAGTCTCCTTTAACAGCAAGATTCCTGACATTGGAATGAAGCCTGCCTGAGCTAATCAGAATTTCAAAAGGTTTATGTAGATGCACTTTATACTATCAAAAGGGCATGGGTGAAATGGGGGCTGTTTACCACTATCTAGGTCGCACTTATTAAAATACAGAAATCTGAGCTCTCTTTAATCCTTAAGATGAAAACAAATATTTCCAGACAGCAGCAAAAGTACAAAGGAACATTTCCTCAGCACGGCCTCAAAAATTGTAGAGTTAAAAAAAAAAAAAAATACAGCACGTGTTGCAGTCAAATAGTCTAGGAAGCCAACGTGACACCACTCTACTCTGTTTCTGTCTAACTTTGTGAAATAATGATCTAGTCTTTACCCATACTCACTAACAGAAGAACAACCAGTTACCCTCAGGAGTGAGTTTGATGGGTATCGTATTCCTTGGACAGAGCATAGATCTCTGGAAATGCACAACTGGTGGTGAAATTCGTCTTCCAGAGAAGAATTATTTGGATTTTTAAAAAACCTTGTATTTCTTCTCAAAAAGCGAAGAAGAGATATCCAAGGAAACAGAAAAGTATGCAGAGGAAGACATCATTTTAGCTGATTCTTGAGTGTCCCCAGTTAAGTAAGTGCAAATATGCATTGCACAAATGAAGGAACGGAGAAGTTTCCGTGGGCTTAAGGAAACCAGGGAAAGTGCTTGGGATCTTGCTTCATGAGTAGTGCTCCCTTCAGAATACAACCTGTAGCTTCCTCTTTCTTCCTGTAATTTCCTTCAGCATTTAAGCATTTGATCTTTGTCATAATTTCACAGGCTTTCTTTCCAGAGCTCTTTAGACATTTCCTATCTCTGAACACTGGCTACCACTCTTTGCCCCTCCTCCTCACAGGTGAATTCTTACTCTTATTGCCCCCAACAGCAATGATCACTTTCTAGAACACATTAATTAACACTAGTTGAACTGGACAAAAAAAAAAATGTGCAGACTCTGGGTTAGGTAAACATTGACATGCTGCCCTAGGGTGGGACCACAAGCTCCGTTTTCTTTACTCTGTGGTTTCCATGCCCTCCCAGATTCAAGTGAGACAGAGGGCCCAGAGGAAGTCATAGGGTCCACTCTGCTTTCCTTGACCACCTTGCTCAAGACATCTTGCAGCACCTGGGAGATCACACCACCACTCACGTTTTCAGTGATGTTTCCAGGGCTTTGTGAAGGGTGGGGATGAGTGGAGAAGTCTGGTGGGGGAAGGGAGGGGGCGGATGCTCAGTTGAACACCAGAAGGAATGGGGAACCTGCCAGCAAGCCCTAGAGGGTGACTCAGTGGGAAACAACTTTATAGAGAAGACTGATGAGTAGGGATGTAGCAAAGAGAGGCGTGAAGAAAAGACGCCTTTGACACATTATAAAGTTAATGTGGCATGGCAGTTTAGTCAGCATTTCTCCTGGTTCATACTGAGCTCTCTCCTGGCCCAGCTTCTGCTTACACTCCAGCCCTGAGCCCTGTGGGACCCTTGCTCATAAAGGAGCTTCTCCACGCCTGGCTTCCAGTGATCTACTCAGTCATAGCCGAGAAAACAAAGGAAATCAGTTGCTTTTGGAGCAACTGTTATCTTGAGGGTTCGTGGTGACCACAAAAACAAAGAGTTGTGTTTGTGGTTTGGAATGTCATTCCCATTGTGAGGATGCATGTAATCCTGCGTATGCAGAAGTTTGCTTGTGGTTGAATGTGGGACAGATTACAAACTCTGGCATGTGTTTCCAAGAAACACTGATACCCTTTCCTT
Source organism: Mustela nivalis (assembly GCF_964662115.1). NCBI lineage: Eukaryota > Metazoa > Chordata > Mammalia > Carnivora > Mustelidae > Mustela > Mustela nivalis. The sequence goes on from NC_139027.1 coordinate 57,591,263, forward strand.
TGGGGATTATTATTAGACCTAAGATGTCACAGGAGGAAAACCCCAGCCATGCTGATGGCCTCAGACCATTCCCCATTAGCCAGGAGCACCAACACTAGACATCTTGCCTGTCTGCAAGAGAGGCCTCCTGCCTGTGGGCTCTGGTATCACCCAAGTACAAAAGCTCCAAGTTGCCAGTGTCAACTCCATGCAAGATATGACCTCTCTGCTTAGCCCTCTGTGCCAGCTAGACAGTCTGATCCAGAAAGAGTTGTGTGGGTCCCAGTCTTACTCATGAAACTTGTCTTAATACTATTTTTTAAAAAGCCCTAATTGCCAAGAAAACTACTATGTTATTATCTGTTTGTATGGGGGAAGAGGAGAGTGTAGGAAGGAAACAGCCTTCTTAATGTTTACCTTTTCATATCTTTTTGAATTTTGGAACCATAGGATCATATTATGGATTTTTTTTTTTTTTAATAATAAGAAAAAAAACTTCATTGTCTCAGGAACTTTCTTCTAGCCAAGAATTTCCCATCGGTGTTTCTTGAAGTTGCCTAGAGAAGAGAATTCCTACCTGTAGATCTTTATCAGGCATGTGCTACATGCCCTTGGCCTTTGATGCAAGGTGACCGCCTCTCAAAGGCCAGGAACTCCTCAAGCAATGAATATGGGATAATGTCATCCCTGGTTCTATAATCTCATGGCCTCTAAGAAAAGTGTGAAATGAGATAAGATGATTCCTTGCAACCCCAACCCCAAAAGGGGACCCCAGAGAGGTAGAAGGGTCTTTTGGAGACTGAGGGGAGGAGTAATCAGCAAAAATCTCCACCATGTCTGACACAGACACCCCCCACTCTCAGGGGGAGACTGCTGGCTGTGGTTTATTTACTACCACAGACATGAGGGGCTATGGTGGAGTCTGAAGGAAAGCTGTGTATCTCCATATGCATTTTTTAAATGATTAATTTCCATCTAGAACATTAAAGTAGTTGAAAAATATCAAAAGATCGAAAAGTGGGTGTATTAAAACTCACAGCATTATTTTAACTTTAAATATCTGACTTCTGCCCAAGTAGAATTTACTGCCACTTTAGTTCTGCTTAAATTTTTAAAAAATTACTTGGGATTGTCCCTTAGTCCAGAGCAATTGTCAGACAGGGGAATTATCTCAATTAAAAATGAGATAAGCAAAGAAGCATATTTGGAAAATCCCCATATGGAGTTTTCTTCTGCTAATGCCAGGGGCACACATTTTTTTCCTTTTGTCTCAGGCTCTAATATGGTTCAAACTGGCACTGACTTTTTTTTTTTTTTTTCCCAAAGATTTTATTTATTTATTTAACAGAGGAGAAATCACAAGTACACTGAGAGGCAGGCAGAGAGAGAGAGAAGGAAGCAGGCTCCCTGCTGAGCAGAGAGCCCGATGCGGGACTCGATCCCAGGACCCTGAGATCATGACCCGAGCCGAAGGCAGCGGCTTAACCCACTGAGCCACCCAGGCGCCCGGCACTGACTTTTTTATTTGAAATTTGATTATTTTGTTCATCATGGATGTTTTGCGGCATTTTGAGAGCATAATTCTGATTTTTAAGAAATACAACAATAAATATTATTTTTCTTGATTACTGAGTTTTTCTATATTCCCTTAAATTTTGCACTCAAGGTGAGTATCTCACCATAGTTGGCCCAATTAACCTAAGCAACCCAAAGGTGACCTTTGCCCTATGGATTGCTTCCTGCATCACTGTTGTCAGATTTGCATCTTCATTCAAATCCTACCCAACTTGACAGTCCTCTCAATGCCATGACTGAGGAGCCATTTTCTCTCAGAGAACTTGTTTCTTCATTGTTCTCATTATTCAAAGCCCTCAGCCCTGGAACCAACTCCATTAATTCTCTATTTTCCATGCATAAAGCTACTCAGAGAATCACCAGTCATTGCCCTTGAGCCTTTGGCTAGATGGAGTCTACAAATGTAATTCTCTTAATCTCTTGCAAGGCCCTTAATCACTCGAAACACACTCTGCCTGATCCAGTGTCCTGATGAAGCAGGGTGACAGGAAGGAAGAGTGACCCAATGATGCATGAACAGCTAACACCAGCTCCTTCCAACGGTCCCCATTCCTCCTCTGGACGCCACTGTGTGAAAAGGAGCAGTCTGGTCACTCCTTCTCATTTCCCCAGCGGACACCCTTCCCCCCTCCAGATGTCTACCAGCTGGAAAAGAGGGGCGGACAGTTGTTTCCTTTGTAGAGAGCTGCAGTATGAATATAATTTTCCACATGCTGACTCATGAGACTGTCAGTGCCCCGGGAGCCAGTACACGGTTCCACTCTTTCGCCAACTTCAGGGGTACGGTGGGGAACTGACTTTGATCTAATAACCCGTTACTCTTTGCCTCCATTTTCCCACAAAAAGAATACTTACTCCCTTCTGCAGGCAGAAGACAGACTCAGTGACCTCTCTCAGTCTCCTCCAACCACAGGATTCCACTGGGCTATTATTAGAATCATCTGGAGGGAGCTGCGGTGTGACACGAGGCGTCTGGGTGTGCAGAACCAAATGAAAATGTTTATGGGTGTTCCTGCACAACAAACCACCTCTGATTGTCTTCCTGGTGTCACTCAACTTTACGAGGGCTATTTCTGTGAGCACTTCTTTCCGGTAAATGCTTCTGCTTCTTCTCCTCAGTCTGTTCATTTCTTTCACCTTTCTCTCAAATTTCCCCTCTTCACTAGGTTCCACTTACATGAAGGCAGGAAGCCTCATTCCTGCTGGTACTTACCACAGTGGCCGGCATGTGGAGTACAGGAGGTGAGAACATGGGCTTTGCCATCAGGATCTCTGTTTGAGATCTCTATTTGGATCTCAGCCCTGTTATATGTTAGCTAGATGGGCAATTGGGCAGATTACCTAATTGGTCTTTGGGCCCCAGGTTCCTCAGAAGAGGGATGGGGTGATAATATGTGACTCACAGAATACTGCTAGGGTTCTAGCCTTGTAGAACACGGTGCTCAGCATTGAGTGAAGACAAAAATATTAGCTGTTGAATAAATAAATGAGCCTTTGCATGATAAAAAATAGCTACACCAAAAATGTGCAAGTGTGTTCCTATTGCACAAATTCGAGAATACAGAAGTACACAGAGGAAAAAATGAAAGAGCTCTTTCAGTGACTGTCCCTCCCCCCTCCCTCCCTTCCTGTGTGTTAATAATAGTTCTTTCTTTCTTTGTCTCTCTTCTTTGGGGGAAGAAGGAGTTAATTATCTGATCTATGAATTTGTTCTTACTGTAAAGATACAAATGTTCAGAAGCATAGCACCTCCCCAGATTTGAAGAAGACTGCCTTCATCACATCTTTTCCTCTCTTACTTCTGCCTCCAGAGGTGACTACTCTTGCTAGAGATTTTTCTTATCTCTATTCTATAATTTACATATATGTAACACACACACATACACATATACATTTAGGCTTCTTAAAAAACATATATAGCTTTCAAGTATTTTTATAACGCAGAATTCAACTATATTTGCTATCCTGAAACTGTTTCTTTCTTACGTAGTCATGTTTTCAACATCTTTCCATTTCAGTACACATAGATCCATTAAATTCTTTTTAATGGCAGTATAATATTCTGTAATGACATATGTACTCCAGCTTACTTATTTCCTATTGGTAGATATTTAAGTCATTTAAAAAATTTCACTGTCACATAAGTAAATACTTTTAACCTTTGCAGGCTGAATACCAAGTAACATGTTTGCTATCATCCACATTGGCAGCTGTCCCCAGTGTGGCCCGGAGGTAGTCAGCCCCTCTACTGTCGGGGAAGCGCTGTCCTGGGTCTGAGCAAGAACCCCTGTAAGAGCCAACGTCATTCAGATCCTCGCACCACCACACCTAGAGCCATGCAGGTGGCTGTCGCCAAGGTCCAGTTCCTTGGGGACCTCATGGGAGGGCTGGAGCCCAGAAAATCTAAGTGTCCCACAGTCAGAAAATAGGAAAGCACAAGATGCCTTAAGGAGGTTGCCTCCAACTGGGTTTGCTTCTTTGAAAGACTGGCCCAGGAATGAAGTGATAGACGATTTGTATTTCTCTGGTATTTGAAGATTTTAAATGTGAGCAAATGTAGCTTTTAAGTGAATCATTGCCCAGGAGCATCCACTGCAAAACCCAGAAAGGAACATCATTCGAGTGCAGTGCTGATAGGACAGCAGATGGTAGAGCCGTGTGATCAGTGTGTCTGCACGTTGCAGGTCTCCCAGAAAGATCTGGTGAATGAATGGGGCTGGAGGTAGAGGGAGGGCGAGGCTGTGAGAAAGCTTGAGTATAATAAGGATCTGGTCTGACCAAGAGGGCATTATGGGCACTAACATCTGAGGCGTCCCCCCTCACTCTAGTTCCCTCCAATGAGAGCCTGGAATCAGGGTCTGACAGGCACAGGAGTTGTACTTGGAGTGGTGTAGGCATTCTCCACATGCAGGAAATGGCATGAGCTAACATGGGAGAGGCAGCCCAGGCTGCTGCAGTACTCCAGAAATGTCAAGGACTGTATACATTTTGAGAAAACCGTAAAGATGCACCTAGAAAGTTCCAGAGTACAAGCAGGAAGATGGCACTCTTGAAAGGGCTTAAGAAGATGAGGCTTTATTGAAGGGATTGTTGATGGAGGTGGGCAAGATTAAAAGAACCTCAAAAGGTAATGAGGTACCACAGAGGGACTAGCCACTGTGGGGAGCCATTATCTCCCCTAGCCCTAAAGGAAGCAAGGGGAAGAAATGCTCTTACTGGAGCTCCCCTGTCACAGAGGACCCCAGCCATGGCCAGGACCTCAGTCAGTCAGGATGAGAAAGGAAGGATAAATATCTAGACCACCCTCTCTTCCCATCCCTGGATCCTTTGCAGTCTGCAGTGAATCCCACTGGCCAAACCCACCTGGAACCAGGGAAGGGCACAAAGGGTAGGGGATGGATCTGGGCAGGGGGCTATGGTGAAACAAACAAAAGAAGTTCAACATGTCAGGTCAGCTTGGTGTTTTGAAGGAGTAGCCTGAGCTCACATGGGATCTGGCTCAGCCATCCTAAGTGAGTCCCCAGAGCCCCGGCTACACGGCCAGCTCCCTGATGTCCACTGTTTTGCATGGACTGATCTTGGCAAAAGAGCCAGACAAATCTCCAAGACACAGGTGCTAAAATCATCTCCAGTGGTGGTAGACCACTTCCAATTCTGTCTAGAAAAGTGAAAAAGTGCAGGTTACCTAAGGAAGCCTTGAATCATGTCCCCGGCACTTTCCTGCAAGGGGTAAGGATGGTTTTGCAAAGTACAAAGGAACCAGGAAGGCAGCTGAAAAGAAATCAAAACCTATGAATACAAGAGATGGATGGATATCCCCTTTGAGATAGGGGCCCACATTATTTTGACCACTGCAGAGGACAGAGAGGGGTTCTGAGGGCATTAGGGATAGGAGACCTTGCTTCTCCCCAGGATGAAAGGCTTGTCAAAAAAAAAAAAAAAAAAAAAAGAAGCATACTGCCAACTCCAGGAAGACAATTTCTCAGGACAGAGGTGGGTAAACTTTTATGCATACCCTGTAAAAGCGAATGGAATGACTGAAGATACCAAGCATTTGTTATTAGCGAGCACACCAACAGTTCTCAAGCTCACGTGCTATGATGTCCATTCTTCATTGCTTTGCCACTGAATTTTGATCAATATGTACAATTGGTGTTTGCTAAAATGTAGAATGTGTATTCCTGGAGTCCTATCTGGCAGATAAAACGTTTTGTCACAGAAATTTTCCAATGTCATGTTGAGTACAATTCATCACAAGTAAGAAGAACAAGGCATGACATAATAACAATCTAGCACCAAATGAAATTTGTGGATTTACTAAAACGTGGGACAACAACACAGGCCAGAATAATATGGTGATTAAATGTTCAGGCTCTGGAGCCAGACTCTCTGGGTTCAAATCCTGGATCTTAATAGTTATGAGATTATAAGTGAATTTCCTCATAGGTAAAATGGGGGTAATACTACTCATTCCTATAGATCATTAGGAAGATTGAAATATTTATAACACACTTAGAAAATCACTGGCACATAAATATTTACCTACTAAATTATGCTATCCTTCATTCGCTGTTCACTCAAATATATATTGAGTATCTACTATGTCAGGCATTATGCTAAGCTCTGGGGATAAGTTGTAAGAAAAAAAAAGACACCGCTTGCCCTCATGGACTAGAGAAGGAAAGATGAATCAATAATCACACAAATAAATATGAAATCAAAGCTGAGATGAGCAGTGGTACTTGGAGCCAGGACAGTTGGTAGACTCATTGGGGGTAGGCCTTTCTGAGGACATTTACATGCTCTCTGATGTGTTCATGAGGTAAAGTTCATGGGAGCACAAAGACCAGATATATATTTCTTATTATGGATCACTATTACAGGCAGGTAAGGCCAGGAGCAGAGACATCTTGAAAGTGTTGTAGATTCTGGGGGATAGGGTGACAGACAGCCTGGACAAAGACTCTGGTGGAAATGGGAGTAAAGGCGAGAATAAATGGGAGACACCATTTTCCCTTCTCGGAAATACCTCTGAAAGGAGGCCTCGGTACCCTACCGCCTGGCATGGGCTACCTCCCGAGAGTTGTAACTCAGACCGGAGCAAACTCACCAACAACATCTCAGCAGGCATCCAAGGACCTTCAGAAGAGGAGCACGCGTTCTTCCTTGGATGAAGAGAGTTTCACGGGGGACAAGTATGCTCTTTATGGCGTTGTGGGCAGGAGGTCTGAGGGTGCAGGCCAGGCTGCCGGGGCCATGTTGGACCGCCCCTTGTCCCGCCCCAGTGGTAGTGAGGAAAAGGCCTGCATCCACATGTGGCTGACTGAGCGTGTTCTTCTGGCTCCCAGCCGAACCTACACAGAGCATGGCATGGCTGATAGGAGAGGGCTTTGGAGTTAGAGATAAACAAGCCTGGAATTAATAAGAGAATTGAAACTGGGAGCTGTGGCGCTGGGTATGACAGCTATACCCCACCTATCACCAGATGAAGACTCACTCTAAGAGAGGGAGACGTGTGGATGGCGCATGTAACTCTGTGTCAACCAGTCAAGGTACAGTGTCTGGCATTTAACAGATGCCACTTACTACTATCCTTTCCTCCTATGCATATCTGAATTATCTTGCTTCATCTAAGATCTTGGGTAAATGCTTTTGATGCTAACTTTTGGGGCGGGGGGAGCACTTTTTACCTACCCCCTGAGGCTCACAGTCATCCTGGGGTCTCCTTGCCTCAGAGAAAAGTCAATCAGAAGCCCCCTAACACCGTCATTCTCTCACACACAGCCTGGCCCATACCCAGAGTAACTATTTCATTTTTCCTCTTCTCTCCCCAAGGCTCTCAGGGTTGGGGGATCTGGGAGAACCAGTCAAATAGGAACTACCAGCTCAAGGGGACACTGCTGATTCCTCGGGGAGGCTCCTGCCAGGGATCCCCTACCTCTTTGCAAGGAGCCACCCCTTGAAAACCATCCTTCCCTGGGTCTATAGTAGCCTCAAGAGATTTTTTAAACCAACTGCCAGCTAGAAAAAAATTCCAGCTAAGTCCAAGCTTAGCAGACAAAATAAAAACAATAAGGGCCTACTGTATACTGAATGTTTGTTATGCATCAGTACAGTTGAAACACCGTACATTCTTACAGGAGACTTCTGAGGTAGATGCGACTAGTATCCCCATGCTAATGGGGAAACTGAGGCTTACAGAGGTTAAGTGAATGGAGTTGAGAGTTTGACATCTGAACTCATGCTGAAGACACCATTTATCCAGCTTTTCCCAGGAACGAATGACTCAGGCCCTTCGGGCTTCCACAGCTCTCCTTTTCCTGCTCCTCAGACTACGCTGCAGGATATTAAACAGGAGATGGCGTCCACTTCATCTACTTCCTGGCCTGGCACACAGTAGACACTTTACATGAGCAAGACTCTCCCCACACCCTGCTACTTCTCAACACCAGGGCTTCACTCTGGGTAACAGTTGAGGTCCCATCTTTCACATATGTCTTCAACTGGATTCATGACTCTTGGTAAGAAGTGGGTAACAGAAATACCTGCTTACCTTTTGACCCAATGAGACTGATAGAACACCTGCCCTGTGCCAGGCTCAGTGACAGAGGCCAGAGATAAAAAAGAGATTAACAAAACCCTTATATTCTCATAGCTGACACCCTGGTCAGGGGTGAGAGACAGGCAGATGGCTCATTTTCATAGAGAATGATGGGGGTCAGCACCTGAGTTTAGGGAGCACAGGATGGAGCAGAGTCATCCAAGAAGGCTTCCTGGAGGCAGTGTCTAAGATGAACTCTGATGTGGCAGTGAGGAGGAGAAGGACATTCTAGGTAGAGGAAACAGTGCAAACACACAGTGATGAAATAAGTAAGAATAAACAAGAAGCCATGAAAAAGCTAAAAGCAACCTAGACCAGTGGTTCTCAACAGAGGTGATTTTGTCCCCCATGAGAAGTTTGGCAACATCTGGAAGCCTTCCTTCCTTCCTTCCTTTCTTATCTTAACTCTGTATGTGTGCACACCTATGACTGGCATCTAATGGGTATAGACCAGGGATGCTCTTAAATATCTTAGAAGGCACTGGATAGCCCTCACCAAGAAAAAGCTTATCTGGCAGATGTTAAGAGTGCCAAGGTTGAGACTTTCTGGCCTAGATCACCAAATATAAAAAAGGCTTATAGCACTTGGATGATTAAACACTTCATAGTATTAGTGTATATACAGATAGATCAGTAGAACAGCTTCAGAAGAATATAAATGTATTTCATGTATGAGAAAGGCTGCCTACCAAACCCAGTGACTAGCTGGTAAGTGGTGTCGAGATTCCCCGGACAGCCAACTGGAAACAAAATTGAGCTGGAGCCGTACATCACAGGATCTACTAGAATAAACTCCGAATGGATTAAACATTTACATGTAAACCAAACAACCAACCAACCAACCGACCAACCAACCACAAAAGTACCAAGAGAAAATGTGGGAGAATTCTTTTACAATCTTAGAGTGTGAAAATCCTTCCCAATTACAAGCTAGAAAGTAACAAATTGATAAATGTGCCAATAAAAGTAAAAACAAACAAAAATGTTTGCAGCTTGTGCATGCCAAACAAACAAAGGAAATGCACATAAACAAAGTAAAAAAAACAAATGAAAAGAATGCATGCTGTTCAGCAAAGGGTGAATCTCCTGAAATCATAAAGCTACATGGACAAATCTCTGAAGAAAGACCAGTGAAAGCATGAGCAAAGGATATGAAAAGATCCCTCACAGGAAAAAAAAAAAAAAAAAAGATATAAAGGGCTGTTAAAAGTAGGAAAAGATGTCCAACCACCATCATGGTAAGAACAATGCACATTGTTAAGTGCTAAGATGCTGTTTGTGGGTTTTTTTTTTTTTTAGGATTTTATTTATTTATTTAACACACACAGAGAGAGAGAGAGAGAGATCATAAGCAGGCTCCCCGCCGAGCAGAGAGCCGAATGTGAGGCTCCATCCCAGGACCTGAGATCCTGACCCTAGCCGAAGGCAGAGGCTTTAATCCACTAAGCCACCCAGGTGCCCCACTGTTTGTGTTTTTATTAAACCCACCAGACTGGCAGAAAGCTGCGTGTGAAAACACACAGTTTGCTGCGAGGACACAGACGATCCCACACATTGCTGGGGACACGTCAGCTCGATAGCCCCTCGAAGGCAACGTAGCAGTATTTATCAAAGTAAGCGCCTATGTCTTCTGACAAAGCAATCCCGCGTCCTAGAGTTTTCCCTACAGGTAGATGTATTTGCTCTGCATGTGAAGTAACATATGCTGACGATTAGAAATTGCAGCAAAAGATTAGAAAGGACTTAAATGCTTATGAATAGAGAATTGGTTAAATACCTCAGGGGTTGACAAATGGGCCCAAGTGGCCCTCAGCCTGCTTTCGTAGGGCCTGTGGCCAAGAACGGTTTCAACATCTTTAAACGGCTCAAAAAAAATCAAAAGAAGAATGATATTTTTGTGTGTGACACATAAACATCACATATATTTCAAATATTGGCGCTCACAAGTAAAGTTTTATTGGAACACAGCCACGCCCCTTTGTGTGAACACTATCTGTGGCTTCTTTTGTTCTGCAACAGAGAGCTGAGTGGTGGCCACCGAGACTGGCTGGCCCACAAAACATTGTTACTATGCGGGGTCCCTGCGCAGCTGAATACCGCAGAGATATGAAATCAATGGAGAAGCTCATCATGTATTGCCATGGAAAGGTTCCTGGGATATTATTATTGAATTTTTATAAAGCAGATGTAGAAAGTGTGAATTGCTCGTTATCATTTGGGTAAAAAAAAATGGAGGACATAGTTGTATTCTATTGACTATGCAATAAAAATGATCTAGATGGGAACACATGACATGATTCAACTACGGTTATCTTTGGGGGAGTGTGTATGTGTGAACATGTTATCTACTCGAAAAAGTCAATTAAAAATTATTTTAAAGATTACTCTGGGTTATAATACGCCACTGCAAGTGGCTAGGCCTGGCTGGAACAGAGCTGGTGAGTGGCATCTGGATGGTGACAAGGCTGGAGATGTCTGTAAAGCCTGATCAAGTTTGCATTTTTGCAAACCCTGAGGACAATGAGGAATCACAGGATATTTGAGCTCTGAAAAAAAAATGCACTTCTGGAAACCAGAATAGGGTGGGTGGAAGCAGCTTGGGTGGGTAGAGAGAGAAGGGCCTGGAGGGTAGGGATCAGTGCTGACCCTGGGTAAGGATCTAGAAAGCTGGAACCTGGGGGCAGAAGGGAAACTTACTCTTTACTATATATCCTTTTGTTGGATTTATGTGTGTGTTTTTACTTCCGTGTGCATTTATTTCCTATAAAAATACTATTGTTTATTTTGAAAAGAAAAGCCTTTTGGGGGAGGTATGAGGAGGACCTGAACTGTTGTGGTGGTTGGGGAGTAGGAGAAAGGGGGAAAGTCAGGAGCTCAGTCGCCAGGATTTGGTGGCTCAGTGGAAGTAGGGGTGATGGGCCTAGAACTTGGTCCCCATCTCTGAGGACCTGGGGAACAGAACCTTGTGGTGAGGAGGACTAGAGGGTGGAAGATTTGCCTGCCTCGAGATGATTTCCTGGGCCACAGCACAAGCCTTCAGTAGGCACAAACCATCACCCAGACACTCTGGGCCTTTGATTCCACTTTGACCACAGCAAATCATCTCCAGGCCAGACATGACAAGGGGCAAGCCCCTTCTTACGCAGATGGTGGCTTTCCCTGCGGAAAGCCACCAGGAATACTGAATATTGACCCAGGTCCCTTCTTCCCACCTCCTCCCAGTGCCCCCTCATTGCTCTAAAGGGAAGCTCTGCACAACCAAGTTCTGATTTTGGGTTTCTGGACTCTTGATAGGACTTTTCTATTTGTGTATATTATCCTTGCCCCAATGTCATTGAGCCAGAAAGCCTTTGAGGCAAAGACTGAAGGTCTTTGTGACCTCACCGAAGCACACCATTTCTTTCTATATGGTAGGTGTGTACAATGTGCTGATTGGCTGATTGAGGGGGACTCTCTAGTCATCTCAGCCGCATTGCCAATGCACCTGCCCTCTGACTCTGCAAAGCCCAGCCTCCCAGGATGGGAAAAACTCCCCTGGGGCCCAGAAGTCAAGGGTCTGCTCAGGCATTCCTCTCCCTTCTGTGGGTCTCCACCTTCAGCCTTTCTTTGCCTAGATGGTATCATCTAGGAAACCCATTAGCCAAAAGCTGTATTTAAGCAAGTGTTCTGTTTGGGCATCAAAGGAAACATAACAGTGGAAATGATAATAAACAACAATGATCATCATAATTTCAAAGAGACAACATCAGTGCCTATGGTTCCAACAAGACCCAGGAGTGCCAGTCGCTTTATCTGCAAACACAAACTGCAAGTCACCTGCCTCTTCAGGTACAAAGAGAGCTCCTAATGCTTAAAAAACTGGAAATTGCTTTATAACTGTCACTTCCCATTATTATTCACAAGAGCTTTGGGATTGCAGCAGTAAGGGTCCCAGTATGCTCTCAATATAAATGAGGGTGTACTCTCAGTACAATGGAAATGAACATTTAAAGGCAACCTCACTCAGCCCCAATCTCCAGACAGAAAATAAACCCACAACTCAGCTCCCCAGGAGCACTGAAGCTGCTCTCCCTCTGGAGAGGGCAGGGCCTGGAAAGAAATGGCCTTTGGTCAGGACAAAAGTCCTCTGCTCTGCCCCAGAGGGAAGGGCAGAGGCTGAGCAGTTCTCACAAAGGAGCCTCAGGGACCTGGCACTCCTCCACCCCCTCATCTAAAGGGAGAAAGGTCTTCTTCCGGCTCCTCTGGGCAGAACAGAAGTGGAAAAGGGTTACTTATTCCTAATGTTATTTATAGTTTAGCAAATGCTGGGTCTCCAGCCTCAGGTCAACTGCCTTCTGCAGCCACTCCGGGGCTGCGGTCCCAGTTAGCAGCAAAGCCAGGGGCTATCTCATGGTGGCGCTTTATGCTCATAGTATAAACTGCAGTACCCCCGGGTCTCTGGGTAGGAGACGACCTCACCGCAGAAACACTTGTCCAGAAAAGGGTGCAGTGTTAGGGCGAACTGCCCGGATAACGTGGGGTCTAGCGCCATCTAGCGTCAGCTTCGGGGCTTGGTGCGCACCCTGCTCTTTTGATGAGGTTTTTTTTTTTTTTTTTTTTTTTTTTTTTGCGGGAAACTGGCTTTAGACAGGAGGGGGACTGAAATGAGGAAACACGTTCCCGTGCACAGGGCTGTCCTCATGCCCACGATGAAGGACTAGGGTTTTGGTAGGAGAAGCTGAAAAGCTACAATCCTAATGCGTCACAGATGGGGGTGTTGAGTGAGGGCATGGGGGAGTCTTTCTCTTGGAAGGAAGCTGGGGTGACTCACAAGTAATATTTAGAGTCTTCGTCCCAGAAGATTGGCTTGGGTTTGTCTGCTTGAATATTTTTGCTCACACTAACAAAAAAAAAAAAAAAAAAAAAAAACCCACAAAAAACACTGGTGCTATTTTATGACTTCTATGCTTTTCAAACTAGTTTCTCAGTGCTTGCCTAGAGCCAGCAAGCATATGGGGTGTTTACAAAAGTACTTGCAAGCTGTTTCATCACTGAACCCACTCCTGCTCCTTGTTAATGCTTCGTGGACCAAACCGTCCCCTTTCTTTACTGTTCCACTTCTGAACTGCCTTAAAAACCTCTGCTACTTAAAACCATTTGCTACTTATTTTACATAGTTAATTTAAGATTCAGAATAGTCCAGGGAGTGGATATTGGTACTTTGGTATTGGATATTGGATATTGGTATTGGATTCTTGGGGAGGGTAAGTGACTTCCCGGGGTTATTCCGTCGGGGGTAGCCAGCTATTGTGGAGGAAGCCACCACATCCAGGAGGTTCTAGAAAAGATAAACACGGCTCTAGCTCAGAGGACACGTCTTACTCAGGACCAGCCCCTGGGACCCCAAGCCTTGGCTGGCCTAATCATATAAACATCCCCCTCCCAGCATCTGTCCTGCTACTCCCACCCCGACGCAAACACTTCCACAGGCTACACTCCTCCACAGTTGGAAACCACCCCAGAAGAATAATGAGAGCAAAGAGCAGGGATTTGGCAAATGTTCAGGATGCCAGGAGAATCATGGATTTGTCTCCAGCTCCCTGGGCTTTGGCCTTATCCAGTGGAAAAATGGGGAAATTCCCTGCTGGTTACTCCTTCCCCTCCCTCGTGACCCCCTCCACCATTCTCCACCAAACAGACACACCTCCAGAGCCAAGTGAAGTGAGGTCACTCTCTGGATGCCTCTGAAACAAATATACGGATTTAGAAATAATCCGTAGTTCTTAATTATACGGATTTAGAAATAGAGTTTCAATGGGGTAACACACTGCGGGGGAATGCAGACCCTGACCTCCACAAATGAAGTAAATGTTGAGGTACTGGCAGTCCATGGGAAGTGGTTTGGGGTAATGGAAGGAGCACCTGATTCAGAGACCTGAACTTAAATCCCCACTCTGTCATCCCCCAGCTGACAGACTTTGGGCAGGTCACTTAACCTCTCTGGGCCTCAGTCTCCTCATTTGCAGAATGAAGCCATTTTTCTCTTACCTGTGAGGTAATAGGTGAACAAGGCTTTGCAAAGCCCGTAGGGTGGGAGGGGCCGTATGTAGGAAGAGCGGACATGAGCAGGATTTAGGTAGGAGATTTTTTATTCACTTTCCCCTTTTCCTAACTGCCCCCTGACATCTGTCTCCTTCTACAAAATGGACATTACCTCCCACACGTACACATACTCCCATAGTTCCTGCGGACTCACCACTTTTTCAGAACTAATGACCTTGGGAAGGTTTTCCAGTAAAGACCCCGTGGTCCCTGGGTCGTTCTTTAGGGGAGGCAGGAAAAGCAGAACCAGGAAGATGTATGACAGTGTCCGTTATTGGCAGGAGGAAGGCCTCAAAAGGCTATTTCCTGAACTGCCAGCTAATAAAGATGGACGTCTGTGGCTGATGCCAAGGGAAACCATCCCCAACAGCCCAGCAGAGCTAGTGCCTTCCAGGGGAGAGTAACTCGACCCTGATAAAGAGCTCGTAGGGAGATGGAGGTTGAGCGTGGCCTTTTCTCTCTGGTGGTAAAGCCAGTTTGAAACCTCTTGATTTCTTCACAGGCTCCATTTCTAATTTAAGATGTCTCTACCCGGTTTGGCAAACTCTGTGCCTCTCCACCAGGGAGGAAATAGCTTCATAAGGGAGGCTTGGGGAGAACAAAGGCCTCATTAGGATCAATCACTTATTCTGGGTATACATTCCCAAGAATCTCTATTGATGATCTCGGGTACAAATGAAGTGTAATTAAGGATAGAATGCAAATGATCTCCAGCTTAGTAACTCCTCTTGTAATTGAAATTTACTAAATTAAGTCTGAGGTTTTTGAAACTAGGTCTTTAAAAAAAAAAGTCCCCGATTATCATTACCCCCTCTCCTCCCTCCCACCCACCCCTCCATAATGTAATTAGTTTAAAATAAGACCCATGGTACAATGACGGTGCGCTGCCTACAGATTTGTTAAAGTGGCACTTGCTCTCTGAGATGCGGGGCTCCTGCACGCAGTTCCCAGGGAGCAAGCGAGGAGAGGGGGCTCACGAGGGTCAGGCTGCTTGGGTCTAACACAGGACGGGGAAAATGGATGCAGGGTTGGCAGCACGATGCTGGACAGGGACAGATTTCTCTGTGTCCCTCTTCCGCTCCTTTCCTCTGCATCAGATCTAGTGTGAGCTGGGGATTGTTCAGAGGAAGAAGGAAACACTCGTTCTGTTGGGGTTGGAGAGGAAACTGGCCTCTTTTGGGGGTCCTGACAAGGTGTGAATTGTGGGAGACACAGCGGCTGGGGCACATCAGAAACCCACCTCTGTCTTCTTAAAGGTCAGGGAGCCGGGCTCAGACTGGAACAGCCCTGAGACGCCTCCAAATCCCGTCCTCTGCTGCCAGATGGGACCATCACTGGCCTGAACTCATCTCTCCCGGTCAGGCCACCAAGCTCAACCTGCCTGAAAGAACCCCCAGAGAAGCCAGGGGCTCAGAGATGGGGACCGGGGAGGTGGTCCGGCCTCTCTATCCTCATCCCCTGTTTGGTCCCTTGTCCAAACCCAAAAGAGGGCCAAGAGCCATCCTGAGGACATTTGGCCTCCCAGAAGAGCACACTGGCTGGTTTCATTGAACTCAGATGGGAGACCTATCCGTCTTTGAAATCATGCTCCAATTTCGTGGAGCTGCAGCAGTACGGGTGTGGGAGATCAGGAGAGAACCTCCCACAGCCTGCCTCTTTGATCCTCTTCCCCTCTCCTCCAACCCAGCCTCCTAGCCCACAGCCTCTTGGGGCTGGGAGGGACACACAGAAACACCTGGAGCTAATTGACCCCTCACGTGGGGAAAGTCAAAGTCTGCGAGGTCCATCTGAGAACAGAGAAAACAGCCATCCTCAGGCAGGCCACAGAGACCTGAAAGAAAACACCTTCTCCTCCAGACCCCACCCTTTCCATTTTGTGCCGGTGCCAGATTTGCCTTCATCAGTTAACATCACTAGTGTTCAAGACTTGAGTGAATGCCTGCCTGAGTGACTTTGGATGGCACAGACAAGCAGCACAGTTGTTTCTGGAGAGCATAATAGGTGTATCCTTCCTTTCATAAATCAGATTTTTAAAAAAAGAGACAATAGCAATCTTGTCTCCAGATAAGCTTGTATTTAAAACACTGCTCTGAGCTAAGGTGGGTGTGTCTACCGTGGGGTCCCTGTGCCCTTTGTGGGGCCAGGCACCAGGGGGGTGCTCTCGAAATACTGGTTGCAAGAAAGAAGGTAGGACTAAATGACTCTCGTTCAAAAACTTCCAGTAGCTTTTCCATGGTAAGCAAAAAATGCCCTAATTCTAGAATCCGGTGTTTAGGACCCTGCAATCAGATGCCATGCCTGTCCAGTTCCCTAAGAGGCTTTCAGCACATTGACTGCCCTAGAGTAGTCATCAAAATCACCTGGAGGACTTGTTAACACTAGCCAGCTGGGTCCCTCACTGCCAGAGCTCCTGAATTAATACATTTGGGGTGGGTGGAGAATTTGCTTTCCTTACAAGTTCCCAGATGATACTGGTTGCTGCTGGTTGGACACCATGCTTTGCCTGTACCACTCCATCTCCACAAAGGGCACCCCTTGTCCTGCACCGTACCAGTCAGTCAAGCTCCAACTCCAATGCTACCTTGCCAAAAAATGCAACATGCCAGCAAAACTGTACCCCCACCTCCAGAGCCCCCAGCCCTCATGCACCCCTTAATGGCTTCAGCTCCCTGTGTTGGCCAAGATGCTTTATCTGTTCAACTCTCTCTCTCTCTCTGGCTTTGTCGGTCAAAAGGTCCTGCTTCCCTTCACGCATAGCTGCTCCCTCTTCCATTCTGCTTGCTGTGTTTTAGAATCCCACTCACCCTGCAGGACCAGTGGAAACCCCATTCTCCTGCCTTTCCATCCCTGTGGACATGGGACCATTTCTTCTACTCTGTGAGTTCTGCCAGCTCATCACTGACTCCCTGCCCTCTCTCTCTGGAGCTCCTCAAAGGCAGAAGCTGGGCTGCTACCTTTACAAACTGTTGGTTAGCTCTGGTTGGCTCCGTTTGAGGATCTTTGAGTCTAAGACGATAAATGTTGTTTAGCCTCTCTTATAAATGTTATTTTATGTTTCCAGTTGTTAATCTGGATAATTAAGAACTCTCTAGGAGGGGCACCTGGGTGGCTCAGTTGGTTAAGCATCTGCCTTTGGCTCAGGTCATGATCCCAGGGTCCTGGGATCAAGCCCCACATCAGGCTCCCTACTCAATAGGGAGCCTGCTTTTCCCTCTCCCATTCCCCCTGCTAGTGCATCCTCTATCTCTTTGTCAAATAAATCTTTAAAAAAAAAAAAAAAACTCTCTAGGAAGGGACCCTCTTTCTGTGTATCAACATTGAAAGGAGATAATTCTCACCAAAGGAAATCAAAGGGGCTCCCTTCTCTGGCCCATTCAGCCAAGAATACACATCTTTTGGGATAGCATTTAAGAGGATAGACAATCCAGTTAAGTAGGGATAAGTCAAGGGATTCTCCTTCCAGCTAGAGGACATCTGCCATCCGGGGATGTCTTCATGGGTTCTAGAACACCACCCAAGAAGGATTTCTCCTTTTGGACTTTATTTCTAGGACCAGTTCTTGCCTCTTTTTCCTCTAAGAAGAAACAGTCACAACATTCACTAAGAGAAAATGGATCATAACAGACCTTGGTCACCTGACCTGATAGTTTCATGTTGCACGAGGGGTGGGGCTCCTTAGGTACCAAGACTCTCCAGGCCGAAGGACAGCCCCTCCAGAGTTCCCACTAGACTGTGCTCCTCATGCAGTCACAGACTTGGCCTCTTCTGCTCACCATTTCACCCCTCCAAGCATGGTGGCTAACCCCTAGGAGGTGCCCAATAAATGTATTTTGAATAAATGAGTAATATTCTATTCTGCCGTGATGCCTCAGGGAACTATGGAAATCAGCCAGAGCCACTGGGCCAGACACTGTAATTACAAGCAGCAGGGATCATCCTTTCTTAGGTACAAAATAATGACCCAAGTTTGTCAAAGACACCTCCAGTTTTTCTTCCTGCCCCTTCCTAAAGGTACTACTTTTGGTTATGATCAGTGTAAAGCTAACTCTTTAGGAAAATAGTGTCATAAAGTCTTTTGAAATATTCTGCCCTGTGTTTGTTCAATATAAATGTTGTGACTAGAGACTTCAAAGGGGGGCAAAGACATTTCGGCTAAAGTCAGGTGCCCAGAGCTCACCAGCTCTATAACCCTGCTAAGAGCAGGTAGTTGCTGAGCACTTACTAGGTGGTGCCTGGCCCTTTTAGGCATGATCTCATTTAATCTTCTAGAAAATCGAGTGTAAATAGTGCTATCACCATCTCCATTTTCCTTATGGGGAGGGTATGGTTTCCAGAGCGTATGCACCTCATTCTGCGCCACATGGCCACATCGTACTAGTTATTGGAAGCCTCAAACACATCTGCCCAACTTCAGTGCCAGGGCTCACAAATCACTCTGCAGCACTGCAAGTTACTTAGCCTCCCAAGACTCAGTTTTGTCTTCCTTCAAATGGTGATAAAAAAACATCTCCTCGTGGGGGAAATGAACATCGCAGTGTTGATGCAGCACAGAGACTATAAAGCACCACTCACCTTCTAAATTAGCATCTTTATTGCTCCGATTCAAAGCAGGGTATGAGAAGCCAGCACTAGACTGATCAGTGGTCCCCCTCCCACACCCTTGCATGCCTAATTGACTGAGTTATCTTGCCAATGCTTTGTCCATCAACAGACTGTGCCAAGCACCTACTTTGTGCCAATTACACAAAATAAATAAGAGGGACTCCTGGGTGGCTCAGCTAGTTAAGCATCTGCTGTCAGCTCAGGTCATGATCCCAGGATCCTGGTATCAAGCCTGACATGCTCAGTGGGAAGCTTGCTTCTCCCTGTCCTGCTCCCCATGCTTGGGTTTTCTCTCTCTCTCTGTGTCAAATAAATAAATAAAATATTTTTAAAAAATGAATGAGAGAGGGTCCTTGCCCTGGGGAGGCTCATGATCTTATGAGCATTTCCATAACTTCATGAGGCTCAAGATTGGTCCACACACTTACCCCAAGAGTGACTGTTACCTGATGGTATCTTGTTCCTCGGGAGGAAAGGTGAAGGTGAAGTTTGATCCTGATGCTCAGACCTCTAGGATGAGAGATTAAGAAGTCAGATAGGAAGTGGGAATAAGGCCATGCTGGCTCTGAGAGCCACACCCCAGGGAGGACGGAAACTCTCTGCTCCCGTAAAGGATGATTAAACAGAGTGGTCAATGAGTTCAAATAGCCCTTTTCTTTCCTGGCCACATGACCTCTGGTAAGTTATGTAACCTCTTTAAGGCTCAGTTTCCTCACCTCTTAAAAGGGGATAAGAGGGACAATTTTTTTTTTTTAAGATTTTATTTATTTATTTATTTAGAGAGCAGGGGAGAGAGTGTGCATGCACATGAGTTGGGGGGGCAGCAGAAGAAGGAGAGAGCATCTCAAGCAGACTCGTGATAATGATTTGGGGTTCCATCTTATGACCCTGAGATCATGACCTGAGCTGAAATCCAGAGTTGCATGCCTAATTGACTGAGCCACCCAGGTACCTCACAGGACAATTTTTTTTTTTTTTAAGATTTTATTTATTTGACAGAGAGAGAGGTCACAAGTAGGCAGAGAGGCAGGCAGAGAGAGGAGGAAGCAGGCTCCCTGCGGAGCAGAGAGCCTGATGCGGGGCTCGATCCCAGGACCCTGGGATCATGACCTGAGCCGAAGGCAGAGGCTTTAACCCACTGAGCCACCCAGGCGCCCCCTCATAGGACAATTTTTGATAATATGTGTAGAGAGCGTAGTTCAATTGGTGGCACATAGCAAACATTAATTCATGTGTAGCCAAAGGCTGCGGGAGCTGTCAACACTAGCCACTGTGTGAGGAGTGCGTGAGCAAGTGCAGGGGGGTGGGTGGGGAAATGGTCGCTAGTGCCTAGAAGGAAGAAAACAATCAGGGAAGGAGGGAAGGAGGGAAGGAGGAGAACACCCACCTCAGGGAATTGGGAGGGGGCACATGGAACCAAAGCCTCACTTGTCCATCGGAGCCAAGATTTAAAAGGACGATAATACCACATAATAAAGGTGCGTGCTTTTTCCGACAATGAAAACTATTGTTTGTTTGTGGATAAAGAATATCAGGTATTTTTGTTATGCCTTCAAATTCTTTATCTCATTAGATCCTCAAAACAACCCCATGAAGCACACTAGAAGAAAACAGTCATGCCCATTTTATAGATAGTGAAACTGAGACTCAGATGAAGTCTCTTGAGGTGAAGCCATTTGATTCAGGTCATGCTGTTAGGAGTGGCCGAACAGAAATAACACTTAGTGCTAGGTTCAGGGTTCCACACCATCTTTCCAGGTAAATCTTTGTGGAGAAAGTAGAAAAAATACAGATACACATCTGTATGTGTATGCCAAGCTTTAAGACTTCAAATTCTTGGGCACTCCTGAGACTTTGTAAATAAGAATCGATGTGTGCAGGAACCCAGGAAGCTCCCCCAGGGGAACTGATGCAATAAGCCTGGCATGGTGAACGGGCATCTGGAAGCCAGTAGAAGAAAGAGTTATGCTCTGTTTGTAGTTGTAAAAGGATTCAGACACATGCTAGGCTCCCGCAAGCCTCTGACTGCTCTTGCCAGGACAAATGCCATAGCCCACTAACTGGGGTTCCACCCATCAACAATGCTGCTGCTCCCCCCCACCCCCCGCTGCCCAATCCACCCTCCAATGGCAACCAGCAAGAACATGTCTCCACCCCCTATTCACAGGCTCACAAACCCCACTTAAACTTTCCTGAGCTTCCCAGACCCTTAGCCTGGTTAACAAGCCCTGCCTGGTCTAACAGCATCATCTGCCCTTCTCTGTTCCCTGGCCCCACGTGTGCCTTCTTTCAGAACTGGGAAGATTCCCTCCTACCCCGGGGCTCTTGCACATGCTCCTCCTGCCACCTCCCCTTCCCACTGCCCCACCCCTTCCTCTGGTTCACACTGCCTCCTTCTGCCCCTAGCATTATTTCTTCAAGAAAGTCTTTCTCAACTCCCAGTCTAGGGCAGATTCTTTGTTATAACTTCTCTTGCCTTCTTCAGGTGTTCTCCTCCCTGACTCTAATTGTGCACTGAAGGGTGTGGTTATTTTATTTAGGTCTATCTTCCCTCACCACCAGTGCTGGGTTTCTGGAGCGTATGTCTCCTCCAGGGGTCCCTGTCCATCTCCTCAGTGTCTCCTCAGTGTTTGACGCCCGGTAAACATGTGTGGAATGATGTTGCAGGACGTGCGTGGCAGGAAAGACCAGGAGCCTGCTGCCTCCACTTCTTGAGTCCCAGAAGACAAGAAGTTTTTTAAAAAGGCCAGTTTGATGAAGTCATTTTTACATCGGTGTCCCGTCAAAGTGCAAAGTCACTCGGTTTTATTGCCAACTAACATGCACAGCTGACACGCTCAACGTTGTGCGGCCCACAATCCCCACCCTGGCTGTGAGGGACGCTCCCAGTCTGCTTGATCTCTGTTTTGTTTGAATTTTTAGAAGGTGAATTATTTTTATAAACAGCAAAGGCCATAAAGAGAATGTTCGTAGCCTGTCAGAACTGGGTAAGTCTCTAAGGGGACATTAATTCTGTCTCTAAAAATCAAAATTTAACGGAGGTCCTTCATTGAACCTAGTTAAAGAAGCACTGGAAATTGAACTGAAGTTTTTTCTGGGCATTCTAAAGTTAAGAAAAAGAGATAATGGTATGGTTCAAATGTCCTCATTGTCTTCATACCCCTGATGCCAGCTGGCTTGGTCCAAGGACCCAGAAGATGAGGTCCTGCAGAACCGACCAAGAGGTGTCTTCGGTTTCACACAGGATGGAGAGCAAACATGAGCCAGCAGGAAGGGAAAGCAGAATTTGTTGAAAATAGAGAGCAAATTTGGATGAACTCTAAGAGACTCAGAAAGCAAAGGAGGGAGTCTCTCCTTTACTTGGGGTCTGCATTTTGTTGTTGTTGTTTCTGGCAACTGTGGTCTGGTGTATGGGTCCTGTCAGAAATCTGGGACCTGGTTAAACAAGGACAGGGTCCAGGTGTCTTTCATAAGTCACTCATCCCCTGAAGCCAGGGCGCCAATGGCCTTGGGGAGGCACACGGTGGCTCTGCTCCGTGGTTCCTTAGATATCGGCTCTTGTGCTGGAAGACTCAAAAGATATCCTCATCTCTTTGTCCCTTACAAGAGGACATACGGTGTTCACATCCCAAGGCATGTGTACAGTGGGGCAGGGGTGCAAGTCCTAGCTGGAATAGAAGCCAAAAAAGGAGCAAAGGTAAAAAAAATAAAAACAAACAAACAAACAAACAAAAGGTCTTTTTTTCATGGGGTCCCTTCAGTTTCCTTGTCTCATCACAATGGGTTGTTAACTTTAAGGGATCCAGCAGAGGATTGGAGAGGCGGACCATGAAGAGACAAGTAACTTCTCAGAGAAGAGCACCCGCTTGCTGGTCTGATGGATGGCGCCTCCTAAGTAAGGTAAGTAGATGGAGGCCAAACAGGAGGCTGGTTCTACGGCCGAGTGGTGTCATCCTTCCTCCCCTCACTGTCTCCTTCCTCAACTTCTGCTTCACCCCAAGCCCCCTTACCCGCCCACTCACCAATACAGGAAGGAAGGCCAGCAGTGGTGGGAGATTGTTTTTTTTCACAGTACTGCTTGCTTTTTAAAACCCAAAGACTTAGTGTGTGTTTTGCTTTGGCCAAGTCAAAGAATCCGCACATGAAATGACTGCATTTACCCAAGACCATGCCGCCCCTTTCTCTCCCCTCCCTAGATTCTGGCTCCTTTCTGGCTTCTCACTGGTGAGAATCTCTTTGATTTCTTGGTTATTAGAAAGAAACGTCAGAGAGCGGTTCAAGAATCTGTGCTTTTGGTTGGGTCTGGAGAAGGCGAAGGGCTGTGTTGGCAGGAGCAAAGCCTTCAAAGATAAGACAGGACTTTCCTGCCCCGACTGTCAGGTGTTTGAGAGCCTGCTTCTAGAGAACCAACTTCAGACACCCAACTCATCGACTGCTCTGTACATGTGACCAAACAGTCCCCAGGTTTCCCCTTTAACCCTCTGTTTCCTAGAAACAAGAATAATCTCGTTGTAAAGGAAGTGGTCTTCACCAACACCTCCTTGGAATAGTAGTATTGAAAGTTGTAAAGGATGTGGTACTTCACTGACACCTCCTTGGAGTTGTAGTATTGAACCCTGTCCAAGTGTAAAGGCATCAGGTTTTATTGCCTAGTACCATGCTTGGCCAGCGTTCCTGACCGTGGTTCTGTCCATGACCTCTACCCTGATTTGGAGGGACTCCCACAGTCTCCTCGCCCAGTCGATGTTTGGTTTGAATTTTTATGTGGTGCATTATTTAACCCACACCTAATTGGAATAGTATTAAACTCATTCTTGATTAATTCTCTCTGGAAAATCTCATCTTATTAAGTACTTAACAGAAGTTCAGCTTCATTACCGAAGCTGATCGGATTCTGTTATTTAATGATTGAAAGGAGAACGAATGTCAGACACACCGACCCATTTTTCTGGTCAACCTCCTTTGACAACACAGTTATCCTAACTTGAAGGCAGTTGCATTTGTTAAAAGAACAGTCCTTTTAGCTTTTCTCTGATTATTAAGTATCTAAATGCCCTGCAGATCCTCAGAATACCTACAACAGTTTCTAGCGACACTGTAAAGTACTGGTTTCTCCACCCTAAGTGAGCAACGGATTCACCTGGGATGCATTGATTTCCAAGGGCTCCCGGGTCCCACTCCAGGCCAGTCAGTGGCGGTGTCCTGGCAGCCCATTTAAAGTTCTGCAGGTGGTTTTCCTACTGGGTTTTTACCCCAAAGATACAGATGTAGTAAAAATAAGGGCCATCTGTACCCCAATGTTCATAGTAGCAATGGCCACAGTCGCCAAACTGTGGAAAAAACCAAGATGCCCTTCAAGGGACAAATGGATAAAGAAGATGTGGTCCATATATGCAATGGAGTATTATGCCTCCATCAGAAAGGATGAATACCCAACTTTTGTATCAACATGGACAGGACTGGAGGAGATTATGCTGAGTGAAATAAGTCAAGCAGAGATAATCAGTTATCATATGGTTTCACTTACTTGTGGAGCATAAGGAATAACACGGAGGACATTGGGAGATAGAGAGAAGTGAGTGGGGGGAAATTGGAGGGGAAGACAAACCACGAGAGACTGTGGACTCTGAGAAACAAACAGAGGGTTTTGGAGGGGAGGGGGGTGGGGGGTTGGGTGAGCCTGGTGGTGGGTATTAAGGAGGGCACATATTGCATGGAGCACTGGGTGTGGTGTATAAACAATGGATTTTGGAACACTGAAAAGGAATAAAATAAAATGAAAAAAAAAAAAAAAAAAGAAAGTATCTAAAAAAAAAGTTCTGAAGCTGGTTTTCATGTGTAGCCAGGGGTGAGGACCACTGCCTTAAGGGCATAGAGCCTCTAGGAGGCCATGAGCACCAGCTTCCCCAAGAGCCATGGCTCTGGACAATGCAGGAAGAGCTAACATGGTCCCTGGTGGCAGCCCCAGGTGACGCTGCACACACCATAATAACAGAGTCACTACACGTGGGCTGCTCCGTGCCTTGCTCACCTCTTCCCTCCTGCTTCACTCCCTGCACTCCAGCCAAGAGGCTCCCAGGAAGCCCCTTGTCAACCCACACTCTCATGAGAAAACATCTACCATGCAATAACCTTTTGTTCCCATAGCATCACAAAAAACTCTCTTCCCCAAGGAGATTTCAAATCAGGAATTTTATCTTCTCATTTGAAAATCTGGGCAGTAGAGCCTCATGCATTTTCATTCATTTCTCTCTCTTCCAATCTGGGTCATTTTTGCTCCTGGCTGAAACTTTCTCAGCCTTGGTGGATGTGGCTGCCTTGATCCCTGGGGTGTAATTCTAGAGAAGGAGTTACTCATGTTCCCAGAAACAAAGAAACGTTAAAAAGAAAAGAAGAGGCAGAAAGAAAATAGAACCTAGAAGCTGTGACCTCAGTTTATAACTGGCCTCTATTAAGCCTGGCCCTTAATGATGTTGGGGCCCCAGAGGACTTTTTTAAGCCTAATAATGCTCTCTCATAAAATGTTAAGAAACCACAGTGCGCTTTTAGAACTCCAAGCCAAAGGGTAACTAAATTTAATTAAGTAGGTCCATGAACTCTAAGATGTTTGTATATTTTGGTGTTTACCTGCATTTTTCTGAGGGGACAGTCTCAAATTCTCAGATGCGTATGTGACCACATTAAGTTTGAAAATTAGCAACTTGATGCCCCAAAACAGATGTTTGACAGGAGGGACTTTGATTGAAACGTCTATACACCTTGTGTCTCCCCCCTCACTCTGTTTTCTTTCCTCTTCTTCTGCCGCCACCCTTCATCATCTAGGGGCTTTTTAATGCCACCATATATAAATTCCTGGTCTCAGAAGAGGGGAGCTGAGGCCACAGGGCTCGCTGAGGCCAAGGGTCAAGGAGACCAAGTGCCCTAGCACTCCTGGCCTGCAGTTTTTCAGAACAAAGATCTGGCGCAGGTTTTCAGGTGGCCCGTGAGGTGCCCAGCAGATGTGGTCCAAGACTCATGGACCTGCAGGCTAAGGGCTGAATCAGTGAGAGAGGTTGACCTCTCCTCTACAAGTTTATGTGATGATTTTCTTTCCATGCATTCTTCAAAAGTCATGACCAAGTGGTCATCTGTCACTGTCAGCCTTCCGATGACATCAGTGCAGACACACGAAGATACCCAGACTGAGGGAGAGAGAACTGCAGTCCCCACACGGCAGACATTTCTCTCCCTGCCCCCTCTGGCAAAGCCAACACTGATCAGTACCTCTTCTTTGATGGGGTGGGCATTAATAATGTTTCCCCACCAAAGGAGGAAACACAAGTCTCTGCAACTAAGTTCCGTAAAGGGAAGGAGGACTGTGAGTATGTTTGGAGACATGGTGGGCAGGGCACAGGGAGAGAGAACCAACATTTATTCACTACCTACAATGGGCCAGGTGTGTGTTAGAGACTTTCCCTGTGTTACTGCCTGCAGGTCGTGCTCAAACAAGGGAGCAAATCTGGTACAGAGTCACACTGTAGGGCTGGAAAAGTTCCCTACACCAAGGGACTTACTCCTGAAATGACCAGCATAAATCTTTCTATTTTTGTGAGAATGACTTCCCATTTTGTCCCGGGACTTCACTCTTTATTCTTTTTTTAAAAGATTTTATTTATTGGGGCGCCTGGGTGGCTCAGTGGGTTAAAGCCTCTGCCTTTGGCTTGGGTCATGATCCCAGGGTCCTTGGATCAAGCCCCGCATCGGGCTCTATGCTCAGCAGAGAGCCTGCTACGCCCACTCTCTCTCTCTGCCTGCCTCTCCACCTGCTTCTGATCTGTCAAATAAATAAATAAATAAAATCTTTAAAAAAAAAAAAAGATTTTATTTATTTATTTGAGAGAGAGAGAGAGAGAGAAAGAGCATGAACTTGGAGAAGGGCAGAAGGAGAAGACACCCAGCTGAGTAGGGAGTCTGATAGGGGCTCCAATCCAGGACCCCGGGATCATGACCTGAGCTGGAGGCAGATGCTTAACTGACTGAGCCACTCAGGCACCCCTCACTCTTTCTCCTATAGCAGTGCCATTCAGTAGACTGTTCTGTGGTGATGAGAATTTTCTGTATCCATACTGTCCAATACAATCACAACCATGAGCCACATGTGACTATTGAGCTCTTGAAATGCAGCTACGCTGACTGAAGAACTGAATTAGACATCTTATTTAGTTTTAATTCACTAAAATTTAAAAGCCACATGTGGCTAATGGTTACCAGTTTTGAATAGTGAGTTCTAGAGTCACCCTGAGCTGTGGCCTAGCACGTGGTCACCTGAAATAAAGACTAAGTTTCACAGCCTCTTTTGCAGGCATATGATGAAATTCAGGCCAACGGATGTGAGGGGAAGTGATGTGGACAACTTCCAGGCTATGACCTCAAGGGAAGAGGCATTCCCTTCACCCCGCAATGCTTTCCACTTCTTCTTGCTGGCCAGAGATGGACAGAGTTGTGCACCGTCTGGAACTAAGCAATGAAGACAACACCATAGGGGCTGCAGAGCAATAGGATAAAAGGAAGCTTCGTCCCCAAGAATGACTTCAGGTGGCAGTTCCCTACTTTCAGCCCAGACAAGTGCACGTGAGAGAAACTAAAATTCTATTTCATTTAAGCCACTGTAATTTTAGGTCACTGAGATTAAGCCACACCTATATCCTGTTCTAACCACTCTATTGCCCATGTCTCTTTTACAGAGATTGTGGGGAACAAATGTCCCAGCTATGATTTTGATCATGTGATTTCAAAGCTTTTGCCAGGTCTTTAAACAGGTGAAGGGCAGACCCCCAGAATAAGAGGCCTCTGCTTAGCAAAGCACTTTGGTGAGGGGGCAGATCTGCAAAAGTAGACCTGAACTTAGTGGGTTTAAGGAATAGAGAGCTAGAGGTTATGCATAAGGAGAAAGAATCGAGTTTGGAGGAAGACTGGCTTCTAGAGAGGGAAAGAGGGCCTGGAAAGGGACAAGGAGAGACCTGAGAAAGTGGCATCAAGAAAGGCCTCATGACCAGTAGGGTCCTGTTCTGTGCCATGACCTCCCCACTGTTCCAAGTCCTGTTGTACACCACAGCCAACGTGTTGATGGGGCTCTGGAGAAAATGAAGGATTTAGGGCAGCGTCAAGCATGAGACAAAGCAGTCCTAGGAGGCAAGACGGAGGCTTAGCTCGGGAGTGTAGTAGGAAGTGAGAACTCTGAGCAAGAGGTGCCTAGGACTCAAATAAGCACCTTGAGCGTCCCCAGAGATATTGTGGGAAGGAGCATGCTGGCTTCCACCATTCTGCCACTCTGCTTGAATGTTAGAGAAAAGTGTCACCCCAAGATGTCTCTATAGCCTGTGATATCCAGGCAGCTGAGATTGGTTTGCAATTCCCTATGGTACCATCTTTCTCCTGGCCCACTCCCAAAGCCCTGACAGCCAAGATGGGAAGGGAAACAACTGTTTCCTTCTTGCTTTCTCTGCATTGGCCTGGATTACAGGAGATCTGTTCCTCTTAAATCTAGAGTACACGATCATTAGAAGAAGTGAGAAAATCTGTCATCGGTCAGAGGGCCAAGATGGAATAGTGGGCCAGGTGGTTGGAGACATAGGGAACAGGAGCTTGGGATGAGCTGGAATCCATAGCTGGACTGGCTCTTGAGGCAGAGCATGTAACATTTGCTGGAAGGTGTTTGCTGTCCTTACTGCTGAGAGTAACACTTGTGTTCAACATCCAAATATATTCTGTTTACACTTGCTCAAGTGATGGAGTTCTATTTATTTTTTTAAAAAATACTTTATTTATTTATTTGACAGACAGAGATCACAAGTAGGCAGAGAGGCAGGCAGAGAGAGAGAAAGGGAAGCAGAGAGCCCGATGTGGGGCTCGATCCCAGCACCCTGGGATCATGACCTGAGCTGAAGGCAGAGGCTTTAACCCACTGAGCCACCCAGGTGCCCCAAGTGATGGAGTTTAAGGGGCTGCCCCTGGGGCAATGGAAAGGGGACAGGCATTTCTATGGAAACCCTCTTAAATATGGTGCTATCCCATCTTTATTCAGGTTAGGCATAGACTCAAGGTTGGGATCCATTAGGAAAGGAACATTTGGGAATAAGAATCACTGATCATTGAGCACCTTCTTTGTGCTAGTATTATGCTCCATTTGTATATTATTCACAGCAATTCTGTGATGCAACTTTTTTTTGCATATTAACTGAGGCTGGAGAGATTAATAAATAGCACATAGTCACACAGCAAGTAAGTGGTCTGGCGGGGGATCCTTTTTTTTTTTTTTAAGATTTCATTTATTTATTTGACACACAGAGAGAGTACAAGCAGGGGGAGTAGCAGGGAGAGGGAAAATGAGGCTTCCTGCTGAGCAGCGCCCCCCCCCCCCAACATGGGATGACCTGAGCTGGAGGCAGATGCTTAAATGACTGAGCCACCCAGGCCCCCTGGATTCTTTTTTTTTAACGATTTATTTATTTATTAGAGAGAGAGAGTGAGCAGAGATGGGGGAGAGCTAGAGGCAGAGAGAGAGAGAGAGCACAAGAGAAGCAGACTCCCTGCTGAGCATGGAGCCCAACTCAGGGCTCCATCCCATGACCCTGATCATGACCTGAGCCAAAATCAAGAGTCTGAGGCTTAACCAAAAGAACCACTCAGGCACCCCTGGCAGGGGATTTTTACCCAGGCCAGCTGCCATCAGGGTCCACACACTTGTCACTACCATTTCTTGCCTCTTTGTTCTGTAGGTGTTACACTCAGGCCCTGGTTACACACAACCCTTCAGAACCATGAGCACAAAACTTAGTGCAGAAGACTCTACCCTCGGATATTAAATATCCTGGCTTAAAACTACACGGCTATTAAGGTACTGCCTGGTAGTTTTTGGTTTTGTTCCATATATCTCTTTATCAACTTAGTTACTAGCCACATCACAGAAACCATAAAAGCAGAATGTTTCCAACATGTTTCTATGACTCGACATTTCTAGTAGTTTGATTCCAGGCAAATAAGAAGTTATTGTAATTTGAACAGTAAATGGTCATTTTCAACCCCAACTCGACTGAACAGATATATAGCTCACTCATTTTGTTACTTATTGCCTGCCAAACTAACAACACACAGTTTCACTAATCCTTGTATTTTGTAGGAAAATTATATTTCATTTGAAAATACATGTGTTGAAATTTTTTAGTTAAACCTTAATGAAGTTCATTTTAAAACACAAAGTGTCTGATTGAAGATTGTATGCATAGTATACTTCTTA
This sequence comes from Mustela nivalis, assembly GCF_964662115.1. Classification (NCBI taxonomy): domain Eukaryota; kingdom Metazoa; phylum Chordata; class Mammalia; order Carnivora; family Mustelidae; genus Mustela; species Mustela nivalis. The sequence goes on from NC_139027.1 coordinate 57,621,376, forward strand.
CACCCTTTTCTGTTGAGGTATAACTGACATATAACATTATACTAGTTTCAGGCAGACAGTGTAGTGATTGAATATTTATATATGTTGTGAAATGGCCACCACAATAAATCTAGTTAACATCCATCAATATACATAGTTATCATTTTTTTCTTGTGATGAGAACTTTATGATCTACTCTCTTAGCAACTTCCAAATGTGTAAAATAATGTAACTATAGTTGCCATTGCTGTACATTATATCCCCATCATCTTATAATTGGAAGTTTGTATCTTGTGACCCCCTCCACCCATCTTGTCCATCCCTCCCACCCCCTGCCTCTGGCAACCACCTCTATGTCCATTCTTAGGACCTAGGGACCAGCTTTACAGCCAGCTTCACTCTTTCATTGCAAGACTATTCAAGTAAAATAATGTATTCAATGATTCTGGAAGAAGATGATTTCTTTCATTTTAAGGTAGTATCTCTTATCTTAGAATGAAGAACTGGAGGTTTATCTGATACTGACTTTGCCTGATCAAAAATACTTTTTGTATTATGACATTAATTTTTAAAGGGGAAGCTCCGGGATTACCTTCCTGTTACATTTTTTAAAAATCTGTATTTCAAATAGAAGATGTATTTTCAGTTCTGTATTTTGGTGTATACTGAACCTGTATTACCCCATAGGTAGAGAGGAAGAAGAGGGTTGTTGGATTTTCTGTTACATGAACAGTTACATTGAATGTATAAGTGAGAAGATAGTCTTGAGCAGCTGTAAAACCACTGAATCTGATTTTCATTCTGTCAGACTGATAGTGATTTGGGAGTTCAACTTCACCCTAAAGAGGCTCAAACATGAGAAGTGTGTCACTGGCATGGAAAAGGGCCTCCAAAGAACTTCTCCCTGCGGGATTTAGAACTTGTACAGCATCTTCAGCTAGTCTCAGTGCTGCTGGTGAAATGTGTCTTCTCAGATAAAATAGGATCCCAAGAAATGACATTTACAGAGTGTGGGTCGAGCCAGTTTGGAGCAAGACTTCTCACAAATTCACTCTGCAGTCCTCATTGCTGGCAGGGACCAAACTGTGAACGTTTTTAGCACGAAGAGCTGGCACATGGCTCTGACACACCCCCCCAACCCCCTACCCCCACCATGGTTTGAGCCTATAGAGAACCAGATAAGATGTTGTACAGTTTGCTTCTAATACCCATGTCCTCTTGACATTGTGAATTTTTGCACAAAATTACCTAGAAGGCATCACAAAATGCTCTTTACTTCAGGAAATGATTCCTGTATGTGAAAAATCTAGAGCAATCATTGGAGAAATTGGGGGGTTCCTTTTCCAAAGTTTCTGGAGCCAACTTGAAGTTTCTTTCCACCCAGGGAAAAACTGCTATAACACTTAGGGGGAAAGAAGTAAAATTTGTTTGTTTTAAATGTGAGTCATGACAAACCTAGGGATTAGAAACTTAGAAAGAAGAAAACTTATCTGAGCAAGGACTGTAGCCAAAAAATTCAGAGCAAAATTGGGGGGAAAAAATCCTGTTGTTCCAAGACTTTTCAGACTTGCATGTGTCTGGTGCTGTTGAAAGATACCTCACATCCAGCTAGTTACCCCACTGAGCCATGGGATGCCTCAAACACTCCCACCAGTCTCCTTTTAGGTAGAGGTACATCTCTACAAAGCAGAATAATATGTTGTCTGGACGAAGGGATATGTCAATCCAACATAACTGATTTTCAAAAATCTCCAAAAAATTTTACTTTACTTTCCAAAGTAAAGCCTAAGGTTGGGTAAGGCTAGAAATTGGGAACCCAGTGGAGAAGGGAAAAAAGATTTTTAAAAAATAGGTTCAGAGTAAAAGATGGGACAGTGCCATGCATGAAGGGTGGCCCCAGGTCACCAAGGGAACCTGGGTGCCTGAGTTTTGGAACTAGGAGGGGGGATAGAACGAAAATCATCCCTGACTGCCTCTCCATTAAATCCTCGTCAACTATGACACAGGTACACCTATTTCTTTCATCAGTTTTTCCTAAACTGTTATGCAAGACTTGTCTTCAGTCATCACAAAGCCTGCAAACCTGGCTATGCCACACAACGACATGACTCTTCCTGCAATGTCTACGCAGCTCTGTTTCCAGGGGAACTACCAATCACAGCCACTTCTGGATGGTTCACTTCCAAAGTACTCTGCCTACAGGAGGAGCGCGGGTGCCTGAAATCCACAGAGGTGGACGGCTCATTACAACCAGCGGCCCCAACCTGCTCTCAGACCTTGTCACTGCCTGGAACAGCTAATACGGGAGCATTTCCCCTCCGGCCCCCTGCTGCCACCTCCTGCCCTCCGGGAGGGCTGGGAGGTGGAAAGGAAAAGGTCAGCACCTCTGAGTTGTCCTCAACCCACACAAGACACCCTGGAATCATCGAGAACCACCTAGATATTTTCAGCATATCTAGGGGGTTCCCCTAGATATTTTTCAGCATCCTCCCTTCATGCTCTGCTTTGCAGATCACTCAACATGCCCTGCGTCATGGATGATTTACCAGCTTTTTTACCAGTTACATTACTTCACAGTGGGTGGAAGCTTCCATTTGGCCTGTGGCCCTCCCAATCTTCAAAACAAGCCTATTTTCTACCATACTGAGCTCTCCGGCGCCAGCCATCACATTAATATACCTGAGCCCCAAAGGACCTCCTTAAAATAGGGGAGCTCCAGATAGCTGTCCTGCCACATGGGCCTGTTTCTTATCTAAATTAAAAACGTCCACATCTATTTTTTCCCCTCTTTCTGGGAAGATGACCTACACAAGTAAGGATGTGCTATAAATGTCTTTCAAGACTCAACTTGTAGGTTCTAATTATAATTAAGAGAATAATAATATTACTTTGCATTTCCCTGTGCCTTTCTTCCAAAGCGCTCGGAGCATTCTCAGCGGCGTGAGGACAGGTATTACAAGTTCATTTGTGTCTACCTGCAGATTCTAATTATACCTTCTTTTGATTCTGGTTCTAAACTCATCTCCCTTCCCAGAGCCCGAGGCCCAAGAACGCATCACCCGGGCTCACTTTCCTGGGTGTCTGGCCTGCCCTCCCACCCCGTGTTATCTGATGGAGGCTCTTTTCACCTCTCCGTTGCCCTGGTGCTGGGCCTCCGGTGTTTTTAGAAGTGCTGAACCGGCTCTGTCTCATCCCTGCCTCTTGAGCCTCTCCACCTCCGCCCTGGCTCCCCAGACTCCCCGGTGCCAGGGAGGCAGCTCAGCTTCCTGCCTCTGCGCCAGGAAAGGGCCTTTCCTCTGACCGGGCAGAGACTCCCAAACCTGCCCTGGGTGGACCCCGTGCCCTCATTGTCCCGGCTTCAGGGCAGGAATGGGCTCGCTTATGTCCAGGTCCCTGCTACTCTATGTCAATGTGACGGGCCAGAAGCTCTGTTTTGTTTTTCAGGATGCCTTTGAACTTGTAGTGTGGGCTCTTCCCCTGACCTTGGAAAGAAACCCAGGCAGGACCTCTGACTTTTATGGTCCCTCTTAGCAAAAACTAGAGCCTTGTGGTCACTGTAGTCACAAAATAGTCTCAATCCAGAAATTAAAAGGTCCAGTCTTCTGTCATAATGAAAAATCTGAACCAGATTGAAAGTTGAGGCCTCTCCTGGCTCCCAGCTCAGGCCAATTGTTGGGCTGGGGTGGGGGTGGGGAGAGCCCTGATTGATTCTTTCCCCTACTTCTCCTCTCTGAAAGCACAAATTGCAGTTTCCCCACATGCTGCCCCCCCCCACCTCCCCAACCTTGCCCCCCAACCCCACACAGCTGGAGAAAGGAGAACTGGAGGAGGGATCAAGAAAGTGCCAGAGTGGACCTTCTCCAGACTTGGCCAATATGACAGTTCCATTTTCTTCAGAGACCCCACCAACCCCCCAGCACTGCTGGGTTCTCTCACCTGTGTGCCTGGGGACAGCAGTGAATGGGACAAGATCCAAGTGGTTTCTTCTACTTCTTTGGTTCCTGGAAATTCAGCGATGTCTATGCTTCTCTTAGCAGAAGTCCTTTCACACTCCACCTCCTAGCAACGCTGCCTTCAAGGTGACTCCCCAGGGTGCAGTGCCCATGCCCCCATACTGGTTCTCTAAACATACACAGTGTGTGGCTGTGTTCTTTGTCCTACATGTCCTCGGCCAGTCCTCTTTCCAGCTCTGCCAGTGAGGCCAGCAGCCCTAGTCCATGCAGACTAGTCCAGGTTGGCCCAAGCCACAGTGATCCCAAACTGAAGGCAACATGCATTAAGTTCTTCATTAGTCCCTCTGTGGGGAGGGGAAGGAGGCGCATCCTGCCTCAGTTCCACAAGTGTGCAAGGATGTGGGAGCCCTCAGCTCAGCATGCCATTGGCTTTCTCCAGAAATCCTTAATGAAAATCTTGCCTCTTAACTCTGTTTTTAAGTTGTCTGTTGAGAGGGCATTATAAATAATTTCTTTGTACCTCTTTTTGAACATGGTTTCTATTGTTCCTGGTTCTTTGGATGTGACCCAAACCTGGTAAGAGAGGGAAGCATGAGCACAGATCCTGGCTGGCCTCCCTTGGGGACTTGAGCATCACACGCTCCCAAGAGCCTTGATTATTAGAACACAGGTCTTCCCCACTTCCAAGTTGGATCTCTCATGATGCAGGAGTGTTGAATCTCTGAAGGAAAATGGAGTTAGGATTTCTTTGTGTGGGCTTTCCTGTGAAAATCAGTAGAGCTAGATCTTCTTGGCCTCTACCAAAATTGACGTAGGTTTTCCAACAAGAACAAGCAAGCCAGCCACAGTATTTGAGCTCGCGTTACAAATGCATCTTGTGGGTGCCTGATACCCTGGAGTGTATCCCCTGTCATCTCAATCTCCTTCCCTAATTAAGACAACTGTAATATGCTTTGGCTTACCTACCCCCTTCCTTTAGTATTCTCTGAGTGTCTGAAAGAACACTTTCGAGAAGCATCTAGACATTTTGAAAAATGGTCAGAGACAATGCCTGATATATTACCTAATGTTTTACCTTATGAAGGTAACTACATGATAAAACATATATCAAAATTGAGTATCAGAGGATATCTCTATCCATACTTGAACTTGTGTGCTTTCTTTTATTTGTCAATGAGAGCTATACAACTTGGTGTATTTCTCATTTTTCTCTGCCTACCAGGAAGCTCAGCACTAAAGTGAATGCTCCATTGCAATAACAGATTCATCCCAAAAAAGCTGGTGTGTCTACCTCATTCTGCTTTTAACTGGTTTCCATTATTTCTTTCTATCTTGAAAAGTTTTGCTATATTTATGGATATATTTTAACATTGTAAACCACCTCTAAACCTTTTTGTACTTTTGTCATCCGGATGTAAATCCTAAATAAATATGAATAAAACTCACATTCATACATTCCTTCAAAAATATTAATTGATCACTTGCCTAGCACTTCCACATTGGTGAAGAGGAGATGGTATCACTAGTTACCTTCCCTCCTCTTGGAACTTTCATCATACTGTAGAGTGAGAAACAATGGTGAGCAAGCCAACCTTCTCTCCCCTCAAAGAGCTCACAGGGCACCAGGATCACATGGAGAAGGAGGCACACTAAAAATGCAGGGCACTGGAGATGACCCTGTGAAGGAAAGTCAAGACACGGTGGAGTTATAGAAGCCAAGGGAAATGAGTGTTTCCAAAGAAAGAAAAATCTCCTATGACAAAGAGACCAAGAAAGACAAGAATTGAGTGTGCCCACCCAGCAACGAGAAGGTCATTAGCTACTCTACCTGTACCAGTTTCGCCGCAATATTGGATGGGAGATGAAGAAGTAGAAACAGTAAGTGTAGACAGCTCTTTCAAGAAGCTTGGCTATGGCAGAGAGAGATAGGCTGGAGGAGGGTGTGATGGCTGTGCTGAGAGGGGCTCAGCCTCATCTGCGTAACTTCAAATGATTATTTGAATTTCTGTTGAGTTTTAAGTCTTCTTGTGCTTAGGATGAATACTAATTTTCCAGAAAAGAAAGCACCCCAGGATGTCTGGGCTAGCAGGTCAAAGAGGTAACGAAGGATGCAACACTTGAATTGCTTGCTGGTTGGCTATCTTCTCTTAAATATCACTGTGGCAATGGCTGATATCTTCTCTGAGCAACCAGGATCCCAGGAGCACCTAAGGACTCTATTCTTGACTCCAGTGTCTGGCACACTTGGCTGCCAGTCCACGGCTGGCCTCCATCCCAGCTTGACTTAAGAACACCACAGCTTTCCAAAATCTGCACTATCAATTCCTCCACACAGCAGAAGGAGAAGGTTGCCAACAAGCCCCATGAGCATGGGAAATACATTCACATTCCACTTTCCCAGCCCTGGCTTCAGGTCCCATTTGGGCCTCTGCTGGATGCTTTTCTTGTTGACCCTGCAGTAGCTTGATTCCTATTAAGGATGGCTCTAATGATTTATGAAAGCAATCTGCAGTGTGCTTTTAATGTTGGGAGTCTAAAGAAGGAGCCAGATAGTTTTAAGGCAGATAGAGGGGCCATGTGAAGTTTTTCCAAATTTGCTTTCCCAATTGTTGAAGGAAAGTGGTAACTTTCTCAAAATCATAGTGACTCAATATATAATTACACGATATTCCACCCACTCTTACTTTTCTATCATGCACTTAACTTGTATATCACATAAACATTCAATCAACTCTCTCCTATCTTATAGTGAGAGTTCTGTGATTGCTTGCATTTCTTTCTTTGTGTTGGCTTCCAGGAGGCTCATATGTTCAGATTCAACAATCTTCTTAGATTTTTTTGGTTGACATATTTATTTATCCACTCTGTTTGATTTTATTTATTTTTTTTTATTTTGCTCCTATTTTATTTACTTCCTATACATGACATTTTTGGAAGCTACTTCATTTTTTTTTAATGAGGTAGGGAATAAATAAAATCAATAAACCATTTGCAATCCCCTGTTTTGTGAATTCATTCTGCTTTTAATTCACTCTCACTTGTGATGTAGGAGGGATTCTTTTTTTTTTTTTTTTAAGATTTTATTTATTTATTTGACAGACAGAGATCACAAGTAGACAGAGAGGCAGGCAGAGAGAGAGGAGGAAGCCAGCTCCCTGCTGAGCAGAGAGCCCGATGCGGGGCTTGATCCCAGGACCCTGAGATCATGACCTAAGCCGAAGGCAGAGGCTTTAAGCCACTGAGCCACCCAGGCACCCCTGTAGGAGGGATTCTTAACCTGTTTTCAAAGATAAGCTCTTTGCTGTTTCACTGAACACTTCAGGTAGGAGGGTGTATATGTAATAAGACACAGCAATGTGAACTCTGAAGGAAGACTGCCTGGGTTCAAATCCCAAATCCACCACTAAACTAGCTGAGTGATGTTAAGACATTCACACATGGGAAGTACCTAGAACAGGTGCTCACTTACTGTGAAGAGTTACTTTTGGTGTGGGACAGGCAGGTAATGCTGAAATCAAGGCTCTCTACAGAGGGCGAAGAGGAGGTGGCACCACTAGCTGTCCTCTCTCTTCCTGGGCCATTAGCTAGTCTGTAGAGAAGAGAGACAGGGCTGGGTGTGCTGACTGGTTTGGAAATCAACCCCCTCTGCCCAGTAAGCCTGTTTCCTAGTGGAGACTCTCACTCACCGCGGTCTGATCTTCATTTTCCAACTTAATGGGTTGGACCAAAAAACTCCTGAGCGAGCTGTGTCTATTCTTAGGTTGAATCCATCTCTCAAGCTTTTAATTCCAATGGCAAGACTTCTAGTTTGGTTCTTTGTTATTATTAGTCAGTCATGGAATCCATTTTTATTTTTATGACGTTACATGTACTCGTTGTTAAAAGAGACAAAGAGTCCTATGTGGGAATCCTCTGTTCTCCTCAGAGAGGTCACTTTCAGCTCTACTAGTTAATTATTTGGGGTTAACTGCTTTCTTTCTAAACAACGTGTTCATATTGTTGTTTCTTGCCTACTTATTAGCTTGGGCAGCTGGCATTACGCTGCAATCCCACTATAGAAGATAAGGGTTGAGTTTGCTTCCACTCATGCTTCCCCACGTCACCCATTCTCCTCACACTCCATCCTTCCTATGGTTATGCTCTCATATGATTAGATCACTACTCAGTATTTGGATTGTTGTGACTATATAAACACATTTGATGGCCAGGCAGTGTAATGTATGAAGAATACTTTTCCTTTCCAGTAACAGTTTTATTTCCCATGGAACCAATACTTGCTTTTCTCAATTGCTTATTTTCCTATGAATTTATTGCTCATGTAATCCCAAACCCATTGTTTAAACCTTCTCTTAGCCTGTTCAAATACATCAGGTATCTCATTAGCTACGTCTTTTTCTTATTAAAAGAGTTTTTTATATAGTCAAAGTATTAATCCTTTGCTAGTTACGTTTATTTCAAATATCTTCTCTCATTTTATATGTTGCTTTTTCACTCTTTTAGAGGCACGTTATGATGAACTGCTGTTTTACTTTTTTAAACATACTTAAATTGCAAGTAATTTATTTTATGTTTTTACAAATTTTCTGGTTTATGAAAATTTTCCTTCCTTAGTTGTCATAAGAACATTCCACATTTTTTGTAAAATGTTTAAGTTTTGACTTTTTAACACTTAACTATTTCATCTACTTAGAATTGATTTCTGTGTGTGAAATGACATAGAAGCTCAAGTCCCTCCCGCCCCCCTTTTTTAAAGCACATACTTCTATTCACCTCTGACTTTGAGTTTTCTTTTTACTTTTGCAACTTGGTAATTTTCCTTTCTTGACTTCATGCTTAGTTATACACAAAAACATTTTGATTACATTTCATCTAGAAGTTCTATACTGTCCAGAGTAAGTGAAGGGCTTCCACTAGTGTGTTTATTATCTTTAGCCAAAGTCCTCCCTATAACTCTGCAGAACATCTCTCGGTTTCACAAATGAATCAGAGGTTGGAAGTCTGCAATAGAGAGGACAATGTCTGTCTGTCCTTCTGTCATCAGCCCCGTCTGTCTGGGCCAATTCCTATCCTGCTCCTTTTGGGCTTCCTGACTTAATTTGGAATGTCAACAAAGGCACATCTACTTCTTCAATACTCCAATGACTTTTAAGAAGCACTCAGTGAGGGCACTTGGGTGGCCCAGTGGGTTAAAGCCTCTGCCTTTGGCTCAGGTCATGATCCCAGGGTCCTGTGATTGAGCCCTACTTCGGGCCTCTCTGCTCAGCAGGGAGCCTGCTTCCCCACCCCTCTCTCTGCCTGCTTCTCTACCTACTTGTGATCTCTGTCAAATAATTAACTGAAATCGTTTTTTGTTTTTTTTTAAAAGCACTCAATGATAGCAGAAGTGAACCCATTGAGAGCTGACTGCTAAGTTTGCAAATATTTGTTATTTCTTTCACGGAAGGAAAAATTGAGAAACATCTGTGATAATAGCCAATAGTGAAACTTTTCTGAACTGCAGATTTCAGGTCTTTATTCCTTCCTCTCTTTTCCTCCTTGCTGTAACAAAAATGCCCGTTAACCCCGGAGGCTATCAGACAAATGTCCCTTGTGTTGACCTTTGTTGACTCCCTTTAGAAAAACTGCATACCATTAGAAAGAATTTGCAGAGCTGTGATCTCAGCCAGCAACTACAATGTCAGTTTTCAGCAAGCTCCTGCTGAGTAAGAAAACAGAAGATTTAACCACATTGGTGAGAAAGTCAGATGTTTTACATATAGGCCACAAGACTGTTGCTGGCTGCCTTCTGCAGAAAAAAATCCTAGGCAAACGTATTTCCTCTCTTGAGAGGATCAGACTCCTACAGAACCACTCTCTCTCCCCCGTACGCAGTACAGTCAAGTGAAACAAATCATAGATGAGGTAGGAAATGTCTCTGACAGAGAAGGGTAAGCAGAGGATATTTCGCAGAGAATGGCTGGGAAGTTAAACACAGTGCTATCTTGAAGTGAGCAGGAAACAGAGAGTTGGAAGATGCAGCTCTGTTTCTCCATGGGCCTGAGCTAATTTCTGCTCTGTGTCTTTGGGTCCTCATTTGGTGTCAGACTAGATGAGATTCTGAGTGTTCATGACTCTCAAAATAAAAACATGATAAAAGAATCCTATATTCCTATGATCAGATGACATATCTTGTTTAAAAATAATAACGATAAATGCAATCAAATATGAATTAAAAGAGAAATGACTGCATTGGAAGGTGTTTACTTGACACTCGGAGGAAGAGAGGCTGTCTGGCCCCTCCTTCTTTCCAGGGAATGGCAAGTCTGGGAACAGAACGATGGCTTGGGCTCCAGGCGTCATAAGGGATTTCAAGTAGTAGAGGTTTTGCTTCTTTGTAGTCATCAGAGAGATGCCTCAGTCTCAGAGGAAAAAAGCAAGCTGGGGGGCTTGGGAGGTGGGTGGACCCGGTTACTAGGAACTGGAGTTTCAGCCACTGCAACTCTGTGAACTTAAGGAATGAGAGCAGCAGAGTGGCCCCCTCTAAGTGCTTGCATAGTGAGCAAGCACATCAACAAGTGACTGGTGTGAGCGGAAGGCCTCCTGGAAAGTTCTGCTTTGTGGAAGTTTCCTCAGACCCTCCCCTAGCTTGAGGGGAATAGTTTGAATAATGAATAAGCTGCAGAGAGTGGAGGCTCAGCATAAGATGTCATTTGATTTAGAAAGCAATCAGAGAGATGTTTTTGCACCTAAGTGTGCTGTTTACAAATACATACACGCCACAAAACCACTGTTTTTCCTTAGCATTTACATGCCGGGATTGGAGTTAAGTTTGACATGCTAACATCTCACAAAAATCATTTCCGTGTATGTATTACCATTAAATTAGACACAGCTTTGATGGGGAGAAATGTCCGACATCCTATATCCTATAGGACAAAAATATTTTAAACCATTTAAACAGGGTTTGGATTTTCTGTAAATAATGTCACATATGTAAATCACATTTCTACTTGTTCTTTGTGCAAAAATTGCAAGCTTTCCAGGAATATAAAATATAAAAATGAAGAAAACCGATGAGTACTGTCCTAGAAGAGGTTGAAAGAGCATCAGTGGGATCCTGGGCTGGGAAAAACCAACTGACTCACAGGAAGCCCGCCCGCAGAACCACAGACAAAGGCCTGACGGAGCAGGGGTGGCCCCCACCAAACAAAAACCATTTCATGCCATTACCTCTAGGACTATCCCCACATGCCTGGTGGGGGAAACGAGACATGGGAAGATGAAGCAGCTGCCTACAGTCACCCTGCTGACCATAAAAGAGACAGGAACTGAACTCAAAGTCATCCGGTTGCGAAGTCTATGAAATTTTACTGATGAAATTGATCCTTCTGTCCCTCCCCTTCCCATGATGTTTTGATGGTTTTCCTAAACAGGACCCATTCTCCAACAGGAAAAAAGAACTGCATTTTGACCCCCCGCAATGACCTTGCCGATTGGAAGCGAGAGAGAGAAACGGCACCAGGAGCTGCGCTGTTATCTGTGGGGTTTTTCTTTTCTCTTTCTTTGGTCCTTTTTAAGCACAGAGCTCTGGAAGCAAGGTGGTATTAGAGGCACACAGAGCCACATTGATTCGGCTTGTTGCTTCCAAAATGCAGTTTCAGAGCTGCTTCCATTCCCTCTCGCCCCAACCAGCCAGACGTCCTCCCGCCCACCCACCATGTGCTGGCCGTGTGCAGTTAAGCTGCCTGTCCCTAGCACCTCTGCGGGGTGGCACCAGCTCGGTCCTATCAGAGCTTAGCTGCAGAAACCCTGCTGTTCATCAGCACCCCTGCATCTCGAGCTAGAAATAGCCCTGCAGTTTCCAAGTACCAGAAAGAACAGAATCGGGATGGGTGTGGGTAACTGTTTTTTTTTCAAGCTATTTGGTACTTAATTGTTTTTCTATTAGGCTGCGTATATGAGTCCTTTCCAAAGTCAGTAGAATCTATCCAACCTTTGGGGAAAAGAAGACTTCACTGCCAGCCAGTCCAGTCCAGAGTCCTGGACTGGCCGGCCAGCAGCCCTGTTTTCTGTTCTCCCATCTCCCTTCATCTTCAGGGAAGCAGGCAGGGCCTTCTTCTCTTTCTGACAGCTTCCGTCTTAGATGTTTCTTACCAATCTCTCCTGCCGTTACTAGCAGACAGCCATTATCACTCTGAGAACTGAAGGTACCAGAGTGGGATTATAGGGGTGTGGGTAGGTGAGGGGCAGCAGTCAATGGTTCACAGAGGAAAGCCGTGGGGTGAGCAACCCTCCATCTCACTGATTTCTGATTGAATGCTAAGTGCAATTTCCCTCTACAGTCTCCCTCTAACTTTGTCAGTCTTCCTAAGAACCTGAGGATTCCCCACTGAGAGTGAATGTGGGCCACCTTTGGTCCTTAGTGTGACACAGCCTCTTGCCAGGGTTCATTGCCAAGGAGAAGATCTTGGCTAGATATGCCCTTAGTTGAATGCTCTTGCACAGGGCACAAACTGCACGGCTGTGCGTAGGTAGGGTCCCTTGTCCTATCTGCCCATTTCCTCCTGCCAGTGTAGAGATGTCATTTCTCTCATTCGCTTCTGCTTTTCAGAGTAGTTTTCCTGAAGGTCAATGAATCAGCTGCATTTTATGCACCTTCTCCTGATCCGTTTTAATCTGAAAGCTATCAAGAAAGGAAGAGTCCCTAGACACCTTGGATATACATTGTAGGGAGGATTCTTAGTTATCAGGTTCTGTTAGCTTGGGCAACCATCACAGAGTCTGCAATTTTCAAATGCTGGGGGACATAAGTCAGCTTTCAAAATGTATTATTGCCTGAATCTTCTATAAAGAGATCCTTCTATAGGACGGGATATAATAAGGGTTAGTAAAAACAGAAGAAAGACAATTCTAAGTCTTAAATAAACTGAAAGCCCTTTATTCATTATCTGTTCACCAAATATGTATTAAGTGCCCATTGTGTGCCAGCTGCTAGTATACAAAAAAGACATGAGACGTGATTCGTGCCATTATAAAAACAACATAGTAGGAAAGAGAGAGTTTAAACAAAGAATCCCACAAAAGCATATCATTAGAAGCCATTCAAGTTCTATGAATGAGCAGTACTCACTACCCTTTGAGAACACAGAGTATGGCTCATTTGTTCTGGTACCTCCAATGTCTGTTACTTAGTAGGTGCTAAATAAATATATATATAGAATCAATGGATGGATAACTACATAAAAAAAAGAATAACTGCATACCACTAGAACCATCTAAATGTACATGATTAGTGAGATACCGTTATTTCTGGGTGATTTTTTTCACCTGGGTTAAAGTTTCATGTCAATCTCAGATGATCAGATCTCTCTGTAGGTCAGATATAAATTAGGTGCTCCAGAGTCCTAGGCATGCAGCATCTCCTCACCAGACCTTGTTTGCTACTCTCTGAAATTCTTGGACTAGTAACCTGTATGTTCCTGGGAACCATGTACTGGAAATAGTCCTTCAGTAAGGAGAGTCAAAACCTGCATCAGGCATGGTGTATTTCTACCTCATTGTTTTCATAGCCTTCTTTAGGTTTTCCCCTGGGTTTATGGCATTGTGGTCATCTCTGACATTCTGATTCTACTTGTCTGGTTTGAGACTCTTTGGTTATAAAATACTGAAATACATTTAAGGAAACTAAAAAAAAGCAGGGGGGAATCATAAAGAAAGAGAGGGGATTTCATAGGAGCCAGTTTAGAAAATAGAACCTATCTCTCCTTCTCCCTTTCCCTCTCCCTTCCCCTCCCCTTTTTGCTCTCCCCCCAACCATGTCATCTGTGGACAAAAAGTTTGATATTTTCCTTCCCAATCTGTACATCTTCTAATTAATTAATTAAGCCTTATTGCATTTGCAATGCTTTCTAGTGCTATATTGAAAAGGAGACATGAGAAGGGACATCTTTGCTATGCACCTGATCTTAGTGGAAGATCTTTGAGTTTCTTACCACTGAGTAGGATGTTAGTTGTAAGTTTTTTATAGATCGTCTTTATCAAGTTGAGGAAGATATAGATTTTTTTTTTGACACATCATTTTTCTCTACCTGAAATTGTAGCTATTTCTTTCAGCATCTTCCCTTAGGCTGTTCTCAGTGGGTCAAGTGCAGAGGCCAGTTCTCACCCATTCTTGGCACTCAAAGACCCACTTATGTTCTTTAGGAGCACACCCCATAGGTCAGATGCTCTGGAGTTCCCTGCTAAATCATGAAGTCCTTTGGGACAGTCCCTCCTTCACTGCTGTCAGTCAACTCCTCCCAGAACACTTTATTATGAATAGGGCACAAGGGGAAGATTCTTCTTCTTGCTGTTGTTCTCTAGTGACTGGACGAGATGGGGATGGCCTCCAAGAGCTAGGGAGGAAGGAAACACTTTAACTGCTAAGGATTTGGAGGCAACTGAATCAGATACAAGAGTGTCTCCCAGACCTCTAGTCTCTGTGGACAGCATATGAATTAGAAGATGCACAACTTGAATGTAAAACAAAGGGCCATTTTGATACTACTAAAGAATGAATGTGTCAACCAGGAAATTAAAGAAGAATTTAAAAAATACATGGAAGCAAATGAAAATGAAAACACAATAGTTCAGAACCTTTGGGATGCAGCAAAGGTGATCCTAAAAGGGTAGTATATAACTACACAGGCCTTCCTAAAGAACAAGTCTCAAATACACAACCTAACTTTATACCCAAAGGAGCTGGAAAATGAACAGCAAAAAATCTAAATCCAGCAGGAGCCAAAAATTAATAAAGATTAGAGCAGAGATCAATGATATAGAAATAAAAAACAAAAGTAGAACAGATCAGTGAAACTAGGAGCCTGTTCTTTGAAAGAATGAATAAGATCAATAAATTCCCCAGCCAGACTTATCAAAAAGAAAAGAGAAAAGACCCAAATTAATAAAATCATGAATGAAACAGGAGAGATCACAACAAACACTGAAGAAATACAAACAATTATAAGAACATATAATGAGCAACTATATGCCAATGAATTAGGCAATCTGGAAGAAATGGATGCATTCCTAGAATCATATAAACTACCAAAACCAAAACAAGAAGAAATAGAAAACCTGAACAGATCCGTAACAGCAAAGAAAATGGAATTAGTAATCAAAAAATCTCCCAACAAACAAGACTCCAGGACCACATGGCCACCCAGAAGAATTCTCCTAAACATTTAAGGAGGAACTAATACCTATTCTTCTGAAGCTGTTTCAAAAAATAGAAATGGAAGGAAAACTTCCAAACTCATTCTATGATAGGCATTACCTTGGTCCCAAAACCAGACAAAGACCCCACTAAAAAGAAGAATTACAGATCAATATCCCTGATGAACATGGATGCAAAAATTCTCATCAAGAGACTCACTAATATGATCCACTGTACATTAAAAGGATTATTTACCATGACTGAGTGGGATTTATTCCTGGGATTCAAGGGTGATTCAACATCCACAAAGCAATCACTGTGATACACCACATTAATAAAAGAAAGAACAAGAACCATGTTTTTGACAAAATATAGCATCCTTTCCTTATAAAAACTCTCCACCATGTAGAAATAGAGGGAATATACCTTAATATCATAAAAGCATATATGAAAAACTCACAGCAAATATTATCCTCAATGGGATAGAACTGAGAGCTTTTCCCCTAAGATCGGGAATGCGGCAGGGATGTCCACTTTCACCACTGTTGTTCAACATAGTACTGAAAGTCCTAGCCTCAGCAATCAGACAACAAAAAGAAATTAAAGGCATCTAAAGTGGCAAAAAAAAGTCAATCTTCACTCTTCACAGATGACATGATACTCTATGTAGAAAACCCAAAGACTCCACCAAAATAGTGCTAGAACTCATTCAGGAATTCAGCAAAGCCACAGGATATAAAATCAATGCACAGAAGTCAGTTGCATTTCTACACACTAAAAATTAGACTGAAGAAAGAGATATCAAGGAATCGATCCCATTTACAATTGCACCAAAACCATAAGATACCTAGGAATAAACCTAACGAAAGAGGTAAAGGATCTGTACTCTGAACTTTTATGTAAGACATTGAGGAAGACACGAAAAGTAGAAAAAGAGTCTATGCTCATGGACTTGAATAACAAATACTGTTCAAATGTCTATGCTACCCAAAGCAATCTACACATTCAAAGCAATCACGATAAAAATACCATCAACATTTTTCACAGAGCTAGAACAAATAATCCCCAAATTTGTATGGAAACAGAAAAAACCTCAAATAGACAAAGTAATGTTGAAAAAGAAAACTAAAGCTGAAGGTATCACAAATCTGGACTTCAAGCTTTATTACAAAGCTATAATCATCAGACAGTATGGTACTTGCACAAAAACAGACACATTGGGACGCCTGGGTGGCTCAGTTGGTTAAGCAGCTGCCTTCGGCTCAGGTCATGATCCCGGCGTCCTGGGATCGAGTCCCATATCGGGCTCCTTGCTCGGCAGGGAGCCTGCTTCTCCCTCTGCCTCTGCCTGCCATTCTGTCTGCCTGTACTTGCTCTCTCCCCCCTCTCTCTGATAAATAAATAAAATCTTAAAAAAAAAAAAAAAACAGACACATTGATCAAAGGAACAGAATAGAGAACCCAGAAATGGATCCTCATGGTTCTATGGTCAGCTAATCTTTGACAAACCAGGAAAAATATCCAATGGAAAAAAGAGAGTCTCTTCAACAAATAGTGTTGGGAAAATTGGACAGCCATATGCAGGAGAATGAAACTAGGACATTTTCTTATACCATACACAAAAATAAATTCAAAATGGATGAAAGACCTAAAGGTGAGATAGGAATCCAACAAAATTCTAGAGGAGAACACAGGCAGCAACTTATTTGACCTCTGCCACAGCAACTTCTTGTTAGACATGTCTCCAAGGCAAGAGAAACAAAAACAAAAATGAACTATTGGGACTTCATCATGATAAAAAAAAAAAAAAATCTTTTGCGCAGCAAAGGAAACAGTCAACAAAACTAAAAGTCAGCCTACTGAATGGGAGAAGATATTTGCAAATGTCTTATCAGATAAAGGGCTAGTATCCAAAATCCTTAAAGAACTTATCAAACTCAACCCCCCCCCAAAAAAAATTCAGTCAAGAAATGGGCAGAAGACATGAACAGACATTTCTTCAAAGAAGACATACAAATGGCTAACAAACACATGAAAAAAATGCTCCACATCACTTGGCATCAGGGAAATACAATCAAAACCATAGTGAGACACCACCTGACACTCGTCAGAATGGCTAAAATTAACAAGTCAGGAATTGACAGATGTTGGCAAGGATGCAGAGAGAGAGGGGATCCTCTTGCACTGCTGATGGGAATGCAAACCAGTACAGCTAGTCTGGAAAACAGTATGGAGGTTAAAATGTTAAAAATAGAGCTACCCTATGTCCCAGCAATCACACTACTAGGTATTTATCCAAAGGATAGAATCATAACAATTCAAAGGGGCACATGTACCCTAACATTTATAGCAGTAATATCCTCAAGAGCCAAACTATGGAAAGAGCCCAGATGTCCATTGACAGATGAATGAAGAAGATGTAATACACACACACACACACACACACACACACACACACACACACACACAGGACTACTACTCAGCCATCAAAAGAATGAAATCTTGCCATTTGCAATGACATGGATGGAACTAGAGGGTATTATGCTGAGCAAAATAAGTCAATCAAAGAGAGACAAATACCATATGATTTCACTCATATGCTATTTTGTAAGAAACAAATACCATATGAGTAAAACAAAACAGATGAACATAGGGGAAGGGAGGGGAAAAAAATAAAATAAGACAAAAATAGAGAGGGAGGCAAACCATAGGGGATATTGAACTCCAGGTAACAAACTGAGGGTTGCTGGAGGAGAGGTGGGTGTGAAGATGCGGTAATTGGGTGACAGACAGTAAGGAGGACACTTGATGTAATGGGTACTGGGTGTTATATGCAACTGATGAATCACTGAATTCTACCCCTGAAACTAATACAGTATATGCTAACTAAATTGAATTGAAATAAAGATTTAAAAAAAATTTTTTTTTTAAATGGAAGTCCATTTTGAACATCCTTTTGGATGTTTTACCTGTGCCTGGTGAGCTAAAATAAACCATGGTACCTATCTCTTCCTCTAATAATCAGTAGTTATGGCCTATTTCCCTAGGAAATTTTTGATCACTGTCTCCCACACCAGAATGTAAAGGTCTCCAAGGGTCATAACTGTGTTTGTTTTGGTTCACATGGCAGTCCCTGCCCAGAACAGTGCTTGGCTGCTTGGCACATTGGAGGCCCATGGTAAATATTTGCAAAAGGTCTACATAGTTGACCTGGAAGATGGGAGGCTAAGCGGGCAGCCAGTATTGGAGGATGGGGGAGAGGCTGAGGCTGAGAGAGTATGTAGAACCAAGAGTGAAGCCAGGGTATGGGAGAATGTGGAGCAGGGTCCGAACCAGAGAAGGGGGGCCAACACTGAGCCCCAAGGCCGCTGTGGGGAGGCAAGGAATAAATGCAGAGGGTCAGGCAAAGACAGTGACGAAAGTAGGACCAGTAGGCTGAGCAGGCAAGTGAGATGGGTCAGCAATCCAGGGCTGCTGCCTAAAGCAGGTTTCTACTTGCCTGGGTGAGCAGAGCAGACTGCCTTTAATGGTCAAAGGTTAAAGAGGAGGTAGAATGTGATTAAGCAGTGGTTCTCCATCCTGGTTTTGCGGTTAAATCACTGTGGGTATTTTTTAAAATAGAAAGACACCAGGCTCCATGTCCAGAAATTGATTTTTGTTTTCATTCTAAAGGCAAGGAGAAACTACAGAAGGCTTTAAGGATGTGTGTGTGTATGTGTGTGTGTGTATGTGTGTGTGTGTGTGTGTGTGTGTGTGTGTGTGTGTGTACTTGAATAACAGATTGCAGAAACTGGTTAGCAGGGTATTAGGCATATGACTCAAGAATAGGTATTTTGCAAAAGGATCTCATGCATTTAAAATATGCAGTCGGATTGGGAACCTCTGTCCTAAAACAAAAGTCTTTAGTCTTGGCTGCACACTGTATTCATCAGGGGGACTTTAAAATCTTTTGATGTCTGGACCTCGTTCCCAGAAATTCTGATTTAATTCTTTGTGTAGGGATTTTTCAAAAACTCCTCCAGATGTTTATAATGTGCAACCAGGGTTGAGAACCACTAGGTCAGACTCTTGCCACTCTAAGTGTGGTCTGAGGACCAGCAGTGTAGACATCATCAAGGAACTTGTTAGAAAGGCAGAATAGCAAACTCCACCCCAGACCCACTGATTCAGAATCTGCATTTTAAAAAAGATTCCCTGAGTGATTATCGTGTAAAGTTTGAGAAGCATTGGTCTAGAGCAGGAATTCTCAAAGTGTGTTCCTTGAAGCAGGAACAGCAGCATCACTTGAGAACTTGTTAGAAATGCAAATTCATGGGCCGCTGAATTGGACACTCTGGCAGATGAGGTTCAGGATTTCGTTTTAACAGGCCGTCCATTGATGGTTTCAGAACCACAATCCTAAAGGGTTAAAGCAACAATTTCAGATTGCAAATCCACTAGGGAATCTGGGCAGCTGAGTATTTCAGAGAGGTTTGGGGGTTAACTCACTTCTCTAACCTCTCTGTGTAGCTTTGGCTTTCAATCCAAAAGATTTGGAATAAATAACAGTTTCTCCTCTGGGAGACCCACCTTCCTCCCATCTTGGGACACATCCGGTTAGAGCAATGGCTTGACATTTTTCTCACGATCTCTCTGATCCCCCACTCAGGATCTCTGCCAGAGGTTACACTGACGCCTGCCTGAAGGCTGACTTCCCAATGACCTTCATATTAAATAAAGAAAAGATGTGGCAGAGGGAGCAGCTGCGAGCCTCAAAGGCAAAACCCAAGAAGAACGAAGGAAGGCAAACACTATCTGCTCACAGCAAGTGGGTTTCTCCTTGACGGCTCAGATGCACAGAGCAAGACCTGGGAAAGTGAGAGAGGCCACTGCAGCTGACTAAGGAAAGAGAATTCTCCCCACAGGTGCATTTCTCTGGTTGTCCCCTCCTCATAACAATGCGCAGCCATAGGTATGACATACTATACCTAGGACAACCATAGGTTGTCTCAAAGTATCCAGAAATTCTCCTCCATCTTGTGACTAGGCCAGGTTTTTTCTAAGATTTTTTTTTTTTTTTTTTAAATTTGAGAGAGAGAGAGAGAGAGAGAGCGTGCACACAAGCAAGAGAGGGGAGGAAGAATTAGGCTCTAGGGAGCCTGACATGGGCCTCGATTCTCGATTCCAGGACCTGGAGACCACAACCAGAGCTGAAGACAGATGCCCAGTCAACTGAGCCACCCAGGCACTCCATGTGACTAAGCCAGGTTAGCAGGCAGCAGACTGTAGAAAGCATGCAGGTTTTGGCACTGGAATGGGGGGCTATCATCTCAGTAATGAAATCGAGTGGGCTTTCCCTGTTTCTTCATGGGTTTTTAAGCAGTGTGCAGAAGGTCTATAAATGCGCTTCAGGGACAGGCCAGAGGGCTGAGGGTCTACGTGGGTGTTTAATATGGTGCGAGAAGAAGTTTTATGTCCTTTTCATCCCCCTACCCTAGTAGGAGGGGGTAAGAGTCCTTTGGTGAGACAAGGCAAAGACATAGATTCTTTGCTAGCTTAAGAATGGAGTCACATTAAAGGGGGTTATATATTTCTGTGATGGCATAATTGAGATATTATTCTGAGGTTTAGCCTGGCTAGTTTTCTCCTTCCCTGTTCCAAGAAGGTAGCTGGGCTCTTTGAGTTTTCTTCCAGTAGAAAAAGTGTCCAAACTTGGAAATAGGCAAGAGAGAGTAGAACTGGGTATTATTTTAGAACAGTGCTGGACCTGACTTTCTATTTACTAATTAAGGCTATTTTACAACTATGCAGGGGTAAGGTTAACCTAGAGCTCCTTGTTGGGTAGAGATGCAAATAATTTCTGTCCAGCAGAACAGATAACCCTCAAGGTTATGGTTTGTGGCCCTGTTGGCATTTTAACCAGTTTTGAATCTGACCCAGCAACCTACTAGGTCATGTACAAGATTCTCAGTTGCTGTTTAGAGCAGTTTAGTGTTCTGCTGGTTCCCTCATAAATTGGAGTTGAATACAGTCTTCAACATGTGTTCATTTTATATTTATGCGAAGGCCGTGCCTTTTAACCTTTTGAAAATTCGATGTTCTTTCAAAACCGTTTATGTTACAGACAACTTCTTTCTCTGGCTTTTGTTTTGCCAAAGCCTAAGCTTCTTGGCAGGTTTATGCTAAGTGGGGAGGGAAAGAAGGCAGAAGCAGCAAGACAGAGTGGGGCAGACTCCCCGAGGCTGAGAAGGTTATGGGCCCACAGGTTTTAAAGTTTATGTTGACCTCTAGCCTACTCTCTCTCAAAGAGTCCTGGAAAACTAGCAGGATTTCCAGAGGAGAATGCTGACCAGGGCACCCAGGGAGCTGGATCCCAAGCAGAGCATTCCCAGCCTCCAAGGTGATCTAAGTACAGAGCGTGGCCCCTGATTAAAGCCACTAATCAAAGGGGCCATGCAAGCTTAGATAACAATCTTGAAAAGGGACCAGAGCGAGTTGAAAGACCTGAGGGTCTGTGGGGAATCTTCACACTATCCTGGAGGTATATTAAGATCTCCAATAATGACTGAGCTCAAATTTGGGGAATTTGAGACTTAGAATCACGTGTAAATAGAGCAAATTAATGTGACATTTGTCATATAACGTAGATGGTGGGATAAGATTCCTGCCTACCACCTTAGTGGGTTTGTCTTACCTATGTTCCGAACGGAAGTGACTAAAAGACCCACACACCCTCCCACAAAGGAGAGGACAGAGCAGTTAGTAGGGACGTTTCACTAGTTCCTGGGGGACCTGATCAGTCTGCTCAAATCGATCACCAATGTTGAAAAATATTCTCACCAACCGGGGCGGGGGGGCACCAGCTGGTGTGCCAAAAGGTAGGATCAATCCAATGTGTGGTCAAAATAACCCCCTAGGGTGATGTGAGAGAAGATTTAGCAGAGTCCCCTGCCCAAAATGCCAACCCTGTCACCTAAGCTTCTGAGTCAAAGCAGCTTTCTGTCAAGCCTTCAGATTTGCAGATCTCAAAACACGTGTCCCCGGAAAACCATGAACCCTCGGCCTCTACTTAGTGTTTCTCAGGTGTGTACAATGAAAACACCTGGGTCAGAATCAGCTGGGGAAACTTCATAAAAATACGTATTCTTGCGTCCTGCCCCAGACCTCTTGAATCGGCTCCCCTGGGAAAGAGAAGGGGGGAAGGGTACCTGTATTTTCAACAAGTGTCCCAGGTGATTCTGAGAGCCTCTGAATTCTGGCAGCCTCTGAGAAGGGGTGAAGGGATAGGGCAACAATTTGGCAATAAGCATGTGGGGCTGGGCTCATTGTCTTGGGTGTCAAAGGAAAGAAGATTGTCCCTTGTGCATATGTGACTGCCATGTGGTGAAAAGTTTGTGGTATCAGCTTCGATGTGGTTTTCAGGTCTTACCCCCGTGGGGTTTCAGGCCTTGCTATGCAGGGTGTGGTGGGAGCAACAAAAGCAGCCCATCACCCTGCTTTTAGAAATGCTGACTCTCGGGCCCTGCCCCAGATCTGTGGACTCAGAACTTGCATTTTAACCCATTCCCCTGTTAATTCTCTTGCGTGTTAAATTTGAAAAGCACGGCCCTAAGGCGGGTGGGGACGCTGGACGATTATTCTGGTGCGTTGTTGCAGACCTCCTTCTGGGGCCTTGCAGCTCTGCTTCTGTGTGTGGTTCTGTGGTTTAGCCAGCTGGGGCCTCCCACAGAGCAGCCAGGGCTGGCCCCCCCACCTCCACCCCGCCTGGGCCTCCTCACTCCAGGCTCTCCCCTGTGAAGGTGAGGTTAGCGGTGGGGGGTCGGGGGGGCTGCAGAGGCCCCCTCAACAGCATCCCTCTGCTTTCCTTCCAGGGCAGCTGGGAGCTGTGGCCATCTGCTCCTACAGAAGGGCCCGGTGTCTGTAGGGGCCGGCACCCAGAAGTGGCAGAACGGGGAGGTAATAAGAGAAATGGGTTAAACTGCACCCCCACCCCTTTGGTTAGAGGCTGTGTAGTCAAGGGAAACAAAGGAGAGGGGGGGGTGGTGATACCTCTCAGCCCTTTCCCTGCAGACTCCCACGGAGTGTGCTCTTTCTGACTTGGATCTTGGCCGCCCTCCCGCTCGCTGCTCAGTGCTCACCCACACGGGCCTTCCTCTTTCACAACACCTGCCAGAAGACTCGTTACTCGGCTCCCAACATGGAGCTGGCCAGGGGCCAGGGTCTGGCTGCCGACCGACTGCCTAACCACTTAGCCGGAACAATGGCCTCCTCTCCATGAGCAGCTGCCATCTCCTCTTTGGCCTGCAGGCTGCAAGGGAGCCTCCTGGCTCGTCTGGATCTGGGCATGGCTGGGGGCTGCTCTGGTGGTGGGCTTCAAAGTCTCCTTGGTTCCATTCCCTTTGGGAAGGACTCTTTCCCCTCCTCTGCCATCCTTATTCATCTCTAATTCCTTTTGTTATTATTTCTCTCCACTCCACCTCTCAATCATGGTTCCTGCCTGTACATAGGCCTGCTTCTGTACCATGCAGCTCTAACATCCCCTTTATCCCCATAGACCCTCTAGCTACTGCCCTCTTCTCTCTCCTCCAATAATACCACTCCTTGGAACAAGGAGTGTTCACATATTCTTTCCCATTCCTCCTTTCCATTTGTTCTTTTTCTCACTGCAGCTGGCCTTCTACCCACAATGCTCCACCCAAACTGTTCTTACAAAGGACCCTGCGCCCACCATGCTGTAAATCTAACAGTCGTTCCAGTCTTTACATACTTGACTTTTCAGTAGCATCTGATACAGTGACACACCCTTGGTCCTGACATGCTCCCTCCCAACTCTTGTCTCCGTGGCAGCCCAGATCCTTTGTTTCCTCTTAGCTCTTTCTTGGGTGGTTTTGTCAACTTCTCATCTGTATGATCTGTAAATGTGGCAATCTGCACTCCACTCGGGGCCTTCTTTTCTTTTCTACCTGCCTTCTCTTCCTCAAATTAGAGCCAAAACGATTTCCTCATAGAAAAGTAAAGTCATTTTTTTCTAGAGAATCTCATCGTGGACTGAGATTCATTCCTAAAGAACAAGCAGACATAAATCTTTAATTTCAAACCATAATAAGTGCTTTGAAGAAAAAAATTGAAACACAGAGTCCAGTAAAGAGCCTAATTCACACTGATTGATACTGGGGTAGGGGGTAGAGGTGGTGTCTCTGAGAAAGCGTCATTGAAGTTGAGACCCGAAGGATGATAGGGAATTGGGCAGGTGCAGGGTCTAGAGAAAAGGCAAAGACAAAGAAACAAAAAGCAGCGAAGCCTAATGGTGATGACATTCTTATCTTCAACTCAGACATCATCTTTGTCTGCTCCATACCATTTACACCTTCTGGAGATTTCCATTTGGTTATCTCTCAGGTGTCTCAAACTTATGCCCACAACAGAAGTTTGGATTTCTTTACATACACTTGTTTTCTCCCCACATATCCCCCTTTCAGTAAATGGTTTCATCTTCCATTCATTACTCAAACAGAAACTTGAGAGTTCTTATTGACTCCTCACTTTGCCTCACTTCCCAAATCTACCCCAATGGCAAGATATGTTTATTCTACCAATAAGATACTTCAAGGATCCATCCACTTGCTCCATTACCCCCCATCTGGTTTGAGCAACCATCTCCTCTCACCTAGAAGGCTGCAATGGCTTCTCAACTGCTGTCCCAACCTGTACACAGGCTACCCATTCTCCACATAGCAATGGATGTGATCTTTAAAAATTGGGCAGTGTTTACAATACTTCGACACCTTCCAACTCACTTAAAATACAAATTCTCTGACATGTTCTATGCAGTCCTATGCAATCTGACCGCTGCCCATCTTCCCAGTCTCACCTTGGGCTACTTTCCTCCACTCGCTGTGCTCCACGTGGCCTCAAGGCCACCTTTCAGTTCTGCAAAACTATCCCATTCTTGTATGCTGCTTGTTTCAGTTTAGATGATGAAGACATATATTTTTCTCAAAACCATTGAGTTTTCATTCTACAGAAAACATTCTACAGAGTGGTGGAAACTTATCTAAGCCAATCTGGAGCTTCTTGGGTATTGTCTAACTTCCAAACATTTAAGTTGTGCCAGTTTGTTGGAATGGTGAAGGCCCACTGATCTTGACTATCCTGTTTACAAGGATGTCAACTGAGACATCCTTCATCCTCCTAATTATAGGCCATGGAGACAGGCAGATCACTGTCAAGAGGAGATCCTGGGCTACTTGCCCCTTCACAAGTGGTAGTGGACTCTCACTGTGGCTTTTATGTCTCATTTGGGAGAAAGGACTTTCTGCCTGGAGACAGTGTAAGAACTCTGAGTAAGAACTATTTGTCCAGACTCACTGCATAGCCTTTTTGTAGCCAGGGTCTTGCCTTCACTTGGTCCACCCTCTGCACCCACTGGATCTTCAGGACTGATAACATTTCTTGCCTCTTCATGTCCCTCCTCCTACCTTTCCTCAGGCATCACTTCCAGTCCAGGGGAAACACTGCTCCCCTGACTCTCTGTATCACCCAAATATTTTGACTCTAAACAGAGTCCTCAGAATTCCCTAAGGGCTGTTAGGTTTTTGGAGGCCAATGCCAGAAAGTTTCATTTTTTTTTTTTTCTGTTACATCTGCCTTAAAGAAATGGGCACTAAGTACCAAGTAGCTTGGCTTGAGGGATAGACAAAGGGAGAAAAAAACAGGAAAATGAAACATCATTAAAATTTCAGGAATATTATTGTACCCATTGTTTCAATGCCTACCTTCCCCACTTTATTAGTTAGGGTTCTCCAGAGAAACAGCACCAATAGGAGACAGATGAGAGAAAGAGGTTTTAAGGAATTCTCTCACACAATGGTGGGAATTAACAAGAAATCTACATGGCAGGCTGAAGACTCAGGGAAGAAGAGTTGATGTTACAGTCAAGCCCAAAGATAGAATTCCTTCCTTCTGGGGGTTCTCAGTCTTTTTTCTTGAGATGTTCAACTGATTAGATGGTCAGGGAGGGGGAGAGATTAACATTTTCTTTGTTAGTGGCTGAAACACCTGCTTTTCTGCTTCTGCTTTGTGGGTGATTCTACAGCATCTTCACTCCATGGTGGGGTAGAGGTAATGGAAAACCTAGGAATCCCCCAGCCCACCTGATTATGGTAGCCACTGTAGCTGTGGAATCCCCAGAAGGCCAGCCAGTCAATTGTCATGTTCTGACCCTGCTCCTGAAGCTCAGATGCCCAGGGACACAGGAATACAGTTGTGTCTTCCAGCTGTGTCTTTGGAGCTACAGCTATATAAGTGAAACTCGCATCCTTAGATGACTTCTATGCAAAGTGGAGTATTATTTATATAGCACTCAATATCTAGTCCAGAGAATAAGGGGTTGATTAAGTGGGAGTTGAGGGCCAGTATTTTAACAAACTCTGGAAGCAAAAATGGGAATTGAAGAAGTAGTTCATAAGAGTTATTGGGATCCATTTACAAATCACATGAGTCTCTTCCAGGTCCACTCTCCTTTGAGTGCCTTAACTTAAATCCTAAGGAGCTACACAAATTCTGTTTATGTTACAGGTTATATAACCAAATAATAAGAATCAGTCAATTCTGATTTTTCAATTTCACTCAGCATCTCCCTAACCCTGCCTACCTGATAGTGAAATGTACTGACAAGACCAGTCAAACACCGTGATGTCAAGAACACAAGCAAGTATGGTATGAATGAAAAGGTCATAAGTATTCTGTGAGTTCTTTTTTTTTTTTTTAATATTTTATTTATTTATTTGTCAGAGAGAGAGGAGCAAGAGCGAGCACAGGAAGACAGAGTGGCAGGCAGAGGCAGAGGGAGAAGCAGGCTCCCTGCCAAGCAAGGAGCCCAATATGGGACTGGATCCCAGGACGCTGGGATCATGACCTGAGCTGAAGGCAGCTGCTTAACCAACTGAGCCACCCAGGTGTCCCTATTCTGTGAGTTCTTAAGGAAACAGGTCTAATGAGATGATTAGTAACTTCATTACTCCTTCTCTAAGGAACCAGGCTGAACCATTTTTTAAAGTGTGTGTGGGGTATGTGTGTGTATGTGCATTTGGTGTGTGTGTGTGTGTGTGTGTGTGTGTGTGTATGTGTTTTCCTGAAAGTTCCAGGAATTGGAAAGAATTGAACTAGACAGATTTTAAATATTCGCAGATTGTTGGGTCAAAGTGGTTTCTCTTTTGACCTTTTAAGGGGC
Organism: Mustela nivalis; assembly: GCF_964662115.1. Lineage (NCBI taxonomy): Eukaryota > Metazoa > Chordata > Mammalia > Carnivora > Mustelidae > Mustela > Mustela nivalis. Next base: position 57,648,692 of record NC_139027.1, read on the forward strand.
AGTGAGCACATTTGTGTTCTATCCCATTAAAAACTAAGCAAGTCACTCTCCTCTTTCACTTTCCCCTCCAGAATTCTGAAGACTAAATCTAGGTTCTGTGAAATAGTGTAGACTAGTATTGAGGTCAGATATTTATTTCCTGGATGTAGGTAGATACTAAACTATTGAATTGCCCCATTTTTAAGGTAAATAGCCTATACAACTTAAAGAACAATTTGACCACCAGTAGTATATTCTAACTTATAAAAACGACAATAATAAATAACAAAAGCATATGAAAGCTGCAAATCTATTAGATAAGAAATTACTGAAATAGTCTAGAAAATAAAATATGACCCAAACTATATAATTTGTATAAATGGCATTTTTTACATTTTCAAGTGATAAGGCAAATAACAGATAAACTAACTAGATCTTTTATATAGAATGGGGATTTTAATTTGTTTCCCTAAGTTTGTAGCAAGCACATTAATTCCTAGTTGATGTCTTTCTATTCACAAATGGAGGATGTGTGATAATGCATCACATCACATTTATTCTGGCTCTGCTCTAAAGAATGAATATGATTAATTCTTTAAAATCGTTCTTTTTGGAAGTTCTAATATTGGAAAGAATGGTTTTCTGTCTCAAACCACTCAATAAGAGTTAATAAGAAAAGAAAGAATGCTATGGGATGAGATTGGTAGTGACCAGCTTGCTGGGGACTCCTACAAGGATCCCATTATCTGTGGGTAATAAAAGAAATGTGGAACTAAGTAATAGTCTACTATTTGAAAATACTTTATTTTGGTCATAAATGGCTTTCCCTATCCTTCTGTGTCAACATATGAAAAATTTTGGAAAATGATTTTTTTTCACGCCAGCAAATTGAGTTATTTTTTTTTTAATCAGTTAAATTCCTAATTGTTAGAACAGTACTGGCCCAAATTAAAATGTAATACTCCCAAATAATACATTATATATTAATAAAAATAATTTTAAAAATATAATACCCATAGTTTTCAGTTTTCATCCACTTAGAGAAACAATGGATAATGAAAACCAGTCTCAAAGGAAAAAAGAAAACAATATGAAAGCCCCATTCAACATGGAGGCAAGTCATCTGGAATTGGGTTGTGTTCATTTTGGGTGGGCACCTCTTCCAAATGCTCTCTCTCCATCTCCTTTTGGACTCCATAACTTCACTGGAAACTGAGAAAAAGTGGGGATTCTGCACACAGGACAGATACTGGAAGGATCTATAGCACCAAATGTAGGTTAACTACTGCTTCTGTCTTCCACTGAAACAACTGAAGTCTATTTCCCAATGTCCTTTTTTGAAAATAAATAAATAAATAAAATAAAATGATGAGATGCAAGGAACACCAACCAGATGCCAAATTCATTTAGACAATAAGTCTGAGATTGGTAAAAAGTCCTGCTCTTGGGACGCCTGGGTGGCTCAGTTGGTTAAGCAGCTGCCTTTAGCTCAGGTCATGATCCCAGCGTCCTGGGATCGAGTCCCACATCGGGCTCCTTGCTCGGCAGGGAGCCTGCTTCTCCCTCTGCCTCTGCCTGCCATTCTGTCTGCCTGTGCTCGCTCTCTCCCCCTCTGTCTCTCTGATAAATAAATAAAATATTAAAAAAAAAAAGTCCTGCTCTTCTCTCCTACATTTGCCCTACCCCCGTAAATGACTCACTCAGATCCACACTGGGCCCAGTCAAAGAGGAGGCAGTCAAGGGTTCAAAGTGACTAAGCACTTTAGGAAATTAGCACTCTGGTTTCTCAAATGGTGAATCTGATTATATTTTCAAATCTCGAGCCCCGCCTCACTGTGGCACACCCCCTCCCCCCCAGAGCTGGTATGGAGCAGACACGAAATCCTCCCCAGCTTGAAAAGGACTTTGAGAGACTAATTGTCTATGGACATGAATGGTTACAGTCACAGGGCTCTCGAAACTGGAATGCAGCTTATGAAGAAGAGCGTTATTATTCCAAAACCCACACTCGGCAGACAAAGTGGAACTTCTCCAATAGCTGGTGTGCTGCTCAGTTGTTTACCTCTGGGCTACGTTTCCAAAGGCAGCTTATTTTCCAAGTCTCACTGGCTACAGGAAGAGAAAGCAAGGGTACGAGTTACAAAGAGGTATTTGATTTTAGGCACCACCTGGTTTTGTAGGATATCAACGTTCACCGGAGCTCAGAGAGGTTCCTCGGGTTGTTCCGGCCCTGGGCTCTGAGCTTCCTGGCTCCATGTAGAGGCAAGTTTGCCCTGCAGGCCTCAGAAAATACGGGCCTACCAGCTTCAGATCTCCTGCCCTGTCCCATGACTCCAGGACCAGTCTCAACCAGACCGATTAGAAAGTGGCAAGGTCTGATTCTCAAACGTTTTTTGGGACCCTGAGCTCAAACCCTCCAACTCAGGGCAAGTTCTCCATTTCATAAAGGAGTTTAAGGGACGTCTTTCTTTTCTCTGTCCTTTATTGAGGGCCCTATCTCGACATCCAGGACTTGGAAAAAGGCCTTCTGCAGACCCTCTTTGAAACAAGCGAAACCCTGGTGGTGTCTTGGATGTTTCAGGTCCCTGAACTGGGCCAACAAGTTAGTTCTAGCTGCTGCCCTCACTGCACACAGGTATTTAGGTACCCTCTTCGTGACAATACAATTAAATGCAGGCATTCAAACAGGAAATTTACATTTTTCACATTCTTTAGCCAGAGCTGAAGGCTTAGTTTCAATTAGGAATCCGTGCAACATGAATGTTCTTCGTATTTTTTCCTGCATTGGAAACAATGTTCTCTCTCCATCTTCTTCATCCCCAGGAGTGACAATAGTCTAACTTCCAAAACCTGCCCTGGAAGCTCGTTGTCTCTTCATCTGGTAACAGCTCTGAAAGAACTAGAACATGGCACAGGGTTTACAGGATCAGCCTTTGGCTTTAGAAACCACTTTCAAATGTCCAGGCTATTCCATCATTTAAAGGGTAAGTCTCAAGGAGGACAAGTCAAGGAGAAAAGAGAAGAACCAGGACAGTTTGGTATCCAAAAGGCCAAGAACAGTGATTAGCTCCATGCAAAGTGGACAGGTAAGATAGCAAAGTGGACAGGGTCATGAAGGAATTGACTCTTTCTAGAAGCTTTGTTGTGACGGAGCTGGACAGTGGCAGGCTGGCTGGGGAAAGAGTGTGGGTTTTTTTTGTTGTTGTTGTTGTTTTTTAGAGAGAAAGGGAAGAGATCACAGGGAGAGAGGAAGGGAAGCAGGCCCCCTGCTGAGCAGAGAGCCCAATGTGGGACTCGATCCCAGGACCCTGAGATCATGACCTGAGCTGAAGGCAGCAGCTCAACCCACTGAGCCACCCAGGTGCCCCAAGAGTGTGTTATTTTAAGAAGAGAGAGACATGACCATGTTTCTAGGCTGCTGGGAAGGGATCAGAAATGGGGAGAAGAAGGAGAAAGGAGAGAGCAAAAGGCCAGAGTCCCAAAGGAGGCTCTATACAGGAGGAAATCCAGCTCTTCCCTTGAAAGTGAAGGAGAGGGCTGGATGTGATGGCCAGAGAGCTGAAGTTCTGAGGGTGGGAGTTGAAGGAGTTCATAAAATAGAAGCTGCTATGGACTGAATATTTGTGTCCCCACAAAAGTCATATGTTGGGGCACCTGAGTGGCTCAGTTGTTAAGCATCTGCCTTCAGCTCAGGTCATGATCCCAGGGTCCTGGGGTCGAGCCCCTCATTGGGCTTCCTGCTCAGCAGGAAGACTGCTTCTTCCCTTTGATCCCTCCTGCTTGTGTTCCTTTTCTCGCTGTGTCTTCTCTCTCTGTCAAATAAATAAATTAAATATCTTTTAAAAAGTCATATGTTGAAGCTCTAATCCCAAATGCTATGGTATTAGGAGGTGGGGCCTTTGGAGGAGGGGGTAATTAGGCTTTGATGAGCTTATGAATGTGTAGCCCCTATGATGGAATTAGTGCCTTCATAAGAAGAAAAGACCAGAGCTCTCCCTCTGTCTACCATGTGAGGACATGGCAAGAAGGCAGCCATTTGCAAACCAGGAAGAGGGCTCTCACCAGACACTGAATTTGCAAACACTTGATCGTGGACTTCCCAACCTCCACAACTGTGAGAAATCTATTGTTGTTTAAGTCACCTAGTTGAAGGTATTTTGTTATAGCAGCCTGAGCTAAAACAGAAGACTTAGTCATTTGCTAAGAGGAGGGTGGCCATGGCTGGGGAGAGGATAGGGGTGCTGTGGTGAAGGTATAAGATAGCAGTTGGGAGAACAAGGGAGGAAAGGATGTTGACCAAGGGTGGCCATGCTGAGGATCCAGCTGAGGTCAGAGGAGAGACCGCAAGAGTATGAATTCCTTCTGTTGCCTTCAGGACCCCTCATGTAGGAAGACAGACAGAAAATAGGTCTATCCACAGGAAAGGATTGCAGGACTGACATAGCAGAAGGTAGGGAACAAGGAGGTAGAGGTTGCTGACAAGAGAGTGACCAAAGGATTGTACCCTGGGATTCAGCCATGATGTCAGTGATGAGCTAGGAGACCAGAGTAGAGATGAACAGCCAATAGACTGGGAGAAAGAGGGTGATGGAGCTAAAAGACAAAGGGATGGTGTGATTATACACACACACACACACACACACACACACACACACACGTACATACATATGTAATTAGATAGGGATAACAAAGGTAGAACAGGTGTCAGTTGCTAAAGTGGGGTGGGGGTGAAGTTTTAGATAAGATGTTATCAACTAATGCTTCTAGAAGATTAACCTTTTTCTGAAAGTAAGTAGAAGTAAGCATTGCCCTCAGAAGGCTAAGGTAAGAGACCCGATTGGGACGCATGCTGCTATTTTCTTCCTGTGCCCATTTATTATTAATAGACATTAATTATTGAACAACCACTATTAATGGACAACCACTCTTTCCTGCTAAACTCAAAATTCTTGTCAACATGGATTCCTATAGCCCCTGCCCATTAACTGGAATTGGTCCATGAGATGGAAACTGCTTTCAGTCTGGGTCCAGATGAAAAGTAATAAGACTGGACTAGGTTTTTGTGTTGGGTGTTTTTTGTTTGTTTGTTTGTTTGTTTGTTTTTATATAAATTCAAGTTAGTTAACATACAGTGCAGCAGTGGTTTCAGGAGCAAATTCCAGTGATTCATCACCCACATGCAACACCCAGTGCTCTTCCCAACCGGTTGAGCTAGGTTTTTAACAGCGGGGATGAAGTGATGGGAATGAGGAGGAGACCCAAAAGAAGGAGTAAGAACATCACATGACCCAGCCTCAGCTGACAGGTTCACAGAGCCTGACGGTCAAGGATGTCTCTAGGAATGACCCCAGAATGCAGAATCGCCCTGGAAACACCCATAAGTCCAGTTTCTGCTGAAGCCCAGAGCTCACTAGGACTAGTCCTAGTTGTCCCAGATGGAAATCCCATGCCAGGAAGCCTTGGCTAGCTTCCAGAGGTGGAGGAGGAGGCAAATCACAGATCTCATGACTGAGCGATCTTCCACATTGGAATAGATGAGTGTCTCTGGCCCAAGCTTGGTAGAAGTTCGTGGGAGGACACAGTTAACTCCCTCTAGTCACTCTGGGGCTTAGAGTCCTAAAAGTTAGACCCCGCCTGAGGCTATAAGAAAACAGAAACTGCTTTGGGCTCATCTCTGAGAAATATCTTCCATTTTCTTCTTCTCTTCCTCTGGGTGGAAGCCTCCTTTCTTCCTCTCTGCTAGAACTCCCTGGTTTTATACCTTTGTTTTCCTTAGCCACAGCGAAATCCATCCTGATTACACAATCTGGGTAACGTGATGACCATGAGTGAGACTACTCCATCCCATTCAACCCTGGGGTGAGCAGACATTCATATAAAGAGTTAACTATATTAATCCCTGATTTGTCACCACAACTTCCTGTAGATGTTATTCATATCAAACAGAGTAAGTCATCCATCAGCATCCTGGTCTCCACTTGTTTAGGGTTTTTTATTGTTACGTAATGAAATGGCCCCCCGGGGCCAGTTTTTGCCATTTGTCTCTCTTTTGGGGTTCGTTTCCCCTTAGGCACTTACCGGAAGAACGAAGAGCTGGAGATAGGGCATCCTCTCTGAGTTCAATGATCCCAAAGGGACTGGTATTTAACCAAAAGCTACAATCTGTAACACCAAAGGCTTACTGAAAGAGTTAACAAGGACAGCCCAACAGTGAGATTGTGTGTGTGTGTGTGTGTGTGTGTGTGTGTGCGCGCGCGCGCGCGCAAGTGCATGCACATACACGCGACACCAGGGCAGAAGGAGACAAGGAGAGAGAACACAATGTTCTTGTGTGGGCAGGAGGAGGTGTGACTTGAAATACCTCTGAGCAGACACACATGTGGCAGGTTTGAATCCTGAGAGTAACGCGTGATCCCTGTTACCATCGCCCTGGCATTTCCTCAAGGCCGTGCTGTATTAGCATCCAGCCACCCACACTTCTTTTCTGTGTCCTCTCCTAACATAATTAGTAAAAGATTAAGTTTTCCTGGGAAAGTGGCAGAATCTCTTCAGGTGCAGTCTCTTTTGGCTAGGTCCAAAAATAGTGTCCCTGTCATTTCAGATAGCAGTAGGAATCCTGTAATTGATTTACAAACCTGACAACACCCAAGGCAGATGCAAGCTTCCTAAAGCTGAAGGCAACATTCCAAACAAGGCTTTAATGGCTACCCTGGAGGCTCCTGCCCTGTTCCCCTTTAGTTTAACAAAAGGATCTTTCCTTAGCTGCTAGGCATTAATTGAGCACCTATTGATGATTAGGAAGGACACCCAGATGAAGACAAGCTGGGTGTTATATGCAACTGATGAATCACTGAACTCTGCCTCTGAAACTAATAATACACTGTATGTTAATTAATTGAATTTAAATAAAATCTTAAAAAAAAAAAAAAGACAAGTTGACCTTAGTAAATTTACAGATCTTAGTTTACAGACTGGTTAGGGAGGCAACATTAATGCACCTAGGGCTGTAGGTAGCTGCTCTACAGAGATTGAATGTTTGTGTCCCCCTAAAATTCATATACTGAAAATTCCTCGTGTGACAGCAACCAGAGGTGGGTACTTTTGGAAGGTGATTTGGTCAAGAGGGTGGAGCCCTCAAGAATAGGATGAGTGGAATGCCGGGGTGACTCAGTCATGAAGCCTTCGCTCAGGTCATGATCCCAGGGTGCTGGGATCAAGCCTGGCACTGGGCTCCCAGCTTGGTGGGGGGCCTGCTTCTCCTTCTCCCACACCCCCAGTTTGTGTTCCCTCTCTTGCTGTGTCTCTCTCTGTCACATAAATAAATAAAATCTTTAAAAAAAAAAAAAAAAAAGGATGAGTGCCATTACACAAGAGACCCCAGAGAGCTCTCTCATCCCGTCCTGCCATGTGAAGACACAGTGAGAAGATGGCCCTGTAGGAAGTGGGGCCTCAGCAGACCCTGAATCTGCCAGCATCTTGATCTTGGACTTTGAGCCTCCAGAACTCTAAGAAATAAATTCCTATTGTTCATAAGCCACCCAGTTTATGGTATTGGTATAGCAGCCTGAAGGGACTAAGACAGCCCCTCTGTGACTCTACCAACAATTAGCAGCAAGTGTACAAGATATGCTAAAAGGAAATCTGCGAGGCCCAGAATAAGAAGAAACATTTTCCTGACATGAGCTATGAACAATTCAATGAATTGTTTAAGTTTTCAAAAACCAAAGTTTTTTGATCATTAAACTAATCACTGTTCAATTTGGAAAATACAGGTTGGGATGCCTGGGTGGCTCAGTTAAGCGTCTGCCTTCAGCTCGGGTCTTGATCTCAGGGTCCTGCTTCTCCCTCTGCCTGCTGCTTGCTTCTCCCTGCTTGTGCTCTCTTTCTCTCACTCTTACAAATAAATAAATAAAATCTTGAAAGGAGGGAGGGAAGAAGGAAGGAAGGAAGGAAATAGAGGTTAAAAAAATTTCAACTCATTAATTCTCCCATGACCCAAAGGTAACTGTTGGACTCCTGCAGCCTAGGCCCTATCCTATTCCTCCTCTTCCCTTTGTCCTACTCTGGTTTGATCTACTTCACATCTGCGAAGTATCTTCCTTGGATTTTATGTCACAACATGTTTCTACTGCTAAAGCAAGTTCAAAAACTACTGCTAACAACCTGGGCAAGGTGGCTCTCCTGGAGTCCATCTTTCTTATCTTCACTCTCCTTCTGATTAGCCTCCCGTAGCACCTCCTTGGCTCGGCCATTCAGAGCCCTCTGCTTCTGGCTTCAGTCTGCCTTTGCACCCTGGTTTCCCATCACCCCCCTGTAAGACCCTGTTTCTAGAATACAAGATGTATGACACTACTCCCATGTTTTGCTCACATCTTTCCACCACACTGTGGGCCCAAGTCTTCTATTCAAATGTCTGCATTCAAATTCTGCAACCTGAATTTGTCTAGCTTTACTGGCCTATGAGTCATAGCAACAGCAGCTCTCCTACAGTGCTCCGCCTGAGTAATGTAAGCCTAGGAGGCCCCTCAAAGTCACACCCAGAAATTTCACCCCAGGCAGTGTTTGACTCACAATATGCCACAAACAGGTGATCTCTGCAATATTCTTCCTTTCTCGCTCTAGCCACCCTTATACCCCACATTTATACTTGCAGCTGAGGCCACCACTCCTGTCCAAGCCCTCTGTAAACACCGTACTGTCTTTCCTTCTGGTGAACCCAAGGCTCAGTCCTCAAGAACTGTAGCCTCTGGAGTCCTCAAGGTACAGAGGCGTGGCCAGCCTCCATCCTCTGGATGGCAGAGGACACTACTCTCCGTGACTCAGATCCTTCCTGAACACTGCTCTTTGGACATCTGCCCTCTTTCCAAAGGCTCAGACGGAGTTCTTCCAATTCTCTTGCCCTGAGTCCCACAGAAGCAGTCTTAAAAATTTGCTCATGCAGATGGATACCCAAGAGTTATTTGCCCAGCTGGCTTGTCAGAGGTGCTCAGAGAGCGTCTAATCTTGCTGGTGGAAAGAGTGTAGGTTCAAACCAGGAATCTCACCACATTCTCTTTAAGAACCTCGGACTCAGCACCAATCTTCATAAAGTTTTTTCTATCTCAGGCTAAACAAACTTACAGGCCTCTGTAGCAATCATGGTTGTACCATTAATTTGGTAATTCATCATGTGTTTCCTGTGACAACTCTCTTCTTCCTTCCTTAAATTGGTGTCAAAAATTTTATTGTACTAGAAAAAAAATGTATTTTAAAGGAATATCTTTCTGAATCTGAGGATACTGTGCAAAAAAAAAAAAAAAAAAAAGGAAAATCAAGAAAGACAATCCCCTTCCCTATCAGTGCTTAAGAACTTTGGTATAGCTTAAATAATCAAAAAGTATCTGTGTTTTGGGGCGCCTGGTTGGCTCAGTGGGTTAAAGCCTCTGCTTTCAGCTCAGGTCATGATCCCAGGGTCCTGGGATCGAGCCCCGCATCGGGCTCTCTGCTCCTCGGAGAGCCTGCTTCCTCCTCTCTCTCTGTCTGCCTCTCTGCCTGCTTGTGATCTCTGTCTGTCAAATAAATAAATAAGTCTTAAAAAAAAAAAGTATCTGTGTTTCATGTTTATGTCTTACTTCATCACTGATGTAAGGACCATGGTTTTTACTACTTTGTATTTATAACCCTGGCTGATATTCAGTAGCCCCTCAGATACTAGTTGGTTCTTTTATTCTGAGGAGGTTTATTTTATTTTTTTTAATTAAAAAAAATATTTTATTTATTTATTTATTTTAAAGATTTTATTTATTTTTTCATTCTGAGGGAGTTTAAAGTCATTATTTGTACCTTAAAGTAGCAGGGGGTAAAGACAAGACAAAGTAAAACAGGACAGAAGAAATCATACAAAATAAAAATTTCCAGAAAGACTAACCAACCACAGAAGAAAGTTTACTTTATCATTTTGGTGATGGGATAGAAGATCCCTAAAGAAATCTCCCATGTTATAGGCATTGCTTTAAATGTACATAGTGAGTATCTCATTCCCCCATTCCACAGACACTTATTAAGGACTTACTATGTATTAAACAGACTTCTAACAAGACAGACAATGTCCCTGCCCTCCAGAAACATCCAGTTTGATGTAGAGACGCAGAGACTAAAACAGATCATTTCAGACTATGATAAATATCATGAAGGTATTAGAGTGGGGAGTAAAGCTGTATCTCCTTTGTGCTAAATGGTCAAGGAACCTCTGAGGAGGTTATATTTGGACTGAAACCAATAGGCACCAATTACATGCAGTCCCACAGGTTGTGCACTGCACATGAACCACATTTACATGGACAAGAGTCATACCCCTAGGGTTGTGTGGTGCAGTAGTTCAGAATGTTCCAGGCATGTGTAAGTCAATTCACTTGTATAATTAATTTACTTAGCTAAAGTAGATTTGCATATCCATCAACATGCACTTAGTCCATCTGGCTACAGTGGCAATCATATCAACCATGTGGTATTCAGACAAGTCAGGAAAATGACCCTCAGCAAATTGCAGGCTATAGTCGATTGTTCAGCTTATGACTATATGTTCTCCACTTCTGGAGACATGGGAGATGAGCCTAGAAACAGACAGACTTTAAGTGAGAGAAGCTTAAGATTATTTTTGGAACCAATCCACTGTCTACTCCTCTAGTCATAATGCCAGCAAAAGGAAATATGAGTAATTGCTGTCCAAGCTTAAAGCTGGTTTTCATGGTGAGAAATCCTCCTGCTTCAGGAATGATCAAATGTGGGGTTTTGGAAATAGCTTTTATAATTACAGACTATACTATTAAAGGCATGCCACTCAATTAACCATTTGCTGCATGGCGTGATGATACTCTATAATGACAGGTTAATGGATTCCATGCTTAATAAAAAGAGACCATTAAACTTCTAGTAAAGACAACTCTAACTCTTTGCTGGCCACAGATCCCCTGTTAAAATGTCCTGAAAAGCAGATGTATAAAAACCCTTTAAGATCCCAAACTGGTTTAATAGGTTTCACAGAAGTTGTTCAAAGGTAGCTTTCTCATCAATTTAGGAACGGAGGCTTAAATAGAGGTCACATGTTGACCTCAGTTCATTCCAAAAGCGAGACATCCAGGAACTGACCCCCTATTCCCTGAATATCTCAGCTGATTCTACTTCCTCTCCAAACTGTGCTAATCAGTGTTTGAATCTGTCCAAGTCAGTTCTGAAAAGGAAGTTCCAGTCGCTTCCCGTCCCCCACCACCCTCCAAGTCTGGCACGTAGAACCCAACAGGAGTCCAAGGGGGAGGGGAGTTGGCAGAAACACAGGGCAGGATGGGGCAAAAGTAGTGTTCCTGGGAAGGTGCTAAAAATAGAAAGTCATGCCTAAACAGGGGAAGGGAAAATGCCCGCCAGGTTTGGCAGGTGCCATTACACAGGGACTTTCAATTGTTGGAAGCAGGATGGAGGTATCCATCCACCAGTACCAGGTAGAGCAAGGTTATTCTGGGATATCCAATTTAAAATAGGTGGAAAGATGGGTCAAGATGCAAAACCTAAACAATGAGGTTGAGGGACAAACCATGGGTTACAGATAGCTACCCAAAGCATGCTTTGCAAAGTCACTGTGCATATGAATCACCTGGAATCTGGCTAAAAATGCAGATTCTGAATCAGTAGGTCTGGGGATCTGCATTTCCACTGAGCTCTCAAGTGATACTGATGCTGCTGGTTCATGCACCATACTTTATTCATTTTTTAAAAAATTTCAGAGGTTTTATTTATTTGACAGAGAGACACAGCAAGAGAGGGAAAAGAAGCAAGGGGAGTGGGTGAGGGAGAAGCAGGCTTCCTGCCAACCAGAGAGCCCGATGCGAGGCTTGATCCCAGGACCCCAGGATCATGACCTGAGCCGAAGGCAGACACTTAACGACTGAGCCACCCACGGGCCCCCAAGAGGCTAACATGCTGGGCAAGGTCCTTCCCCCTTTTCTTACTAACCATCACAGGACCAAGAGAAATGGGTACTGGTACTCTAGATTAGGCAATAATACCACTACTGCCCAGTAACAGTGCTGACATTAGCCCACGGATTGGGAGCAGTCTAAGCCCTCCATTCATTCCAGGGTGGGGACTAAGCAACTGGCTGCTAGATGGGGCCCAGAGCAGAAAATGCCTGAATCAATGGGTATAAGAAAATTAATTGGAAACAAAGATGGCATATCATATCTGGCAAATTAAAAAGGGAGGTTTCCAATCTGTGTCCTTTTTTAACACCTCAGGAAAGGGACTCTCATCACTCCCCCGAGGTCAGGGCTCTGAGTGAGGTCCCCCTGCAGCGTGGAAGTTGGAGTTCATTGAACAAACACTGAGCCGGGCCAGAGCGTGGGGTTTATGGGTTACTGCTCTCACGCGAGCCTTCTAGGAAAATGGAAAAGGAAGATCTCCTCCCCGGCCACGTTTCCGGGCTCTAACTTGGGTGCTGTGATCGTGAGTTTAGTGTGTCAGCTTGGCTAGAGGGTAGTGCCCAGCTGTTCCATTAAACACTAGTCTAGGTGTTGCTGTATTTTGTAATGTGGTTAACATTACAGTCAGCTGGCTGTAAATAAAGGAAATGATTCTTGATCCTCTGGGTGGGCCTCATCCAATCACTTGACAGGCCTTAAAAGCAGAACTGAAGTTTCCCTGAAGAAGTCGAGATTCCACCTGTTAAGTACAGTTTTGGCTTCTGCTGCAGAATTTCCAGCCTGCTGGCCTGCCCTACAGATTGCAGACTTGCCAGGCCCCACAATCGTGTACACTGGTTCCTTGCAACAAGTCTTGTTAGAGATACAGTCAATCCTCATTACTCACAGATCCTATCTTTGTGAATTTGCCTGCTTTGTAACCCCCAAATCCGTACTGACAGAGCTTCTGCAGTCATTCACAGACATGAGCAGAGTGACAAAAAATTTAAGGCACCTAATGCACGTTTCCAGCTGAGGCATGTTTCCAGTGACTCTGCCTTCCTGTTTAGCTCCCATGCTGCAAAGAAGTGTTTCCTTCTCTATTCAGTCATGACTTTCATCTTTTTGTGCTTCTTTGTGTTGATTACGCTGTTTAAAAGAGCGCCTAAGCATAGTCCTACTAAAGTGCTGTCTTGTATTCTTAACACCAGGAGGTTGTGAGGTGCCTTTCGAGAATGTACACATATTAGATGAGCTTCATTTAGGTGTTAAGCTGTGGTGTTGTCAGCTGTGAGTTCAGTGGTCATTAATGTACAATATCTATTGAATTAGGTGTCTTTAAAAAGAAACGCAGATAAAATGAGGTCATCTTTTGCTGATGCAATGTCGTGACCAGGGGCTCAAAGGAACCTAACTCTTGTGTTTCTCCCGGGAGCAATGGCTGAGTATTTGCTCATTCAGTGTTTGTGGTGACTTGCTGGAGCATTACTGTGAAGAATAACAGACTGTGTATGTGGAACAAGAAATCCTGTTTCTCTGGACACACCTCACTGGTATAGATGCGGCACCCCTCTCTCCCTCAGGGCTGACAGTGCGGCCCGGACAGTGTGGGTCTTCTGACCCCTGACAAGATTCTGTAGACTGAGGAAAGGGGCCCATGTATGAAACATCTAGTGGATGTTAATAATCCCTTGTTTTTTTTTTTAATATTTTATTTTATTTATTTGACAGAGAGAGAGAGAGAGATCACAAGTAGGTAGAGAGGCAAGCAGGGAGAGAGGGGGAAGCAGGCTCCCTGCTGAGCAGAGAGCCCGATGCTGGGCTCCATCCCAGGACCCCAAGATCGTGACCTGAGCTGAAGGCAGAGGCTTAACCCTCTGAACCACCCCAGTTGCCCCATTAATAATCCCTTGTTAAGAGCACAGTTTGTCTCTTATCAGTTCATATTTAGGAACACCGAGTATATGCAGGCCCTGTGATTCCCTGTTACTCCATCTCCCTGATACAGTATGAAGCAAGCACGACTAGGTAATAACTGGAATACAGTTCAGCATTTTTAATGTAATTTGGATGATGAGCCCCGAATTACTTTTCCAATGTAAACCAATCAAGTATATTCCAGTTGGAGTGCCTTTACCAAAAATAAACTTCTTTATGAATGTATAAAAAGATAATTAGACTGTCTCCACATGTCTCCACCGTGTTGGGCCTATTCCCAAAGGCGGAGAGAAGCCAGTATGTCTCAGGGTAAAATGAGGGCACCCACTCTGTGACCCCACTGCCCTTCCTCTCCCCACTTCCGTGGTCAATTTTAGTTGTCTCAGAGGCCGTGTTTATGATCCATCTTGCCAGCCCATGGCTCCAGGCTCCATTCCTCATTCTAAATTTGTCATCTTCCGTGTTGCACTGCCTGTCACAGGAGGGACTAGCAAAGAGGAGTAATGTCTGAGGTCAAATCCCGCCCTGCTCCTGGAACACTGCACAAGCTCACACCCTCTGTGGTGTGGGTCAGCGACACCAGCTCTGCGGGCCTTCCCCTGTGTGCCCACTGACACCTGAATGAGGCTCAAAAAGACTTACAAATCTCTTTTTTACCTCAAGAACATGTCCCAGCTAAGACCAAGCACCATGCATCCATCACTATTGATCCAGAAATAAACTGCTGTCTGGACAAAAAGAGTAAAAGCTTCTTTCATGCACAGCTTCAAGGAAATCAGAACACCATTCATTTCTTAGACTGTCCACAATGTATTTCCAGCGTCAGAAAGTATTCAATATAATGTGTGTGTGTGTATACTGTATATAACAATATCAACTGATATACTAAATAAGAATGATAGACTAAATAAAATTAAAATCAGTGGAAAATGTGTACCCCCATAAAAATTTTGGAAATATATATGTAGTAAACAAACTGAGTCAGATAATTTCAACTCAGAAGAAAATGTCTACATGAAACGGGATTAACTCTTATGAAGTTTGGCTTATAAGGTCCACCTCTCCGACGGCTTTTTGTCCCACCTCTACACATCCTACTGACCACCTCCCCCTACCCCACATCAGGCACAGGTGCCCCCTTCCCTGCTCACAGCTGGTCACTCCCTTTGAGAGGATTCAATTAGGTCAGGGGTCAGAAACTACAGCCCACAGGCCGAATGCAGCTCAATTCCTATATTTGTAAGTGAAATTTTATAGGAACCCAGCTGTGCTCATTTGTCATGTACCGTCTATGGCTGTCCCCATCCCACAGTGACAGAGCTAGTAGCAGCAACAGACACCTTATACTGCTTAGAGCTTAAAACATTCACCATATGATCCTTTGTAGAAAAAGTTTGCTGGCTCCTGGATCAAGTCCTTCACACTAAGGTGTAACAGTTTTATATGCTACTCTTCCAGGGGCCACTTAGATTTTAATAGGAGGTGATTTTTTGATCTAAAGGAATTGGCTCATAACAGGGTTTCCGTCATCAGCAATGAGATATTAAGGAAACATTTGGGGGCAGGAGAATTTCTCAAGCTCATTATTCATACTCCTCCCACCCATGAACCCAGCCATGGGTCCCCTGTTGAGGACTTTGTTGAAGTTGAGAGGGTTATGATGGCATGGAGAAAGACCCAAAAGAGAGGGAGGTTTGGAAGGATGGAAAGAGGGAAGGATGCTGTAGATGGCGTTCTCTGGTGTGGGGAACACACAGCCCGGGAGACTGGTATTTGTCTCAGTCTGACTGAAACGTTTATTCTTACCATTTACAAATTAACAAACAAAAACATTTTGTAGTTCATTTTAAGGGAGTCAGATTCGTAACTTTGCTTGTCCCCTAATCTTTTGCTTTTTTACTTTTCATGGATATCCAACTTTACACACACACAAAAACCAACCCAGAAACAAAACAAAAACAAAAACAGAACTTTCGTGGCACATAGAAGATTTTTCTCTCTGAGGTTTCCATGAGCAGCGTTATTTATCTGTAAGGAAGTCTCCTACAAAAGCAAATGAGAGCTCACAGGAGAGCATTCCTTTCAGGACATGGGGGCTCCATTCATACCAGCATCACTGAGTAAACTTCCCAAGACTTTGAAGTGGCCACTGCACAACGTGGAAACAAGAACATCTGGTTTCCCATCCCGAGGTGAATCAGAAGCTAAGTGTGCATGGGGAGTAATGATCATGCCTAACATTTGCATTTGTTCAGGATATACAGGTCCCAAAATGTTCTCTGGAAACTCCTCCTGTTTAATCCTCAGTACAGTCCTTTAAAGTAAAAAATGTCATCCCCTTTTAAATAGGTAAGGAAATGAAGAATCTGAAGGTATAAGTGACTCACCCTAGATCAAACAGCTGTTGGAGTCCTCTCAGAGCAGAGGGTTGATTCTTTGGGCCCATACAGGATGGATACTAGGCCCTCATCAAATCCAGATAGACCAGCACCATCATTCATGGAACGCTTGAATGCCAAGGTTTTGGCTCCCTTTAGGTACAAGAGTACTATATGGCCAACTGAAGAGGCGTAGACTCCACTCAGATGTGCCCATGAGCTATTCATCTTGAGTACCAGGATGCCACTGCACAGGGCTCCTGGCCCCAACCAGGAAAGTGGTCACATACCACTAGCATTTAAGAGGCTTTGCACAAACTAGAAAAATGCAGACCAATTACACAAAGGTATTCCTTTCCCCCAGCTGACCCAGTCCTGGGCCAGAGTTCAGCTCAGGAAGCTGAGCAGGCCAGATCCAGCTGCTGCTTCTGTCCTTCCCCAAGACAAGGCATCACTGTCCAGGCACAGCTGGCACAACTGTCCTCTGCCACCCCTGTTCAGAGACCTCCCTGTGCTAGGAGGGGACCTTTAAGAAAGAAAAAAAGAAAGAAAGAAAACCTTATTGAGAAGAACTGAATTCATACAGAACAGTAAGTACCACACAGTTTATCAAGAAGGGAACAGTCATGGTCTAAACTTGGTATGGTTTGGGTGGTGATGACAGTCTTTCTGAGCTAGCTAATTAGAGCTGATCACCATCCAGGTCAACCCCCTCCCACCTGGTTCTCTCTCTCAGCCAAGACTTATTCTGTCCCAATCAAGTCTATCTCCCCCATTAATTCAGGTGCTGCCCCATCTAATGGAAGCATCTATGAACTGGAGGGAACATACCACTAGCAGGAGGGTAGAATTTTTCTTGGCAAGTGGGTGGGTGGCCATCCCCTTCAGCATGTCTCTGTCACCCCATGACAGGCAATCCTGCTGAGATAGGACAATTCCTTCAAGCCTACATATTATCAAGAATCCAACCACCATCAGATTTTCTCATCAGAGCATGCTAGATCTCTTTCTGTTCCTCCTCTAAATGTTCTGGGAGCCCGTATCATCCCCTAGGTGAAAGGGCAAAGTCCAGCTGAGCTCAGTACCTCTCTTGCTCAGGGGTCAAAGGTAGCCAGAGCTCCCAATCCTGGTGAGTGTCCTCCTCTGGGTGGCAAATTGTCAACTCTTCCTTGTACATGGCCGAGAGCAGAGAGAGGAAGCAAGCTTTCTTGTGGCTCTTTTGAAGCCACTATTCTCATTCTGGAGGGCTCCCTTCACCTGACATCATCAGATCCTAATTATCTCCAAAGGCCTCAACTCCTAGTACCACCACAAGCCGGGTAGGGAGTAGGGTTTCAACATCTGAACTATGGGGGGGCGGGCATCACTAATATTCAGTCCATAAGACGGGGACATGCAAGAGTATTAACTATGGCAAGGTAGTTGTGATCTTTTCTTCCCTAGCACATTGCTTGACAGAGAGTAGGAGTTCAGAAAATGGCTATAAAGGCAAACCAAGTTAGTTTTGTCTGTAAGTAGTATGGTTCTACATCTACAAATTGAATAATATGTGTGATGTAGAGGCAGATCATATCTTGCAACCAATTTCCTCCACAACATATTAATCAATATTCTTAGCCAATAGGCCTTTTCCAGAAGAATGGGTTTTTATCACCACAAGCCACCAATGGTACAGAATTACTTAATTTTTACTAGAGGCTAGTAGAAGACACTTTTGATTTCCTACACGGGAAATACTAAAGAAAAACAAAACAACAACAAAAAACCCTTTCAAGGCACTCTGTGGTATAGAGCGAATTTCAAGAAATAGCCCAACAGGGTAAAGGTTGGGGGAAACCTGCCCTAATATTAACCCTAAGACTCACTTCCTGTAATTCATACAGTGCACAGACTTCTCTCTCCTGCATAAACACCTGCAGGACAGCTACTACATGGAAGGCCTGCAGGGTTCCAGAAAAGGCTCATGGCTGCACAGCTATGGCTGGGTTTCTCATGCTGACAGGTCAGTGTACAAAAGCTGTGAGGCAGCAACGGCAGTCTGCTTTCTTTCCAGCTGTCTGGGGGAAAATGCTGACAGGTCTCGGTCACTCTCTGTCTTCATGCTGACCTGTGTGTGCTCTTGTAATGTCCTCACTTAAGACTCATTCTACTTCATCCCAAAAGAATAATGGAGATGAGGAATGAATCCAGACAACCTGCTAGTTCCAATTCAGGTGAACCCCTCTTAGTGAAGGCAGCCCTGAGTAAATTGTGAGGAGATTATCCACACCACAAAACACTTTTAGAACCCAGAAAAATAAAACTGGAAAGAAGTCTGAGAAATCTTCTGTGGGCCTCATCCTCTACTTTCATGGGTGAGAAAACTTAACCCACGGAGGGAAAATGACCAGGCCAATGACCTTCTCATTCCTAACGCATACTTTTCAGAGAGGAAAGTTTTGCCACAGGTATTTCAAATTTTTTGGAACAATCAGCACGACTTTTATTTTGAAATATTTAACTTACACATTCCTGGGGAAGTACCCATACAGAGTGATGGACAAGGGCTCAAGAAACAGGGAGTGGATTTAAGTACAGTAGTACATTTAGATATGTAATTCTAACCCATAGAATAATAGATCCTATTCCACATCCAGATCCACTCTAGTACGTCCGATTTCCAACTTGTTACATATGATGACCAGAATCATCCAGACAGGCAGTTAATGAACATTCTTGGATTATATATTGACACAAATACATGTTTAAAACTTAACAAGAGGCAAACCATGGACAAAGTCAAGTTCACCTCATTTGCTCTTACCAACTTTTGTAGATACCCTCCTGGCTGCCTTCTTAACCCTCTCCAATGTCACTTCTACACTTTCCACACCTTTTGATTTTTTGAGTAGTAGCTGTGTGAGCAACTAGGCATGCACACGCATGCGCACACGCACACGCACACATACAATGGTCCTAGGAACAAAAGCTGGCACAGCACATTAACTCAATTCATTAGGAAAGAAAATGCTTTTCTTTCCTTCTTTCTTTTTTTTAAACCTTAGTGCAGGCACCCTTCTTAGGGGCATGCTGTCAGTCTGGGCTTTTGTCTTGGCTGGCTCCAGATTTTTTAATGCATGCTGAAAATACCACTCATGCAAACTCACTCCGTGAAGGCCACTTTGGATCACTGCCACCTGCCCTCACTGTATTAAGAAGTGTGGATCCATTGCTATTATGGAGCCTGAAGCAGAGCCAAGAAGAAATCTCAAAGGACCCTCTCCCTAGACATATGTGAGTAGAACAAAAATGAGACACAAATGATAGCATGAAGACCCCAGCACTCTTGTGGTGAAGAGAGGGGCTGTGTTGTGGACCAAAAGGATGTTCTGGGTTCTTGAGTGAGAACAGAGATTAAAACACGTTATCCTTTACATGTTAAGTTCCTTCAGGCCTATCATCAATAGGGTGGATCTTTTCTGGTTTTGTTTTTGTTGTTGTTGTTGTTGTTTTTCCTGAGAATGAGAACTGAAATTCCTTAAAGCAAAGGCACACATTCAAGGCTGAGCAGACCCGAGCTAAGAGATGTCTCCATAACTTTCTGAATACCCAAGGGTCCCATCCTTCCTCAGATAGCCGAGGATAACGAATATACTTATTTATACCGAAGTATTAGAGATTTAATGTGCGACTTCTCCAAATGGCATCTGTACTCCGTAAGTACGTGCTTCCCAGAGGTCCCGGGAGAGCAAATAATGTTTAACCTAAAAGAATATACAGAACTAGTGGTAGAATTCCAGAGCTTTTAAATCACCCTACACCAGAGACCATCTATTAATACAAGTATGGATCTAAACATATCCGTCTGATGAGGCGACAGGAGAAAAAGGGAGCATCATACATAATAAACCTGGAAGGGTAAGTCTTGATCCCGCTGTATTTTCTTCCTTCTTCTTTTACCAATCATTCTAGCCCTCATAATGGTTTCTGCAACTTCATGCCTCCAATTCCACTGCCCCTATGACGAAACCAGTTCTGAAGATTCAGCAAAGCATGTCCCGTGTTTTATTGGTAGAGATAAACTCAGTGCTGAGTTCAGTGCAAAACGAAATTAAGGGTCAAAAACAATGCCACGGGGGCGCCTGGATGGCTCAGTGGGTTAAGCCTCTGCCTTCGGCTAAGGTCTCGATCTCAGGGTCCTGGGATCGAGCCCCGTGTCCAGCTCTATGCTCAGCAGGAGCCAGCTTCCTCCTGTCTCTCTCTCTGCCTGCCTCTCTGCCTACTTGTGATCTCTGTCTGTCAAATAAATAAATAAAATCTTTAAAAAAACAAACAAACAAACAATGCCATGGAACAGGGGGGAAAAAAGACAAAAATTCAGGTGGAAATGTTGGGCCACGCAAGAGCTGGCACGAATAGCACACGAAACTTCAAGAATCACTAATGTTTTAATGGGAAAGGACACTCAGCTAATGATGCATGATTGGTTTTTTTCCCCCTTTTATTATGAGAGTAAGAAAAAAAAGAAAACCCATTTGGTTGTGTCAGGGTCAAAGGATTTAGCACATATTTGCTGACCAAATGCATCTCAGTGATTTTCTGTCATTCCTTCAAACTTCTGCGTTACTGCCTTTGACTACACCGTTCAGCTCCAGTGAGGCAGGATCATAGTGATTCTGCTTCTTCGTGGCCCCAGGGCCAGGAGGAGCGGTCCACCCCAGGGACAAGCAGTCTGGGGTGGTGCCTGGCCTAGAGAAGACTTAAAAGCAATCATAAACCAACTGAAAAGTCAGTCTGCTTTCTATTAGCACCACGGCAAGCAGTTCTAAAAAAAGTCAGTAATAGGGGCACCTGGGTGGCTCAGTGGGTTAAAGCCTCTGCCTTCAGCTCAGGTCATGATCCCAGGGTCCTGGGATCGAGCCCCACGTCGGGCTCTCTGCTCTGCAGGGAACCTACTTTCTCCCCTCTCTCTGCCTGCCTCTCTGCCTACTTGTGATTTCTCTCTCTCTGTCAAATAAATAAAATCTTAAAAAAAAAAAAAAGTCAGTAATATATCGCTCTCCCCCAACCAAAAAAGATCTTTTGTTGGGCTAAGTTCTAAAGAACTGTAGCAATTGCTATTGGGTTTTAATAATATAAGCATAAACTTCAATTTAGCACATTTTTTATTGCTTCTCCTTTAATAAACATATTCTACATGGAAGCTAATTCAGAGAATCAACTCCACGCATTCATTCTGAGGGTAAGTACACAGTAAAGCTTGTCCTGGGCACAAGCCTCCCGTATCTCTCTGGTACTACGTATTCTTACATACAAACAATTGATTCAAAATATATAATGGTGGCATAGTTCATTGTAAAGACAAACAGAACTTGGTTTATTTCAATTCTGTCATGCTATGTGACTTCTTGGAGTTTTTTGTTTGTTTGTTTTTTACTGTGTGTAAAATTTTCTGTTATTTATTGTGAAAGAGGATTTTTACGCATCTCTGCCAAAAATGTCCTTACATTTAAGACTTTTCCTATTTCTTAAATATGTTGCTTCATGTGAAAGAAGCCTTTCAAAATTAAAATTAATAAAAAGTGTTCTTTGATCAGAGACCGATGTTTCATAGAAATGGGAAGAAAAACAAGTTTGACAAAGTCACTGACAAATTTGCAGAAGTTAATGACAAAAGCAGAAACTGTAGAATTACTGTTCATTATTGTGAAAGACCAAGAAGTAGGCATAGTTTCCATCTGTTTCTTCAAAAAATACGTTAATCAAATTAAAAGTATTATTCCAGAAGACTTTTCCTTTTATGGAATATGATATTTATTTTATTTTTAACTTTTTAATGATAGGATAGAACATTTCATAAAAAGGCATTACTTTTCTGGCCACTATTATTATTGGTTTCACTGTGTGATTATTGCCAAAAATAATTTGGTCCTATAGGAAGGGGGTGTTAGAAATTATCCGCTCTGGGAGTCAAATATTAGCGCCCTAATCTGTTGCCTCTTCTCTTTTGGAGCTCCCTGACTCTGCTTCTCATACAGCTCATCCCCTACCCCACCCACCCCTCCAAACAAGACCTGTTAGTCAAGTGTTAGAGAAGGTAGATCTGATTTACTTTAAATAGTTCATCTCTCCTCCGAAGTTGTTCTTCCATCGTTCTCCCACTTCTTCTTCTAGAGAAGGGACTTCGGTCACAAAATTAGAAGGGTTAAAAAGCATTCCTCGATCTCCACCCCCCACCCCATTAACTGTAGAGTAGAGATAAGCAAAGAATCTGCCTACCCACCTGCATATGAGGCTGGAGAGGGGGTGGGAGGGCGGAGAACTCAGCTAGTCTAAGTCTGCCTGGACTCTTGGGACCCTGGGTCAAGCCATAAGATCTCAGTGGCTTTCCTTTCTGGAGTGAGTCTGATAACCCAAATCTTAGCGCCTTCCTGATACCGCAAGAGTATTTGATCCTAAAATGCTGCATTAATTCGCACATCCCTCTGAGCTTCCACACCCGGACCCCCAGAGTCACCCTGAATCCCTCAGAGAGAAGGGAGTTTACATTTCGGTCCACACACACCTCCTCCTTCCAAACTCTGGTCAGCCTGATGTCCTGAACTCTGAAGAATCAACTCCAAGCAAGAGGGACGCTATTTCCCACCCAAAATTGAGCACACCATCATCATCACACTCCAGTTCTCAGAAGGGCTTGAAGTCATCCAAAGGAGATTCATTATGTTAGTAAGCTAAAATTTCCTTCATGTTGATAACAGGGAAAAGTTATGATATTTATTTTTCATTTTTACTTATGGAGTATAATGAATTCCACTGATGACCTATTTATGAAATCCACCAATCCAAGGAAATTATAAAGTTCACCATAGTAACAGCTCAGTGTCAGTCGCCTGAGTGAGAACCACACTGCATAGGACGCCCGGACCAATCACTGGGCAGAGTAATGTTACCATCTCATAGCAACCAAGAGATCTGCATGGCAACATCAGTTGCTATAGGAAAGAAAAATTAGAAACAATATTCTGCTAGGGAGAAATTAAAGTATTAACTGTTAATTCATACTTGAGTCACGGTTGGAGGACCTATCCTAAAATATCCACCTAAACATAGCTCCGATAATACCTGTCCGATCCAAGAGTCCATGTGCTAGGAACCCCTCACCCACCACCAATTGGAACCACCAGCATATGAAAGAGTGGGGACTATCCATAGAAAAGACCACTTCTGAGTAGAAAGAGAAAGAGTTCTTTAATACTAGGAGTAACGGGCAGATTTGGAGGGTAAATTGCACATAAATCATCACATTTAATTCTGTGAGGGAGGCAGGGCAGGTGTTATTATCACTAAATTTTCCATTTGCTCCCCCCATCCCAAATCTGGTTCCTCTCCCAGCCTTAACTATCTCACTGAATGGCAACACAATTCTTCCAGTTGCTCAGACTAAAAACCTCACAGGCCTTCTTGACTTTTTCCTATTTCTCACACTCAATCCAGTTCATCAGCAAACCCTATTATTTCTACTTTCAAGAAATGTCCAGTATGTAACCAACTCCCAACCCACCTCCACAACTATTCCCTGGATCCAAACCATTATCATCTTTTCCTCCTAACCCATGTTCCTGCTTCCTGGCCTTGCCCACCCGCAGTCTATTCTAAACACAGCAGCCAGAATGACTCTTCCAGAACACAAGTCCTAGTCTCACAACCCTCCAGTGATTTCCCATCCTCTCTAAAGCAAAAACCCAAGTTCTTACCATGGCCTACAAGACAGCACACAACTCAGCTCCCTCTTGTTCCCTTGACCCCATCTGCTGTCACTGTCTGCTTTGCTCACCTGCTCCAGTCATACTGGTCTTATGCTGCTCTTAGGACACGCCAGCCTCCCTCCTACCTCAGGGCCTTTGAACTAGCTATTTCTTTGGTTTGGAACATTCTCCCCCCAGATAGCCTCATGGCTCACTCTCTGATTTCCTTCAAGTGTTCGCTCAAATGTCACCTTCTAAAGGAATCCTTTTCTGACTTCTTTTAAAACTGGACTCTTTGTACCCACACCATTAACCTACAACCCCTAACCCCCTTCTGCCGGCAGTGGACACCCAGAACAATGCCTGGCACTTAATAAGTACCTAACAAATATATCATTGTGAATGAAAGAAGCACTGTTTCACAGATAAAGTAACTGGCTCAAGAAGCTAAATGACTTACTCAGAGGCTCACAGCCAGAACGTATTAAAGTTCAGACTGAACTCAGATTTACCAATGACTCCCCAAACTGTGTTCTGCCCACTCTACCACATTTTGATTTCCTTTTTCAGATTTGGTACCCCTTTTAATAAGTTCCATGAATGCATTAATTCCCTGGGACAGGAAGAGAGACCACTGCACTGATGAGACATCTGTGGGCATGGCCACAACAGCAGGGGAGAGTGGGGGTGAGCTGGCCCAGAGCAGGAGTGATGCATAAGGGGCAACTGCAGTTGCATAAGGAAGTGTGGCTGAGATCATGTCAACTGGGCTAGGATACCCCACTGGTGATGACCTACCTTACCCTTTTGCTTGGTGGTAGACCACTCAGCAATTCCTAACTCTTTGTCCACTCAGGTAGAAACAAAGATTTAAATGGAATTTCTAGTCTGTGAAATGTTTCACTTCTTGCAGGTTGGTTCTGAAATAGTCTCAGAGTTGTATTACGTATACATTGCATGACTGGTAGGAAAAAAACCAACAACAACAAAAGAAAAATCCAATCACCAAATACGTTTTTTGGTCCACACAATAGTTTTGGGCGTTTGTTTTTGGTTTTGTTTTTAAGCAGGAGTCACCTAATGTTATGGTATTATATGGAATAGTGTTTTGATTAAAACTATACTAAGAACTGTAGTGGTATGCCTACCATTTCCACCCTGATTCTGATAGCAGGTAATAAGTGCTGGAGTAGGATGACGGAGAAGGAGAAGGTGGAGGCTGCCCAGACACATAACAGGGAGAGGAATAAAGCTAAGGCAGGAATACGTTGCTTCCATGACCTGTACTGATGATCAAGAAATGCTGGTATAGACACAGACACCATCAATAGCCTTGTTGGGTACCTGCTGAATTAAAAATAGTGATAGCCCTTTCACCAGGACACTAGAACATGAAAGACAAAATCAGGGATGATAGTACCTAACCCTCCTTGAGCCCTGATGGTGTGGCAGGCATTTTGCTAGGTAATTTCATAGACTTTTACATATAAGATTCTCAGCAGAGGGACGCCTGGGTGGCTCAGTTGGTTAAGCAGCTGCCTTCGGCTCAGGTCATGATCCCAGCGTCCTGGGATCGAGTCCCACATCGGGCTCCTTGCTCCGCAGGGAGCCTGCTTCTCCCTCTGACTCTGCCTTCCACTCTGTCTGCCTGTGCTCGCTCTCACTCTCTCTCTCTCACAAATAAATAAATAAAATCTTTAAAAAAAAAAAAAAAAAGATTCTCAGCAGAACCCTCAACAGGAGGAATTTCCCCCTCAGACCCCCCAGTATATAAAGTAACCTCAGAGAAATGAAATTATTTCCCAAGGTCATACAACTAGAAAATGACCTAGGTTACCCATTTGTTTCCAAAGTCTTTGTACTTAACTGTTACATTACACCTTCTCTCTTCAAAAAGATTAATTCATGGGATATAAATAAACATGGAAGACTCAAGGTGACATAAGGAGGTAGACATAAGGAATCATTAACAACAACAGCAACAACAAAACAACTTCAGTGAAAGTACCCATCCTTACAAGTTTCTATCTATGGAGAGCTGGGCTGGTATGTGGAGGCTGTGAAGGGGCCGGGTCTACAGTCCTGCTTCTCATCTCAAAATCAACACCAGCCTCCCTCCATTTCATGCCACAGATTTAGCTCAATATGGACAGAAAAGGAAATGCCAAAGCCATGCTCATAAAGGTTCATGTTGCTAAAGGTTGTCGAACACATATTGTTCTATAATCACTTCCTTGGTGACATAAAACTCCCAAATGAAATGCGTCATAACATCGTGAACCCGGGATGATGAGCTCTTTCCACACAGTGGGGGCATTAAGGGTGGACATGAAGAACAAATGGAATTTGGAGGCCTCGAATGTTCCACTGAAACTTCTGCCCTGGTGCGGAGGAAAGGACAGGTGTGTGTCGATGTGAAGACCCTTCTCTGCTGCCTCTCCTTCCTTCCAGTATTTATCCTCAGAAGCAAACTTCAACCTAACTAGGGAAAAATGAAAGACCTGTTACAGATTCCTGAATTTAAAAAAAGAAAGAAAGAAAGAAAGAAAAAGTCTAGCCTAACTTTACAGAAAACATGAAGCCAACATGTTATAGGATCTGGCATTCTGACTTACTTCAGGGTTGTTTCTACCCAGGTTAAACTTTCTGGCTTTTTAGCCTGAGAAGCAGATAAATTTCTCTACCTTCAAATGTGATTTTAACTGCATTACTTAATAACAAGGCCATCAGTTCATTTCTCTATTTTTTGAGCAGTGACAGCTCTCACATTTGCAGTGAAGGTACTCTTAACCCACACCGGACCTGAATGCCCTTAACATTCATTATTTGCACCAAACACCAGACACTCACATATTTGCAAATACTGTAGAAGACAGAGTGATCTCATGGAGAGGGCCCTGCAGTCTGACAGATGGAAGTTCCAGCTCCAGCTCTGAGATTGGCTCATTGAGAACTTTTTGGCAGATTACTTACCCCCCCTCCCCCACAGCTCTGTCATTTGGAGAGTGAATACAAAATACTTGACTTACAGAAGTTTTCGGTGAGGAGAAAATACTGGGGCAGGGCTGAGTCTAGTGCCTGGACATAGCAAATACTCAGTTATTACTTTAAAAGTAAAACAAATGGACCTAGAGATGCCTGACATGGGAATGAAGCTTTCTAACTGGATCTCTCAATCCTTGCTGAGCCCTAATTATGTCTGTACTGGTTTCTCAGGACTTGAAGAGCAAGCAATCCCATGCTCGAAAAGGAGACAACTTATCGCCCCAAGTATTGAGATAAGTCGGCTACGTTTCCCTCAAAATTGAACGTCCGTTTTCTTGTCAGCATTCTCAAGGACAAAGCCTCTCAATATCATGTTATTAAATATGAGATTTAGGCTCAAGGCTTTTCTTTTGGTTGTTGCAGCCCTCTGCCTCATCTCACCAAAACTATGGTTAAGGGCAGCTGCATCTTTGATTCACTATCCACAGGTCTTCTGCGAGCCTGTGAGCCCCTAAAAGCTATCTGTATAATCGTGGTGTAGATTTCAGGCTATAAATCCTATTTAAATGCACACGTCCAAACCCAAAGTGGGTGGGAATAGTCTTTTGACAGATGAAGTCTCAATCTTAAATGACATAAAACAGGGCTGTATGCTAGCCCCTCTCCCTTCTGACCATCGGGGTCAATGATTTGGCACAGCTCTCAGGTGAGTTAGACGGATGCCCACCAGCCAGCGGGGATTGAAAGACAAGAGTCTGCCCTGGGGTCCATGTGAGTTTATTGTTAGGCACTTGGGACAGATGTATGAAGCTGCTGGCCCTGTCCTTTGATCATTGTTGGAAGGTATAGCTGAGCATGAACTGTAGCAATAAGGGTTAGAGAAGGGGCAATGCTGACACGCAGCCCCAGCTCAGGCATTTGGTAGCCCGGCTGGGAAGCAGAAGCCCTGTTTATTTGCTGAAGGACTCAGTAAGCCCTGAGGAAAAAAAGAATGAAAATGGGAACTTTGGAAATGAAGGGAGCTTGGAGATGGAGTCAAAATCCCAGATGCCTGAATTCTGCCCAGGGGCCCTGGCTGACTGTTGGTGTGGAAGGATACTTTCAGATAATACACAGGCTAATGCTACCTAAATATCCTCTGGGCAAACTCGAGGGCTCCTGTCTCATGTTCCCCAGGGAGAGGTCTATTAGGAAATTGAATAAGTCTATCTCCTCAGGACGCTAATGAAGGAATCATTAGAGAGAACTCTCACCCTCAGAGCCACAGATTAAATCTACAGACAGAGCAGGAGTGGCCCCAGTGACAATGGCAAGGCAACTTGAATGCCTTCCCAGGAGAAGCTGCAAGACACCCTGCCCTTAGATGCAGGCCGGGGAGGACCATGCTTTGGAGCCCCCCATATGTCACAAACATGAAGAAAAAAAGAAGAAAAAAGTGTTAAAGAGCACATGGGCTTTGTCATTCCGGGTCTGCGTCTCAGCTGTGGTGCTCTGAGACCCCACCCCTCCACATCTGCTTTCCTGACTGACTTTGTTCAGGCCGCCGGGGAAACATTACCCCGCATCCTTTGCCTTGCCTCCAAATGCTGTCACAGATTATGGGTTCGGCTGCGGTGGACTTCAGAAATGAACGCTGCATCAGAAAGGGTGGGTGGGATCTGAGCAGCAAAAGCGCTGGGGTAAGAGAAGCAGAAGATGAACTGGCCCAGTCTTTCTCCTCAGCGTTAATGGGATAGCAGATTGCCTAACAAAGTGTTGTTTTGCAGTAGCTGCTGTAAGACAATTTTCTTGCTTTTTTTTTTTTCTTAATGTTTTAATTTGTGGGTTGAAGAATGACAGCTATTTTATAATTTGGTAGTTTGATTTAAAACATTTAAATAACTCTGTTGATGTATTTGGCTGAGACTCCACAAATGTCAGGGGTCTGTCTGCGAGTGACCCAGGACCGGCCGCAGGACTGGAGTACCCCAGGCAGTTATCCCGCTGTCAGGCCTTCATTACCTTTATACCCGAGGCTCCTAGGTCTTCTCCCAGAGGGTGTAGCCCAAAAAAGTCACTATTACCAAATACTAAATCCCAAATCATCCTGTTTGGCAGGCATCCTCTAATATTGACGTGGATGCTGCCTGTTTGGCTCCTGCAACAGATCGACTGAGGGAACACGTTGAAGGACTGGCTTGTTTGAGTAGGAACATTTTTACATAGAACTTCCACTCTCCTCTCTTCTTGGGGAATGAAGGGAAGAGGATCTCCAACTTCCATCCCCACCAACTTGCTGTTGCTATCCAAGGGAGGAATGGCTGATTCAGTTGGTCAAACCTTGAATTTATTTTTTTTTAAAGATCTTATTTATTTATTTGACAGAGAGAGATCACAAGTAAGCAGAGAGGCAGGCAGAGAGAGGAGGAAGCAGGCTCCTGGCTGAGCAGAGAGCCCAATGCGGGGCTCGATCCCAGGACCCTAGGATCATGACCTGAGCCGAAAGCAGAGGCATTAACCCACTGAGCCACCCAGGCGCCCCAAACCTTGAATTTATTTTGCCATACTTTTCTGGATGGTGGGATGATTGGGTCTCATAATAGGAGAAACCGTGTCTGGCCTATGAGTTCAGTTCTTCCCGCCCACTGCTATGGTAAGAAAACTAGAAAGGGGTTCTCACAAGGGGAAGAGGAACGTTCTCCTTTCCTCTCTGTTCAGCTCTGATGGGTGAGTGAGAGGATGTTTGACCTATCCAGATGGCCAGGTTAGTGTAAACTGTGTCGTAGGTCTTGTCCTGTCCCTGAAGGCACCTGCGATTTCATGAAACCCAAGGCAGAGATTCAGGGTCAGAGAGAAGATCATAGATCCAACTCATACTTCCTACCACATTTTGCCAGAATTCCTGTTTTTGAAGGTATATTAAACAAGGTAGGCTAAGAGGCTATAACTTAAGACCCACTAAATCAGAGAGAGTATGGAATCATCTCTCTTGTGTTTCAACCTAAGGTGACTGGCTCTGGTTCGGCAGACAACTCTGCTCCACACAGTCATTCTGGGTCCCCCATCTTCAACGTGTAGTTTCCAAGGCTGCTCAACTCTAGCTATCCAGAAGAAAGATGAGAGCAGTCCAGGGCCAGACAAGTGAGGTGGAAGTTGACCATATTGCTTTCTCCCACATTTCTCTGACAAGAAATCCTCATCAGCTCTACAGGAGGCTGAGAAATGGGAGCACAGATTTTGGTAGACAGTTAACATTCTCCACCACAGAGGAGTTAGTGAGCCTTGTAAGGAATGCACAGTCTGCACTTTCACTCAAAGGTGGACACCTTACAGGAATATACTAAAATGTTTGTTTTTGTAGTACTACCTCGGTAGTAGACAGGTAAGTTACTCATAAAAATACTCAAGCCCAAACCATCTTTTACCTATAAATTGTTACAGAATTCTCTTCATGTGTTTGCTCAATTACTTGAGCAGATTCAAAGATTTGGGGATAAAAATAAATACAGGTACTTCCTATAGGCCTCATGTAGGCTGTCATAAGAAGGAAGACGGATAACCTACCACCCTAAGATTCTCAATTTAATACACCTTAATCAGTTTTACTGACCATTTATAAAACTAATCAATGATTTTATGACCCATCTCTGGTAAAAAGTAAGCTGCAGCACCTTTTAATGAAGAGACACAGCCTAAAGGATGTATTAGTTTCACTCATTTAGGTTCTCTAAGCAATAATCCTAACTTCCTATATCGTTAACTTCTCTAGGTTAGACAATTAAAAAGTCACATACCTGGGACATTTAATTTTTGTTGCCGTCCCCCAGACCCCACAAAAAAAATTTATGAGGTTTTTTAAGTTGTGTACTTGAGCTTGTTGAGGCACAACATTTTAAATAACTATTTTGGATCAATTATTTTCTTTCATTAAACAGTAATTGAATACTTTATCCTTTAAGTTACACATGATTTCTTACATAAGCATTAATGCAGTAAATTCCTTCTAAAATCCTAAGCTGGAAAATCTTCTATCTTCAAATGAATATAATGTATCATTTTTTTTCCTTACAAGAACCATACAATTTACCCATTCCCCTGTTTGTTTTAGTTTCTAAGAAGATTAACATTAAATTCAACAATCAACTGTAATAACTGGTTACATTCTGGTGCCTGAAATCAATGTCCCAGCTTGTTTTATGTTTCATAAACTTTTTTACTTTGGAATAATTTTAGATTTATGGAGAAGTTACAAAATAGTACAAATAGTTTCTATATACCCTTCATCCAGTGTCCCCTAATAATAACATCTTACTTATTCCTATATTTGTCAAAACTAAGAAATTAACATGGTGCAGTATTATTAACTCAGCCACAGACTCTGTTTGGACATCACCAGTTTTTCCACTAATGTTCTTTTTCTGCTTGAGGGTGCTATAGTGTGTTTAGCCCAGCCTGCGTTAATTGAAATATGGCCTCCTGGCTGAAAATCACTCCTAAGAAATTTAATGACTAGGAACTAGAAAGTGTTTATTTAAAATTTGCAAAAGACTTCTTCTCAAACAAACAAAAAAAAAAGTACATTAATTTATCCCTAGGGCAAACCATTACTTTGTTTGGGAGGAAAATATACTCACATACTTAGTTACACAAATATAAAGCAAGTACCCATACTACATGTCTGTTAAAGCCTAAGGAACAACCTTAAATAACTTTAAATATCATACTAGCTGTCTGTTTTCAACATAAACTAAGAGGTCTATTATGCAATTTAGTAGGGTTAAAGCTATGTATATGCTGGCTTTGCACCTCTGTGAGAGATGGTCATAAGGAGAAGAATGGAGTTTCCTTAAAATGAGAGAATGTTCACACTGTCACTCATCCTGGGAGAAGACTGCTCTTGGGACAGAGAATTGGGAGGAAAGCCATCGATCTCAGGGATGAGGAGTCTTCCTTCTCTTTCAGACTTGGATTTCAAGTAGTGAAGATAAGCTCAAGGGATTCCCAGCGGCAGGCATTACTACGTGGAGTAGCACTTGCTACTTGGAGACAGATTGAGCTCCACCAGTCCCATGAAGCTGGATTTGGGTCTGCTGGGCTCTAAGAGAAGCAATCATTGAGATATACACCATCTTGTACTTCCCCTGTGCTAAACTTTCAAACAAGTCCTACCCAAAATTGCAGCTTAGTCTCAGCTATGCTATGGGAAGTCAAGGGTTAGACTTGGAGTGGAGTGGCAAAGGGGAAATCATTAACCTCTCTCCCAATGCTACAGGCAGTCTGACTAGAAAAAGAGTTGCAGGTTCTACATTTCTAAACACACATGCATAGCTCTCACTCTCAGGACCCCTAAAAAATACCTGGACATATTTGATGGGAGTTAACTTCCTGAGTGCCAGGCAGAGACTCAAAGTCATCATAAAGTGGGCATTAAGTGTGAATTAATTTTGTGGTTCCAGATTACTAAGGTCTATATGTATATGTTATACTGGTATTTCTGCTCTGGTTCACTTTTTTTTTCCCCAAGATTTTATTAATTTATTTGAGAGAAGTGGGGGTGGGGGAGAGCACAAGCAAGGGCAGAGGCAGAGGGAGAAGCAGACTCCCCACTGAGCAGGGAGCCCAATGTAGGGCTCAAACCCAGGACCCCAAGATCATGACCTGAGCTGAAGGCAGTTGCTTGACTGACTGAGCCACCCAGACACCCTGCTCTTGTTTACTTTAATTGCTTAAACTCATTTATTCATGCATTCAGACTTATGGAGCACCTACTCTGTGCCAGGCATAGTTCTGGACACTGAGAATGAAAGATAAAAAAAGGAAGACAAATCTGACTTTCTGATAAAGTCCCTACTCTCATGGAGGAAAATACATTGCAAGGTACATTGTGTGCTTTCTAAATCCTAAGGAGTGTAGAGAATTATTTATATTTTAATTGTTAAAGCTACAATTTCATTTAGTTTTTTTTAAAGGTTTTATTTATTTATTTGACAGGTAGAGATCGCAGGTAGGCAGAGAGGCAGGCAGAGAGAGAGAGGAGGAAGCAGGCTCCCAGCTGAGCAGAGAGCCCGATGCAGGGATCGATCCCAGCACCCTGAGATCATGACCCGAGCCGAAGGCAGAGGCCTTAACCCACTGAGCCACCCAGGCGCCCCTACGATTTCATTTAGATATGGTTTGATACATGATAAAGAACTTTGATTTGGTCCTTAAAAATTAGAAGGATTTAGTAAATGTGGCTCATCAGGAAGGTTTGGGGAACACATCTCCAAACTAAAATAACTTTCTGAGAAGAGAAAGGGCTCTCTTAAGACTTCTGGCTCTCCTGTACCCTAAGCCCAGGGGTAACCATTGAGACTTCCTCTTGGCTTATGGCCAAAATCTAAATACTATCTAGGCCCCTCACGTCTGAAAAGACAGAACAATGAAGTCCTTAGAAACAGAGTCTTTAGACATTTCTTTTGAAAAGATTACTAGAATAGAGCTTCTAAATCTTCTAATTGCCACTGCTGACGTAGTCTGTTATAAAAACACAATAGTGAATAGGCAAGGACCAGAAGATTCCAAATTGTCTAATATTGGAGAGATACCACAAGTCATCTCTCTTAAAAAATATGGCTGTCAAAGCCTGTGATCCTGATTGCAAAGACATCTGTGACTAAATAATGCTGGTTATGGAAATTGCTGAAAAGTTATAAATAAAACGTTAAATAATACAGTACAGCTAATTCCCCAGGTGTTGTTTCTATTCTCAAGTAAGGATCTACATGAACCAAGTGACAGCATACAGCTTTCCTGTGGGTGTAAATCTCTAGCAATATTGTTCACTCACATTTGCTTATGTCCTTTTACTTGATCAGTAACATAACATTATTTCTTGTTTTGTTATTTCTTCTCTCCAATTCACATCAGTAGCCTGTTCTTATAAATAATTCAGCATCTGTCTGGGCATTTGTGGGCAATATTATCTTACATGATGTTATACAGGAAGTGGGAGGGCAGTAATGCTTAAATGTGGGGAAATAATGTTTCTTTCAATCGTTCATATTTGCAAAGTGGTTCTGTCACATCCTTTGCCTTTGAACTTACACTGAACTTTCTCTTCCAGAAAGTCTGGTTGCATGGATTCAAGCCTGCTGCAAAATTTGATATAACTGGAACTTGATAAGAAGGTTCAGTGCAGTCAAGTGATCAGAAGATAACTACAAAATGATCTACTCTACCTATAATTTCTGGTGAACTTGCATCTACTTAGATGTTTAAACAGGCTTCAAAGGAAGCACATCAGATCATCTATATACATTACGGGCAAACAGAACCCTTTTTGCCCTCACCAAAATAATAGTTATCAAATATTATTGAAATATCAATTAATCTCACATAATATCAAAGGAATATGAAAGATTAAGAATATGAAGGATTCAGAACTTGGAATTTAATTTTTTCAAACAATTTGAGATATCACTTTTTAAATTTCCAGGGCAATTTTTATTTTTTTTTAAGAAATTTATTTATTTGTATTAAAGAAAAAGAGTGCACAAGCAGGGGGAGGGGCAGGAGAGGGATGGAGAATCCATGAGCAGGCTCCCTTCTGAACATGGAGCTGGTCATGGGGCTTGATCCCAGGATCCTGAGGTCATGACCTCAGCAGAAACCAAGATCAGCCCCTTAACCAACTGAGCCACCTAGGGGACCCTCCAGGCAATTGAGAGTCAGGTGTTCACATCTGAGGTTTATAGTTGAAACCTTGCTGGCTTACTTCTGACAAGACATCCTGCATATCCTTGGAGCTATTGGGAAGTTCATCATAACTGCAAGACATTCATCTTCTGGTTTCGAAATACAACTGAGGAAAACAAACTTTGAAAACAGAATGGAGTCCGTTGAAACAGTTATATTTATACCTCTCTTGATTGCCAATGACTAAGCATATACCTTCTCTAAATTATGAAAACCTATAGGAATCCAGGTCAAGTGTTGACTCAGGGTCCTTTGCACGTGCTATTGCCTCTACTCAGAATGCTGTTTCCTTCCCATGCACTCTAACTTCTAATCTAATCTCAATTCACCCTTAGGGTCTTGGCTCCCCTGATAACCTCAGAAGAGGCTGAGAGCCCCAGTATATGCCCATATGCTCCTGTCTTTCTGTACTTTGTAGCATCATCATCTTGTTTTTAGTGGCTAACTGATGTCTGCTTCTCTCAGAAACATAAAGAAAACAGAACCAGATTTGTCTTATTCACCATTGACAAGCCATGTTCAAGGTAGTTGTTCAGAAAGGACTTGAATGGATAAATT
This sequence comes from Mustela nivalis, assembly GCF_964662115.1. Lineage (NCBI taxonomy): Eukaryota > Metazoa > Chordata > Mammalia > Carnivora > Mustelidae > Mustela > Mustela nivalis. Next base: position 57,683,900 of record NC_139027.1, read on the forward strand.
GATGCTGTGCTCAGTGTTTTACATGTGAGGATGAACGGATGGATGAACGACCATCAAAAACAAGGACTAGGGGCACCTCGGTGGCTCAGTGGGTTAAGCCTCTGCCTTCAGCTCAGGTCATGATCTCAGGGTCCTGGGATCAAGCCCCACATCAGGCTCTCTACTCAGCGGGGAGCCTGCTTCTCCCTTTCTCTCTGCCTGCCTCTCTGCCTACTTGTGATCCCTCTCTTTGTCAAATAAATAAAATCTAAAAAAACCCACAAAAAACGAGCACTAAGAACATTAAAATCATCTGAACGAACAGTTGATCCCATCTTAAACAAGTTATGTATGAAAGTTTTTGTTTACATAAAATTTAGAAGAAATTTCAAAGTCCACTGTAATATGAGTTACCTGATTTGCATATCAAGGAGAAATATATATATATATATGTGTGTGTGTGTGTGTGTGTGTGTGTGTAAACTGCCAAGATCAAAGCTTGGAGAAAACCACTCATGATAAAACAAGAGGGTGATAACAGTAGCCAGGGAAAAGAGGAGATAGGAGATAAGAAACCCAGAACAAATGTGCATTTATTCACATTCCAAAAGAGGTATGTGACCCAAAAAGAACTGAAAACTAATACTGTCTATTTTGCAAACTATATCTTTCATTTAGTACATGTTGATCATCTTATTATGTCATTAAATACTCCCCTGCAATATCTTTTCAAGTGACTACAAGAATTCTATTGTAGGCATGTACCATCATTTATTTACTTATTCTCCTAAAGTTGGACAACTTAAATGTTAGGTTAATTCCAGTTTATTTATCAATTTGTAGCTAAATCTTTGCACATATCAAATTATTTGCTTAGGACAAATTTAATATTTTGAAGGGACAAAAATATAAGGACCAATATTTCCAATTGTATTTAAGAAAAACATGAATTCACATATATTTTACCCAGGCTGGGTAAAATATCCTTATCATATCCTTCCTTTGTTCATAGAGCACAAAGCTTGACAACTATGACAGCTTCACAGTAATTAACATTTACATTTTTATCTACACACATTGCATTACTTTACTATTTCTTCATCTTGCCTCAATCAAAGCAACAAAATTTTAGTAATGTTAAATTGAAAAAAATCCTGAAGGTGCTATCTGGGATTGGCAGGACCTTGGTCCTATGGTGCATTCCTGACAGTGAATATTTAACATACTTGTTATGATATTTCTTCTAACTGGAGTATTTTAAAATGAATGTAATTGGATGATCATCCTTAAAGCAATCATGGGTCTCTCTACTATGTGTCCAAGAAAAATATCTAGTTTTCTAGAATAATAAGATTTTTTAAAAATCATAACTGAATACTTTTGATTTCTTGCCTTCTAAAAGGCAAACCAGGCCATTTGATGGCTTGTCTGATCCAAAGAGAACAGAGTTTCTAAAATTAGTATAAAACCAGTCCTACTGTGACATCATAATGAATAGAATCACTGATTTCATAAATAACAGGACTCAGGGTCCACGGGAAAGTCAGCTGGGCTGACATTCCTGGAGTAACAAAAAGTTGCTAGAAATAGAAGATGAGGAGCCATGATGTTTCCATCTACAAGAAATCTCATTGAATAGGTTGTATTTCAGCAGTGACCACTCTTCAATGATAAAGAAGTACAGCTAATGAATTACTCTGTGTAGGATTGGTATTTGTGACATGGGGCCTTCTGTGATGCCAATTGTTACCTTGAAAAGCTTTTTTAAAAAAAGTAATCTCAATCTCAGAAAACACTAAGAGATCCTCCAACCACAAAATCTTCCTTGCCAGCTTTAACTTTTCAAGCCCACATTTGTCAGATGAATAAATGTAATGGATAAGATATGCTTGGATCCCTTATACTAAAGATTTGATAATTAAGGATCTTGGAAGGAAAAGCTGAACAGTCAAGAAGTTGTCCCAAAAGTTTTATCCCATTTTCATATTTCTAATGAAATTTGGTTTTCAGGGAGGATGCCTGAAGTAGAGAAGTGGCTTCAACAGCACTCTCATGGAGTCTTTTTGTTGTTGTTTGGTTGGTTGTGTGTTTGTTTTGCTTTTGCAAGTTCAGGTGTTTAACTGCTGCTGTTCTTCTAAAGGGGTTGTTTTTCTCCCTGTAATCCACTGCATCACATCCCTGGATATCATCCTTTAAACAACACCTAGCATAAGCCAAGTACTTTATGAAATGCGCACTACACAAACTTGATGACATGAAGCATTAAGACCCGTGGTGCCCTTTTGCTAGAGAGCTAAATTCCACTAAATCTTTTCAGCAGTTTGCTCCTGTCAACATGGCTGCTCATTCTTAGCACACACAATTTATGCATCTTTAACTATGGTACAGATTTGTTGAAGATGTCTCTTTATATCCATAAGATAACTAAGTATCTGAAACATTTGCTCATTAATTAAGGCCAAAATAGTAGAGACTAAATCATCCCAGGTTTCCAGCCAAATGAAGATCCTTCCCTCTGGTAGATCACACACACAAAAAGGCAAATGTACATTCATGTAACAATACCCATCAATTCCAGAACTGCTCACAACAGAGTCCCCCAGAAATGTTCATACCAAAAGAACCTAATTGAAAATGTAAGAAAACAGGGCCTGGGGAGGAGGCCAAGGCAATGGAGGAGTAGGAAACCTGAATTTCTTCTGGTCCAAGGAATTCCACTAGATAGCTACCAAACCATTCAGAACACCTACCCTATGAACTCAACTGGAGAATGAAGAAAAGAATAGCAGAGACTCTATGAACAGAAAAGTGACCACTTTCTGTAAGGTAGGTGGTGCGGAGAAGTGAATCTGAGGCCATATAGGAGAAGAGAGATCATGGGGTTTGGGGGTGGGGTGGGGGAGGGAGTTTCCATCAGCTGGTTCCTGGCAAGTGATAGAGCAGAAGAACACAAAATCAGAACTTTTAGAAGTTTGATCTGCTGAAGAATGTCACTCCAGTGGCTAAGTGGGGGGTGGGGTGGGGGAGTGGAACACTTGCTGGGACAGTGTGGTCTCAGGACTCTTGGTGTCACAGAAACATGAGGGAGCCTGAGTGTGGCAGAGCTCCCAGGTGTCAGAGCAGGGGAGCCGGTCACAAAAAGTGAGCCAAGGGGTGGGCTTTCAGCTCGGGGTTGCCATAAACCGGGATCCACCACACAGGAGGGCCACTGCTCTTGGAGCAGGGGCCCAACAAATGGCAGAACTGGTGAGACTCATCTTTTTCTCCTGGGTGGAACAGCATGAGAATGCACTGTAGGAATCTGCTGGGTCTGGAGACTCCAAATGGGCCAAGCACCAGGGATTAAAAATGTTTTATCACAGGCCTGGTGAGCACAGAGTGTCAGCTGGAGACCAGGGAGATGGGAGGGATTGACTGCTTTTCTCTGATGGTGCACCAAACTCTTAGGTCCTACCAGGTGGGTGGGAGATTGGGAGGCTGCCATTTTCATTCCTGTCCTCCAAAGCTGTACGGAAAGTGTTCAGGCAACTAAAGCTTCTGAGAATGAACCTGAGCAGATTGCTTAGCCTGGCCCCTGGCAACGGTGGTGCCATTTTGCTTGCGGCAAAGACATTTGAGAATCATGGCAAGAGGCCCCACCCTCAAGAGATCAGCAAAAACATAACCCCCAGACCAAGTTTACTGATCAATGAGAAGTGCACATCTCCATTGCTAGGAGAATAAAGCACATAGAACTCATGGGTTTTTTTCCATGATTCTTTGGTCTTTCAACTTTAATTTTTAAAATTTTCTCTGAGGGTGCACTGAGAAGGGGGTCTTTTTTTTTCTTTTTTCTTTTTTTTTTTTTTTGAGGTTTTTTTTCTTTTTCAGCCAGCTTTTTAATTCCTTTTTAAAATCTTTTTTAATTTTCATTTTTACAGTCATCTATCCATTCATTGTATTTAGCCTTATGTTTTATGTGTATATAAATTATTTCTTTAAAATTTTGGGATGCAGTTTCTTCTAAAAAACAAAAATTTACCCCAAAACTAGTGTATGGCTCTTTTCTATTCATCTACCTGATCATATTCTATTTTTTTCCTTTTCCCATCAGTTTTGGGTCTCTTCTGAATTGTTTAGTGTACATTTCTCTGGGATCATAGTTACTCTTTTAACATTTTTTTCCCTTGTTCATCTATTCTTCTCTTGAGAAAATGACAAAATGGAAAAACTCACCTCAAAAAATAGAACAAGAGGTAGTAATGACTGCCAGGGACCTAATCAATACAGACATTACTAAGATGCTGGAACTAGAGTTCAGAATAATGATTCTAAAGATAAAAGATGTGTTTGAAAAAAAAATAGAAGATATTAGAGAATCCCTTTTTAGAGAAATAAAATCTAACCAAGTCCAAATCAAAAAGGCTATTAATGAGATACAATAAAAAATGGAGGCTCTAACTGCTAGGATAAATGAGGCAGAAGAGATAATTAGTCATAAAAGGCCAAATGATGGAGAATAAAGAAACTGAGAAAAAGAGATGAATAAGTACTGGATCACAAGGGGAGAATTTGAGAAATAAGTAATATCATAAAGTGAAACAATATTAGAATAAGTGGGATCCCAGAAGGAGAAGAAAAAAGAGAAAGGGGCAGAAGGCATATTGGAGTAAATTAATATTGGAGCAAATTATAGTAGAGAACTTCCCTAATTTGGGGAAAGAAATCGGTCTCAAAATCCAGGAGGCTCAAAAAACCCCTCAAAAATCAATAAAAATAGGTCAACACCCTGACATCTAATAATAAAACTTACAAATCTCAGAGACAAAGAGAAAATCCTGAAAGCATGTGGGACAAGAGGTCTGTAACCTCCAACAGTAGAAACATTAGATTGGCAGCAGACTTATCCACAGAGACCTGGCAGGCCAGAAAGGACTGTCATGATATATTCAAGGTACTAATTGAAAAAAATATAAATCCAAGAGTACTCTATCCAGCTGGGTGTCATTGAAAATAGAAGGAGAGACAAAAAGCTTCCAGGACAAACAGAAACTAAAAGAATTTGCAATCACCAAATCAATCTTACAAAAAATATTGAAAGGGGTCCTCTAAGCAAAGAGAGAGCCCAAAACTAACATAGACCAGAAAAGAACAGAGACAGTATACAGTAACAGTCACCTTGCAGGCAATACAATAGTACTAAATTCATATCTTTCAATAGTTACCTTGAATGTAAATGGACTAAATGCTTCAATCAAAAGATACAGGGTATCAGATTAGATTAAAAAAAAAAAAAAGCAAGACCCATCAATATACTTTCTGCAAGCGACTCATTTTAAACCCAAAGACATCTCCAGATTTAAAGTGAGGGGATGGAAAACAATTTATCATACTAACAGACATCAAAAGAAAGCTGGGATGCCAATCCTTATATCAGACAAATTAGATTTTAAACCAAAGACTGTAATAAGATATGAGAAAGGACACTATATCATCCGAAAAGGATCTATCCAACAAGAAGATCTAACAATTGTTAATATTTATGCCCCTAACATAAGCCAATTAATAACAAAATCAAAGAAACACGTCAACAATAATAGTAGGGGACTTTAACATCCCCCTAGATGAAACTGATAGATCATCTAAGCAGAAGATCAACAATGAAATAAGGGATTAAAATGACATACTGGACCAGATGGACTTTGCAGATATATTCAGACCATTCCATCCCAAAGCTACAGAATACACATTCTTCTCTACTGCCCATGGAACATTCTCCAAAATAGATCACATCGTGGGTCACAAATCAGGTCTCAACCAGTACCAAAAGATTGGGATCATTCCCTACATATTTTCAGACCACAGTGCTTTGAAACTTGAACTCAATCACAAGAGGAAAGTTGGGAAGAACTCAAATACATGGAGGCTAAAGAGCATCCTACTAAAGAATGCATATGTCAACAAGGAAATTAAAGAAGAATTTTAAAAATTCATGGAAACAAATGAAAATGAAAACACAGCTGTTTAAGATCTGTTTAACACATCTTTAAGATGCAGCAAAGGCAGTCCTAAGAAAGAAGTATATCGCAATACAAGCCTTCCTCAAGATACAAGAAAGGGCTGAAATACACAGTCCAACCTTATACTAAAAGAGCTGGAGAAAGAACAGCAAATAAAGCTTAAGCCCAGCAGGAGAAGAGAAATAATAAAGATAAGAGCAAAAATCAATGAAATAGAAACTGAAAGAACAGTAGAACTGATCAATGAAACTAGGAGCTGGCTCTTTGAAAGAATTAATAAGATTGATAAACTCCTGGCCAGACTTATCAGAAAGAAAAGAGAAAGGACCCAAATTGTAAAGTCATGAATCAAAGAGGAGAGATCACAACCAATACCAAAACAAACAAACAAACACCCCCAAAAATTAGAAGAACATATTATGAGCAACTATATGCCAATAAATTAGGCAATCTAGAAGAAATAGATGCATTCCTAGAAACATATAAACTACCAATACTAAACTAGGAAGAAATAGAAAACCTGACAGACCCATAAGCAGCAAGGAAATTGCTCCCAACAAACACGAGCCCAAGGCCAGATGGCTTCCCAGAGGAATTCGACCAAACATTTAAAGAAGAATTAACACCTATTCTTCTGAAACTATTCCAAAAAATAGAAATGGAAAGAAAACTTCTATACTCATTTTATGAGGCCAGCATTACCATTAAAAGGATTATTCACCAAGATCAAGTGGGATTTATTTCTGGGTTGTGAGGTTGGTTCAACATCTGCAAATCAATCAATGTGATACACTACATGAATAAAAAAAAGGACAAGAACCATATGATCCTCTCAGTAGGTGCAGAAAAAGCATTTAACAAAAAAAGCATCCTTTCTTGATTAAAACTCTTCACAGTGTAGGAATAGAGGGTACATACCTCAATATCATAAAAGCCATCTAAGAAAACCCACAGGGAATATCATTCTCAATGGGGAGAAACTGAGAGCTTTTCCCCTATGGTCAGGAACACAACAGGGATGTCCACTATCACCACTGCTGTTCAACTTAGGACTAGAAGTCCTAACCTCAGCAATCAAACAACAAAAATAAATGAGACTTCTGAATCAGCAATGAAGTTGTCAAACTCTCATTCTTTGTAGGTGATATGATACTTTATGTGGAATACCCAAAAGACTCCACTCCAAAACTGCTAGAACTCATACAGGAATTCAGAAATGTGTCAGGATATAAAATGAATACATAGAAGTATGTATTTCTATACACCAACAATGAGACAGAAGATAGAGAAATTAAGGAGTCCATCCCATTTACAATTGCACCAAAAACCATAAGATACCTAGGAAAAAATCTGACCAAAGAGGTAAAGGATCTGTACTTAGAAAACTATAGCATACTCATGAAAGAAACTGAGGCAGACACAAAGAAATGGAAAAATATTCCATGCTCATAGACTGAAAAAACAAATATTGTGAAAATGTCTCTGTTACCTAGAGCAATCTACACAATGTAATCTCTATCAAAATACCATCAACTTTTTTTCCCACAGAAATGGAATAATCCTAAAATTTGTATTGAACCAGAAGTGATCCTGAGTAGCCAGAGGAATATTAAAAAAGAAAACCAGAGCTGGTGGTATCACAATTCCAAAGCTGTCATCATCAAGACAGTATGGTACTGGCCAAAAACAGACACACACACATCAATGGAACAGAATAGAGAACCCAGAAATGGACTCTATGGTCAACTAATCTTTGACAAAGCAAGAAAGAATATCCAATAGGAAAAAGACTTTCTCTTCAACAAATGGTGTTGGGAAAATTGGACATCCATATTCAGAATAATGAAACAACCATTTTCTTATGCCATACACAATAATAAACTCAAAATGGATGAAAGACCTCAATGTGAGACTGGAATCCATCAAAATCATTGAGGAGAACTCTGGCGGTAAACCCTTCAACCTTGGCCACAGCACTTTCTTCTAGACGTATTGTCAAAGGCAAGGGAAGCAAAGACAAAAATGAACTATTGGGACTTTAAGATCAAAAGCCTTTGCACAGCAAAGGAAATAGTCAACAAAACCAAAAGATAACTGACAGAATGGGAGTTATCAGATAAAGAGCTAGTATCCAAAATCTATAAAGAACTTAGCAAACTCAACACTCAAAGAACAGATAATCCAATCAAGAAATGGGCAGAAGGCATGAACAGACATTTCTGCAAAGACGACATCCAGAATGCCAACAGACATATGAAAAACTGCTCAACATCATTTGGTATAAATAAAAATCAAAACCACAGTAAGATACCATCTCAAGTCAGAATGGCTAAAATTAATGTCAGGAAATAACAGATGTTGGTGAAGATGCAGAGAAAGGGGAAACCTCCTGCCCTCTTGGTGGGAATGCAAGCTGGTACAGCCACTATGGAAAGCAGTATGGAGGTTCCTCAAAAAGTTGAAAATAAAACTACCCTATGACCCAGCAATTCCACTACTGGGTATTTACCCCAAAGATACAAATGAAGTAATATAAAATGGCACCTACACTTCAATGTTTATAGCAGTGATGACCACAATAGCTGCACTATGGGAAGAGCCCAGATGTCCACTGACAAATGAATGGATAAAGAAGATGTGAGATTATATATATATAGGTAGATAGATATATAGAAGGAATATTATGCAGTGATCCAAAAACCCGAAAACTTGCCATTTGCAACAACATGGATGGAACTAGAGGGTATTATGCTAAGTGAAATAAGTCAAACAGAAAAAGACAGTTATCATGTGATCACACTGATATGTGGAATTTGAGAAACAAGGCAGAGGATTATAGGGGAAGAGAAGAAAAAATGAAATAAGATGAAACCAGAGAGGGAGACAAACCATAAGGGTCTTAATCTCCAGAAATGGACTGAGGGTTGCTGGAATGGAGAGGGCTGGGAGGGATGGGGTGGCTGGGTGATGGACATTGGGGAGAGTATGTGTTGTGGTGAGCGCTGTGTATTGTGTAAGACTGATGAAACACAGACCTGTACCCCTGAAACAAATAATATATTATATGTTAATTTAAAAAAACAGGTAAGATACAAATTATTAAAGGCTAGGGAGATCTGGATCCATTGCAACAGTAATAAAGCTGTATTTCTGTACATTTAATTAAAAGAAGTAGAAAACAGGGTCAGTAGAATAAGGCCAAGTATCAATCTTTGGGTAGCTGGCTCTAGACAGGGTAAACTCCATCCCAAAGTTGTTTATAGCATACTGTTATATCTTGGGTTGAGACAGAGTCCAAGGAAGATTTGGCCTGGGGATCTCAGGCATTTTGTATTGCAGGCTCATGGATGCACTTGGCAGAGACCCCCCAAAGACCTGAAATTTCCACGGCCACTAGTGATATCATGGTGATATCATGATATCATGGTATCACTATATTGTAAGACCCAAGGTTAGGTCTGGTGCCATGTTTGAAATAAAAAAGGGACAGTATGCTACTCTGAGCTCATAATGCAAACTTGTATGAACCATGCCATGCTCTGACCCAGAAAAATGTGATCAGCTTAGCAGAAGAGGAAGAGGTCATTTTCCCTACTGGTTGAATTCCAACAATTTCCTAAAAGGCAAGAAGGAATCATGCTATGTTTCCCTGTAAACAAAGTAGAGTGGGAAAGAATGATTAAGTACTCAGGAGTGAGTTTTGGCACACAAAGAAATTTTAAAAACATGTAGATGGAGATATAGGCATTCTTAGAGGTGAAATAGAGTCTCGCAGAGATGCAAAATGAAGGAGATGTTTAGAATAGAACATCCACAGTTCAGGAACACCATGCCTCTACTTGCTCTGTATATCACAGACACTCAAAAAATGCCTGGTGACTTGAATTAACATGCTTCATAGTTCTAAAATGTAGTCCAAGGCCTAATTAGCTAGTCCATGCAAGCCCTCCAGAACAAAAGTCATTCTTAATGTACCTCCATTTTATATTTAGAGAATGAGAGACATGAAATGGTTAAGTGACATCTTCAGGTCACCCTATGATTTAGAAGCAGAGTCAAAACAAGAGTCCAGATGCAAAAACACCCACCAGCTACCACAGAACTGGCCAGATACTAACAAGGCCAGTTGCTGAGGGGGCAGGAACTCTAAGATAAAAGGACTCTAAAGTCTAGACTCAGAGAATTTTTAGCTCCCTCGACAGATGAAAGAACTTGAAATTAACTCATCAAACTCTCCCAATGCTTGGCTCAGGAAATTGGAGCTTCCAAGTTCAAGTGAGAAGTTATTGAGGAAGAATTCTAAGATGGCACAAGAAAGACTAATTGACAAATGTCAAGGTCTCGCAGAAAGGACATGAGCTCTGGAGGCAGACAGTCCTGGCTTGGAATCCAACTCTACCACTCACCACCCTTACAGCTGTGACCTGAAGCAATTTATCAACCTCTCCAAGACTCAGTCTCCTCTTCTATAAAACAAAAATTGTAATAACCATCTTACAGAGTTGATGTTGAAATTGAAGGTATTTTATAAGCTCCAAATATGAACACTAGTCCATGATAGGCACTCAAGACAAATCAATAAACAAAATGCAATTACAACACTGATTCCATTAAGAACAGCAGATCATTATACATTTAGAAGATGTGAGAAGGTTTCCACCAACCTGATGAAAGGAAACCTAAAGCCTAAAATAAGATACATGGACAGGGAGGCACTCAGTCTAAAGATCACAAGGATAATTTTTTTCATCTGAGAAAAATGCTATGCAGCAACTCATGAGCAGATGTCACCCTGGAGTGGTGCCCTTGACACAGAGCAGGCTGACTTTCATGATCTGTTCTCTCTCTTTCTCTTCCAGTTATGGTTTTAATATTTGATGTTCATCAGATACACCACATACTGCATGGTGGTATATCCATATGCTGTATAGATTGTGTTTCTTTATTAACTGAAGTATAGTTGACAAAATGTCACCTTTCAGATTGTATTTTTAATACAGAGTCCCAAGATTGAGGAAAGATGTAATAAATGCTTAAATTTTCCCAAAGACTTAAAGAGTTTAATTACTTAATGTTGTATCCAATGGCAAGATTTGTGGCAGAATTGGCTACAAAAATGGCCTTTGGGGATTCTCACCTCCCAACCAAAAATTACATTAAACCAACATAGTGAGGTGCGTTTAGAATTTTATTTGGCAACATAATGGTGGATATTATCTATATCTCTGCATTAAAGGGAAACCATTTCCTTTCACATGGAACTGATTTCAAGAGGAGTTACATTTTTGAGAGAGAGATACTCAAGAGATCTGTACCTGGAAGTCTTTGAGACTACAGATATTAAATAGTACCAGTGTTGAAAGAACCTCAGTAGTCTGCTGAACGCCTTGAAATATGTACCAATTACACACTCAACTGCCCTCCAGGTGCCATCTAAAGATCTATGGTTGTACAGTGACCATTTAGAGTAATTTAAGAATTATCTCCAAAGAGCAATCACATTAACAACACAAAACAAAGCAAAACAAAACAAGATAGGGAAAACAATGTGATTCCCATTAAAAAGTTAAAAATCCTTGTAACTTTCTCACTTCTTTAGGCTGATATAAGTCAGAAGACTTCGGGTTAAGGTAAGCCAGGAGTATAAAATCCAGGGTAGGTTTTTAAATTAAATTTACCAATTTACAGTTTCCTTTAACATGATCAAAGCCAAACTTTTAGAGGGACATTTTCCCAATGATAACTTCTACAAATTCACCTTCTAAGACATTTTCATGTCTACTCAACAATTTTAAATTTAATTTAAATTAAATTGAGTTTCATATTTGTAAATTGTGATCAACAAACGAGTCTTAGTTTCCCAGATTTCCTGCTCAAAAACTGAATGCCCTACAGAGGTACTGTGAAGTCAGGGAAGTTTGTATGGGCTCTCCTTTGTCTTCCTCTGAATGTTGGAATTTCACTAAGTTCTGTCTTTTCATCTTCCACACTCTTCTTATCTTACTTTACAGACTCTCCCTGGGCGATCTTATCCACACTTCTCCCTACATGCTGATGACTTCCAACTCTCCACCTACCTCTAGCTCAGCTCTCTCACTTGAGCTTCAGACTCCTACCTCTAAATGTCTTCTGGACATCTCTGCTTGGATAGCCCATTCTCAAATTCATCATGCACATCATGAAGCTTTTCTTCTCCAAAAAACCCAGCCCTCTTCCACTTTTCTTATTTACCTTACTGATGTCAAGATCCATCTAAGCACTTAGGCCAGAATCCCAAACACAGTGCTATAAGAGTATAAAGTATACTAGCAATTTACTGAAGGGTAGGAAAGCAGGGAGGCATTCCAAGTGACATACTGTAACACCAAAATGAGAGAAAGCATGGCATGTGTGTTATTAGTTAGGATAAGATAGGCTCTGCTGAGATGACAAATAAACCCCGTAATCTCAATGATGCTTTATCTCATTTAAAAAAAAAAAATCTGATGCCAATTAGTCAGTTTTCTTGCACCATAAACTCAGGGCTAGTCTGTTCTGTCTTGCAACCCACTGTCTTAGACTTCTGCACTTCCTGGATTATAGAGAAGAGCATGATGAACTCACACTTCCTTTTAGCTTCCTTGAACCAGAAGCGTCCTATCCCTTCTGCTCACTTTTCTCTTGTCAAGCATTTGATCATTGTCCCAACCCAACTGCAAAAGAAGCTGAGAAATATCTTCTCATCTGCCCAGAAAGATGAAATGAGGTAGCAAACATACCATCTCCACCACCATGTGTTTAGGAAACTATAAGAAGAGTGGCATTATCTGGAAATCAATGGGGATGATGAGTGTGGTATGTGTTGTGGGGAAAAGGTGCCTAGACAGTGCCTGGAGAGCCAGGAAAGTAAGTAAGGCCAAAGCCAGCAAAACTACCTAGAAGGCCTGAATGGGGTCAAGAGCCTGAGTGCCATGCTGAGGATAATGGTATTTTAAGGACGAGAATAGTACAAACACTATTTGTATTTGTACACAATGTAGTCAACAGAGATGTAGTCAACAGAAAATCCTCAAGCTCAAACTTCCTGACCTGAGGCACCCAAAGTAAAGGGCCAGCTCCTGCTCCCAGGGCCAGCTAAGGTTCCTACTGCTTTAAGAATCAGTGGAGTCCAGACTAGACTGATCTGGGATTCAGTCTGAAAACAAACAAATGAAAAAGCTCCTGTAGTACTATGATCACTATCTCTGGACACTGCATGATTCTTCCATAAGGGCTTGGTCCCCACACTTCCCTGTTGCTACTCCCTTCTCAGCTGCATTGCAGCTCCCAAAGCAGGTTCACCTCCCTGTTCTCTCTGGGTTCAGTGACTTTCTTTTTTACTTTGGTGGATGTGGTTTCTTGCCCCCTTTGCTTCTGAGAAGTCTCCACCTCCAGTAGTATTTTCCCCAGCTGATTTCCACTCTGTTTTAAACTCAGCTGTTATCTGTCAGTCTTGTCTAGTCAAAAGACAAAATAAAAACAGTAACATTTACTGAGTCTTTAATATATGCCTGGCACTGTTCAAGCATTTTATATACATATGATACACACACAGACATACACATATATAAAAATACATATGATCACCATCAATTAATATATATTATATATAATTAATATACTATGTAATGTTATAATATCATATTATATATACATATGTCAATATACATGGTGTATGTAGATCATTTCATTCTCAAACCAAGGCCATGAGACAGATGGTATCACCTCCATTATGCAGATGAAGAAACTGAGGCAAAAGAAGTTAGTTAACTTTCTATGTTCGTGCAGATTTTAATTGATCAAACTGGAATTTTAATTCAGGATGCCTGGCTTTTCACCACTCTACTATGCTACTAACTAAAGGATGATGGAGAGGAGGGAAGATAGAAACAAGATGGCTTGATGATGCTAAAAATGAATGAATGAATGTGAGGAGCAGTTGTGACTAGCCTGAGAAGGCAGAAGAAAGAGTCTCCATTGGAGAGAATTGCAAAGGAGGAGGTGCCACCAGAGGATAGAAAGCCTACAATTATTCACACAAGGGGTGTTTGTCTTCTTTAAAAGGGACAAACTCCTGAAGAGGATAATGCCTGAATTTTTATCAATGGAATTTCACATGCGTGGCAGGTGGGAGGCAGGGAGATTTGAGCCCCTCGAATTACAGCTCCTGGGCCCAGCTTCAGAAAAGTCCATTCGTCTTGGCAGAGCCCCTCCCACACACTCACAATGTGCGGTCTCGAGGCAGGACATCTTGTCAGCCCAGCACACAAAATGCGAACTGTTTCCCTGCGCGCAGCTGGCGCGCCCTTTCAGCTGGTCCCAGCTGCCTGGAGTAGCGCATGCAAAGGTACCACGCCCCCAGATGAATATTCAAGACTGCCTTGTGCTCCGAGTCTGGGGTATCAAAGCCTCTAAAAGGATTAGAAAGACCACGGGGCTCCCTGATAGGGAGTTGGATAGAAGGGGGTAGGTAGGCTTTGTTAGGATTTGCTTTTGAGGACTACAAAGAGGCGGGAACACTTGGAAACTGAAGCCCTCCGTTGCTAACCCAGGCGAGGTCAGGTTTAAAAAGGGAGCTTGGTGCGCCTAGTAGTTTATCAAGTCTTTCAAAGTCCCTCCACACCGACAACAGCAACTACTGCTGTCTCATGGACAAGCTCCCTTTTTAGCCCTAGGAACCATGAAAACCAAGAGTAGGCTTTAGCTTTATGAAGTGCTGTTTCACAACTCTTACCCAGGTAAAACTCTGTGTTAACAACACACGTCTCTCACAAAGGGTCCTGGTGCAGTTATGTTAATTTGTGCAGTCTTATGATCTAATCTATGACTTCTGTATGGGTGTCAGTCTCCGTCAGAGGCTAGAAACTTTTAATTAAGCTTTTAGAATATATTTACTCTTAGATCGAGCTGGGGCATAGTTAGGGAGTTAACCATACCTATTAATACTTATATTTGGCTCTATTATTTTTATTAATGGAAAAATGTCCTAGCACAGATCATCTGAAAGAGTCGATGGTTCCCAAATGTCTTTCATTGACTTACAATACAAGGTAGACTTTTGGGGAAGTACATTCAGTCTTCTGTTGTTGTTAAGTCCCTTAGGAATTCACTTTAGAGTTCACTTGGGAGAAATCACAGGGAACTTCATTAAGTATACTTTTCCATTAATCCTTCCATTAAGAGAGAGAATTCTGCTTCTTACCTACAGATTGGAAGTGGAAGAAATAACATTACTGAGAGGAAACCAAAGAATAAGACAAAGGAATGTAGTGTGAAAGCACTTGGCTACTTTAAATGAGGACAGACTCCTCCCCCATCTCACTTCCATCCCAGAGAACTGAACACACATGCAGATGTAAGGGTACAACCACTGTGAGCAGCCATGAGAACTTTTGGGAAGTAGGATGGGGACCAACCTAAGGACGCAAACAAATGTCCCAGTAATTGTAGATTCTGGAAATTATAGACTGATCCATTTACCATTAATCCCTAGCAAAGTTCTATATTGGATAGCTAAGCAGGCAGCTAGTGAGCACTTAAAAAAGATGACCTCTAGGAACCAATAAGATTTTACCAGGAACTGGTTAAGCCAAAGTCTATTTCCTTTATATGTTTTTTTTTTTTTTTTTTTGCCTTCCTTTGAACTTCTTTTAAAATTTAATTTAATTTTTTTTCAGTATTCCAAGATTCATTGTTTATGCACCACACCCAGTGCTCCATGCAATACGCGCCCTCCTTAATACCCACCACCTGGCTCACCCAACCCTGCATCCCCTTCCACCCCAAAACCCTCAGTTTGTGTATTTTTAAAAATGAAGTGCTTGACTAATGCATGAGAATGCCAAAAACAAAGAACATCTTGACAAAAGGACATTCTATTTATCTTCCCCCACCTTTTTTTTTTCCCCCAATATTGGAGTCAGGATTCAAAATGAGCAAACTGAGCATTTGGCAGCCAAAAGAAAGTAAACTCTAGAGCCAGAAAGAGTTGGGTTTGATTCTAGGTTCTGCATCTTCCTTATTCTATGACACTGGGCATCTCTGAGTCTCAGTTTTTGCAACTATAAAATGGGAATAGAATATGTACTTGACAGATAAGAAAGAAAATACAAACAGTATGCAACGTGATACTTGAGAAAGGGCAGTTATTATTACGATATGTTGTACAATGTAAAAATTCAAATATAATAAATTCAGAAAAGAGAAGGACTAAATTGAGTGATTCATACAAAAATATTTTTTTAATTTACTGGAAGTTGAATGTGAAATAACCAAGTAATATGTTTTAAGTGCAGACTGAAGCTTATTAATATAAGTATGTGCAAACCCAAAAGGAAGAATCACTTGATCCCAGTTGGTTAGATCCTATCAAAAACTTTGCACTTTTCTAAGGAGGATACTTGAAAGGTAGGAAGGAGACGTTAAACAACATTTGGGATAGTGGAAGACCCAGAAACCACAATATCTGAAAAATAGTCAAAAGAAACAGTGGTGTTTATCTAGGAGAGATTACATGAAAGCTATCTTCTGAGATTTGAAGAGCTATGATGTGCAATAGGGTATAACCTTGGTCTGCACAGCTCCAAATGGTAGAATTGGGACAAATGATTGGAAAATGGAATGAGACAGATTTTGGATTCAAAGTGAAAGTTGTTCAACAATGCAAGGAACATTCTTGAACAATAACAAGCTCATAATTACTGAAAGTATTCCTGCAGTGGGAAGAGCCAGCTCTCAAAGATAGTGTAAGAAGAGATTTTTGCACTGGTGAAGAGAGTGGCTTAGTTTTAGATTAGTTAGTAATACACCATATATAGGCCATCCTCCACCCAGCCGTGTTAGACATAACTAATCAATGATAGCTTTTTTTTTTCCCCTGTTGAACAAACTCAGCCTGGCAATCTTTTTCCATGCATGCTCCAAGCTGTCACCACTAACTTAGTTTATCAAAATTGACAACCCACCTAACCCAGATGATCCCTTAGTCTTGAAGACCGAATAACTTAGAAATCTCCCCCATATTATAAGTAAAATATGTCTGTAAACAAACTAGAAGGAGAGCCCCAGTTAAGTGCAAACATATTTTCATATATCTATGTATGTGTGTGTTTATGTCTGTAAATGTGCCTTTGTGTGTACGTATATGTGGGATAAATCATAGACGATTACACAAAACAGGAATCACGAGGGAAATAAGTCATTACTCACAAGAGCGCTTAAATAGTGAATCCCAATTGAACCACGCAACCGTTAATGGTACTGTTTTATGAATACCCATCCCTTTATTATACATAAAATTCAGCCCTTTTCTTACCCTCTCCTACCTCCTATAAAATTTCAAACTCACTTTGTGAACTGTAACTTTTGGGACATCGATGACAAGTTGGTATAAAAAGAGAATTTGAAGGGTTGGTGGAGATAGGGCTGGGGTACTTAGTAAACCCTCAAGAAAAGAGGGGGGGATTTTATTATTAAGCAGAAGTAACCAAAGAGGTCAATAAGAAACTAAATTACAGTGTCCAGGGTTAGTGTGACCTGAGAGTCCAAGCTAGTGGGCAGCAGGAGCCTCTCAGAAGGGGTAGTAGAAGACAGTGGTAGCTCCTATTTTCACTTCCCTAGCTAGCAACAAGGAGGAAGAAAGAACCCAATCAATCTAACTTCCAGAAGAGGGACAAACGTGCAAAGACATTTAGTTAGAGTAAAGATAATCCTTTCAATAAATAGTGCGAGAAAAATTGGGTGTCTTATATACAAAGAATAAAGTACCTTGATCCATACCTTTCACCATATGAAAAAACTAACTCAGAACGAATCATAGACCTACCTAAAAAACTTAAAACCCTAAAACTCTGTGAAGTTTTCTTTTTTAAAAAAGATTAAGCTATTTAAATTTTAAAAGTGAGTCTGTTTAAAGAAAAGTGGAGTAAATAAGAGTATCTACAGATGAAAAATAGAGTATCCACAGATGAATTGTAGACACGCAAAAACCCCTTTGCGATAGCCTCCTTGAGCTAGGGAGGATGTCATAGCCCCATCCAGGCAGGATGGTATTTAATACAGAAATCCAGTCTCAGGAGGAAAGTCAGCATGCAAACCAAGAAACTCTACCGGAACTCCTGTCATGTGTGCGTGGGAAAATCATGTTGGAAGAGGGTGAAAGGAAGCTGCTGTTTGCAGACGAGTGCTCCCCAACACCCAGATCTCAAGTGTAGGAGACAGGAACGTGAATCCCAGACTAGTCAACGCTTGTGTGGCTACTTTAGAGCAGCCTGGCCTGCCAAAGTGGGTTCTGGACAAGCCAGAACCTGAAAAGTAGAATTACCAACACCTGCCACTAAGAGAGCTGAGAAAGGTAGGGGCAAGTTGTCTGCTGCTCATCTCATGTCATAAATACTTAGTCGTGAAATTATGACACCAGTTATATCTTCCTTTATCAGGATCAAACTCCAGTGTGTCACAAATTATAAAACAGCTATGTAACAAGTATTATAACACACCAATTGATCTTCTAAGGAAGGAACAAACAAAGTATTCCTTGTTCACCCCTAAAATTCTTCTAAAAACAATATACATTGTAGGGCTTAAAAGCATTAACTATGGGGTGAAGTTATGTGGGTTTGAATTCCAGCCCGATCTTCTATTCAACCTGGAAGCTCAGCCTGAGCTCTGACACTTTCTGTCTGAACCTTAGTTTCCTCTTCTGTGACCAAATACAAAAACAAAACAAAACAAAAAACGCCTTCCAGAGGATCAAATGATAATTCACAGGAAGATGATTCTTTCATGGTACATTCGGCACATAGTAAGCACACAGACTTGGGGAGCCCAGAGCATCTGAAACCTCCTGCCTGCTGTATTCGCAGAGCAAGGCCCAGAGACATGGCTGACCTACCCAGTATCCCACTGCTACATGAAGGGCAGACTTGCCTTTCAAAACCTGAAGGGCTGTCATTTTTTACTTCAGTTTCCTTTCCTCTCTTGGTTCTTGAGATCATTTTCCTTGTGCCTCTTCTTCTCCCAGCCTTATAACAACTTGCACCATATTATACTCTGATTTCCCATGGCTTCGCTGTGACCCCACATTCTTTTAGCACTCCTACATTGTGAGAGCTGCACACCATCTGTCATTTGATGAGTGTGCAACAGTCCCTCAAGAGCTTAGTAAATGCCTTTTCTATGAAGCATCCTTCCATTTTAAGCATAATGCAATGTTATAATTTAACTTTCAAGATCCACTTGGGATAGAAGGGATGATAAGATGGGTCCATACATAAACATTCTACCCCCGGGGAACATGACTATAAATATACAGGGATGTGCCCTTCTTGAGCTAACAACAAATTACCTAATGATCTTCCATTTCCAAGCTTTTAAGAGCCCTTCTTTCAGAAAGAAAAGATAAGAGTGTATGGTTGCGACCTCATTTGTTCATATAATGGGCAAGGCTATTACTCCAAACTCATATAATGGGCACAGGCTATTACTCCAAACTCCAAATTCTAGTCACACGAACTAATACAGGTGCAAATCTCCTTTGCCTTCCCATATTCTCCAAGTCTATAGGGTAAAGTCATAAACTACAGCAGGTTTTACTAATAACAGCTCACCAGAAGGACAAGCTATTTGAAAATTAGGTCACATCTTAGGGCTTTCTGCCAGACTCACACACAGGAATAGTAACATTATTGCCAGAAGTATCTTTGAACACAAAGAACAATGACAGATAATGTTGTTCTGCTGGGAAATGCTGAACCGGCTGGATTCTTACAGGGTCTCTTGGAGTCAAGTTTCCTGACAAAAATAAAGGAGTTGTGGGGAATGCTTTCAATGTTTGCCTTTCCAAAATAGACTACTTCTCTATCCAATTTCTCATTATATTTTATATTCCCTGTGCCTAAAAATGCCTGGCATGGAGCAGGGGATTAAAATGTACCGAATACAAGAAGGAACGATCTCTTTTCTTTCTCTTCCTCTTTTCCCCCATCCCCATATTGCCTCAGAGGAACACCTACGTAAGACAAGCTTTACCAGTGAAAAGTTAGGACTCTCCCTTTAGGTTCTGTTCATGAAATCTGTGGGACATTTGGTTAGGGCTTTGTATTATCAAGTGGCCTTTGAGTGCTCAGCACACCACCCTTGCCACACCACCTGTCCTTCCTACCTGGGAAAGTGGTAGAAGTGTAGAATCTCAAGCCTCACCCCAGACTCAAAGTCTGCGTGTTAATGCGGTCCACAAGGGACACTTGTGCACACATTCCGGTTTGAAAAGCACTAATATAAAGCCTACTTAAATGACGGATCCTCCAAATACACACTTCTTGCTTGTCTCTAGAAATGTATAGCCTCAGATTGCATTTCAAGTAGATAATTGTTTCCAGAAAGGAAAAAAAGACAAGGAGCCCATCATCCTTCCGGTGCTTGCAAACTGACAGCAGTCCTTGGATACATAGCGAGGGACAGAGATCTGTTTCCGGGGACTAAAGCTCACAGTTGGCATAGGTGGGCAAGTGACATTCACTTCTGTACATCTCAGTGAGACTTTGAAACTAGCCAGGGCCTCTCATTCTTTTTCTTCTGTGCGTTACATAGAAATTGTTACCAAAGCATTTCAAAACTTAAAATTACAACAGATTGCCTGGTTGTCTATGAGAAGAATAAAGGTCTTGGAAGAAGGGGGCCACAACTTCCCATTCCAGAGGAAATGATTTAGAAGTTTTAATCTGTCAGTGATTAATTATTGTATGCATTGATTTCCATGGCTTTTAGGGCTTTTAGCAGCAACAGGGGAAAGGCTAATTGTTCTAGAATGTGTGTGCACATGGAGCGTAGCCCCAGGGAACAAGGAGCTTGACCATTAGGCAAGAATGTGTTATAAACAAATTATAGGCAAAAATTCCTTCATGTGACAGAATCCTCAATTGCAGCAACTCTTTGGCATTTATAAGGCAGACAATACCAAGGATGGAACAAACGTTTAACAGCCATCAACTCTGCGTGTGGAATTGGACAGACGGATACACATGCAGCCTGATGCTTTAACCTTCACTTAAAATACTGCCAGCACATTGTTCAGTGAAATCCTCTCATTAGCGCAAACTTGGAAAACATGCTGTATTACTACTCTGCTCTCACACATAACTGATAAAGGATGAGAGAAAATACTGGAAACATCTATGATACGTGTTCTGTTCTAAATAGAACTTCACCTTCCTCTGTTTCTTCATGGGATTCCCACTGCCTACAAGCTGCCCCCATCCATCTCCATTGGTTCAAATTCTTCATATATTCCTCACAGAGCTCGTCTGTGGAACTTTCTCAGGGCTAGGAAATTGGAGTTCTCTTGCTTCCTCCATGTTCTCATCGCAAATTATGTGATCTTGGAACTCCTTCTACCTTACCTTATAGTTATTTGATGTGCTTTATCTCTGCTACTACACTGCGTAGTTCTTCGAGACTCGCCTTACTAATCTCTGTGGCTTTCTGTCCGGCACAGTGCTTGTTACATGGTGTAGAGTCCCTCAGTAGTTATTGACTTGAACAAATGATGGTGTAATGAGTACTCATTATCTAGTATCCCATATCCCAGTGTGACCACAGAGCAATCAATAAGGAAAGCAAATATTCCGGGAAAAGCAATGGGACTCCACTAGAGCCTTAATTCTCTTTTGTCAACTCGTCAGCAAATATTTAATTAGCACTTACTGGGTACCTTGAAAGAAGAAATTATGAAACAAGGAGGAGAGGTTACACAGACGAAATTTTCAGGGCAAATACAAGGCAAAGATATGAAGCAGGCAAAGCTTTCTCTATCATCTTTTCTATACCTTCTGTCCTCCTCCCTCTGATTTCCTGCTGTCTTCCCTCTCTTGTCTCCTTTGCTACATCCTTGTAAGTGCATCTAGTGTAACTCTTATCACTCTATATTGTAATTCAGTCTGGAAATTAAGTTTAAATTTAGGCCATAGTTAAGGTTCATATATTATCTATTTCCCAGCAATGACCCAAGAACAAGGCCTGAGTTCTTAGAAAACAGAGCTGAGAGAGAATCTGAAAAAGGTTGTGATCACCTAAGACTTTGGAGGAGAAGGGGCCAGATCCTTCTGCATTAGCACCCAGAAAACAGACGTAGCATTCAGTGAAAGGGAGGGGCATTCTCCCCATGTCTGCATGGATCATAGACAATTGGATTGCAGTGAAACAAGGACTGAAGGGCTAACTATATTTTAGCATGCATCTATTCAATGTTCACATGTCTTAAGCTGCTAGTAGATGGTGCTGTTCTAGGCCCAAAGAATACAACATTGAATGAAATGAACATAGCTCTTGTCCTCTTGGAGCTTATTCCTGTTATGTGCTGACTAGAAGGTAGCGTCTATGGAAACATACATTCTTTTAAAATCTACCCCTAGGTGCCTGGATGGCTCAATTGGTTAAGCGTCTACCTTCAGCTCAGGTTATGATCCAGGGTCCTGGGATCAAGTCCCACATCAGGCTCCTTGCTCAGTGAGGAGCTTGCTTCTCCCTCTGCCTGCACTCCCCCTGCTTGTGCTCTCTTTCTCTGCCAAATAAGTAAGTAAACTCTTGAAAAAAATAAAATAATCTACCCCCCTAAAAGGAGGGGCAGCTGTCTGAGCTTGAGAAGAAAATATGGTCTCAGTCACTCTCCTGGCCCATTTTCCTCCTGTCTTTTACTTCTAAGTTTGCTTAGTGGGTTAAACTAGACTCTTCCTTTTTGGAGCAGTTCAGACTGGAAAATCATAAGAATTCTCTACTCTGAGCTGTTCTCAAGACACTAGCTGCCAGTCAGGCTGCCTACTACAGGGAGGTATTCCCTGAAAATTTGTTTTCTAGAATTTTTTTGAAATCAATGTGAAAAGCTTTAAACCAGTATAACAAGTCATATTGTTTTCCTCCCCATTAAATGAAAGTTTGGAAGTCAAAGGGCAAGAGAAAAAAATGCCAGACTCCTGGCATCCCTGAGTCTGGAAAGTGGTAGATGTCAACAGGCAGGAGGTGAAATGGGAAAGCATAAGTAGTCAGTGTGGGAGACCATGAGAAAAGCCTGGCAGGAGGCTAGGATCCCACGAATGTAAGCAGGGCAAAATCTGGGTTCTTTCTCTTAGGAGGATCCTATTTGTACGTACGGACTGGTGGAGCTTGGACAAATTTGGGTTACATTAGTACTTATTTACTTACTTTGTCCCCTTTCAAACTACAAGAACATAGATAATAGGGACTTGATGCCTCCAGCACCTCGGAGAGTGATGGGTGCTTGTTAGGCATAGCTCAGTGCTTAATAATTATGTGAGAAAGGAGAGGGGAAAAGAAAATACTTAATGATTGCAAACATTTAAGATGGATCTGTTTGTTTGGTTTTTTTCAAATGGCAGGAATCCAGAGTAAGCCTGGTGACAATGCAATAAATCCCCATTAACAGCAGATATTACAATAAAGTGGGGGAGACTGGGGGAATTCCAAAGATACTTGGAGGCATTTTTGGAATATAACATCCAGTTGCAACTGCATTTAACGAAGCAGCGGCTTGTGTGCTAAAATCTTTCTGCTACTTTATAGTCACACCTCACATGTCAGGTGCTAGATTGTGTGTTATTGATCATAAGGCCTGAAGGAATTTTAAAAAAAGAGCTCATTATCACAGAAAGTTTGCATCTATCCAGTTTTTAAAAGAATCAGTATCGCAATCTTGGCACTGACATACTGAACTTAAGAAATGAAGAACCAGGGGCACCCGGCTGGCTCAGTCAGTAAAGTGTGCAACTCTTGATCCTGGGGTTGTGAGTTCAAGCCCCATGCTGGGCGTGGAACCTACTTAAAATAAAATAAAATTTTAAAAAAATTAAAAAAGAAAAAAAGAAATAGAGAATAGAAAGAAAGAACGAACGAACACAAAACTGATCAGCACCTCAATCAAAGATGAGGAAAATGATTAAAGGAGTACACAATGTAAAAATCTAAAAAGAATGGGGAGGATGCTTTTGTTTACAAATAACAGAAATGAACTCAGGCTGGTTTAAGTAATAAAGGGAACTTGATAGAACAATAATGGCAGAGTGATAGCCAACCAATTCACCCTAGACTGCCATCTATGTGTTTGTGATTGGTTGGTGTTCATGCTGTACTTTTTGTTAAATATTTTGGCCACCAACTCTGGACACTGGAGTTCCTCACGGACTCCAAGGGTTAGATGTAGTCAGCTCTCAAAAATGGACTAGAACCTGTGAATCATACATGGTAATTTTGGCAACAAGCAAGGGAAAACTTGCACTCAAACTGGCATATAACAGCAGCTGGCAAAGATAACCTGTAGGTTGGACACCTGCTGCACAGGAATGCTTGTGTGGTCACTCATATGTGTATTACGTAGAGCTGCTTTAAAGTTACAATGACAGAGTGGATTAGTTGCAACAAAGACTGCGTAGACTACAAATCTTAAAATATTTACTATCTGGCCCTTTAAGAAAAAGTTTGGTGACCACTAACTTCTATAATATTTATTTATTTGTTATTTGCTATTTATTGTCTAATATATTGATTCAGTCTGAGGTGGGCTTAAAATTGCCATCAAAGCCTCAGGCTTTTTGGAATTTTTTTGCTGCCATCTTCAGTATTTCCCTCATCCCAGGATGTCACCCTCATGGTGTTAAAAGACAGGACAATGGCAATTAGGACTATGTGCTTCCTTGTTTGTCCCCAGCAGAAAAAAGACTAACCGCCCCCCCCCATATACAATATAAATTTTTAATCAGATTGGGCCAACTCAGGATGCATGTGCATCACTGGATCAATACAGTTGCCAGAGGATTGCCGTACACATATTGTCTTAAACAAGAATGGGTGCACCCAGAGCATGATCAGCATTGCTTAGAAGAGAAAAAGTGGAGAGTAGATGTTATGTAGGCAAACAACAGGCATTGGCCAACTATGGAGAGCTTAGGAATCTTCCCACCCCTCCACTTCTATATCTCTGTTTCCCTCTTTGACCCTGATTCACTGTTCTTTCTCATTAAGCCTGTTTCTTCTACTTCTCCCAAAACATGGTAGAAAATACAGCTGTCAATAGCTCAGATATTAAGTATAATGGTCTTATACCTAAAAGAAACAAATCTCTATTCTCCATCTTATTTTTTAGTTCCTGGAGAAAGATTTTGATTGGCCCAGCCTATGTCAGAAGAGTATCTTTCAAGGTGAGAACATGTTCTGGAATTGGAAACTCTCAATAGAACCAAGTGGACAGTGGTAGAGAGAGGGTCAGGTCTGGAAAAGAGTGTTAAAAGATGAGCCAATGGGTGTCTGCTAGAGTATGTTCATGTATGTCAGATTAAATAATCCAATACTAATTATAGGTGATTATATACATTAGGATTATTTTTAATTTTGAGAAAAACAGACCCCAAAGAGCAGTCATTGGAAACAGGATAGTTTCCCTTTCTTTCATACCAAGTGGCAAAAGTAGACAAGTTGGTATGGTGCATCTATCCACTCATCTGCTGTGTTGCCCTTGTCTTCATGATCAGGATGGATGGATGGAGGAAGGGATGGGGAAAGGCAAGAAGTATACAACAATTACCATTTAAGGAAAGCCCCAGAAGTTGCCATATAATACTTTCACCTAGTCCTTTGCAAGGGAAACTGGGAAGTAGCCCTTTTTTTTTTCTCCTGGACAGCTGAATGTCCAGTCTAAAAATCAGAGATTCTATTACTATGGAAGAAAGGAGAACACATATTAAGTGACAAAGAGTAGTGTGATCATAGTCTCTGCATAGTGATCATTCATTTTTAGAATACACAAGACTTTTGAGCTAAAAGGGTTTACTTTAAACTCAGAAAGAAAAAGAAACAGTCATAATTAGGGAATTTAAAGGAGAGTTTAATAATACAACTCCTGTCTCGTACTCCCATAATTGAAATTTAAATGCATTAAAGGAACAGAAAAACACACAAAACACAGCCATTGTTTGCTTATGCCATGTATGGCCTTCGAATAAAGACATTGCTGTGTTCTAGTGAAGAGCTGTCTTCTAGACTATGACAACCCATTCATGTCATTTTAGACAAAATTCTGTGGAATTCTGTAGCTGCTGTGGTATAAAAGGAGACAGACTAGCATTCCTTAAATTCAGCCTTGGACTTAGAAACATGAAATGCTGAAAAACTATTATTTAAGCCCAAGAACTTCTCCTTCTGTCTAAGCTATCAAACTGAAAATGTCCCTAATGACCAGGTGTATTTGCTGGTCATTAGACCAAACAAGAAAAATCCAAACAACAACAACAAAAATCTAGTCTCAGTTTTATTTGCTCCAGGGATAACTTGAAGGGCTCCATCAAAGGATTTGTAACTTGCTTTTCAAATTCTGATTTGAAAGTGTAGGCTCATCAACCTACACTTTGCACTGCCAGTTTGCTATGGAAAGACGATTCAAACCATATTCTCCATGCTACCCCGTCACACCTTAATGGTGACTGTACGAACCTGACTCCATCCATTTGGATATAGAAAAAATAGTAAAACTCAGGTCTCTTGCCTATGAATGAATGGAGAGTAGAGAAAGGGATTTCTTTTTTTTAGCACCTGGAAAGTTCCAGTAAAACCAAGCCTTCCTGCAGAGGGTGTGTCAGTGTTCAGGGCAACACCCTTCCTGCAGTCAGGGAGTACAAGAGCATGTACTCAAGTATTACTAGGTGACAAGAATAGAACATTATTCTGAGCAATAAAGTGTTATTCAAATTCTACCAAAGTACACAGATGCTGTAACACAGTAATTATTCTAAGAGTGTTTCATTTAGAAATTATCTAACCTTTCTGGTTTCTATTTTTTATGATATTTGTAATATAAATTAGCAACAAACCTGTGTCTCTCAAGCTTTTACATCAAACTTCAAACCTGATCTGCAATTTTATTGTAGTATCAGTGAACCATTTACTAGTGCTCACTCTGTTTCATAGTCTTAAGGCCAGCCTTAGCCCAGGTAATTTGCAGATGAAGGGTGGAGAAATAAAATCAATGAGTGCTGTTGTTTTCAAACAAGGCAGACTTGGACTTTGGATTGTCTCAGTCTCTCTGTGCTGCTCCTAGAGATCTGGGCAAAAAAGAAAGTCAAAGAACAACTGATGTTTGCCAAGTATTGGGATTTCCGCCTCTTGATGTGAATCAACAAAATAATCAACCCAGTGTTGGTTATACTTAATTAACTCTTAGATCCTCTGCAAATTCACTTATTAATCCATTATTTTGGCAATAATTTTTTCAAGTACCTTCTATACCCAGCCCTGTGCTACACTGTGGGTATACACACAATGATCAGAAAGGGTCTCCATCTCAAAGGGTTCCCACTACCATCTGGTGACCCTGATATTCATTTCAGTCACATGAATAATCAACATGTTTATAGAAAGTGATTAACAGAAAATATTTACAAATGATCATAACAACTAGATGGAATTACAAGTAATTTGTTAAATTGTCCAAACTTCCTATAATGTTATCCTATTCCTATAATGGTATTATATTCCTCTAGTGCTTTTAATCAAAAATACGTCAGAAATTTCAAACCCTGGTGTTAAAAATTGAGCGATGAATTTTGATCAAAGTTACTTTAAGTAATAGAGCTGCCACTGTAGATCAGTTGCTTTTTTAAAACAAAAATCAATTATGTAATCATAATAACATTCTAGCTATCATATGCATAACAATTATTACAGGAAATCCACTTAAGGGTTCACCGGAGTAGGGAAAAGTGCATGGGTGAAAACTAGAGAACAAAGTAGCTTTTACTGGTTTAGTCCTTCTGATGAAAAGAACGGTGAGATGGATGACCTTTTTTAACCTCTTTGCCAAGCATGTGTCACTTAGTAAGCACCCATGATGTCATTAGTTAAGCTTACCAGAAAACACTCTTGAGCAGCCTCAGAAATTTTGTCATTAGCACATGTAGTCCACCTTATAGTACCAAGAAAAGTTCTTCTCGAAATGTCTCAGAGAGGGAAGTATTCATATAAACACGTAACAGCTCTTGTGGTCATCAGACCTAGACCCATGGTGTCATTGGTTTTACCCACAAACCAACTTGCTGTCAGAATCCTGCCCACTTTCAGCTGAGGATGCAGGTCACATGAATCCAAGGCCCCTCACAGTGCTATGAATACCAGGAGGATGATCCAGACAGGGCTCTGAATATTATCCATTAAAGATGGTGTAGCACAGATACTGAGTTTTGACCAGGAAATCTGATGAATTCAACCCTTCAACTAAATGCCTTTCTGATGCCTTCAGAGCAAAAATACCCAGGTTATCTGAGTATTTAAAAGGAGGCTTTACCACAAAAGAAGGGATGGCAGGACAAGATGCTTATCAAGTTCTTCAAAAGCAACAGTTGAAGTGAACAAACTGTTGTGGGTGCTTTTACTATGTGAATTTACAAAGCTGTATGCTCATTTCTGGCATCAGGAAGTAAGAGATTAAAATCCCTTTTAAAATCACTGAATCAACACAGATATGATCTTTACAGATTTTTTTTTCATTTCTGTCATTCCTATCTCTGAAGAGTTGAACTTTTATTCATTCAAAAATATTTACTGATTTCCTGTGGCATGGGAGGCAATGATCTGGTGCTTAGAATGCACTGGTGAAGAAAACAAACGGCTTCCTGTCCTTATGGAGATTACATTCTAAGTAGGAAGCAGAAAATAAACCATAAACACAGTAAGTAATTTCAATAGACATTAGAAAGGATACATGTTATTGAAAAGGTAACATTAGACCAGGGTAAGAGGCTCAGGAGTGCTGGGTATGGAGAAGGAAGGCAAATCCTGTTTAAATAGGTGGCAAGGTAAGCTCACTGAGAAGGCAACAACCAAGCAAATGTGTGAGGGTAAGGGAGAGGGCCCTGTGTCTGTTCAGGGAAAGCATTCCAGGCTGAGGGAATAAACATGTCCGGGTGTTTGAGGAACAGCAAGGAGACCCGTATGACTGGAGTGGAATGAGTGAAGGTAAAATTGGCAGGAGTTGAGGCCAGAGAAGTGATGGGGGAGCAGGTCTCCGAGGTTGCATAGACCTTTATAAAGATTTACATCTACTCTGAGTGAAATAGGACATCACTGTGAGGTTTTGAGCAGGGGTTTCACAAGATTGGATGTGCATTTTTGAGTGTCTCTCTGACGTAATTCTTGCAGCTAGGCTGTCGTAGAAGTGAGGGGTAAGGGTCGAAGCGGGAGGCTGGTTAGGAAGTGATTGCAATAATCCGAGAGAGGTGACAGTGGCTCAGACGAGGGAATTAGCAGTAGAGGTGGTGAAAAATGGTTGGATTCCAGATATATTGAAGTAGGAACCAACAAGATTTGGATGTGAGGAAAGAAAGAGAGTAGTCAAGGATGACTCTCAAGGGTTTGCTCTCAAGTAATTAGGGATAGGGTTGCCATCATCCGAGGGGGTGGAGCAGGCTTTAAAAGAAGAATGAGAGTTCCAGTTTAGACTTGTTAAGTTTCATACATTGAGTAGGCAATTGGATAAAGGTCTGGAGTTTAGGAGAGAAGTCTGAGCTGGAGATACACATTTGGTAGCTTATAGATAGATAATATTTAAGGCCATGAAACTGGGTAAAATCACCAAGGGAGTGAGCAAGGAAGAGAAGAAGCCCAAGGAGAAAGCCCGAGGCCCTTCAAGATTATAAAGTCAGAGAAAAGAAGAGGCACCAGCCAAGGAGACTGAAAAGGAATGCCTAGTGAGGAGGAGGAAAACCAAGAAAGGGTGTGTCCTGGAAGCCAACAGAAGACACTGTTTCAAAGAAGAGGGAGGAGTCAGCTCTGTCAAATGCTCCTGACACACACCTAAATTGTGGACCAAGAACTGACCTATGGGAAGTGTAGATCACTGGTATTTTTGGAGAGAGCAGTTTCAATGCAGTGTTCATGGGAGAAACACCTGTTTAGAGCGAGTTTAAGAGGTGATAAGAAGAGAGAAATTAGAGGCAGCAAATATAAATAACCCAGTAGAAAAATGTTGCTTAGAAGAGAACAAAGGAATGCGGCGATAGCCCCCATTTTTCTTAAATGTCTTCTTCACCTGTTAATATGAAAAACTACACAAGAAACAGCAAGTCTTGGTGAGGATGTGGAACAAAAGGAACCCTCTTGCATTGTTGGTGGGAATGCAAACTGGTGTGGCCACCACGGAAAACAGTATGGAGGTTCCTTAAAAAATAAAAACAGAGTCATCATATGATCCAGTGATTCCACTGCTGAGTATTTACTCAAAGAATATGAAAATGCTAATTTATGCACCCCTATATTTATTACAGCATTATTTACAATAGCCAAATTATGGTAGGAGCCCATGTGTCTATTGATAGAAGAATGGCTAAAGAAGATATAGATATATACATATATCTATATCATATATATATATATATATATATATATATATATATATATAATGGAATATTATTCAGCCATAAAAAGGAACAAAATCTTGCCATTTGCAACAGCATGGATAGATTTAGGGTGTAATCCCAAGTGAAATAAGTCAGTCAGAAAAAGACAAAAATCATATGATTTCACTCCTATGTAGAATTTAGGAAACAAAAAAACTGAACAAAATAAAAAAGAGACAAACAAAACAAACAAACAGAAAAAAAAACCCTCTTAACTATAGAGAGCAAACTGGTGGTTACCAGAGGAGAAGTGGGGGGGGGGGGGGGTATGGGAGAAATAGATGATGGGGATTAAGAGTGCACTAATTGTGGTGAGCACTGAGTAATGCATAGAATTGCTGAATCATTATACTGTACACCTGAAACTAATGTAACACCGTATGTTAACCAACTGGAATTTAAAACTTTTTAATAAATAAATAAATATTAAAAACATGAAAAATTAATAATTACCAAATCAATGCCCTATTGTTTTGTTTTGTTTTTTAGGCAGACAAATGTGTCCTAAATAGTTATTTACTACGGAGTTATTTAACAAACTATTAATACTGCGTTCTGTACAAGGTCATTTCAGAGATTACAAAATTACCCTCACTATAAAAGATTCTTTATGCCAAAGAGACCTTCTCCGACTGATATATGTTTTGGTATTTCTTACTCCCATCCCTTCTCAAAATGCTACCATTCATCTCAAATGGAATACTGCAGTGAAGCAGGAGGACAGCTACCTTTGCTACTTATACCTAGGACCTTGGCAAAGGGAAAAAGGAGTGAATTAATGTGCAGGCACTGTGGGTGTTGGAAAGACAGGGGAGAAATAGTATCTCTGATGTCAGATCTAACTCTGGTAACCAATTTTGCTTGCAATATTGGTGTTTTGTTTTAATAACTAAGACTAACTTCAAACCCAAAGGGTTCTGTATGCATGCACATGTGCATGAGTGTGTGTGTGTGTGTGTGTGTGTGTGTGTGTGTGTGTGTTTTAAAGGTTTCCTTTCTTTTGGAGGGATGGGAACAGGCAAGAACCCTTTGCCATTCTGCTCTTTTCCACATTCAAACTATTGTCACTGTCTAAACCATATTATGATTACCTAAGTCACACCCAATATTCTGAAACTCATTTTTAAAAACCTGATTTAATTTAGGGAGCTTTGAAAGCATCCTCAAAAAGAGAAGATATTATTGAATAGTGCATCCCCAATTATAGGTAAAAATCATCTCTAGTGAAGGGAATATTTTTATCTTATACCTTCTCACTAATATGAATCATTTCAACTCACCTAGCTATGTAAGGAGTTTCATTTTATAAAAATAAATATTGAAATATTATTTACTATCTTAAGAGAAGAATTTATATCAAATGGCAATTTTTAAAACTTCTAATAACTACTCAAGTTTCAGAATCAAAGGTGTCCTAAAATACTATGAGGAGAGTATTGCTATCATTGCTGTGCTAATAGCTTTCCAGCTGGGTGACAGAAAGTAATAGCACTGGAGCCCACAGTGACTTTGATGACCTGCCAACGGGCAATGAAGGAGAGGGAACCCCCCACCTGAGTCCACCCGGCACAGCCCATGGTTTTTATCTAGGAGGCAGCGGCTCCCACAGTGGAGGGTCTGGAAAGACAGAACATCAGGAGGATAAAGGGCCTTGGACTCCCATGCAGCACAGATGCAGTGTGGGCCACTAGGACTCCAGGCAGTGGAAGCTCCAGTGCATGGCATGTTGCCGTGCTTAGGTCATGGTGACCTGTAAGGTGAAGAAAATCCAGGACCAGCCAGTCTGGTGCACCTGCATCACAACAACAAATCCAGCGACTTGATGGATGTTGGGAGCAAGTATTTGGATGAGCACATAAAAAAAGTATTACTTCCAAGATCAAAAATATAAAGGGTTTTCTCCCTCATTTGTTGGGGAATGAGAAATTTTGCCTACAGGGTCACCAGGGATGGGAGCAGGAATCCCTTGAAAAGAACAGAACGTTTTATCTTTTAAGCAAAACTAAGAAATGACAAAATCAAGAATTGCAGCAAGTTTAAATAATACGTTAGTTGTCACTGGATGCTTGGCTCCATTATGCATTTTAATCCCTAGAACTGGAAACAGAAGAAAGTGATGCTAAATCTTACATGAGGGCTAACACAAGATTTTTCTAGAGCCCAGATTTCATGTAATGAGAGTTTGTTTTGACACTATGGATCTCCCTTGACACACCAAGCCAGAGCCCTCTGAGCTACCGGATTGCTGTTGGTAGATGGGTAGCAATGGGCTGGCAGCTTCCCTTAACGTGCCTGTGGTCTGGTGCGGTTTGAAGAAGGGTAGCCGTGTTTGTTGCCAACCTCTCATATTCCAGCAGTACCACCACACCATTTTTCATTGACCATGAAGCAACAGCCATGAAGTTATATCTAATGTGAAGAGAAAGAATATTTGGGTGGTATTTTTGTTTTGCTTGGTTTTATATTATCATTTAAGGGACTGAAATTAAGATGCAGAGCTAATGGAGGAGTGGTCAAGATTAAAGCTTTGAGAGGCTCCCGATGGACGTGCCTTTCTTTTTTTCTTTCTTTTTTTTTATTATTATTATGTTCAGTTAGCCACTGGATAATACATCATTAGTTTTCGATGTAGTGTTCAATGACTCATTAGTTATGTATAACACCAGAGCACATCACAGCATGTGCCCTCCTTAATACCCATCACCCTGTTACCCCCTACTCTTAGCCCCTCCCTCTGAGACCCTCAGTTGATTTCCCAGAGTCCATAGTCTCTCATGGTTCATCTCCCTCTCTGATTTCTCCACTTTCAGATTTCTCTCTCTTCCCATGTAGACCTCTGTGCTATTGCTTATGTCCCACTTATGAGTAAAACCATATGATAATTATCTTTCTCTGGTTGACTTGCTTTACTTAGCATAACCCTCCACCCCATTTCTGTCCATGTTGACGCAAACGGTGGGTATTCATCCTTTCTGATGGTAGAAAAATATTCCATCATATATATGGACCACATCTTCTTTATCCATTCTGGTTGTGCCTTTCTTGCTACTAAGGCATGGCTCAGCTTTTCTTGAGGTTCCTGCTCATCACATCTTTCAGCCTGGCCCCCACATGATACGTGAGGGGCACAAGTCACATGATTTGGAAAGCAGAGCCTCCCTCTCGCCAGCTGCCGTGATGGTCCCTGAGCCTGTCTTCTTCTGGGGTTCTGCAGGAGAATGGTAGGAAGGGCAGTGACACTTTGCCCTTGAAAAGAAAGGGGATTTGAATTATAATACGTATCAGTGTCTGGGAACACACAGTGTAAGTTGGATTCTTGGCTGCTTAATTAGGAAGAGTTGTAAAGTACTGAATTTGGGAAGACCTGGTTGTTTTGTTTTGTTTTGTTTTTCCCAAGCAAATGGAACTAGAATCTAAATGTGGCAAGCATTGCTTATTTAGCCCCCTGAAATTGCAGAGCCCCTGCAAAGATGTCCTGGCAACAATGACCATAAGGAAGATATGGATCCCTCAGCTCAAAGGAGGGGCAGGATTCCCTTTATCAAACACCACTTCCTGTCAGGCCAGAGGCCTCTGGGCTTTGCCGTCATCCTTCCTCAGCACTTACATCATGCCGATTAGAATCTTGTTCTCTTTCTACTACCTATTACTTACAATAATAACATAGGCTGTATGTTTGATGTTTCAAGCCTATGCTATATTTCCCTAGTGATTAAAAAATAAATAAGGTTTACTACCTTCTCCTCCAATAAACCTAACTAGGAATCAGTCCAGTATTTGAATCCCAGCTCCCCAGTTTACTAGCTAGGTAGCTTTGGGCCAATTATTAAACAGCCAGGGTCATGGTTTCCTCACTGGTAAAAATGAATAGGAATCATTTTGCCAAACTTCATAGGTAAGGAGCGAGTCATTTAATGCAGATAAATCACTTGGTAACCAGTAAACTCCCAACCATTGGTGGCTCTCAGAGTTCACTATTTGGATGAAGAGGATATGGTTAGGAACCCACTTGGATAGATCTAGGACAGGAGGACCTGCAGCAAAGTATGCAGCGGTAAAGAGAGTCGATGCGGCAGGTGTGTCTCCTGTTCCTTGGGAACTCCCAGGAACT
Source organism: Mustela nivalis (assembly GCF_964662115.1). NCBI lineage: Eukaryota > Metazoa > Chordata > Mammalia > Carnivora > Mustelidae > Mustela > Mustela nivalis. The sequence goes on from NC_139027.1 coordinate 57,718,456, forward strand.
GTCGCATCAGTTCTGGTGCTACCCCCAGTACCCTCACCTGTGCTAATAACTTCTTGGTAGAACTGAAAATACATAGAGAACTTTGCGAGGAAGTCAACTTTGGCTAACTGTGACTAATTATCTATTCCCCTGAGAACCCCATACTGCAAAAACACACAGACACTGATCTGACTTCAAAGCAATCAAGAGTCAAAAGTTAGGGCAACTCTAAAACACTATTTTCCTTGGGCGGGCTAATGCAGAGTGAGAGATATTCTGGAACCTATCTTCAGGGTAATTATTTCTAAGAACTTTGATAAAGTGTACAAAGCTAGATTAGGAAGTAGCCACATGAAAGCAGTGGTTGGAGAGAAGAGTTCTCTAAGAGAAAGAACTAATTAATTGGTTTGACTGGATCTTCTTTTATATATTGATTCCTACTACTTTCTTGCTCAGCAGCTCCTTCCAGGTGAAGACAAAACGGTGAACATACAGCAAAAAGGCCTGGCAGGCCCACAGAGCTAAGCTAACAAACATCAATATTGCCCCCTAAAATATTTTCGCCCCTTGTTCTTGGGGAATGCTACTTCTCAGGGTCCTTCCCACTACTTTCCTGGTAATAGCACCTAAGAGAATATGAAACAAATCCCAAATCTGGATGAAATTTATAGCTGAAAGAATATAATCATAGGCTTTGGGGTGTCACAGAATTGGACCTCTCCTATACTAGCCCAGAAAATTGGCTAAGTTGCCTAACCTCTCAGAACCTTGGTTTGCTCATCTGTTAAATGAGTCTTTTTTAAAAAAAATATTTAGTTAATTTATTTATTTGACAGAGAGAGAGATGACAAGTGGGCAGAGAGAGAGAGAGAGAGAGAGAGGAGGAAGCAGGCTCCCTGCCGAGCAGAGGGCCCAATGTGGGACTTGATCCTAGGACCCTAAGATCATGATCTGAGCCAAAGGCAGAGGCTTAACCCACTGAGCCACCCAGGCACCCCTGTTAAATGAGTCTTAATAAGGTCTACTTCTCTAGGTTGTCACCAGAATCAAATGAGAAATGTATACAAAACCCCCAATACTGTACATGATACAGAGAAAGCACTCAGGAAGTGGTAGGGCATTATCATTAAGTAAAAAGAGTAATATTCTTTAATGGCTTCTTTTAACATGAATGTTTCTATCCATCCCAAATACAGGAGAGCTATTCTAATAAACCAATCGTTAATGGATTTTTGTGATTACGCTGTCCAGCCCCAGTTCCTGTGGAATGCTGAGTGTAATCAGTCTGAAGCCCTCAGCCAGGTCCCTGGGCCTGATCTTTAAATCTAGTACCACTATGGCAAAGAACTGGAGGAGCGGAGAACAGCACCACTGTATCAGATAGACCCCCACCCTTCCCTTTTTCCCTAAAGCCTGTCTGCCCCCTTCTCTTGATAACTCTTCAGTTCCCAGGGAGCAAAGACTCTTGGGAAACAGGAAGTAGCAAAAGGCGTGTGAGAAAATCCCCAAATGAAGATCAGTAATAATCTCTCCAGACAACAGTTTGGTCAGAGCAGGGAAATTCCCCACCAGCCCTCAAAAACAGTCCCTCAAGAAAGCTGAGGGAAGGTTAATTTGGGAAATCCCCTCAGAGGCAACAGAACAGAAACGGAAATCTGCCTCTTCAGAGAAATTTAAATGGAGTAAAACAATTAGTGGCTGCCTGGGGCACACTCTGTTTGAAGTCACACTGCTGCTCCTGCCTACCTTCCTCCTTTTCATCCTGATCCTAGGGTAACCCCTAAGGTTTCCAGTTGCCAGAGCCACTTGATACCCACTCTTCTCCAGGCTCCCAATGCAGGGGAATTAATGGCACAATTCTTAGCCTCTTGACATGAGCTGCTGCTAAGCCAGATTCACTTCCAGTTAGGACCTTCTATAAACCCTCCCTCCTTCACTCCTCCCCCTGCCGCATGGTAGTCTATCTAGCCACAGTTGTCATACTACAAGTTTCCCATCAGGTTTTACAGAGTTCTAATCTGAATGTGACCTCCAGGTCACATTTCTGAGCTGCTGCTAAGCTCCAGGAGGCAAGGAGAAATCCTTCCCACAGAGAAGGGGGGAAAAAATCACATAAACCTTGTTCAATGAAGGTCTGAGAATGGAATATGCACTGCTGAGCTGTAGCAGAGAAAGTCTATAAAACTGTAAGAAGGGAACCTGGGGAGGGGGTGGGAGACTGCTGGCTCCATGACTCCCCCATTTCCATGTGCAGCTGAGGCCCAGGTCAACCAGGTCTTCACAAACCATTCCTTTCCCATAGGACTTCTATGCCGTGGTGTTTTTTTGTTGTTTTTTGTTGTTATTGTTGTTGTTGTTGTTGTTTTTGATCTGTGACTTAAAATGACAACTTTAGGAAGACGACAAAAATGAGATTTTAGTAAACAAGAGAGAAAAGTAGTCTTCGTGACAGCTGAAATTTCCTTTACTGTACTTACCCAAAATAGGTATCAAATTTTGGTAAAAAGGAGTTTTTAAGGGAGGAAAGTACTCTGGGTTTCAAGTCCTAGAAAATATTGTGCTCGACTAGAGTGGGTGCCCTTTTCCATAGTCAGAACCAATCACCGTGTGATTCACAATTACAGATTGTACTTTCATGTATTTTTTGACTCCTAGAGAACAACCTTGCCAAAAATCATTTTCCTGGTACCTTCAAACAAATATGGTTCTTACTCCAATTCATGTGGCTTTGTTAAGATTCTCTTTCTGAAAGTTGTAAACATTCTCAGCCACCTACTTTTCCCCAAGCTTAGAGTAAGCCAGAAAACTCCAGCCTCGGGTTTGCATGTTTCTAAGCAATTAGAATAATCTTTAAACTCATTCTGTATACACAAATAATAATTACAATAGTTACATTCAAATGACTATCAAAGTCTCCTACGCTTGCAAATTCTAGACAGATCATCAACATACCCTCAATAGGTATTATTCCATTTTTCATTTGAGAACCTAGGAGGTATTCAGTTCACAGTTCTAAAAAGACCAGGGAATATTTCTGATTTCAGGGGAAAATTTTCATGTGCTCTCAGCTCTACTGTAGTTATGAATGTGAAATCAATTAAATGATGATGCACACTGAAGGAAAAAAGAAAGAAAGATAGAAAGAAGGAGAAAGAAAGAAAAAAGCCCTTTAGTGCAGGCACAAATGTAACAGATTCCAACATGGGTCTGAGAGTAATAAATAAACTAATAAAAAAGGAAAGCATGGAGCAACTTTGATGGAAGTAAGCTGTTTGCCTTTGCCCTGGAAAGTTTATAGTGTTTTAAACAATTGTAAACATGTCAGTATACATGGATACCGTTTCCATAGCAGCATAGCAACAGTTAAGAGTTTCTCCAAACATACCCAAAAGGAAACTAAAAATAGCTTGTCTTCAATATCAAAATACATACATATACATATTCAGACAACAACACAGAATGATGTGTAATTAGAAGTTCTGCGGACACCAACCTTTCACAAAAACCCAAGGCAGGTAGCTTTAAAAGCCAATGAGTTTTGTATCTTTAGAAATGGGGTGGAGACCGAGGAGTCCAAGGGACGGAAAGGCACATGCCAACTTGAATTCTAAGATCAGAGGCTCTTGACCCTAAATACCTCCAACCATCATTTTGTTGCTCCACGTATCCCTTGCAGCCAAGGGCCCTCATTCTCACATCCTGTTCACTTCAGTCTCGTACCAAAATTGGAGTTGAGGGTAAGATACATGTTCTTACTCCCATGTATTGCACTGTTCTCTCATCTTCTTAAGTGTTCTAGCCAACGTTCTCCATCCTCCTGATAGAGGGAGAATAGTAGTTGCAATTTTAAAAATAACATAAACCCAAATGCCACACTTTCCCAATGAACTTACTTCACCTGACACACAGTGACAGAAATAGTGATTCTGAAATCAAGACAGCATGTCAGTAGATTTGGGGCCTTCACTATTTGTGCTTTTTATTTATAGCCAAGTATTACAAGCAGTTCAAAAACATCATCTAGAGGGAAATATTATTATATTTATATAATATATATAAAATAATATACATAAGTAATATATATTATATATATAACTTATCCTCAAACTTGGAAACTTTTTAGAGTGAAAGGGGGGGCTATTTATAATAACACTGGGGAAACAGATGTACTTAAGATAGACCAGGCAGGTCCAGACGAACAATCACACAATGTCACATACAAGTATAAATATCTTGAGGGCAGGGATGATGTTTTAGTTACTTTTGTGTCTTTAGCACTTACTACCATCCTTTAGGCCTAGAAAGAATTCAATAAATGATCATTAGATTAAGAAATTCTATAATTAAGGTATGGTTTTATAAAACATACACACTTTTAGAAATACTTACATGTAATACTACTGTAAACCATGAGCATATTTTTTTTTTTTTCAGTCCACAGACCATGTGCTGAGGTTAAATAAAATCCCACGGAGCGCTACGGGGTGAATCTTACTTCATCATCTAATCTCCTTGAAATTAAAGAGGCTAAAAATGGAGACGCAAAATATATCTCTGAGTCACAAAGAAAATAATTCTATCAGTCTGGGGTGGTGTATGAAAGCACTAGAAATGGGTTGGAGTATGAAGGCAGATAAGAAGCAATTTCATAATCTCTACAATGATCATTATCCTGGTTTCATTTTCTCTGCCAGGAATGTTGGTCCCTGGGGAGAAATGCAGATCAAGTATTGGATGAGTACACTCTAGCCGGGAAGAATGCTATTTGTCTTTCATGAGGAGGAGTTGAGAAGAGTATTAGCCATTGGTGAACTCCCAGGAGTGAAGGTAAGAGCCTCTTTACTTTCTGCCTAGATCTCCCAGCAGCACAAGGGAATGTCTTACGCAAGTCACTTTCCCATTTGATGGACTGCCAGTTCTTGGTTTATAAGCTGCATCAAAGGATTGCCATGGGAAGTAATCATTACATTCAAGAGAAGCACTTAGCAGTCCTCCTATGAGAAGCACTATAAATCTCCCTACCACTCCGTGGAGAGGCCACGGAGTTTGGGAGGTGGTGTGGCCTAACTCTGGAGTCCTAATGTTTGTTTGGGTTTGCAAGACATACCACCCTACAGGATGCTGCATCAACTTTCTGGGCCCCCATTTTTTCATCTTTTAAAGAAGGAAAATACTAATTGTACCTGCATGAAGGAGGTACTTTGTGAAGCTTAATGATATTTATGTGAAACACCTAGAACATGAATGTGAGCTATTATTCTTAGCCAGCTCTGTATTTGTTTAAGTGTTAGGCAAGGGAAATATTGGAGACAAATTTTTAATTAAAGGCAAAAATTATGCTTTTATTTTTCCAATCCAAATCAACCCGAATGTGTATATCTAATGCCAAGAGGAACTGTCTAGCCGAGGCATCTCTTATACCCCTCCCCAGAATTTAATTGCTTGTCACTCTAACATCAAGGGGGCTTTACATTTATGATTATGATTATTATTAATTAAATGTCATTAGATTCGAGCCAGTTTGTGGGCTGAGCTGTAACTAGCCACTCCATTTCAGGGAAAGCTGAAAACCTGCACTAAAGAAATAATATCTCTTTTGAAATATCTAATTTAGAGGTTAGGAAAGCTCCAGAGAATTGAGGGTTTTTTTTCACAGAATTATGTAAGGTTTTATATTTAATGCATCTCTGATGTCTGAGCTGGGGGGAGGGGGTGGGAAATAGGCCCTTTATAAATATCAAATCATGTTGTTATCTATGAAGAGTGTGCCAGTTGGTTACATAGAGCCAAATTCTGTTCAGTTTGATAATTACAGAATTTGACATTCGTAGAGGTTCTTTTTAAATTCTGGAAATAAGAAATTAAAAAACTCACTAAATTATGAAATGTTTCAACCCTATTTTCCTAATATAATCACCCCATGGGCTACACTGCCACAGGAAGTCTTTGGGACAGCTCCCGGTGTTTGGAAAGTCTAAACGACAGGGATTCAATTCATATAAAAGCCACCACAGTGTGGTTTTAAAACATGAAACACCTTATCCAAGGTTATAGTTAATTACTCCAAGGAAAGATATAGTTACTCATGCCCTACACAGAGTCTTCTGTTTCACAAATTCACACTGGTGTTCAAATAGAAGAAGGACAAGAACCCCCCCCCCCAAAAAAAAACAAAAACAAAAAACAAAACCTGTTTAAGAATACCAAGGGAGAGGAGAATTGGCCACAACATCCGTCTGTTTCTTTTGAGTAGTAGTAGTAATAATTCATTTACGTAGCTATATTGCCATTTCTTCCTTAGCCACATCAAGGGAAATCTAATTATTTCTCACAAAATAGGAGTTTCTAATGAATCTTTTATTATCTAACACATTTAACAAACAATAAAGGTCTACATAACACCTAGATTTTGTCTTTAGAAACCCTGTCTTCATGTCCAGCTTGAAATATTCCTGCCCTAATAAATGGAACAAGCATGGTAGAAAGAAAGTACTTGGGACAGGGAGTCAGAATTCTGTGACTTATAGCATGGACATGGGTGAGTCACTCAGTAATGAAATGTTGGATATTCACATAGTCTCAAAATATCACCCCATGAAGTACTTCTTCATTACAAAGGGGAAAGATGTTTATATAATGGACATCACTTAGCCTAATGGTCAAACTTCATCATCAGTAATGGGCAAACTGACATTATATGAGCTCATCTCATGCCCATAGCAGGTATCATGAATGGTTCTCAGCATGGTTTCCCATGAAGTCAGGTCACAGCCTCACAATCTTTCTTGAGACTGATGGCATCCTTCTAGAGAAGGAATCTGAGACCCTAACATGGTGCTGATGTCATCCCACTTTGGCTTGAAATACTAAACACAGCATAAAGTAGTGCCACTTCTAACAGTCACATGGGCCTCCGAGACATCTCCCAGGTGGCTCTGAGATCCTTGGTAGAGGAAGGATTGTAGATCCCAGAGCCTTACAAATAGTACAGTGAAGATGGCTTTACTTACTGAAGAGAAAAGAAACTGTGCGTATGTTTATTTTTAAGCCAAAAGCAAAAAACAAACAAACAAAAAACCCCAAAGCCCAAAAACAACAACAAAAAAACCCACAAAAATAAGCCAAAAAAGTGAGCTGCCAAGTGAGACACAATCTATTCAGTATCACAGATTATTTGTGAGAACTGTTATTTTTTAGGTCACTTTGCTGATAAGGATCGCACTCCCATATCCTACAGAAAGATTGCTGTGGGAAAAGTGGGTTCTGCTCAGTCCATTCAGGTTTTAAAATTGTCCTCCAAAATTAAAGCTTAAAGCTTACTCATTTGAATACTCCCAGTGGTGGCAAGTGGACACCCTTTTAAGCCGAATTCCTGAGTAGATGTCCCTTTTCCCATCTAATAAGCTGGTTGCTTTTTGTTACTTCTCAGTTCAGCTCCTTATCTGTTTCTGTTACACCATTTATCCCAACTGGCAAGTATTTTTTACATTTGTTTGTCAGCATGTTGTTATGGGGGTGGTTTTGGTCTGTCTTTCCAATTACATCAGCTCCAACTGAGCAGGGTCCGTTTCTGCCTTATGCATCACCGACTCCTCAGCTTCTAACACACAGCCTGGCACACGGGGCAGTCAGTGGATTTTTACTGAATAAATAAATCAATAGATGAATGAATAACTGAATAGATCTGATTTTTTTAATATCTCGAGTTACTTGGCATTAAGTCTATGGAGGAGAAAAAGAAGTAATCAACCTTCTGTGACATGGCTAAAAACTGAGATGAAACACTACATAGCTCTAAGTGATTCACAAACCCTACCCCTGCTTATAAAGGCAACTCTAAAATAAAAAGTTTCAAAATGCTTTGAGCAATGGTATCTTTGTGAGAATAAGTATATGTCTCCCAATGTGACTCCGGGAAGGATAATACTAATTTGAATGTATAAATTGTGTCATTTTTTTTTAGTTGTGTCTGTTTTTAAAGCAAGTTTTATTCATTGCCTCAGAGTCCTGCATGCCCCAAATATCTTACATAACACATGGAGAGGAATGTTCTCACTATAACCCTTACTTTAGAAAACTCTCTGGTTGTCAGCTGAAGCCCATGAACAAAGTGTTCTTTCAGTGCTGAGCAAGACCACAGCTGAATAGCAGATCAGATTAACCAATGCCACCATAGCTGTAATGATATCCTTAGAAACACGAGAGTCCTCACTAAAAGAACAAAGATCAATATTTAGTTTCTTATATTCCTTCTGGGCGTTCCATCACATTTATGGCCTCCTGTTCTGCCACTTCCCTCATTTCAAGCTCTATATTGCTCTTCTGGGAAAATGAAAAGGCCAGACTAGAAATAATAGTCAGACAGATATAAAAACACTTTCAACAAAATGTAAAATTAGATCACAATATTTGTGTTTTGTTAACACAAAGGTTTGTCTTTTTTTTCTAAATACATTTTTTTGCTGATATATTTTCAAACCTTTCTGCGTATTTTTAGTACAAGCCAGATGGACTTTACTCTTGATTAAGTCTCAGGTGAAAGGAAGAAGTAAAAGTAATTACCTAATTATTTTATATCGATTTTATTCACTGAACCCCACAATCCTAAGCATTGCAATTAAACCCTTGGCCTCAACCATTCCCAGATATAGACTTTACACACTGCTGCCAAAGTTCCAACTCACGCAATATACCAACCTCCTAACTTTCACACATTTAATTTAATTTTTTACATGGGCTGAAAACATTCTTTTATTGAAAAACTATATCCAGACATATAAAAACTATATATTTATTATAAACACCTTTCACTTATGTGACTTTACATAGTGTAATCCATGAACAGTGCTGCAAACACATTTTTAAAGAAATAACACTGCACTTATTCATATCCAATACTACCTACCATCCTTATCAACATCTGGCATGGGCATTCAGATAATCTTAATTTAATTTTTAATGCAACAAACAAGTTAAGACTAGTTTTGGAATAATAGACTTAAACCATCCACCAAAACATTTGGGTTTGGAGCTAATGGTGCAGTGGCGGGGGCAGGGGGTTTGCTGATGGCCCATGTAATGTGACATAATGTGCCGTGAGGACCTAAGCCTGGTCCTGGTCACCATCCACCTTTCCTGTTTAGAACACATGAAATAGTTCTGAGACTCAATTTCCAGTGGAGGAGGGGGTTTCCCCGTATATCAACAAACAATTCTCAGACAACCTGCTGGTGTCTGAGAATCCAATTCAATCCTGACACTACCTACCCAGAGACAGCATCAGATTCCACAGGTGAAGGATTTAGCCCCACAAGACCACCCTCTCCTCCACCTCATTTGGGTGGCAAGCCCAAGTTGTTAGCTGTGCTTCTGACCGGCTAACTATAAATCAGAGGTTCCATGAACCCCTCCTTAGGTTCCATTAACTTGGAGAAATATTTATTTTAAATGTTTATTTTAAAAGGACATCATTCAGGAAAAACCAAATGGAAGAGATGCATAGGGCAAAGTATGGGGGAAAGGGGCAGAGATTCCACAACCTCTCCAGGAGCACCACTGCTCCTGTACCTCTGTGTGTTCACCAACCCAGAAACTCTCTGAACCCAGTTCCTCTGGATTTTTATGGACTCTTTGTAGGATCATCTCTTTTTTTGGGTCCCTATCTACCTCTTCAGAATCTACCAAAATTTTCTTTTGGCTGGAGGAGTCAGATAGCTCAGTGGAGCCAGAAGGTGGTCCCACCGGCTTAATGATTTGTTATCCAGTTTGTGTTTGAAAATTAATTTATTGATTTGCAGTTTCACTGGTTGTGAGTTGCCAATTAATATTTAATATTAATAAGACTTTTAATTCTATTAGAGTATTTCATGTTTAACCATACTTTAAAAGAATATTTTCTATTTTGTTCGCTGTTGCCTACTCTCCAGTTTTCCACACACTCAATTCACTCAATTTCAGAGTATATTAGTTAGGGTAACACTAAAGCTATGCTAGATAACTATCAAAATGTCAGTGGGTTAGCACAATATATCGTACGGCCTTTGCTGGGTTATTCTTCCATGACAATCCCCAAATCAATAGCCAAATCTTATTTTTTGCTCATGGTATATGTTGACTGTGTGTTAGTTGCAGCCCTCCCCCACACATCTTCTTCATCTGGAACCCAGACTGAAAGCCTCTAGCCTGAACGAGCATCTTCTACATGATGCTTGCTGTTCTCAGGGCAGAACAAAGAATAATAGTGGAGCCATGCCTCAACTCTTGACGTTCTGCTCATGTGTGGTCTATATCAATTCTGCTGCATTTCACTAACCAAAGTGAGTCATATGGCTAAGTCCAATATCAGTGAACAGGAAGTATAGCCTTTCTCAGAGAGACTCACCTACAAAGACCCATGCTGTACAGCAGCAGATAGTTGGGAACAATAGACAATCTATCAAACAATAGAATTTTGTTTCTCACTCACATAACAGTCCAGTACCAGTATTCCTGGTTTGTAGGCAGCTTTCCTCCTCGTGATCATTCAGACTCAGGCTATTTCCATCATGTGGCTCCACCATCTGTATCCAGCCAGCAGATGGGGAAAAAAGAATGTGAAGAAACTCCACTCACTTTTTAAAAGCCTGGCCCTAGAAGAGACGCATATCCCTTCTGTCACATTTATTGATGACCACCCAGATGCAAGGAGTCAGAGAGATGGGGCATGCTAAAAAATGTAGCCTCTGCCTAAACGACCACCTCCCACAACTCCACTGGGGACGGAAGAGGATGAATTTTTGGTGATCTCTTCATCATTTCTGCCACACAAAATTTCAAGCTTCCTATCCTGGACATGTTTAGGCTTTATTTCTAGATCTATTTTTGCTGAAACTTGAATGGCCAAAAAATATTCGGATCTTGTGGTTTGGTTTTATTTTTCTTGTTGTTGTTGTTGTTAATATAGATCTTCCTCAAATAACAAAGCTTCAGCTGCTTAGAAAACTGCTGTTCCTTGTCTAAGAGAGACATTAGTCCTATCTATCATATTCCAAAGACCAGTATAGAAGGAAAACATTAGTAATAATTTTCACAGATTGCCCACTAATTTTCCATTATCACTTTGGGTAACACAACCACTAAATGGTTGTGTTTGTCTCCAAACCTCTGAATTTGCACATGCAACTACTTAGTTGCTTACCTACTCAAGTGGAAAGAACACTGGTTGGTTATTTACAAGACTGGTGAGTAGAAAGAGGGGACTCACAGAATCAGGGATGCAAATATATAGACTAAAATTGAAAATTGGCCTCAATGTCCACAAATACCTTGTTAAAGTAGATGCTTCTGCAGTCAACCGAGAATCTCTTTATCACTAAATCCTCCAACTAACTGCAACTCACTCCCTAACGGGCCATCTACTTTGGCCTTCTCCAAACCTTATGGTAACCCAGATGTATAAGATATTATTTCCAGAGTTCTTTGCAGACATAGCCCAGGACTCCCAAAGAATTTTGTTTTTACTTCTTTAACAGCATAGTCACATTCTGTCTTGTACCTTAGTGGTTTGTATACAGCCCTTCCATCTCCTTCTAGATAATAAGCTTCTTGAAAGCAGGATCCATACCATGTTTAATCTCCCTATTTCCCACAACACTTACTGGCACATAATCAGTCCTTAATGTTTATTTGTTGATGTGAATTAGGTCAATTTATAGATTAATCCAGGCCCAAACCTGCAACAGAGGCCATGTCCAGATGGTGCTTCCGCTAATTTAGCTGCTGGACACCCACATTGCATTTGCTAGGTTGGGTGCCTTCAGGCTGCTAATTCCCTTCTTACATACCCTCCACTTCTGTCTTCCTTTTCAACAAAGATGCTGATGTCACTGACTCTTGCTTCTACAGCTTCACGTGTAAAGAAGAGGAACTTGAGAAGGAAAGGGAAATCTTTGTTCAGACCTCACCCTTAGCTTCCTTTTTTCCTTTTTTGGTTTCCATTTTTGGTCATGTGACAAACATAGGAAAATGTTTTAGAGTTCTCACTCTAAGGTTTCTGAAAATATAGAGAAGACTCCTAAAACTCTGGGCCTCCTTTGTGGTCTCTCCATACCTTTACATTCAGAAGCCAGGTCATTCTGTCATCTTGTTTCCTTCAATTCCTTAGAAAATTGGAATCTAAACCCAGCCAGACCTTTCAAACTTCTCTACTGTGAGACTTTACATGTCTCACTAGTATCTGTGAAGAGGCCAGAATCCAATGTTACAACAAAGGAAAGGGAAGGAACCATGGGAAGTAGCAATGACATGATGGAAAGAACCATCAAGGCAGGAAGGAGAGGACTTTAGGTTTGATCTCTGGCTCTTCTTTTTTATCTGGCTAATTCTGGACAAACCAGGTCACCCTTCTGGATCACACTCCTCCATATAAAATAAACAAGTTCATTAGGCTACCACTACAGTCCTTCCCAGGCTAGGAAGTAGGAGTCACTAATTAGGTAGATGATGGCCATTACACTGGACCCACCATCTCAGCCTACCAGACTGAGTGGTTCTCAAGCCAAGCATCCACCATCTATCTTTTTGCATGTTGGCTGCCAACCCATCACCTGACCTAGACGTGAAAACTTATCCTGGAAATTCATTGATTTTTATCCCATTTTCCATTTAGAAGAAGCACAAAAATATACATCTCATCCCAATAAAACAGATTTTCATTTTTTTAAAAAGCGTGACTAGTGGAACAAGACCTTCCCACCTGATCATATCTCTTCAAGCTGTTTACTCTGGTGGGACCGATAACAAGGCCTAAACTCCCTCTCTTCTGTATTGAGCTCAAAAGTAAATAATGGTCCCAAGCAAAGAAAAAGTTTTAATTTTTGAACTCTAGTTGGAGCAGGGGGTTCTGTTGTTTGGCAATTGTTCAAGTGAGGTTCTCACAGTGGGAGTTAGGGCATTATCTTGGTAACAGGAGAAAGGAACTGAAAGTGTTCTACATAAAAAAATGTAAAATTCTCTCTCCCTTGTGGGCACAGGGATTTGGGCATATATGTTGTATTTAAAAGGGAAACAAGGTAGGGGGTGGTTCTTACTCTTAATTTGAATTTTGGTTACTCAGTCTCTGACAATTGTTGCCCTTGCACTGCTGTATGTGCTTGTGGTGTGTGTGTGTATTGTGGGGAGGAGGAATAGAAAGGAGAAAGAGTCTCCTGTTCAGTCATTCAGAGCCTGCGCAGAGAATAGGAAACATCTGCACATCCCAACAGTGAAAGAAACCGTGGAGAGAACCTTTCCAGGAGGGCCATGGCCTCCTACTGACCTTCCTACAGAAGTTCCCACAGGGCTGTTCTTAACTGAATAACTCACACCTTGGGAAATGCTGTTGTGGCATTGTTAGACTACCTGGTCAGACAAAAGGAAACATCTGGTAGTCCATTTAAATTGAGTTTCACCTTTGGTGGAGAGTTTCACCCCTCAGGCCAGCTCGTAGAGAACTAAGAAGGAGAACATAAGGTTATTGATTTCTTGGGTGGCGTTACTGTCTCTCTTTCCATCTCACACCTTTTAGACCTGAGGGGGAGAAATGGGAATGGGTTTTCCTAAAAATAGGAGGGTCAGGGAAAAGCTGGACATAAGCCCTGGTAGAACCAAAGAATGGACCTCTCTCAGAGAGAAGAGACAAGACAAGTGCTTCACCTTGAAACACTAGAGCAAGGTGAAGAACTAAAGTGTGCCCACAAAGAAAACATGGACAGTTTAAATTGCTATAGTAATTTTACCTTACTCTGCTAGAATATGCATCCTTTAGCAGGGGTGGTATCACCCCAAGAAGACAAAATTGGTCCTCGGTAGAGATAAAATCTTGGTGTAAAATCTTAGGTATTACAGTGGTTTAAAAAAGGCTACAGTAAATAAACAGATGTACAGTATATCATAGTGTTTAAATTTCATGGGCAGGGATGAGGAATGGGATGGGGTGTAAGTAGGAGGAAAAAAAGGACTAAAAAGTCTCCTTAGGGGGCGATAATTAAAAAACACTAAGGAACGGAGTACTAGAACAATCATACTTACCATCCGTTTCACATTATCCAATTCTGTTTGTAATTCCCCTCCTATCCTTCCATTAGAAAACATACAAGTCTTGTATTAGTGGGGTGTGGGGAAGTAGGCTCCATTCACATGGGCTCCCAGCAGGGCCACGTAGAGGGAGCAGCTAGAGGCCAGGGATCCCAATGCAGACATGCAGTGATAGAAGCAATGGCCCAGGGCAGAGATAAATGATGATGGGGGGTTGGTGGAGAGAATATTATGGGACAATTCAGGAGCTAACAGAAGGCCAATTTCCTCTATGGTTCTCAGAGTACGGTCCCAAGATGGTCAACATCAGCAATCACTGGCAAATTGTTAGAAATGCAAATACAAATTCTCAGTCTCACTCTAGACCTGTGAAACAGAAACTCTGGAGGTGGGGCCCAGCCATCTGTTTTAACAAGTCCTCCAAGTGAGTCTACAGTGAGTCAAATTTGAGAGCCCCTGAGCTAGAGGCAAGTGACCCAAGAGAGTGGAGCCATCCTTTGGGTGATAGAAGAAAGTACAAAGTAGGGGCTCAGTAAATGAAAATGTTCTACTCTCTAGTTTTTAGTCATCTTTTAAAATTTTCTTTCAGGTTTGATTAAAATAAACATTGCTCATTTTCATAGGCAAGGAAGACAACTCTGCAGTCATATTTGCTAAGTACAAAATGGAGGGAAGTCTACATGAAGCTGGCTCATTAAGGCCACTTGATTAGTTACGTAATCAAGGCAAGCAAGTCAAGGACAATAAATCCCATCTGTGACTTGTTCTGCTGTCTTCACTGATCACCCAAACTGAGTGATCAGCAATCGCTTCTTTATTTTCTGCTATGTAGACATTGACAAAAAACATTCATAAAGTATTTCTAATTTATAGCAGAAAGATTGAGGTATTTTCTCAAATCTCTCCGTAGGGAAACTAAGTTCCCTACTCAGGATCACACCATCCCTGATGGCAAGATCCAAAATTCTGATTCTAAATTTGCAAAGTTATCAAGTTGAAATTTTTTCTTTCCCTTTTAACTCTTTCCTTCTTTATGAACTAAAAGAATTTAATGTTTAGCTCTAATTTGCTTTGTTTATGAGACATTCATCGTCTTTGTCCTGAAAATATACTGCCTTTAAAATAGGAAGTAAACTAAGGTTGAAAGCAAACAATCTGGTAACAATAGACTTGAATTTGGCTCCTCCTGCTCCTTAGGCCCCTGCATATTGTATGAGCTTGCAAAACCCTATATTAAAACCCAGGTTCCTGATAATGCTTTTTCTTAGCATTAACATCCATCAGGGACCTACTAATCACAGACTGATAATAGAAGAAACCTTAAAGAATAAGGCCTTTCCACCACTCGCTCCAGTATCAGTCCCTCCCCCAAGTTACACTATGAAGTTAGACTCCAGTGAAAATACACCAAGGATATTTTTTTCTTGACCCAAACTAGCTGGGTCAATGAAAAGTTGTTTGCTGTGATTAATGTTTAGAATATAATAATTATGCCTCCATGACCTTTTATCAAGGTAAAGAGGTATTCCCATAGTAAATAGGTAGTGGGAATTAACCTAGAAGGTTATTGACTTCCCCTGCATCCCAGGATTTAAATTTACATTTACACCCCAGGATTTTTTTTTTTTAAGAATTAATTAGTTAATTTATTTGACAGAGTGAGAGATCACAAGCAGGCAGAGAGGCAGGCAGAGAGAGAGGGGAAACGGGTTCCCCGCTGAGCAAAGAGACCGATGTGGGGCTTGATCCCAGGCTGCTGAGACCACGACCTGAGCAGAAGGCAGAGGTCCAAACCACTGAGACACCCAGGCACCCCTCCGGGATTTTTTTTTTTTAACATTATTTTACATTATTTTTTACATTATTATTTTTTTACATTACTTTTTTACATTATTATTCCCCTTTCTCTTACTGGGCCAGGTGACATGTCACTTTTACAATAACTTCTCCCATGTGTTTCTCCAAGGCTCATCCTGGCCCACATCACACATTGAATTTCAGATCTGTGTAGCTATTTGAAAGCTCACAGCATCTTTCTTCTTCTCATGGACTTTTAATCAAATCCTATTGTACCTGCATACAGAGGTCTGCCTCAAGCCAGCACTCACTCCCAAAACCCAGATACAGACTGACCAATGACCTAATGAGAATATATTCCTGCAGAAGAAAAGAACCCCTCTTGAGATGTGCACTCTCTCTTTTGTGAAGTTCTTTAATTGCCTTTTTTTTTGAACAAGTGATACAGTGAGTCACTAAGTGTTCTATTATGTTATCAAATGAGTACAGATGTAAGGAAAGCCTTTTTTTTTTTGCATTCTTTTTTATTTGTAACACTGAATTAACCAAATAATCCATAGTTAATGGCAGTTGTAATCCTCCTTAAGGACATTTCTTAAGGATCACCAGCCTTTAGGTGTACCTGAGCTTATTCACTATGAAGTGATATCCAGTGGGCCCTCTATACACCCAAAGAAACTGCTTTGGTACAAATTGTCAATAAATAAGTCAAACCACATCATTAAAGCAAGCCTGAGCTACAGATACTAAGAGCTAATGTTTATTGACATTTTTAGCTTTTAGGTTTTTTTAGCCAGATACAGACCTATATGTTTTGTTTTGTTTTTTTGAAAATGTTCACTTTATTTTTATTTTTAATTTTAATTTTTTTTCTTTTATTTATTTTCAGCATAACAGTATTCATTATTTTTGTACCACACCCAGTGCTCCATGCAATCCGTGCCCTCTCTAATACCCACCACCTGGTTCCCCCAACCTCCCACCCCCACCCCTTCAAAACCCTCAGATTGTTTTTCAGAGTCCATAGTCTCTCATGGTTCACCTCCCTTTCCAATTTTCTGTTTATGAATTTGCCCTTCTTAACAACACAATGACATAGGTGCTCTCCTGATCCCCACTTTAAAAATGAGGACAGTGAAGCCCAGGAAGGTTAACTTAGACAAGGTCATACTGCTGGTGGGTGACCAAGACATCTCACATGAACTCTAATATGCCGCTTGCAAAGATCTCTCCCTCCCTCACTCTTCCTTCACTGCCTCCCATGAGCCCTCCTTCCCATACAAACCCTCCAACCCCCACCATGCATTTTATACTGTGGGGTTAGCCTGGAGCCTTGGTTGCCTCCAAGCTCATTTATCTCCCCAAATCCTGTGTTCCTGGTAGCCACATCCCTGTCCCTGGCTGGAATCACACAGAAAGCCTGAACATCTGACACACATTGGTCATGCCTTTTCCCTTTGGGGACTAATTTCATGCCGTGCTTAGTGATGCATACAAGAGCATTATCTCCTGCTGCAAGCAGCAGCCTCTAGGGTATCGTGTACTCTGCCCATGGCTAAACTTGGGGAAACTGAGGCACACTAACTGCAGGAGCAACTTAATTCCTCTAATGCTTGCCGATGAGGTAAGGATGAGATGGATATATTTGAACCTACGTTTCAATCTGGTGGCTCATCTACCTCACTCTCCCTCCCCTTAAGCCTTTCTCCCCTGAGGGCTTCTTGGTGGCGAGTTGCCCAGTCCACACCCAAGCCAAAGCTGACTGGCAGAGCACTGCCAGGGCACCACACCATTTCTAATAAAGGCAAGTGTCTACTGCTCCTTGCTCTTTCCCCTTACGTGAGTGCCTAGCAGATACAAGGTATCTGACCTGTGTATCTTACCTTAAGCTAGTTATCATTAGCTGACAAAGCCTACAGGATAAAAATGAAAAGAGTCTGTCCATGAATAGTGAATATGCTGTCCTCTGCTCCCCGCCTCCACCAAATACTTGTGTCAAAAGCAGCTGGAGGTAGCAATTGTTCCATTCAACATTTGTCCTCTTGAGCCCGTCTTGGGGTGTGCCTTATCTCTGCCAGCAACTGAACCCATGGGGAGTTTTAGGATGGGTCCATACTAGACCAGGTTTATCTTTGCCACATAGGACTTGGACCATATTGAGGTCATCCTCCAAAACTTACTTGAGGAACGTGTACTGTAACATCCACAAGTTTTAGAGCTCACTTAGAGAGAGCTTTAACAGGAGGATGAAGCACAAAGCCAGGTTCCTGGTGTGGCTGAACTGTGGCATAAATAATTTCTCTTCATTCCACAGTCAACACAGATTTATGGCATCTGCCAAGTGCCAGGCCCTGGGCATGCAGAGGTGAGTGCCATAGACAAAGTCCCCTGTCCTGATGAGACTTTACAATGGTTTATTCTGAGAGGATTCTTGGACATCAAATATTTGCTTTCAAAAGATTCAGTGGGAATTATTTTAATTTAAGAAATACTCATGACAGCCGGTTCGGGGGCAACTTTTCCAAACATGCTGTAACAAAATTGGCAATTTTAGCTAAATCACACCCTGTTCTTCAGACACTTGACTTAGATTTTTCTTTACTACAGTAAATCTGTGTTCAGAACGTGGAAACTTGTAGGGACCAGCCACTCCAGCTCAACCTTAAAGACAACTTTTCAGGCTAGGCTGCATTCTCTAGAAGAACAAATCCTTTAAATATTTTCATTGAAAAAGGACAGTAACTGACAGGACAAGTAGGCCATTAGTGACCACTGGTGAAATGAAGGGAATTCATCCTGTTGCCTATGCAACAGGAACTCCTTCATATAAAAAAGGTAGGTCAGAAAGAGTCAGTGTAGGGTAGTAACAACTTAGGGAATCCCCTAGAACCAATGCCTAATGCTGGGAAGAGAATGAGCACATATCCTGATGAAAGCAGTCAGTGTGGATTTTATAGAAAATTGAAAACAATCAACAAAGCACAGGGGCTTCAGGGTATCTGCAGACTTGAAATTTGAGACAGTCTCCCCTCCCTCTGACCACTCATGAAGATCTTACAGGAGGGCACAGGGAGGGGTATGTGTCAATATTTGTAGGTGACAGAAAACCATCAGTAATGCATCAACCCAAGAGTTCTCCATGGCTCTATATAACACACATCTCCAGAATGTTCCATAGGTGTGTTATGTAGTGATTTCTGTGAATGAAATGTAATATAATTCTGATGAAGTCCTGCCCCTAGCCTAATTCAGATGCTTTTGGACACATTGGGTAAAAGGTGGGGGGAAGGAAAGAGCTCAGCCATCTGGCAGCATTTCATAAAACTGGACAGATTTATTACAAAATATGGCACTGGCAGAAGTGGTAGAGACAACTTTATACCCTTTTGAGGTTGATAGAGTATATTTCCCTTAGATCCTGCCTGGATATTTTACCAGGGTCAGGATGTTTTGAAGAGGCATTGCCACCCTGACTCCAAACCCCAAATTAAAATTACAGCAAGTAAAATTACAGAGTGTCACATGCTGTTATTTCTGAGCCGCCGTACTTTAGTGGCTTCTTACTTAAGAGTACATAATTATTTTCAAATTATCATTTATCATTTTCACGGTTAAATTAGATTATCAGCTAGAACTTTCAGGGAGATTGAAATTCTACATGCAAACTAGATTCTTCTGTTCACTATTTATGCTCCTTTTGGTTAGCTTTATTTCCTGAACCCTCAGATCATCTGTTTCACAGATAACCATCCTAGGGCACTGGGAAATACTCAGATGGGAAAGATCAGTCCTATTTCATATGGCATATTTTCAAGAGACATAGTTTGTCTATAATAGAAACTTAGCATTCAGTAGTAGTCTAGGTTTCCAAGAATATTAAAATATTTCTTCAAGGAAATGTAATTTATGTGACCTCTGACTTCTTAATTATACCCAGGTATGTGCACGAGTTTTTTTCTACACGTTATTTTAATAAAAGAGAAAAAAGTTCTTCAGAGGTCTCTGCCTTTTTACACTGAGACAAAATGACTTGGAAACTCCCAGGATATCCTCTAATCAACTGTTCTTCCTGCAATTTTGACAACAATAATGTTCCTTAAAACACCAGGCTCCTGATGTTCTTCTTCTTTCTTAAGAGAAACAGTGATTTTATTTACACATACAATCAGTATGATAATTTTCTAAATGTGTTTCTACCAATCCTGCTTGATGTCTGTAGTGTCAACTGATAAAATCTATCCATTTCATAGGGTCAAACAGCTTTTAGATCCCAGGTCAGAGGTCACTTCCTTGGGGGAAATCAGAAGACTGAAAAAGTTGAAAAGCCTGGATTTCCTCAAAGAAATTGGCCATATGGGATGATCTTACAACCTTCACATTTTCCTAATTCCCACCAGCTATGTGATTATTTGATTGGTGTTCATCTATTCCATGAGGCATTATAAATTCCGTGAGGGTAGCGTCTGGGTTAGTTTTGCACCCCATTGTATTCCTAGTGCCTGAAACAAAGAAAGAGCCCAAAAAGTATTTGCAAAATTAATGAATATAAAATACATATATGTGTGTGCATTGATAAATGAGTGAAGTAAAGAAATTGCTCAAAGAGGCTTTAGCCATAACACTTGAGAACTGTACTTTCCATACATTAGCCACTAGCCACATGTGGCTATTTACATTTAACCTTAAATGAATTAAAATTAATAAAATGTAGAATCTAGTTCCTCACACTAGCCACATTTCCAATACTCAATAGTCACACACAACTAGTGGCTATTGGAATAGCACAAATTAAATTTGACAGTGAAGATTATAAGGCATTTCCATCATTGTAGAAAGTTCTAGTGGACAGCACAGCTCAAGTAATGCTAACATTCTGGTGAAAGGAGTCTTATTCTCCCAGGCTCAATCAGCTCATTATTATTGCTGCTATTGTTAATATTAACTGGGTGACTTAGACCCCCTTTCCTATAAAACTGTTCCCCACTTGATGATTGAACATAATCTTCACCTTCTTCTGCGAAATCATCAACAAATCATTTGACTGCTTTGATTTCTAAGGTCCAAGCACCTTTGCAGTTCTATATACTTTCCAGAGTACTCAAAAGAATCCTTGAAATTGAGAAAAATCTACTGTTCCAAAAGTGCATTTATTATACAGACCAGGTCTGTATATGCTATACTGAGAATAAAAATGGGAAAGATGTAATGTGCTCTGGAAGTCATCATTAGAGTACAAGGAATTTGGATTTGTATTAACTTAAATATGTTAAGTGCATAATGGCACACATTCCAAAATTGTAATTATGTTTTAAACTGGTATAGACTTCCAAATGAATAATATTCAATATGTTTATTGAGGTTTTTTGTTTCCACAACTAAACATTTTTAAAAACATAAGACTGTACTTACAGCCATCTTATTCCATACACTATAAGCAAATATTTTGTCTCTGTCAGCAGAGACTAGAAAGTTGCCAGGCGGTAGGATAACAAAACTATAACATTTATACTTAATTAAAAGTAATAATTTGATTTAGGGCGCCTGGGTGGCTCAGTTGGTTGAACGACTGCCTTCGGCTCAGGTCATGATCCCGGAATACTGGGATCAAGTTCCGCCATCAAGCTCCTCCATGGGGAGGCTGCTTCTCCGTTTGATTGTCTCCTTTCTCATGCTCTTTCTTACTGTCTCTCTCTCTCAAATAAATAAATAAAATCTTTTTTTAAAAAAAAGTAATAATTTGACTTAAATACCCATACAAGGAAAAGCATCTTTAGTGATGATACAAGTGCTAGAACGAAGGTAAAGGGCTGGTGAAGGTGATATGCTCAGATTGAGGACCACAAACCAGGAAACTGAGCACACTGGGATAAATATGAAAATTTCTAGGAAGCTTTGTCTTTTGTAATAAAAAACCAGGTTCTATGCTTCCTTTTAGCAAGCTAGATTCTATATAGTCCCATTTTTCTCCATATTGCTGTTGAAAAGGTGTTCTCCAATAAATACTTTGGTTACCTTAACTACACCCACATGTTTTAAATTATATATCACAAACTTTTGTCTGACTGTATTGTAAAATACCAAAACAAGCTTTTGAACCAAACTCATTTACCACACCATCATTATCATGTCTCAGGTTTCAGTGACGGTTAATAAATTCAATGAATACTAGCCCTATTTTTAACAGACAACAATCTCAATCCCAAACATGCTTGTCAACATAGCTAAAACACTATCATTTATCGTATTCTGATAACTTCAAATTTTCATAGCACAGGTGTTCCAAACCATAGGAAATCAAGTATTTCCCTTATACCACACTTCAAAACTTCAAGCCCTACAAATTGAAAAGTACACAATTAACTTTTTTCCAGGCGCATTTGCAGGGATTGAACCTGTGTCTAACTATGAACAGCCTCAGATTTTCTGCTTCACTTTCGGCCTTTTTGTCTCAGGACTTTTTGTTTACAAAATGCCCGTCATGTTTGGCAAAGGTGAAATTGTGTGGTTCCACTACTGGGCTTTTAAGCAACTCAGATATTCTTTCTTAGAAGGTAAACCAAGTGGTTGTCAGAATGCCACACAGCAAGTTTATCAATAAAGAACTTTAAAGAATGGGTTCAGAGGTGAAAGGCCAGAGGAGTAGGAAAAAAGAATTGAGAGGATTCATGCCCCTCATCTCTGCTAATTTCCATGTGGAAATCCAAGCCCAGCCAACCCCTTTGAAATCTGTCTTTTTAGAGATGGTTATTTTGCAGGAATTAGACACTCAATGTCTTCTAGGTTAAAGGATATAATATTCGATGAGTGAAGTAAGGCTACTTGACAGATAAGGACAGATGAATGGGAACTCTGATAAGTCTCACCCGAAAACATTAAATTTTTTTTTTAAAGTATGTAAAAGATAGCACAAGCCCATCGAGTACAATCTATGGAGGTGCAGATTTGAAGTTTCTGCCTGAGCTTAGGCCAGAAGCCAGAGCTCTTGTTGGACTTTGCATTCCAATAAAAGTCACAAGGCCATGCTTTAACGGGGCCATAGAGTCCATTTAGAACAAGTTTTTCAAGTTTTAGGTTGTAAAATTATATCTAATTACAAACTAACTTCAACCTTTCTTCAACTTTTCACCATCTCTCAAGTCCCTCAACCTTCTATTGGCTTGATCAAAGCTGCTTCACCCAACACTGCCCTCTCTCAAGTCCTTTTTGACCACTGGTGGTATAGTCTGTATTGTGGAGAGCAGATTTAGGATTTGCCCCAATTTTGTGTGAAACAATAACAACAGAAAGGGAATTCTGAGATCCTTTGTAAGTTCTGAAGGTGCTATATTCCCGACAATAATCCTCTGACAGGTGGTATTCCCACTTCTAATGGGAACAGAATATTTAAAAGGGCTGGGCTAACATTATTCCACTGTAAACAAACAGGTACTGCATTCAAGTCTTTTGAGATTTGGGGCAAGAAAATAATCTTTCTACTTCAATTTCCTCAACTTTTAACATGAAAGATGATAGTAGCTAGCTCATAGGGTTGTTGTCAGCATCTTACGTGTTGATGCATATAAAGGTGCAGTCATATCACCTAGTAAGTACTCAATAAAATAGTATCTATTTTATGGTAACACTTCCCACATCATTTGTTAATAATCCGGAGTATTGATGATACAATGCCAATGACAGTGAGAAATCTGGTTATAGGGCCTAGGTAGAAGATACAACGTAAGAGTCAATGGATTGAAAACAAAGGAGAATTTATTTACCGGGTGCTCGCAATGTATCAGACACTGTGATAAGTACTTTCTTTACATATATTAAGTCTCATCTACTTTTCACAACATCTCCATGGGTTATGAATTCTTAAAAACTACATTTTGAAAATGACTCATATGGTGGTTTGTACTGCAAAAACCTGGTTAGGTTAGACCTAGTTTCTCAGAACCACTTCCCTGTATGGTTCTAGTTTGATTTGGCCAAAAGTGGAATTCACATGAGCTTCGGAATGCAGAAGTAAGCAGCAGCCATCACTCTCTGGAGGTCATCATGGTTAGAAGCATCAGTGGCAGACATAGAGATGCCAGTTCTTTCTCCTCCACTCCACATCCTGTTCTTTGGAGGACCTCTGGCCCTGCTGATGAAATGCAGCATCACTGGATACTTGCATGCAAACCTTCCAAGGCTGCAGCTCCCGCATGGACTTCTTTACAGCTCCCTACTCACAGGCCCATTCCGGCAATTGGTCATGCCTGTCTGATCTTCACTTCCGCAAGGCCTCCCACACTAGCAGTTCTGTTTCCCTAATCAAACCTTGACTGATCCAAGGTAGTGGCATCAGGACAAGATTAAGTAGCTCACTCACCCAAGATCACTCAGTGCAAGTGATGGAGCCAGAATTAGAAGCCTTAATCTGCTTCCAGAGCCCACACTCTTAATCACCAGTATTCAGGATTGCCCAGGAAGAAGAAGGAGAAGGGAGGGAAGAAAGAAAAGAGGATTTTAAATGAGAAGGGAAGGAAGCAAAGGTAACATGGCTAGACAGAATGAGAAGGAAACAGGAAGGAAAGGATAAGAACTACATCGTAAGCAATGGGGAGAGGGAGAGGAAAATGCAGAGAAAGCACATACTAAGCAGGGACGGGATAATCGCCTTCCCTGCTCTTCTTGCTTTGCCAGTATGTCCTCCTCAGCACAAAGAGGGAATTTTAAGCATGGCTAATATATGCCAGAGAACTGCAGAGTTCTAGTGCTCAGTTGTTAAGGAATCAAATGCCCTTTACGTTTTATTCTTCTATTGGAAACTGAATCTAAATTTTCGTAAAGGTTTCTTTTTTAATTTTTTAACAGAGGACCTAATAATATCTCCAATTATTCTTTTCTTTAGCCTCTGCTAATTAATTTTTTATAACCTTGCATAAGTCTCGGCAAATATCAACTCATAAGCCAGCAACCTTTGTTATAGACTTTGTCCATAAGTTGAGAAATCAAATATTTTTATGCAACAGAATAATGACTAATAATTTAATTACAGATCATCATGTTCAACTGGGGTGAAAATCAATTTAACTATGTGATATTCAACATGAGGGATGTGGCAAACTTCACACATAATTCCAAAATAGAGGTGTGAAATATAATTTTCCTCTGTGGCTACTTGGTTTACCCTAGATATTTACTATATTTAATATTATAGCTGCCAAGGAGACATAGAAATTAATTTAAAATCTTGCTGGACTTTATTTTCTACTTTGAAACAGCTCAGACTTTTAAAATATCCTGTTCAGGGTGGAGAACATATTCTCCAAGTATCCTGATGTGCATAGAGGTGAGAGGACATTATGCCTGACTTTGAGGACAAATCATCTCATCCCCACCATCCTCCTGCATGATTGCCCATGCATTGATCCTGACTTACATTTTAAGCATTTGTCAGCATGCTTTTGGCAAGATTGTGCCAGGAGAACAGGTTTTATGAGAGGACAGTGATAGAAGATATGATAATCTGGCCCTAATACCATCCTTTCTCTCCTCTGGGCCTTGTCCTCCTCTGAACTCCATGATGTCATAGTCTCTAGTTAAGGGGCCAGGCTATAAAGGGACAAGGGGATGCCAAACTTTTTTTTTTTTTTTTTTTTTTTTTTACAACTGGTTGCCCTCTTCCTGCCCCAAGATGAGGTTAAGAAGGACAGGCCTGAGTCAACATATTTTTTAAAAATTTTTTTAAATACTGGATTCATTTCACTGGATTTTGGTGAGTTTTGTCTCTTAAAATATTATCACAACCTCAAAATGACAACAGAAGGCAAATTTCCATTCATTATTTATGTAGAATTTATTATTATAAATCATTAACATAGGAAGTAATTTTCTTATCATTATAATAGGTAATTGTTCATTGTTTGCTATCACTATAAAAGAAGGGGCAAGTCCCTTGGAGCTTCTGGGGCCAGGCCTGGGAAACCACCTGAACCTATCCAGCTCACTCAGTCAGCAGCCATCACCATGTGTAACTGGGCACATGGAGCCCTAACACCTTCAGCCTTTATCCTACACCTTTTCAGGTGTCCTACACTTACATCTTTTTTCTTTACTAGTTCTCAGACTTTCTAGATTTTTAGCCTCCTGGGTTATTTCCTTGTCTGTAGCCTCAGGCATGATTCTGCTGACAACTTCCTGGTGCTAACCTCTGCCTCTCCCTCTGTTCACAATCTGGATACCCAATAAGACCATGGTTCCCACTTTTCACTATGGACCTTCCCACGTAGCAACTTCCCAGTTCACCCAGCACCAAGGGGGACTTGGACACAAAGGTAGAAAGCAGAGAGACATGCTATTCCCTTAAGTGAGCCTCAGTTCTGGGGGGTAGCTATTAACAGCTTGCTCTCATACCTGCATTGTGGCTCTGGGGGATAGTGGGGCCATGGTGGTGTCAACATTATACCTGCACTAAGCTTTCCTCTACCTGAACCCTGGAATACATGACAGGGCAGCGGGGAGCAGTGGACAAAAAATATGGGGGGAATTGCAAAGCAGGGAGATGGACATTCAGAGATCCAGCATGTTTGCTTTGCTTGAGCTTACGAGCAGCCAAGTTTTCCTGTACCAAAGAGGCAGGGCCAATAAAGACCCAGCTCTGTTACCTCATTCAGACTTCAATCAGAACCTTTCTTACCCGATTCAACTTATACTCAGCTTCCACAGTTGGTTTTAGTTAACTGATATTTCTGAGTTTCGGCCTCATCTCCTGACAATAGTTCGAGCTCTTGGGTTAGGTTTAGATGTGATGGTGATCTTCTGTTATAGACATTGATTTGCCTTCTCAAGGATACTTCAAACATGCTTTGTAGAACACATGTGTTATGTAGCTAGGCGACAGCAATAACCCCTATGCTCACTTCTGCATGGGGCTCTAGCTCTCCGCCCAGCCCAGTTAGCTCTAATCCCTAAGAAAGGGATTTGAACAACTTCAGAGCAAGTATAGTAAGAGGGAGAGGGAAGAAGTCACTAACATTTATTAAGCCCTTGTTATAAGCCAAGTATTCTTCTAGACATTTTGTTCATAGTATCATGAACATAGTATCATTTTGTTCATAGTATTTCATGGTTCATTAGAACGTAATTTCCATGAGGTCAGAGAACTTTGCTGTTCCATCTCCAGTGCCCAGAACAGTTCCAGGCTGATAGAAAATGCTCAGAAAATATTTGTTGAGCACACACAGGACCCAGATTTTGTTTTCTAAATGCCATTCCCTAATAAAAGGAACCAGGGCTCTTTGGAGAGATGGCTGACTTTAGAACTGGAGCAGAGAAAATACAAGATGAGCCTTGAACATCTTATAGTCCCAGAAAACAAAGAAATGCTCAAAACCACAAAAGGATCAGAATATGTCGAAGGGGCACAGGAAACAACCTGAAAGGGCTCCCCATGGACAAAGCTGGAACAATTTGAACAGCAAAATTAACAACATAGCATTAGATTACTATCTAAAATATAAAATATTTGTAAGCCCATAGTAATATAAATGAATGAATAAAAGTTAATTAATTAATTAAGAAAAAAAAACCCTCCTCCTTACAAAAGAACTCCAAATATTATTTAAGGACATCGCCCCTCCAGGAGGCAGAGCTTAATCCCCCACTCCGCACTCCCATCTTGACTGTCTGCAACCTATGCCCAGCCTCGTTCCCAGAGCTCCCCATTCTAGCTAGGCATTTACAGCTTGTAATGACCTTATCACTATAAGCGTCCCAAATTAAGACAATCGTAATAACTATTTGCTGCTTAATATAATCAAGTCAAATTCTGCCCCTAATATACATGATCTGTATTTAAAGCATTTAAGTACAGTTATCCAAGGGCTCAGAAAATATATATACTTTTAAAGATATTATTTATTTATTTGATAGAGAAAGAAAGAGAGACAGAGAGAGCAGGAACAGAAGCAGGGGCATCGGAGAGGGAGAAGAAGACTTCTGCCAAGCAGGGAACCTGACACATGACCTGATCCCAGGACCCTGGGATCATGACCTGAGCCAAAGGCAGATAGATGCTTAATGATTGAGCCAACCAGTTGCCCTCAGAAAATATTTTCTTTTGTGTCTTAAGGTTTGAGTAATAACTTATATTTGTTGAAGTCATATGTGGGGCATAGATTTCACTATAATCCTGTATTATTATGGCTCATTTTCACAAATAAGGAAACTGAGAGTCAGTGAGGTTAAAGAACTTCCCTATACAACTAGTAAGTGGTAAATTCAAAATTTAAACTTATTCTGATTCTTATGCCTCTATTTTCCCACTGTGCTATCCTGCCTCACCAAAAAACAAACAAAACAAAACAAAACAAAAAGACCCTAAAAGTTCTATAGATTCAGTATTCCATATGCAAAGTGCTGTGAAAACAGGTAGAGCTAAAATTAAGCCTTCCAACTTTGTTTCAGATTCTACATGTGTGCTGAGCTTATTGTTTCTCGCCTGATGATTTACTTTCTATACTTGCCTGACAGAGAAGGTAACAGATGCAGTGTGAGAGCAAAAGAGTAACAAAATGTGTCCTGATGCCAAAGTCAAAATTAATAAGCGGGAAAAGTTGAAAGAGGGAATTTTCTTTTTGATGAGTTTTGTTTGGATCACCCATGCTTCTATAACAATTTACAAATCAGAGAATATTTTGGTACTCTACCTTTTTTTTTTTAATTGTTTCTTTAATAGAAAGTTTTGCAAATTTTAAAAGAATAGATAGTTTAATTGTTCCCAGTTATTTGGTTACATGCATTTCTTTTTCTACCACGTTCTGTGATCTGCAGAGAACACCATGTCTTATTCATTTTTTAAATCCCTACTGCCTGACAAAAAGTAGGGACCTCCAAAATAATGACTGAGTGAAGGAATAAGTGAATAAAGGAACAACAAGCAAGTTATTATCAAGTAAAAAATAGTCCAAAGGAGTCGGGCGTTCACCTGAAGTCTTCTCTACCAACCAGAGAGTTCTTTCCAGTCTTCTATCAATCCTTTTGATAGGATAGATTTTCTTTCCTCAAGACTACAGGGTGCTTAAAAGGCAGATTCAAATTCAGTTAACACCCACTGAGTACCTGCCATGTGTCAAGATATTTCATGCACAAAAGCTTATGTAAAACATCTAATAACCTTGTAGCTATTATTATCCCCATCTTTCAGATGAGGATGCTCAGGCTCAAAGAAGATAAATGCTTTGCCAATGGTCTCACAGGTAATCAGGGGCACGACTGGAAGCTGAACCTGGTCTCAATTACATTTCAGCACTCACTCCACTCCCCTGCCGTTTCCTTACAGTGTACCAACCCAGTGCCACATTTTGGTAGAATTTATGGAACAGCTTTTTTACCACTTAACATCCCTGAAATAAGAATGCATATTATAAATGATAACCTTTAAAATTCCTTGAAATGTGGTAATGGTTTCTCAAAAAATATTGAACTTGCCACCTTCATCCTGTATCATTACCTCTAACCAAAAGCTAGTATTGGAGACCTCTATTCTGTTTGTAATGTCGAAAGAAAGCTGAAAGAACCTAACTGCAATAATTTAAAGAACTGTAGGAAAACAGTTCTGATCAAAAACCTTTTCTGCATTATTTTTATTTTGTCACTTAACTATCAGAAATTCTTAGCTTAGTTAATAGCAGTTTAATTCGCTCTTTCCCTCTTAGCCTCAACTGAGATCACCTCAGAGGGAATGAGGGTTTTGACTGGGAGTAGAGTGGAGGGTCAGTGAGGGAGATGATACCACTGCAGAGGAAAGATAATAAGGTTCCTCAGGAGAATGTTAAACAATAGGGACAGGTTAAGGAGTGGAGCTTAAAGTGAAATAAACATTCTAATTCACATTCTAAGACACTCTAAGTAGAGACTACCATACATCAATAAGAGTATTTGTAAGAAACTATGGCAGGTAAGCAAAGAGAAGCTGTTATTTCACATTTATGAATAAGTCAACCAAAAGCTCAGGTTGAAGTAAAATAGCCCCTTATTTATTTATCAAAATTATTTTTATTAACATAGAATGTATTATTTTCCCCAGGGGTGCAGGTCTGTGAATCATCAGGCTTACACATTTCATAGCACTCACCATAAAACATATACCCTCTCCAATGTCCATAACCCAAAGTCTCTAATTTACATTCAGACATCAAAACCACCTTTAAATCACTGATTTAAAGCACTGCTCTAAAACAACTGTTGCCTTTTGTACCTATTACCAACCAAAACACTCTCAAAATTGATTATCTAGGTCTTGATCAAAAGTATCTAAGAAGCCATCGAGTTCCTGCATTTGACCCAGGGTCACTGGATCCAGTTTTTCTGTCTCATTTAGTAAGATTCATGGTCAACTCAACAAAAATTTTGTCCTGACCCAGACGCCCCAGGTCAATTTCCAGGTCAAGACCGAGGTATTTGTACAACCAGTTCAATGCCCTCTGGGTACAGCAATGGAGTACTATCCTCTCACTGGCCTGCAGGGTCTGTGTTCCAGTTTACTGGACAAACCAAAATGGACTCCAACCCATAGTTCCTCCTTTTAAGCATGAGGGGCCATGTTTTGTATCTCATAACCCAACCCCTTGGTTGTTAGTTGGATCAGGGGATGGCATCTAATTCAAGGAAGGCCCCTTTGTAAACTTCCCAGAAATGTACGTAGTCTGGTTCAAGAACACTTTCTGATAGTTGCCTAACTTGGACAAACTGAGTTCTCTTTCTTTGGAAGATGAATGTTTCAGGGATGAAGAGATGCAATGATGCAGAGAAAGTAAACTGGCCATTGGAAGTGGGGGAAGAAGACAGACAAAAAAGAGAACATAATAAAAGGGAATAGCTAAGTTACTCTACTGTAGAACAGCAGAGTAGATGTGGGCAACAAGGATCATGAACAACCTTCCAGTTCTGTTTTCTGAGACAGCTGGCCACGGTTCTTTTTCCTGAGATGTTTTGTTTATTCAAATTTATCCTGAGTCCTCATGAGCCCCAGAGCTTTGTTCAGATATGGTTAAGTTTTAACCAAATGGTTAGGGTAATGAGTAACATGAGTACCTCAGCGGTTTAATACAATGAAAGATTATTTCACTTTTTGCAGAATTTGCTCCAGATTTAAAAGACTGTACAGGGCATATGTTTTTCAAAATTCCAGATTTCTAGCTGAGAATCGGTCACTGACTCAAAAGTCCTTCTTATTATGATGCAACACTTCCTCACCCAGTAATTGTCCAGAGCTTATCACAGGGTCCTGTTAATGACAACGGAACTGAGAAATGTGATTTTCCAAGTACTGGGAAGAAGAAAATTGGAAATAGGAGTAAATTAGGTACCTAAATATGGGATACCTTGCTACCATACTTTTAACCTTTTCTTGGTGTTTTATGTTAATCATTTTAGCCCTTCCTATGTTTCACTGAAACCCACCAGTTAGTGTTACATTCATGTCATTTAACTCACCTTTGATTCACTGTCAGACATACCTAGTCATGCCTCTCTAGTCACTAGCAAGTTTGATGCTTCACAATAAACTTGTAGCAAGCAGGGACTTGCACTGTTGAGTAGATGTTTTCAGTAGATGCTTTTTTTCCCTACTAAAATAAGAACAGTAGCAGAGAATGACGGATTTTTGCCATGTGTCAGGGAAGACAGGGGAGTGGGGTGAGAAGATAATGAGAGCTACTGGAATCATCTCAGTAAGATCAAACTACTGTAATTTTTTTTTTTTTTTTGTAATTCTGTAATTTACTTCTTCTCTAGGAAGAGTAAGTTCAATATAAAAAGAAAAAAAGGCAGGGGAGGAAAATGAAGCTAAAATTTACTGAATATCTACTATGTGCCATCATTTCATACAGATATTACCTAATTTACTTACAACCAAGGAGTATCTATGGGTTAATATTACTATTGTCCTGCTGGTAAAATTGAGACATGAAGAGATTATATGATTTGCCCAAAGTCACACAGTTATGATGACTGAGAATTCAATCCAGGTTCCTAAATCCAGATCTTCAAATCCATGCTTCAAATCCAAATTCACAATTTCATGAAACACAAATAGGAGCAAACCTAAAATACATCTTGGAAGACACAATCCAGATTATCGGGGTTATTCCTAAAGGAAATAAAGTTCAGGAAGGATTGAGTTGATTTTAGAAAATCCCTGAGGAATTTGAAGATGGTGATCTCATGCATTTAATTACTTATTCATTTATTCAAAAAGATTTAATAAATGAAGACAAAAAGGAAGTGAAGGTAAAAAGACAAAATGGAAAATCCCTGTTCTCAAGTTGCTCATGGTTCTTAGGCATAGCCCCACAAGTAAACAGACAATTATGATGATATAGTGGGATAAGAGTTGTGATAGAAATAAGCAAGTGATGTTGAGAGTCCTAAGTCAGTGTTGCTATGTAGTTCCCTGTGGAATAGTCTTTAAGGTGGAGATTTGTACATAGGAGTCTTGCTTTCAGGATTGATCACCTGTAGGGGAAGTGAAAGAAACTGAGCAGCAGAAGAAGTTGGGCTATGATGCAGTCACAACAAAGTTCTCAGCCTTTTCACAGGAAGATTATTGGGCTAGAATGCCCTGCAGAATTGTCCCAACTGGGACAATGGGACCAAGCCTCTGTACTTCTGTATCAACTAGTCATTGTATATGGGCTGCCCATAGGAAGGAAGGCATAACCTTAACCAAGTGACTCTCTTCAACCAAGGTCAATCTCCAAAATGAAACTTGGCTGAGATCTATCTGTTACCAACACTCTCAGAAGTAGGGAGTGAATTTTTCAGTCCTGAGGCAGTAGAGGAATCCAAGCTGTCCCACTGGAATCCACTGGACCCACCATACCCATTTTCTGGAGAGAATGGCTCTGGAGCTAAATCCTAAAGGACAAACAAGGGTTATCTAGAATGGCACATATGAAGATATGACAGCCTGGGGAAAGTTTAGGACAGTTTATCATGCCCTTGGGAACAAATAATGCATAAGAGAAAGCAGCAAGTGCTGAGGTTTAGATCTAGAGGTCAGATCCTGCAGAACATGGCACACTATGATAAGGAGTTTGACCTTCTTCCTGCAGGCAATGGGAGGGAATTCAAAACTTTTATTCAAGGAGTGATATAATCAGAAAGATCATTCTGACAACAGGTGGAGACTATATCAGATGGGATGAAACTGAAGTTAGAGAAGCAGACTCATTAGGAAGCTATGACAGTGATCCCAAAGAGAAGAATAAAACCTGAATTCACAAGTAGCAGTAGCAGTTAGGACAGATAAAAGTGAATATTGAGGATATTGCAGAGATATTAACTGGGCAAAACTGAGAAAACTCAAGAAATCAAGTACATGTTGTGGGTAAACAAACATGTTGTGGGTAAAGTCAAGAGTAACTCAGAAGATGGTTCCATGTATTGTTGATATAAATTCAGAGGGAAACATTTGTGGAGCATTCATGTGGGGATCTCCTCCAATAGATATTTGCCTTCCTCTGGATCTCAGGAGAGAAATCTAGGTTGACGACAGATTCAGAATTCACATATGGATGACGATAGAAGTTATGGGAATGGAAAATTGTGTTCTGATGTACATAGACACAGAAGAAAAACTATTTAAGGTGAAGAGGAGCAAACAAAGAAGATATAGGAATGTAGGAGGAAAATCAGGAGAGAGGGATGTTGCGGAATTGAAAAGAGAGGAGAGTGTTAATAAGTTCTAAGTGCAGTTGAATGCCACTGAAAATTTTTTTAACAAGACAATTTTCCATAGTATTGAGTAAGTTGGGGGTCACTGGTGACCTTGGCAAGGAACAATTCATTGACATGAAAAAGATAAAACAAAGACAATAAAAGAAACAGGACTGACCTTAAGGACATTATGCTAAATGAAATGTTAGTCACCAAAGCACAAATACTGTATGCTTCCCCTAATATGAAGTACACAGAGTTGTCAAACTCACAGAGATAGAAAGTAGAATGGTAGTTACCAGGGGCTGCAAGTGGGGAGGAGGAATAGAGAATTATTGTTTAACAGATATAGAGGTTCAGTTTGGGAAGTGAAAAAGTTCTGGAGATGGATAGTCAAGACAGTTGTAGAGCAATGTCAGTGTACTTGATGCCACAGATCTATTCATTTAAGTTTTATGTTATGTGTATTTCACTGAAAGAAAAAAGAATAAATAGATTAAATGAGAAGTGAGAAAATGTAGGGACTGAATATAGCCTTTTCTCAAGAAGCTTGGATGGGAAGAGAAGGAGCGAGAGAAGATAATAGCTAAAAGAGGGTGTACAATCTTGGACAGCATTTTGAGGAGAGCCAGTAGAGAGACTTCCTGAAGGGGGGCCTGGGTGGCTCAGTTTTTAAATGTCTGCCTTTGGCTTGGGTCATGATCCCAGGTCCTGTGATTGAGCCCCACATTGAGATCCTTGCTCAGTGGGAAGCCTGCTCCCCCTGCTTGTGTTCCCTCTCTTGCTGTGTCTCTCTCTATCAAATAAATAAAATCTTAAAAAGACAGAGAGAGAGAGAGACACTCTCTGGAGATATCAGAAGTGCATCAAAGAGAAGCAGTTCTGTGATCTGAGCAAGACAGAAAGATGGTGAAATGGGGGCCCTGAGAGTAACAGTTGAATCTCATTCTGGTCAACACTGAGAAGGGTGGAATAACATAACAGAAGAATGACTTTTGACACAGGAAGAATAAAAAAAGGTCTTGCTCTGCCCAGATGATGAACTCCAATTGAGAAAATTTAGTAAAACATTAATGCTCTCTAGAGGTTTAAAAATCAACACCTAGGGGCACCTGGGTGGCTCAGTGGGTTAAGCCTCAGGTCATGATTTCAGGGCCCTGGGTTTGAGCCCCGCGTCAGGCTCTCTGCTCTGCAGGGGGCCTACTTCCCCCTCTCTCTGGCTGCCCCTCTTCCTCCTTGTGATCTCTATTTCTCTGTGTCAAATAAATAAATAAAATTTTTTAAAAAAAATCAACATCTAGTTCGTTTGACTATTTTAAACAGCTAATAGTGGTCACACAGTCTTTTACAGATTACATTGGTCAATCACATAATATAGTGTGTCGTATGCAATGAATAGACACAATGATAATATTGTGATATATAAGTTTTTATTTTCCCATTATATGTTGGATGACATTTTATCCAATAAAGGACAAAAACATACATGAACTTCAGAACTCACTAAAATGTCAAAAAGAGAATTGTCCAAATTTTAATGGAGAGTATTGTCTGAAAGTTACACTCTTAAATAGTTCTCTTTTCCACTAAATTTGAAAATACTATATACTTTTATAATGTGTTATTTTTAAATACCTAGAAGAAAATATATTCAAATCATGGGTCCCCTTGAGTTACTAGGAAAAAAGAAATAGTAAAGTAAAACAACAAACTATTTTCTCCAGAGTGAAAAACAGAAGGGTCTTTTTAGAAGCACCACATTTAATTCATATATTTTTAGTCTGTCTAAATGGTCTGTGCAAATTAGTATCATACACATCAGAAATAAGGCTCAAACATTGTACTGTATTTATTTGTCTAGACACAAAAGTTTATAAATTACAAAGATAGAAATCTTTAATATACCTTTTCGTGAACATACACATACCCTCACAAAATGCTTGGGGAATTATGGCTGTTGACCACAATTATGTGAATTTGCATCATTTCTTAGTTATATAAAGACACAGCACCAGGAAATCAAATACAAACAAAAATGCTCTCTCACTTCCAGTCCCCTGATGTGAATGGAGTTTTGGGCTTTATATGGCAGTTTTTAGATTTACCCTATATAAATATGTAGGTGGTTATAAGAGCTCTCCTGTTGCATACCTGTGTATGAACTTGTCATTAAAAAAACTTCAGGATCATAATATGAGGTGGTAATGAAGACACTAATAAACAACTTTCTGTACCACTATATGCATTAACCTCAAAAGACGTAAATTTAAAGTCTATAATTGGCAAGAAGTATGTCATAACCATCATAAAGATGTATAACACAAGTATGACATAAAAACAAGTATGTCTTAGGAAGCGCCAATATCACACCCATTGTGTGTGCATGGGCATTTGATATTGAGGATACACCACATTCAAAATGAAAGTTCAAATTGTTCCCTGAGATCTGGAACATGTGAACCAGTTAAAAGTTGTAAAGAAAAAAAGGAAGGAAATTAAAAGATTGGTCTTCTCTGAGAAGAAGAGTGGAGATAAGAGCAGGTGGAGATAGGCAGGTGGAGATAAGATTCCCTTTCAACATTTTCTTTTTTTTTTTTTTTTCATTTTATTTTACTTTATTTCTTCTCAGTGATCCAAAATTCACTGTTTATGCACCAAACCCAGTGCTTCATGCAACATTTTCTTCTAATAAGCAAGGAATAGTTACGTCCCGTCTTTACACTGCTGCTGCTAGAATGCTTCCTTTCCTTTAAAGGGGAAGAAAACAGGACATTGTGTTCTTTTAATGAATTTACTATCTGAGACTCATCTAGGTGTGTAAAGTACTGTTCTAGGCCAATTGCTCAATTGTTGTTTTGACAAGGCCTGTCACACTGATTGAATGTTTAAATGATTTCTTAGAAAATAAAAGAGTAAATGTTTTTAAAAGGAGAAATGCTGTCCTAATAATAGATGGACTCTTCCCAACTTACAGACTAATCAATATACATGTGCTACTTGAAGCCTTAAACTGGAAGAAAGAATTTTCAGAGTATCTCTGGAATAATACAGCTTCATAATAGATCTCTCTATGTTGTTATAAACTCAGATCATATTTCATAAAATATCTGAAGCCTATCAGAAGACCTGTTCACAATCAGTTACTCTTTACTAATTAAATGCTCTAAGTCTCCATGAGTGTGGGATCCACCTATAAAAATTCTCTCATGTTCCTAAGCACCATTTACAAAGTCAAAGTAAGATTTTCCTAAAAATATTGATTATTACTCTTTATGGTGTTCAAACACTTTGAAACAAAAATCAAAATGAATGGTTTAGCACGGTTTTTAAATGGAGCATTAAAATTGGAACTGTCTTAGAAACTCTACAAAAAGTAGTTATAGCTACACATCCTCCATCTACTGTGAATTTGCCTGGGGAAGAAAATATTTTCCTTTTTTCTTATACTTTAAACTACATCCATTTCTTTGACTTTTAAAAAATAAATAGCAAAAGGGTTTGAACAAAACTAACTTTATGCATAATTATGTTTTTGTCATTGACATAAAGCACCACATCTGAGTGAACAAATATATATGTCTAAATTAAGTAATTATCTCCCACACAAAGTTTTCTTGCAACCCAAACAAAATGTTAAAGCTATTAAGTAACAAATGGTATATTTTTTGTTTGCTTGAATATTGTCTATGATCATTAACCAACTGAAAATTTCTTATTAGCTATTTTTAAATTGTTAAAATTTTTCATTAAATATACATCAAACACCTAAGCAGGACATGGGACTTTAAAAGAACATACAAGTCAACAAAAGTAATATGCAGTAAATGAAAACATTATTTTCTTATATTTCTAAGAATACTTTTCATTAAATATTTTTTCAAATGTTTTCAAGAATAGACTGGAGAGTGAAATTTTCTCATTAGTATTTGAGTTATCTGAAAGATACTAGCTAAGCAATAGTTGGCTCACTTTAGGTGGTAATCGAATCTATTCATTGAATCATTACATTGAATGTAGTTTTTAGTTTTTTTTGTCTTTTCGTAGCTCAGGGTGGACACTGTGGATCATGATTAACATTAACATCATGATCCACAGTGGTTGATGAAACCATTCACGGTTGATGAGACCATTCATCAACACAGCACTATAGGGAAAGTATAGGAAATACAGTTCAACATTGTATGTTAAGACCTATCATATATATTACTCTTTAAAGTAAACTCTTCATTTATTTGGTACTGAATACATGAATTTTTTAAAATTATTTTTATTAACATATAACTTATTATTTGCCCCAGGGGTATAGGCCTGTGAATCATCAGGCTTACGCATTTCACAGCACTCACCATAGCACATACCTAACCCCATCACCCTCTCCCTACCCATCCCCGCACCCGCAAGCAATACTCCGTTTGTTTTGTAAGATTAAGAGTGTCTTATGGTTTGTCTCCCTCCCAATCCCATCTTGTTTCATTTTTTCCTTCCCTACTCCCCAAATCCCCCGCCCTGCCTCTCAAATTCCTTATGTCAGAGAGATCATATGATAATTGTCTTTCTTTGATTTACTTATTTTGCTCAGCATAATACCTGAATTTTAAGTTCAGAGATCTCTGAAGAACATCTGGTATCCTTTTTTTCATACATAAGTACAGAATGGAGAGAAATCCAATTATTTTACTTTCCTGATAGTTTGAATTCCTAGCAAATTGTAATTTCTTATAACTTGAACAAACACATTTTAGATACTGTATGCTTCGGTA
Source organism: Mustela nivalis (assembly GCF_964662115.1). Taxonomy (NCBI): domain Eukaryota; kingdom Metazoa; phylum Chordata; class Mammalia; order Carnivora; family Mustelidae; genus Mustela; species Mustela nivalis. The sequence goes on from NC_139027.1 coordinate 57,756,729, forward strand.
TTAACACATAATCCAAGTTGGTATTAAAGTGCTGGGACTGTTTTGTTGGGCTCTATGACACAAAATAGTGTTAACCTTTATTTAATATGTCTATTTGTACTGTTTCCCAATATAGGAAACTTTAGTTATCTGGCATCATTAGAAAAGAGGTATTATTCCACATAGGAAAATTTTCCAGATACTTGAAGCTCATCCCTTTGAATGCATGTTTAATTTTAACCGTATCTATTTTTAAACTTTTTAAAATATGCAATACTTTCCCCTGTTCTCTTAAACAGAGAGTGATCAACATAATGTCACTGATTCTTGATTACTGGGGTCTTAATTGTACACATTTTATTGTACCACTGTTACATTCAACCACTTTATGTATTCAACAAAACTCTCAGGCTGGTGTTGTGCGTTCAGGACTCTTGCCTTTTATACAGAATTTTAGACAAAATGCTTTATAAGTTCTGTGTTCCTTGGGCTTGTAAGAGGGGTGAGGTGTAGGAGAAAGAAATTGAGTTTCATATCAGACAGACATGAATTCAAACCCCAGGTCCACTGTTTACTAACTATGCAATTTTGGGAGAATTTATTTAATGCTTCACAACCTCAATTTCTTCACTTCAAAAAGGGTTGCTTCTAAGTTACAGAATGGTTGCAAAGAATGAATTCAATAATAAAGGTAAAGGGTCTGGTGCTCCCAATCCTCAGCCTCCCGCTGTTGTGCTATTGGAATCACTCCTCTTACAGTTCCCCAGCCCCCATAGACCTTGACAGCAGGGGCCTCCCCAACCTGTTCATCACTAGATTCACAGTTCCTGATGTCTGCCATTAATGTCCAAAGGGTGGTCTCTGGTAAAACACTTGCGTTGGAATCCTGACCCTCCTGGTTTCTGTGTGATTGTGGGCAAATTTAACCACTTCCCTCTACTTCTGTTTCCTTGTCTGAGAAATGAGGGGAATCATAATACATACCTCATAGGATTAAGTTAGCTATTTATGTAACTATCCCTCACACATAGTAAACATAATAAACACAATAAATGTTAGAGTCTCTAATAACTGGGGGTTAAAAAGATATTGCTTCTAATTTTCTGTGACTAGGGGAATGAAATATCAAGTTTATTTAAATGAGTTTAATATTAGCACATTTTCTACTAATACAGTTACGAGCTTTAGTATATAGCTTTTTAAACCTTTTTTTGCCTTTTTTTTTTTTTTCCTAACAGCTCAGAAGTTTTACCTTTGGGTTATTGGGTCCTATTTTGATTGCTGGATAAATGATCTCAAGATAATTGGGATTTTTATGATATAGGAATATGAGATAACCTATCTTTTTTTTCTCCCCCCTCCCAGTGTCATTTGGTTTCATTTTCTCTGTTCCATTTATGAAAATAGATTTGAAGTTTCTTCTAGGCTAACCAATTTACCTGTATTTATTTATTTACCTGTATAGAAATGTTTGCCTTTTATTCATGTGTGGTTGACCATATCAATAGCCTAGGTCACAAATGGCCAAGTCATCAGTAAAAATTCATAGCAGTTGTATTTCTAAATCTTAGTGTCTAACTTATTTCAAAATGGAATGCTTACATTATGTATTACATTTCTTTATGTTAAGCATCATCTATTTGTCTTCAACTCCTAGCTCAGTCTAATCATCCTGTTGAATAATCTGTTGGAATTTGAAATTGGAGAGTGAAAGATGAGGATAGAGAGCTATGGTTATGGAATGAATAGCAACAAATTGCTTTGAATAGCAAAATAATCTCATGAGTGTTATTATATGGTTCTAATTGAACAACGAAATTTAGAAATTAAATAAACAAAAGTTCAAACTGAACCTGCAATTATGAAAGTTTTTTTTAAATTTCATATCAATTCTACTACTTTATATGTATAGGACAAAGTTTTGTTGGTTTTTTAAAAGATTTTATTTATTTATTTGACAGAGAGCTCACAAGTAGACAGAAAGGCAGGGAGAGAAAGAGGGGAAGCAGGCTCCCAGCTGAGCAGAGAACCCAATGCGGGGCTCGATCCCATGACCCTGAGATCATGACCTGAGCCAAAGGCAGAGGCTTAACCTCCTGAGCCACCCAGGCCCACCAGGATAAAGTTTTTATTGAATTCCTGTTTATTCTTCTCAGTCAGCAAAATCACTTCTGAGTGGCAGAGCTTTCCTTAATTCTAGTCTTCAGGGGGATAAGAATTACTTTTCAGGATTTCCCTAAACGCTGTTAAGTCTGGCAGTAAGAAACTAAAAATGTAGATGTCTGTCATAGTAATGATAATCTTCATATGAATCAAGTTGCTTTCTTTAAAAGTATATAATACTGATGGGCTTTCCAGTACCATTTCCCCCTCTACATCAAGAAGGTTTTTTTTTCCTACTTCCTAGAGATGATCTTTGAAATTCTTAAAGCCAGAGAGAAGCTAGTGAGTGCAGGCAAGATGTTCAATAAGCAAAGGGAGACCCAGGCTAGTTACCCATGATTTAGAATATGCTGTTTATGAGAGCGTCTTAGGAGAAAGAATTATAGGAGGGTTTTATGGGAATCCTGGTTGGGGCTTGGAAGGAGGCGGGAATTTCTCACCGTAGGGATATAAGCACTAGAATGTCTGACCTGACTTCAAGAAGTATCTTCAGCCTGATATCTAACCTCGAGAGAAATGTTAAGGACAAGTCTGAAGCAAAAATCTAGTGGTATATTTTCTACTATTGCCTCTCAAGAGAATGGTATTAGGGATAAGAGATGGAAAAGTAATTGTTATGATATATTTAGAAAATATGGCCATTATGCAATGTGTTGCCTCTATTATCTCTGATAGTTCTTTATACCAGCATTTGCTTAATTTGTGGAGAGCCAAATGTATGACTATAATTTACAGAGACCCTGGGGAGCAGAAAATCTATCTCAATATGTAAATCACCAGGCATTCAGTTTTATTTATTATGCTGATCTGCTGCCACTTATTAATTAATTAGTCAGACTCTTTACAAATTGTTTTTGAGGTTCATACCTAGAATAAGACAATTTTTTAATCCATATTCTGGACTCACTTGGTCTATTTTTACTATTTTCCCATTTATTTTATAGGGATACTATTTTATATATTTTCCTATACATATACCCTCAAGTCCAAGTCAGAGCTTTTTTTCTTTTCATTAGTGAGGCAAAGGCTTTTCTGTTTCTATTACTTCTCAGCTCCCAGGTAAACTGATTCTTCTCATCACCACACATCTTCATTAGGTAGTATGTCTCTCACTCCCCATTCACTAAACTATGTTAGAACTATATTCTTTGCTTTCATTATGTATCGAGCTCTCAGTCTTTTCTTTCTATCAAGTCAGCTTTTAAGCTAGTTTTCTTAGGCACTTGTGCATTTATCTTTCTAGACCTCATGCCATTTCTACCTCTACATTATTATATTGTTTTTCTCACCTAAGCAGGTTTCTTTTTTAGTAAAAAAGTTAGCCTATCTAAAACCCAATCTACCTACATCTCCTATCACAATGAGTTACGGTTACACTTAAATATACACATATTTTGAGGCAGGATACCCCCATCAAGCCTAGTTCTCATGGAACTATAGTCCTATTGAGCTTGCTGAAAAGAGTAAGTTTATTCTTCTTTTTAGTTGCCCAGTTTCTGGGGGATTAGAAAGGGATGCTAACCCTGTTTTATGTATAGACTTGATTCTCATTCTTCATGGCGTATGTATTCATGTATTAACCCACTAGCTAAAATTTATTTGTACCTCCCAAATAAATGCTCATAGTGCCTTCGCAGGTCATTCATGGACATGCAAAGAGCAGTCAAAAATTTAAGTTACCAGATGCTCACAGATCTTAATATTCTATTTGAAGAAGCATGGTTCAGTATTCACTAATTCAGTGTTTGCAGCAACTTTATAGATCGTAGCTACTATGAATAATGAGATTCAACTGTGCATGTATGTACATAATTTCTATGTAGCAAAATTACTGCCACTGGCTAATACCAGTTACTGAACCACATATTACAGTTTATAATACACCTCTGAAAATCTTCTAAATTAAATCTTGTGAAATTATAAGCACATTTACCCTTTGATCCAACAATCTTATTTCTAGAAATCCATTCCAAAGTTATAGTGACAAATAAAAGAACACCCATAACTGTGAATCTTCTAATGAAAGCACACAACACCACCTTTGAAACAGTCTTGACAAAATTGAACTTGAATCTTTTATGCCTCTAGATCTAACTATCAATTTACAGAAAATTCAAGGGACAGAGGAATACGTAAAACATATGTAGATGCACCTGGGTGTCTCAGTGAGATAAAGCTTCTGCCTTTGGCTCAGGTCATGATCTCAGGGTCCTGTGGTCGAGCCCCATTTCGGGCTCTCTCTGCTCAACTGGGGGCCTGTCTCCCCACCTCCCACCTGCTGCATGGCCTACTTGTGATCTCTCCCTCTCTCTGTCAAATAAATAAATACAATTTAAAAAAACAAACAAACATGTAGATGCAGTTAACAGAATCCAGACTAGACATTCTACCAGACAAATGACCTTATTTCCTCAACAACAACCAACCCCCTACAACCAACTACACATACACACACACACCACTTAAACCTTAAAAGAGACTTAAACACTGGTAGTCTTATGGAGGAATGTTCATAGCAGCTTTATTCTCAATAACAAAAACTTTCGTTAACCAAATATCCATCAACAGGAGAAAAGAGACACATATTATAGTAGTGATAGCAATTATAGGAAGTAGAATAAATGAATTTCACAAACATTATATTGAGAAGAAGCTGTACTTAAAGAGGAGAAAGGCCTAGAACACACTTCAAAAAAGTCAACATAGAAGTTTCCTGTGAAGGAGTAAGAGGCACAAGGGGACTATCTAGAGAGATGTAAATTCCTATGTGATGACAGGGATATGGGTTATATTGACATATCCATTTATCAAAACCGTACAGCTAAGTTTTGTATGTTGAAATATATGTAACATTTTACCTCAAAACACTGTTAAAAGATAAAGGAATGGAAGTTGGAGAGTGGGTAGAAGTAGAGATGATACAAGGAGAGAGATCGCCGGTCATGGTTGAACTGGGTGTTACATATATATATTACACTGATACAAAGCTTTTTTAAAAAGAGAGACTTAAGCGATAATAACAACCAATGGCATTTTGGCCATTAACAACTGTCTGGATAAGACTACAAGCTCTATTACAAAGCTGTAATCATTAAGACAATTTGGTACTGGCAAAAAAACAGACACATCAATCAATGGAACAGAACAGAGAGCCCAGAAATGGACCCTCTACTCTATGGTGAACTAATCTTCGACAAAGCAGGAAAGAATGTTCAATGGAAAAAAGACAGTCTCTTCAACAAAGGGTGTTGGGAAAATCAGACAGCCACATCCAGAATGAAACTGGACCATTTCCTTATACTACACACAAAAATAGACTCAAAATGGATGAAAGACCTCAATGTGATACAGGAATCCATCAAAATCCTTGAGAAGAACACAAGAGAAGAACACACAATCCTTGAGAAAAACGAAGAACCTCTTTGACCTCAGCCAAAGCAACTTCTTCCTAGAAACATCGCCAAAAGCAAGGGAAGCAAGGACAAAAATGAACTATTGGGACTTTATCAAGATCAAAAGCTTTTGCACAGCAAAGGAAACAGTCAACAAAACCAAAAGACAACAGACAGAATGGGAGAAGATATTTGCGAATGACATAACAGATAAAGGGCTAGTATCCAAAATCTATAAAGAACTTATCAAACTCAACACCTAAAGAACAAAGAATCCAATCAAGAAATGGGCAGAAGACATGAACAGACATTTCAGCAAAGAAGACATCCACATGGCCAATAGACACATGAAAAAGTGCTCAATATCACTTGGCATCAGGGAAATACAAATCAAAACCACAATGAGATACCACCTCACACCAGTCAGAATGGCTGAAATTAACAAGTCACGAAATGACAGATGTTGGCAAGGATGCAGAAAAAGGGGAACCCTCCTACACTGTTGGTGGGAATGGAAGCTTGTGCAGCCACTCTAGAAAACAGCATGGAGGTTCCTCAAAAAGTTGAAAATAGAGCTACTCTACAACCCAGCAATTGCACTACTGGGTATTTACCCTAAAAATACAAATGTAGTGATCCAAAGGGGCACATGCACCCAAATGTTTATAGCAGCAATGTCCACAGTGGCCAAACTATGGAAAGAACCTAGATGTCCATCAACAGATGAATCGATAAAGAAGAGGTGGTGTATATATATATACAATGAAATACTGTGCAGCCATCAAAAGAAATGAAATCTTGCCATTTGTGATGACGTGGATGGAACTAGAGGGTATTATGCTTAGTGAAATAAGTCAATTGGAGAAAGACAACTATCATATGATCTCCCTGATATGAGGAAGTGGAGATGCAATGTGGAGGGTTTGGGGGGTAGGAAAAAAATAAATGAAACAAGTTGGGATCGGGAGGGAAACAAACCATAAGAGACTCTTAATCTCACTAAACAAACTGAGGGTTGCTGGGGGGAGGAGGGTAGGGAGAGGGTGGTGGGGTTATGAACATTGGGGAGGGTATGTGCTATGGTGAGTGCTGTGAAGTCTGTAAACCTGGCAATTCACAGACCTGTACCCCTGGGGCAAATAATACATTATATGTTAATAACAATAGTTTTAAAAAATTGTCTGGGTATTTGAGTGTATTAAGGAAATATTCAGGAAGTTATTTTTAGGTGCGATAATCATGTTATAGTTTTGTTTTTAAATTAAAGATTCCCAGTTTTTAAGAGACATGTATGAATACGCAGATAAAATTATATGGCATCTGGGATTTGTTTTGAAATAACAGAACAAGTGGGTGTAGTGGAGGTAGAGACAAAACAAGGTTGGCCAGGAGTTGAAATATCTTCAAGATGGATGATGGATGCATGGGATTCATTGGACTACTTTCTGTTCTTCTGTATATTTTGAAATTTCTTATAATAAAAGGATGTGTAAATAATGCATTAAAAACATTCTCCCATAAACTGAAAAACTCCAGGCTGCTAAGTCTGGTCGAATGGATGGAACTATATGACTTGGCTAATGTGCAACTCTGATTTTATCAGAGAAGAGACAGGCTGGGGGCAGGAACCCTGGCTGGTAACACTAGCAGGGGGCGTGTGGTGACTCAGGTTGGGAGGTTGGGAGTTTTATACAGTGACACAGCAGGGTGGGGTTGTGAAGAAACTGATCTCTGAGAGGTAACTGTGGAGGCAGGACAAGCAGGAGACAGATGCTTAAGGCAGGTTGTGAAACTGAATGGGGGGAATCATCTGAGAAAATATTAAAGCAGTACCAGTTCAGGAGACCTGATTAGGAGGGATCAATCTTGAAAAAAGCAGAGCTTAACTAGGAAAAGTTTATTGGCAAAGTCCAGGATTCCTGTACTCAGGCCTACAAAGAGACGTTAAAACAAAATGAAATGAAACAAAAACCAATGAGTTTTGAGAGTAACTTGCTACTTTACTTACTAATTCAAAGAACTAGAGAAAACTACCAAGGAGACATTGGGTTGTGGGACACCAGCCTAGTTGGGAGGATGAAACAAGGAGACTTAGAGTGAGTACCATGAATTTACAGTCCTATAACATGCCAATTTTAAATATGGCTATTTACCCTAAATTCCCTCCACACCCCAGCCTGGCTCCCCAATATTTCCTAATCATGCCTCGAAAATGTATATACTACCACTCCAGAGATGGTAATGCTTCACAGTCAGTGTATTTCTTTTGTACTTGAACGTGAAGGAAGTAGTATTTTAGAAAGTCAGAAATGTTCTTAAAGGTATCAGTAAAAGATTTTTTAAAAAGAAGAATACAGGTAGTTGTGGCAAAACATTTGAAACTGCTTTTAAAAACTAGTGAAAAGTTAAAAAAAAAAAAGTGAAAAGTAGACTTCCACAGCATGGCTGACTGAGCTAATTGTAGCCACCTTTTCTCATACAAATACGTAGACATCCTGGGTAAATGTAACAACACAGCAGAACTGAGAGAAATCCTTATTGCCAGGGGGAAAAGCGTTGTGTCAGGAGAAGGGGACTCAAAGCCAGAGACCTAAATCTCAGTTTTAAGGGCCTGGGGCCAGGGTTTTAATGCCCCTAAAGGGATTTGTAGTGGTCTGGCAGTGCTGAGGTTAAAACTGAGACCTCTGCTAACAGCAGGACTTTCAGATAGCTGAAAGCCAATGTCCAAGCTCAAGGCAGTCAGGCAGGAGGAAATTCCTCCTTATTTGTGGAAGATTCAGGCTTTTTGTTCTATTCATTCTTTCAACTGATCGGATAAAGCCCACTCACATTAGAGAGTACGATTTGCTTTACTCAGTCAGTGATTCAAATGTCAGTATCATCCAAAAACACCCACAGAGACACACCCAGAATAATGTATAAGCAAGTATCTGGCCCAGTCAGACACATAAAATTAACAATCGCTAGTACTTATCTATAGAGTTGTGTCAAAGATAAAATGAGATAATAGAGCAGGATGCTTGGTACAGGTAAGATCTTAGTAATGCACTAAATGTTAACTGTTGTTACTGTTATTACTCTACACACTCTCCCTGGGGGATCTTTTTAAAAAGATGTATTTATTTATATGAGGGGGGGCAGGGGCAAAGAGAAAGGGGGAGAGAGAGAGAAGCAGACTCGCCACTGAGCACAGATCCCATAGCAGGGCTTGATCTCAAGACCTTGAGTCATGACCTGAGCTGAAACCAAGAGTTGGAGGCTCAACGGACTGAGCCACCCAGGCACCCCTGTCCCTGGGGGATCTTACTTCAGTGATGGCATATTTATTTATCTCATGTCTACTGGATATCATCACATTCGTTCAAACTCTGTTGTCCAAAATGAAACTCATTATTCTCTACAAAGTTGCTTCTCCTCCTGTGTTCACTATTTTAATAAGTAACTTCAATGTGTAATGCCCAGTTAAACAGCCAGGAACCTCAAACTTATCCTTCTCTCCTCTTCTCCTCACTTCCCACATCCAATCAGCAATTAAGTCCCATTTATTCTATCTCTTGAATGTCTTTGGTATCTGTTTTCTTCTCTCCATTCTCCACAGCTACTTAGTTTGTCCATCATCTCTCACCAGAATTATTACATATTCTTTAACTGGTCACCCTGCTCAAACACAAATATGATTTATATAACTCCTTGGTTTAAATTCTTTCAACAATTTCTCATTGCCAAACTCCATGGCATGGCATGGCATGGCATAGAAAGATTTCTGTGATCTGATCCCAGAACAATTTACCTAACCTCATGATTCAGAGTGCCCAAATCACACCCTATGATCTGGCCTGAACTGCTTATAGGTCTCCAAGTAGGCCATGCTATTTCATCTTCCGTGTTTTTTCTTATAGTGCAAGCTGTATTGAAATGTCCTTGGTCACCTGGTAAGTACCTAGTCATTTTTCAGGACTCAGCTCAACCACTACGTCCTCTTTGAAGTGTTTTCTAACTGTATTCTCATGTAAAACGATTATTCCCTTGCCTACATATCCACTGTTTCCAAAACATACTTCTAGAAAAGTGGTAAGATTTTGTTTTACTTATCTATTCCCTGGCTTAGAAGATTTTGGAGTTTTGGAAATATGACTAATTAATCTTTCACACCCATAGCTTGGCACTATGATCAATGAGTATTCAATGAAAGAATTAATGCATGAAATTTGAAGTATAAAAATACAAGTAATTATTCCATGAACATATAAATCAATAGGGGTGGAAACGCAATCTAAATCTTCTCTCCATGAATTTCCCACTTCTCTCATTATTTAGTACTTTTTAAAGTTCCAAAATGACTGCTTGCATATGTGTTGGTTGGCCTAATACTGAGAACATACAGGCTGCATTCTTTGGTATAAAAGCATACTCCTTTAAAACATTAAAATCTTAACTAGCTTGTCGTTGACATTTTCCAAATATATCTAAAATGTCAGAGACAGCATTTGGGGCCTACAAATCTTTTGAGTGAAAGCCCAGGCCTTCAAATTGTGTGCCATTCACAGGTTTAAAATAGGAACATGTTCCATGTTGACTGTGAGCTATTTGGAGACTCTGAGAACATTAAAAGAGAATAATTTTATTTTAGGGAGGACTATTGGAAGGTAGAAGTTTTAAGAGTAACCTACATAATATATGAATATTAAAATGCATGCCTCCTCCCCAAAAACACACATTATTACTCTCAAATCTGAGAGTCTTAGCAAGAGTTCAGTACGTGGTCCAGGTCTTCCTGATCCCAAAGAGAAGACTGCCTGCATTTCTAGTAAAAACAAAACAAAACAAAACAAAACAAAAAACTTTTAACATACATGAACTAACAGGATATAATCATTTGTCAGCATATGAGAAATTTGGACAAAATATGAAAAGGTACATTCCTATGCTGCAGATGAAACATTTGCAATGAAAGAAGAAAAATAAGTTTGTAACAGTTTTTTTCAAGGCATAAGGAAAGATTGGTGTATCCAATTCCCGCTACATCATTTACTAGCAAATTAGATTAATTGCATGATGTTTTGGAGAAAGGTATCAATATTGTGATTTCTTCCTTTATATTCATATTCTAAATACCATTGTCATGTATGTTTGGAATGAGGGTAGAAACACAGTTTTAGTTGATTTTTATATGGTCCAATGGTGGAGGAAACATTAGAATTTACTGAGCACATTCTCAAGATCAAGAATTTTTTAGAATTTAAGAGATCTAACAAAACCCGAGTTATTAATCCTCCAGGATTCACTTCTTACTGAAATGACTAGGTATTTGAATAAACCAAATTTGAAAGTGCAGATAAGCAAAAAGGATAGCTGTTTTGGTCAAGGAAATGTTCAGTATTAAACTAGATACATAGACTGAGTAGATGCTGGTAAGTGAAGGTGCAGTCATTTCCTGTGACTAAAGTTTCCTGAATTCAAAGCAGGGCAGATTTTGAAGAACTATACAGAAGTGTATGGTGAACACAATTTCAAAAAAGAGAATCACTGATTTTCATATATAAATGAATGCCACCTTGATTTTCTACCTGACTTTAAAGTACAAACCCCATAATGTCTAAATTGGGCACGTTATTATGGTGGCTGTTTCAAAGTAGTATATATTGACTGAACATTTGCTCTATTCCAAGGACTTTACATGTTATTTCCTCTTTCAAGAAAAATTGAACTAATAATAAGTGATGATCATACAAAAGATAAACTATTCCCGCAATTTTAGTGACAAGTACACAAACTCCAGAATTATGTTGAAGTTGCTGCCAATGAAACCAAATTTTGAGCAATGTGTGGGTCTACCTGATTCTGAGAAATACACTTTATTTCATGAAGCTACTTTATTTCGTGAAACAGAAGACCATGTAGCTTTTCTGATTATGTTCAGCTGTACATAGATAGAATACAAAATAACAATGCCTATAAATAAGGAAGAAGTTTACTTCTGTCTCACTTAAAAGAGGTGAAGAGATAGAAATTCCAGAACCCATGTCAGCTCTATGGTTATTAAGGATGCAGATTTCTTCATATTTCTGTTTCTACATTCACACATACTAAAGATTTCATTTTATCTCCACTGTTGACTTATTAGCTCTGCCTGTTTTATTTTTGATGGATCTTCTAAGATTTAGAATGCACATTTTTAATTTATCACACCTGACCTTCAAATGAGAGTACAACATTTCACATATAATTTAATTCTAACAATATAATTCCATTTCACCTTCCATTATTTGAATTACTATTGTTAAGCTTTTAACTTCTACATATATTATGAACCCTATAAAACACTGTTTTAAGTAGTAATTATCACTTAAAATTTTTTAAATGGGGGGTCTTTTGTGTTTACTTACATAGTTACCATTTCCAGAACTCTTCATTCTTTACTATAATTCCAAGTTTCTGTGTGTGTATGTGTGTATTTAATGCTGAAAAAGTTGCTTTAACATTTCTTGTGGTGCAGTTCTGCTAGCAACATTCTCTCATTTTCTTTAGCTTTCATTTTTGAAAGATATTTTCTCTTGATAGAGGATTCTATGTGACAGACTTTTCTTTCAGCACTTTTTAAAATCCCCTTTCATTGTCTTTTAACTTGCATAGTTTCTGATCAGTAGTTTATTGAATTTTTGTCTTTGTTTCTCTATACTTAAGGTACTTTTCTCCCCCAACCCCACCGGCTGCTTTTAACATTTTCTTCTTATCACAAGTTTTCAACAATTTAATGATGATGTCTTTTGTGGTGGTTTTGTGAGTATGTGTGCTGACTCTGCTTAGGGCTCATTGAACTTTTTGAGTCTTTAAGTTTATAATTTTTATAAAATTTTTAGCTATATTACATCAAAGAATTTTTTTAAAGATTTTATTTATTTATTTGACGGGCAGAAATCACAAGTAGGCAGAGAGGCAGGCAGAGAGAGAGGAGAAAGCAGGCTCCCTGCTGAGCAGAGACCACCCCCCCCCCCATGTGGGGCTTGATCCCAGGACCCTGGGATCATGACCTGAGCCAAAGGCAGAGGCTTTAACCCACTGAGCCACCCAGGCACCCCTCAAAGAATTTTTCTGTCACTCTTCTCACCTTTCTCTCATCTGGAACTCCAGTTGCACAAAAATTAGAATACTTGGTATTATCCTGCCAAGATCACTGAGGTTGTTTGCCTTTTTTGAGTTCTTGTCATTTGTTTTAGTTTTTTCCTTCACATGCCAGACTCTACTGCCTTGTCTTCAAGTTTACCAATCTTATTTCCCGAGCATCCAATCTGCTTGAGTGTGAATCCCACCCAGTGAAATTTTTATGTTCATTGAAATTCCACATTTTTATATCTTTAATTTCTCTTTCAGTATATGGAGCATATTTATAATAATTTTTAATGTTGTCGACTGCTAATTCTGCCATCTTCGTCATTTCTGTGTTGATGTTGACTGACTTTTCTCCTGGTTATAGATTACATTTTCCTACTTCTTTGTATGTTCTAGTTCTCTTGCTAGTTACCCGGCATTTTCATGATCTTCCTGCCTACGCCTTACGTGCTGGTGTTCCCCAGGATGCTATTATTGATTCTTCCTTTTCTGCTCTACATACTCCCCCTGGGATTATTTCATCCATTCCTGTAATTTTGACTGCCATCTTAATGATGGTATATTCCAATTATAACTTCTGCTGTCCAGATCTCTCTTCAGAGCACTAGAGTCATATATATATACATATACATATGTATATATGTATGACTGCCTACTCCACTTCTCCACAGAGATGTCCAGAATTATCTCAAACTCAACATATCCAAAGTGAATTCATCAAATTCCCCCTCAAAAGCTGTTCAATCTCCTGTATTCCTTATTTCAGTGAATGGCATCACTAGCTCATAAATCTGTGACTCATCCTTCTCCTTCCCTATAATAGATATTGTGGATCCCCCCGATCCTGTCAGCCTTCGTTCTTCATTTTCTGGGCAAGCACCTCAGTTTTCATTGGGATAGCCATACCTCCTCATCACAACTTGGGGAATCTGACTCCTTTGGGTCTACGGAAAGGGTATATGTCTTTATCCTTAAATAATTAGCCTCATGTCATCCCCTGGCCATGTAGAGACATGTGAATCAATTCTTAAGGCTTCTGGGAAAGGTGTTTTCTCTCCTTCCTAAAAGTTTTTTCAAAAATTACTTTTTTTTTCTTTTCATGTACCCAGATGGTAAAACTTAAAACCATAGGAATTTCATAAAACCACTATCACTTGATCATAGGCTAATACTAAGGAAGGAAAAGCAATGAAACTAGAGAGAAACATGACATCTCTGAACTGTTGAATCATTCAGCTCTGTAGCTCACCTTTTCATTGGACTTTCTATCTAAGACAGGTAATACCGGTTTATTGGTTAAGCCAGTTAGAGCTGGGTTTTTGCTGCTTGCAACCAAAAGCATCATAATTAATAACGTTCCTTCACCTTTCACCCCCAAACATAGGCAATTGTTCACTAGGGTCTATTAATTCTCTCTTTTAAATAGTGTCTGATTACCCTCGGTTCTGTCACTAGTGTCATTGTCACTGCCAATGCCTTAGTTCAGGCTCTCCTCTTTTTTTAAATCCATAAAATGCATTTCTAAAATACATATCTTATCAAAATTTCATCTGCTTACAGTCCTCGCATGAGTTTCCACTGCATCTAGAAAAGAGACCACATTCCTTAGCATATTGTATAAGATTCTTCATGATCTAAGCAGTTTCCCTTACTTTTTCTGTGTCTCCTCTCACCAATCCCTCAAACCCATTCTACCAACAATGCTGAACCCTTTGCATAATCAAAATACTGAACAGTCTCCTGCCTCTAGCACTTTGCTCTTGCTACCTTTTACCTCCACCCCCAAGGCTCCCACCCACTTCTCTCTTCCCCTCCTCCACCAAAATGCGCAAGCACGTAGACATAGTCATTTTCAAGTTCGAATGTTTTGGAAGCATCTCCTGATCTGGCTTGATTCTGGGGCAGCTGTGTATTAAAGTACCTGGTGTACCTTGCTGTTACAGTATTTATCACATTGAGTCCCTTTATTTACCTGTGTCCTCTGTGTATGGCAAGCACTTTCAAAACAAGGGAACTTTCTTTTACAGTCTTATATCTCTACTTCTGAGAACTAATAAAGTGCCTGGAACATAGTATACTCAATAAATGTTTTTTTGAATGAGTAATTATGTGGTCTACAAGCATAAGGATTTCTGATCTTGAGATTCTATTTGAAAACCTCAATTTTTCTCTCACGAAATGTGTTTCTGATTTATAAACATTAATCTTTTTCTTCCAGGATATGGGTTTCTAGCTAGGCAGAGCAGGAAAACAAAAGAACTTGCTTGGGAAAGGTTGCCTTTAGTCCTGTAGAGATCCAGTAACTGTATCCTGCCTTTCACCACCCTCCACCACTACCAATTTGCACCTGGGTGCTCGATATGGGTGTAGACTTAGCTGACCAGCCCAACAGCATACTCAGACCTTAGTTCAGACTTCTGTTATTGCCAAATGAAAGTTTGCCAATATATGTACAGTAAACAATTTTCAACGTCCCACGTATTGTTTGAATTTATGTATATTTCTCAAAAATCATAGATTTTAAAATAAACAAATCTGGATTACTTTACACTGAGCAAGTAAAAAAATACCAATCCAATCCTGAACTTTTTTTTACCTTTGCTGGTCTTAAAGTTTGATGTGACTAATTAAGTGAAAAAATTAACTATGGGATTCCGACAGTGTCAATAATAGTTTCATCACTTGTTAGGTTACTGGAAGGCAGCTACACTTCTACAAGTTTTAGGTAAAACAAAACAAAACAAAACCTTGAATTTAAAGCAGAGAGGATTCGTTTGAGGGAAGGAAAAGAAAATGGTATTTGTGATTCAGAATTTTGAAAGAAATTAAGCAGCAAGGAAGACCGAAATAGCGACAGGAAGTCAGA
This sequence comes from Mustela nivalis, assembly GCF_964662115.1. Classification (NCBI taxonomy): domain Eukaryota; kingdom Metazoa; phylum Chordata; class Mammalia; order Carnivora; family Mustelidae; genus Mustela; species Mustela nivalis. The sequence continues at coordinate 57,772,239 of NC_139027.1, forward strand.
ATTCACTGGGCACTTGTGAGTGGTGAAGCTAGGAGCTGGGGGTGGAGCAAAGTAAGAACGACTAGCTGAGGGCGGGATCCCTAACAGCACCTTAAGACAAGAAGGGCCTTGTTCAGCCCGCTGCAGCAAAGAACACGTTCTCTTCCTCCGTGTGTCGGTGACCATAGTAACAGTGGGGGCCGACCCTCTCTCCTCGAGCATGCGCAGTGCAGAAAGAGCGGGCAGCATCCTCAACCACAAGGTTTCCTCTTTTCTTCGTCGGAAAACTACAACTCCCAAGAGACCACTCCGCGAAGCGTCACCGCCTCCCGCCGTGGCCCTGCCTAGTCCCCTCCCTCCTGCCCCGCCCTCCTGTTAGTCCCCTCCCCTCCTTCTGAGTGTGTGTCAGTGACCCAGAGGCGGTGTGAGGCGGAGGGACCGTCGGGGGGCGCCGCCGCGGCCGCCGCCTCCACCAGCAACCCCAGCTGTGCCGCGCGTTCGGATTTGCCTCGAGCCCTCCGGGAGCGCACCACAAAGCGGGCCCCGCGCTTTTCCCTCCGCCCGCGGCTCCTCAGTACTCGATTCCGCGGCCAACTTCCCTCGCGGGGCTTGGCCGGTTGGCGAGGAAGGAGGCGCAGAACGCTGGGCTGTCTGCTTGCGCTCCTCGCGTACGCACACTTCACCCCCTCGCTCCGGTTCTCGGGGCCGTGCTGGGATCGCGGCCACCAGCAATTGTCCGGTGAGTGTGGCCGCGGCGCGCCGCGGGAGGGATGGTGACGGGGCTGGCGAGGGGTGCGGGCAAGGCGGGCGCTTAACTTCCTCGGCGGCTGCTTGGGGCGACCGGCCGGCTCTCCCCGCCCGCCTGCGCGCCCCCGCGCTGGAGGCGGCCGAGAGCGGAGTTTGCGGCGCGGGCATCCCGCGCCCTCGCAGGAGGAAGCGCCTTTGTCAGGAGCCGGCCCGACGCGCCCTCCCCCTCCGCCTGGGAGTCCGGCGCGCGGCGGCCAAATCCTAGCCCCGCGCTCTGCGCGCGGCCGCAAGCCGCGGGAGGGGAGCTCCGCGGGGGCAGGGAGGAAGAGAGAACTGAAAGAGAAACAAAGGGGGCGGTGGGCTTTTCTTTTGTTTGTGTGGATCTGCTAACTTCTTTCTCCTTCCTTACATAACGCAGACTTCTAAGTTAGTCATTCTTTTTATTGTTGTGATTATTGTCATCTTCTCTGCGTGTCTCTCGGATTTCCTTTTATCTCTGGATCTCAGAGCGTTTAAAAACACTAATTAATTACACCTCTGGGGTCCCTACGAAACAAGTTAATATGCCCGTTTTCGTAAGTGGGTAAACTGAGGTCCGGAAGAGCTCTCTAATTGATGGATGCTCTTGATCTTCCGCCGCGCCTAATGTCTGAGGACCTGAAAGCATTTATGAGTAAGAACTCGTTCTCCAATGCCCCGTGGAAAAGTTAAAGATGCTCGTTTTAGTTACAGGTTAACTGAAGTCCAAAAGAAGTCTGGGTAATTGTTAGGTAGTTCAAACAATAATTCTTCTTAAATAGTATTTGAATCTTAAAACCTCAAAGGACTCTTGGAAAATGCTGTAAATCATAAACTCACCTCAGCATCTACTTTTATTTTTGTACACTCAGGTCTCTTATGAGGCAAGAGAGCAATGGTGGGGGGCAGGAGGGCAGAGTTGTGTTGTTGTTTTTTTTTTTAAATGTCATTTGGTAGATATTAATCACTACACACAAGGAAATGTGTCTTGGTTTTAACAGCATCAACAGCCTTCCCTTCGTGTAGTCGGCAAACAGTATGTTAACAAAAAACTGAGGGAACATTTCATCCATAAGGTGCTGATTGTGCCATGGACTGAAGCTTTAAGTGTTTGAAAAGGTCATCTGTTTGTTTTGGTTCAAGGCTGTGTACTTTTCCTCTGCAAAATGTTTTGTTTTCGTGGCAGCTGATCTTTTGTTTCAGAACTGGCTTTGTCTTTTTCTACATTGAATATGTATTATAATTGAGGAGAGATGTAAAGTGCTGTTTTTTTGTTTGTTTGCATTTTAGTGGGAATTTAAATTTTTGAATTGTGGAGAAGGTTCAGTCTTTCAGTTCTTCTGTTACAGTTTATGTTTCCTTTAAAACAGGAAATGTTTTCTCAGAGTGATCAGATTTACATCTCTCAAAACATTGTCCTTATTGTACAAATATATCATATGAATTCCTTTTGTTTTTTATTCACACCAACAACCTCTTCTGGAGGAAAATGCTTAACTCTGAGAACAAGCTTGTTTATTTTGGTAGTTGAACCAAACTGAAGGGTACCAAAAATTTAAATTAAGCATTGTTTCTCTTGGTTATTTCCTGAAGTGAATAATGATTAGAACTATAGTAACAGTGAGTACTTTCACTTATCCTAATTACTCCTAAATTTAACTTTGTGTAATATAGTTGTCTCCAAATTTTAGATTCTGGTGGTTCCATGAGAAAAGGAAAGTGAGACATTTGCTCTTTTCATATTTCTCTGTAGTCCTCTAACCTGCCCCCTTCCTGTAGTATATTTAAAGAGGTCTTGAGTTTAAAACAAACAGTTGGAAATCAAACAGTTAAGTGTATGGAAGGTTGCATGTAGTGAAGTGGTTTTAATGCCTCATCTAATAATTTTACACCTTTTAAAGGGAAAACTGCCATCTGGGTTTTAATTAATGTATTAGAGGTGCGGTATTGCAATAATGGTATGATTTATTGACTTAAAGAAAAAGCTAGAAATTGTGTCTTAGTGACAGATCTGGGGTGAAGTAGGAGAAGCTGTGCTCTCCTTAAAATTGTCATTTCGGTGACCTTGCAGTTAGTTGGTTATGTTGAACTTTTTCTGAAAGCTTTTACAAATCAGATTTGCCATAGGCATTTGTGCTTTAAGGAAGCTACTGACAAAACATCTTTACTCAGTCACTGGAGTCCAAAGGCAGAAGCTAGTGTTGACTGGGAAAGGCTGGCATTGCAGGTTTCCTGATGTCTTTGGGGAAACCCTGAAAGAAATGACTGAAAAGCACAGGTTAGGGAATGAGTCTGGTACCCCCGAATGCTAGTCGGGCATGTTTCAAGGGGAAGCCTCTGTAGACTGCTATTTGACTTTGTTCCAGCTTCTTTTGAGATTATCATAATGTCACTTGTATATTCAGAATCTTGTGATTCAGATATGCCTTATGGTAGTTGTCCAGTGGGTCAGATGATAAGGACTATACTGTAGTAATCCGGCTTTGTGAACAACTGTTTACAGACAGAAACTTCTGGGGCTGATAAATATTTTAAGCCGGGCTTAGAATTGAAAACTATCTTTCTAACATTCTCACACACATACATCTTACCACTGCATATCAATATAGATCTATCCTTGTATTTATTAAATCAAAAAGATTTGTGTGGATTATTTTATTACATATATTTTAACTGTATAGTATATATTAAAATTTCAAAATGACAGGTATATGATGGCACTAAGATGGTCCCAGGAGTTTCTTTGGAAAAATCATGTTATTCTAAAAGTTACATTTCTGTCATTTAATTAAAAAGAATGTAACAAATTTAAGAGCCAGTGGAAAAAAGGAAGAGGAAAATCAACAGAAAGAAGGAAACCTGATAATGTTTTTAAAGAGTACAATATAAAAGATTCCTGGCAACATTATATAAGGGACAAAATTCTAGCTAAAATCTATAAACAGTGAATTCCACTTAGCACTTTCTGTTTATAGATTTCTAGCCATCTTTTCCAGATTCCTTCTAAATATATTACACAGAAAAAGTAAACAAATCATTCTTTCAAAGGATTTGGGTTGTTGGAGATTTTTTTTTACACATGTGTTAAGGGGTGTGGGTGGGTTATTGTTGTTTTTCTTTAAGTTTGACTTCTGCCAGAGAAGATTTCCCCCACAGTAATGTGTGGGAATCTCAAAACAAGAAATATTGGTCACTGAAACTAGACATAATTTCAAGTTATGCCACTAGCTTTTTCTCACATTGTCTTGAAAGACCACCTCTAGTTTTCCTTTCAAAGATTGAAGCACAGGTTAGGGAATGAGTCTGGTACTCCCGACTCATTGAAAATAATTGCCTAACATATTACACTTAGTAGGCCCTACATAAGTTCTGTTGTTGTTGCTGAATTAATTTGCAAGTAATAAAGAAGCAGCAATGATTTCTTGAGGGAATTATCAGGGAATTTGTGATTTTTTTTCCCTTTTTAAGTAGAAATAAGTAATCAAAACATGAATATCTGATTGGAGCCTTTCAATTAGCATAGCTTCCTTCAGAAGTAAACTTGGGAAAAGAGCTTCATCAGGTAATTTAAGAGAAATGAATTGTAAATGAGTCTAAGAATATGTGATTGTTTTTTCAGAATGTGTAGGCAAGGGTTTTAGATTTTTTTTCTTTGCTTCAGTAAACTCTGTTTCAAAGAACAAGAATCTACATAGTATTCCTTGTATTACCCCTAAAGACTTTTATACACCTCAAAATACCATTTACAGAAAAATAGAATATGTTGCTATTGCCTGTAAATGGCAAAATCCAGACATTTGTCATTCCCCAGTTAATTTTGACCATTCATGTAGCTTTTTAAAAAGTTCTAAATTCAATACACATGTAATTTACTTCCTTTTCAAAGAATTTATTACTGATTTTTCTTTTATAATGAGCCCTTGGGATGTTGCTAATTCTAAAAATATGTAGTACCCCTAGTTTCCCACCATCTTCTGCAGTTTCTTTTCCTATCATTTTTTGGCTACAATTTGCTTTCTCCCCTAAATTGTCTAAAATGAGCTAAGAAAAGTTTTCACATACTTGACAAGAAATATAGTTAGTTATTTATGATGCTAAGCTTCAGCTAAATTTCATCGTACAATGTGCATTAAATTTATTTTGGAGATAAAAGTATGCTTACTCTAAAAGAGGGAAGGTAAAGTAGGTATAACAAATTTCCCCTTGGGTACCAAATCTGGCTCCCTGCACAATATTTAGAAAACTGGGAGTCCCAGTTCAGACTCAGCAGGAAAGAGTGCTATGATTAGCAATCTCTGCTATTGGGTGGGCAATGGACTTTTGACATGAATGCCAAATATTCATTTGGTATTTATTGGATGTCTTTTATGTATTGGGCCCTGGTCTAGATGCTAATATCACTCACACAGACTAAAAGTAAAAGCTCTACCTTAATGGTGTTTACATTCTAAACCAAGACACAGGCAATAAAATAAGTAAGTAAAATACTTCGTGTTTTAAGAAGAAATTGCCTCATTTCTTCTTCTTCTTTTTTTATTTTTTTAAAGATTTTATTTATGTGCCTATTTGAGAGAGCTAGAGAGCATGAGCGGGATGGGGGAGGGTGGAGGGAGAGGGAGAAGCAGGCTCCCTGCTGAGCAGGGAACCCTGGTACAAGGCTCAATCCCAAGACCCTGGGACCATGACCTGAGCCGGAGGGAGATGCTCAACCAACTGAGCCAACCATGTGCCCCAACTGACCTCATTTCTTCAAAAAATAAATAACGGGAAATAAGAAATGAGAGGAAGCTATAAGATTAAAAGAGACTTCAGAGGCATATCCACCAAATGTATAGTGTATGGACCTTAGATCTTGCTTTGAGCAAACTAACTGTAAAAAGATGTTTGTGAAAATTAGGGAAATTTGGACATTAGATATTTGATTAAAAGGAATTGTTAATTTTTGTAGGTGTGATAATGTATTATGGGTTTTAAATAGTCCTTTTAGAGATCTAATGTATTTATGAATTAAAATACCATGTTTGGATTATTGCTCTAAAATAATTTGGAGGGGAGAGGAACATAAATGAAACAAGATTGGCCATATATTGAAAGTTGTTGAAAGTAGATGATGGATACCTGAGATTTTTCATAGTCTATTTTTGTGTACTTTTGGAATTTTCTGTAATGAACAGTTTATACACAAACACACACACACACACACTCACACATACACACACGTGAGGTAAGGGAGTAAACCTTGCAGATAATCCTGGGGCAGGACACAGGCAAAGAATAGCAAGTATGATGGCCCTGAGGTAGAGAATCTTCACTAGAATGCAAGAAACTACAAGAAGACGGGTGTGACTGCCTTAGAGTGAGAGAGTAGCAGGAGGTTGGGTAAGAATGGTAAAGGGAGGGGCCAGGAGACCAGATTGTATAGGACCTGCTTGGTTATCCATCCTTGCTTTAAAGTAAGGACATTTATTTTATATACTTTACTTTAGTCACCCTGAAAGCTATACACTTATTTCAAGAATACTAGCATTACTCCAAATATTTTTGGAACTACCTTTTTTTGGTAATTGCCTTCTAAGCCATTTGAAGAGCCACATACAAAAATAACTCAGTACTTTATATTTGTTCCTTGTTTTTAAGAAAAAAAGGGGGTATTAGCCACATGATATCTCTTTTCATTTATCAGATATGATTCAGGAAAGATTTTGGACAGAAAGAAAATAGGAAATAACTTCAGACTGTTTCTAAAATTCACATCCACTCTGAGAATGCAATTACTATTTCTAAAAATCAGATCTACCCGTAGACTGAAAAGGAATTTTAATAATGTTTTGGACAATTGTAGCATCATTTAGAATAAGGATCTACCTCTGAGAGTGACTAATATGGAAGAGGCTATTACACTTATTATGATATTTAAGTTTTGTCTGATGCTTTATAACACATATACACACTAGACCATGCACACTTCTTCATAATTAAGTCCTCAAAACAATCATTGCAGGTAAGTTTCTGTGTTGTGTATTCAAGACTGAAGAGATGACATTTATAATGTACTGAAGTTGTATAACTTTCTTGTTGCTATGGCATATATTTGGGGAATTGAAAGACTAGCAAATGTTTAGTGTTAGAGACTAATCTGATTATTAAGTCTTTTATATTCATGCTTTAGTTCTCAGATTAGTAGTTGCTTCTGGAACATGATGATTTGCCATAATAAAGAACCGATTTTAAATCTTTTATTACAATAGAAAAATTGATCTCATCCTCCAAATGTTTGAAAGTCCCTTTCAAGGAAACCCTCCATTAAGTATAGATTTTTAAAATCTTCTATTCATGGGACAATATACATGTGGAGATTACTTTGAATGGTTTTACACTAAATTACTTAAAATGATAAATGATTCTCATTCTCTGTAGGGATAAGTTTTCCAACCTGAGAAACTAAATTTATTTCAATGAGTTTTACTGTATTGATAACATTGAAGTTAAAAACAATTTTTATAGTTAATTATGCATAATAGGAGGGCACAATGTTTTCTCTTGTATTTTTCATCAATAATATGTAGGATTTAATGAGGTAAGTAGAACTTGTGAACTTTTATTATATAATAAATTGCAAGGGCACCTGGCTTCCTCAATCAGTAGAGTATGCATTTTTTATCTCAAGGTTGTGAGTTTGAGACCCATGGTGGGTGTAGAGATTACTTTAAAAAAATAAAATCTTAAAAAAAATAATAATAACAAAAAAGTTGCATGAAGTGACCACTGAGAATATAAGTATGTAACAGTATACTTTAAGAAGCTCCCTATTTTAAACTTTTTTCAGAAAATTCTTTAATTTCTTTCATTCAACCAGAGTTTTTGGTCCTTTTGGTGTGTATATATGCATAGGTGTACATATAGATAAATAGATAAATAGCACCTTCTTCCTTCATATTATCAGGATTTAGATGTTAGGTTGGGTTATTTAATGTATTTTAAACACTAGTCTATTGACGTGAAACAGAGAGCCCATGTTTAATTCCTGGTCTTTCCATTAACTCTGAAGATCTTTACAGGCTATATTTGATTCACCTGTAAAATACAATAAAAAGAAAAATAGTTTTTCATGAAGAACTTTGAAATTCTATGATGGGAATTTCATGGTGTATGGCTCATCTTGGAAATTGTTTTTAGTCTGTTGATTTGGTAGTAGGATTATGAATCTTTTTCATTTCCCTTTTTGTGGAATAAATAACTTATGATGGAGGAGGAAGAGTAAGAGGGGAAGGGGAAGAGAAGGAAGGAAAGAAAAAAATTGGCTCTCACAAAACAGTAAACATGTCCATAGATAATTCTTGTAACTTGGATATACTTAAGTGTCCATGACTTAATGAGCTAAGACTCAAATTTATAAATTAAGTGGAGAATAGTAATAATAATACACCTTCCATTTCAAGAAAAAAAGTTGCTTTGCAAAAGAGACATCTTAAATTTCATATTGGCTTAAACTTTTTCACCATGATAAAGCCTGTATTTATTTTGGGAAATAATAACAATAATGAATTGATAATAATGTTAATAATGATGGTGATGATAATTAACAGAAATAAAGAATTATTGAAAACTCACACTTGGGGCACCGGGTGGCTCAGTTGGTTAAACATCCAACTCTTGATTTTGTCTCAGGTCGTGAGTTGAGTTGAGCTCCATGCTTACCGGGAAGTCTGCTTCTCTCTCCCTCCCTCCCTCTGTCCCTCTCCCTTCTTCTGTCCCTATTCACCTGCTCACACGTGCACGTGCACTTGCACACTCTCTCTCAAATAAATAAATAAACCTTTTTCAAAAAAAGAAAGTTCACTCTATTAAACTCTAGATTTTTATAGCATCAGGTTCCAAGATGTTCTTTTCAACTTGTGCTTTGGAAGATATTAGTATTCCACATTTCTGTATCTCTCACTTCATCTCTCTCTTACTTTCATCTCTTGCTCACTTTGTCACTGGCTCTGTTTATCTTCCTTTGCTTGCGTTAGTCCCCATTGCTCCTCCACCATGTTTTCTACATGTCTGCCATTTTTTATACTTACAGAGTGGGCTTGGAATGAATGAAGAGTGTTAAAGAAGTAACAGGTAGGGGCGCCTGGGTGGCTCAGTGGGTTAAAGCCTCTGCCTAGGCTCAGGTCATGATCTCAGGGTCCTGGGATCGAGCCCCACATCGGGCTCTCTGCTCAGCAGGGAGCCTGCTTCCTCCTCTCTCCCTCTCTGCCTCTCTGCCTACTTGTGATCTCTGTCTGTCAAATAAATAAATAAAATCTTTAAAAAAAAAAAAAAAAGAAGTAACTGATACTTAGTCAACAAAAAGAAAGTCACAACTTGATGATTGTGTCTCTTTTAGAAATGGTATACCAGTTTATTTGTATATAGTTCACCTCTTAAAGACCAGTCTTTAAAGGCTTTAACCAGAATCTGCCTCCTTAAGCTATCTGTAAAATGGCTTCCAAAAAGGATTTGCTTGATTTCAGAACTGAGTAGGTTGTTAATGATTCAGTATGCCCCCTCATTCTCCTCCTACTTCTTAAATTGAAAGCTCCTTCATAGCATCTAGGTGCCCTGAGTCATCATGTCCGAACTCTGAAGAATTTTAACATGGAAAAACTCACCATGATGTAAAATTGTCAGAAAATAATCTGAGTCAGAAATCATTCACTGATCACTATGATACAACCTAGAGATTGTGGGCTTCATATAAATCTTTGAATGTACTTACATGTAAGTCGTTGTTATAGGACTTATAAATCATGAGGACTTATTTATTCTCAGTTAAATTTTAATTGGCTTGATTTTTGCTATTACATGAAAAGGATTTTCTCTTTCATTGAATAACTGTATCAGAGAGGAAAAGCAGGTGGATTCTGGATAAAAACCAGTATACCAGAAGTCAAGAGACCTAGAGTTCTTGTCCATTTATTTGGTGTATGACTCATATTTCATTTAACCTCCCTAGGCCTTAGTTTCCTTATCTTTACAAGGTTAACAACTCTATGGTAGCCCTCTTTGGGACCAACCCATGGCAGATATACCTTAATAGCTTACCCCAAATCAGCTCATACTCCCTTTTTGGTACTGCACTGTCAGCAGGTAGATAGTTGGCAGTCTAGATGAAATCTGTCACCTCAGCCTTGTAAGGTGTCTGTTAACTCCTTGATTCCATGATTTTAAATGACTTGCCAATAGAAAGTCTTTTTCTTAGTCTTTACTGTTTTTTTCACATTGAATGATCAGAGTTGAAACTTACTCTGTGAATTAAGAATTCTTTGTAGTTCTGAGTACATGGCTATCTCTGGATAGCATGTGTGTGTTTCATTTAGGACTATAGACTGAATGTTTGTATCTCCCCAAAATTCACGTGTTGAAACCTAATCCCTAATACAATGATGTATTTGGAGATAGGACTTTGGGACAGGGTTAGGTCATAAGGGGCGCCTGGGTGGCTCAATGGATTAAAGCCTCTGTCTTCGGCTCAGGTCATGATCCCAGGGTCCTGGGATCCAGCCCCGCATCGGGCTCTCTGTTCAGCGGGGAGCCTGCTTCCCCTCTCTCTCTGCCTGCCTCTCTGCCTACTTGTGATCTCTGTTTGTCAAATAAATAAATAAAATCTTTGAAGGATTAGGTCATGAGGGCAGAGCCTTCATCAATGAGATTAGTGATCTTATAAAAGAACTCAGATATCCCTCACTCCTTCTGTCAATGTGAGGACACAGTAAAAAAAGATGACCATCTTTGAACCAGGAAGCAGGTCCCTCCCCAGACACCTAATCTGCTAGTTTTGATCTTGGACTTCCCAGTCACTGGTACTGTGAGGAATAAATCTGTTGTTTATAAGCCATCCATTCTGTGGTATTTTCTTAGAGCAACTCAAATGGCTAAGGTATATTGTGATGTTAAAAACCGGGATTCCCCAGGTGACTCAGTGGGTTAAAGCCTCTGCTTTAACCTAAAGCCTTGGGCTCAGGTCATAATCCCAGGGTTCTGGGATCCAGCCCCAAGCCCGGCATCTCTGCTCAGCAGGGAGCCTGCTTTCCCACCTCTCCTTCTCTCTCTCTCTCTCTGCCTGCCTCTCCACCTACTTGTGATCTCTGTCTGTCAAATAAATAAATAAAATCTTTAAAAAAAAAAAAAAATTGGCCGGGGCACCTGGGTGGCTCAGTCTGTTAAATGTCTGACTCTTGGTTTCAGCTCAGGTCATGATTTCAGGATTCTGAGATCTAGCCCAACGTTGGCTCCACGATCAGCAGTGAATCTTCTTCTTTCCCTTTCCCTCTGGCTTACACCACTCTCGCGCTCTCCCCCTACCCCCTCCTCTAAAATAAAAAATAAATCTTAAAAAAAACAATTGGAGAAAATTCATGGGAACACTTAAAATTCCAAGTGAAGTGGAAACATTCAAAAGGGTTGGTGAAGACTTGTTTTAAACTCATTTCAACTCCTAAATGTTGTGATGGTAAAACTGCAGGTTAGTGAGGTTCAACTTGATGTGTCTGTTTGAAAGGTACATAGTGAATCAGAATTAATACTAGCCCAAGAGGCAAAAGGCCTGACTTCTAGCTCTGCAAACTGTTTTTTAGTCTGGTTAGTGTCTTCACATATGTAATGGTATCAGACCATTGCTTCTCAGGCATCAATGTGTTATGCAGGTTTTCTGGGGATCATATTAAGATGCATTTTCCGATTCTGTAAGTCTGGATGAGACTTGAGAGCCTACATTTAACAGGCTACCAAATGTGTTGATGCTGTAAACCATGGAACATATTTTATAAAACTATTATGACAGTTTGATGTTCTTCTGGCTGGGTCTTTAAATCTTAACTCTACTTCTTTTTCTCCAGCTCCTTCACATGAAATTTTATTAAACTTGTTTTTGAAGCTTCATTTCTCTAGGTTCATTCCCTTTTTTCTCAGTCTGATAGCTCCTTTAATTTTGTTTTTCCCTTCCCAGAACCAACTTCATAGGTGGTCATTCAAGTTGCAAGTAAGGTAGTATACAGAAAGAGGCCTTGATACAAAGAAAACTGGATTTAAATCCTTCTGCCTCTGATTTTAACAGAGCTGCCTTGGGCAGTTGACTAAGTTTACTTAACCTCTCAAAGCTTTGAATACCTTCTTAGTAGGGTTGTTGAAAGGCATAGAAATACATAAAACCCTCAGCACAATGTAAGCATAATGTAGGTCATCAAAAATTGGAAGCTGTTTTTATTCCTCCCGGGACATCTTGATTTGTAGAGGTGGAAGAAGAGAGGAAAAGATCTGTTCCCCAACCCAGGACCTCCCTCCCGTGTGCCACATTTAAATTTTCAGCTGCCTACTAGACCTATTAGTCCAAATTCTTCAAACTTACCATTGCCAAGAAGATCTCTTCATTCTTTCAATATCTGTTCTATCTCCTTCAATCCTGATGGAAGTTAAGGTTTCACTCTATAAATGCCCAAGCCAGGAATTTGTCAGTTCCACCTTGGTTTCTCAAGTACTTCTATTCTCTATCCTCATTTCCACATTCCCCTTTGCCTGGGCTCTTTTTATCTGATCTTATCTTGTTGGTTCTAGTCTCCTGCAGTTTTTCACACCCTCTTCCTCCTCACACATCCTCCATAGTGCTTTCAAAGTTATTTTCCTAGAAATTATTTTTTTTCTTAAAACGACTATTTCTTAAATGCTTTACTATGTAGAAGGCAATGTTCAGGCATTGACTATATGGTGAGAGAACAGAATGAGACAGTTCGTAATGAAAAATCACAGACTAGGAAGGGCAGTAGATTTTAAAAACAAGTAAATATACAAGTAAATACAGAACAGGGTGCTGAGAGAGAATAACAGGAAGGCACCTATGTTATATTGTATATTGGATGGTCAGAGAACACTTTCTAAGGAATTGACGTTTAAGCTGCTATCTCAAGAATGAGGAGCCAGCTAGGCAAAGAACAGAGAATATTGCTTCAGGCTGAGGATATAGCATGAGCAAAGATGCTGAGTATGTTTTAAAAGTGATATGGTAGGGCATGGTTGTAGACAGAATATAGAAAATGAGGAAGAAGGAGTTATTAATGACTTTCAGGTTTTTGCTGTAAACAATTACTGGGTTAATAGTGGTTGACCCTCATCTACCTTTAGCTTCTCTCTCACTTCCCTTCATTACTGGGCATAAGTCATATGAAATTCTCATTGTTCTCAAAACGGTTTTGAACCTTTGCATATGTTATTGCGTAGAATAAACATCTTTGGCTGAGACCTTTTCACCCTTCAAAGCCAATCTTCAATATTACTCTTATATAATTTTCTCCAAGTTCTCCATGTTTAGGTTAAGGTTTCAGGCTTTTTTTACTTTTTATTGTCATTTGGTTAATATTTGTTTAATACCTCTGTTACAGCACTGATCACATTGTATTAGAATCTCTCTTTTGATATATCTAGACACATTTTACTAAACCAAGAGCTATGTGGATCCAGAGATCTAAGCTTATTGCTTTTGTGTTCCTGGGGTCTAGTGCATAGGAGCTGCTCAAAATGAATGAGTGGATATGTTTCTTATACAAAGCAGTCTGACCGTACCCCTTGAACTGGGATGAGTATTGTTTGCTTCCATGGGATGCAGACACTACTTTTACCATATTACATTGACTTTAAATTTTTTTATATACATTTCTTAAGGACAAGAACTGAGTCTTGGTTTTCCTTGTTTACCTCGTGCCCGATACTGTACTTAATGTGCAATGAGGAAAATTACAGTAGGCTTATAGTTTCATGGCAGAATATCTCACCAATATAGCCTTCCTTGGATGGGCATTATGGGCGCTGGAGGTAGGATGAAGGGAGACCCAATATAATTTATCAGCATATCTCAAATGTTTGCTTGCTGTTTTTGGTAAAAAGATGTGTAAATGTGTTTAAAATAAATCCCATTATTCCTTTGAAATGGCTGTGAAGATCATTTACTATCTCCCTACTGTATTAGTGATACTTTTTTTTTCCCCCAGTATTTATCTTACTTGACCTCTCAGCAACATTTGACATTGCTGACTACTTCCTACTTTTTGAAGCATTCTTCACTTCCAAGATGCCATACACCATAGACCAGCACTTTGATGCTGTCGCTTTTTAAAAGCTCTTTTAGGGGGCGCCTGGGTGGCTCAGTGGGTTAAGCCTCTGCCTTGGGCCCAGGTCATGATCCCAGGGTCCTGGGATCGAGCCACGCATTGGGCTCTCTGCTCAGCGGGGAGCCTGCTTCCCCGACACTCTATCTTTCACTGCCTGCCTCTCTGCCTACTTGTGATCTCTGTCTGTCAAATTAATAAATTTAAAAAAATAAAAGATAAAATAAAATAAGATCTCTTTTAGGAGGTGCTACTGTTCTTTCAGATTCCTAAATTTTTGAACTCCTCAAGGCTTAATCTTGGGCTTTCTTCTCATACTCTATACTCATTGCCTAGGCAATTTCATTTGTACTTTGAAGGTTTTCAGGTTTATATTTCCAGCCCAAGCACCAGACCTGTATGTATAATTGCATCTAATGCTCCATGGATGTCTCCAAAAAGGTACCTCAAATTCCCATGCTCAAAGTCAAACTTAACGGGAGCTTCAGCAGTACCTGGCTATAAAAGTTGTTGAAGAGTGATTTATTACCCTTCATAAAAATTAATTTCCAAGGCTTCCTTCTACCCCACCAAATTCTCTTTAGCAAGAAATAGTTTCTATACTAAAGTAAATATTTAACTGACAATATAAAAATCCAAGTACCTAGAAATTGACTATCAAAAGAACTACAATAAATCTTTATTGAACTACTACTATAAGCTAAGCACTTGGTCTAATTCTCAAAACAACCCTTTGAAGTGGGTAATATTATATTGTTGTAAGGTAATAGACTGTAGTGTTTATAAGTGTGGACTCTTAACCAAGACTTCCCAGGTTCCCATCCCAAATGCCAGCCCTACCACTTATTAGATGTGTGACCTCTGGTGATTTACTCATCTGGACCTCAGTTTCCTCCTAAAACAGAGAAGGTATTATTTGTCCCCCCAAAACATAATTAGGAGTTAAAGAACTAATATGTAAAATTCTTTCAAAAATACCTGGTACCTATTATGATAAGCACTACATACATGTTAATATTACTACTATCTTGGGCTTACGGGTAAGGAGATTGAGCCTCAGTAGGGTTGGTCCAAGACTTACAACTATTAAATGACAGTGCCAGGAGTCAACATAAACAGTCTGACTACAGAATTCCCTCAACCACTCTATTTTATTTCATCTCAACTAATAATAATGTATCTCATCCTCTTGCATACAAGACTCCATATATCTCACTGTGATCATACAAGTATTGTAATTCATTCTAGTACTCATACCTGGTGTTTAAAATGTAAAAGATCTAAAATATTTAGTTAAAAGCTCACTTGAATATGATTTGGGAAACACAAGGATATACATCTAAATTCCATGTTACTCTACATGCATTGTTTTTCTCTTTTTCTTGTTACCATTAATCTCCAAAATCCCTAGAAAGGAGGAGTACTAATTTTAAATATTAAAGTATCTTTAGTTGTTGTGAATTACTTACTCTTTTGAATATTTTGATAAATATTTTCAGAATGACTTGGAAGCTCAAAAGCATGTCATATTCAGATATTATGCTTAAAATCAGTAATTTTTATGCTTATGATGAACTATACCTTTTGAAATCATGTAGTTATTTGCCTATTTTTAAAAGGCATAGACATTTCAATTTCTCAAGGAAAAGTTTTCCTTTTAATTTTTTCAGCTGCTTTTTGAATCAGAACTTTGACTTCAGTATTTTGAGGTCTTGTATTAGATTTTTATATAGTTGAATCTGCTTAATTTTGTAAGTTTTAATCCCTGACTCTCATTTAGGGCTTTGGTAAAAAAAAAAAAAAAAAAGTACATCTGGTTATAGTTTCTATAGATGATTTACTCCATTTACCCCATTGCTTATTATTTCTTTTTTCCGTTGTTGGTTTTTTATTTTATTTCTTTGTGGCCAAAAGAGAAATTCCTTTGTGTTAAGACAATATAAAGGCAGAAGATAAAAAGTCTTCTATAGCCTTTGAACTTAGCAAGAAGGGGATCTTGAGAAGGAGAGTGGACTTTGAAAAACAAAATCATTTATGAAGAAGAGTGTTTTACCATGTTTTTGGAATGGAATTCTGTGGCCTAGTGTATTTATTCTTGGGGAAACAAACTCTATTGTGACAGAAAACTCCACTCAAACTGGCGTAAGAGGGGAAAAGTTTTATTGGTCTGTGTAAACTGGACCAGGATAGGTGTGGCTTCAGGAATGGCTCCACCCAAGGCTTTAATAATGTTAAGACTCAATTTCTGTGCTTTTCCTGCCTGGTACTACTTCCTCTCTGTTGGCTTTATTCTCTAGCCCTACCTGAGTAGAAGATAACTTTAACCCCTTCAGCCCCTAAAACCCTGCAGGGTGATTTGTATCCAGAAAGATGTGACCATCTTTTTCCTAGAAGGCCCAGCAAAAGCCTCACTGCATCTTATTGGCTCAGACTGGCCTGCTCTGTGGCCACAGGAATGTGAAGCTTGGATTGTCTGGGAATGAGCCATATGCCTACCCATCAAGTTTGAAGGCATACGTAGTCAGCTCCACCAGATATATATAGACTGTAATTTCCCAAAAGGAAATGAGGATTCCATTATATTGCAGGAAGGGTGATGTATGCTGGGCAACAGAAAATAGATGTCCTTAACTCTTGTTGTATATTTTCATTTTAAGAGTTGGGACTCAAAGAAAGACCAGTTTGATTGATTGATTGGTTTTTTTTTTTTTTAATTTAGTATTCAGTGCTAATTTGGAATTTGTATGACTTCCCTTCCAAATTACTGTTTTAAAGCAATATATAAATGGGAATTGCTAGGACTTTTCAACTTTGAAGAGCTTTGAGAATATCAAAATTTTTAAATTGGGGCTACTTTAACAAATTCCATACTACTAATTTTTGTATTAGTTATGGAATCACATTTGCTGATAACTAGTTCTTGTGATATGCAACAGTGTCTTTAGGGATTCACATGTTTTTCTAGGTTAATAGTTCTTTAATGCCTTAAGCAGACTGGGCTTTAGACCAAAAAGTTCATAAGCAACCATGAAATCTAAGGTTCTATTAGAGGAGGAGCACTATGATGAGGGACACTAACAAAGGCTTCATGTATTCATTACTGTAACTGATTTTAGTCTGAAAATGGAAACTCAGTTATTACTGAAAAGGCAAATAAAGTACCTGTTGTACTTCTATTCTTTTTGACACCAAAAATATGAAATGATGTGGAAAATTGTATTTGCATTTTGGTCTCTAATATAATTATTTAGATAGCTCCTCCTATTTTTTTTAAAGCTTTTATTTATTTATTTTGTCAGGGAGAGAGAGAGAGTGCACATACAAGCAGGGGGAGCAGCAGGCAAAGGGAGAAACAGGCTTCCCTCTGAGCAGGGAGCCTATTGTGGGACTGGATCCCAGGACCTTGGGATTATGACCTGAACCGAAGGCAGAGGCTTAATTGACTAAGTCACCCAAGGGTCCCACTCCTTTCATTCTTTATGTTACATTCATATATATGTGAATGAGTACAAATATCCCCAAAAAGCTTTACCATCCTATAGTATTTAGAAAATTTTAGGTTTTTTCTTTTAAATTTCTTTCTTTTTTTTTTTTTTTTTTTTTTTAATTTTGTTTATTTTAGAGAGAGAGGGGCAGAGAGAATCCCAGGTAGACGCCACTCTGAGCACAGAGTCTGACTCAGGGACTGAGCCTAGAACCCTGAGATCATGACCTGGGACGAAATCAAGAGGTGGATGCTTAACCAACTGAGTCAACCAGATGCCCTCAAATTTCTTGACACCACAGAAATATTAATGCTTTACTCACCAAATTAAAATGAAGACTTCAGGGGTGCCTGAGTGGCTCAGTTGGTTAAGCACCTGCCTTTGGCTTGGGTCATGGGGCTCACTGCTCAGCTGGAAGCCTGCTTCTCCCCTTCCCCTGCCCCTCCCCCCCGCTTGTGCATTTTCTGTCCCTCTCAAATAAATAAAATCTTTAAAAAATGATAACAAAATGAAGACTTCATAAGCTCTAACTTAAACATACATTTAGCATTTTCTTTTCTTTTATTAACAAAGTTCTGCAAAATGAGCAAGGCAATTTTTCCCTTAAAGGAGTTTTCATCTTTAATGGTGGGTGGCACAAGACCCATATCTACTGTAATGCAAAGCTGGATATAAGGATAAGTATTTAGGAAATAAAGAAAGACTTCCTCTCTGGAAAAGGCATATCAAATGGGTCTTGAAACATTATCAGAACTTTTTACAGGTAAATAGTGACAACATTAAAACAACCATTGTTTACTGAGCATTTAATTATAATCAGTTTCATTTTTTTTAAGATTTTATTTAGGTTTTATTTAGATTTTTTTTTAAGATTTATGTAGGCAGAGGGCCAGGCAGAGAGAGAGAGGAGGAAGCAGGCTCCTTGCCGAGCAGAGAGCCCAATGTGGGGCTCCATCCCAGGACCCTGAGATCATGACCTGAGCCAAAGGCAAAGGCTTAACCCACTGAGCCACCCAAGTGCCCCATAATCAGTTTCATTTTTTTTTTGTCAGAAACATGTGATATATCATTTTTAAATCTGGAGGAAAGTTGGAAGAATTTGAATTATGGTGGATCCTAAAGATACATGGTTTAAAACTTAAAAACCAAAAGTAATGGATCTTATTGGGACACATCATATGGGAAGCTTTCTATTTCAGCCACCACAATAACTCTTTGTAGTATAAATAGAAGTTGAAAATCATTTCTAACAAAAATTACGTTGTTTCTCAAGAGGTAATCAATCAATGATTCAAATAAAAAAAAATTCTACACACATTACCTTAGAAGGTTCTAGGTTAATCTTCTAACATTGTTAAAGAAATTCCCGTGATTGTATATGGATCAGCAATATTAGCAATTGTAGTCTGTACTCTATACATCTTCTAGAATCAACAACATATTAATGTACTTGGTTTTTATATATGTTATTAATGTGTTTTTCAAATGTAAGATCATTCATTTAAAGTGAGCTTTCCAAAATACAGTGTGACTTTAAATGAGTGGTCTGGAAAATTTATAAATACTCTAAATGTTTATTGAAGAACATTTTCATAATACAAAGAAGAGAATAATAAATTTCATAGTTTTTAAGAAGTTAAGTCTTCTTTTGAAGTACTAAGAGGAGTAATTAGACAAAACCTATTCAAATATTATTTTAATTGTAGTTTATTGAGTTACATATAAAAAAGAGCCCAAATTAGTTTAAACAGATAAGATTTGAATTTATGGTATTCTGAGTCTCGTATTTTTTCATTGAATGTCAGGGGTATGTTAAAGTTCCCACATATATGTTTCTAAACAAAAGATTGTTCTGACAGTAAGTTTAAGTCATTTTCACAAATTATTGCTGTCTAAAAATTTCCCTTGACTTCACATTTTGTTCTGAATGTCTTGGTTTCTTTCCTCCTCCTACACAATGTAGAAGGCAAGTGAAGCAGGAGTTGCAAAGTAACACAGTAAATTTAAGAATGCTGGCTTTTTTCCAAAACAAAAAAACCTTTATTATAAGAATGCTTTTTATTGATACCAAGTGGGGGGGGGGCTTTTGGCAAGTGTTCAGTAAATGTGTGAATAACCTAATTGATTTAGCTGGAATGAATAGTAGAAGCTTTGCCATTTGTCCTTGTAGATATTTGTCTCAATAAGCACAGTAATAGACCAAACACTTTATGGTGAAAGGTTAAGATAAAAAAAAAAATCCACCAAACTTACCGATCCAAATATCAGCAATTTTATGTCTGTGTCAGGGACTTCAAAGAGAAAGAATAATATATTAATTAAAATGTGTTTTATTCTATTATGAAAAATTAATTGTTAACATATAAAACCCAATTTTTTGACAGCTCTTAATATGTGAAAATATTAATAGAGGAGATTTTTGCTGATAATTGTAAGCTATATGAATTTTAAAGATGTGTGTAGAAATTTAAACATATTGTCATATTCTCTACAATAAAACTCTAGTAAAAGCAGGAATCATTATTAGGACAAATAATTAAAGATGACAGTAGAAGCAAATTTAAATTTTTTAAAAATTCATTATAGATGTCACGTTAGTTTTAGCTCAGTCTTTAACTGTTTAAAAATGTAAAATTTTAGGAGATTTTTGAGATCCTGTAAAAAAATATTTTCCCTAGTGAGAGGAAGAGAAGAAAGAAATGTTGATGGCAATTGAAATGCATACAGTACTTTTATTCATTCATTCATTCTTTTCATTTATGTGTGAGAGAGAGAGAGAGTGCACAGAGCCAGAGGTGGGGAGTGGGATATAGAGTGGCAAAGGGAGAGAGAGAATCCCAAGCAGGTTCCATGCTCAGTGCAGAGCAGACCCCAGGCTCAATCTCACAACCCTGAAATCATGACCTGAGCCAAAATCAAGAGTCGGATGTCCAACAGACTGAGCCACCCCAGTGGCCCTACAGTGCTTTTATTTTTTTTTTTTAAGATCTTATTTATTTATTTGATAGCGATCACAAGGAGGCAGAGAGGCAGGCAGAGAGAGTGGGGGAAGCAGGCTTACTGCTGAGCAGAGAGCATGATGCGGGGCTTGATCCCATGAGCCTGAGAACATGACCTGAACCAAATGCAGAGGCTTAACCCACTGAGCCACCCAGGCGCCCCCCTACGGTGCTTTTAAAAAGTACATTCCTGGGCTCCTGGGTGGCTCAGACAGTTAAGTGTCTCCCGTTGACTCAAGTCATGATCCCAGCATCCTGGGATCGAGATCCATGTTGGGCTCCCTGCTCTGTGGGGAGGTCTGCTTCTCCTTCTGCCTGATACTCCCCCTGCTTGTGCCCTCTATCAAATAAATAAATAAAATCTTTAAAAAAATAAATATTAAAAAACAAGAAGTGAATCCAGTCTTTCTCTCTTTCAGTCTTCTAAAAGCATAGAAGTAGGGACACCTGGGTGGCTCAGTGGGTTAAAGCTTCTGCCTTCAGCTCAGGTCATGATCCCCAGGGTCCTGGGATTGAGCCCCACTTCGGGCTCTCTGCTCAGCAGGGAACATGCTTCCCCCTCTCTCTCTCTGCCTGCCTCTCTGTCTACTTGTGATGTCTCTCTGTCAAATAAATAAAGTCTTTAAAAAAAAAATTTCAAATCCTCTTAAAAAAAAAACAAAGCGTAGAAGTATACCATGTATAACTTTATTTGCTTATAAAACTATCACATGATTTAAAAAGGATATCTCAGAAAAATTCTAGTGGCACAAAAAGGGTGTTTTTCCTAATTTTAATAGTTCCTTTTGGAGAGGAATATTTCTCATTTAATCTTTGTATCTGCGACTCCTTGCACAGTAGCTGACCCATTGTAGGCACCATGTAAATGTGGTAAATGTGTACTGAACTAACCTCAATTTTAGAAATTCCGGAATAGGATAGTGTTATCTTTCTGGGCATTAAAACTATACTTCTCCCCTCCCCACACACCCACTTTTGTATCTCAATTTTGGTGCAAATAGGCTCTCAGTTTTGAGTGTGAAGAAAACTGGTTGATATTTTCATCTCCCCAATCTTAGTTTTAAAAGAGAAATAGATTTAACAGCATATCATCTTTTCAGGTATCTACAGTAGAGAATATAGTTTCTAAATGATATGAATGGGAAGAATCTGTTTTTATCTGAGGTGATTGATGGAAAAAAGTCAGTCAACCAAGGAGAGAAGCTTTCTGAAAAAAGGATCTACTCCTTATCTAGCAGTCAGTCCTAATGAATGTAATTAGAGGGAAGCTAAATTCTGATTTTCAAATGTTAACTGAGGCAAAAACCTAGATTTTCCAGGTAAGTTCCAATTTCAGGTATAGTAATCCTTTGACAACAAGGAATAGAACTGTGGTTAGCAAAGTTGTAGTTGTTTCAGTCAAGCTCTCATTGGAGATAGACTTGGAGAAAAACAGTTAAAACAGCATTAAATGAATACATTTTTAGTACAACAGAGTTCCGGAAGACATCCACTACCAATTCAAGCCATATTCACCAGAGTCAATCAACTCATTTAACATTGTTTCGGAAACATTGCTGTGGTATCGTAATCTACTAAAGCATAGTCTCCCAACAAGTGTATATAGAATCGTGCCTTTGAAAAGTTTTCAAATCAATTTTTTTTAATTTTAAGATTTTATTTATTTATTTGAGACAGAGAGGGAGGGTGACAGAGAACACCGGCAGGGAGGATAACCATAAGAGACTCGTAATCTCACAAAACCAGGGTTGCGGGGGGAGGTGGGTAGGGAGAGGGTAGTTGGGTTATGGATATTGGGGAAGGTATGTGCTATGGTGAGTGCTGTGAAGAGTATAAACCTGGTGATTCACAGAACTGGGGCTTTATTACCCCTGGGGCTAATAATACAATTTATGTTAATTTAAAAAAATAAATAAATAAAGGAAGAAGAAGCAGGCTCCAGGTTGAGCAGGAAGCCCGACTTGGGGCCCCACCCAAGACCCTGAAATCATGACCTAAGCCAAAGACAGAGGCTTAACCAACTGACCCACCCAGGTGCCCCTCAAATCAACTCTTAATGGCATGGAATTTGATGGGTTTAATGCTTTAATTCTACCTTGTTGTATTGTTTTTGTTTAATAAGCATCAGCAAAAGGGTTAATAAAACAACCTGGGCTTTTGCAAATTAATATGTTTTGAGGAAATGTTTTTTCTGGTCTTGGTAGTCTGTCCATCATTGAAAAAATATGAGGTAAAAAATTTTCTCTATTGTGAGGCTATAAAGGGGAATCAAAATTTTTGTTTGCACTAAATTTTTAAAAATGAAGTGTTTTATTTTGGTGTATAATACAAAAAGTCATAATTGGTGATTTCTTCGGTTTTCTTCCAACTTACCCCACCCAGCTTCTCAGTAAACTCAGACTTGGTCAAATTTGTCCTGGTTCTCAGTACCTTAAAGTATAAAGACCATGTCCAACATCAGAGATTTCTTTTGATCAGTTTTGACCTGGCTGGTTTCACATAGTTTCATAAGCATCTTCTAGCTCCATATACAGTTTTTTATTCCTATTACGTATTTGCATTGCAGAAGCATCTATGCAACTCACCTCACTTGAGGAGCCACATTACTGACCTGTTCTTAATCCATTCACCCTGAGGAAAAATAGAGATATATAAACCCATCCCTCTCTGGTAACCTTCCTTAGGAAAAGAGCCCCCCCTCTGGGAGATGTTGAACAATACACAATAGTACACAAATGCTGAGGGATCCCATGCCAGCCCCCTATATTCATCAATACAGAATTTTCTAAATAGTAAAAAATTGATAAGACATGTGAGGAGAATCAGTAACTAGAAAAAAAAGGCCATGCTGCCTGTGCCTTTGGGGCTTCCCATAGCTTACTTCATCCATTTTGGCTTAATGCATATGGCATATATTTCCCTCTCCATATTCAGATTGTCTTCTCATACTGGTTTATTCTGAAAGAGAACTCGTTTTTTGAGATGACTTCCCAAGAATCCCTAAAGTGAGTTTCATATCTGCTACTACAGCCTACATTTTGGGTCATACTATTCCAAAATTCCACCCAAATTTGGCAAAAACCCATTTTTCCATAATTTGGTAATAATCCAGACTAAAAATATGAATTTGACATAATACATTATTTTTATTGTAGGAATTTTTGGCAGATAACTTCTGGCCCTGGTTTGATTGATTGATTGACCTTTTCTGTGTTAGAATGATGGAAAGGACAGGGGCTTAAATTCAGATAACTTTTGCCACTCAGTTTCCAAATGACCTTGAGCAAATTATTTAGCCTGTTTTCCGTATCTGTTATAAGACAGTTATAAAGTTTGAGTTTAATGTATATAAAGTTCTTAATACCTGTTACCTAGTAGATAATACATTTTTTCGCCTCTCTGAAACCTTGTTTAAAGAATTTTGATTAATTCCAGAATAAAGTTCAATCTCTTTACCTTACCCTGATCCTTAAGGCCCACTATATAGGGCACTTCTTTGCCGTTTAGCTGTATCTCATTCAGTTATTAGACATTTATTCAGTGCTGGCTGATAGTGACTGAGCTTATAGAGACATACTGCTTTGATTTCCAGACTTTTACTGTTTTTTGGTCTCACCAGTCCCTCACTCGACGGAACCTGCTTACTTGTTCTTTCTTGAGACTCACTATAGTTTTTACTCCTTGCCTTTTTTTGTCTTGATGTATGTGTTTCTTCCACCTGACCTGCCATTTCTCTGCTCTTGGTAGTCTGCCCATCATCTATTTCACAAGGCACAACTCAAATACCCCTCCTATGAGGATTTCCCTGGATGTTCTTCCACTGAAGTGGTAATACTTTTCTTTGAGGTCTTACAGTACCTCTGGTCTTTTGCTTTAATGTAGTTATCTGTCCTGTACTGATTTGGGTTGAGCTGATTGATTTGTACCCTTTTTCCTAACAGTAAGGAAATAAGTGGTGGTATAGGGAATCACACCATTTGCACGCATTCAAATACTCCCGTAGCTTCTGGTATTATAGTGAATGCTCACTAATAATTTGTTGGATTAGTAATTGCATTATTAGTTATCTAGATGCACAAAATTAAAAGTAAGGAGAGGGGTGCTTGGGTGGCTCAGTAGTTAAGTGTTCAGCTATTGATCTCTGCTTAGGTCTTAATCTCAGGGTTGTGAGTTCAAGCCCTGCATTGGGCTCCATACTGGGCATGGAGCCTACTTTAAAAAAAAAAAAAGGCAAACACAGCCCTCAGTATGAAAACTGTTCAAACATCTAAGTTAATTAAACTGTAAGGGAAGCCTACAATTACTGTTGTAAGTACAAAATAATCACAAATAAGCATTTAATGGAAAATACCAATCTAGAATATTGGAAGAGGGATGGCTCTTTATAATCTTGTGTAGCGTTATCATCATCTGGTAACCTAGAAATAATAGCTTTTAAACTATTTTTAGTTATTTAACCAAATAGGACTGTAAGCTAGTATTTGTAGCTAATATTTCCTTTTATAAGAAGGTGGTAAATGTAAGTGAAGTGTATTCCTGAACTGTGTGAGTCATATTAGTAAATTATGGAACATGTGGAGTGGGACATGGAAACCCTCGATTTATAGTCTGTTAGTCAGAAGTAGAAATAGCCTGAGATTTGCAACTGTTTTTGGAAGTGGGATGGTCTTTTGGGACTGAGCTCTTTAACTTGTGGGATCTGAGTTAACTCCAGATAGATAGCATCAATTGAATTGACTTGTTGGACACCCCCTTGGTGTCAGAGAATTGATGAACTGATTGATGTCAAAGGAAACACTGTGCTCCATTGCATTCATTGAAGGTGATATAAGATGTCAGCAAAACATAAACCAAGAAAACTCATGTCTGCAATTAAAGCCAGATTGAAACAATATGAGGTTAGAAATTTCAAGCCTAATTGTGTATTTTGTGATTTCTGGTACCAAAAGCATTTGGTTTGGGAAAGTTTTAAGCTGTTTGTAAAAATTTGTAGAATGTTCAAATGATTACTTCTTTCCATTTCTCTGGTTCAACAAGTAATAGGAGTTAAAATAGGTAAAATTTTTTAATTTGCAAATTCTAAAGTTGCATAAGTTCTTCTGATCTTTTATTCTTCAAAAGATCAGTATTTGAATTCCAGATGTACTCCAGTAATCAGTAATCTCAAGTTTATGGCAGAGTTGTTGTTTTTTTTTAATGTGGTACTATTTTGTTTCTTTGTTATTTATTATAACAGCTTTATTGAGATATAATTTATATACCATACAGTTTACCCACGTTGAATTGTATTCACTGGATTTTAGCATAGTCACAGAGTTGTGCAACCATTATCACAATCAATTTTAGGACATTTTCATCAGCTGGAGAAGAAACCTCATAGCCTTTAGCCATCACTCCTCAAACCCCACTTACTGCCCTCATTCTGTCTCTGGATTTGCCTATTCTGGACATTTCATGTAAATGGAATCATATATTAATGTAGACCTTTGTGAGTGGCTTCTTTCATTTAACATGATGTTTTCAAAGTTCATCTATGTTGTAGCATCTCTCAGTACTGTCAAAAGTTCATAAAGAAAACAAAAGTAATATCAATCACTTATGTAGAAATTAGTAAAAGTTTATTGAACACACATCAAAAAGACAATTTGCAAACCAGGAGCGCTCAAACCAAAACATGGAATAAGACTCAGACGTATATTGTTATAAAGCACCTTATATAGTGTGAAGGCATGAATGTTTATTCTTTACGGTGACAACTTGCAATTTTGGAATTTTCTTAAAGATAACTGGTTACTGCTCACCCCTTATCAATTTGGGAGAACTGTTTTGCTTACGATTTTTAGAAGTGACCCAGGTCAAGTTACCATCACTTATCTTGCTTAATAAGCTAAATTAAACTTTATATGACTGTTCAGGGAGTTCTCAAGTCTGGTCACCATTTGTGTTTTATTCTAACAGGTCTTTATTCCTTTTTATTACCAAATATTCGGTTGTATGGACAGATGACATTTTGTTTATTCATTCATCAGTTGATGGACATTTGGGTTGTTGCACTCTGACCATATGAATAATGGTGCCTTGCACATTTATCCATAAGTCTGTATGTGAACATATGTTATCGTTTCTCTTGGATATATACCTAGGAGTAGAATTTCTGCTCGTATGATAATTTTATGTTTACTCTTTTAAGGAACTGCCAGGCTGTTTTCCAAATGACTGCTCCGTTTTACTTTCCTACCAGCAATGATTGAGGGTTCCACCTTTTCTACCTCCTTGCCAATACTTATTTTTATCTTTTACTATGGTCATCCTAGAGGCAGTACCTTTGATATAACAACCAGCACAACAAATAATAGAGCTAAAGGTGAATACTTGGCTGTCTCATATGATAATACTTGCACAGTAGAAGATATGAGTTACATGTTGGGTTACTGTTCTGTTCTTTAGTGCTTATGGTCTTGCCTCCAAAACTAATGAAACTCCAAAACTAATAAAATAGAAGTCAAAAGATCAGGGGGTGGGGGAAGAGAAGAAATCAGAAGATCTGTTAGCTAGCTCCACAACTCAGTCCTATAACTTCATCAAATAACTTACCCTCTTTGGTTATAGATTTATCTCATCTATAAAATGAGGGAATTGAAAGGAAAATTGTGCAAGTTGAATAGGAAGGATATTTTTTAAGGTTCTTTCCAGCTTTAGAATGTGATTATATGGTACAGTAGTACCAGTGACTTTCTTTTCCTTCTTCTTCCTCTCCTTCTTCTCCTTATTCCTTCTTCCTTTTTCCTTTTTTCTTTCCCCCCTCCTTGTTGAAAAATCTTTGGCTCCATTATGTCTTTTTCTCAGAAGGATTGGAGGTAGATGGACTTGGCAAGTGAAAAACCAGGAACATGTAGATACTCACTAAAGACGTTATAGAGTAGCCAATGCCATCTGTATGAATTTGCTTATGTGTTAGAAGAACATGACCTACACATCATCAGTGAGGCGGAACTAAAGGATGAAATAATTTACACACCTGCTGTAGGCGTGGCTAGAGGTAAAGGGAGTATGAGGAGTAAGTCCTTAATTGCTTCCATGGAAGTTTTCAGAGACCATTAGAGAAGAAGCACGCTCTCAGAGGTTAGTTGTGTCCAAAAGTGAAATAAAAACCTAAACTTATAAGAAAAAAACAGGACCATAAGAAAAGAAACATCTGAAAAGACCTAGAGATTATGAGGTAAGTATACTTTGTTTTCTTTAGCCTTTTTCCAGAATGATTTTTAAAAGTTTTCAGGGTACTATAAGTTTATCACTGGTCCTGAAGCTCAACTGAGATACTTGCCTGAAGTTCAGACATTGTAGATAGAGACCAGGAAGTTTAAGACACCTGTAAACCAAGCTAGATATGGAGTAGGGGGAAGGTCACTGAAATTCAGGCCCATTTGTCAACATTTGGAAACTTTGATTCCCACCAACTAAGAAAAGTGCTTAAAGTTTTTGTTTTTGTATTTGACTGGTCTACATGGTATTATTAATCATACATTCTTATAAATAAAGCACATGTGAGAAGCAAAAAGTAGGGGCATCTGGCTGGTTTAGTAGGTAGATCATCTGACCCTTGATCCTTGCAGTCATGAGTTCGAGCCTCACATTTGGTGTAGAGATCACTTAAATAAATAAAACTTGAAAAAAAAGGAAAAGAAAAAAGTAGAATTCAGACTGGGAAAGAAGAGCTTGGGGATTTAATTCTAGCCCTTCTGTCCCTTATGAATATGGGTCTTTGTCTCATAAAAATAACTCACCATACTCACTTAGAAAATATGGAGGTTTTGTCTTTAAAATTTTCTTAGAGTTCTTTCAGAAAACTATATTCCCTCAGGAGACTATTTGGTATAAACACAGAGCTTGAAATACATAAGGACCTTTTATGATCTTAATGCTCTAGTGTTAATCATTAAGGTTCAGGAGCTACTTATATCTCAGTTACCTTAGTTGTTGAGCAAGAAACACACTCCCAAAATTAAGAGAGTTGATATGTTGGTCTAAAGACTGGCATGTCCTCAGGTTTTGTTGTAGACTCAGGTTTAAGGCATAGTCACAACTGCATTCTATTTCGTATGAGTATTGGACCTGTCATGTCTGGCTTCTTGAGCAGTTTCATCAGCCCAGAATCACATGACAAGGCAGGATCACCAAATAGCAAAATCTTAGAATATTAGAATATAGAATAGAATAGAATAGATCATTTTTACAGATATATTTCCTGAACTAGACATGCATCTACACCAGTTGGACAAAAGCAGACCACTGGAGCAGATTTTCTTCATGGTAACTGAAGTGGGCCTGCTGCCAGCAGGCCCACTTCCGGCGAAGGAAGCATTATGCAGATTTACTGAAGAACAGCTTCAGGGGATATGACGCAGATATGGAATGCTGGGAAGCAAGAGAAGTAAACTTGCAGCTATAACATAGAGTGGGGTTTATTTTATGCCAGGGTGTTAGGTAACAAGGTATTATAAGACTTAGGCCAACTGAAAGCACTTTTGTGAGAATATCAGCCCCTGTTAGTGGGTGGAGAGTATGGATGGGTTTGCATATGCAGCTCATTGAACAGGCATGAACTAGCCTTTACTCTTGTGACTTAATTGGCATGCTTTAAAAAAGAAATCTTAAATGTAATTAAGTTCACCTTTGACTGTGTAGAGGAATAACTGAGTTCCATGCACAACCCTTCACCTTAAGAAAACACATTTCTTAGAAGGAATGGGGGAATTTGGAGTAGCAGGGAATTAACTCTTCAAATGAAGTTTACAAGAGCAGCTGAAGTCAGTAAGTAGGGTGCCCTCAGTAGCTATTTGAGGAGTGTTAAACAATCCCCACTCACCGCTGGGTATTGCTGTTGATTCTCCATGTTCATGAGCACCAGATAAATCTAATTTATTTTAAAATACAAAACTAGAAATAAAAAAACATGATCAATTGAAAATGTGATTGAATGTTCAGCTGTTCTTATGTCTGGGTTAATGTAGTGTTTTGTAACAAGACCAAAAAAGTCTGATTCAGGGCGCCTGGGTGGCTCAGTGGGTTAAAGCCTCTGCCTTCGGCTCAGGTCATGATCCCAGGGTCCTGGGATCGAGTCCCGCATCAGGCTCTCTGCTCAGCAGGGAGCCTGCTTCCCTCTCTCTCCCTCTGCCTGTCTCTCTGCCTACTTGCGATCTCTGTCTTTCAAATAAATAAATAAAATCTTAAAAAAAAAATTAAAAAAAAAAAGTCTGATTCATTAGATAATGCCAAATGGATACTATTTCTTTATATGTGAATTGCATTGATTCTTCTGGGTTTTTTTTTTTTTAATGGCATATTTCTTAACAGATTTTTATATTAAATCTGTTAAAAATAGATTATTACACTATCATGGAAAGGTAGTTCGGTATTGTAGTTATACCTCTGACATTTTTAGAGCGTTTATATAGTTAATTCAGTCAGCCTTTTAAGAAATATAATACTGTCTTATTCCATAACTTGAAATTAAGCCTGTGTTAAAAACTGTTCTGTGCTTCCCTCTTATTTCCGTTTCTTCCCTTTTGGGCTATAGGCTTCCTTAGGGAGGACATGAGGGAGAACTGAGTTCCTACTTCAGCCAATAGAATTTAGAATTATATAGTGTTTACCTATTTTGCGTAACACAGGCCCACCCACACACATTATGAGGTGCTTAAGTGAAAGAACACTGAGCAGACAGCTATTCCATGTGTGATTCCAAGTGTAATTGGGAGATGCTTTAATACTGTCTGGATTTTATCTACTGGTGAGAAGATTGTTTATCTAGCTTATTCTGATAGCAATGGAATAAAGAGGTAGGTATTCTGTAGCTTTATTTTAAGTGTCACATTGTCAGTACTTCAGGTTAAAGGTAAGGTTCTAAGAGGAACGATTTGAATCATAATCAGATCGCTTATGTTTAATTTTTTCACTTTTAGCCTTAGAAGTATGTTATGTATGAATTATATTTCCTTCTATCTTAGAGAAAGGTTTGAATAAATCTCTAGCTCTGAGGCTTTTGTGTTTTTAGGGAGGCTTTACACTGTTAATTTCACCTCCATCAGTCCTAAGAAAAATATCTATAGGTGTTTATTGCCTCTTGAGTGTTGGTCAACAGAAACCTGCAAACTCTTCATGTGTAATATTTTTCCAATCCAAGCTAGTGTACGTAGCTTTTTTTTTTTTACATGCCTTAGAACTTAATGTCCATTGTTTTCTTTTGAATTATTAAATTTGTGAATTCTGTTGCTCTCTAAAGAAAATTGTTTGGGAGCCAGAATGATGGTGCTGTCGTTGTACTTTGGTTAGCTATTGAGAGTTTATTCAGAATCTTGTTGTTTGACCATAAATCTCCTCTTGAATTCTCTCAAGAGATCTAGGATTTTGAAATAAATACAATTTACTATTTAGACATTTTCACAAGGTAGGAAAAAATTATTAAGATTTCTTAAAAATATTGAGTCTTGCTTTATAAGGATTTTAAGACATGTTCCTATCCTGAATGTTTTGTTGTTCTTCCTCTGATATGATGGAAAGAGATTTAATAATTTTAGATCTGATCTTTGATGAGAGGGGATTCCTTTCTGCTTTAAAATGAACAATCATAAGTTCCCAGTATTCTTTTCTAAAGCATTGTGTTTTCATTAAAAGAAAGGGTTATAATTGAGGTTTATTTTTCTTTTTATAGGAAATTTATTAAAAATTGAATCTTTTTGCTAGAATACTGACATGCTGCCTAGTAATGTGTGTTCATTTTTTGTCAGATTTTCTAATTTGTTTGTGAGGGAAAGTATTCAGTCTCTTGTACATATATAAAATGGAAGTAATAGGAAAAGTTGCAAATTAGGAGGAAAAATTGATCATAGTAATTTTGCATAATTAGGGTATTTGTAATGTGATAATATAACAATAATCAGAGTAGAGAGAGGAAATTTGTAAAACTACCTCAGCTGTATATATGTATGTATCATTTTCCTAATGAAAAAAGTTAAGTAGGAATACCACACTGAGTGATTTAAAATATTCACTCTGCTAAAAAATAGATGTTCTTAGCCTCCCACACACAATGTCTCTAAATTACTGCTATAAAAATTTATGGGGAAAACATGATTTGGTCAAACAAAGATCAGTCGCTACTTTGAGAACTTTTCATGAACTAAAGAGAAAACTAAAATTCTCAAAAGATAAAACTTTTTGTCACATGAATAATAGTTGTCATCTTGTAATAATGTTCTCTTTCTATAGGTAGCTGATCTTACTTTAGAAACAATATTGATGATTCATTTGTAATTTGAATTTTCAACTATATTTTTCCCTTCCTTTTTAATAGAATTTATAATGGAATTATGAAACTATAAAAGAGTTAAAGTTAACTTCCCTTTAAGAGCAGGGAATACATACACTAACTCTGACTTGACTTAGGTTGCTGTTTTTCCCCGTTTTTGAAAATCAAACATTTAGACCACATTCAACCTTGACACTAATTGCAATGATTTTTGAGGCCTTTGATTGTATTTCAGAGCCTGTTACATGTTACAAGTAGTAGAAAACTAGAAATTGCATGGTGTCAGTTATCTACCAATAATAGATTATACACATTTGTTTAGATACCAAGAAATAGAGATGAATCTCTGAGAAAATAAATCTAAAATGATGGAACAGAATTACTAAGTATTAGTAAGACCTACTTGTATGCCTAACTAAATATAGTGGGTATTTAGCAAGTACTTTTTTAAAGAAAAATTTGTATCACATTAGGTCCTGGAAAATCCCTGGTTTAACCCTCACAGTTTGAATAATTTACCAAGCAGATGGCCCAACATCCAAATCTCAAAGCAACTTTGTTGTTCTCATTCAGCCCTGGTGACAAATTCTATGAAGTGTGGAAAATACGGTTACCATTTTATAGGTAGAGCAAATCACTTGCCGCAGAATAGGTTTAATAGAATCAAGAATTCATGAAGGACCCTGGATATAGCCCTCATGACTATCAGGGGCCAGAATTCTCAGGGTTGGCCCTAGGCAGTCACAGCTTGAACTTTTACAGTGTCTTCTCTAATCTGAAGAAAACACCATTGTAATGAAGTAATTTAGTGAATAATTCAGGAAAGTCCTTGACTTTATAACTTTTCAAGATTTTGTTTTAATGAAGTATACCAGAATTACACTTTGATGCTGCTTTTTCCTAACTCTTCTTCCTCCCAGCTCCCTTTCTATTCCTTTTCATAAACTATTTAAGACGAGGATTCATTCATGTGTGTAGGTGGACAGGACTCAAATTCAAACGCTGTTAAAGATTTCTACCTGTAAAAGTACATATATTAACTGAATTTACATATATTAACTGACTTAATCCACAGAACAACCTAATGAGGTAGGTACTATTATAACCCTGACTTTATAGATAAGAAAAATAAATGTAAATACATTAATTCAGAAGCTATGATACTATTGCGTTTACAGAGTGTTTTCTAATAAAGCACCTACAGTAGATTAATAGTAAAGTTGCCCTTCTGTGTCATAACTTCTTTTTCTTTCTTAAAGGAAAATCCATGAAACATAGTTCTGCAAAATTCTAGTCATTGTGGGAAATGGATCACTTTGGGTCTGGTATCACTTAGTCTGTTGAGTGGCCATACTTGTATAACAACCTTCTTGACCAAGGGGCTGTGTGGATTGGCAGTTTCACATCAGAGAAAGGATGGGAGGCTTGGGAGGTTCTGTGACTTGATAGGACCAGTAGCATGGAAATAATTGTACTTTTAGGTTGTGAGAAGGCTGAAAGGTCAACTTATTGAATTCATTATTTAATGCCTTTTATTAATTAAAGGGGCTATTTTGTGTATTTTCTGTTTTTATTGTTCCATTTTTACTTTTGATTTTGGAGTAATTTTAGCTTATAGAAAAATCAGAAAAGTAATTCGACTAGTTTACATATACCCTTTATTCAGCTTCCTCTAATGTGAACAGTCTATATAATCAGATTATATTAATCAAAACCAGGAGATTAATGTCTGTACAATATGATTAACTAAACTATAGATCATATTCAAATTTAACCAGTTTTCCACTAATGTCTTTTTCTGTTTCATGATCCCATACCCCAGGCAGTTACTGCATCTCCTAATCTCTGCCAGTCTGGGAATTTCTCAGTCCTCCTTTGTCTTTTATGACTTTGGCACTTTGAATGAGTACTGATAGTTATTTTGTAGAATGTCTGTCAGTTTGCATTGTTCTGACATTTTCTGGTTACTAGATGGACATGATTATGCATTTTTTGGTGACATACCATGGAAGCAGTGTGTCCTTTGGTGCAGCCTAATCAGAGGATACATGATATCAGATGTCTTATTATAGATAATGTTATCCTTGATCAGTTGATTAAAGTGGTGTCGGCCAGGTTAAAACACTGCGAAGTTTGTTTTCTTCTGTATAAATAATAAATGTCTTGGGGGAGATATTTTGAGACTGTTGTTGCCCTTTTTAATTATTTATTTGAGAGAGAGAGAGAGAGAGAGAGAGAGCACACTGCACAGGTGGTGGGGGAGAAGCAGAGGAAAAGGGACAAACTGACTCCCCAATGAGTGCAGAGCTTGAATCAGGGCTCAATCCCACAAGACATGAGCTGAAATCAGGAGTCTGTTGCTCAACTGACTTAGCCACTCAGGCGCCCCTGTTGTTGCCTTTTTTAAAATGCATGTAACTTGGTCAGTGTTTCAGTAAAAATAAGGTCTAGAGAAAACCCAGGTTATTCTCTTCCTGGGAGAAATTTAACTGTCCAAAATAATTATTACATCATTCTCTTTTTGGAAGGGCCCATAACCTACATTAGATTAATATGGTTTACCGTTGGAATATAAAAAGATGATGATGGGCTCAGTGTTTCATTTTTAATTTCATAGGTTAGTATACATTTAAAGTGGTTGGCAAAGAAACCGTTTTATTCATTTTTTCCATGTTTAAATTTTATTCAAGGGACTTTTAAATTCAGCTTTAAACAATTAGTTGAATTACTGAGAAAATTTAAAATAGCTAGTCAGTATTACTTTATTTCCGTGCTAGGACAATAGCATGTAACATGTAGCCTGTAAACTCTCTTTAAAATTTTATATTAGGAATAGTTAAAGGATATTCTTGCTTGTTGTTTACCATTGTAGTTCTCTCTGTACCACCCCCTGCCATGGACTTTTAAATTCCGTATTTCAGCAGTTCCAGAGAGCTAGAGTAATAACTTTAGTTTTCTGATCTATAAAGTAAGAATTGAAATAGTTCCTACCTCATTAAGGTTGTTCTGGGGATTAAATCAGTTAATACATGTAAAGTGCTTAGAACAGTGCTTGGCATAGGGACAGAACCCAGTAAGTGTTAGCCACTATGAAAAAAAAAATAGTATAAGTGTGAGTTGACTGCCAGTGTTGAGTGCTGACTTGAGAAAATGATAGAATTTTCCATGGATATACTCTTATCCGATGTTTTTGTTCCAAATAGCTGTCAAAGCCCACTGAATTTGCTGCTTTTGCTTGGGATTTTAGTGGTTAAACCTAAGGGAATTTCTAGTCTTGCTTTCTGAGAAGCATATTCTCATTTTAGGAACTTTGGAAATCTGAAAGGGTTGCACACAGGCCAAATATGGGCAGAGACAGTAAAAATGTTTGAGGCCTTATTTGAGTCTTTTAAAATACATTTCTAGGTGTAGGGTATTAAGTGATCGTTTGAGGTCAGCCAATCAGGAATACTGCCCTGTAGTTTTTTCTTGGTTGTTACTTTTTAGGGAGTACATGAAGACTTCTGTCCATAAGCTGTCTTGACTCACTTCCAGTATATGTTTTTCTTTCTGATGGTACCAGGAATTTGCCTTAGTCTAATACCTGCTTTTCATCTTGGTTTCCTTTCTCCCTTTCCATTTTTTAAACAGCCATGCAAAGTCCACTTCATTTACTGAAGTTTTTATTGTTGGTTGCTACCAGGAAACAGGATTGACAAATACAGTGAGCAGTGAGGAAGTGACAGTTTCAAACAGTCTCAAAAAACACTAGTTATAGTTGCATAGTTGTTACTATTCCATACCAGAGTGTAACTTGTTTAGTTCATTTCACCCAGGTATACTTTCTAGTCTCTCTCCTAACCCATAGTAGAGTCTCCTGTTCTTATTTAGGAATTACCCCCATCCAATCTTGTATGGGTTTT
Source organism: Mustela nivalis (assembly GCF_964662115.1). Lineage (NCBI taxonomy): Eukaryota > Metazoa > Chordata > Mammalia > Carnivora > Mustelidae > Mustela > Mustela nivalis. Next base: position 57,807,801 of record NC_139027.1, read on the forward strand.
GATTTGTGGTATCGGAAAACCCAGACTACTTAACTTGTAGGAGCCACAGTTTCTCCATTTATAAAATGGGGATAAATGAGTTAATGTATGTTGAATTAATATATGGGTTTCAGTTCTAGCTTTGCCAGATATTACCTTTTTGACCTTGAACCCAGTAGTGGCCTTTCTGACTAACACACTCAGTTCCCTTATCTGGCAAGTGGAGTTAATAAGACTTTCCTATCTAATTCACAGGGCTATTGTGAGGGTCAAATAAAATAACCTTATGTGAAAGCACTTTGCTAATTAACATTCTGTGCAAGTGCAAGATAGACTTTAATCCAAGGTTGATTCAAGTTGACACCCCTTTTGATTTAAAAAGATTCCCCTATGCTTTCCAAAGCTTGCTTTTAATTTCTCTAGATATGGGCCCCCTAGGTCAAGAAGATATTTGCTTATCTGGCCCTCACGGATTAGCCTTTTTCCAAATGTCAGACTATCCAGCACTATCCTGTAAGACTACTTCTATGGTCACCCCAGCTCCAGTCCCTTTCCTTCAACCACTTAAGAGAGGTTGCTACAATATTAAAATATTTTAAATGCACAGAAATATTAATAATTAATCACCATCAAGGTAAGATGATAGTTCAATTTTCACTTCCAGCCACTCTTATCAATTCTAAAAAAATACTGAAACTGCTGCTACCTTCTAAGCCATTGCCTAACACAAGGCTTAGTAATAACCATTTAAGATATCAGATGATGAGGTAAGAAAGCAAACATTTGTTAATTATCTTACTATGTACCAAGCATTATGCCAAAAATAGGAGAAATTCCCCTCCTAAAAACAAGCTGTCATCCTCAATTTGAGATTAGAACAGTGGTTCTCATAGGGTGAAGGGTGAGAAGGTGGGACATTTTCAATCATCACAAGTAGGGATGCCACTGGCACCTAAGGGGTGGAAAGGCTAGGAGTGCTACCAAGCCTTCTGCAGTGAACAGGCCAGCCACCCCACAATATCAAAATATCGGTAGTGCTGAGGTTGAGAAGCCCTAGTTTAGAGGAGCAAATATTGTCCATGTGAAAGATGTTAACTACTTTCCCATCAGGATGAAAATATCTTGTCCCTGTAAGTGGTAGAATATCAGTGTGTCATTTAGCTATCCTGATGGGGAAGACTAGGTGTTTGCACAGGGGGTGCCCTGTATTTTGGGAAGGGGAAGTGGACTTCACTTCCTCCACTGCTGTATTAAAAGGCTTAAAGCCATTGACAGGCAGTAGTAACCTCATATTCCTGTTGGCTCCATTGTTTCTTCTATCCTTTCTTTTATGGAAGAATGCTGCTTATTAATCCTGCTGATTATGAAAGAAGGGGATTAGATTTTCCCTCTTATCAAGAAACTGCTATAAATTCACCTCCCTTCCATGGTAGCTTAATTGGTTTCATAAAATGGCTCCTCCACAAATATATCAAAACAGTTCTGTTTGAGTCATCCTTTTGAAATCAACCAAAGGGAAACTCTAGTGTAGATGGGAGTCTGTTTCATTAGAGATAATATATGCAGTCCACACCATTTTTCACCATAAAAGAAGCATTTCATGTTTTAAAACATTTTCATTTTTTTTCTCAGCATCCCTTTGTGCCTATTCACTTCCCCCATCAAAATAGAAGTGTTCAAAATATTATGTAAGCATAATATTTTGTATTTGCTCTTTGTTTAGTATTTGTTTTGCTTCTTTTTATTTTTCAGGGCAGGAGTTCTGTGTTTAGTAGGTAGTAAGCAAGAGGCTGTGTGCAATGTAAATAAAAGAAAAAAAACATGTTATGCTGAAGGAGCAGTTTGAACAAAAATTGATTTCCCAGTTTTCCTTCTTTAAGTGAAACTGACAATTATATGTTAAAGAAAGTCATTCCTTTGGGAAGAGTTGATTAAAAAAACTTTAAACAACAAGCGATTGGAATGTTTTATCAAATTAATGAGACTATTTATAAGAAAACTATATAGTTTATAGCTCTTTTTTTATGTTTTCCCAGCCTACACAGAAAATAACACTATTTTAGAATGCGTTTCTTTAAAACAATTTAACTAGGGAAGGTCCCTGCCAATGAAAACATGCTTACTTTCTAAGGATCAAGCGGAGTTTTAAAATAATAGGTATTATAGGAAGCAGCCTTATTATTAGCAAGATTTTTTTCTTATCATTTTTTCCCAGTCTCAGGTAGAATTGTGCTATTTAATGTTCTTTTTTTTTTTATTTTTTTAAGATTTTATTTATTTGACAGGCAGAGATCACAAGTAGGCAGAGAGGCAGGCAGAGAGAGGGGGAAGCAGGCTCCCCACTGAGCAGAGAGCCTGATGCAGGGCTAGATTCTAGGACTCCCAGATCATGACCTGAGCCAAAGGCAGAGGCTTTAACCCACTGAGCCACCCAGGGGTGCCCCATGTGCTATTTAATGTTCTTTTTCTTAGATCATCACATTGGGATAGAACTGAATATATGAGATCAAACCAGCTAACTTAATTGAGTATCAACAGGTTCGGCCAGTAATTGAGGCACTAGAATATACTTTATAGAGATATCATTTCACATTCTCAAGTGAATTTAGGAATGACTTCAGGAATTAATTTTGAAGAATTCTGTATTTTATTCAGATTTTAAATATAGAGAATACAGAAGGAGGGTGGGTACAAGAGCACCATCTAGCAACTTGGCTTTGTTAAAGATTCTAAACCACTCAAAATCATGACTCTTCAGAACATGTAAAGATTCTAACACTTCTTTCCAACAAACGCCTGTCAACATGTATTAGAATTACAATGAAAGGTTCCACAAGTAGCTGTCATAGCATATGTTATTCATAGTTTAAGAATGCCAAGTTATATATCATTGGTTATATGCCATTTTGAATTTAAGAAAACTTTATCTTGGGTGATTTAAGTGTATAAACAGTACTACTAAAGTGTTTTATTATGGGTTTCAGATTATTAGATACAGAAGTAAAAGCCAAGCTTGAGTGTGTTCCCGTTATTGAAACTTTGATATTACTAATAAAATATCCCAAAATCTAAGGGACCTAAGAAGAGTAAGAATAATTGAAAGTTTGTTGATTTTCCTTGGCTAATTTGGCCAGGGTCTCTAGGAAGTATGGAATGGTGGATGTATGCTAGCCCTATTCCAGTTACTTGTCAAAGCTAAAAATTGTTCCTTTTGCTATCAAGGCGATGGGACTAAATCTATGGTCCTACATGTACATTCCTTATAAATTCTTATGTTAGAACCAGATGGTCTTGTATTTTTTACAGCTCCAAAATTCTCTTCATTCGACTTTAGTCCCTTCATTTTTAGAAATGAGGGAACATTGCTTTGTTCAAAGAACTAGAACTAGAACATGGACTAATATTTGTTAGCCATGCTATACGCTAGTATCAGCCAATTATGGGCATTCATATATATCACTTTCAGATTTCGGCCATATATGTGTACTTATTGATACTATTTAATACTATTAGATGACTTACCTCTTTAAGCAAATGTTTTTAAAAGGAACATTTTACTTCTACAAATGGAAAATTACCACTTCATAAAAATAGAAAGTAACTCTAAATAGGAGTCTAAATCAAGACAAAGCCACAATATTAAAATTTATTTTAAACTTTAAATTTAATTCTTGTTATTAAATTTTTAATTTTTGCTGTTCTTGGTTAGAAATGTATCAAAGCAATGTTTTTTGTGTTTGATGGCAGTACTTTAATTTCTAACAAGAAAAGCACGGTTAAAGCTTCTAATTAAGCTTTGCTCAGCTTTTTGTAATGGGATGTTTCTGTGGGGGGGAATAAGAGGGTATGAATTCTTGTTTGTATATTAAAATCTGATTTAGTATAGATCAGAAGGTCTTGGTAAATGGACCAAAATTGTTCTTTGGTTAATTTGAATTAATTTGTTTTAAAACTCTTCAATTTTTTTCATTGAAGGTTTTAGTTAGCTTCATGGTATTTCTTTTTCTAAATGGAGGATATGATCAGTATTGTTTATTTTACTGAAATAAAACATTTCTTTGGGGAGTTGAGAGAATTTTTTTTTTCATAGAATTGTAGCTCTTTATTTTTTTTTTTTTAAGATTTTTCTTTATTTTTTCAACAGAGATCACAAATGGCAGAGAGGCAGGCAGAGAGAGGGGGAAGCAGGCTCTCTGCTGTGCAAAGAGCCTAATGCGGGGCTTGATCCCAGGACCCTGAGATCATGACCTGAGCCAACGGCAGAGGCTTAACCCACTGAGCCACCTAGGCGCCCAGAGAGTTGAGAGAATTTTGTAGAGTATTTGAATGGAGGAAAATTTTTAAAAATAGTTCTTAAGCGTATTTTATTTATTTAAAATAACTTCAGTGTTTCTTAAATTTACTAACAATAAAAATTAGTGTGTTTGTCTGAATTGCTGGTCTAAATGTGTATGTCAGTTATGAGGGATAAAAGAGGGTCAGAATGGTTAAGCCTTCTCCTTTTACTTGTTCTTTCTCATTGGGCTACAAATAGTCTGTGTTGCCTTCTCTCCAAAAGTGCTGCTGTAGAGGCTGTATTTCACTGTACTACAGAAAAAAACAAATAGGCATTTTTCATTCATTTTGTTTCCTGTGAAACTTGTTGGTGGAAGTATGAAGTCAGGAGACTGTCATGGGTTAGCTAGTAAGAGTTGTGAAAACCTTTGTAAGAGGTCTAACAGGAAGATCATGGAGAGAACAGATGTAGGAAATAACTAGTCCCATTAAGCTGCTGATGAAATAGATACAGTATTATGGGGATTGTTTGTAGTATTTCTTCTGGCTTATCAGAAATACTAGTCTTGTTTTTCCTGTCAAATTTATATTTCTTAATTAAGCTTTTTAATTTGAAATCATTGTAAATTCATATGTGGTCATAAGTTATAAGACAAGAGATTCTGTGTACCCTTCACACAGTTCCCCCCAATTGTAATATCTTGCAAAACTATAGTAAAATATCACAACCAGAATATTGACACTGGTAAAAACAGAACATTTCCATGACCACAGGGGTCCTTTCTGATGTCTTTCTGTTCCCACACCCACTTCCCTTTTACTCCTACCTACTCCTTAACATCCTAGCAAGCATTTATGTTTTTCCCATTTCTATAATTCTGTCATGTTAAGAGTGTTACATAAATAAAATCATTTATGTAACCTGTTGAGGTTAGCTTTTTTTTTAACTCAACATCATTCTCTAGAGATTCATCCTTGTTATTTCTTCTGCGTTCCTTTTTATTGCTGAGTACTATTCCACAACATGAATGTACCACAGTTTAATCATTCACTCAGTAAAGAACATCTGGACTATTTCCAGTTTTTGGCTATTATGAATAAGGCTGCTATAAGACATTCATGTACAGGTTTTATAACATAAATCTTCATTTCATTTCTCTAGAATAAATGCCAAGGTGTGCCATATATAATTGTCTTAAATATTCCTTTACATACATTTGAAACCACCTCTGACAGTGTTAATAATTTTTGCTTTGACTTTCAGACATACTGTAGAAATCCAAGAAAAGGAAAGTTCATTGTATTTACCTGTATTTTTACTTACCATGTTCTTTCTTCTTTTCTGATGTTTCAGGGTTCGTCTATCAGTTTTCTTCTTAGAGAATTTCTGCTAGCCGTTCTAATAGAGTAGATCTGTGGTGACAACTTCTGTTTAATTTTCTTTCACCTGAGACTGTCTTGATTTCCCCTCCATTTTTGCTGGATCTAGGATTCTGGGTTGACAGTTCTTTTCTTTCAACACCTGAAAAAAATATGTTACTTTCTTGGCTTCTCTGAGGTATTTTGACATGGATTTTTTTAGGTTTATGCTCTGTGAGTTTTGTTCAGCTTCTTGAATCTGTGGTTGTGGTTTCTTTTTCCAAATTTGCTAAGATTTCAGCCATTATATGAATACTTTTCAGTTCCATTCTCTTTCTTCTTTTTCTGGGTTCTAGTGATACAAGTATTAGCTCTTTTGCTGTGATCCCACAGGTTCATGAGGCTCTGCTCTTTCTTCATTTTTTTTTCCCCTCGTCTTTCTTCCTGTCCATTTTCCCTCCTCCTCCCCCTCCTCCTCTTCCTTCTTTTTCTTCTTGTCTATTTTCCCTCCTTCTCCTCCTTCTTACCGATTTTCCCTCCTCCTCCCCTTCTTCCTCCTCTTCCTCTTCCTCCTCTTCTTGTCTGTTTTCCCTCTGTTGTTCAGATTAAGTAATTTCTCTCTTCTGGTTCACTGATTCTTTATTATGTCACTTTTATTCTGCTGGTAAGCCCGTCCTAAAAAGTGAGCATTTAAATTTTTGTCTCTTTGTCCAGACTTTTTTGTTTGTCCCAAATATGTTTGCATCTTACATTTTTATCATGATTGGTTTAAAATCCTTGTCTGGTAATTCTGATATCTCTGTCATCTCAGCTTCAGTATTTATTTCTTTTTGCATTGTCTTAAATCTTTATAGTTCTTAATACAATGAATGGTTTTCTGTTGAAACCTGGACATTTGGGTATTATGTTCTGAGACTCTGGATGTTACCTAAACCTACTATTTCCACTGTCTTTTTCTCTCACTGCCTTGGCTGGGGAATAGTGGCTGCCTTCTTTTTACTGCCAGATAGACATAGAAGTCCAGGTTCCATACTCAGCCTTCACTGACACCTAGCGCAAGGGAATCCTTGTTACTGCCATGTGGCGATGGAAGTCCAGGCTTCCCTAACACTGCTAGAGTAGAGGTGGGGGCATGTTACCAACCAGCAGGGTGAAAGTCTTGGATCCCTACTTGGCTGCCCGACAGTACCTTGGTTGGGGGCAGGGGGCTAGGCTTCTTTATTATGGCCTTGTGAGGTAGAAGTCTAGGCTCCCCACTAGGATCTTGCTTGTGTGGGCAGTGGTAGGGCCAGTGTTTTCTGTGGTGGTTGGCTATAGTAGAATAGTTATTGTCAAAAGTTATCTCTCTTACTAAGGCTGCCCCTTCCTCATTCCTTTAACTGGAGAAATAAAGCTTTTGGGGTGGCTTTTTGTTTGTTCATTTGGTTTTTGTCTCTGCCAATTGCTATTTCCAGGTTGCTGGATTGTTCAGCTCTAAATCTGGGATATAGGAAACATAAAGAAAACCCAGAGAAACTTAGCACTCCTTGTGCCCCAAGGTCCCTAGCTGGTCTGTCTGCTCTCTATTTTTCAGAGTCTTCTTATGTTTTGTATATAATGTCCAGAGTTTGCAGTTGTACTTAGTGGAAATAATAGGGAACAATTACTCCTATTCCATCTTCCTAAAGTTACCAAATTTACATTTCTAAACTATTTAAATAGAAGAACCAAATATATAAATAACCATTATTGGGGAATATATCATGCACTTTCTATATTATATAGAAAATATATAACTTTGCATAATATTGTGTGTATATAAAGAGAGAGAGAGAAAATTATATAACTTTGCATAATATTGTGCTCACAAGGACTGCTGGAAGATAACATTTTTATTTAAACTGAAATTCATTGTTCACACTATTAATGAAAACTTTTTGCCTCTAGGAGATAATGCAAAAGGTGTCCCAAGGCTCCTGACCAGTGAACAAAGATTTGAGAAAGACAGCCAAGCTCATGTTTTCTCCTGATCAAGAAAATCATCCATCCAAAGCACCAGTAAAATACGGTGAACTCATTGTCTTAGGGTAAGTTTTCTCCATCTGATGACACATAAAATTGAATAATTTATAGTGACTTTAACATCCAGATTGAAATTACTTTTTAGGGACGCCTGGGTGGCTCAGTTGGTTGGACGACTGCCTTCGGCTCAGGTCATGATCCCGGAGTCCTGGGATTGAGTCCCACATCAGGCTCCCAGCTCCATGGGGAGTCTGCTTCTCTCTCTGACCTTCTCCTCGCTCATGTTCTCTCTCACTGTCTCTCTCTCAAATAAATAAATAAAATCTTAAAAAAAAAAGATTATTTATTTTAAAAAAATGAAATTACTTTTTAGATTGTATATCCTATCTATTTCCAAAAATGATTTAAAGCTACAGGATGATTATCTCAAAATAATATTGATAATGTTAAATCAAGAAACTCTTAATCCTCATTTTTATGCCATCTCTTAAAAGTGCTCATGTATGCATAAACTTTGCCTTACCGTTACTCTCAGAAAGAACAAAACTTCTTAAAAGATGAAAAATGTAAAATCTAAATGTCTGAAGTCATATAATTGTTTCATTTGTCTTCCCTGTCCCATCTTTTAGAAAAGTATGACTCAGCTGCCTTTACCAAAATCCCTTCCCTGTTTAGGTCATTTCATATAAGTTAGTATTTATTTGTTCCTTTGTCCTTCTGAGATAGTTGTTGCTTTATGCATATGGTCCTATTCTTCTTGTGATAGAGTTGTACAGGCTAAAGATATGATGACTCTGAAGCCCAGAGTCTCACTACTTGTTTGCTTTCTAAGTGTTCTCATCCATACAACTTACACATAGACATAATCTAAAGAATAAGGAACAGATGATTCCATATTTCAGTTTATTCAATCTAAACTTGCATTAACTGTCAAAACTGAGAATATTAGTCCATTAGCAAGAGATTTCAGAAACTAGAAATTGCATATTTTACTTTCCCCCTGATGTTTCTTTTCTTCTGTCTAGAAATCAGCTCTAGGAACAATTATATGACTTTAGATATTTGAAACAACAGGTTTTAGAGTCATGTTGGTACAAGTTTTTGTTTAAATGAGAATGTGTCCCTTGTTTCAGAGGAGAGAGTGAGAGAAAGTCAGATGATAATATGGAGTTAATGAGCTTGACTAGAAGTCATGAATCCTAGATTCCAGTGCCTATTCTACCATTGCTAGTTATATGACCTTGGGCAAGTCACTTCACCATTCTGGGTCTTAGTTTCCTCTTCAGTAAAATGACAGACAAGATCATCTAAGGCCCATTGAGACCTAAAAATCTCTTTTCCCAAAAACAACTTAATACAACTTGAGATCACATAGATCTTAATATAGTAATGACTAACAGCTTCTAATTTCCAAAAATTATTCAAAGTTAAATTCTTCTACTAGGAATTCTGAGTCATTTGAAGACTGGAATTTAAAATTTAGTATATCGTTTAAACTGCCTTTCTTAGCCCAGCAGTTTCTCATCGTAGTTGTCTCTGTATCTGGCACTTGATTTCTTAAAATACAAATAATACTTCTTTCCAGCCCTCAGGAGAAATAAAGCTGGATAAGATTGTCAGTTTGGTGTTATTGTTACTGTAGAATAGAGTTTTGAGCTACAGAAACACAGTGTTTGGGAATAGAGAGTATATCCCCAGAAGAGAAACAAGTCAAGTAACTAAGCAGACAGAATAGTCAGGATCCACGTAGGACCGGTGGCAAAACACAGCCTAGAATTAGTGTTGTATTAACTAAGGGGTGTGACTCTGAGCTCTTAGCAAGGCTAGCAAGATTAGCAAGGGCTTTCTCCAACAGAAATCAGTGTGTTTTATTTTTTGTAAAGAATCAATATAATTTCTGTATATGGCAGTTTGAGTAAAGCCCCTTCTCTTCCTTGTCAGCCACTACTGGAGGCCATTTTACAATCACATTCTCCTCCAACCTCAAAACTGTCCCTGGTCCCTCCTTCATTTTCCCTCAAGATTAACCAACTATATATAAACCAAAGATTTGCCAGGGGGCAGGGGGCAGTGAATGAGGAGAGATTATTATTAAGCCACTACTCAGGCCAAATGAAGCAAAAAAGAATTCAAAAAAGCATGGCACAAACACCTGGATTCAAATTCTAGTATTTTCATTGCCACTTGTGTGACCTTCAGAAAATGACTTAATTTCCCTGAGCCTCTAAGGAATTTTATTCCCCTGAGGAATAACTTAAATTCCTAACTGGTAAAAGCCGAGTGATGCAAATCTCTAGAATTTTTATGAGGATGGATTAAATAAGGTGCTATATGGTAGAGAACACAATAGTGCCTAATACACAGTAAACACCCAAATGTTTTCTTGTGAACTTCTTTCCTATCCAATCCTCATTTACTTGCTTATTTTCAGGACATGTATATAGTATCATGGAGAAATGGTTATAAGATCTGAATGACAAAAATGTATTTTGTCACTGTTTAGCAGGCATCTTTAATTAGATAGGTTTTCCCAACATAATGTGAATGTGTATGTGTGCATTCATGTCCTAAGTCTTATCAGACTTATCAAATGAGTCTAAAAATGTCTTATTTCAAAAGGTATTTAAAGTATTTAGTTGACAATTAAAGGAGATTCTGTTTTAGACAATTCATACTGTACTTTTAAAGGTTGTATTAGCACATGCAAACATCCACCTTTAAAAAACATAGAATGAGTCATAAGGAATCAGACATGCCATTAATCAGCTCTTGATTATCTTGAATAAAAGAGGGAAGAAAAATACAGATAATTTAAAGCTATTTATAATCCAAAAAATACTTCTTTGTGACTTGGAATGTAACCAGAATATCATTTTGTTTCATACTCAGACAGCTGGTCTAGGGATCAGTAATTACTGAAGGGAATTTGAGATACTTACAGTGTGCTAATAGATAATTAATTGGAGATCGATCCATATTTTAAGGCAAAGTAAAACATTTGTTTCAGAATTGTGTGGTTCTTACAAGAGATCACCTAAACTTTTTTCCCCCCACCAGGTATAATGGATCTCTCCCAAACGGTGACAGAGGAAGAAGGAAAAGTAGGTTTGCTTTGTTTAAAAGACCTAAGGCAAATGGGGTGAAGCCCAGCACTGTGCATATCGCTTGTACTCCTCAGGCTGCAAAGGTAAAAAGCAAACAAACCCAAATTAAATAAGTTAACTTGAGAAATTGAAAGACCCGTACATGTTGTTTATGTTCTCTAGGGTTCCCTTCACATTCTGTACCAGAAGTTTCCTTTTGTTTCAATGGGAGCAGACACTTTGGAGACATTACTTGAAAGGCTGCCATATAGAAGGGCATCAGACTTTTTTTTTTTTTTTTTTTTTTTTAATAAAAAACCAGGATCAGTGGGTAGAAATTAGGAGGAAACATTCCCTTTCAATAAGAAATTTTTAAAAGGTAGGTTGGGACCAGGGCTTTATCTAGTATTTAGAATTATACAGCTGTCTACCCTGAGAAGTAGGGAGTTTCCACTGTTACTAGAGGGGCCTTGCCAATGAATGTAGTATATAATAAGCAGACTCAGGTAGTTGAAGCATTGTATAGATGAGGTGATTTTTTTAAACTCAGGGTTAATTGTGTGATTCTTACAGGAGATCTTTATCAAAGATTCTGCTTATGCTCTTATTTTTTTGTTTGCTTGTTTTATGGGCCTCAAAGCTTTTAACATAGTGCCTTGAACAAAATGGACCACAGTTAACTATTAAATTGAATCAAAACTATAAAAGCAAATACCCAACTGTATTGGCTCCTTTATCTTTCCCTGCCAAAATATCCAGAACCTGAGCCATCATTTCAGGACACTCAGGCTTTTCCTGGAGTGATAGACAGTTTGGGGGGAATTTTAAATCTTTACATTTCTGTGAATTCTTCTACTTCCAGTTTCATAATACAGAATTTGTATTGGATATTGTGTTTTGTGAATAAAAATTACAAAGTCTCTCACCTTCTGGAATTAATTGTATCTTTAGCTAGGCAGCCCCAACATGTGCATTAATATTATACCCCTGAGATATATCTCTGTAAGTTAAATGAAAAAGAGATGGAGAAATTGGCATATGGTGACTTGTTTTAGGTCATAGCTCCAGTCCCTGAAGTTAATTGAATTTTTGTATCCCACATGGTGTCTAGAACAGTCTTCATGTCTTGATGCAGTCTCTCATCTATGACTGTTTAAAACCCTATAAATGTAGAAAAGGGACAGTTTCTTTCAAATGTTTCTTTTTGCTCCTTTGCAGAGAAAGGTTGTGCTAAGCAGGTAGTGAGAGTGAATGAAAGCTAATGACCCAACCCGAGGAGCTCGATGCCAGACCTGCCCTGGCAGCAGTGCTCTTACATTGGGTGTATGCCACTTCTTTGTGAAGGGTTGTTACATCTGTTGTCCCCAACCACTAATGCCATGTAAGCCTGCAAATCACAGCCAGAAAATGCTTCTACATATTTCCAAGTGCCCCTTTCACAGCTACTACTACCTCTGGTTGAGAACCACTAGCAGAGGGAAAATAGTTATTATCTCTATAATCTAAAGTACCCTGTTCTGGCAATCATCTGGGAGAAGGTTAAACTCTGCCTTTCAGTCCAGTGAGAACTTAACTAGACATAGTTCTTACTCTTAATATAATTAAGACTAGGTTTAATTGCTAATAAAGCCAGAGATTACAATGTCAAAGTACACAAAAACTTGTGTTTTTTAAATCTCTTTAACCATTAAGAACACGTTACTTCCAAGATTCTGGGCAGTTATTTGATTGAAAAATCATTGCTTTATGCTAAGTTAAAGTAATTATAGGTTTTAAAAATCTATAAACAATTTTTATTTATTTTTAAAACATCAGCAACATGCATGGGAATGATGTACATGCATTAATGAGGTCAAGATACCTCTATGAAGAGAGCAGAGTGAGAGAAACATGTAAGCAGCCTTGACACTCTGTTGAATTTAAGAAACCAGAAGCAAAAATGGCATTGTTATGCTTCGATAAAGCTTGGTACCCAGGTGGTTTTTTTAAATTTTCTTTAAGTATTTGAAAATTTCACAGCCTTAATTAACTTTAAATCTATTATTTTAAGGCTTTATCTATTACAGATAGATTACCTACAAATTGAAACCAAGTGAGGTTTTATAATGCCACAGTTCTAATTAAGAAACATTTTTTGAATTTAGCTTCTTTGCTTTACGTCTTTGTATCCGTTTTCCTTTTACGCAACCTGTTTCCACTTCCTTTGTGCAGGTTTTCCCCCTTTCTGATATTATCTTCAACTCAAATACATAGAAAATGCCCAAAAACAAAACCAAAAAGTTCTTTTTAGCAATGTTTTTAGTTTTAGTTTGGGATAAGTCAGAAGTACCATCGTAAGCATTATGTCCATTTCCTTTGGTGTAAGGTTTAATCATTCTATGAATTTTTCCATATTTGCCCAGCATATGACAAATATTTGTCACCAATAGAGTCACAGAATGATTAAGAAAAACATTTAACTCTGCATGTTGGTAACTTGTTTATAACTCTTTAATTACTTTAAATATAAGAATCTTATCTTGTAAAATTTTGTATTTTCTCCTTAATAAAGTATAATCGAGTACTATTTTCAATTTCTACATGGGGTTTCATTTTGATTACTTTATAATAAAAATATTTATAAGGGAAACCCAGAATTTACAGTGTTTTTATACAATGAAATTATGCTTACTCTAGAATCTTCAAAGTATTCTTGTACACCCCACTCAGTCTGAGTAACTACTATCACAGCTCACATTACTGAAAAGTTACTAATTTCTACCTTAAATTTTGGGAGAAAATATATCAAACATGTGATAGATTACTTTTCTTTTTTGAATTTGATTTGATTGGCCTACCAGCTAATTTTTGCTATTAATATTTTCTTTCTTAGGCAATAAGCAACAAGGACCAGCACAGCATATCATATACTTTATCTCGGGCCCAGACAGTGGTGGTTGAATATACTCATGACAGCAACACAGATATGTTTCAGGTACTATAACATCTGAAATTTTTTTTTTTTTTTTTTTTTTTCTTAAAAAAACAAAAAAGTTGACAACCTGTTGTCTGTGACTTTTGCTGTGGTCGGTTTGATGATGATCATATTTTAGTCAAGTATTACATTAAAATATATATCGATTTCTAAATCTCATATATAGAAGTCAGCATAGCATGGTTTAAAAATGGGCTCTGGTGAACATTACTTAATCACTCTATGTCTCAGTTTCCTCCTGTGAAGTGCAGATAATAGAGCTTCCTTCATAGGACATTTAGGAGGCTTAAATGTGTTAGTACATGTAAAGTGCTCAAAGCTGGGCCAGAGAGCTGGTAAACACTTAGCAATTAATAATAGTGGTTATAAAAATAGCTTAGTTAGCTGTTATCAGAAAAAAAAAAAAAAAACAAATAGTCTGCACATACTTGTGACTTTTTTTTGCCACCGTTTCCCACCTTCCTCTCTAGGTAGCAAAATGTACAGGCAATCTCTAATTGTCTGTATAATGTTTGCGATCAGCCTTGTTTTTTAGCACATATTTTCTGCTACTAATGCAGTTAAAGTGTTTTTTTTTTCCTGCCTCTCATTTTTGTACCAATCCAGTGCTGATGTTTTCATAAACTTAATAGATTATAGAACAGTCAAACCCAAAGATATAAAAAGGATCCATGATGCCTTCTCTTGTTTGGCTTTGTAGAGCCTGGATTTTTGGAAACAAATAAGACATAAAGTACCCAATAATGTTGCTTTTGCAATTACTGTCTCAGTGACTTCTCAAATTTTTTTTGTTTTGTTTTATAAGATTGAATAGAAAAGGCCTGGAGATGTCTTTAATTATAACCAATAGCAAAATATTTCTCATTGAAGTCAATTGTTCCGCTCTAGCCCTTCTAGTAAAATACTGAATTTTTTAGAATAGGGTCTCTATAGTTAATATCAGAGTATGGATGTATGTTTATCTTTCTTGCTTTTGCCAAAAAAAATTTAAAATAAATAACACTCTTAATGAAGATTAAGGTTGGGATCTTAATGAGAACCTAACACAAGCTTTAGGATAATTTTCCACATTTTATTTTACTGACAACCAGTTAAAATAAATATGCTTAATTTAGCTTTTTTTTTTTAAAGGTTTTTTTTTTTTGACAGAGAGAAATCACAAGTAGATGGAGAGGCAGGCAGAGAGAGAGAGACAGAGAGAAGCAGGCTCCCCGCTGAGCAGAGAGCCCGATGCGGGACTCGATCCCAGGACCCCGAGATCATGACCTGAGCCGAAGGCAGCGGCTTAACCCACTGAGCCACCCAGGCGCCCGCTTAATTAGCTTTTTTAAGAAGTCAAGATGTTACCTAGATGTTTGACCCCAGACTAGAAGTTTTGTTTCAGAAGATACCTTGTATTCATTTGTTTACCCCTTGTTTTTTGTCAAAAGTTACTGAAGTGTTGTGAGTTAAAAGTTATAGTTAGTTGGGGGCAGAATTGGGATTAAACCAGACATTCTGAATTATAGAACAGTGTCTTTGCCATTTTATGAAGGTCCTTAAATAACTTTCAACATTTTTTTTTCCTTTTCATAAAGGAATAGAGTTTTTCTTAAATAGTCTTCATAATGTTCTTTCTACAAAGCATGAGACCAGTGAAAAATCCAAACATTTCTACATCAAAAAAAAAAACAGAGATATATCTGAAACTACCCTGATAATTTAACCAGTCTTTGAGGAACTGGTTTTATAACCATTCTGAGATTACCTGCCTTCCACACTGAACAAAGAATATTTATTGTTCAATTCATCAACTATTCAAACTCTGACTCTCTGCATTGGTTAACACTATGAAGTAAATAAAGGAGACATTACAAGTTGTTTATATTCATAGGTGGTACACTGGCAGTCTAAATATGAAGTACAAGTTTCTGATTGGGTTGAAGAAGGGTGAGGGAAAGACTTCATAGTAGTGCCTTTTTATCCAGATATGTTTGGGGTTTTTTTGTTTGTTTGTTTGTTTGTTTTAATGAAGTTTGAGTAGGATTTTATCAGTCCAGCCAGTAGAAAGGCATTCTGACAAAAGAGATGGCAAAGTGTAGTAGAAGATTGACCAATGAGGGGCACCTGGGTGGCTCAGTGGGTTAAAGCCTCTGCCTTCGGCTCAGGTCATGATCCCAGGGTCCTGGGATCGAGCCCCGAGTCAGGCTTGCTGCTCAGCAGGGAGCCTGCTTCCTCCTCTCTCTCTGCCTGTCTCTCTGCCTGCTTGTGATCTCTGTCCATCAAAATAAATTAAAAAAAAAAAAAACAAAAAGAAGATTGACCGATGAGCTGCTTGCAGCTAGAATATACTTTTTATGTGAATAGCAATGATAGGAAATTAAGCTGCATCAGTGGGATGCAAATTGTGAAGTCAGTTTCTAATTATTACAGAAATAAGGAACTAAGGGCACCTGGGTGGCTCAGTGGGTTAAGCCGCTGCCTTCGGCTCAGGTCATGATCTCAGGGTCCTGGGATCGAGTCCCGCATTGGGCTCTCTGCTCAGCGGGGATCCTGCTTCCTCCTCTCTCTCTCTCTGCCTGCCTCTGCCTACTTGTGATCTCTCTCTGTCAAATAAATAAATAAAATCTTTAAAAAAAAAAAAAAAAGAAAGAAAGAAGGAACTAAGAAGTTTGAATAGTCTGTAAGGAACCATTAGGGTTTTTAATGAGAGTGGAAGGGAATGACATGGTAAGATCTATACCTTTAAAGCTAATAGTGGCAGTTAGAAAGAGGAGGAATTACTAAAATTTATCTTACCACATAGTTATATTTTGTCAACTGATCATGATCACATAGGCACATAGGTTTTTTTCTCTTTGTAGATACTTAACATATCTTCCTTCTTACCAATCTTGACCAATATTGCTTTGAAGTCTTAAATCTCCTCTAAGACACGGATCAAGTATCAACTGTTTTGGAACAATCTCTCCTTCCAAATAAGTGCCCCTTCTGAATATCTTGATTCTAAATACCAATCCTCAATCCATTCCTGGGCCTACATCTTTTGGATCTAAAGGAGTCTTTTATTCTTAGAACTATTTTTAGTTTCAAAAGGCTGAGACCATTTTCTTTGGATATCATATCTTAAAAAGCAGGAAAAGGGACATCCAATCTTAAGTTTGTTAACCAGCCAGTTTTCTTCTAAAACTATCCAAACTAAAGAAAGACTTACACTAGCTAGGACAAAAATGCTAAAAGGATCTTATCTAAAAGTATGTGGTTATGAGGAATTCTTGAGACTTAACTATGCTAAGAATGACTTTGAAGTGTCATCATCATTGTAGAGGGTCAGTGTTTTTTCTCAGTATCCACTTTCTTCAATTTTATGATATTACTTTATAACCAGTACATGAAGGAACTCATCATTTTTAAATGTTTGCTTTAAAACCCTGTGACACTTATCAGGTCTGTCATCTATTCCATAGATTTCCTTTTTTCTTTTCATTTTTAAATGTTTACTTTAAAACCCTGTGACACTTGATCAGTTCTGTCATCTGTTTCCTTTTTTTTTCCCCTCAACTTTCATCTTTCAAAATCAAAATTAATTTATTTACTAGCTAGTACCTCTGGAGATTTTTAATTTGCTCACCCATCCACCAGAACTCTGATCTGGGAACCTTGTCTCTCTAAAACATGGCTGAGAACCAGGAAGAAAATAAAAAGGACATCTAGGCATATAAAATAAAGGCCATGTAGGCCACACACTAAAATTCCTTTTCTTTGCTTCCTGGAGAATCTTTTAGGTATTTACCAAGAACCTTTTGAAAGACTGTTCTTTAAAGTTTAGTTTTTTTAATTTCTCAACCCACAGCAGAATAATAGTGACTAGTTAGAGGAGGGGTATGCTGCTAGAGTCAGGTATGCCCAACCGCAAGAAGTGATAGCTGACAACCTCACAGAACACACAAGAATATCTATAAAGTATACATAAGACCTCAAAGGAAGCTATGTAAACCCGTAACATAAGGATCAGCCTTCTTGTACATTGCTATAGTACCTGAAGACATTACTGCATTTAGTGTAGTATAAATGGTATTCATAGTTCAATGTCCTGGAGTCATCATAACATAGTGTATGTTCACTATATTCTGTTAAAGAAGGTAGAGTAATACGTGGTAGCCATATTTCCATCCAGAGGGATTAAAATTAAAATCTGCAGCCATTTAGAAATCTCAGCCATCCTAAATTCTGCATTCCCTGAGGGTTTCATATATTCTGGATGGTAAGTTCCTACTTACTCCTATGCTCTAAATAATTATTAAGTCACAACAAGTTCGACAGATTAATTTTCTAGGGTGTAGATGCTCTCAGAGTTATGTTTGCACTTTAGAAATCTCAGAGGCTTAATGATTTCATCTTCTTGTACCTTTTTTTTTTCTTGTACCTTTCTTGAATGGATTTTCCACAGTGTTCCTTTCAATAGGTTTATAGATATTTTTTTTTCCCTTAGATTGGTCGGTCTACTGAAAGTCCCATTGATTTTGTAGTAACTGACACAGTTCCTGGAAGCCAAAGTAATTCTGATACACAGTCAGTGCAAAGCACTATATCAAGATTTGCCTGTAGAATCATATGTGAACGGAATCCCCCCTTTACAGCACGGATTTATGCTGCAGGATTTGACTCATCAAAAAACATCTTTCTTGGGGTAAAGAACTTTTTTCCTGAATGGTGCATTATTTTTAACCATTTCTGTTTCCAAATTCCTAAGAACTGGAAGCTCACTATTTTTATTGCTACTAGGAGAAGGCTGCCAAATGGAAGACATCAGATGGGCAGATGGATGGTTTGACAACTAATGGCGTTCTTGTTATGCATCCACGCAATGGGTTCACAGAAGACTCCAAGCCTGGAATATGGAGAGAAATATCAGTGTGTGGAAATGTATTCAGCCTGCGGGAAACCAGATCAGCCCAGCAGAGAGGAAAAATGGCAAGTATTGAGATGTAGCTTCTTACTTACTTCCACTAAACACATTGGGTGTGTTGGATTGAATGCATTACATAATTCCAAAAACTTAAATCTCTTGCTGACACAGAGTACTTAAGTCTGACTATCAAAAACGCTGACCACTAAATATTATACTACAGGGTATTATCTTAAGGTTTCAATCAGGACCTTTAAAAATTTGTTCTTTCATGTTATGTTAATATATTTTAAAACCTAAGCTTTCCTAAATTAGATAACACTGTGTATTTTCTACCTCTTTGGCCATGATATATATATAGGAAATATTAGACTTACTGAGTAGCCAGGTGTCTTAATCATAAATTGTCTTTACTATAAGGCTGAGAAGAAATATGTTCCTGTTCAATATTTTATCCTTGATTTTCGGACTTAAATTTTTCATGACTGCCAGTAGAGCTTCTTATATTTAGTAATAATCATAGGAAATCTCAGTTCTTGAGTAAGGAGCATATAAGACCAAAACTCTTATGTAAAAATTGAAAACATAGTGGTGAATGTATTTTTTGATTCTTGTTTTCTCTAGGTGGAAATTGAAACCAATCAGTTACAAGATGGCTCATTAATTGACCTCTGCGGTGCAACGTTGCTGTGGCGTACTGCAGAAGGCCTTTCCCACACTCCTACAGTGAAGCATTTAGAAGCTTTAAGACAGGAAATCAATGCAGCACGACCTCAATGCCCCGTAGGGTTCAACACACTAGCATTTCCTAGTATGAAGAGGAAAGATGTTGTCGATGAAAAACAACCATGGGTGTATCTAAACTGCGGCCATGTGCATGGCTATCATAACTGGGGAAACAAAGAAGAACGTGATGGAAAAGATCGTGAATGTCCCATGTGTAGGTCTGTTGGTCCCTATGTCCCTCTGTGGCTTGGATGTGAAGCTGGATTTTATGTGGACGCCGGCCCTCCAACCCATGCATTCAGCCCATGTGGGCATGTGTGTTCAGAAAAGACAACTGCTTATTGGTCCCAGATCCCGCTTCCTCATGGTACTCATACTTTTCATGCAGCCTGCCCCTTTTGTGCACATCAGTTGGCTGGTGAACAAGGCTACATCAGACTTATTTTCCAAGGACCTCTAGACTAACAGACAGTTGTCCTCCAGGACTACATTATAAATTTATAAGCTAAGTAAGTTGGGTTTTCCAACCTGTTGTCCATGTCACAGTTTCTCTGCTCTGGTCATTTGCATTAAGATGAAGAATTTTTTTAAACATTTATAATAAAAAGTAACAATTTCTGATCAAAAAATCTGGGAAACTCAAGGAAAAGAATTTCTGAAAGTACCAGACTTCTGAATTCTGAGTTTTGGAAATATATTTTGAGGATGAAAAGACACAGTCTAATTTGTTGCCTTCCTTTTAGTGTTTTTGAATCACCCATCCTCAGTGTTGAAAAATTGTTTCATATAACTGAGGGTACTGTTGGTTCAAACTATGTTAGTTTACAGTTTGTTGCAAACATTGTAAAATACAGCAACATGTATATTAACTTTTTTCTATTTATCTTTATTATAGAAAACATCTTAGAATGTTCTTGATAGAGTAGCATGGTAACGATGGTGTCACACTCTTGGTGTGAATGGTAGTTTAGTGAGCACAGCTCAAGGATTTCTAAGCTTAGAAAGAAGGACAAGAGAGCCTCTCTCCCTACCCCCTTCTAAATATGGAATTTGGTAAATTAAAATACTTTGTAAAACCAAATTCATATTAATTATTATTGTGTAAGAGCTGTTTGTTTTTAACCACATTGAATATAATCAGGAAGGTTTTTTTCTTAATGTTTCTCTCAAGTGTAGTATATAACAAAAAATGCTAAGAAACATTTTATATGCTCCTTTGAATATGCAATTTAATCTAGATTATCTATTTTTCTCCCATGATAACTAATCTGTTTTTAGTACCAGCAACATTTGGCAAGTTTATTTTTTAGATATAAACTGTGGTTCATCTGTTCACTGTTTCTAGAAAAAAAAATTTTTTTCATGAGAAAATGCATAAATTAACAAGGAGGAGAGTGTCTTGATTTGCTTTTAGAAAAATAAATAAGTTGATTATTCTGTGTGTGATCTTATCCAGGCATTAAGAAATGTAGAGAGAGATAAAGGGTTCAATGACAATAGTGCCCCCTCTTTTTTTTTTTAACCTAGCAGACCAGCCTTAACTTTGTGGGCTTTAAATCCTAAGGAGAGTTGCCACGTGTGACTCAAGGAAATGTTTGGTTGGCAGATGAGCACCAGTGACAGCCGAGTAGAGGAACATACTTGCATGGTATGTTTATTCTCTAATTCCAATAAGTTCTTTGCTTAAAGAAGCAAGGAAACGTTTCTTCACTCCCTCCCCTCCCCTTTCTTTAATACACCACAAGAGAAGTATAGACAGTTGCACTACATCAAACCCTTTGTGACACTTGTAGAAATCAGTACACTTTTAGAGTAGACAGAATCTTTTTTTTTTTTAATCTTTTGATTTGTTTTTCCTTTAGTTCAAAAGTTGTGTAATAATTGACTCTAGCAAATTTTCGTATGTGGTAGTATAGCTTTAATTTATCATAACTATTACTATGCTGTTCTGAATTTTCTTTTGGTTTAAAAAAAAAAAAAAAAAAAACCCTGTTGCTTAGAAGCCATGAACTATTTTACTTTAATTCAACTTGTCAAAATTTCCTTGTTTTTAAAAAATGATCATTTGGGTTCACTCAGGAAATGCATGTCAGGAAACTTGTATTATAAGTTTACTAGTTGTGATGTATCCGTAACTGCTGTTACCCCCTTTTCAAAGAAATATAATTGATTTTGAAGTTTTCTAGTCACATGCTTTGTGACTAATGCAAGGAAATCAAGCCCTGTGTTGTATTTGTTCTAGTCATTTCTATTCAGGCTATATATTGTAGCTAATTTTTATTTGCAATTAATTTATTCAAACTAAGTAAATACTTTTCAAAATAGATACTTGAATTTGTCTCTGTGAGTTCGTTTTTGCATAACTGAGAATGGGAAACCAGAAATGAAAACTTGTGGACAAATCTACCCCTGACTTCAAAAATATTCACTTGAAATAGATAAAGAATTTGCATTTAATGTAACACTTCAAATCTCTGGTTCTTTTGGGAAAGCATCTCTTACTTATTAATAAAAGAACTTTGTTTAGTGGTTGAATAATTGAAGCTTTAGTTAAGTCCTGCTACGGAGTTGGCTTTCTGCAAGAGTGTGATACTAGACTGTTGAAACAATGCTTCACTGACTATGAAAAGCCAGGTTCATTTTCTACCAAATTCAAGTTTTGAAAACTCCAGTAATTTAAATCATTAGGTGTATTTCTGTTCAAGCATTTTGAATATTTGTTCTGTCATTTTGCTGATGCCTAATGGAACACTTCCGTATCCTGGCCAAGGAGAAGAAGTCATATTTAGATCTCCCAAATGTACTTGACTTTATGGCTTAACTCTTTTATCAAAGTGATCTTACCATCTAAACGTTCCTTAATTTATATAGGGAAGTTCCCATCATCTAAAATATTAGGGTCTTGATGTGAGATAGGCTAAATAACCCAAAGGAGGAGTCTTTTACCAGGCTATCTTCTGGAAGCTATAATTGCTTACTTCTACCATTTTAAAAATATTCTGGAACATTTAAAATAGGATAGGAATATATAATAATGTAAATAAATATATAATTACATCTAACATAGTATTCCTACTTTACTTTTCTCTCAGGATACCTCAAGAACCATGGGTGATGCATGATCTTCTGACACATAGACTGAGTGAGGGCACCAGTGAAAGTCCATCCATTATTCTTTAGGATTATATTTTTCATATAAATTTAAACACTTGGGCCCTCATCCTGACGGGTTATCTAACTGTTCTATTCCACTTTAGAGACCACTAGCTAAGAGATCTATGATCCATTCTTTCATAATTTGTGTTCCGAGCATTAACCCTGTAGCAAATCAGATTACCAAAATACTGCTTAGGAAACTATATTGTTCTGTCACCCACTCCCACTTTCAGAAATAAGTATACTTTAAGACCATGCCCTCAAATTTTATCTACACATTCTTGCAACAGATATTTGAATATCTGCTACACACCAAGCCACACTGGGTGATTTAACAGGAAAAAAATACCTGCCTTCATGGGGCTTATATTTTAGTGGGGAAGATAAAAGTGAATAAGAAAAATAAAAGACACAGCAGGATAGATAGTGAATAGTGCTGAAGATCAAATAAAGCAATGTGTGTGCAATGTTTGCAATGTTAAAGAGGAGAGCAAGGGAAAGCCACACTTAGGGGAAGAGCATTTAGACAGAGGGAATAGAATTGCAAGAGTCTTGAAGTAAAAGTGTGCTTGGAATATTTCCATAATGGCAAAACGGCAGTGTAGCTATATAGTATGAGAGGGAGGAGTAATTGGTAAGGCCAAAGAGGAAAAGGGATGAAACTAGATCATGGAGTGCCTCCTGAGGCTGGTTTTTATTCTGAGAGAGTTGGGAGCTATAGGAGGAATTTAAATAATATACGTTTTTTATAGATACAGATAGACTGAAGTGACCAGGGGGAGACCAGTTAGACCAATGCAGCAACCCTGGAAGGAAATGATGGCGGCATGGGACAAAGTGGTGGCGGTGGAGCCGGTTTGAAAAGTGACCAGAATCTGAATATATTTGAAGGCAGAGCTGACAATATTTGCTGGCAGATCCGACATAGGGTGTAAAAGGAGAGGAGTCCAGAATGACTTGGCCTCACCAACTGGAAGAATAGAATTACCATTTAAATAAAGTGGAGATTATGAGAAGAGATGGTGTTGGGGAGGAGGGCTCACTACTTAAGAACCAGGAACAGAGCCCTGGACATTAGACTGAGACTTCTCTGTTAGACAAGGTACTTGCCAAAGGTAAGCTGGCTCCACTTTTTTTAAGCTGTTCTCAAAAAAAAATTTTTTTTTAAGATTTTATTTATTTGACAGAGATCACAAGTAAGCAGAGAGGTGGGGGGGGGGTGCGGAGGAGGTGGTGGAAGCAACCTCCCTGCTGAGCAGAGAGAGCCCCGTGCGGGACTCAACACCAAGACCCTGAGATCAGGACGTGAACAGAAGGCAGAGGCTTAACCCATTGAGCCCACCCAGGCGTCCCTGCTGTCGAAGTTCTTAACCATCATGAACAAAGTTCTCCATACATGCTCTGTTAGCTTAGAAACAAGTGTTTCTCCTGATTAATGGCAAACTTCCTGTCATTAGATAGAGTTGGGACCTCTCATGTTTGTCTCTTTGCTTTGGCTGCCCTCTGAGGAAATGCAGTTCTGTTTTCAACTATAGTAACTTCCTTTAACCAATGTGTTCTAATACAGTTTTTCTCCCTTTTCATGTACATCTTTTTTCTGTTGCTCTTGCCTTTAAAAAAACAGAAACAAAAAAAAGTCCTTTGAATCTTAATATTTTGCTACTTCAAATTCTTTCTGGCAAAGTATAAGTTGTGTTTTGTTTTTAAAAATGTCAAATATTCAGATGTTTACATAAAATAAATCTTGAACCTATAAATCCAGATTTCAATATTCAGCTTCCCTTAAAGAAGTATGCCTGTATTTGATAATATTGTCAGCAGAAAACAGAGGAAATGAGATCAGAGTATCAGAGTTTCCCTAGTGACTTGTAAAGCATCATGTCCAAACATTCTGTTAGATGATATGGTGGAAATACTGGTCTATTTAGGTTGACATTAGATTGTAAACTCAGCTACGTGTGTTAAAGTTCAACCACAGCATAAAATAAATTCCTCACAACTAACATATGACTATTTGTTAAGTGTCAAGCACTGTTCTAAATGCACAATTTTACGTATATTATTTAAAGTTGAAAAGAGCTCTGTGACACAGGAATTCTTGTCTCCATGTCATGACAAAAACCAGGTACATTGTATTCTAGTATCTTGCCTAAGGTTCACATGGCCCATGTCTACAGAAGTTGGAATTTGAACCTTGAAATTCTTACTCCAGGGCGCCTGGGTGGCTCAGTGGGTTAAAGCCTCTGCCCTCAGCTCAGGTAATGATCTCAGGGTCCATGGATCAAGCCCTGCATCGGGCTCTCTGCTCGCATCAGGCTCTCTGCTCAGAGAGAGAAAGCCTGCTTCCCTTCCTCTCTCTCTGCCTGCCTCTCTGCCTACTTGTGATCTCTGTCTGTCAAATGAATAAATAAAATCTTTAAAAAAAGAAATTCTTGCTCCATTCCTGTGTACACAGCCACCATGTTTGTTCCTTAGCCCTTTTTTATTGAGTGGGATTTGAAGTCTATTTCTTTCACTGTTTTTAAAATGATTTATGGTAGCTAACCAAAATTATAATTAGGAAGATTAAAACATCAATAACAAAAATTTTTAAATGAACAACAATAAAAAGAAAAAAAGGGTTTGAAATTAGAACGAAGTAAGATAGAACCAGAAGTGGCATGAGTACATGAATGGATTTAATAAAGACCTATAAACTTGTTAGATGAGAATCACAAATCAGTCTAGCACAAAGGTGTTTAGTGGGTTATTCAGTAAGGGCAACACGATCAGTTATAAGATCTGGGCAGCTGCTTAGAAAGTAACAGCAAACTCACTGATGAAGAAACTCATGATCATTTCTAATCCTATAACCAGAGAAATTCACATCCGGGAAATAGTGCCATTCCTTCATATAGGTAGATTCATGTAGGATTGTCTTTCTGTGACTGGCTTATTTCACTTAACACAATGTCCTTAAGGTATTGTCCATATTGCATATTGTAAAATTTCTTTTTTAAGGCTGAATTGCATTCCAGAGTATGTATATACCATATTTTCTTTATCTGTTCACCTGTTGGACTTTTAGGTTGTTTCCATACGTTGGCTCTTGTGAATAGTGCCATGGTGAACACAGGAGGGCTAGTATCTCCTCTGGAACCTGATTTCAATTCTCTTGGGTAATACCCAGAAACGGGATTGCTGGATCAAATGGTAGTTATATTTTTAACTTCTTGAGGGTTGTGTGTGTGTGTGTGTGTGTGCACGCACACGTGTGTGTTTGTGTGTGCCATAGTGGCTGCACCATTTTGCATTTCCACCAACAGTGTGCAAGAATTCCAATTTCTCTACAACCTTGCCAATGCTTTGTTGTCTTTTTTTTTTTTTTTTTTTTAATAGCCAACCTGTCTGGGGCACCTGGGTGGCGCAGTCAGTTAAATGTCTGCCTTCAGCTCAGGTCATGATCCCAGGGTCCTGAGATCCAGCCCTGTGTTGGGCTTCCTGCCTAGCAGGGAGTCTTCTTCTCCCTCTCACCCCTAGCTGTGCTCTTGCTTGCTCTGTCTCTCTCAAGTGAATAAAGAAAATGTCTTTAAAAAAGACCCAACCTGATAGATATGAAATGACATCTCCCTGTGGTTTTGATTTTCATTTCCTTGATGATTAGTGACATTGAGCATTTTCATATACTTATTGGCCATTTGTATATCTTCTTAAAAGAAATAGCTATTCAAGTCCTTAGCCCATTTTTTAATCAACTTTAGTTGTTTTTTAAAAACTATTGAATCGTATGAGTTTCTTATCAGATACAGTTTGCAAATAAATTCTCCCATTCCACAGGTTGCCTTTTCAAAATTCTATTGTTTGCTGTGCTGTTCAAAAGGGTTTTAGTTTATATTGTACCACTTGTTTATTTTTGCTTTTGTTGCCTGTGCTTCTGATGTCCTATCTGCTCCTTCCCCACTTTAATGAGATTATACACTGAAGGAATTCTTAACCCAGTTGATGATCTATCTTGGTGCCTCGCACAAGGTAGATGCTCAAAAACTATTTCTTGGTTAATTGTAGGAAACTGTTAGAACTCTGAACTATTAGCTACCAAAACAGTCTCTAAGTAGGAGCATTAACAAAAACAGTCAAAAGAATGAAGGTTACAGAAGCTATTTGTTTGATAAGAAAACGGTTTTTATTGGCTAAAAAGATAAAAATGGAAAATGTGTAGACATAACAAAAGGTAACAATAGTAGGTAACTGGGCAACAAAAAGAAACCCAGGGATGATGCCAGAAGAGAAAAAAAGAATTCTCCTGGAGAAAAGACAAGGAATATCAATTACAGCCCAGAAGTATGTTATACAGACTTGAGAGCCTGTCTTTGGTAGGAAAGGCACAAAAATCAATCCAAGACTGAAAGGGAAAATTAAGATCTGTCCACCTTGGAATTTCCTAAAGTTCTACTATATTACTGTGTAACTATTAATAAAAATACAGAATATGAAACTAGGACTATCCCTCCATCAAGCAAGTTAAAGTTGAGAAACCAAAGCCTAGTCAGGCAAAGTGGCTCTTGACTGATAAATTTGGTACTAGAACCTCTGTTTCCTATGTCCACCTAATTCAGGGACTTAAGTCACCAAGATTCAGTTAAATTCCCAAGTTTTGTTTGTTGAAGCAGAGATAACTATGTTGCACTTTAATAGTTTCTATTTTTAAATTATGAGTGCCAGTAGAGTCAAAACTTCAACTGTCCTTGTGTTATAAACAATGATTCCCAATTGTAGGGGATGATCTACTTCAGAACTCTTTGAACTAAAAGGCTGCCTAGTTTGGAAATGAAAGACAAGAGGAAGTGAGAATCAAAGCCTGCAGTAGTTTGACTTTTAGCCCTTTGGTACTCTGTATGACTCATTCAGCTAACAGGAGCACTCACTCAGTGACAAGGCTCTTCTGTCCCTTTTTCTGTTTATTGTGTGGTTAGCACAATTGTTTTGCATACCACACCTCTTTGGGAATACAGCACGTTCATATACTCCTCACTTTGAATTGGCTTGTCAAACAACCTTTGGAAAATGAGTTATTTGAAATGGTGATGTAATGTCTCATCAAAATGTTAAAATTAGGGTGCCAAGGTGGCTCAGTGGGTTAAGCCTCTGCCTTCAGCTCAGGTCATGATCCCAGGGTCCTGGAATCAAGCCCCACAGTGGGCTCTCTGCTCTGCAGGGAGCCTGCTCCCCCCCCCCCCTGCCTGCCTCTCTGCCTATTTGTGATCTGTCTGTTAAATAAATAAAATCTTTAAAAAAAAAAAAAAAAAGTTAAAATTATTGTATTGGCAAGCAACCCCAAATCTTTTTTAATCCATGATGTAATTAACCATAGTCACCTGAATCCTAAGTGCCCATAAAGTTGTCCAAAGCTTGAATCATGAGGGTGTTGGGTCCCCCCAAAATTGGGTACCCCAATAATGGGTCCGTTTTTAAAGGAGCAAGATTGATACAAAGCGAAGGTCAAGCAAAGCTCTATTTTCCGCCAAGCATCAGGAATCAGACCGACCGTCAAACAGACCGGTTGGGGGCCGCTCCTACACAGAGGACAACCCCTCCCTGCTTTACAGACTAACTTTTATAGAGCAAGGCCATGTGGTTGGGCCTGGCCACACACAGGTGGCCAATGAGATTGTAACACACACAGGAAACTCCACAATGATGCTAGGTGACCAATTGAATTACAATTTACCCTAGTAGACATTTGAACCAGCCTATCACCTAGTTCAGAATTGGCGCCCCAAAGGTGCCCAGAGGGCGGAACCCATACTCCTCAGTAGCCAGGAGACAGTACGCGCCACCACTGATTGAATACCTCCACCTGGCCTGACCCACCCTTGTATTTGGACTTTGTTACCTGGGACTGGTTTCCCGGACTTGCTTTTAAGTAGGTTCCCCTGGGGGGGTGGGGCAAAGTCAATTTAAGTTTTACAACAAAATGGCAGTTCAACCAGGGTGAGACTGCTCTGGCTGAATAGGCCCTTACAAGGGAGAGATCCCTAGGTAGTGAAACAGTAGTTGACAGTTGTACCTAGCTGTACAAGGACAAAAGAAGGAATTTCCTACAAAAGGAATTCGAATACCTACAGTAGGTAAGAGCTCCCAAAGCAGAGATGGGCTCAGGTGCAGGTGAGAAGGGGTAAGGAAAGGAATTCTTAGTAACATATTAGGATCTTAGTAACATGATAAGAGGGGTCTTAGCAACATGTTAGGATCCCTAAAGTAATTACTTTCAGAGTTGAGTGTAAACAGGGGTTGGGGATGGGTTGGTGGATTTGAGAATTAATTGTGCCTCTCCCCTGAGAAGCCATAGTAATTATCCACATGTCCAGGTGTGGACATTATAAGAAGGAATCCTAACAAGAAGAGATTGACAGTTTCTTGGAGCTCTCTGTCCCTCTGTCTCTGTCTCACACACACACCCACCAAACAGCTACTTGCAATTCTGGAATAAGTATAGCCTCTCAAGATGACTTTTTGAAAGAAACAGTGTTCACTTGAGTGTGTAAATTCTAACAAGTTTGTTAGTGTAATTTCTATACTAGTCACATTGCATGAATGCAAAAGTTAATTATATTTTTGATTGATTTTATTCAAAGAACTCGACTATGGCAGGAATTCCTGAATGAGGTGTCCTATGCAAAGTTGGTATCTTGTGGCAGAGATAATGAATATAAATAACTATGAAGTGATACCTGTGATATGATGAAGTGAAAGTCAGAGATACTACTCTTGAGACGCGGCCTTTTGCAGACAAGCACTAAGAGGACGTTTACTGCTTTGGCATGTGCTTTAGGAGTTTAAAAGGTTGAGAGTTTATAATCAACGGTTTGTTTAAAGGTGCTTTTATGGTTTCATTATTACTCCTGACTTCAAATATGACCATATTTATTTACCAAAGTGTTTTAATTCCTCTTCAAATACAAAAGGACCATTGAAAATGTCTGGGTGGAATTTCACAAACACAAGGAATTCTTCAGACAAGGCATGAGTCCAAGCCTTAATCCAGTCTGGCCCCAGATATCAGTGCTTAGATGTTCTTTTATCAAAGTAGGTAACAATGAGCAGTTATTCGCTGTAAATAAACTAAAGACTGAGTGAGGGGAGTTCGAAAATATGGAGATAAGTAGTCCCCTTTTGGAGATGATCCAGTTATGCTGAAGCCAGCGTTTCCTGTAATTTTGCAACATACTTTTTATGTTTAGCTCCCCGGCTCTACTGTAGTTAAGAATCTCATTACCTGCTAACCTATGGGAACAAGATAATCTGACTCTTTGGCATCGGTGCCTTAGTACTCATTCTACCTCATCTTAGTCCTTTAGGACTTGGGTGCTGGTCTTTGTGTGGAATGAGACTTGTCAGAGCAGATGGTCCCAGACTAAGAAAACTTCAGTTGAAGAGCTCAGTAGCCTCTCTGAAATATAACAGAACCAGAGAGTCTTAAAGAAATTCTGAGATGCAACATTTGAAATCTCCTAACAGATTCCAAGGATCTGTCCATATTAGCCTGTATTGCAATTTAGCTAGATGTTGATCTATCACAGCAGTTTGAGTATCTTTTTGATCTGCAAAAATATTTGGTTATGATGGGAATTTGAATAGATAGTTGATCTTAACCTTTTTATGTATTTCTGTATTATGAATTAAGCCTGCTCACCCATAAAATATACCATCAAATGAGAGAGACATGAATGAAAGAATGGGCAACACATGTAGTAGTTTAAATTTTTACTGAGAATATGACATTAATTTGATGTAGGTCATTATCATTGCTCATAATGGCTGACACTTTGAGCTACCAGTCAACTTTCTGGATTCTGAAATACCCTTGGTCTGAATCGTAAGTTCACTTGTAACCACATTTCACTAGAGAAGATTTACATGCAATCAAGTGAGAATATTTCCAGAAAACCTATTTTGTGACTTTGCTTTTTTACAGTTTCTCTTTATGTGGAAAGGTGATAGAAGTCTTTATTTATTTGGAGAACTAGGTGTAATGAAACAAAATGGAATCTTAAACAGTGACATTATCTTCCTGGCTGGCAAGCACTCTGTGACTTTTAAGGCCCTCTTTCATTTGCTTCTGTTTGCATGCTTTCTTTCCAGCTAACACAGCATTTCTGAAATGCCAGCATTGGCTTTCTGTTTTCTGGTGTTGTGTTTAAGCAAGCTCAACTTACATGGGGGCCAACAAAAGTAATGCCATGTTTTTGGAGAATTCCAGGAGTTCAGTTCTCTAAGTGAAGTTGGAGATAATGAAATGGGTTTTTTAATAACACTAAAATTTCTGATCCTTCTAAACCAATTATCTTCTCATGGAGAAAACTATTTTATGACCAACAAACATGTATCAGGGGCTAATATATACAGATCTACCTTGATTTACAATGGGGTTGCGTTCCAATAAACCCATCATAAGTTGAAAATATCTTAAGTTGAAAATGCTTTGAATACTACTGCACATCATAGCTTAGCCTCACCTACCTTAACTGTGCTCAGAACACTTACATGTGCCCACAGTTGGTGAAACAAAGCCTATTTTACAATAAAGCCCTGAATATCTCATGTAATTTACTGAACTATATTGAGAGAGAAAAATAGAATGGTTGTACGAGGACAGAATGTGTGTAAGTATATTGGTTATTACCCTCCTGATTGCAAGGCTGACTGGGATGCTGTTGCCCAGTATCACAAGAGCTCAAATGGTCCTTCGATAGTCCAGAATAAGATCCAAACTTAAAATTCACTCTACTGAATGCATATCGCTTTTAAACTATCATAAAGTCAGAAAATTGTTAAGTCAAATCATTATAAGTTAGGGACCATCTGGAATGACTGGATCAGAGCATGTAAGTAGTGCAATGCATCATGATCAATATAATTAGAAAAACAGCTCAGAGCAAAAATTTTTTTGGTGTCTTAAATCTGTAATGTGATCTAGACTTGAATGACTGTGACTGAAACTATATCTCTGATTTCATTCTGCTTCTTCAAGGCCAGGGGGCCTCTTGAAGGGAGGTCTGCGAGAGAATAAAATACTTGCAAAAGACAAAAGTTTGATCCTTCTTTTTTTTTTTTTTTAACATATAATGTATTATTTGCCCCAGGGGTACAGATCTGTGAATCGCCAGGTTTACACACTTCACAGTACTCACCATGGCACATACCCACCCCAATGATCCTTCTTAAAACCTGAGGTTGTGACAAATAAGAGGTGTCTTGCATATAGTCAGCATTCAGTTAAATATTCACTGAATATTTGAGAAGTGGACCCTTCATCCTTCATGAATGATGAAGAACTATTTTTAATTTTTTAGCAACTTGAGATCACAAGATGGAAGAGAGAGGAACTCCACTCCTGCATAGAGTAGGAAATTAATAAGGGTCTTTGCTCACAGTTAAGATAAACCTTTTCTCACTCCTTAGTCTATGGGACTCCTGGGGAAACCTCAAAGAGGGAAGCCTGTTGACAGCTTAATTGGAAAGCAAGAGCTGATTTTAATTTAATCTTTTTCTCTGAATGACCATCACAATTTCCAGAGCTTTGTTGAACTTAGCAATATTAAAAAAACATTAAATAAAAATGTCTAAAGAGAGGGATTCTTTCTTTTCACTCACCAGAAGCGTTGTTTCACTGAGTATCTCTCAATTGCCTAACTAGTCAGATGAGTTTAGCCACTGAGAAAAGGACACATGTATTGAATACCAGATACCTACTTTGGGTTCACGTAGTCACTAAAAATATATTGAGCATCTACTAAGCGGGCAACACTGGGGATATAAAGATGAGTAAAATAGAAATGATCCCTACCCTCATAATGCCAAAAATCTAGTAAAAGGAAGTGGATAAGTAAACAATTACAATGTGATGTGTAAGTGCTATGACAGAAATAAGATCTCAGTCTTTGTGGTTGGCAGAAAGCACATAGGAGGGGTACTAAACCAAACGTGGGAGGTCAGAGAAGGTTCTTTAGATGAAAGTGATAACAATCAGGGACCGGAAAGAAGGAGGAGGTAACCAAGGATGAAGGAGGGTGGCAGATGAGGGCAGTGGGGAGAGGATTCCCAGCAGAGGAAACAGCTTAGCCTGTTCAGAGTCTCAGCACAAATAGAGAGCCGCACGTATTTGAGGAACTGAAGTTGAATGTGGCCAAGTGGAGAATAAAAGGAGGGAAATGGCAAGAGAAGAAGCCCAAGACACAGGCTGGAGACATATCAGACAGCTTTTGTAAGAAAGCCAAGAATTAAGCTTTATCCTAATGGCCACAAGGAATCAGGGAATGCCAAGGGGAGATCTGCACTTTTGAAAGATCACTCAGCTGTACTGTAGAGAATGGGTGTGCAAGACTGGAAAGCAGAGCTCAAGTTTAGAATAGCCCAAGGGAGAGATGGTGGGGAACTGCATGAGGGAAGTAACAGTGAGAATGGAGAGAAGTGGATGGATCTGAAACATATTTAACACATTTAAGAATAAACTTGGCAAGACTTAATGATTGATTAAAGAAGACCCATGACTGTTTTGGACAACTAGATGGATGGTTGTTTATTTACTGAATCAGACTAACAGAAGAGCAGGTCTGGGGGTGGGGGATGAAGGTAGTTTGAGATCACTATAATACATCCATGATGCTGCTCTGTTGCTTGTTGAATGTATGACTCTGAAGCCCCAAAATGAGATCCACCTTGGAGATGGTAATGAAGATTTGGGGATCACCAGCCTGAGGTCCTATAAGTGAATGAAACTTCCCAGGAAGTCGTAACCTAGACAGACAGGAAGATTAACATTTATGGAGTAAAGGAAAAAAAAAAAAAAACTTAACAAGGACTGAGAAAGAGATGTCATTGGAAAAAAAGACAAAGCCAGGAGAGATAAATGATGTGGAAGCTAAGAAAAGAGAACGCATTAAGGAGTGGTGGTCTACAGAGTCACATTACTGAGAAGCAAAGCAAGTTGGGGACTGAGAAATATCCATTGATTTGGCTACAAGGAAGGTGTTGGTGACCTTGACAACAGTATTTTTGTGGAGTGGTGGGAGCAGAAACCATGCTCTGGAAGTTTGAGAAGATTCTAGAAAAGTCAAGTAGTTTGACTGTGGAGAGGAGGAGATGGGGAGGGTGTTAGAGAGGGAAGAGGGAGGAGAGGGAAGCAGGGAAGAAGAGAAAACTGGACAGGAATGCAAGGCTGAAGGAAGGTTTTTATGTGTTTCTTTTGCAAATGAGAACTACTTGAGGATGGTTGAAACTGAAAAGGAGCCAGTGGAATAAGGGAGGAAGATAATGGACAGTAGTAGGGTAGTCTCTTTGTGGGATGGAAGAGACTGGGTCCTTAGCAAGGGAAAGAATTAGTCCTCAGAAGCTAATCTCACTGTAACTGGAGGAAAAGAAAAAAAAAATGGGTGTGGATATGGATAATCTAGGAAGTGGGTCATGAGGGAGTAGTCTTTATCTAATGGGTTTTTGTATTTTCCTTCTGAAATAAGGAGAGACCAACTGCTGAGAGGGAAACGGGAGAAGGAAGAGAGAAAAGTTTGAAGAGAACAAATGAGATCTGAAGTGGTTACTGGAGAAAACTGGACACACTGCTAAGCAGCACAGGTGAGGTGGGAGAAGGATACTAGGTATTGGCTGTGATCTCTTAGTCATTTGACCATTAGCATTTAGAAACCCCAGGATTGGTATGGGGGAAGAAGTTAGAAGTATCATGATGCAACTTGTTATATTCATTAGATTAGGTTACAAGTGACAGAAAAGCCCAAGTAATGTAAACATAAGAGATTCACTGCTCTCTTACACAAAAATCCAGCTAGGCTAATAAAGCCAAAGTAGAGCACCAAGGTGTCAAGAACCAAGATTCTTGCAAGCTCCTAGTTTTACTGGCCTCAGGATTTGACTTCCACATCCCTGTCCAGCAGTTTCTTCAATTCCTTCCTTTTTGTTTGTGTTCCAGTCAGCAGGAAGGAAGGATCAGGAGAAGCCCATATGCTACACATACTTAAATTCACTGGCCATAGAACATGAGACATCTTGTTGCAAGGGATACTAACAAATAGACTTTATTATAGGTGGCCCTGTGCCCAGTTACATTTTAAATTAAAGGCTTGAACCCAGACCATAGCAGATACTAATAGGGTTTATCAAGGTAGGTACAATAGGGGACGCCTGGGTGGCTCAGTTGGTTAAGCAGCTGCCTTCGGCTCAGGTCATGATCCCAGCATCCTGGGATCGAGTCCCATATCGGGCTCCTTGCTCCACAGGGAGCCTGCTTCTTCATCTGACTCTGCCTTCCACTCTGTCTGCCTGTGCTCGCTCTCGCTCGCTCTCTCTGACAAATAAATAAAATCTTTAAAAAAAAAAAAAAGGTAGGTACAATAGAATGGGGGTGGGAAGAAGAAACATGCAGAGTCTGGGAAGATGCAAAATCTTTCAAAAATTAATCTCTGATCTCTTGGACTGGGGGTTGGGAGTAATCAGAATGATTCTAGCATTGTGTTAGAGTAGCCCAATGAGGTTTGTATGAACTCCACTGTGTGAAAGAAGATTCAAGTCTCACCCAACAAATTGAAGCTTGCAGGGCTCAGTCCTGGTGAGTTTGACTCCCGTGCCCAAATTCTTTCCATTACTTCCACGCTGCTCTTTGATGCCAAAGGGATAGACATGTCCAGGAGGGGGACAAATACCCCTCAGCAATCCTTTCCATGCCTCAATCCAGGATGGCAGGCAAGACTGGGTCAGTAGGATTATTTTCCCTTTAGAAGTGATGGCCTACCTACTGAATGTATGGTATGTGTTTGGGGTACAAAGCGCAGACGGCATAGACAAGCTGGAGAGGCAAGATGGACAGCTTACAAAACATCAGTGCCAATGAAAGGAACAACCACAAGGTGCACAGAGAAGATTCCTGGCAAGATAAAAAGTACTTCATGTCAATTGTCAAGCATTCACTATCAGATTTTGTGTATCTGCCCTTTTTGGTTTATGTATTTATCTTTTTGTAATCTCTACATCCAATGCGAGGCTCAAACTCACAACTCTGAGACCAGGAGTTGTATGGTCTACCTACTGAATCAGCCAGGTGCCCCTGCATTTTTTTTTTTTTAATTTCAGAAACTGTTCTTTTTCCCATTTTAATTTATTTTTGAAAGTTAATGCTTATGCCTGACACAAATGCAAAAGGTACAAAAAGTATACAGTAAAAAAATGTGTTTTTCTTCCTCTTCTGTGTCCCAGTTAACTTCCCTGGAGGCATCCAATGGTGACCGTCAACCCTTGCCCTCTTTTTTCCTTCCTCCCCCTCTGCCCATTTTGGGTGAGGTACATCAAGCTGAGCTTTCCTCATTCAGTAAAAAGAAACAGACCTTCCTAATGTAGCAATCTTGAAATGTATGCACTAAAAATCAGATATGCCAATAAAACAAAACATTGATTGTCTATAATGACTTCTTGCTAAAAAGTTCCCATTCCTCGTGTGAGTGGAAAGAACCTGATGTTGCTGATTAAGCATAGCTCAGTCCCTTTAGATTTAAAACAGTCTGTCTTGGCAAACCCTCAGTCCTTCCTCAGCGTTTGTCCTTCATCCCCAGGCTTCTCTTCTGCAGGAGAGCTGCAGGGAGTCTGTCTGCCAACATCCAGGACTTCCCAGCTTCCTCTGGTGAGGAGATTGTTCTCCCCAGACTTTGGGCCTACACTGATTCCACATTCTACCAACAGCTACAGTCCCTGCCACAGCCTGCAGGGGTAATGATTCTCCCACCTTCTTGGCCCAAAGCCAGGCCTCCTCCAGCCCATTCATCCTGTTAGCCTTTGCCATTTTCTCCTACGGAAAACACAACAGGCTCCTAGAACTGGAAGCACGGTCATAAGGCCTCTTGTTGCCTAACCACAGCATATCCACTTTTGTGTAGTTGGCCTGGTTCCAAATGGAAAGCTGGGTACACATCTCTTCAGCTTTAGGACTCTGCCACCACTCTCCTGGGGCAAGCCTGTGCTTATACCCTCTGAATCTTCCAACTTCCTGCCTGCTGCTTAAACTTGATCTTTTTTTCCTCTCATGGGAAAATGACTCTGACGTCATATCCTGTGTTCTTCCTGGCACTATCTGCGATCTGCTCAGGGGCAGTTCTCCAAGCTCTGCCTCATTGGTAGATAAAGTTACATTTTTTTTTTCCCCTCTCAACACAGTCTGGCCTTTGCTAGTCAAAAGCAGTTGATTTCAAACTATTGTCTTGCCCGGATTTTTTAAAAACCCTACTTTGAAACTCAAAGCTAAATCACGACTTACCCATTCTTGGCTGTTTTTTGTTTTGTTTTGTTTTCTCTCTCTCTCTCTCTCTCTCTCTCACTCGCTCTCTGTAACTCAATGCATGCCATTGACTCAATGGGTTGGGGAGCCATGTGGACAAGGGTTTACTGGGAAGGCATCATAAGTTGATTGGATATCTCACAAATGCTATTTCCATAACGTCAGCATAAGGTTTCCGGTGCTGGTCGAAGTGGTAACTTCCTTCCATAGCCAAACTACTTGACTTTGTCCATGTGATAAATGCTACTAAGTTTGCATATTGGGAAATGGGTACACCCACTTTATGGTGTTGTAAGTGAACGTGACCCAAAAAAAACTAGTGATTCCACCACAGTCCACCCCATTATGCTGGTACAAACCTGAGTCATCTGGCTTCCTTTCTTCTCCACACCCCACAGGTAATCTACCTGGTATTTGGGGCCACTAAGTGGAGGGGGAGACGTTCCTATCTTCACAGAAGCACTGTATGGGCCAGCATGTCCTCTTTACTGAAACCCTAGGCCAAGTCACTAGCTCCTGTA
Organism: Mustela nivalis; assembly: GCF_964662115.1. Lineage (NCBI taxonomy): Eukaryota > Metazoa > Chordata > Mammalia > Carnivora > Mustelidae > Mustela > Mustela nivalis. The sequence goes on from NC_139027.1 coordinate 57,845,077, forward strand.
ATTGTCTCCTCCCAGCCATTGTCTCCCCACTTCTGTGTCTAATTCCTACAATCCATTCTCCACAAAGCCCCAGACTTATCTTTTTCACTTACCAGTTAGATTGTATCAACTTCCCAGCTTTCCTGCTTTAAATCCTCCATAAATTTCCTGTGGGTCTTTGATCTGGCTGGGCTTCCCTCTTGAGTCTCATCTCTTTTTCCTTTCTAAGCTGTCCCTCTTGCTCTGCTCCAGCCCCACTGCCCATCTTTCTGCCCTCACATACACCAGGTTCATTTCCTTCGTTTTTGTATTTTTTTTTTTTTTTAGGATCTTATTTATTTGAGAGAGAGAGACAAAGAGAGCACAAGTGAAGGGTGGGGAGGGGCAAAAGGAAAAGAAGTAGACTCCCTGCTGAGCAAGGAGCCCCATGTGGGGCTCAATCCCAGGACCCTGCGATCAGGACCTGAGCCAAAGACAGATGCTTAACTGACTGAGCCACCCAGGGACCCCACACCAGGTTCATTTCTACCCCAGATCCTTTGCACTTGCTTTTTCTTTCTAGCAGAGCTCCTCCCTAGAAGGCCACACTACTGCCCTCTTCTCAGTCTTCAGGTCTCAACTCAGATGTCACCAAATAACCACATCCCACCTCAGGTTCTATCTGCCGTATTACCCTATTTAATCTTATTCATGGCACTTAGTTCCTGAAATTGTATTTATTTATTTACATGTTTATTACCTACCTCCCTCTCTCTTGGAATGTAACCACCATGGACAGGGACTTGGTTTGCCTTCTTCAGTACTGTTATTTTTTGTAGCAACAGTGCCTGGCACATGGTAAACACTAAATATTAAGGGACTGAAACCAGCTAATTTCAATCAGAGGGGCAAAGAAGGAAGACAATATTTTTTGAACTTCACAAGCACTAGTGGATACCTTTTTAATTAGTTTACCATTTAGAATAAATCATTCTACTAGTTTCCTTGTAAGGGAATGCTACGATTAATGTGGCTTTCTAGGGAGAAATGTGGCTGCAAGACAGAACAGCATCTATATTTATGCCACAGAAAAGCAATTTTTTCAAATAATCAAGTCAGATCAAAGCATAAATTGTTAGCCTTATTTGCCAGGTACACAATTTGAATGATTACATGTGTGCTGGTGTGTGCTTAACCTGCTGCCGGCTGCTTACTATTTTAGGGTCCGTGACTGCTGAATGTTGTTGATTTCTTTCCTTTAAGTATGACTAAAGAGGCAGGGCTGATTCAGAGGCAAGATGTGAAAAAAGAGGCAACATGAATGATTTTTTTCAGCCATACTATGAAACAATTACCAACAATCTTTAGGTATTTCTTGTACTTTCAAAACTGAACACAAGGCTCTGCTTGATATAGGTTATGAATTTGAAAAAGTGATATACCAGAAAATCTTGGAACAGCTGCATAGAACTGAAGCAGGGACTTTAAAGTGTGTCTCCAGGTGACACATGTTAGAACAGAGATAGGAGAAAAATTAGGCTCCTCCTGGTCAAAATAGATGAGGTCAAAATCCTTCTCCTACACTGGTGTCAAAGTCTGAAATGCCTACTTTTAGAGCTTCTGTTTTTATCCAGGGTTTTGCTTTAAAAATGCAGATATTCCTGAAAATAGAGGAGACTGATTCATGATGATATTGGAACTAATCAGATCCATGTTTCTTCCACTGGGAGAGATTATCTGTAAGAGAGCCTGAAAGAGAAAGGCAGAAATGCACTGGAGGAGACCAGAAGCACGAAGTCTAGCTTTTCTGAACATAGAATGGACCCAGTACAGTACAGTAGTCATTGAATTACTTTGGAGGATAATATGGTGGGGAGAGCTTTTAAGAGTGAGTTTTGTCATGTGAGTTCATCTGAAAAAAAAAAAAAAAGTGGATTTTTTAGACTTCCAGTGTTGCTATGCAATATGAATTTTGATGGATTTTTTTCCTAGTTAAGGTCCCAACAGGAAACAGATGGCACACTTAAATTAGGATAATTTGAAGAGTTTCTTTTCAAAGAGACTATTTACAAAGGGTTGCAGGGGTGTAGTGGAAACCCATGGGATCATCTAGGAAGTAGGAGTTAGAAGCCGCAGAGTGGCTGACACCCTTTAGCCCTAAAGGAGTGATTTTCAGAGTTTGGAAAGGGAGAGCTATTCAGAGTAGACCACAGTAAGAGGAGCAATGACCCTGACACAGCCAGCCAGAGGCAAACCGATTGGGAAAAAGCCAACAGATGAACACTTTGACCTTCTTCTCCCTTCCTCTGGTCTTCCACCAGGGCTCCTCATTGGCCAAACCCAACTGGAGGTTAAAGGGAAAGGGGACACATTCCTACAGGGCCAGCCTCCCTGGGCAGAGAGGAAGGTCGGCCATGAAATAGTGGGTCTCAGGAGCAAGTGGAAGATACCCAGCATAATGATGCTTCTGCTCACTTGATAAGAAGTTCTGAGAAAGAGCCAGCCAACATCCCTCCCCTTTCCCACTCCAGGCTTTCAGAATGAAACTGCTGTGGGCTGTGGAGAGGAAAGAAGGTGTCCTTAAAATCAGATGCAGCGTTCTGATTAATATCTCAGAACTATACCTAGTTTCTGCATGAAGACTGTGTTTCTAAAGGAAATTGTTAGTCCATGACATCAGAATGGCTGGAAAATTTAAGGGCCTACCAGAATTTTCATCCCAGAACAGAGAAAGGGGACCTTGCTCTCCTCTTGGACTACGTGCTGACTTCATACTTCATACCTGCTGACTTCATACCACTGAAGTCACAGTGGGGACAAAAATAAGTAAGGGTGCATTTCGGTTAGGTCAGAAATTTGTACTTATTCAACATACCAATCACATCACCTTTACCAACTTTTTCACTTTATAGGTCATGAAACCACATTCCAGAGAGCTTGATTCCCATGCCCCATTTCGGCAAGCCATTTCATAGTCAAATCCCAACTAGAGGTAGGATTTAAGACATCTATAGGATATGCAGCTGCAGGCTTCCATAGGCAGTTAGCACAGGGAAAATTTCAAACAAGATCAAATACTTGTTTAGCTATGTTGGCTGTCTTTTGGGCTGCAGACATTACCCTTAGGTGGTGCAGTATATGGTGAGTAGGGAAGTCCCACTGGCTAGGCCAGGCTTCCTTGTTACAATGATTTGGGCCTCTGCTCTGAGGTTTAGACCTTAGTTTTATAATTCAGAAACTCAAATCATCTGTTCACCTGAGAATAATCAGGTCCTGATGAATTGATGCATTTGCCAACCTGGCTACAGGTTTCAGTCATATGTCCATTGAATTACCCTGAGAAATGTTATTGTCGAAAAGGCAAGAGTAGTATCAACTGGTCAACATTGTGTGGCTGAATTGTTTGGAGAAGGAAGTAGACAGATCAGACATTCACTTCCATTCTCAAGAAAGTAACTCAAAGTACCACTGGTTGTGGGTCAAAAATAAAAATTCACACGTAAATGACAACATATACTATTGATGAATTACTTTACTGATATGGTCTTCGTTTTACAAATTCCTGGGTATTTTTTTATCTGTATATATGACAAAGTAGCAAAACCCTGGCTAAAACTTTGACCAGCCAGAACTTAATTAGAACCCTAAATTTATTTATTTTTTTTTTAAAGATTTTATTTGTTTATTTGACAGAGAGAGACAGAGAGATCACAAGTAGGCAGAGAGGCAGGCAGAGAGAGAGGGAGAAGCAGGCTTCCCACTAAGGAGAGAGCCTGATGTGGGGCTCGATCCCAGGACCCTGGGATCATGACCTGGGCCGAAGGCAGAGGCTTAACCCACTGAGCCACCCAGGCACCCCTAGAACCCTAAATTTAAAATGATTTCTTTTGGGGACACTTGGCTGGCTCAGTCAGAGGAACATGCAATGCTTGATCTTGGGGTTGTGAGCTCAAGCCCCACGTTGGAGGTAGAGATTACTTAATAAATTAAAGAGTTTTTTTAAAGAAAGACTTTATTTTGGTACATATTCTAGTTAACTAATTCTTTTCAGCTCCAAATCCACTCTTCAGTGTCCCGTTCTGTGACGCTGCAGCTGAAACTAAATATTTTTCCTTTGTAGCTGGCCGTGATGGTTTGTGAATAAAGAGCACTGGAGGTCACTGCAGGGGGAGGGTTCTTTTCTTCCCTGTGTTGAGGGGATTTTCTTTCTCCTGCGGTGCGTGGCAGCCACAGGCGCCAGAATTTCAGCTGTGCTCAGTCCTGCAGCAAGTCTCAGATGCACCCGTCGATGACCTCTTGCTTCTCCCCCTGCCTTCCAGCACCTCACTACACCCTCTCCAGTGAGGTCAGCTTCTCACGCTTGGGGGAAGAAAGGCTCTGTTTCATTGTATTCCTTCCTTGGACCTGCAGCCCTAGCCCTAAAGCAGGCATCCTCCTGGGAGCAGGATGGGGGTGGGGGGTGGAAAAAGTTTCTGGGAGCAGGAGTTTGGTGTGAAATGTCAGGTTTTTCCAATGGTGTGTGCAACCCTCCAAAGGAGCACAGAACTTAAACAGATATACAGTGTATCTGCAGCACTAAAATTTAATGCAAGGGAGGCACAAAGGGGGGGAAAAAAGCCTAGGAAATCTCTTTAGGGGAGCAATAATGGAAAAAAATTAGGGAACAGTGTTCAAAAAGCAGCAGCAGCTCCCCCTACCCACCATCCCTCATTCTTTAGACTCCCCTTTACTCCATAGTAGTTAATCCCATTTTTAGTTAACCTAATTCATATTACACTTTCCCTCTTCCAATTATTATATGGTTTCTGTCATCTAACTGGACTTTGATACAGTGCACCTGACTTTTATGGTAAAAAGACAGAGGCTGAATTTTTAAAAATTTCAAGACATTTTCTAGAACCTGCAAAGATTAATCTCCAGCTACTCATATCTTGTACAGTAGGAATATATGTTCAGGATGATGATCTGGAGACCATAATGGATACTGAATGACCAAAGATAGGCTGTTAATCTGAACTTGGTGAAGCAGAAAGATTGGTTAAAAACTACAGTTGAAGCCACACAGGTTTTCTGAATAGTATTTAACTGGTCCAGCACATACTATCACAATTGAACACCTTTTTTGCTCGTAACTCTCAAATGCCAAACTCTATAATAATGACGATGACAGTGATAATAATGATAGCCAACAGTCACTGGCTACTTACTAAGCTCCGTCACTTGGACAAGAGGGCTGAGAATGAATGGGAAAAAGCCCAAAGTATGAGAAAAAAGGCCAACTAGGAAGCTGCTACAGGAGTCCCAGCATGAGGTGACGGTGGCCAGAACAAGGGAAATAGAGGGCATGCAGCTGCCTCACCAGTGCCCAGAGCAGAAAGGGCTCTCTAGCCAGTTCAGCAATTATTCGGTTTACCACCAGAGAAGCAGGACTTGAGGTAGAATCTTTAGCTCCTACCAGGTGGCCAGTACTCTGTTACCCAAAAAGGTAGGGGGACTCTATAATAACCACACGTTCCTTGGTGCCTTATGGTCCCTTAGAAAGCTATAAAATGATAATGCCAATAGAAGAACACGTAGAATATATTTCAGACTTTGGAGTGGGGAAGAACTCTGTAAGTCAGAGTTGTTTTTTTTTTTTTTTCCAAATAAATTCTTAAGATGTCTGAGATTCTTTTTTTTTTTTAAGATTTTTTATTTATTTATTTGACAGAGAGAGATCACAGGTAGGCAGAGAGGCAGGCAGAGAGAGAGGAAGCAGGCTCCCTGCTGAGCAGAGAGCCCGATGCAGGACTCGATCCCAGAACCCTGAGATCATGACCTGAGCCAAAGGCAGTGGCTTTACCCACTGAGCCACCAAAAAGCACCAAAAAGCACAGCCATAACCCAAAATTGGGACAGATTTAGCCTCACCAAAATTAAGAATTTCTGTTCAATGAGGGCTGTTGTCGACAAACTTATGCAGAGAGAGGACAGACAGAAAGAAAATATTTAGAAGATATTTCAAACCAACAGAGAATTAAAACCAAACATATATATGATTTCACTCATATGTGGAATTTAAGAAACAAAACAAGGGCACCTGAATGCCTAAGTGGGTTGGGCCTCTGCCTTTGGCTCAGGTCATGATCTCAGGGTCCTGGGATCGAGCCCTGTGTCAAGCAATCTGCTCAGCAGGGAGCCTGCTTCCTCCTCTCTCTCTCTCTGCCTGCCTCTCTGGCTACCTGTGATCTCTGTCAAATAAATAAATAAAAATCTTTTAAAATACATTAAAAAAAAAAAAAACGAACGAGCAAAGAAGAAGAAGAAGAGAGGGAGAGTCAGGCAAACCAAGAAACAGACTCTTACCTCAAGAGAGCAAACTCATGGTTACCAGAGGGGAAGTGGGCAGGAGATGGGTTAAATAGGTGATGGGGATTATGGAGGGCACTTGTGATGAGCACAGGTATTGTATGGAAGTGTGGAATCCCTATATTGTACACCAGAAACTAATATCACACTGTTAACCAACCTGGAATTTAAATAAAAACTTTAAAAAAAACTTAGCCTGTATAAGGAGCTCCAAATGAAGAACCCAAAAGAAACTGTTAGAGAAGAAAAGTACTCAATGACACTTGTTAAAAACAGTAAAGCAGATTTTATTCAGGACGATCGCTGTGGGGTTTTATGGTAGGGGGAATTGGGCTCAACTCGGAATACAGTGGCCAAGTGGGAATTTGTAGCTAAGGAGGGGGGTGGAGTCAGTTGTTGGGAAATTACTAAGAGGAAACATCGGGAGTAAGGGGGCATCTGGCTAACCCCCGGTCCCCAAATTCTTGCTGAAGGCAGGCCGGGGAGACAACCCTTGGGGGCAGTGGAGCACGAGGAACCTGATTAGGTATCAGGGGTGGGGGGTTGTTGCTAAAACTGAATTTTACAAAGATGTGTGCATAATGTTCCTAGGAGAAGGTTCAGGAGACTGAGTAGTTCTGTCGAGCACAGAATTTTGTCAGAGCATCAACAGAGCCTATGAATAGCCCGTTCTCAGAAGTGGAAAGCTGACCTGGAAGAATTGAAGAGAAGTTCGATATTACAGGTAAACAGGAAAACTGCCAATTGAGACTAATTACTCTCACACCCCAATAGATTTGTAAAAATTAGAAAGCTGGGCAATGAGCTGGCAGTCTTGCCAAAGATGTGGGGAAAAAAGAACCCTCACATGCCACTGGCATGACTGTAATTAGATATGGGCATTCTTTGTGCACCCATGCTCGCATACATGTACACTAGAATTCTATGGATGACTCGGAAATCCCTCTTCACACAGGTTCCTAAGGAGACGTGAGTGTATGAATGTATGAAAGTGTTTATCACAGGCTCCTTCATGGTACAAAGGAATTGGAGGCAGTCTGGGTATCTATCACTAGAGGAGTGGATATGTTAAATGTATTGGACACATAATATGAAACTTTATTGCAGCAGTTCAAAGAAATTAGTTACATGTGCATAAAGGAACAAGGAAAGAACTTAGAAACAGCATTGTGTAAAAAAGCAATCAACAGGGACACCTGGGGGGGCTCAGTTGGTCCAACTCTTGATTTCCGGTCAGGTCACGATCTTAGGGCGGTGAGGTTGAGCCCTGTGTTGCCCCGTGTCACACTCCCCAGTAGGTGTGGAGCCTGCTTAAGATTCTCTCTCTTCCTCTCTTTCTGCTCCCCCCGAAAAAAAAAAAGCAATAAACAGAATAAGAGCCATTGAACAATACAGATTGAAAACACATACATTCATAAAACAATAGTATAAAACCCAACTCAGGGATATGTGCATTTCCAAGCACATATTAAATTCATTAGAATGGCTGTGAATGCTGGAGATGATTGGGGAAAGGGGAAAAAAAAGAAAATAATAAAGTAAAATAAAATAAGAAAAGGCCTTGCATGGATGATTGTGTACCAAGAGCTCCAGAGGGTGATTAACTCAAGTCTTTGCAAAGTCCAAAAAAAAAAAAAAAAAAAAAGAATCTAAACCCTATATTTCTTGAACTTTTTCCATTCCGCAAATGAGATGTGCTGTTTGTCTTTTTTAGGTAATCCATGTAAACGGCTGAGTGAGTAGCCCATCCATCTACCCAGGCTTTCCAGGTCTCAGGGCACATTTGAGTGAAGCAGACATCCACAAAAAGCCAGTGGGTGAGAACAGTGTGGAGGATACACCTGTAAACTGAATTCTAGAAACCAAAGCCTAATAGCAGCCTTATTTATGAAACTAGAAATGCAGTGCAAAACCCATAATGAACTTATTGTAGTGGCAAATCCGTGACCTGACTTGGTTATTTCCAACCAGCGAAAAGAAAATTTGAGATATTATTTAACTATTAAAAACAGAAGAGACAAACAGTTCCCAGACATCTGCAAAGACATTTCAGTTGGCAAAGGGGGGTTATGTGGCATCAGCAGAACTATAAAAATGCATATACACATCGGGGTGTCTGGGTGGCTCAGTGGGTTAAGCCTCTGCCTTCAGCTCAGGTCACGATCTCAGGGTCCTGGGATCAAGCCCTGCATTGGGCTCTCTGCTTGGCGGGGATCCTGCTCCTCCTCCCGCCCCCACCTGCCTCTCTGCCTACTTGTGATCTCTGTCAAATAAATAAATAAAATCTTTTTTTAAAAAATGCATATACATATATGTCCGTGTGTCTACAAGGATTTTTTAAAGTGAATTACCTCAGGATTCTGTTTACTTCAAAATGCCTTCAATCAAACAGGAAACAGCCCTGGTTTGATTCCAGGGCTCTTTCTTTTTAAACCTGCCAGGTCTGTCCTCTTGAAGGGAACAGGGAGCCAGTGAGCCTGAGTATTGCTCTGTTTCTGAGAAGGACCAGATTACACCACCTGCAGAATGAATCGGTTTGTCCTTTTTCAGTTCATTCTTTCTCTTTTTCAACTGCCTGCCTAGACAGTGGATTTCTGGGAATTCACTTGTCTTTTGTTTGGGGTTTGCATTTTAGGGTTTTTGTTTTGTTTTTTTTGGTTTTTCGGTTACCTTTAAAACTGTAGCCACCTAACTTAAAGGACACTCTGAAGTTGGCAGCATCTGCTTTCCAGAGAAAACCTGAGAGGTGGGGAAGTGAGGGAATGAGTAGTGAATTCTTGATTCTTTAGTGCTGCACTAACACTTGCCCCTGCCTGAGTTGTCCTTTGTCCTTAAAAGCCCATTTCTTTGCCATCAGAAGGAATAATTCTATAAAATGTATTCCATCAGGATATTGAGTTATTTCAAAACATTTTCTTGCCTTACACAGGTCTCGCCTGTAGGTTTTGCTGCCAGTATATCAAGCTAGCCTTCAGCAGCAGGCCAGGTTTAATTAAAGAGAACTTTAAAATGTATGTACACGTGAATGGATACAAGTTTTCAAAACGATATATCGATATACTACTAAAGTTAAGCTATTACAAAGTCTTAGAACTTTATAGAAGAAAAGAACCTTAGCAATTACTGACCTCAGCTTCTTTATTTCTCTTCTGTCTCCCCTGCAACCCCTGCAACATACTCAGGGGCAACATTTCCACATAAGGAGTCCTACCTGAGAAGGACAAACATCTATACCATAGCTTGGAAAGATCCCCTTTCTCATTCTTACCTGACACCAGGCTTATTCATTTTTAGAGACCATTTGGTGCCAGTGGGTGATAAAAATGATAGTGTGATTTATAGACTTTTCTTGTTTTATTGACAAGACTATCGCTTCATCTTGAACTGGAAGACAAAAGGCAGCCATCTACGGGGCCCTGGTATGTGAAATGAGTCCCCAACTGCAGAGCAGCTCTGAGTACCTATGTACTGTTTACTGCCCTTTTTAACCTTACAATTAAATTCCACACTGCCTCTGCTATTAATTAATGTATTCAACGAAATGAATAATGTATTCAATGAAAAGGTTTCTATTGGCTATTAGTATTAAAGTATTTGCTATATTATCAAGAGCCTAGTGCTCGCTTCGGCAGCACATATACTAAAATCAAGAGCCTAATGGGAGCATGGGACTCTTGATCTTGGGGTTTTAAGTTCAAGACCCAGGTTGGGTGTAGAGAGTAATTAAAAATAAATAAACAGCCTAAAATATTGTTAATTAATTAATGATTTTTATGATACAGTATCTGACTAGTTTTTCAAAAGCCAGTATCGGGTTTTTGGATTTTTAAAAAATTTTATCGCACATATTCATGTAGAAAAGTTGCAAAATACGGCCGAACAAAAAAAGAGACAACTTTTCATAACTTCACCACATACAGAAAACAGCATTTTCCCATATATACTTCTACTAATTTTTGTCTTAAACAAGATTTTACTTCAAAATTTTCACTCAAATAGACCTGTTTCTACAAAGGTGAGCTTCTGAGAAACCAACTTCCTTTGTGCAGACAGCAGATTCTGCTCTGGAGGGAAGGAAGTGGCGCATATCCTGCCTAACAGGGGGTCATTGTTTCTCTATCAGAACTGGCTTAGTGCCTTCTTCAGCCAGAAGGACAATTAGGTGACAGAATCCAAGAGTTCGACCTGCCTTAGAAGAAAGTGGCTTAAAGGCGAATTTTACTCACATATGGAGTGTGTTAGGCACTTTCCACGCCTTCTCTATGATTATTACAATCCAGAAAAACTTGAGCTTGAATCCCAGCTATTCCTTACTAGCCTGGTAATGGTGGCTAAGTTAAGAAAGCCCTTTGCCACAGTCTCTTCATCTGTTAAATAGGGAAACAAGAGTACCAGCTCACCAAGTTCTCATAAAGACCAGTGAGCTTACAACCAAGTCTTGAGTGCCTGGCCTGCTGTAAGACTTTAACAAATGTCAGCAGCATTATTGTTGTGGTTGTGGATTGCCATGGGGATTATATGAAATACTGTATTTGAAACTCCTGCCACACTTTGGCATTATTATTACAATACTTAGTATTACAGGGAGGGTTTGTTATTAACCACCCACATTTTCCTTTGGCAACACTCCCCGGTTTTTGACTCCAGTCCAGGGCTGTTTGGTAGAACTTTCTGTGATCATAGAAATTGTCCATAATCTGTGCTGGCCAGTATGGTAGCCATCCACCAAATGTAGCTAGTGAGATCTTGAAATGTGGCTAGTACAACTGATGGGTTGAATTTTTAGTTTTAATTTTATTTAATTTTCATTAATTTAAATAGTCACAGCTAATCCCATGATTTCTCTGTTCCTACTCCTGTCTGATTGCTTTAATTGCCTTTAAGCATATGCAAATTCACCTGTAGGAACTCTAGGGAAGGTCTCCTCATTCACATTCAGTTTTGAATAACGTCATTTTCTACATGGTACGTTGGTACGTTCTGGATAAATGATAAATTACAGTACCACCGTTCATAAAGTAAAAACAATCTGGATGTATTTCCAGCGTTAACCTTCTCCACCAAGTCTGGTTTTCCATAAGCGTTTTGGGTTTTTTTGTTTTTATTTTTAAAATTTATTTGTTTATTTTAGAGCAAGAGCATGGGTGAGGCAGAGGCAGAGGGAGAGAAGCAGACTCCCCACCAAGTTCAGACCCCAAGGCAGGCCAATCCCACCACCTTTGAGACTGCAACCCAGACTGAAACCCAGAGTCCAACGCCAACCCACTGAGTCACCCAAGTGCATTTTGTAAACTTGCATGAGAAGAACTTAATAACCTTTAAAAAAAAAATTTAGCAGTTTAATCTGAAAGGCTGTTTTATCAAGTCCCACGTTGAGCATAAAGCTTATTTTGGAAGGAAGGAAGGAAGGAAGGAAGGAAGGAAGGAAGGAAGGAAGGAAGGAAGGAAGGAAGGAAGGAATAACTGCTTTACAGATCTGGAATGAAAAGGGAATGATAACTCTGCTGTCAGCTACTCTCCCTCACAGTCCCCAGCCCGGTAATTCTTGATTTGCTCTGATTCTGGGTCGTGGGGTCAGTTCTGTGCTTCCCTGTGGACTCTGGCTCATGGCCCCCTCCTGAGCATCAGGCTGACAGCCTTTACCCATCCCTGGTGTGGAACCAGAGCTGGGTAGGCTCCCTGAGGGCAGCCACTGAGTAACTCATTTTCTAGGTTCCAGGGTCCCTGCTTCTCTTCTCTGTTATGAAGCCAATTTCAACTTCAGGGTTTAGGTAAATCACCTGACCCTCATATCAAAGAAAAGTTTTAAAACCCAAACCAATTTTCTTTAGGGAAGCCTAGCTCTTCCCTCTCCTGGGGAAAGGCTGCCACCTGCTGTACGAGATCAGCATTGGGTTTTTCCAAGGTCACTAAACAGCCACTTCCTCTATACAAATGAGTGTATTGCACAACCCCACCTGCCTTCCCCTCAATGTGTCAGGAGTGCAAAGAGGAAAACCAGTAGACGTTCCAAAACTGGAGGGCACCAAAGCAGACTCATCCATAGGAATGGTGCCCAGAAGGAATTGGCATCTCTCTCTGATTAGAAGAGCATTTATTCTTCACCACTCAGCCGCATTATTTTTTTCAAGTTGGCTCATAGTAACCTACATAAAAATCTCTTGTTGTTGAGAGGCTTCTTATTTCTTGACTCTTCCAGTTCTATGTATCTTTATCTATTCTTCACCGTCCTGGCGAGTCTTTGGTAGGAGAAAGGATGAGAATAGAATAAAAACTGATGATTTACAGGGTAGCATCCTTGATGATTTACAGGTAGCATCTTTTTTCAGAAATCCTAAACTCAATGAAATACACTGTAGTGACGAGTGCTGATGGCTGCCATCCGAGACCTGGTTGAATCTTAGAAGCAGCACATTGAGTGAAGTAAGCCAGACACCAGGCAATATGCCATCTACTGATGTGAAGTTTGTAATGGAATTCTATGTCTATGAAGTTCAAAAACAGTCAAAACTCAATGAAGCTGGTAGCGGTTAACTATGGGGGTGGGACAGTGGTGGGGTTTAGGTCACACAATCCCCAAAGATGGCATCTTGGCATCTTGAATATTTTAAGCTGAAAGAGTTAGAAAAGAGAGAACAGGAAAGTCACTCTGACCTCTCCCCCTCATCATTTCCCCCTTCTCCTCTGAAACAGGTCATAAAACTCATGTGAGAGGTGGCCTCCCTATACCAAGAGGAAAGACTCATTCTTTTTTTTTTTTTTTTAAAGTTTTTTTTTTTTATTAATTAAATTTATTTATTTTCAGCATAACAGTATTTATAGTACCCACCACCTGGTACCCCAACCTCCCACCCCCCCACCACTTCATTCCCCTCAGATTGTTTTTCAGAGTCCATAGTCTCTCATGGTTCATCTCCCCTTCCAATTTCCCCCAAATCCCTTCTCCTCTCCAACTCCCCATGTCCTCCATGATATTTGTTATGCTCCACAAGTAAGTGAAACCATATGATAATTGATTCTCTCTGCTTGACTTATTTCACTCAGCATAATCTTTTCCAGTCCTATCCATGTTGCTACAAAAGTTGGGTATTCATCCTTTCTGATGGAGGCATAATACTTCATAGTGTATATGGACCACATTTTCCTTATCCATTCGTCTGTTGAAGGGCAGAAAGATTCCCTTCTTTTTTTTTTTTTTAATAAACATATATTTTTATCCCCAAGGGTACAGGTCTGTGAATCACCAGGTTTACACACTTCATAGCACTCACCAAAGCACATACCCTCCCCAATGGAAAGACTCATTCTTAACTTGGAAGATAAAGAGATGCCAGGAAGAATCCTAACAAACACACCTTGCTAAGTTCCCCCAGTTTACTGTAATCACCTCATACTCTTTAACCTATCACACTCCTCCAAAACTGTCCATTTGTCATCAAACTAGCATTAGAAATACACAGCTCTGTAGTTTTTTGGGGGACAGGGGGGTTTTCACTTCCTGATGAAGTTTCCTAAGTAAAACTCATATTAAATAAATGTGTATGCCTTTCACCTGTTAATCTTCTTTGTAAGTTTACTTTTCAGACCCAGCCAAGGACCCTAAGCGGGTCGAGGAAAACTTGTTCTTCGCCTACAGCAATGTATTGATTGATGTAGATGATCAAAGTATTGATATATATCAATAAGAAATCCTTGTTAGAAAAATTAAATATTCATGAGTAAAATAATATGATACCTGAGGTTTTTTTTTTTTTAAGAAAAGTTCAGAAAAATAATTAGGTATGGATAGATAAAACAAAAATATAGAATTTAATAATGTTAAGCTGTAGGATGGATACATCACGGTCCATTATTCTATTCTACTTTTATGTATTTGAGTGTTTTTATAATAGTTTTTAAAAATCATGTCTGAATTTTTTAAATTATTTATTTATTTATTTGGCAGAGAGAAATCACAAGTAGATGGAGAGGCAGGCAGAGAGAGAAAAAGGGAAGCAGGCTCCCTGCTGAGCAGAGAGCCCAATACGGGACTCGATCCCAGGACCCTGAGATCATGACCTGAGCCAAAGGCAGCGGCTTAACCCACTGAGCCACCCAGGCGCCCCTGAAATTTTAATCTTAGTGAAGACAACACAAAATCTAAAAGTCATAAATGGAAAAAAAAAAAAAAAAGAGAGAAATTCCACATCTGTTCCAGCTCTTCTCTTCCATCATAAAGTCTATAAAGTACAATGCTGGCTTTGCTAGCCCCCTGTCATTGAGGCCAAATGTGACCTAATGCTAGTAATGAAGGTGTAGGCAGAAATCATACATTATAGCCACAGACATAAATAATATAAATCAAAATAACAGTGAGGTATCATCTATTTTTTCATCTATTGGGTTGATAAAGATCAAAGAATTTGTTAATACCAAATGTTGACAGTTTGAGGACACAGTTGTTCTTTTCTACTGTTGGTAGAAACCTAAGTTTATAGAAAGTATTTTGGAAGGATAATTTGGAAATATCTATCAAAATTCTCCTGAAAGCAAAAGCAACATTTAAGTGGTAAGAGTGGGCATGGACTTGCCATGATGAGCACTGGGTGACGTATGGAAGTGTTGAATCACTATGTTGTACACCTGAAACTGACACAACACTGTACGTTAGCTAACTGGAATTAAAATAAAAACGCCAAAAAACATTTTTTTTTTTTTAAAAGAGTAGGCATGGAAAGGAGGCAACAGGGAGAAGAGTCTACGTAGAGTCAAAGGGGATTCATTATATGACTAACTAAATATGGAGAAAAGGTTCTAAAATTACTAGGGATGTTAACAGAAATAGGGAGTCAGGAGGAGGCACTTGTTTGGACAGCAGTTTGGGATATGTTATGTTTTCTGATACTTTCATAAAGTCTCTCTAGATCTAGAGTCTAGATGTTTAGATGCTCATATAGAAGATTAATAATTTCATTAAGGAATAATCCAGGAACTCACACTATAACTGTAAATAGGACCCACTTCAAGAAAATGTACTTCAAACAATGGCCAGACTTTCTTTTTCTTCTATCCAACTGACAAAGATTGTTTTTTAATAACTTAGTTTGACAAAGATGTAGGGAAATGGATACTTGTCGTATTGGTTGGTCCATATAAGTGATTACAACTTCTGGAAGACAATTTTACAGTATATAGCAAAAATCTAAAAAGTGTTAGGCCTTTTGAACCATCAATTCCAATTCTACCTGAAGAATATATGTAAATGTTTTTATTTAATTGTTTTCCATCAAACTCATATATGTACACGATACTAGAAAAATAAATTATTCTAAAAGACATAGAAGAACAAGTGCAAACTCTCCTCCCTCTCCTACCCATACTGCTCTTGAAAGGCCACCACTTCCAACATCTAGCTGTTTGATCTGTTATTTACATCTTTATGTTTAAATAATGTATTCAGCTATTTCTTTTTTTTTTTTTAAGATTTTATTTATTTATCTATTTGATAGAGAGAGAGAGAGTAAGTAGGGAGAGAACTAGGCAGAGAGAGAGATGGGAAGCAGACTCCCTGCTGAGCAGGGAGCCCCATTCGGGGCTTGATCCCAGGGCCCTGAGATCCTGACCCGAGCCGAAGGCAGAGGCTTAATCCACTGAGCCACCGAGTTGACTCACAATGTTACATTAGTTTCAGGTGTAAAACATAGTGATCCAACAAGTTTATACATTATGCTATGCTCATAACAGTGTAGCTGCCATCTGTCTCCCTACAAGCTATTACAATATCATTGACTATACTCGTTATGCTGTGCCTTTTATTCCCATGGCTTGTTCATTTCATAACTGGAAGTCTGTATCTCCCATTCCCCTAAACCCATTTTGCCCAACACCCTCCACAGCTCCCCTCAGTAACCATCTGTTGGTTCTCTCTATTTATAGGTCTGATCCTGCTTTTGCTCATTTATTTGTTTGTTTTTTAGATTCCATTTATAAGTGAAATCATATGGTATTTGTCTTTCTCAATCTGACCTATTTCACTTAGCATAAGGCCCTTTATGGCCCTTCCATGTTGTCCCAAATGGCAGAATCTCATTCTTTTTTTAAGGATATATAATGAGCCACTGTGTGTGTGTGTGTGTGTGTGTGTGTGTGTGTGTGTACCACATCTTCCTTATCTGTCTATTTGATGGACATTTAAGTTACTTCCATATCTTGGCTCCCCTAAATTCTGCTACATCTCTTCAAATTAGCATTTTTATTTCTTTTGGGTAAATACCAAAGGAATGGTATTAATGGATCATATAGCATTTCCATTTTTAATTTTTTGAGGAAACTCCATACTGTTTTCCACAATGGCTGCACCAGTTTGCATTTCCTCGGATAGCGCCGGGCAATTCCTTTTTCTCCACTTGTTCACCAACACTTGTTTCTTGTGTCTTTTATTTTAGCCACTCTACAGGTGTAAGGTGATGTCCCATTGTGGTTTTGATTTGCATTTCCCTAATGACCAGTGATGCTGAGCATTCCCTAATGACCAGTGATGCTGAGCGTCTTTTCATGTATCTGTTAGCCATCCGTATGTCTTCTTTAGAAAAATGTCTGCTCCGTTCCTCTGCCCACTTTTTTTTTTAAAGATTTTTATTTATTTATTTGACAGAGATCACAGGTAGACAGAGAGGCAGGCAGAGAGAGAGGAGGAAGCAGGCTCCCTGCCGAGCAGAGAGCCCAATGTGGGACTCAATCCCAGGACCCTGGGATCATGACCCGAGCCCAAGGCAGAGGTTTTAACCCACTGAGCCACCCAGGTGCCCCACTCTGCCCACTTTTTAATTGAATTGTTTGTTTTTTTTGGTGTTGAGATGTATGAGTTCTTTGCATATTTTGCATATTAACCCCTTATCAGTTATATCACTTGCAAATATCTTCTCCCATTCAGAAGGTGGCCTTTTTGTTTTGCTGATGTTTCCTTTGTTTTGCAGATGCATTTTATTTTGTTGTTGTCTCACTAGTTTATTTTTGCTTTTGTTTTCCTTGCCTTGGGAGACATATCTAGAAAAATGTCTCTATGGCTGGGGTCAGAGAAACTACTGCCTGTTTTTTCTCATAGGATTTTAATGGTTTCAGGTCTCTCATTTATGTCTTTTCACTCTGTCTCTTTTGGTTTGTCAACTGAAAATATACTCTATTGACATCCTGTTATGGTAGTTGAGGATTTAGCTTTTCATTCAACTGCCACCTCCACTTCCCCACCTCCTCCCACTATAGTTTATCATAATCTTTAAATGTCATGTAGCAAGACTTTTTGGCAAAAACATCACAAGGCAAAAATGTGTTGATTAATTCAGTAGTCAATATTTACATACTTATGAACATAAAGATTTTCAAATGTCGAACAGCTAGCATATATTTTTTCAAACCTGCAAACGCAAAGCCGTGAAACAATTTATCAGCTCTTTTCTTTTTCCTCAAAAAAAATCCATCCTCTTTTTTTCATATTGAAGTGTAGTTGACACACGGTGCTATGTCAGGTGTATAGCAGAGTGATTTGACAAGTCTATTCATTACCCTATGCTCACCACAAATGTAGGCACCATCTGTCCCTTGTCCACTTGATTAATCAGGACTGGCTGTGCCCTAGGCTTTGAGGCATTGCTGTCATTCTAGGACTTCCTCTCATCCTCTAGCTTAGTTCTCCCATTTCCTGGACTCTTGGTCTTCTTTCTCTGTTGACTTTCTTATCTCTGAAATAGTAATTTCCTCAGAAATTACCCTCAGAAAGGGTACATAAGATGTAAATTTTTGAGATCTTGATTCTCTAAAAATGTCTTTATTCTATGCTCACACTGTATTGATGGCTGGATATAAAATTTGTAGGGAAACACAATTTCACTTCAGAATGTTGACAGTAACATTACATTGCATTCTAGAATTGAGTGATGCTGGTTGAGAAGCCTGAAATTATTGTCCCCCCCCTTCTTTTGTTTGTTTGTTTGTTTTTTTTTATATTTTATTTATTTATTTGACAGTGAAAGATCACAAGTAGGCAGAGAGGCGGGCAGAGAGAGAGGAAGAGAAGCAGGCTACCTGCCGAGCAGAAAGCCCAATGTGGGGCTTGATCCCAGGACCCTGAGATCATGACCTGAACCGAAGGCAGCGGCTTAACCCACTGAGCCACCCAGGCGCCCCCCCCCCTTCTTTTGAATGGTTGGTTTGTTTTGCCTTCATTTTGACACAATCAGTCTTCTCCTCTTTGGAAACTTTTATAATCTTTTTTCTCAGTGCTCCGTTTCATAATCTTGTCCTTGTTATAGGCCTTTTTTCATTCATTGGGATGGATATTTCAACCTGGAGATTCGTGTTCTTCAATCAGATGATTTTTCTTGGGTTTTATCTATAATTTTTTTCTCCTTCATTTTGTTCTATAGTCTCTAGAACTCTAGCTGAAATGGAATTTCTGTTTGATGTTTGTTAAGTTTCCTAACTTACCCCGCTATTCTCTATCTCTTTGTCTTTTGTTTGATGTTCTGGGACGTACCTTCAATATTCTTTTGAACTTTTTTTCTGATTTTTTCTTTCAGGGATTATATTTTTGGTTTTTTTTTTTTCAGTAATCTCTACACCCAACGTAGAGCTGAAATTCATGGGCCGAAGATCAAGTGTCGTACACTCCACCAATTAAGCCAGCCAGGCACACTGTATTTTTAATTTTTTTTAAAGGATTTTGTTTATTTGTTTTGTTTATTTGTTTGAGAGACAGGGAGTGAGAAAGAGAGAGAAAGAGAAGAGCAGAAGCAGGGGGAGGGGCAGAGGTAGAAGCAGACTCCCCATTGAGCAAGGAGCCATCAAGGCTTAATTCCAGGACTCCGGGATTATGACCAGAGCCAAGGCAGATATTTAACTGACTAAGTCACCCAGGTCCCCCAATTTTTGATTTTCAATTTTTTTTTTAAAAAGGGTTTTTTGTTGTTGTTGTTGTTGTTGTTTTTGGTTCTTGGGTCCTCCCCCCCACCCCCGCATCCTGCATTAAGTTTGTTTCCTCTG
Organism: Mustela nivalis; assembly: GCF_964662115.1. NCBI lineage: Eukaryota > Metazoa > Chordata > Mammalia > Carnivora > Mustelidae > Mustela > Mustela nivalis. The sequence continues at coordinate 57,864,400 of NC_139027.1, forward strand.
AGTTCCTTTTGGTTTGTTTGTTTGTTACCTATGATATTGTGGGTATTTCTTCATTGTCTGCTCTCTGTTCTTTTTGGAAGTGAGAAAAATCAACTAAGAAAGCAAACTGAAAGCCCTTGCTGAGGTGGGGGAGAGGTCAAATGGTGGGATCCTTTTAGGGTGATCCTTTGATACGCTGACCTTTTTATTGGCTGATTATAAAACACCAGTCTAGGAAAATACTTTTTTCTCAGGGTATTTAGTTTGTCCTTTGAAGAATTCTCCATTACCCTGTTTGAAATGTTTTGTGATCAAGGTGTAGAAAAAGATGTGAGTAACATTTGAGTTACTACTATGTACTAACCTTGTTTGTATATTTAGGCTGTTGCAACCAAAGAAATTCAGGTTACATGTCTGTAACATGTATACTCACATGAAAAAATAGCCTGGAAATACACATACCAAAATTTGAAAATCATTATGTTATTGTGGATTCATGGGTGATTTTAATTTTCTTCTTTTTTCTCAAAATTTGTATGTATGTTTCAAGATTATGTAGTAAAAGCAAACCATAAGAAACAGACTTTTTTTTAATGGACAAAAAATTTCAACAGATATTTCACCAAAAAAGATATACAGATTGCAAATAAGTACCCGCAAAGAGGCACAACATCTTTGGTCATTAGGGAAATACAAATTAAAACCACAATGAGATACCACTACACACTCACTAGATTGGCTTTTAAAAACAAAACTTCAGAGGTGCCTAGCTGACTTGTAGAGTATGCAATTCTTGATATCAGGGTCTGGAGGTTGAGCCCCATGTTGGGTGTAGAGTTTACATTAAAAATAAATAAATAAATAAAATATTTAAAATAAATAAATGAAAATAAAAACAAAGTTACAATAATTGGTGCTGGTTAGAATGCAGAGCAGTTCTCATCCATTGTAAATGGAGATGCAAATGCCGCGACCCTGGAAAACAGTTTGGCAGTTTTTACGAAGTTTTGCACTTACCATACGACCAAATAATCCTGTGGCCAGATATTTATCCAAGAGATATGAAGGTATAAGTTCACACAAAAACCTACATGTGAGTATTTATAACGGATTTATTCATAATAGACCAAACCTGGAAACATTCCAAATATCCTTCAACTGTAATACCTCTACACCATGGAATATAACTCAGCGATTAAAATAAATGAACTATTGATACATCAACAGTATGGATGAATATGGATGCATTTGAGAGTGCATTATGCTGACTGAAAGATGCCAGACTCAAAAGACTATGTATTATCTGATTCCATTTATATGACATTCTGGAAAAGGCAACACTATAGGAACAGAGAACAGATTGGTGGTTGCCAAGGATTTGGGGGTGAGGAGGTGGGCTAACAAAGGGACAGCATGAGACAATTTTCTGAATGATGGTGCTGTTCTGCCTCTTGATCATGTGATTATGCATTTGTCAAAATTTATAAAGCTATGCACCAAAAGAGTGACTTTTATTGTATGCAAAAAATATTAAACTATCCCTTTGTTTTAAAATCATAACAAAATATTTAAATTAAGAGGAGCTAAGTATTTCAAAAGGATCCTATACATGGTTCCTCTGGGTAGCAAGACTCCTATGGCATTAAAATATAATTAAACTTAGAGAATTCATGAGAAGATTTTGGACTATATCTATTGTATGCTGTCTGAACACTGGCAATTCTTAGCCCATGGAGTCGTAAGAATTGTATTGTTAGCCTTTGAGAGACATTGGTCAAAGCCAATCTAGATAAGACAAAGTTACATCAATGCAACTTCATCCCTACTATCTCATTCATGAAACACATATCTATAATTATTTACAAATATTTGTTGGCTGCTTACTATATATAAAAAAGAAATGATAATTGGGGCACCTGGGTGGCTCAGTGAGTTAAGCCGCTGCCTTCGGCTCAGGTCATGATCCCGGGGTCCTGGGATCGAGCCCCGCATCGGGCTCTCTGCTCAGCAGGGAGCCTGCTTCCTCCCCTCTCTCTGCCTACCTCTCTGCCTGCTTGTCATCTCTCTCTGTCAAATAAATAAATAAAAAATCTTTAAAAAAAAAAAGAAATGATAATGTAGAAAATACAGAAATAAATCATGAATCTTATGCTTCAGTTCAGTAGGAGAGACAAACCACGTACTATATACCATTTACAAAGCAAAAAATGACAGTGTGGCCTGAGGTGTGGAAGAGGGATAAAGGGTAAAGACTTGCTTTTACATAATAGAGAGGTCCGAGATCACTTCTGAAATTTGGATATGTAGGGTTGGGAGTAGAGAGGGTTGGAAAGGGCCCAAGGAAGGTAGACCAAGGAACAGAGAAAAACAAAACAAAAAGAAACTCAGAGCTTTTTTTTTTCTCCCCACAAATATGGGAAGTAGCTGTGAACACAGCAGCTGTCATCTTCATCATCATCATGTGAACAGATTTGTCGTATTGACTGTTTTGCTCACCACGCTAATTTGCTGCCAATCTTGTTATAATAGCTATTATTCTGTCCTTCCAGTGTTTGCCTGCAAGTTCTGGTGTTCTAATCACTGGAAACTTGATTTTGTTGAGTTTGTCATTCAGTGTTAATATGTGTGATTACTCAGTTAAAAAAACAAAATACATCTTATTCCAGTGTTTTTCTCCACACGGCCCTTTGCAATTGTGAACAGTGCCTCTTTAAAAATGCCACATGATGGAGCGCCTGGGTGGCTCAAAGGGTTAAAACCTCTGCCTTCGGCTCAGATCATGATTCCAGGGTTCTGGGATCGAGCCCCACATCAGCATCTCTGTTCAGCAGGGAGCCTGCTTCCTCCTCTCTCTCTCTCTGCCTGCCTCTCTGTCTACTTGTGATCTCAATCTGTCAAAAAAATAAATAAAATCTTTAAAAAGAAAATGCCACATGAGGGACACTTGGTGGCTCAGTGGGTTAAGCCTCTGCCTTCGGCTCAGGTCATGATCACAGGGTCCTCGAATGGAATCCCGCAGCAGGGAGCCTGCTTCCTCCTCTCTCTCTGCCTGCCTCTCTGCCTACTTGTGATCTCTGTCTGTCAAATAAATAAATAAAATCTTTAAAAAAAAAAAAAGAAAAGGAAAAATGCTGCATGAAATCATTTATTTCTCTGGTATTTCCATTAGTATTGAACTTCATTTTAAATTCTCTCATTCCTGTATCATTCAACTAGATAAAAAGGGTGAACTGATCAATTTTCAGGTGCCCTCTGTAATTACAATTTTCAGTACTTCAATCATGTCCCTTTATAGTCTTCATTTTTGCAGGTTAAATAATTATCCTAAGTCAGTTGCTACAGTGAAACTTGAAACCTGATCATTGAAGAAGATTGCAATTTAGCAGAAAACAAGACACACCAGGATCTTTCACTTTAGCTACACCTTGACGATTCTGGTCTCTTTTGGAAAATGGGCTGACATGTCTGGTTAGTTTAGTTGTTATAATTCTTTCCTTAAACAAGTTTGTAAAGTGGTTATATTTTAAAGACTATTATAATTACAACTCCTAGGTAGCTCGCTATACATTATGATATAACATTGCTTAACCATACATAATTTGTGGGAAAGAACATATGCTGGGTAAATGAATTTTCTGGTGAAACCCTTATATCTTTCTCATGGCACAATTCAGAATTTTGAGTTGCTTCATTTCTGGAAATGATGCCTTATTGAGATGAGACACATGCTGCTAGTTGCTGTTTTGAATGCTCCTTTGACAACATTTTGTTACTGTTGTCATCATTTGTTTCTTTCTACTAAGGACAAATCCTCCCCTATCCGGGGCTGTGTGTGTGTGTGTGTGTGTGTTTGACTGGAAATGGCAGTTAATGTCAGTTAATTGGGTCTGCTTAATTTGAGGTTTTACTGTTAGCAGACCCAATTACCTCAGCTCTAGAAACATCGAAATAAATTCCCTTATTTTTCTTTCTCTTAGTCACTAGTCCTTCTAAACTGAATATTGTTCACAAGCCATATCTTCAATCTATTTGTGAAACCATGTTCTTAACAGCTATCAAAAGCCCTTCAATTTGCCAGCTTAATAGCTAGTGGTTCTGAATGCATAAGACCCCTTTGAGTATCAAGAGAGAACACAGGCTATGGGCAATGAGGAATATATGGGATATGAGGACAGATTTAACGATGATTTACACAATCATAAGCCCTAGACAGCATGGAAAATGGGTACCATACCAAAAAGTCACCACTACCTGCATTAAGTCAACAAGGAATTTTTTTAAGTTTACCATGTGCAAGTCACTGTACGAGAGCCAAGGAAAAAACAAGCCATGGTGTAGTAGTCTAATGTGGAAACTAAGAGGTCCACTAATGGTTTGAACACAAGCTAGTATGTCATAAATGTTATGTCCATGGTTCAAGAAATAAATGACAGTTGAGAGGAGGAAGATGTCACTTCTGATTAAATGATAATGGAACATTTAGTAAAAGAGATGGTGGTATCTGGGAGGTTCTTGAAGAACGGATAATTTTTGAATAGGCAGAGGAAAACCCAAGTCTGTTTCGGGGTAGTGAAGAAAAATGTATGGAGGTCAATAATGACAGAAAGGCTTAGGAAGGCAGATAGGATCCAATTAGGAGAAACTTTTCATTTGCCCATTTTTTTGTTTGTTTCATATGTACCACATATGAGTGAAAAAATATATTTATTTTTCTCTGCCTTATTTCCCTTAACATTATACTCTAACTCCATTCATATTGTTGCAAATTACATGAAAATGAAGATTCATTCATTTTCGTGGCTGGATAATATTCCATTATGTGTGTGTGTGTGTGTGTATACGTTTATATACATATACACAATGATATATATATATATATATCACATATATAATACATATATAATACAATTATATATCTCTCACATCTTTTTGTATGTTGTTTGTTTATTGTTGTTTTTAAAGTAGGCTTCATGCCCAGTGTGGAGCCCAATGTGCGGTTTAAACTCATCACTCTGAGATCAAGACCTGAGCTGAGATCAAGGGTAGGAGGCTCAACTGACTATACCACCCAGGCATCCCAACCCCCATCTTTATCCATTCATCTATCAATGGACACTTGGGCTGCTTCCATAACTTGGCTATTATAAATTATGTTGCTGTAAACATAAGGCATTTACCCCAGAAATACAAAAACAGTGATTCATTGTGATACATCTTTCGGGCTTATTTCAAAGTCAGAGAAACAGAGATGTGGTGAGAGTAAGTACCCTATTTCTCAGCTGACAAAAGAGAAAAACAGAGTCCATTTGCTATTACATTAGCAGTGCAAGAAACAAGTCAAATCCCTGAAGCATATGTGGTAAATGAAAGAGAATAAAAGGAAGTTGACCTCACACAAAGTAACAACTCTGGGTTTTCACATGTAGGAGATGGGTGGTGGACATATGCTAGGTTTTCAGCCCACGTTTATTTCCTTTTCTGAAATGGGGCCCAGTTTTGTTTTGTTTCTCTTTCAGGAGAATCACATCTTTCCTCATCCTTATTTTATATATTTCGGTTAAATGGACTCCATTTCCTTCTGGTTTCAGTGTTGGCTATGATTCCGGTCCAGGCAATTAGAGCCTCACACTGGTCACAGTGATCGAATGGATGCATCGTCACTCAGAGCCAGAAAGAGGTAATCTGGGATTTTTGCTGAGCCCAGAAATGTGCCTTGGCTTCTGCTGGTTTGAACATGGGAATTTACAGAGTAGGAGCTGCTGGCAGCCATCTTCCTATTACCTCTCACCACTTGAAGCCCAAGATTGAAGCCAGATGACATGGAGGAGAACAGGGATCTTCACAGTAGGATATAAAGCCCATGAGGACAGGAAGCTTGGCTTTTTTAAAGTCTTTTTCACCGATGCATCACTCATATACAGGTAGAGGTGGGGAGTGGGAAGGCACAAAACAAATGTTTGAGTAAAAAATTACTACATGGTGACTACGCATACTTACTCCTCCCAATCACTACCTGCTCTCTCCTCGTGACTATTAATTAACACCATAGTTTCAAGTTTTTAAATTTTACATAAATGGAATTATATAATAACATTATTGTGTGTCTGCCTTCTGTTTCTCAACATTCTTGTAAATGTCTTTGATGAACATAAACATGCATTTCTATTGGATATATATATATATATATATATATATATATATATACAAAATATTTATTTAGTTAGTTGAGAGATAGAGAGAGTACAGGGTGGAGGAGCAGAGGGAGAGTGCTAAGGAGACTCCGTGCTGAGCGTGGAGGGCGATGCAGGGCTCAATCTCATGACCCTGAGATCATGACCTGAGCTGAAACCAAGAATTGGACGTATAACCAACTGTGCCACCCAGGTGCCCCTCTACTGGATATATTTTTAGGAGTAGAATTGCTAGGTTACAGAGTGCACATATGTTTCACATATCTTCTAAAGAAGATACTGCCAAATTATGTTCTAAGGGAATTACTCCCAATTTTCTCTTCTCCCCTAGGATGTACCTGTTGCTCCATATCCTAGGCATTGGTATTTTCAGTCTTTTAAATGTGAATGTGCAGTCTATGCATTTTTTTTCCTTAAAGATTTTATTTATTTGTTTGACAGACAGAGATCACAAGTAGGCAGAGAGGCAGGCAGAGAGAGAGAGGGAGGGAGGAGGAAGCAGGCTCCCCACTGAGCAGAGAGCCCGATGCTGGGCTCAATCCCAGGACCCTGAGATCATGACCTGAGCCGAAAGGCAGAGGCTTTAACCCACTGAGCCACTCAGGTGCCCCAAGTCTATGCATTTTTCTAACTAATGAGGCTGAATACCTTTTCTTATGGTTATTTGTATATCCTTTTCTGTAAAGTGTCTGTCCATCTTTCTATTTAGTTAACAGTCTTTTCTTTCTTAATTTGTAGGAAGTTTAAATTTTTTTAATTTAGTTACTACACCAGTGCCATATAATATTATACTGTAGTCTTATAACAAAACTTAGTAACTGATAGAATATGTCCTCCTACCATGTACTTTTCAAGTGTTGGGCTATTTTTGGCCCTTTGCATTTCTGTATACATTTTAGAATCAGGTTACTACTTTTGTTCCTTGAACACTTTCCATACAGAAAAAAAACAAAACAAAACAAAAAAAAAAAAAAACAAAGAAAGAATCAGGTTACTACTTTCTGCAAGTACACCTATTGGGATTTTCATTGGGATTGTATTGAATCTATAAATTGATTTGGTGGGATTGACATATTTACAACATTGAAACATCTAATCCACAAGCAATGTACATACTTCCATTTATTTAGGTTATCTTCAATTTTTCTCAATAAAGTTCTCTAGCTTTCTATGCAGGGGTGGGTCTTGCAGTCTTTCATTAAATTTATTCCTATGTATTTTTGGTATTTTGTGTAATTTTAAGTAGTAATATTTCTTTTAAAATTTTGTTATCTAGAAAAACTATCGAATTTTTATATAATGGCTTAACATATTGGTTTTCTATTGCTGCATAAGAAAGTATCATAAACTTTAAAACACCTTAGAACACAAGTTCATTATCTTACAGTTTCTATGAGGCAGTAGTCTAGATAAGAGTTAGCTAGATCTTTCCTTAGGCTAAAATCAAGGTGCCTTCAGGGTCTCTGATCTCACTTCAGGACGAGGGTCCTCTTGCAAGCTCACTGATTATTGTTGCAGTTCAGTTCCTTGTAGTTGTAGGACTGAGGTTCCTCTTTCATACTGGCTGGCTGTCATCTACCCACCACTTTTAGCTCCAAGAGGCCACTGCAATTTCCTGTCATGTAGCACTCTCTGAAATATGGCATTTTGTTTCTTTAAAGCAGGAGGCCATTTCTTTTGCTTCAAATATCTCTGACTTATGATATCTTTGACCTCTAAGCCCTCTTTTAAAAGAACTTACCTGATTATGTAAGGCCATCAGAATGATCTCCCTTTTGATTAACTCAGGTTCAACTGATCTTAACTATATCTGCAAAATTCCTTCACCTTTGCTATATACCATAACCTAATCATGCAAGTGAAATCTCATCATATTCACAAGTCAACCCACACTTAAAGGAGGGGATTATTTAGGGCATGTACAGCAAGGGGCTGAAATCTTGGGGGACAACTTAAAATTCTGCCTACCACATTTTGTATTCAGCAGCCTTAATGGTTAATTAATCGTTCTAATATATCTGTACATTCATTGAGATTATCTTGATACACAGTTGTGTTATTTAAATATAATAAGTTATTTTCTTCCCAACTTTTATATTGTTAAAATTTACTTTTCTTAGCTTATTGCATGGACTAGAATGTCCAGTACAGTGCTAAAAAGAAGTAGTGAAGGTGGGCTTACTCTTTTGTATCATTGTCATTCCAGTGTTTAAAATAGATTATGAGACAAAGTGGCTTTTCAATAAATATTTTTAAATGAATAAATGGGTGACAATAAAGCTGGTGGCTGGGGTGGGGGTGCTGGGGATTGGTTCATGCTTGATCATTTGAGCCTCTAAATCTTACCTTGTCTGAAGTCATCCTTAACCATGGACTTTTTTAATGATATGATGGCAATAAATAGCAACAAATTATTCCCTCCTTTTTCCCCCCCAAGCTAGATTCTTTTTGTTATATTCAACCTAAATTTTGAATATTAGATTTCCTGAGCCACAGAATAACATGAGCAAATAAATATTTGAGAGAAAAACAGTTACCATGCTCAGAGGAATTAATTTTTTTTTTGGAAGAACATTTACAGAATTCAAATATGTTCATGTATCTACCATATTTTTTAAAAAAGATTTTATTTATTTATTTGACAGACAAAGATCACAAGTAGGCAGAGAGGCGGGGGGGAAGCAGGCTCTCCACTGAGCAGAGAGCCTGATGCAGGGCTCCATCCAGGACCCTGAGATCATGACCCCAGCTGAAGGCAGAGGCTTTAACCACTGAGCCACCCAGGCACCCCATGTAGCTGCCATATTAAGATAGTCCTCTCTCCACATCCACTTCTACCTACCACTTCATCTACCCACCTTTTTTTTTCTTTTTCCTTTTTTTTTCTTTCTTTCTTTCTTTTTTTTTTTTTTTTTTTTTTTAAGATTTTATTATTTATTTATTTGGCAGAGATCACAAGTAGGCAGAGAGAGGCAGGGGTGGGGTGGGGGGCCAAGCAGAGAGCCCGATGCGGGGCTCGATCCCAGGACCCTGAGATCATGACCTGAGCCGAAGGCAGAGGCTTTAACCCACTGAGCCATACAGGCGCCCCTGGACAACACACATCTTATTTGCTATAATAAGCAAGGTCACTCCTAGCTTTAAAAAAAAAGAAAAAATTACTTCCTTTGTTTCTGTGACCCTATCGTCTCCTGACTTCTTGTTATTTCTCTGGCTCCTTTTTCTAGTCTCCCTTGTTTGTTTTTCCTCCTCTCAGAGCCTAGTCGAGTTGACCAGAGAATTATCATGACTACCTGAAATCAAAGTAACACTAACTGATCAGTGAATCAGTGAGCTAGTTTAATCATAAAGACAAAGCTATTTATGCAAATGTTTTGTTTGCTCATTGATTTGATATATGGTGATATATGCTTGTTGTATGGGTCTATGGCCAGTTACATGCCCTTTTTCCTTTCCTTCCCTTTCCTTTCTCTTTTCTTTTCCTCTCTATACTCTCAGAGATCTCATATACATCCAAACTTTCAATTATTAACTACATGTTGACAGTCTTGGAATTTATATTTTCAGACCTCTTTTCTGAGTTCCTGACCCATCTATGTGTCTCCTTGATATTTCCAGGTAGCTCCTACATAGATACCCCTAGTGGGACACAGCAATTATTGAACTTATGATGCCAAATCTTTTTATTCTCCAATGTTTCCTACCTCAATTAATGTTTTCACCATCCCCCCAGTTGCTCATGTCAGGAGCCTAAGAATCATCTCTGACATCTACCCATTTCTTAGACCCTATGTCCAACCAATCATTGAGAACTTTCAATTATGTCTCCTAGGATACCTCTCAAACTGTCTACTGTTGTTTATCTTTAGCACTACAATCTTAGCCTAACACCTGGACCACCTGGACACTATCTTAGTCAGCTCGGGCTGCTATAACACAGTCAATAGACTGAGTAGCTCAAAAAACAGACTTTTATTTCTTGCAGTTATGGAATTTGGGAAGTCCAAGATCAAGTAGCCAGCAGACTCAGCTCCTAGTGAGAGATTTCTGGCCTCCAGACTGCTGCCTTCTTACTGTGTCCACACATGATAGAGAGCGAGTGACCTCTCTCTTCTTATAAGAACACTAATCCCATCACGGGGGCTACACCTCATGATCTCATCTAAACCTAATTGCTGCCTAAATGTCCTACCTCCAAATACTATCGCATGGGGGGTTAAGTCTTCAACATATGAGTTGGGGGCAGAGACTTAAACATTCAGTCTGTTAGAGATACCTCCCGGCTGCTCTTGGTACCTTCTCTTGCTTAGCTCCAGGAACTCATTCTCCACAGAGTGGTTAAACTGACGTTTTTGAAACCATGCTTATGTCATCTTACTCAAATCCCCATCATAGCTTGCAATAAAACTTAAACTCCAACATGACCTATGACTCCCTCTATGATCTGGCTTTGTTCTACTTTTATCTCATTGCCAGTCATAATGGCCTTTTCTCTGTTAACCTACTTCCTTTGTGCCTTCTTTCTGCTGGCTGTTTCTACCACCTGGAACTCTACATGACCACTATTCCCTTCTCTGGCCAATTCCTATTCATTTTTCACTTTAAATCCTGCTTCCTGGGGGCAAGAACTCTCTGTTCACCTAATATTAAATTACACTCACCTTTACAGGCTCTCAGCTTCTTTTACCTTTCCTTAACACATATTTCAACTCTTGTTGAACAATTCCTATAATTATTTGCTTTATGTCTCTCTTGTGTACTCCCTCTCCACCCCAACCCAGGAAGTCAGTGGTATGAAAGCATCTGGACCCAGAAGCATCCATGATAAATATTCATTGAATGTGAATGGATGTCTGGATGTCTACTTGAGAATGAGGATGAGTGCAAGGGGTTAGGGAATATTGGTATAGAAATATTTTTCCTATATCTCCATTATACCACTGTTTAATTTTTTAATTTAAATTTTTAAAAAAGATTTTATTTATTTGAGAGAGAGAGAGAGAGAGAATGAGAATGAGCAGGGGAAAATGGCAGAGGGAGAGGGAGAGTCAGACTCCCCACTGAGTAGGGATCCTAGGACCCAGAAATCATGACCTGAGCTGAAAGCAGACACTTAACCAACTGAGCCACTCCGGCACCCACCTCTTCATTATGGGAAGAGATTCAGAATGAGAATATTGGGCCCACCATTAAAAGAAATTATGATTTTGACCAAAATTAACCTCATTCTAGGGGCAAGTAATAAGTAACCAAGGTAGACTCTACCATACTGAGGCAAAATGCAGGCAGCCCAGGCAGGCAGCAAAGAATCAACCGAAGAGGAGAGCAATTTCCCTCTGGATCCCATTTACCAGAGAGATATGCTGACCACCTGGAATCCAAACACCACTCACTGGCATGCCTCAGTAAGCCAGTGTAATCATGACGACAAAGACATTTATACAAGCTTTTTCTTTGCTTGCTGATTTGATATATGTTTGTTGTAGGGATCTATGGGGGAAAAATTGTCAGTAGTCTTTCAATTTGTAATAGACGCAAGAATCCTTAGGTTTTGTGAATGTGTCCTTTATGCTCATTTTACCATTTCTTTTGCTGTGTATACTGAACTGCAAAGTAAAGTTAGGATAAACTTAGAAGAATGGAAATAGGCTTTTGCATATTTAAAAAGGAGGAGTACACAAAAATAAACTATACATTGTTTAAAATACTGAATTCTTTCAACCAAATATGGAAACTGTCTCTTGGATTTGTGAACTAGTAATGAGTACTTAAAATAATAAATTAATCTATAGTATTATCAAGATTTTTTTTTACAAGTGATGAGAACCTCCATATTTCATACTTTAGAGAAAGCCTTCACTTTTCTTTGGAAGAGAGAGGGAATATGATATGTTTTGGATTCAAATAATAAGCAATTCCAGTTAACATGATTTTTCACTTTTATGGTAATTTCTTGCTGTAGTGTTCCCACAGAATAGTGAGGGACAAAGAACATGGGATTAGAAATCTTTAAAAACTGGCTTCTGATTTGAAATCAATTGCCACCACTAAGCCATTACCTGTTTCAGCCCTTTGGACCTCTATTTCCTTGTCTGTCAAGTTAGAGCCTCTTCTGTTCCAAAAATCTTTCATTTCCACTCTCTTTTCCTTCTTTGAGTTTATTATTTTTGTTTTATATAGAACCTTAAAAACATAGAAGGGAAAAATACTGTTCTGAATTAAAGTTAAATTTTTGGAAATAAGACTTCTAGATTAAAATCAGATTTTGATTGTGAACTTTTTATAACAATTCATAGATGAGAATAAGGTGAGAAAACGCATATGTTTTACTTTCTGGTAGAATGGGAACCAAAAATACCAGAGAGTGGCATGAGAATTAAATGGCCATGCTAATATATTTTGGTATTCAAGGAAAGTCCATTATATAATTGCAACCCACATTATGTTGATTTTTTAAAAAGACTTATTTATTTGAGAGAGAGCATGAGCCAGGAAGAGGGAGAGAGAAAGAGAGAATCTCAAGGAGACTCCCTGCTGAGTGAGGAGCCTGACACGGGGCACAATCTCACCGCCCATGAGATCATGGCCTAAGTGGAAACCAACCAAGAGTCTGACATTTAACTGAGCCACCCAGGCACCCCTTATGTTGCTCTTTCACTTTGGGTTATATTGTGAAATTGTCCTAGTTTCAGGATATCCAGTTTTCCCCCCCTCTGTTTATTTTACTTGTAAAATATTTGGTTTGTCCCCCACTATTTAAAAATATTGCATAGTAGGGGTGCCTAGGTGACTTAGTCAGTTAAGTGTCCAGTTCTTGGTTTCAGCTCAGGTTGTGATCTCAGGGTCATGGAATTGAGCCCCACATCTGGCTCTGTGCTGAGCTTGGAGCCTGCTTGTGATTCTCTCTCTCTCTTTCTCCCTGCCCTCCCCTGCTCATGGTATATGGGCATGTTCACAGGCTCTCTCAAATCAAATAAATATATAAATAAATAAATATTACATAGTGGTGTAAGAACTTGTATTCCTGCTGTTTAAGAGTTTCTTTCTTTGATGGCTGGTGTTGAGACACAAACTACTCCATGTAGAAGGTGGTTCTTGAGAGGCCAACTGTGGTTTCTGTTTCTCTGGAAATATACTTGGCTTTTAAATTGCCCATAATTTTTCCAGAAAATTTTTAAATTAAATTTCTCCTTTTCCTAGAGAGGTTTTAAATGAATGGTTTTTCCCTAATAAATCTTTAACCATCTGTCCTTGTAGTTCTACTTCATTACAGAATTACATATTCTAAAAATAACTTCATATAGCTATTACTTAAAATACTCCAATTATAAAATAAACTAAGACTATCATCTTTATCATAAATCTAAAAAATTAATGTAGCTTACAAAAATCTTGAGCCCTATAACATATCATGGAAAGTTGTTTTAAGACATTACGTTATTTGGTTATTAATTCTGCTTAGTATATAAATAAGTATAAGTATATATATTATATATATATTATTATTCTTATACTTAGTATATAAAGTGGTTTATGTTTATAAGCACTAGTCTATATCTTTCATTCATTATGTCAACAAGTATTTATTGAGCTCTCAACTTGCCCCAGGCACCGTTCTGGACATTGTGGGGTAGGGTGGTCAACAAAAGAGACAAAACTCTCTGCCCTCATGAAGTTTACATTCCTGTGGGAGAAAGACAGACAACAAATAGATAAAATGTGAGGAAGGGGTTAGATGATAATAAAGACTAAGTAGAAAATTAAGGTAGAAAAGCATTTTAGGCATGGTGTTGCAGTGAGAAATATGGGTGTCATGGACTGTCTCCTTGCAAAGGTAAAATTTGAATAAAGACCTGAGGAGGTGAGAGGGTTAGCCATTTGGACATCTGGGAGAAAAGCATTCCAGGCAGAGGGAAGAGCAAATGTCAATGCTCAAAGGCAGGAGCATGCCTGGCATGTCTCAGGAGGAACCCAATATGACTAGAGGAGAGTAAGAAATGGGGAGAGCAGGAGGAGATAAAGCCAGAGAGGGAAGATTGGGATGACATCATCTAGGACCTTGTAAGGACTTTGTCTTTTACTATGAATGAGCTAGAACCACTTGAGAGTTTCAAGCAGAAGAATGACATGATCTGTGTTTTAAAGGATCAAGCTGACTGTAATGTCGAGAAGAGGCTGGTGGGGGACAAAGGCTAGGAGACTTTTGCAATAATCCAGGTAGGTAGGATCATTGTACTAAACACTATAGAACTCCAAGAAATATCATTCACCCCCTCGTTTCTGAATGGTGCTTCTTGTAATGAGCAGTACAGAGTGTAGCGAGGGGCCCTGTGGACAAGATCGCTTGTAGCAGGGTAGATGCGATGTGAGTGGGAAGAAATGTTTAGTCAAGGCATATTTTGGAAGTAGAATAGGATTTGATGACATAGTAGATATGGGATATGAGTCAAGTATGATTTTAAGGTCATCCATTAATTTCATGAATTCAGGTTAATTACACCAACTACCATTTGCTAAGGGGAAGTAACTCAAATTCATTTTTCAATTCAACAAACATTTGCTTAAAGTTTATTAGATAGTATATTGTCCCAGATTCTGCAGGGAAATGTTTTCATTTTTGTTTTTGCTTTTTTGAGGGGGGAGGGTCATATGGAGAGAGAGAGAGAGAGAGAGAGAGAGAGAATCTTAAGCAGGCTCTATGCCCAGTGCTGAGTCCCAGGTGGGGTTTGATCTCAGAACCCTGAGGTTGTGACCTGAAATGAAATCAAGAGTCAGACACTTTATGAACTAAGCCACCCAGGAGCCCCTTGAAGGAATAGTTTCTATTTTATTTATTTATTTATTTTTAAAAAAGAGCTAATAAAATTTATTTGCCAGAGAGAGAGAGAGAGAGAGCACAAGCAGGGGGAGCAGACAGAGGGAGAAGCAGACTCCCACTGAGCAAGGAGCCTGATGTGGGACTTGATCGTAAGACCCCAGGATCATGACCTGAGCCAAAAGCAGGCACTTAACTGACTGAGCCACCCAGGCATCCCATTGCAGGAATAGTTTTTAAAGTACAAAAGCAGCAACAACAAAAAATCCTGTTCTGGAAATACTTATAACTTAGTTTGTTAGACAAGGCCTCTATAGATAAAAGAACCAAAGGAAACAAGAGAAGAACCAAATACTGTATAAAGCCACATAAGAAAAAATATGACAATGGGGCTAATAAAATGGGATATATATAAAATTCTCCTCTAGGGAAATGTTCCAATTTGAAAATATTTTATATTTGTCAGGATATGCCCATATTTCTGATTGCTATCCTCCTCTAATCTTTTCAACAACTTTTCCACTAGTTTCTAATAGCAACATGACTCATGTGTTTCCTATTCAAAGTGCTGGACTAGATAGGCTGTGTGGTTAACTCCTGTTGAGGGTGGAAGTATAAAAAAGTCTTCATGTGTGAGCTAAGAATTACCTTTTTCATGTTCTCTTCTCTTGCTTATGTGTTAGATTGTATTGCTCACAGCTTGATTGAGAATTCAGTCTTACTTTGGTCCCTAGTTCCTATTTGCCCAATTTCTGACTTGCAAATTTTCATACCTTGTCACCACTTATCTTATTTGTATATGTATTTGTGCATACACACACACACACACACACACACACATATATATATATATATATAGTTATGAGGATTTTTGAGGTCTTGTAGTTTTTCATGGCTCACCTCCCTGCCTCATTCAAAGCCATGTCTTGCTGCTTCCTGCTCTGTGATTTTCATTCACACAGCTTTCCTAAAAATAATGAGACAATGGAGAGTATAATAATGAGTATGATAGTTAATATTTTAAAGTATTGACTATGAGCTAGGTACTAAGTTATACCATTTAAGTATATTTTATTTTTTATTTTTTTAAAGATTTTATTTATTTATTTGACAGACAGAGATCACAAGTAGGAAGAGAAGCAGGCAGAGAGAGCAGGCTCCCCGCTGAGCAGAGAGCCCGATGCAGGGCTTGATCCGAGGATCCTGGGATCATGACCTGAGCCGAAGGCAGAGGCTTTAACCCACTGAGCCACCCAGGCACCCTTAAGTACATTTTGAATGTAATCCTTACAACACACCTGTAAAATGGGTACTATCCATATCCCCATAAGGAACTGAGCTTCAGAGGGCTTAACATGCCTGAGGTTACTCAGACACAAAGTGACAGAGCTAGGATGCCAACTCAGGGCTCATGAATACTACTATGCCACAACATGTCCTTTTGTACCATATGCATATTGGACATTCAGAGGGAGAAAAAAGCCAATCCCAACAAAGTTTTCTAAACTCTTAAAGACTCTATGTCTAGGGCGCCTGGGTGGCTCAGTGGGTTAAGCCGTTGCCTTTGGCTCAGGTCATGATCTCAGGGTCCTGGGATCGAGTCCCGCATCGGGCTCTCTGCTCAGCGGGGAGCCTGCTTCCTCCTCTCTCTCTGTCAAATAAATAAATAAAATCTTAAAAAAAAAAAAGACTATATGTCTAATAACTATCTTTGTAATGTCATGGATTTATCCTTAAAAATTTTGCCAAGTTCAAGTTGGCAATAACACTTGCAATTCAGTCCTATTGATACTAAAGTTGGTTTTGCATGGCCCTAGATACACACACACACACACACACACACACACACACACGACACAAACTATAGAAGTAGCAGTTGAAAGTAGAAATGCCAATGGGACCTCTATTAGACCAAGATCAAACTAAAAAAGAGAGGAAAGAAAAGGAAGAAGAGTAACAGTGCTTACTGAGCTTTTCATGTTATTGGTTAATGTATTAAAATGCTTATTTAATCCTTACGACAACTCTATTATTATCCTCACTTTACATGGGAGAAAAATAAAATGTGAAGAGGTTATCACTCTTCCTTGGGAGATGAAGAAATAAAGGACTAGAAACTGAGATCAAAATTACATAGCTAAAGTGTCAAAGCTGAGCTGAAAACCCAGGGTCAGTTAAATTCCAAAGCCTGTGGAATTAATCACTGCAGGTGGTAGACAGATTCTAGGGTAGCCTCCTGGTACTTACATCTTTGTGTAATCCCCTCTCCTTTAGTGTGGGCAAACCTTGTGACTTGCTTCTAAACAATGGAACGTGGCAAAGATGATAGAGTATCACTCTTTCTTGCTAGCCAACTCACTTTAGAAAGTTTAGAGACACTCTTCTCTGGTTTGATAAAAATATTGAGAAAATTGACAAGACAATGAACTGCAGGTGGCCTCTAGGAGCTGAAGGCAGCTTCCAGATAGCAAGAAGTCAGGGCTCTCAGTCCTACAACTGCAAAGAAAGGAATTTTGCTAACAACCCGAATGACCTTGGAAGCAGATTGTCCATAGTCAAGCTTCCATATGAAAACACAACCTGACTCATGCATTAATTGGAGACTTAACGAGACCCTGAGTAGAAGACCAAGCTAAGCTGTGGGTAGACTCCTGACTCACAGAAAATGTAACACATTAAATATGTGTTATTTTAAACTGCTAAGTTTTACTAATTTTTACACAGCAATAGAAAACTAATACACCATGCTACCTTGGTTTTCTCTATGCTTGGAGCACAGTAAATTCTTAGTAAATGGTAGTTGCTATTATTATGATAATCAAAATGGAATTTGGATGATCTGAGTCAAAGAAAAATGTAACAGAGAAATTAAACAAAGTTAAAGAATTGTTTCCAGTGTAATCAAGGCGACTGATTTAGGAGATATAGTTGATGGTATGTCAAAAACTTTTATATTACTCCCAACAATTATTGAGTGTATTATTATCACATGAAATATAAAATTTCTAGTGATGCGCTTATATCCACATATAGCTTTAACATCTTACACCATATTCAAAGTAAATTAGAAAGTTTCTTACATTAAGATAGTCCTACATAGATATGAAGATTTAGCAAAACATAGTTTCGGGTTCTAATTATATTAGAACACTAATAATATTATATTAGAACACTAATAACACACTAATAATATAAAGTGTGATTTTTAAACATTGTAACATTTTTAAATAGCTTAAATATAGTAGAAAAAATAATTCATGGCATTGGATCAAAAAATAAAATTGTGATGAAACTACTATCAGGGTAATACTTTTGGTTCCTGAATGCAGGTATATTCTGCTTATCAAGGATAATTTGTACTAAACACATGATATAATTATATGTATTTATAGAGTAGGTTAGAGAACTCAAGTGGGTTTCTATTTGATAGATTTAAAGTTTACTATAGTGGGGGGGAAAAAAAAGTTAGTTTTTATGTCTGACTACATTGCAAAATTTTTCTGATTGTTTCTTCTACCAGTGCTCCCTTTCCCTTCTGTATTTATATTGGCATGTGAATGTACAGTTTCTGTCAAACAAGTCATTAAAGATGGTGTTCATTGATTGAATAGACACATTAATCTCACTACTGCTACCTGTACAAATATGCACTGAACATATAGTAAATATAAGCTTAGATCTCCTACAGGAGTTACAGCATCAGAAAATTTGCCCATTCTCTTGCCAGTGAGAATATGTGACCCTAATGAGCATAATCATTCATAATTCTTAATAGGTTAATAAATACTATGCCAAACATAGTGTTAATAATATGGTAGCTAATACCTTCTTCATATTTGCTTCTTTTGAGGGTAATCATGATTCTATCAGTTTTTCTTAATTTTCTGTAATCTGTGTTTTCTGGAAATGAACACTAATAATGGATCTATGCACATTTATTTGTGGTATGGCTTTTCTAATGATTGACTCAATGAAATTAAGCATTTCTTTTTTTTTTTTAATATTTTATTTATTTGACAGAGATCACAAGTAGGCAGAGAGGCAGGCAGAGAGAGAGGGAAGCAGGCTCCCTGCTGAGCACAGAACCAACTTCGGGGCTCGATCCTAGGGCTCTGAGATCATGACCCAAGCCAAAGGCAGAGGCTTTAACCCACTGAGCCACCCAGGCGCCCCGAAATTAAGCATTTCTAATGAAGTGATTCAAGAGTTAACAAATGAATATATTAATTAATTTGAAATTTATCTAACTTTAAATTACCTGTCCAGTTAACAGGGTTTTGTTTGTTTTCTTTTTGGCAAACTTTATCATCAGCATTTACTTTTCTGTTTAGATTCACGATTATGAATTGTTCTGTGGCAAAGTAAAAGTAAACACCTTGTTAAATCCCTGAAAAAATTAAGCATTTCTTTCTATGGGATGTTATCTACATATGGATAATGAGGAAAGCAAACCAGTCTGTCTTGTTCTAGTGTCTAGGAGATATCTCACGGTTATTATTTAATTCAAGTGCCAACTAGAGCAACCTGGAATCTTTTTTGGAACAAAGTGGGGTATTAATACAAATATTTTTTAAAAGGCCGAACCACTATATTTAAGACAGCTTTTGAGCTATTATTGACTTCCTGTATCAGGTTCAGAATATGGGAAATTGATAAGCTAAATACATTTCTTAGTATAATCTGTAAATCAATTCTAGACTTAAATTGAAATTATTTTCCTTTCTGGCCTTGAATGAAATTTGGTGAAGCTTTCCTTAATATTTTCGTAATAAAAACTGAGGTCAGGGATCTAGAAGGACTTCTTTATTTCTTTGTAGTTAAATTTATTTCATATTGGGGCTTGATATTCTTCCTCTCCTTATAAAATTGTAGAGAATGGATTGAATTTAGAAAAACATAAGGTACGAATTTCCTTTCAACCGTTTTTGTTGAATCTTTCTCTTTTGTCTTCCCTTCCCCAACTTTAGCTCTTTAGTGGGTAAAATATTTCACAAAGTTGTGTTTGCAGTTTTTGAAGTGACTTCTTGGAAATGAAACTAGCATCAACTTTTTTTTTTTTTTTAAATCCCCAACTGTAAAAGCTACATTTTCACTTTTGATTTGTTTAAACAGACAGGTTTATAAATGCCTGAAACTTTGGTGGCTATTTTCAGGCAAGGAATAGTTTCAAAATTGAGAGAAATCCTCCTAAAACTAAGACATAAGCACAAATGATTGAGAGCCCTTTTTTCTCGTTTTAAAAATATTCTAAGACATTTTCTTTTTTGCAGATTACTCTTTTATTGAATTAAAATTGCAAGCCCTCAAACACCAGGCTGAATTGTATTATTGTTAACAATCACAGTGAGAAGGTATTAATACACAAACACTTTAAGTATCTCAGTCCAAGAGCAGCAATAACCGGTTTACGTGCCAGAATAGTATGATAGATGGTAGAAAGGCCTGGAACTAAGGGAAAATTTAACGGAACGACTCGGTGGGGGAAGGTATCAACAGAGAGACCATGCACTATTTTCAAAGTCCAGTGGGTTGTTGGGGAGGGGATGACCTTTAACCTTTTAAAGGACATTTATTTGGGAAACTCTGAATAGCATTCACTTTGAGGGGGCGAGAGGAGAGGTGGAATGTTGTGGAAGTATCTACTTTAATAGGTCCCGGGTGGGTTCAGGGACGTTTGCAGTCGGTTGGTCTGGGGATGGGCGAAGGCCCCGCTGGAGGAATCGCTGGCCAGTCCCAGGGCAGGCGGAAGGCGGCCTCTGGGTGCTCTTGAGAACTCGGATGGGGGAAGGGTCGTGGGGAAAAGTAGAGTTCAGCGTGGGTTTCAGTCTTTGCGTACAGGACTATCAGAGGAGGCGCAGAGGAGTGCGCGGGGGTATTTCCTGCTCCCGGGGAACGCCGGCTGGGCCCGTGGCGTCCGCGCCGTGGCCCTTCTCCCGAGGCGGCGAGCGCTCCCCCCTGGCCCGGGCCGCGGCCCTCCCGCCCCGGCGGAGGCGCGCGGTGGATTGTGGGCTGGGGGCTGCGGCGGCCTCGCGGCGGCCTCCGGCACTGTTTCCCGGACCTAGCCGGGCCGAGCCGTGCCGGCGGGGTGAGGGAAAGCAGTGGAGTAGGGAGCAGAAGCGCTAGGGGTAGTGGTCGCGGCGCGGCGGCGGCGGCGGCGGCGGCGGCTCCTCTGGAGGCCGGGGATGTGGGAGAGGCGGTGGCAGCAGCGGCGGAGGCGGCGCTGCGGACCCGGGGGAAACTGCTGGCTGACAGGACACCCGGGAGAGACGTGAGGGAGCCGCCGCTGCCGCCTCTCACCCGCGAGCAGAGCTGGGCTCGGGAGGGCGGCCCTGTGCTCCCCCGGCCGACGGGCCAGCCGGCGCGGGGCGGGGGCGGGGGCGGAAAGCCGGGCTCGGGCCCGGCGGGGCTCCGGGCGGCGGCGGCCGCGGAGCAGCCTCGGCGCGACGTGGAGGGCTGGAGGCGGCGGCGATGCACTAGGCCTCGCTCTGGGGCGGCTGCCCGGGACCCGCAGGTAGGTGTCGGGGCGGCCCCAACCGGCCCCCAGCGCTTCGCGGCCCACCCTCGTCCCGACCTCCGGTGGAGAGAGGGCTCGAGACCCCACCCCCTGTGTCTCCTCCCCGGCCCGAAGCGGACAGAGTTTCGGTCACAACTGACGGGCGCTGAAGCTTCCATTCCTCTGTCCGCCGCCTCCTCTTCCTTTTCGGTCCCGCTCTGGGATCAGGGCCCGCAGCTGTTCTCCTCACTTCTAGTCTGCGGCCGAAAACACCGCCGTCCCGCGTCTCGCCCCTTTGTGGGATCCGGGCTTTGGAACTTCCACCACCCTCCTTGGATGCCGCCCCCAAACTTTGCCTCCCCCCCCCTCCCCCAGCCGGGCCCTTAACCCCCTTTTGAGCCTACTGGAATAATTTAAATGTAAAAAAAAAATAGTTTTTCTTCCTGAGGAAATAAAGGAAGGCTATCCCCCCTCCCCCAATAAAAACTCGATGTTTTTCAGTTTGACGATTTAGCTCGCAGTAATTTGTTCGGCAATTAATTTTCTTCAGTTCTGCTTCTTTCCATCTGTGCATTGGGACAAAAGCAGGCCTCCCCTGCTCTCCCGTCGTTGACCAGGGAACTTTTGGCTACCCATTGTAACGAACCACTTGGTCTGTCCGTGTGTAGAGTTCAGGATGGTGTTTTAGAATTTTGACTGACTGACTGACCCGGCATTGCAAGTTTTGTTTTAATTCGCTTTTAACCGGCTTTATTTTTTGGCTTTTATTGAGTCAGGCTCCCCTTACTTTCGAGGAATTAAATTGTTTGGACTGTTTTGTTTTTTGTTTTTAATTGGCAAACCCCAGGGCAATCTTAATAGTAAATGCTGACAAGGCAAATGATATCACGATATAGTATGCCGAGAAATGCATTATTGTGGTAACTTAAACTGCAGATTTAGGTGGACGTTCAGGTTGACTTTTATAAATCTGGAGAGTTCTAATTGGAAAAGTACTTTGAAGAGCCTTGATTCCTAAGCAGTTTTGGTGGAACAGATGGAATGATGGCATTGGTCTGTATTAGTCTTGCAGTCAGAGCCTGATTTCTTAGAAATAAGTATTACTTGATGGTTCATAGTGGTCATCATTGCTCATGAAAGGTTTTGGTAAAAGTGACCGATATTTGCAAATTTTGGGTGATTGATAGTTGTGGCTTAGGGTATTAGATGTTTGTAGTTTTATTGTGATTTGGCTATTTTAAAATGATGCCCTGTTAGCTTAAAAATTATTACACTACCAGGACAGATCTTACAGGATCATTTTTAAAAGAAATGAATAATATTGTAATGGTTTTCTTTGTGAAGAATGAATCACAGAATTATAAAGACTTTTCATGTTTTCTTGATTTTACTGACATATTTTGGTCTTGTAGAGGCATTGCTGTTCTAGCATTTGGCTTTCTGAAATGTTTTTCTTTTTTTTTAAATTATTGAAAGTTTGCTAGGAAAAGATGATTAAATTTTTGTATGTTTTCTGGAAAAGTTAAAGTTTATTTCTGGATAGGTACTAAGTTTTTATGTCAGAATTAAAATCAAATCTTATATAACTCATGAAATGGCAAACTTTGTGGAATTTGTTCTTAATCACATTCCTTTTCCTATCAATGAAAGTTGCTTAAAACTCTTTTTTCCTACTTTTAGTTTTTACAAACAACTTTGAGTAAAGCACACTCATTTAAAGTGTAAAATTAGGGGTGCCTGGGTGGCTTGGCCCAGTCGTTAAGAGTCTGTCTTCCCCTGAGGTCATGATTTCAGAGTCCTGGGATCAAGCCCGGGGCTGCCTGCTCATGGGGAGCCTGCTTCTCCCTCTCCCACTACCCCTGCTTGTGTTCCCTCTCTTGCTGTGTCTATCTCTGTCAAATAAATAAATAAAATCTTAAAAATAAATTAAGTTTTTTGATTTATAATATATATACAGAGTTGTAAAACCGTCATAGTCTAATTTTAGAACATTTTCATCACCCCCAAAGAAACCTGCTCCTTGATAGTATATTCTCCCCCACTCTCCCCACCCACCCTCGACCTGGGCAACCACTAATCTTTTTTCCATCTTAATATTTTCCTATTGTGATTCATGCATTTAAATGGTATCAGCTCATAGTTTTTTGAAGTGTTTCTTTTAAAATCAGCTTATATGTTTAAAATATTTTGAGTCAGAGAATAAGCAGATGATCACTGGTGTTAATAATCCATGTTCTAAACAACTGACATTCTGTTTGGTTATATTCAGCATAGATCAAAGTGTGGAGAAAAAAAGTTAGCTTGAATGATTTCAGTGATCTCAAGAGGTATTCTCCTTAGCTGGGAGTCAAGTAAAAGTTTGAGTATCTTTGCCCTGGGATATTAGGATATCAGGATTAGAGAAAAACTTAAAGGTCATTAGTGTACTTCCTGCTTGATTCACAAAAAGGTGGCAGGAACATATGAAGAATTCTGGAGTAGAAGCTTGAATCTCTAGGATTGTGGCTCAGGAACCACAGTGTGGCCATGTAAGGCAAGAAATGGGGATTTCTAATTAGAATTGTTAGGTTCTCTTATGTGTGCATGTGACTGACATTTTTCTAGCAGAGTTGGAAAAGAACTGGACGTTTCCCCATTTTGGGATGGAGGGTTGTGGGGAAACTAATGTATCCACATAGATGAAATACATCTTAGAAAATTCTCTAAAAATGCTTTAATCTAAAGGAGGATGGTATATACTGTATATTATTTAGGTATATTCTTTTACTGTTACCATTTTATTCTTAAAAGTTCATATATTGAAAACGAAATTAATTTGAAAGCATTAAGATTAACAAGGCTGGCTGTTGGCCTCCTCTTTCAAAGATCCATGGCCCTCATATCTAAACTCATGGTTCTCATACAGGAGTGAATTTGCCCTCCAAGGGATATCTGGCAGTGTCTAGAAATGCTTTTTCGTTGTCACAACTGAAGTTGGGGTGCCATTAGCCAGGAATGTTGCTAAACTTACAATGCACAGCATACATCCTATGTTATGCATAGGATGACACCCCCCATACAACAAAGAATTATCCACCCGAATGTCATTGGTATTGTTTTAAACCTATAGTTTGCATTATTCCAGTGAGTGTCTGACCTATTGTTCTCAACTCCCACCAGGTGGGAAAATAAGTCTCACTGGGTGCTGTTTAGTATGTTAGATTAACCCTTTAGGTTCTCCAGCAACTCTCTTTATGCAGTGGGAGGCAGTTAAGGGAAAAGTAGAAGGCAATCTAATTACGACACAACACAGATAGGTATCTCCTAATCTGAAGAAAAATTTCTTTTTTCCCTGAAAATGCAAAAGCCTTGTTTTACTGCAGATTTGATCTGTTATTATATTTTGAATTGTCAGTTACTGGTACATAGTTTTTTGAATTTGAAATAGATAAAGTTGTATTTTCTTTATGTAGACGTGATTGTTTTTTTCCTGGTAGCTTCAACTACTAAAAAAGGAGAAAAGTAAGCTCTTTTAATTAATTACTTAGTGATGTATATTGTGAATGTCCAAAAAGATTCAGAGGTCATATGTGAATCACATCTTTTTTTTTCCTCATTCTTTGGGCCCCACTTTTGACTCATTTAGTTTGTTTTTTAAAATTATTATTTATTTACTTATTTTCATTTAATTTGTTTTTAACAAGCTTAACTTGGTGGTGAAAGAAGAAAAGATTGACCGTTGGGGTCACTTTTGCTATTTACCTGCTTTATTATCTTAGATAAATTACTCAATCTTTCTGAGCCTTGATTTTATTTTTTTTATTTTATTTATCTTAGATAAATTACTCAATCTTTCTGAGCCTTGATTTTCTCATCTATGAAATAGGAATAGTGAAAATTCTTATATAGTGATTATATAATGATTGTGAGAATTAGATGAGGTTATGTGTGTTTAGATGCTATGTCAAGTACAAGAATTAGTTACTACACCTAAAACTAATATAATGTTAAATGTCAGTTATACCTCAATAAAAGTTACTTGTTTCAGAAGAATCAAATTAGAATGGGATATAGAGGGTACCAAAGTCGGAAATATAGACAGTGAAGCAGAGAACAGTGACTGCTGATAGTATCTCTAGGGAGAAGAGAGCAATTCTAAAATATATTGATAACAAAATAGTAAAAGAACTAGTATGATCACCAAAATTTCAAAAAATTCCAAATTCTTTACTCTAGGAGCAAATTGACTTCCTTCAGTAGCTCCTGAAAGTATCACTGTTGTAGCACAGTATAATAACTGATTATAAGGGCGAAATTAAGTTACCAAGAAAGGGTTACCTGTTTTCAAAATATGCTATTTGAAAAGTTATGAAAATATATAATTTCAGAATTAAAATATTCAGCAGTGACTTATTTGTATAAAAAGTTTTAGTCTTTTCAAGGGTAAGCTATGGTTATCTGGATTAATTTCCTTGATGGGAATAATTCCTCTGTCTTCAATTCCTCTATTCATGTCTTATTTTATAATTACAGGGTATTCTACCACTAGTAATTGCTCTTCAGATGTGAGGATTTAACTGAATAAATAGAGTTTTAAAGCCTACTCACTATTTGTAAAATCTCAACCTCTTTTTAGATTTGTTTCTTTTTCTGTTATTTTTCAACATCTTTTTGCAAAAATAGAAAGGCTTTGATTTTTCTACATCTCCAGTAGTCCATAGTTGTGCTCTGGTGTTTAGAGTTGAATTAACTAAAACACATGAAATAAGTGGGGGAAAAATGTAATCTCTTACAATTTTGTTAACTGGTCAACTTTCACAGTCATACAAAATTAAGACTTGAGGTAACAGAACTTGAGCGAGTCAATATTTTTACAGGGTAGCATGAGGTTAGAATAGTCAGAGACAATATTAAGAATAAGTCATGTAAGGGTGCCTGGGTGGCTCAGTGGGTTAAAGCCTCTGCCTTCGGCTCAGATCATGATCCCATGGTCCTGGGATAGAGTCCTGCATGCCGCTTTCTGCTCAGCAGGGAGCCTGTTTCCCTTTCTTTCTGACTGCCTCTCTGCCTTCTTGTGATCTGTCTCTCTGTCAAATAAATAAATAAAGTCTTAAAAAAAAAAAAAAAAGTAAGTCATGTAATGATATTGGTAGGTTTTTTCTTTTTCTTTTTTAAATATGGTGAACTTAAAAAAATGGGATTGGGGGAATTTTCATGGTAAAAAGTGTTATTGACTTAGGGAATTTTGTATTCAAATAGTTGGCTTTTTGACTTTAAGTTGTGTATTTGTGTATGTATATTGTATGCATCATATTTTATGACATTTTGTGGAGTGAATAAAGTAAAAATTTAAAGTCATGTATTATGTCAAGATAAAGTTCTTGTTCGGGGCACCTGGGTGGCTCAGTGGTTTAAAGTCTCTGCCTTGGGACGCCTGGGTGGCTCAGTTGGTTGGACGACTGCCTTCGGCTCAGGTCATGATCCTGGAGTCCCAGGATCGAGTCCCGCATCGGACTCCCAGCTCCATGGGGAGTCTGCTTCTCTCTCTCACCTTCTCCTCTCTCACCTTCTCACTCTCTCTCTCTCAAGTAAAAAAAAAAAAAAAAAAAAAAAAGCCTCTGCCTTCAGCTCAGGTCCTGATCCCAGGGTTCTGGGATCGAGCCCCGCATCAGGCTCTCTGACCAGCAGGGAGCCTGCTTCCTTTCCTCTCTCTCTGCCTGCCTCTCTGCCTACTTATGATCTCTGTCTGTCAAATAAATAAAATCTTTAAAAAAAAAAAAAAGAAAAGAAAGTTCTTGTTCTGTTGTTGTTGATATTGTTGTTTCAGTTTGGCTAAACTGAGGGTAGATTGGGCCTAGGTTGTGGAGTTTTGGGACATGATAGACTTGATATACATACCATGATCGAAGAATACTTAAGGAGAGTGACCTGATCAAATATGAATTTTAAGAAAGATGATTCTAAAGTTGAGTGAGGTTAGGACCAAAGAAGTACTTTTGGTAGGAGATTCTCACAGCAGTTTAATTGGCAGTAAAATCCTGGACTAGATTACTGGCAATTGGAATGGAGTGCAAGGAATGGGTGTGTAATGAATTTTGGAGGTATAATCCATACGACAGTCCACATTAATATAGAAATTAAAGAATGTAGAGAGGTCAGGGAGTCAAGTTGGCTCTAGGGTTTCTAATTTAGGAAACCAATGGATTATGTTGCCATTAGCTGACCTAAAGAAGGAATAAACTTTTGATAGGTGGAATCAAGCGAATATGATAAATAATGAATTTAAGTTTTGGATACATTAAATTTAGGCATCTTTAAGACTTGTAGATGAAGTTGCCCAGTAAGCAATTATAAATATGGTTATGACACTGAAAAGAGGTTGGAACTGGAGAAAGATCTGGAATCTATCCAGTTTTCTCTATCTCTACCACCATTATCTGAGTTCAAGCTACTGTCATCTCTTACTGAGATTATTGCAAGTTTCCTAACTGGACTCTTCTAATCTTAGTCTTCTCTGTTCCATTCTCTGTGCTGTAATCAGTGATTTTTCTAAAGGGCAAATCTGATTATATTATTTCTCACTATTATTTCTGTGGCCTTATTTTGTCTTTATGATGAAATCCATATTCCTTATTATTTTAATTGATTTCTACGTCAAGTTCTTGTCCCAACTTAACTCTCTAGCCTTGTGCTCTCCCCAACTCTGTCCTTCCCCCAAATAAATAATTCTCTCATATTTAAAAAAAAAAGGATGTTATTTATTTATTTGAGAGAGAGAGAGAGAAAAAGAGAACAAGCACATGCACGAGCAAGGGTAGGACACAGGGAGACAGGGAGGGAGTCTTTAGCGGACTCCATGCTGAGCAAGGAGCCTAATGGGGGGCTCAGTCTCACGATCCGGAGATCATGACCTGAGCCAAAATCAAGAGTCAGATGCTTGCTGACTGAGCCACGCAGGTGCCCCTAATTTTTTCAGACATAATTGAATTAGTTCTGGTTTCTGGCAAAGGCTTGGTTTCCCCTCCAAGCCTTTGCACATATATTCCCAATTCCTTGAGTATTCTTGTAACACACTTCCTCCCCTTTATTTGTCTGGTTCATTTCTACTTACCTCCAGTTCTTGGTAAGCCTTCATTGATTATTATTTTTATTGAAAAAATTTTAACGTACAGAAAAATAAAAAGAGTATTGGAGTAAACACCTACACACATATACATAAACTTCCCCCTCCCCCTGCCACTTTTCCCCTTGCCAAGGCTGAAAGCAGGCTGTAGATTTCATGACACTTCATCCCTAAATACTTAAGCATGCATTTCCCAATTACAGGGATTTCTCTTATACAATCACAATACTATTATGACACCTAAAAATATCAACAATTACTTAATAACCTTATTAAACATAGAGTCCATACTTAAATTTCCCCATTTGTCCCAACATTTTATTTTATTTTATTTTTTAAGATTTTATTTATTTTTTTGGCAGAGCGAGAGAGAGAGAGAGCACAAGTAGGCAGAGAGGCAGGCAGAGAGAGTGAGGGAAGCAGGCTTCCCGCTGAGCAGAGAGCCCAATGCGGGCTCGATCGATCGCAGGATCCTGAGATTATGACCTGAGCCGAAGGCAGAGGCTTAACCCACTGAGCCACCCCGGCGCACCACGAACATTTTATTAGAGCTTTTTTTCTTTCTACTAATGCAAGATTCAATCAAGTTTCATGCATTGCATTTGGCTGGTATGCCTTTTCAGTCTCCCCAAATTTGGACTAGGGCCCAGTGACTTCTCTTCTTTGGTTTATCCTATGAAAAGTAGAGGCATTTGTGCTTGAGTATATTCTATATTCCAAATTAGTCTGTTTCTTCGTGATTAGATTCTGGTTAAATATTTCTGGCAAAAATATCACAGATGATATGTATTTCTACCACTTTATCACATCAGGAGGCACATAATGGCAGGCTGTCCCCCTGTTGGTGAGTCCAGTTTTCATCACTTGATAAGGGTAGGAACAGGCAGATCTAGCTACTATTTAATAAAGAAATAATCGATAGGGTGGTAATTTATGACAATGTATATATTGTTTTCATAACAGCCTTTTAAATTAATGATTTTATGATCCATTAATGATTCTTGCTTGAATTGATCATTGCATTTGAGGATTACAAATGGTGATTTTTCTATTTTATGCTGTTTACGTTTATTAGTTTTATTGGTTTTTGAGGGCTGTGAGGTCTGATTAGATAAAGACTGAATATTGGCACTTTAATTTGGAAATCAGGTTGTTCCTCACCTTTTCCATAGCCAGCCAAGTGAGTGGTGAACTTGGAAGATAGACAAAAGACCAAATAGAGGCTTGCCAGTGAAGGGGAGGCAAGAAGTAGCCTGAGGAGATAGAGTTTAGGGAAAGAACTTTAATTTAGCACTTGAACCTTTTTTTTTGGTGGGTTAATGATATTGAAGATGGGGGAGGTCAGGGAATAATTAATACAACAGGGTCTCAGATGAAGTAGGAAGAGGTGAGATCAAGAACAACTGGTTGGGGGATTAACTCTAGACAAGAGTACACAACAGTATTATACCCCAGAGGTTAAGAGTTGTGAGGATTTGGTATGTGTGGATATGGAGGGTAGAATCTTATATGAGGACTTTTTTTTCCTTTGGTATGGAGTAAAAAGACAATTACTTTTTGAGCATGGGATTGATGAAGGTAAACTTGGGGACGTGAGAAGAGTAATGAAGGTTATAAATACTGTGAGGATTGGGAAAGAGCAGGATAAATCAGTGAAAAGACTGCGAGTAGGGCCTTATCTCAGATTAGAATTTATACATTTATAATCTGATGTTCTACATAAATTTTCTCTGGTGTTCTGCAGCTAGGAACAAAGCAAAGATAGATTGAAGTTGGATGAGGGAGGAGAGAATTGAACATGCAGGGGAGACTGTTGGAGTAATTGATTAGCAAATAAATCCTATAATCATTCATTCAAAGTTACTGGTATTGTATATGTCTTAAATATGTAAACCATCAGATATATTAAAATGCTTAACAAAAAGAGTAAATTTAAAATAAAATTTATATAACCTACCCTATCTTAAAAATGTTAGAAGAAATTATATATTAATATAGTCCTAAGAACAAAAATGACAGTTTTATTTATTTATTTGAGAAAGAGAGAGAGAACAAGAACATGCATGAACAGAGGTATAGACAGAGGGAGAAAGGAAGTATAGAGATTAGTTAAATACATTAAAAAAAAACTTTAAAAGAAGTCAAGTCTTAAAAAAATCTTATCACAGTCAGATGATAATTATTGCTACCATTTATTTTTAATATAAGATGAACAGAAATATTTGTTAGTGTAAATAATTGTTATAGGATCAGTAATTGATAAGGAGAAAAAGAAGACAGAAGAGAAGAAAGTACTGGGTGCCTGAAATGGATGAGAGTCAGTATAGTGAAATAATTTAGATTTTGGTGTTTTAGAGAGGCAGTATGATATAGAGACGCAGGCAGGGGTTTAGAATCAGAAGATCTGAGTGCAAATCCCATCTTCACAATTTATTAGCTAAATGGTCTGAAACCAAATTACTCTTGAATCTGCTCTTCATCCTCATAATGGGGATCATTGATTGATCCATTCACTGATTCATACAGACATGTTTTTCTAGACTGTTAGACCAACAGAATAATCTGAATGAAAGTAAAGCAATTAAAAACCATAGTGTTTGGTCAGATATTAGTGAAATGTAATCCTTTCTCTCTCCCTCTCTCTTTCTTTCTTTGCTTTGTCTTCCCTCTCCCTTGCTATCCTTCCTTTTTTCACTGGTAACGTGTTTCCCACATTGGGTGGGAGTGTACCCAAGTCCCAGCTGATTCCACTCCCTGCCCCCTTCTACTCTCTGCCCCTTCGCTCCCTGGAAGAGAATTAGGCAGAGAAGTAGGATGGAGTGCAACTTTTCTGTATTGCTTGCTCATTTTCTCACTGTTGCCTGACAAAGTCCTGTCTTTCTCAAGGTGGGGCATAACAGCCCCCTGGTGTGATTGTTCTCTCTCTGCCTTCACCACCATACTGCCAATCCCCATGTATATCTAACTCTTCTTTCTCCTTCCATCTTTTCTCCCCAGTACTTTTTCTTGTTCCTTTTTTCTTTTTTTTTTTTTTTTAATATTTTATTTATGTATTTCACAGAGGGGAACACAAGCAAGAGAAGTAGAAAAGGGAGAAGCAGGCTTCCTGCTGAGCTGGGGTGGGGCTCCATCCCAGGACTCTGGCATCATGACCTGAGCCGATAGCAGACGTTTAACAACTGAGCCACCCAGGTGCCCCTTCTTGTTCCACTTTAATCTCACCCTTCAGGTGGTTTCTTGCTGTTTGCCTACAGATGTGCTCCGGTCTCCCATGGCCTAAAAAATTCTTTCTCAACTCTTAGTCACTTTTCTTTCACCACCAAAGAGATGTTGATCTTGTGGCCTTTATTATTTCATCACTTACTTAATACTTAACATCTTGGAGTATGGCTTCTCCCCCAACCATTGTCCTAATACTGTTCTAATTCAATATCCTTATTGAAGATAGTTGAGGTTACTTGACTACTGCATCATGTTGACACTGCTATTCACACTTTCCTCCTGGACACTTCTCCCTTGCTTCTATTAGGATGGTATTTCTGATTTCTTTTTCCTATCCTTGTAAGTGTATTTGCCCTTCCTTTTTCTCTGAGCTCTCATTAGCCCTCTCTCTCTCTATTTCTTTTTCACACCTTTTCTTTGTAATATTATCTTCCTATGACTGGAAGAATTTTCTTTTATTCCTATAATGTAATTGGACTAGGAATAGCAATGGAAAATTAAGAGAGGCAGGATTCTGTACACTGCAGGAAAGAATTATTTTCCTAAAGCAATTATAGTTGTTTTATAGTTATAATCTGCTTTTGAAGTAGTCAGTTCTCCATTGTTAAAAGTTTTCAAATGAGGCAAAAAGCCTTGTAGAAGGGGTTCATAAATTAGGTAGAGAGTGGAGCCAGATTATCTTTTAAAGTCCCCTCCAACTCAGAGATTGTAATTTTTATCTCATCCACTTTACTCCCATGGATTCAACTTTGACCTTTATCTAGATGTTTTCTAAATCATTACTTTTAGCCTCTTTGCTTTTTCTCTCTCCTCCTTCCTCTCTCGCATAGTATTGTCATTAGACTTGCTTCTGTTCCAGGCCACATGTTTTCTAGTTTCAACATCATTTTCCTGTATTCTTTTTTCTCTCCTTTTACTAGCATGGCTTTGAGGACCACTGTTCTATTCTTTGGCAGATTTTCTGATAGTAAATTATATCTGGCCGTCTAAATTTGCTGCCTCCTCTCTCCAAAAACTAAGGGCACTCAAGCAGAGGACACTGATAGAGGAGGCTCAGGAACCTAAAGTTTAAATTGATTTTAAAACTTTGTATGGCACAGTCCAAATGTTAATACTTAAGATATTTATAATAATAAATAGTGATAGTTGCAGTTTTTTATTGAATGTCTCCTGTGTGCCAAGTATTGTGCCACGAGTTTATATATAGGTTATGTAAGTTACGTTTCATTTAAGTTTTACAACATTCCTATGAGAAAGATACTATTGTCCCATTTACAAATGAGGAAATAGGAAGATAAGAAAGTTGTCAAAGTCACACAACTAATAAATAATAGCTGTCTAACTCACTTTATGGCCAGGTTTCTTTTCTTTTTTTTATTTTTTTAAAGATTTTATTTATTTATTTGACAGAGAGAGATCACAAGTAGGCAGAGAGGCAGGCAGAGAGAGAGAGGAGGAAGCAGGCTCCCTGCAGAGCAGAGAGCCGGATGTGGGACTTGATCCCAGGACCCTGAGATCATGACCCGAGCCAAAGGCAGCGGCCTAACCCACTGAGCCACCCAGGCGCCCAATGGCCAGGTTTCTTAAGTATATTATATATATTGTGTTATAAGAATGTAGAGAGTCTAGAATAAAATTTTAGAAAGGTAATGTTATACAAACAAGATAATGTATTTTTGACTTTGTGTATTTTTACATTATTTAAATGCATGAGCTACATAAGACATTGTTAGTGGCTTATTCTTCTTACCTCTTTATCCATGATATTAGTTCCCTTGTTCATTCATTCATTGAACTTTCATGTGTTTTACCAATTGCTTAGACTCTGCTAATGGTGGTATAGGAAGGTGAATGAAACAAGTAACAAGTATTTTCAGTATAGTGGGGGAGACAGAAAATTAATAGGTAAATAATCAGTTAAAATTTGAGCAAGTACTATAAAGATTACAAACTAAAGTTCTAGTCATAGAGAATCAGGGTGTGTGTGTGTTGGATGGAGGGTGGGAAGGGGAGAGAATGGGCTTAGATATGGTGGTCAGGAAAGGTTTGTTATGTCACTTAAGCAGATTATTTTGTTGTATACCTTTTTATACATTATGTGTATATATAGAGAGTGATATAAAGGTTTTGTATCAAGTGGGATTTTAGTATATATTCTGTTTTTTAATCCTATAATTGAAAGTATAGCCATTGTTTTTTTTAATTTCCCTACCTATTCCACTCCAACTTCTTTTTTTTTCTTTCAAGATTTTATTTAGATTCAAGTTAGTTCACATATAGTGTAGTATTATTTTCAGGGGTACAATTTAGTGATTCGTCAGTTGCTTGTAACACCAAGTGCTAATTACATCAAGTGCCCTCCTTAATGCCCATCACCAATTACCCCATACCCCCCACCCATCTCCCCTCCAGCAACCCTCAGTTTGTCCCTATATTAAAGAATGTCTTAAGGTTTGCCTCCCTCTCTGTCTTTATCTTCCCTTCCCTTCCCATTTGTTCATCTGTTTTTTTTTTCTTAAATTCCACATGTGAGTGAAATCATATTTGTCTTCCTCTGACTGACTTATTTTGCTTAGCGTAATGCCCTCTAGTTCTGTCCATGTTACAAATGGCAAGATTTCATTCTTTTTGATGGCTGAGTAATATTCCATTGTATATGTGTACCACATCTTGTTTATCCATTCATTTGTTGATGGACACTTGGGCTCTTCCCATGTTTTTATTATTGTGGACATTGTTGCTCTAAACATTGGGGTGCATGTGCCCCTTCAAATCACTTTTTTTTTATCCTTTGGATAAATACCTAGTAGTGCAATTGCTAGGTCGTAGGATAGTTATGTTTTTAACTTTTTGAAGAACCTCTGTACTGTTTTCCAGAGTGGCTGTACCAGTTTGCATTCCCACCAACAGTGTAAGAGGATTCCCCTTTCTCTGCATCATTGCCAACATGTTTTTTTCTTTTCTTTTTTTTTTTTTTTAAGATTTTATTTATTTATTTGACAGACAGAGATCACAAGTAGGCAGAGAGGCAGGCAGAGAGAGAGAGAGAGAGAGAGAGAAGGAAGTAGGCTTCCTGCTGAGCAGAGAGCCCGATGCGGGACTCGATCCCGGGACCCCGAGATCATGACCTGAGCCGAAGGCAGCGGCTTAACCCACTGAGCCACCCAGGCGCCCCCATCTGTTTTTTTCTGAGGGTTAATTTTAGCCAATCTGACTGGTGTGATGTGGTGTCTCATTGTGGTTTTGATTTGTATTTCCTTGGTGCCAAGTGATATTGAGCATTTTTTCATGTGTTTGCTAGCCATTTGTATGTATTCTTTGAAGAAATGTCTGTTTATGTCTTCTGCCCATTTCTTAACTCGATTCTTTATTTTTGGGGTATTGAGTTTGATAAGTTCTTTTTAGATTTTGGATATTAGCACTTTATCTGATAAGTCATTTGCAAGTATCTTCTTCCATTCAGTAGGTTGACTTTTAGTTTTGTTGACTGTTTCCTTTGCTCTGCAGAAGCTTTTTATCTTGATGAAGTCCCAGTGGTTCATTTTTGCTTTTGTTTCCCTGCCTTTAAAGATGGGTCTAGGAAGAAGTTGCTGTGGCTGAGGTCAGAGAGGTTGCTGCCTGTGTTCTCCTATAGGACTTTGAATGATTCCTATCTCACATTGAGGTCTTTCATTTTGAATTTATTTTTGTGTATGGTATAAGAAAGTGGTTCAGTTTCATTCTTGTGCATGTTGTTGTCCACTTTTTCCAACACTTTATTAAAGAGACTGCCTTTTTTTCTATTGGAAGTTTTTTTCTGCTTTGTCAAAGATTAGTTGACCATATAATTGTGGGTTCCACTCCAACTTTTACAATCTGGCATCCAACTCCACTGTTGGACTTGACATTGTTTCTGATGTCACTGGTCAGTGACATCTGGTCACTGCCTAACTGCCAAATCTAACTGATGGTTTTTTTCCCCTTTTTATTTGTGAATTCTGAATTGATATTTCTCTCACCTTCTTAGATGTTCCTTCTTTATCACAAGCTTTTCTTTATATCTTTCTTTTTTAAAGATCACATTTATTTATTTTAGAGAGGGAGCACGAGCAGGGGGAAGGGTAGAGGAAAGGGAGCGAGAGGATCCTAAGCAGATTCTGTGCACGGATCCCAACATGGGGCCTGACCCCACAACCCTGAGACTATGACTCCAGCCAAAATCTACAGTCAGATGCCTAATGGGGTCATCCAGGCACTCTGCCCCTCCTTTTTAAGGATTTATTTTTTATTTGAGAGAGAAAGAAAATGTGCAGGCTCATGTGCACAGTGGTGGTAGTTATGGTGGTGATGGGGCAGAGGAGGAAGGAGAGAAGTGGAACCGGGCCCTGAGATCATGACCTAAGCCAAAATCAAGGGTCAGGTGCTTAACTGACTGAGACACCCAGGTAACTCTATATCTTTTTTTCATTTCTTTCTTCAGAAATGTTCCAGTCTTCTTAGGTTCTGTCCTTGGCCCTCCAAGCTGATAATCTCCTAGAGTGATGGAGTGGACTTACCAGTCCTGTGGATAAAGTCCAAAGTCCTTTTGTAAGGTTCCACCCAGTTTAAGGATTATTCTTGTTGTTTCTTTCTTTCTTTCTTTTTTTTTTTTTTTTAAAGATTTTATTTATTTATTTCACAGAAAGAGAGAGAGTCAGCGAGAGAGGGAATACAAGCAGGGGGAGTGGGAAAGGGAGGGGGAGAAGCAGGCTTCCCACCGAGCAGGGAGCCTGATGCGATGCGGGGCTGGATCTCAGGACCCTGGGATCATGACCTGAGCCCAAGGCAGACTCTTAACAACTGAGCCACCCAGGCGCCCTGGATTATTCTTTTCTTTTATCTAAGGAAAAAAGGAAATGAACCTGTATTAATACTTATTTTAAGAATTGATACTAGCACCTTTAATTAGTCCATATGTTCATTTTACAGATGTTCATCTTTATTTTAACTCGGTGGTTCTCCCCTGGCGTGATTTTATCCTCTCCCCTCTTTTCTTCCACCCCAGCATGCTTGCCCTTGTCTGGACATATTTTTGGTTGTCATAATTACGTGTGGGGGGCAGGAGTGAAGGGTGCTGTTGACATCAAGTAGATAGAGGCCAGGAATACATCTGAGATCCTATAGTGTGTAGGAGGAAAACACCCAATAGCAAAGAATTATTCAACTCAAAATGTCCATGGTGCCATGGTGGAGAAACCATGCTTTAACTGGATTTTAGCATTTTCTTTACTTATAATGTACATAATCCTTCACCAGGGGTATTAGCACTACTTGTAATTTAGGCACCAGTAGAAATTTCAAATATTTTCATGTCACATTAATTTGTTGCAGGTACCTTGAAACATTTTTGCTTATTTATTGCTTAGAAATTAAGATAGGTTTGCATTAATTTAGAAGCAAAAAAATTACTATATTGCATTTTAAAAAGTTTATCTCAGTATAGTTGTCATTTGTAATCTCTAATGTATTTTATGCAATATAAACATTATTCTGGGAAAGTGTCCGTAGACTTTACCAGATTATCAAGGAGTCCACAGGACAATCTTAACCGCAGTCTAGAGGCTTAATTAGGTTGGATTAGGTATTTTTGGTTTGAGTGCTTCATAGGTGATGACGTTTATTTTATATCCTCATTTCATGAATCACATAATATTAAGTTGTCATACTGTTATCAATGATACCAAGTTTGTTGACTTAATTAAGGTAGTGACAGAATTTATTTTTAAAAAAAGATTTTATTTATTTATTTGACAGAGGGAAAGATCACAAATAAGCAGAGAGGCAGGCATAGCGAGAGGGGGAAGCAGGCTCCCTGCTGAGCAGAGAGCCCGATGTGGACTCGATCCCAGGACCTCAAGATCATAACCTGAGCCAAAGGCAGAGGCTTTAACCCACTGAGCCACCCAGGCACCCTGACAGATTTTAAAGATATACTTTCCCGTTTGCATTGCTAAGGGGTTAACATCTGTGGGGTTAACACTTTGGTACCAGGTGAATTTTCTCCTTCTGATCAATCTAATAACTTTAGCATATATCAGTGATTTTTGCCTGAATTGGTTTTTACGTTGGGGTTACAAAATGTGATTTTCTAATTCAATCATTCCTTCTACAATTATTACTGGCTTTCTTCTGTGGAGAAGAGATTTCCTTTCTTTATTCCACTCTGCCCCCTTTTCCTCATCTCTTTCTCTTCCCCTATGTGCCACTCTATATTTGCTAATTTTTATTTATCTAGTAGGTTATGCTCAAGTAGGTTTCTTTTTTTTCTTTTTTTAAGTCCTCAAATTGTCCCCCATGTGGCCAATGAGAGCCCCTTTAAGTTGATCCATTGTTGTTCTTTACAAATCCTTCTGGTCTGTCTGTGAGCACTTACTTGCTTTCTGACACAACAAGAGTTCCCAGGGCTCTGGCTCTGGACTCAGATTTTTTTTCAATGAGCCATGATTTCTTTGTGGGGAATGGCATAGTTTTTACTTGCTCCCTGAAAGTAGAACATTCCTAAGAAGTCTTAGGAATGTAAAATGTAAAGCTAAAATGGTGTAAAGTTGAAGAAACAGTTACCATTAATTTATGTGGAAAAATGTTTGTTTTCTCTTACATGTATTAATAATGGTTGTATAGAATAAATAAAGAAAAAGCACAGATACCTAGAGGCCCAGTTCAAAGGTACAGTGGTTTGTTGCTGAGATGCTGAGTAGTGTGAATCCAGGGAAGGAGCTAAGCATTGCTACCCTTGCTGCTTAGTGTGTGTGTGCTACCTCTGTGACAGCTTGTTACAAACAAAACACTGAATGCAATTTTTGCTTCTTGCCTTTTAAAGATAAGTTAAAATCCTCTTTGGATTTCTTTTGGTTAATGGAAACAGGTACTAATATAGGTTTTTAATAAAAGCAAAGTGGCATAATGCAAACTTTCAAAAAGCAGGGGATCTTTATGTTCAGAAACCAAAGTCTGAGCACTTGGTATGCTCCTTGCTTCTGGGATGACATTGTTTTAGAAACTTTTAATAGAGGCTTTAAACCTAACTTTTAACATAAAAGATACTTTGAGTTACAAGAAAGACAGTCACATGTTTCTGATTTTACTCATTCTTGCAAATTCTTCTGTAATGAATGTTTCTTTCTTTATCATCCTGTACGGGTGCATGCTCTTATCTACTTAAGGATTATCGGTAGCTTTCTCACCAACATCTCTCTTCTGATCTGTTCTACACCCATTTCATTCGTCTTTAAAGTATTTATTACATACTATTTGTGTGCCAGGAACTGCATTGGGCATATAGAATACAGAGGAAAATGGAACCATCAGGAAGTTCATAGTCTAATAGAAACCTATATAAAGACCAAAATTTCAGTATGATTATCGCAAAATAAAAATACATAGGGGCGCCTGGGTGGCTCAGTTGGGTTGAGCATTTGTCTTCGCTCAGGTCATGATCCCAGGGTCTGGGATGGAGCCCTGTGTCTTTGGTCTCACTGGTCACTGGGGAGCCTGCTTCTCCCTCTCCCTCTGCCCATCTATCCCCCTGGCCCCCAGCTTGTGCTGGTGTGTGCTCTCTTGCTCTCTTTCCCTCTCTCTCTTATAAATAAAATCTTTAAGAAAATACATAAAGGCGTATTTGGTATGAGACACCAAAGAAGGCTTCAAGAGAAGATACTGGTTGAGTGTGGTATTGTTAGAATTATGAAAAGATTATCACATGAAGAATGGTAAAGTGATTTATAGATTCTCATTGTAGGTGACTACTGATTGCATGTCTAATTTGTTTCTAGATGTAGTTACAAGTGGAGTATTTAAAGTCAGAGGTTATCTGCATTTAGCGCTTAGAGCTTGCCTTTTCTCTTATTCTGAGTTTTTGTTTTAGTTTTTGCTATTTTTTTTTTCCTGAGTAGACAAACTTTCTTGCTAGGATGCTTCATCATTTCTGTTCTTTAGCTTTTCAATGAAATATTATTTTTTTGCTGAAATTGTTTGGTTTAGAGGCCATGGAGATTTGCTGTGTTTGTTTATGCATCGTGCCTTATGAATAAATCCATAACATTTTATTACCAATGATTGCACATACAAAGTATCTGCACTGTACTTATATGGTCATTAATATGAAGTTTGGTTCTTACTGTGGGGAAATCTTTATGAATTTAGGATGGTTGAAGGAAGTGGAGAGTCAAGTGGTTTAAAATTGGGACTTACCTACATAGGCAGTCTCTAATTTTACATAATCTCTTTATAGCTAGAGATTTTCCCTCTTTTCATAAGAATTAGGAGAGACATAGGAAAAAACTAAATCTGCGTAGGTTTTCCAATTCAGATTCTTTAAGAAATAAACAAAGTGACCCCCATCCCCCCCACTGAAGGAATTTGTAGGAGTATAGAAATGTTTTTCTGTAAGTCCCCATCTCCTCAAGTGTTTTTGGCTTCCTGAGATGGCACTTACTATGACTTCTGCTGTTAAAACAACATGATGGTAAATAGAATAAATTGAAATAGTAGTGTACTGTTGTTGGAATCAGTATTTAATTTCTCTGACAGCAAGCAATGGGCGTTCAACATAAGTAGATTTTCCAAATATTTGTAGTTTCCCTCTTTAAAATGTCAAAATGTTTTTAGCTTAGCCTTTTTATTTGATGAAATTAATAAAAAAGTTAAACAGACTTAATGTCAAATTTAGAATTGTCCTTACTAAACATTTAATATACAGGATTATGTGTTAAACAGTATTTCCTATCCTTTAGATATTTTTCCTTTTCAAATATATGATGCTTTTGTACAGAAACAACCATACACTTAATGTGAAGGGATGTAAATGCAACAGGCGAACCAAGGCCCTGAGTAATTTGTCTGGCCATACTGTGTGTGTGTGTGTATGTGTTTAAATAAAATATGAATAGTCAGTACTTTGCAAACATTTTACTCTAACCATGTCAGTTTCCATATCTTTTTTTAATTATCCATGTCCCTTAACCTCTTTCTATGGTATTATTTACTTTCTGTTCGGGGACCTTGAGGAAGTTATTTATCTTTGTGCATTTTCTTAACAGCTTGTTTCTTATGGTCTCAGTGAGTGGTGTAATTGGATGTGTTTCCTTTGCATTAGGAGGACTGTGACAGATATTCAAAGAAGTCGGGAAATGTAAGTTTTAGCTTTCTGCTAAACTTGCTAAGCTAGAGGGGAGTTAGAGTAGATGAACTTTTTGTCACCATTCTTAGCCTTA
Organism: Mustela nivalis; assembly: GCF_964662115.1. NCBI lineage: Eukaryota > Metazoa > Chordata > Mammalia > Carnivora > Mustelidae > Mustela > Mustela nivalis. Next base: position 57,905,432 of record NC_139027.1, read on the forward strand.
TGTCTCTGCTCTTTATTTCTTAATCTTATCGTATTCACATTTCCTTAACAGGCCCCTCCCCTTTTTAATAATTTGTTAAAACACATGTATTTTTATAAGCTACCTAGTCTGTTAGGGCCTTGTACTTAGACTAGGTGATATCTAAGTTCCCTTTCAGCTATAAACTTCTGTTTATTAATTTATTCCTTCAATGAAAAATGTTTATAGAATACGTGCTATTTGATATACATACTCTGCAATATAATATTATCTACCCTCCAATAAGAAAATAATACATGTTCTTCAGTATCCAGATTATGTACTGCTTCATTTGTAAAGTTTTACATGACACTGTAGCTCATATTATGTTGTTTCACCCCACAAATTCTTTTAGGACTTACTAAAAAATGTAGACATAGGTTAACTTTTGTTTTCTTTAGTGTTTTGGTTGTTTTAATTACTTAATGTAATTGTAGGCACTTTGAAGAATCATACTTCTTTTATAATCATTTAATATAGTGACAGTCCACATAGTCCATCATAATGTTAACTAACATTTATGAAAAACTAACTTTGAGATGAGTATTGTTTTAAGTGCTTCACATATATCCATTCCTTTTAATCTTACAAAATGTTTATGAAATGGGCTCTCATCTCCATTTTTACAGTTGAGGTAAGGCACATAAAGGTTAAGTAAATTTCCTTAAGATTATACTACTGGTAAGTGAAGAACCCAGTAAATCAGACTTCAAAAACCCATTCACTTATCCATTTTGGTATAATGCATAATTACTGTATACTTGTTGAATGAATGGATGTTTTCAACTTTAATATATATTGGTTACAGCTTTGGTATCTATTTTCCACTTTGGATAAAAGACAGGATATTTCACTCTGGAGAGAATACTTTTCAAACAAGGACATATAACTTTCTTAGTAAACTGAATATTATGAGTCACTCTTATAGTTAATAATGAGTATTCAAATTGTGTACTTATTCCTTGAGGGATTTGGGATAAGGTGTCTTTTTCAAAGAAAATTTGAGGTATACATAATATTTAGAGAAAGTTTGATTTGTCTTAAGTGTCTTAATTATTACTTGTTACTTATTTTCAGTTGAGTGGTGATTTTATGCAATGGCTTCAAGCCACAGTTCTTCACCAGTGCCTCAAGGAAGCAGCAGTGATGTTTTCTTTAAAAAAGAGGTAGATCCAACAAAACACATTCGACCTGTGCAGTCACTGCCAGATGTATGTCCCAAGGAACCCACAGGTAATGTCTTTTTTTTTTGCTGTTGTTGTTGTTGAGGACTTTTGTTGAGGATTTGTATTATTTTTATTTTTATTTTTTTTAAGATTTTATTTATTTATCAGAGAGAGAGAGCACAGGCAGACAGAATGGCAGGCAGAGGCAGAGGGAGAAGCAGGCTCCCTGCTAAGCAAGGAGCCCGACATGGGACTCGATCCCAGGACGCTGGGATCATGACCCGAGCCGAAGGCAGCTGCTCAACCAACTGAGCCACCCAGGTGTCCCAAGGATTTGTATTATTTTTAAGTGAGTAGTTAGATTCCATATACATTTGACACTTGAACAACATGGGTTTGGACTGCCTGGGTCCACTTATTTGGAACCTCTTTTTTTTTTTTTAAGATTTTATTTATTTATTTGACAGAGAGAGATCACAAGTAGGCAGAGAGGCAGACAGAGAGAGAGAGAGGAGGAAGCAGGCTCCCTGCTGAGCAGAGAGCCCTATGCGGGACTCGATCTCAGGACCCTGAGATCATGACCTGAGCTGAAGGCAGTGGCTTAACCCACTGAGCCACCCAGGTGCCGCCTTTTTTTTTTTTTTTTTTTTTTTGATAAATACAGTACTATAAATGTATTTTCTCTTCCTTATGGGTTTCTTAGTAACATTTTCTTTCCTCTAGCTTACTTTATTGTAAGAATACAGTATATAATAACATACAGAATATGTGTTAATTGACTATTTATGTTATTGGAAGGGCTTCTGTTCGAAGGTAGTCTATCAGTAACGTTTGGGGAGAGTTGAAGTTATATGTGGATTTTTTACTTCATAGGGAGGGGGTAGTCTGTATCCCTAATCCTTCTGTTGTTCAAGGGTCAGCTGGATCTGAAGGCATACATTTTATAGTGTTAAACTAAAGAGGTAGTTTGGAACTAAGTTGATTGGGAAATTGGAATATAGTTCTTTTCATGCATTTCCATAGAAGTAACTTGCTAAACTGACAAAGTTTTGAAAATTAAACTACAGATACAAAGCTTTTTAGTTAGATGCAGTATAGTGAAGCCTCATTATTTGTGAATTCCATGTTTGCAAGTTGGCCTACCCCCAAAACTTATTTGTAACCCCAGTATCAATACTTGTAAGTACTTTCATTGTCATTTTTAGCCATATGCAGAGGAATAAAAATTTGAATTGTCTGATGCACATGTCCCTAGCAAAGATTGAACAAGATAATACTCTGCCTTCTTGTTTTGGCTCTCATGCTCTAAACAAGTGTCCTTTCTGTGGTATATTTAGTGTCACATTTTTTGCATTTTTGAGATTTTTATTGATGATTTTGCTGTTTATAATGTCTCCCCAACATAGTGCCGAATGGCTTTCTAGTGTTTCTAAGAACCAGAAGACTGCAATGTATGTGCCTTATGAAGAAATTTCATTTAGGTATGAGTTATAGGGGTGTGAGCCATGAGTTCAGTATTAATGAATGAACAGTGTATACTAAATAAGGTGTCTTCAAACAGAAACACACACAAAATAAGATTATGAATTGGGCAGTTGATGAAAATGTTTTGACCAGGGGCTTGAAGGTACCTAACCCTGTATTTCCCCTAGAAGCAATAATGGTTCAGTATTTGCTAATTGTTACAGTGACTTTATAGAGCAAAACTACTATGAATAACAAGAATTGACTATATGTTTTTATTTTCTCCATGATTAATGCTACAGCAGCATTTCTGTCATCTATAAGCCAAACAAGGGTGTTAGAACCTGGTGTGTCTGCATTAATACAATAGAATAAAAGGTGTATTTTTGAAAAATCTGGAGTATTAAAGGATAGAAGATGCACAATAGAAAGGAAGAAGAATTTTGATGTTGAAAAAGGAAAGAGAAATTTTACATTAAAGAACTAATGAAAGACTTCCATTACCATCCACCCCACCCTGCAACTATAACTCTCAAATTTTGCATGCTCTTTATTTTACATGTTTTTCCTTCTCTTGGCAATTGATGCTGAAAGTTGAAGGTTATTAATCAGATTGATTTTCATTAAAACGTTTTTTACAGAAGAGTTTCTACTCTTTGTATAGTGTAGAAACTAAGCATTTTTATTTTTCTAGGATGTAGTTTCAAATGTAGAACTTAGTTTATCGAGTTTTCTTGTTTACTTTTTGCAGGTGATTCAAATAGTTTATGTGTTGCCCCATCTCTAGTTACAGATCAACATAGATGGACTATATATCATTCCAAAGTAAACCTCCCAGCAGCATTAAATGATCCTCGATTAGCAAAAAGAGAATCTGACTTCTTCACAAAAACATGGGGATTGGACTTTGTGGACACTGAAGTCATACCTTCATTCTACCTCCCACAGATCAGCAAGGAACATTTTACAGTTTATCAACAGGAAATCTCTCAGGTAATACCTAATCAAAAGTAATAGAACGATCTTTAGTTTGATTTATTGTAGATTTTTGACCAATAATCTTTGATGAGGTTATAGTATTCTTTTCTGTCTATATACATTGTGCTGTCCTGTTTTGTATTTAATTCATTGCTTATATATATATATAAATGTATTTCTCTTACTGTAGTGATTTTTCAGAATTACACTTTACTAGCTGCAGAGATTCATCATGAAATCCACCCTACCTACCAAGGACAAAACTGTTTAGTTAGGCCAATCAGACCCAGATGATTTGTGAGGTTTAAGAAGTGAGCGGAGTAGAACTGTTTCTATGTCTCTCATATACCGTAGAAAATTTAGTAGAGCATGCTAGCTCTAGCAGATAGTCTTAATATCTTTAGACATAATGTGTTGCTCTAAACTCAGTTCTGAGCAAGAAGTGAATGTATTGCTTAGTTTAAGAAGGCTTGTTATTAATTTTTAGTGAGTATTATCAATATAATTTTGGTTCCCATTTTAGTATTTAAAAAAACTCATTTATAAAAACCCCATTTTTTAAAAGGATATTAAAATTTTTTCTTTACGAGATATAATTGGCATATAATAATTTCAGGTGTATAACAGAATGATTTGATATTTGTATATATTGCAAAATGATCACCATAATGCTAGTTAACATCCTTGCCATACATACTTAAAAAATTTTTTTTCTTCTTGTGATGAGGATTTTAAAAATCTGTTCTCCTCACAACCTTCAAATATTCAATACAGTATTATTAACTGTAGTGACCATGCTTTAGATTACATCTGGAAGTTTATATAGGGGATAATTATTTATGTTTTTATAATATCCCTTTTTATACTTTTTTCATTAGCAGACCTAATTTGCATTTAGCTAACTTTGTTTTACTTGATTACTTTGTTCTTCTTACGATTTGGAAGTAGGCTAAATAAGGTATATTATTGGCATTGATACTATGAAATATTTGGTTCATTTTTAGTACTATCTAATATTTTTGTACAGAACTTAAAAATATTGTTTACTTTTATATCATGTATATTGTCATATGCTGTCTAGAAATTTTGTGTTCCGTTTTCAGTAATCACATCTAACTGGATGTTGTTAAGTAGATGAGCTTTAATATACTTTCTTTTTGTTAGTTTCTAATCTTACTTCTTTTTGTTAGCTTCTAATCTTTATTCTAACCTTAGTTTCTAGTTCTAATCTTTATTCTTTTTGTTAGTTTCTAATCTTTATTCCTCATAACGTACAATTTGCGTTTTCCATTTGTCCATTTATTGATCAAATATGTATTGAATGCCTTCCGTGTGCCAGGCATTGTCTAAACAAAATATATCAGTTGCCTCCATTACAAAGCTTATATTTCTAACAGGCAATAAACCCTAAAGCAACCACTAAAATAACAAAGAATTATAGCTGAAAAGCCAATAGAAGAGATTACAGGAAATAAAAAAAATTCTCACTCTACACAAAGGTAGAAAAAGGGTAAATAAGAAGGAAAGATTAGAAGGGTCTGAAAGAATAAACATCAGAATGATAGACTTATACCTAACCCTATCAGTCCATTAAATGTAAATGTTTAAGCATCCCAATTACAAGGCAGAGATTGTGAGATTGGATGAAAAAGCAAGACCCAGCTGTATGCTACCTATAAGAAATGCACTTTGAATACAGAGACATAAAACATTTAAAAGTAAAAGGATAGAAAAAGATATACCAGGCTAACAACAAAAGAAAGCTGTATGACTATATTAATATCAACTAAAGTAGATTTCAGGCAAAAACTGTTACTAGAGATGAAGAAGGTTATTTTGTAATGACAAAAGTATTAAGTTAATCAAGGAGATATTGTATTTCTAAACATTTATGTTTACAAAAAGAACATCAAAATGCATGAAGCAAAAACTGAGAACTTTCTGTGGAAAATAGGTGAATTCACAATTATGGTTGGAGATTTTAATACTTGTCTCTCAATAAATGATAGAACAAGCAAATAGGAAACCAGTGAGTATATGGTAGACTTAACACAGCACTGTCAGTTAACCTGACTTAACTTGAAAGAATGCATTGAAAGAACATTCCACCCAACACAGAAGAATACATTTTCTCCTGAAGTGTTCATGGAACATTTATCAAGATAGACCACAATCTGGGCCATAAAACAATGTTAATACATTTAAAAGGCTTCAAAGTATATATGAAATCATACAAAGTATATTTTTTGACCACAACTGAATGAAAGTAGAAATTATTAACAGAAAGCATGTAGGAAATCCACAAGTATTTGGAAACCAAAACTTAGACTTCTAAATAAAATGTGGAAGGGAGGAGCAAGATGGTGGAGGAATAGGAGACCTAAATTTTATCTTGTTCCAAAGAATTCAGCTAGCTAGTTATCAAACCATTCTGAACACCTACAAACTCAACAGGAGATTGAAGAGAAGAATAGCAATTCTATGAACAGAAAATAGACCACTTTCTGGAAGGTAGGAGTGCAGAGAAGTGAATCCTAGGTGATATATGGGTAGATAGACCAGGGGGGGAAGGAGCCTCCATCAGCCGGCTACTGGCAATGAGAGAGCAGTGGAGCACAAAATAAGAACTTTTAGAAGTCTGCTTTGCAGAGGGACGTCGCTCCAGTGGATAAGTAGGGGTGGAATCCTTGCTGGAACAGTGTGGTCTCAGGACTCTTGGGGTCACAGAAAGACTGGGGGGTCCCTGAGTGTGGCAGATCTCCCAGGTATTAGAATGGGGAAGCTGGTTGCAAAGATGGAGCCCAGGAGTGGGCTCTCAGCTTGGGGTTGCCATAAACTGTGATCCGAGGCAATGTTGGGCCACTATTCTTGGAGCAGGGACCTCACAAGTGACAGATCTGGGGAGACTACCCCCCCCCCCCACACACACACACACTGGGAGGAGCAGCGCAGGAGCACACGGGAGGAATCTGCTCAGTTTGGAAACTCCACACTAGGCTGTGTGCCAGAGATAGAAATGCTCGGTGACAGGCTGTGCGAGCTCAAAGTGTGGCTGGAGACTGGGGTGACAGGACAGGAGTGATTGACTGCTTTTTTCTGAGGGCTCACTGAGGAGGGAGGTCCCTGAGTTCTTGGCTCCTCCAGGCCGGAGATTGGAAGGCTACCATATCATTCTCCTCCTCCAAAGCTGTACGGAAAGCTTTCAGGAAACAAAAGCTACCCAGAGCAAAGCTGAGCAGATTGCTTAACCTGGCCCCTGGTAAGGGTGGTGCCATTCTGCCTGGAGCAAAGAAATTTGAGAATCACTGCAATAGGCCCCTCCTCTAGAAGATCAGCAAGAACATCCAGCCAAGACCAAGTTTACTGATCAATGAGAACTGCAAAACTCCAGCGCTAGGGGAATACAGCACATAGGATTCATGGCTTTTTTCTCATGATTCTTTAGTGTTTCAAAATTAAATTTTTAAAATTTTGTTTACATGTTTCTTTTTCTTTTTAGATTTTTCCTCTATTTTAACCAACATCTTAATACCTTTTTAAATATCTTTTTTGATTTTTACTTTTATAGTCATAGTCTGTCCCTTCATTGTATTTAATGTTACTTTTTGTATACGTATAAGTTCTTCTTTCTTTAAAATTTTGACACACAGTTTCTTCTAACAGACCAAAATATACCCTAAATCTAGTGTATGGTTTTGTTCTAGTCTCCAGCCTGATCACATTCTCTCCTTTTTTTAAAACAATTTTTTTCTTTTTTCAACCAACTTCTTATCTTATGAATTCCTTTTTAAAAATCTTCTTAATTTTCATCTTTACAGCCATCCCTTCATTGTATTTACCCATTTATATGTACACACACACACACACACACACACACACACACGTTTTTCTTTCTTCAAAATTTTGGGAGGCCGTTTCTTCTAACAGACCAAAATATGCCCTGAGTCAAGTGTGAAGCTCTGTTCTATTCCAGACTAATCATATTTTTTTCCCCTTTCATCTCCCCCTGTATTTGGGTCTCTTCTGATTTGTTTAGTGCTTTGTAGGTATTAGAACTGCTACACTTTTTACTCTTTATACCTATTCATAGTCTAATTTATCTGTATTTTATTGTAAAATACTTCCCAGCTATATTTTTCTGGGGTCATTGTTACCCTTTTAGTATTTTGTTCTCTCATTCATCTGTCCTTCTCTAGACAAAATGACAAGGTGGAAAAACTCACCTCAAAAAAAGAACAAGAGGCAATATCAACTGCTCGGGACCCAATCAGTATGGACAATAGTAAGATGTTGAAACTAGAGTTCAGAATAACGATTATAAAGATACTTGCTGGGCTTCAAAAAAGCATAGAAGATGCTAGGGAATCCCTTAATGGAGAAATAAAAGAACTAAAATCTTATCAAGTTGAAATTAAAAAAAGTTATTAATGAGGTGCTATAAAAAATGGAGTCTCTGGGGCGCCTGGGTGGCTCAGTGGGTTAAGCCACTGCCTTCGGCTCAGGTCATGATCTCAGGGTCCTGGGATCAAGTCCCACATCGGGCTCTCTGCTCAGAAGGGGAGTGCTTCCCTTCCTTTCTCTCTGCCTGCCTCTCTGCCTACTTGTGATCTCTCTCTGTCAAATAAATAAATAAAATCTTTAAAAAAAAAGAGTCTCTTACTGCTAGGATAAATGAGGCATAAGAGAATTAATGATATAGAAGACCAAATGATGGAGAATAAGGAAGCTGAGGAAAAGAGAGATAAACAACTACTGGATCAGTGGAGAGAATTTGAGAGATCAGCAATACCATAAGATGGAACAATATTAGAATAATGGGGATCCCAGAAGAAGAAGAAAGAGAGAGATGGGGGCAGAAGATATATTGGAGCAAATTATAGTAGACTATTTCCCTCATATGGAAAAGGGAAGAAGCATCAAAATCCAGGAGGCACAGAAAAATCCCCTCAAAATTAATAAAAATAGGTCCACACCCCATCATTTAATAGTAAAACTTACAAGTCTCAGTGACAAAGAGAAAATTCTGAAAGCAGCTTGGGACAAGATTGGCAGCAGACCTATCCACAGAGACCTGGCAGGCCACAAAGGACTGGCATGATATATTCAGAGCATTAAACAAGAAAAATATGCAGCCAAGAATACTATATCCAGCTAGTTTGTCATTGAAAATAGAAGGAGAAATAAAAAGCTTCCAAGACAAACAAAAACTAAAGAATTTGCACACATCAAACCAGCCCTACAGGAAATATTGAAAAAGGTCCCCTAAGCAAAGAGCTCAAAAGTAACATAGACCAGAAAGGAACAGAGACAATATACAGTAACAGTCACCTTACAGACAAATTCATATCTTATCTGGCACTATATCCATATCTTTCAGTAGTTACCCTGAATAGAAATGGGCTAAATGCCCCAATCAAAAGACACAGGGTATCAGAATAGATTAAAGAAAAAAAAAAAACCCCCAAGACCCATCGATATGCTGTCTGCAAGAAACTCATTTTAGACACAAAGACACCTCCAGATTTAAAGTGAGGGGGTGGAAAACAATTTATGATACTAACGGACATCAAAAGGAAGTTGGGGTGGCAGCCCTTATATCAGATAAATTAGATTTTAAGCCAAAGACTGTAATAAGAGATGAGGAAGGACACTAGATCAATCTGAACGGGTCTGTCCAACAAGAAGATCTAACAATTTTATGTATCTATGCCCCTAACATGGGAGCAGCCAACTACATAAACCAATTAATAACAAAATCAAAGAAATACATCTATAATACAATAATAGTAGGGGACTTTAACAGCCCCCTCCTGAAATGGACAGATCATCTAAGCAAAAGATCAACAAGGAAATAAAGGCTTTAAATAACACACTGGACCAGATGGACCACACAGATATAGTCAGAACATTCCACCCCAAAACAACAAAATACACATTCTTCTCTAGTGCATTTGGAACATTTTCCAGAATAGATCACTTCCTGGGTCACAAATCAGGGCTCAGCCAATACCAAAAGATTGGAATCATTCCCTGCATATTTTCGGACCATAGTGCTTTGAAACTGGAACTCAGTCACAAGAGGAAAGTTGGAAAGAACTCAAATACATGGAGGCTAAAGAGCATCCTACTAAAGAATGAATGGGTCAACCAGGAAATTAAAGAAGAATTTAAAAAAATTCATGGAAACAAATAAAAACACAACTGTTCAAAATCTGTGGGACACAGCAAAGGCAATCCTGAGAGGAAAATAGTGATATAAGCCTTTCTCAAGAAACAAGAAGGGTCTCAAGTACACAACCTAACCCTACACTTAAAGGAGAGGGAGAAAGAACAGCAAATAAAGCCTAAACCCAGGAGGAGAATAGGAATAATAAAGATCAGAGCAGAAATCAATGAAAAAGAAACCAAAAGAACAGGAGAACAGATCAATGAAACTAGTAGTTGGTTCTTTGAAAGAATTAAAAGATTGATAACCCCCTGGCCAGACTTATCAAAAAGAAAAGAGAAAGGACCCAAATTAATAAAATCATGAATGAAAGAGGAGAGATGACAACCAACACCAAAGAAATACAATTATAAGACCATATTATGAACAACTATACACTAGTAAATTAGACCATCTGGAAGAAATGGGTGCATTCCTAGAGATGTGTAAACTACCAAAACTGAACCAGGAAGAAATAGAAAACCTGAACAGACCCATAATGAGTAAGGAGATTGAAGCAGTAATCAAAAATCTCCCAGCAAACAAGAGCCCCGGGCCAGACAGCTTCTCAGGGGAATTCTACCAAACATTTAAAGAAGAATTAATACCTGTCCTCCTGAAACTGTTCCAAGGCAAAGACCCCATCAAAAGGGAGAATTACAGACAAATATGCCTAATGAACATGGATGTAAAAATGCTCACCAAAATACTAGCTGATAGTATTTGCAGTACATTAAAAGGATTATTCACCACAACCAAGTGGGATTTATTCCTGGGCTGCAAGGTTGGTTCAGCATCTGCAAATCAATCAGTGTGATACAATACATTAATAATGAACAAGAACCATATGATACTCAATAGATGCAGAAAAAGCATTTGAGAAAGTACAGTATCCTTTCTTGATCAAAATTCTTCACAGTATGGGCATAGAAGGTACATACCTCAATATCATCAAAGCCATGTATGGAAAAACCCACAGCACATATCATTCTCAGTGGGGAAAAACTGAGACCTTTTCCCCTAAGGTCAGGAACGTGGCAGGGATGTCCACTATTACCACTGCTATTTAACATAGTACTAGAAGTCTTAGTCTCAGCAATCAGAAAAGGAAAAGGAGTAAAAGACATCCAAATCAGCAAAGAAGAAGTCAAGGGGTACCTGGGTGGCTCAGTGGGTTAAAGCCTCTACCTTCGGCTCAGGTCATGATCTCAGGGTCCTGAGATCAAGCCCCACATCGGGCTCTCTGCTCTCAGGGATCCTACTTCCTCCTTTCTCTCTTTGCCTGCTTCTCTGCCTACTTGTGATCTCTGTCTGTCAAATAAATAAATAAAATCTTAAAAAAAATAATATTAGAAGAAGTCAAACTCTCACTCTTTGCAGATGATATGATACTTAATGTGGAAAACCCGAAATACTCCATCCCAGAATTGCTAGAACTCATACAGGAATTCAGTAAAGTGTCAGGATATAAAATCAATGCACAGGAATCAGTTAAATGTCTATACATGACCAACAAGACAGAAGAAAGAGAAATTGAGGAGTCCATCCCATTTACAGTTGCTCCCCAAAATGCACAATATTTTGGAATAAATCTAACCAAAGAAAGAATAAATCTAATCCAGAAATCTATAGAATACTCCAAAAGAAATTGAGGAAGACACAAAGAAAAGGAAAAACGTTCCATGCTCATGGATTGAAGAACATGGATGTGAAAATATCTCTGCCACCTACAGCAATCTACACATTTAATGCAATCCCTGTCGAAATATCGTCAACCTTTTTCAGAGAAATGGAACAAGTAATCCTAAAATTATATGGAAGTAGAAAAGCCCCTGAATAGCCACAGGAGTGTTGAAAAATAAAATTAAAGTTGACAGCATCACAATTCCAGACTTCAAGCTCTATTACAAAGCTGTAATCATCAAGACAGTATGGTACTGGCACAAAAACAGACACACATATCAGTGGAACAGAATAGAGAGCCCAGAAATGGACCCTCAACTCTATGGTCAACTAATCTTTGACAAAGTCAGAATGAATGTCCAGTGGAAAAAAGACAGTCTCTTCAACAAATGGTACTGGGAAAATTGGACAGCCACATGCAGAAGAATAAAACTGGACCGCTTTCTTATACCACACACAATAATAGACTCAAAATGGATGAAAGACCACAGTGTGAGACAGGAATCCATCAAAATCCTTGAGGAGAACACAGGCAGCAACCTCTTCGACCTCAGCTGCAGCAACTTCTAGAAACATCACCAAAGGCAAGGAAAGCAAGGGCAAAAATGAACTATTGGGACTTCATCAAGATCGAAAGCTTTTGCACAGCAAAGGAAATAGTCAACAGAACTAAAAGATAACCAACAGAATGGGAGAAGATATTTGCAAATGACATATCAGATAAAAGGCTAGTATCCAAAATCTTTAAAGAACTTATCAAACTCAATATCCAAAGACCAAATAATCCAGTCAAGAAATAGGCAGAAGACATGAACAGGCATTTCTGCAAAAAAAGACATTCAGATGGCCAACAGACACATGAAAAAGTACTCAACATCACTTGGCATCAGGGAAATACAAATCAAAACCACAGTGAGGGGCGCCTGGGTGGCTCAGTGGGTTAAGCCGCTGCCTTCGGCTCAGGTCATGATCTCAGAGTCCTGGGATCGAGTCCCGCATCGGGCTCTCTGCTCAGCAGGGAGCCTGCTTCCTCCTCTCTCTCTCTGCCTGCCTCTCCATCTACTTGTGATTTCTCTCTGTCAAATAAATAAATAAATAATCTAAAAAAAAAAAAAAAAAAAAAAAACCACAGTGAGGTACCACCTCACACTGGTCAGAGTGGTTAACATTAACCAGTCAGAAAATGACAGGTGTTGGCAAGGATGTGGAGGAAGGGGAACCCTCTTAACTGTTGGTAGGAATGTAAGCTGGTGCAGCCACTCTGGAAAACAGCATGGAGGTTCCTCAAAAAGTTGAAAATAGAGCTACCCTACGACCCAGCCATCACACTACTGGGTATTTACCCTAAAAGTACACATGTAGTGATCCGAAGGGGCCCATGCACCTGAATGTTTATAGCAGCAATGTCCACAATAGCTACACTATGGAAAGAGCTTAGATGTCCATCAACAGATGAATGGATAAAGAAGAAGTGGTGTGTGTGGATGTGTGTACATATATGTATGTGTGTAAACACACATATATAATGGAATACTGTGCAGCCATCAAAAAACCCGAAATCTTACCTTTTGCATTGATGTGGATGGAACTAGAGGGTATTATGCTAAGCTAAATAAGTCTATTAGCACAAGACAATTATCATACGATCTCACATATATGAGGAATTTGAGAAACAAGACAGAGGCTCATAGTGGAAAGGAGGGAAAAATGAAACAAGACAAAACCAAAGTTTGGAACAAATCATAAGAGACTCTTAATCTCAGGAAACAAATTGAAGGTTGCTGGAGGGGAAGGAACTGGGAGCGATGAGGTGGCTGGGTGATGGACATTGGGGTGGGTATGTGCTATGAATTGTGTAAGACTGATGAATCACAGACCTGTACCCCTGAAAGAAATAATACATTACATATTAGTTTAAAAAAAAAAAAATGCCGGTCATAGAGCAAAAGGGAGGCACCAGGATGGTTCAATCAGTTAAGTGTCTGACTCTTAATCTCAGCTCATGTCCTTCAGGGTCATAGAGCCTACTCAAAAAAAAAAAAAAAAAGGAAAAGTAGATTAGAACCATTTACCCTTGAACAACATGGGTTTGAACCGTAAAGATCAACTTACATACAGGTTTTTTTCAGTAAATATAGTTACAGTACTGCAAATGTATTTGGCTTCCTTAAATACATTTTGTTTTCTCTTTACTTTAAGAATATAGTATAGTATATAATATGTATAATATACAAAATATGTGTTAATTGACTGTTTATGTTACTATTAAGGCTTCCAATCCACAGTAGAGTATTAGTAGTTAAGTATTTGGGGAGTCAGAAGTTATTGTTGGATTTTTGATTGTGGCATATTTGTGTTCCTAACCCCCACGTTTGAACTAAATGGAAATGAAAACAAGACATACTGGGATTTGTGGCATGCTGCTCAAGCAGTACTTAAGGAATAATTTATAGCAGTAAATACATATATTAGAAAAGAAGAATAATCTCAAGTCAGTGACCTCAACTTTTACCTTAAAAAGCTACAAAAGGGGCGCCTGGGTAGCTCAGTGGGTTAAAGCCTCTGCCTTCGGCTCAGATCATGATCCCAGGGTCCTGGGATCGACATCTGGCTCTCCGCTCAGCAGGGAGTCTGCTTCCCTTCTTCTCTTTCTGCCGGCCTCTCTGCCTACTTGTAATCTCTGTCAAATAAACAAATAAAATCTTTAAAAAAAAGCTACAAAAATAACAAATATATACCAAAATAAGCAGAAGAAAGAAACATCAAAGTTAAAATCAGTGAAATAGAAAATAGAGAAATAGAGAAAAATCAGTGAAACCTAAACCTGATTCTTTGATAAGATCAATAGAATTGACAAATCTCTAGCAATACTGATTCAGGAAGAAAAGGGAAAAGACATAATCACCAATAACAAGAATAAAAGTGATGACATCACTATAGATTTTACAGAAATAAAAAGGCTAATAATGAAATATTATCAACAACTTTGTGCCAGTAAATTCAGCAAGTTAGATGAACTGATGAATTCCTTGAAGATACAAATTACCAAATCTCTATCAGGAAGAAATAGATAACTTGAATAGCCTTTGTAGTTATTAAAGAAATTGGTGTTAAATAGCTTTCAAAGATGAAAACTCAGGTCCATGTGACTTCACTATTGATTTCTACCAAATAGTTAAGGAAAAAAAACAATAGCATGTCCATACATATTCTTTCATGTGTTTATAAGGATGTGAAGGACAGGGCCAGTACTAGGATGAGGCCATGAATTGCCTGAGATGTAAAATGTGAAGAGCACCAAAATCTAAGAGTAGTGTTTGGGGAGTCAGAAGTTATTGTTGGATTTTTCTGTTGTATTTAAATATTGTATCCAGGCTGCTTGCTTGCCTTACCCTATTGTCAGCCCTGGTGGAATAACTAGAACTCTCGTATACTGTTGGTGGGAATTTAAAGTGGTACAACCCTTTTGTAAAACAGTTAAGTGGTTTCTTAAAAAGTTAAAAATACTTCTGGTTCAGCATGTAGGGAACTTGAAAAATGTCTACTCCTGTTCTTGAAAGAAAAAAATCTGAAGGAACTGAAAATAAACAATTTAGAAGCTTTTTGAAGGTCACAGCACAGGGGCACAAACTCACTAAAAGACAGTGATGTAACCACAGGTTTATGGAATGCTTTCCCTCTTTCCACATTTTACCATCATATCAATAGGGCACTGGTATAGTAATGGAGTACTATGAAAGAATTGCATGTCTTCAACTTTATTTAAGAAATTTGTAAAGACAGGAAGGGAGACAAAGACAAGGACACGAGAGGAAATTTTAGCCTCTAACACCTGCAGCTACATGAAATAGTACATATAGTCTAATTCCTAGCCAGATAAACATAAAACCTCACAATAAATACCTGTTTACCTCAGTTCCTTTTACCAGTACTTCATATCTGGCTTGCAGCAAGAAAAATTAAAATAAATACTAAAAACAAGAAGGAAAAAACCCCCACAATTTAAAGAAAGCAAGTACTAGAATGAGACTCAGATGGCAACAATTTCGGAATTATCAGACTGGGTATTTAAAATAACTATGGTTAATATGCTAAAGACTGCAGTGGAAAAGGTAGTCAACATGCAAGAATAGATGGATAATGTAAGCAGAGAGATGGAAACTATAAGAATCAAAGGAAATGCTAGAAATAAACACTGGCAAATGAAGAATAATTTTGATGGCTTTATCAGTAGACTTGAAATGGCAGAGGAAAGAATCAGTGAGCTTAAGGAAGTGTTGATAGATACTTACCAGAATGTGTGGGTCAGTCAAAGTATTGCTTAGAGGGAAATTTAACAGCATTGAATGTGTATATTAGAGAAAAAAATCTAAAATTAATAATCTAAGTTTTGCCACAGGAGACCAGAAGAACAAACTAAATTCAAAATAAGAAGAAGGTAAATCTGTTGTGTACTGAAACTAATGTAACATTGTATGTCAGCTATACAAAACAAAACAAAAACCAGAAGAAAAGAAATTTAAAAAATTAGACCAGAAGTCAGTGAAATTGAGATCTCCTTTGAGAAGATCAATAAAATTGGTAACTGTCTAGCAAGGTCAGTTAAGGAAAAAGAAGGCCTAAATTACTAGTATTAGAAATGAAAGAGGGAGGAGCGCCTAGGTGGCTCAGTGGGTTAAAGCCTCTGCCTTCAGCTCAGGTCATGATTGAACTCATGTCGTGGGATCGAGCCCCACATCGGGCTCTCTGCTAGGTAGGGAGCCTGCTTCCTCCTCTCTCTCTGCCTGCCTCTCTTGTCTACTTGTGATCTGTCTGTCAAATAAATAAATCTTAAAAAGAAAAAAGAAATGAAAGAGGGCACAGCAGTAATGATCTCGTGAACATTCAAAAGATAATAAAAGAATATTATGAACAACTCTAAGCACACAAATTCTGTAACCTAGATGAAAAAGATCAGTTCTTTGGAAGACACAAACCTTGCACATGAGAAATAGACACTCTGAATAAAGCTATACTTATTAAAGAAACTGAATCAGTAATAACCTTTCAAAATAGAAAACACTGGGGCCACGTGGGTTCACGGGTGAATTATGCCAGCCATTTAGGCAAGAAGTTATACCAGTTCTTTAAGATCTGTTCCAGAAAATAGAAGCAAAGGGGATACTTTCTAACTTATTCTTAGGTAGCATTAACCTAATATTGAAATTAGACAAAGACATTATGAAAAAGGAAAACTATAGACTGCTGTTTCTCAAGAACATGGATGCAAAAATCCTTAACAAAGAATTGGAAAGTCACACTCAATAATGTATGAAAATAATTCTATACCATAACTAAGTTGGCTTTATTCCAGATATGCAGGGCTGATCCAATATTTAAAAAGCAATTTGTATAATCCATACATTGACTGAGGAAGAAAAATCATATTTCATATCAGTAGATAGAAGATTTTTGACAATACTCAGTACTCATTCATGTTAAAAACTCTCAGCAAACTAGAAATATAGGGACAGTTCAACTTGGTAAAGAACATCTACAGAAACTCTACAACTGTGAGAAAATAGATGCTTTCCCACTAAGATCAGGAACAAGGTAAAGATGTCCCTACCACTCCTTTTGTACATCACACCGGAAGCCCTAACTTTGCAAGACAAGAAAATAAAATAAAATATACACTAGGAAGGAAGAACTAAAACTGTCTTTATTCACAGATAATCATGATTGTTTATGTAGAAAATCCCAAAGAATCAGAAAAATTCCTGGAACTAAAAAGCAATTATAACAAGATTGCAGGATACAAGATTACTGTTATAAAAGGGAATTGCTTTCTTCTATGCTAGTGATGTACAGTTAGAATTTGAATTTAACTCAGCACCATTTACATTAGCACCAAAGAATATGAAATACTTAGGTATAAATCTAACAAAATATGTGCAAGATCTTTATGAAGATAACTACAAAACTGATGAATTGCTGAAGATCTAAATAAATAGAGAGTCCCTGTACGTAGATAGAAGACTCAATATTGTCAACATGTCTGTTTTTCCCAGCTTGGTCTATAGATTGAATCCAGTCCCAGTTAAAATAACAAGAATTTGTTTTGTAGATTCCAAAGTTTATATAGAAAGGGAAAATAGAATAGCCAACAAAGTATTGAACAAAGTTGCAGTAAGACTTTTAAGACTTACTGTGAACTTATAGTAATATAGACAGTGTGGTATTGGTGAAAGAATAAACAGCATATGGATCAAAGCAACAAATTAATTCAGAGATAGACCCACACAAATACAGTCAACTGGTTTTTGACAAAGGTGCAGAAGTAATTTAGTAGTCTTTTGAGTAAATGGTACTGGAACAACGAGCTACCTACCTGCCAAAAAAAGAAGAAAAAAAAATCTAGACATAGACTGCCCACACCTTTCATAGAAATTACCACAAAATGGATTGTAGATCTAAGTGTAAAATGCAAAATGGTAAAACTGGAAGATCACGTAAGAGAAAATACATGACTTTTAGTTTGATGATGATTTTTTAGATTATAGCATCAAAAGCCCAATTCATGAAACAAAAAATTGACAAGTTGGACTTTGTTAAAATTGAAAACTTCTACTCTGTGAAAGACAGTACTAAAAGAATTATACAGACTAGACACTGAGAGAAGATATTTGCAAAACACATGTATGATAAAGGATTGGTGTCCAAAATACACAAATAATGCTTAAAACTAAGAACAACACAACTAAAAAATGGGAAAAGGACTTGAATGAACATTTTTCCAAAGATGTAGAAATGACCAGGTAGTATATGGGAAGGTAGTCAACATCATTAGTAGTTTTAAGTGTTAAGTTTTATGTTATATGTATTTTGGCATAATAAAAAAAATGCACAAAAGATCTGAACAGGCATCTCATGAAAGAAGACATACAGATGGCAGATAAGCATATGAAAAGATGCTTAACATTTTATGTCATTAGGGAATTGCAAATTAAAACAGCAATGGAATGCTGCTATGTATCTCAGAATTGCAAAAATTCAAAACACAGCACCAAATGCTGGCAAGAATATAGACTGATAGCAACTCTTATTCATTGTGGGTATGACTGTGAAATGGTACAGCCATGTTGGAAGACAGTACTTTGGTTTCTGCCACAATTGCTGTCAAAACTCTGAACACTACTAGCTCAGTGTTTGTTTTCCCTTTCCATACTCCATTTTCCCATGTGTCTTATTTATGGTATCTCTGAAAAGATAGAATTGGTTGTTAGTGAGCCATCTAATCTGAAATCAGAGGAGGGTTGGGTTCTCTTTCTTTCTTGACTTTGTCAGCTAATAACTTGTCTTTCTGTCTTAGGTGTCTTTCTTCTTTTAAAAAATTATTTTCAATTGATTTCCGTTATATAAATAAGGATTTTTTTTATTCGCATTCCCACTTCATTCCAATTTATGGAAATTTTACTGTAATTATATAAAATGGGATGAGTATAAGCATATAGGTGTTCATAGAGCTTGTATTGGTTTATTAAGCATACTTACTTATGTTTAAGTTGAAGAGGCTAGTGATTTCATGTTAAAAATTATAGAACTAATTTGGTATTTTGTGAAATATTTTGATGCTTTGAATATTCATATTGCTACATAACATTGAATTTGTTATTTGTCTTATAGAGAGAGAAGATTCATGAGAGATGCAAGAATATTTGTCCTCCTAAAGATACCTTTGACAGGACTCTCTTACATACTCATGGTATGGAATATGTGCTATTTGTAGATAATAGGAAGATAAATATGTGATAATTGTAGCATAGCGTAAATATCAACAAACAAAATCTTAATTTGGGGACTTTGGTGGCTATTCTACCTATAATTCCATTTTTAGTGGAATTTTTGTAGCCTATTATCATAATTTTTCCAAAAGCTTCTAAGAGAAACACTATGGGTCTCATTTTAGTGTTATCCTTCATTTCAACAAATACTTATTTAACATCTGGGTGCTTGGTATTTTGCTTGTTCCTTAAAAATAGTTGAATAACAAAGAGCACTTATCTTCAAGAAGCTGATAGTTTTCTCAGTAGGGTTAAATAAGTAAGCCAACAATTGCAGCACTGTATATCAAACAGTAACTTCAGCATGGTAGGTTGGTATAGATCTCCTAATTTGCTAAGCCTTAGAAAACTTACAGAATTAATGATTTCTTGTGTTTTAAACTAGCTGCTGAAGAGGTTTCTGTGGGGAAAGGCCTTCCAGGAAGAAGGAACAGTGGATGCAAAGCAACAGAGTCAAGAGAGAAACAGAGCATGTTCTAAGAACTCTTAAGAGTACAGTATGTTGGCTCTACTGGGAGTAAGAAGTGAGGCTGAAGAAGTAGGCAGGGGAATCAGATCATGAAGAGCCTTCTATGCCATACTAAGGAATTTTTCTTTTCTAAAAGCAGTCCAGAGCCTCAGAATATTTTTAACCAGGCATCAGATTTATGATTTTACATTTCATTTTGAAAACAGTTGTGGAAAATAAATTTAAGGATGTTGATAAACGGGAGGCAAAGAGACAGTTGGAGGCTATTGCAGTAATACACGTGAGAAGTCATGTGGCCCCAATAACAGTTATAATGAAGATGGAGAGGAATTTAAACATTTGAGAGAGTTATTGAAGCACAAGTTTTGGTGGTCAGGCAGTTGTTGGTAATGGTAATGATCAGTTTGCACACACAGAAGTTTCTGTGGATTTCACAATTTAGGATCTCTTATAGAGGGCATTCAGACTTAGAAGTAGTGGTTATAGAAAACAGTACTATATATTAAGGAGTGAGTACAAGAGAAAGAAATGGAGACTATCAGTGTGGATATGACTTGAGGATTTGAGGGATAGCATATTGACTAGAGAGAACAGAGTATAAGAATATTTTTGCATGGTCAACACTAGATGAGGCAGGAGATGCATTTGCAAACCTGAGTGAATGCTTCCTTAAATTGTGTACCGGAGGGCCTCCCTTGTGTCAGCCTGGTCCAGGTTGGGTTTTAACTTTATCTTTGTTTTTTTTTGTTTTGTTTTGTTTTAATGAGAGAGAACGGAGCATGTATATATGCAGAGAGAAAGAACTATTAGAAGGAAAGAGGTTGCAGATATGGAAAGAGGCAGGGTATTTGACGAAGCATGCTCCTAGAGGAGGCCGGAGGGTATAGAGTCTGACCCAGGAAGGTTAGTTTTGGAAAGGAGGGTACATCCTCTGAGATTTAGCTGGGGAGATGAAGGTAAAGTAGGTTCATTTGCAGGTTTGTAGATATAAACTAAGATGCCTAAGAAGAAAACTAATAGGATATTAATATCTTAATATGTTATTAAAATCTTTTTTCATAAGAAATTCTGGGTGGGATGGTGAGTATTTTGAACAATAAAAGCACTATTCCTGGGCGCCTAGGTGGCTCAGTGGGTTAAGCCGCTGCCTTCGGCTCAGGTCATGATCTCAGGGTCCTGGGATCGAGGCTCGCATTGGGCTCTCTGCTCAGCAGGGAGCCTGCTTCCTCCTCTCTCTCTCCGCCTGCCTCTCTGCCTACTGGTAATCTCTGTCTGTCAAATAAAATAAATAAAATCTTTTAAAAAAAAAAGCACTATTCCTACATTAGAATGCAATTCTTTTTTTTTTTTTTTCAAGTTTTTATTTCTTTGACAGAGAGAGAGAGAGAGCATAAGTCGGGGGAGCAGCAGGCAGAGGGAGGAGAAGTGTAGGACTGGATCCCACTACTGTGGGATCATGACCTGAGCTGAAGGCAGACGTTTAACCGACTGAGCTACCCAGCTGTCCCAGAATTTAATTCATTTTTAAAAACTATATGCCAAACTTATTTTCACCAAACTTAATAAGATAGCATCAAGTTTTCTGTGTCTATTTAAAAAAGACTTGAAATATATTTAGCTTTCTTGCACTCATACAATTGATTAAAATTATTTGAAACATAGAATTTTTTCAGTGCTTTATTTACTGCTAGGCATATAGGAAGTGCTTGATGTCTGTTGAGGGAATTTAAGTCTTTACTTAATTGTGATATAGTACAGAGTCTGGTCAAAATATATTTTATAGAATAAAATGAAAATAAGTTAAGAAAATTGTATTTTTTTTTCCCTTTTTTTCATAGATAAATCCAGGACAGATCTGGAGCAAGTACCTAAGGTAACAAAGCTTATACATGAGAAAAATTTTTAATATCTTTAATTTTTTATTATCTCTAATATTGTTAACTTTACCTTATCAGAAGCTTTCATTTGGGTTTTTTACACCTTAACCACTTTGCCTGTTCTGGGACTTTGTGCATCACTTTTCTTCTTTCTTTGGCCATCATCAATTTCTTCTTTATTACTGAAATCTACAAATGTGTTTAAGTCTCTCCATTCTGAAAAAGAACTTTATTGATGTTACCACCCCTTCAAATTATTAAGAGATATGTCCTTTGAGTGAAAATTTTAAAGAGATGTGTAATAGATGTTTTCTTTCCCCGCTCTGCTCTGGGGAAAGAGTCCATTGCATTCATTATATTCTCAAAGAGGTCTATGATAACTGCTCTCTAAAGTTAAATGACACAGAGAAGACAACAGACAGAAGCAAAAAGGCAATCATTTTTAAAGTTGTTTGATTCCTACAAAATAAAATTCAAACTCTATCATTTAAGGCCCTTGATTATTCATTTCTATCATAGTCACACTCAACTTTCACTTACTAATCTTTACACATTCTTTACTTCAGTCTGGAAGACTTTTCCCTCAACTCCCCGTATCTAATCCTTTCTTTATATTTTCTTACATAAATGGCAACTTTACATGAATACATCTCTTCCCAGCTGAAGATAATTGGCCCCTTTGCTGCATTTCCTAGTATTTTATATAGACCTATGCCTTCCTTTTAAAGGCATTTGTCACTCTTCTTGTAAGATATTTATGTGTATATTTTACCACATCCATTGGACTAAAGGTCCTTGGGATTAGGACCTATATAATAATTTATCTTTGTTTCCACCTTAGTGCCTAGCATACAGGTTACATCATCAGTAAATATTTATTGAATTAATCAGTACTTTTAATTATACTAAAGCAAGGACTAAGAAGTACACTCATGTCCCTAGTTAGATTTTCCCTATCACTTTATACTAATTTTTGGATATAGGTAAAATGGCTCAGTAACTATAATAAAATAGAGCATAGAAATTAAGTAAGTTAAACCATGTTTCAGGCCTTATGCTAGGTACTGGAGATACAAAGATTAATTAGCTATAAATCCAGTCTTATAGGGATGTATGATCTCTAGGAGGTCATACATATATTTAATAAATAATTTTTGTAAAGTATGAGATACATAAATATATGTGGTATACATACTTAAGTTCAGAGATGGGGTGACTGATGTGTTCAAAGATGGGGTAAGTGTTCATACAGAGATAATGTTTGCCCTTTTGATTTTGTTGTGTTCTCCAGGAAAATAGACAGGAAGGCATTCTAGGCAGAAAGCATGTACAGAG
Source organism: Mustela nivalis (assembly GCF_964662115.1). NCBI lineage: Eukaryota > Metazoa > Chordata > Mammalia > Carnivora > Mustelidae > Mustela > Mustela nivalis. The sequence continues at coordinate 57,928,450 of NC_139027.1, forward strand.
ATAGTTAAGCACAAGAGGGTATGGAAGTTGAGTATTGTTAGACTGTAACTTGTAAATAGTGGGATTGGCAAAATACAAATTGATGATGGAGTTCAAAGAAAATGAAGGGCCTTTGGGGCACCTGGGTGGCTCAGTGGGTTGAGTGTCTGCCTTTGGCTCAGGTCATGGTCCCGATGTTCTAGGATCGAGCCCTGCGTTGGACTGTCTACTCAGCTGGAGAGCCTGCTTCTCCTCTTCTCCCCTTTGCCTGCCTCTCTGCCTGCTTGTGCTCTCTCTGTCAAATAAATTAATAAAATCTTAAAAAAAAAACAAAACGAAGTGCCTTTGATGCCCTTCTAAAGAGTTTGGTCCTTAGATCATGGGACTCCATTGAGAGATTTAAACAGAGAAGTTAATTCAGTGATACTTGCATTTTAAAAGTATATCTGACAGCAGTATAGGGGATAGATTGAGGAAGGACATGAGTAAATAGCCATTTACTGTAATCCAGAGATGATGAAGAGCTGCACTAATAAAATGCTATAGACATAGAAGAGAGAGAACATTCAAGTGTTACGTAGAAAATATAATGCGTAGGACTTAGTGCCCAGATGGATATGGTATGTAAAGGAAAAAGAACGAACTTTTCATAAAATTGAATTTGTTCTGGTTTTAAAATTCAGTATATGTCTATTCTTCAAGACTAATTTTGAAAGCATTTTAAGCAGGAGAAAGTAGAAATATAAAGAACTTGATACTTAGCATTTAAAAAAAACTACTTCAGTGGGAAATAATACAGAAATTTTGGTATAAGTAGGATATCTCCCTTTGGTGTGTGCCTGGTGGGACTGCATTAGTGAATTTTATTACATAGTAATGGAATGATCGCCTCCATTGGTAAAGACAAAATACATTTTTCTATTTTTCATGAGTATTTTTAGCTTGATGAAACACTATACATTTTTATACAGATCTTTGTATAAATCAATGTATTATTTTTGCTGTTTATGCTTCAGATCTCAGTTAATCATCTTTAATGGTCTTATGATGTTTGAAGGGATAGTGGATATTAAAAAATGTTTATCTAATGAGGAAAATACATTTTTTAATAGATTTTTATGAAACCAGATTTTGCCTTGGACGATTCCTTAACTTTTAATTCAGTTTTACCATGGTCTCATTTTAATACTGCTGGTGGAAAAGGAAATCGTGATGCAGCTTCCTCAAAGTTGCTACAAGAAAAGGTAATTTCATTTTTACTTTTTTCCGTGTAGAAAACTTTATTCTGGTTAAGTGGTACCTTTTGTGTGGTTTCTGATCTAGTTATTTATTAAGGGTTATTTCTTTTAATTTTTTCATATTTTTTGTTATTGCCTTCAAATCTAACTGATAAAATAAGAGCATTTGATTCAGTGGAAAACAAGTTGTGCTGGTGAAAAAGAAGCTAATTGTTGGAGTGCTTCTTTTTTTTTTTTTAAAGATTTTTTTATTTATTTGTTTTGACAGAGATCACAGGTAGGCAGAGAGAGAGAGAGAGAGAGAGAGAGAGAGAGAGAGAGAGAAGGAAGCAGGTTCCCTGCCGAGCAGAGAGCCCGATGTGGGGCTCGATCCCAGGACCCTGGAACCATGACCTGAGCCGAAGGCAGAGAAGCCTTAACCCACTGAGCCACCCAGGCGCCCCTGTTGGAGTGCTTCTTAATCTAAAATAGCAGTTGGTGGAATTTCAGTTATCCCAAACAATATATTGGCTAATTTTATATTCTTTATGATTTGAAGTATGGAAAATTAATTTTTGCTGTGGTACCATTTTTCCTTATTTCCACATTGTAGGGATGATTATTTTGGAGCAAAAATATGATAGCTGAAATACACAGTATTGTATTAAAAATTGCATTAAAGGGGGCCTAGGTGGCTCAGTGGGTTAAAGCCTCTGCCTTCGACTCAGGTTGTGATCCCAGAGTCCTGGGGTCCTGGGATCAAGTCCTGCATTGGGCTCTCTGCTCAGCAGGGGGCCTGCTTCCCTTCCTCTCTGCCTGCCTCTCTGCCTACTGTGATCTCTATCTGTCAAATAAATAAATAAATAATCTTTTAAAAAATTGCATTAATTTTGCAAAGCCTAACCTTTTGCATGTTATTAGTCAGAAGTTTTTAAAAACTTTTACAATATTTTGTAATATGTTGAGAAGTCAGCGTGTTACAGAGTTTTAAACATATCTTAACTCACATATCAAGAATCTTTAAAACTAGAATAGGAAGTAAAGATTTTTTATTCCTGTTCTTTCTTAGCAGTTTAGAGCTTTTCTAAAACTGGTTTTAAACTGAGAAGAAAGCATTTTTTTCAGGCTAGTGACATCTCTTAGCAGCCTGAAAACTTTTCTCAGGAAGACTATTCAATAAATGAGGTCTAGTAACTGAAGAAAAAACTAGTTTGGGGAGAAGAGGAGAAGAAATGTAGGGAAAGAATCATTGACTATTCCTTTTCCATAGTTGAAAATAAAAATGAAGTAATTTTTCCTTCGGCAACATTTTTACCTATAAAGGTTTTCCTTGAGTAAGAACAAATTCGTAAATCTGATGAAAATTATGGATTTAGGGGCACAGACCTACTCGCAGATTGCTTTTTCACATTCCAATATATACCCTGTTAAAATAATACCTTAAAAGAGAAAAACAACAAAAGCCAGTAAAGATCTCATCCTAGGGGCGCCTGGGTGGCTCAGTGGGTTGGGCCTCTGCTTTCGGCTCAGGTCCTGATCTCAGGGTCCAGAGATAGAGCGCCGCATCGGGCTCTGTTCTGCAGGGATCCTACTCCCCTCACTGCCTGCCCCCCCCCCCCCCCGCCCCACTGCCTTGCCTCTCTGCCTACTTGTGATCTCTCTCTCTGTCAAATAAGTAAGTGAAATCTTTAAAAAAAAGATCCTCAATACTAATCTTTACTAAATACTTTTAGGAAGACTAAAAATTGTTCTAGAAAATGAATTATGAAAATATTACGCTTTATTTTTTTAAAAGATTTTATTTATTTATTTGACAGATAGATCACAAGCAGGCAGAGAGGCAGGCAGAAAGAGAGGGGGAAGCAGGCTCCTTGCTGAGCACAGAGCCCGATGCAGGGTTTGATCCCAGGACCTGAGATCATGACCTGATTAGAAGGCAGAGGCTTTAACCCACTAAGTCACCTAGGCTCCCGGAAAATATTATGCCTTTGAAAAGAATGGATCAATGGAATATTGATAACTTGCAGAAATTTTTGAAGTTCAAATGAAAGTTTTTTCATGTTAAATGTTTAATTAAAGGATTGGAATTTGGTTTTTGTTAAGTTCAGAATCAGGTTTGTTATGTTTACATTCTGGGTCCTTATTCTACTCTCTTAGAAAAGGAATGGAAGAAAGAATTCCAAGAGAACACTTTCATACTCTATGATTGATAAACAGCTGTTTTTATCTTGTGAATTTTAAAGAGGGGGGATGCTACAAAGAGGATTAGTTAATTTGTATCCCACTCTAGTGCTATCCAAAGTCCTGGTCTATGATGAAATAAGGAGCTTGCACTAGAATGTAAATCATTGCACTACTTCTTTTATTAAGAAGGTCTTTCTATGAGAAAACAATGCATTGGGCTTAGTGATGTAGTTGATTTACTTTTCAGCAAATACCTTATTTTATCATGGACCTGTTAAATAGTTAACAGACTGGCAGCAGCATATAAACCGTATTTTCAATATCAGTGTCCTGAAGGAGTGACATTCTCAAATTTCCTATTCTGAAAATTGAGTCCACTTTAGCTTACAAGGTACCCAAGTACCTTTGTCCCCATATTGCTTTTTGGGTAAATAAGTGAACAAGCCATGTTGAAGATGAAAAGAACAATACCAAAAGGGTATAATCTCACGAGATTTAAACCATGGAAAAAATTCTTGTTTGTAACCTGTTGTATATTGTAATAGATTACTGAAGGAGCCTTGTTGAAGATATGTGTTATCCTGCATGGTTTGAAGAAAATAGTCTTAGTGACCAAATACTATCTTCTAATCTTATGAGTCCTAAATGTTGAAAGTGCATTAACCCTTTAACACTGAATTCTTCTGAGATGTTGACAGATAATGCCCAAAGTTTGAGCTATAGGTTAAAGAATCTAAAAGTTAAAAAGTGGGAGAGAAATGGAAAGATAACATAGCCAAAAAAGGCATATGCAATTAGAAAGGAGGAAAAGGCAACTCAAGCTTTAGGAGTCCATATTTGAAATTAGAAAGCATTTTAATATATGTTGCTCTAGGAATTAATCTTGCTTGTGTTACAAATAAAATATATATGAACTCTTTTAAGGCATATGTCAAGCTTTTAAGGGAAAAATATATCGGAAATAAATTTCCAATATATTGGCATTTTACAAATATATGTGCGTGTGTGTGTGCATGTGTGTATTTACAAATATATACTGAGTTTTACGAATTGGTTAAAGAATAATTTTTGAAATGCAAAATAAGCAGCCTTGAAAAAAAATCCCAGTGAATTCTGGTATTTTCCATAGTTTGTGACTGGATCATAAATCTGTCAGATTCTTTTGAGGCAGAGTGGTATGGTAGAAAGAGCTTCAGTTTTTGAGTCAGACAGGCTTAGGTTCAAATTTTAGTTTTCCCACTTACTAGCCATATGATCTTGTTCAAATTATTTAATGTCTCTGAGCCTCAGTTTCCTCATCTGTAAAATAAGAATACTAATACCTGTATTCTAAGATTGTTAAAACTAGAAAATTATGTATATAAAATACAACTGCCTGGTACATAGAAGGAAGGAATCAATCTGAGAACTTCTGAAACTACATTATAATCTCAGATGACTGTGGGGTACTCTTAATTTCTAGAAAGTAGTTGGTGTTTGGACGGCAGTAGTAGGAGCAGAGAAAGAAGGTAAATTGGATACTTCTACGCTTTTGTCTTACATTTATTAATCTTTGGATTGTTACCTTTCATCTCCCTTTCATTTTATTATGCCCAATATCAAGAATCCCATAATCAAATAGTTCATACAATAGGATTTAAAATTGTTCATACAATAGGAATTTAAAATAAAATTTAAAATTGTATCATTTTCAGAAAGTATTTGGATAGTCAAAGAAGGTAATCTTATACTCTGTGATTTTTTTTTCTTCTTTCTTAAGCTGAGCCATTATCTGGATATTGTGGAAGTAAACATTGCTCACCAGATCTCTCTACGTTCTGAAGCATTTTTTCATGCAATGACCTCTCAACACGAATTGCAGGACTACCTCAAGAAAACTTCCCAGGCTGTAAAGATGCTTCGAGATAAGATTGCACAGATTGATAAAGTAATGTGTGAAGGATCACTACACATTTTAAGACTGGCACTTACCAGAAACAATTGTGTTAAAGTGTACAATAAACTCAAGTTAATGGCCACTGTACACCAGACTCAGCCTACAGTGCAGGTGTTGTTATCCACTTCTGAGTTTGTTGGAGCTTTGGACTTAATAGCAACAACACAGGAGGTTCTACAGCAGGAGCTTCAGGGCATTCACAGCTTCCGGTATGTCCTTTAAGTAAGGGTTTAGAGATTATGTTAGCAGTTCTGAAAGGATAAATTTTAGTGTGTAATGTTAGCTGAGGAAGTGTGAATGTATGTAAGTTACATGAATATTTCTTCTTCCAGATTTATCTGTATAGTAGTGTTACCATTGCGATATTTTAGTCTTAGTCTTAGTGAAACAAACGCTGTAAGCACCAGTATTTACAGAAACATTTGAATGGAGAAACAAAATTACATTTTTGATAGGTGGTACTAATGAAAGGCCAGTCATAACTTTGAAAATAACATTTTGAAAATGTTGAAATAGTTTTGTGTCAAGTTAGAAAATCAAGGTGCAGGAAGGAATATCTAAAATTAAGTTCATTTTAAAAGTTCTTGAATATGTTTTAAATTTGATAATTATTAAATAGTTATTTAATAATGCAGTTACATATTTATATATAATATAATTATTTCCCGATTATTAAAATTAATTTCTAACTATCAGTGTTTATCACATTGCAAAAAATTCCATATGGTGATGGAAAAGACCCAGTTTTTCCTGCATTCTTACATTTTGAAAATATTTTTAACCTTATGATTTTAGTTATTTCATGTGAGATGATGTCAAAATGTTTAATTTGTAAATAAACCAGATACAGGCTATCAAAATTTCATTCAGTTAAGCAGGCTCGCAATGTCCTTATAGAAGTCCCTCTGCTGGAAAACCCATCCAAACCTTACACTACTAAGTGACTATAAAGAAGTTGTATGGAAGATGTAATCTGTAACTTAATAGATACTTAATATAGTCTGGAAAAGTTAGCTTCAAAATAAATTTAACTGAGTTATAAATTCTTATTGACTAAGGATAGGTAATTGGGGTATTTAGAATGAATGCATTTTTTAAAAGGTGGCCCAAATTTAATGACGTAAATGATTGATTGATTCATTCATTCAAGACATGGTTACTGATTACCTTTACATGTCAGACACCATGCAGATTACTGGGATTATTGCTATGAACAGAACATTTGGCAGAATGAAGGAGACAGAAATGACTGGGTTGTCATCCTACAGTGCAATACTGTATGATGACGAATGTATAGATTGTTAGGGAGCTGTAACTTCAGGGGAGGAGCCTAATCTAGACTTGGATGTCTACAGAAAACATTTGAGTCACAAGCCTCTTTGAAAATCTATTTTGAAAGGTGTTGATTAGATCTTCTTTCCATTAAAATATACCTGTACCTAAAATTTTACAATAATTTTTGGGTGAATCACAGTTTTTGAAGCCTACTTTGGTTTTCTAGCATGGACAACATGATTTTTAGTTTCCCTTTTACCTCTGAAATTGTAAATATTTTGGTTTTTTGAATGTCTGAATGGAATGTATTTTTATTTATTACTTTTTTTTTTTTTTTAATATTTTCTTTGAGAGAGAACACATGTGGTGGGATGGGGAGAGGGACAGAAGGAGAGAAGCTGAGCAGGAGCCTAAGGCAGGGTTCTATACCAGGACCCTGGGATCATGCATGATCTAACCCGAAGACAGAGGCTTAACTGACTGAACCACCCAGGCGCCCCTGTTTTTACTTTTTTAAAAGGTTTTATTTATTGAGGGGCAGAAGAGGAGGGAGAGGGATAAATAGACGTACAGTGAGTGCAGAGCCCTACATGGGGCTCAGTCTCAGGACCTGGAGATCATGACCTGTGCTGAAACCAAGAGTCCAATGCTTAACTGACTGAGCCACGCAGGCACCATTGAAGGTATTTTTAAATAAATACTAATTTTGTCATTTTTACTGGTCTTTCACGGTGTAATGTCATGAATGTTGATAAATATTGGGAGTTCATTCTTTAGAGTGCTTTTATCCTCTGTATAGGACAACGCTGAGAAAAAAATGAAAGATTGGGGGCAGGTTGGTGGGGCAATCAGTTAAGCATCTGCCTTCAGCTCAGGTCATGATCCTAGGTCCTGGGATCGAACCCTGCATTGGGCATAATCATTTTAAAAACTAAGAACATAGTTAACATCACTGATGCTTATAAGTAGACAAGAGACCTACATTACACATTATCTTTGTGATATTGAGATAAGGACATTCAAATGCAAGTTTGATACAGAAGTTTATTTTCTCATTTTCTCCCTTTCAAGAAATTGAGTTATAGGGCACCTGGGTGGCTCAGTGGGTTAAAGCCTCTGCCTTCGGCTCAGGTCATGATCCCAGGGGCCTGGGATCCAGCCGGGCATCGGCATCATATTTGCCTTTACCACCCCCACAACTTTGCCCATTTGATTAGAGTCCTTAATCCAGTTCTATTAAGATCTGTAAATATTAGAGGTAGATTAAAAAGAAATATATTTTATGAGGAAAAAGTTCTAAGAATAGACGGTTGCTTAGTATTTTTATATTTTTAATCTTGTGTTCTGATGACTTGATGACTTTCAATATAATGACCTGAGGGAAATTGCACAGTAACTTACACTGTTCATAACAGAGACTGAATTGAGTCACTCTGTCTCTATAATCCTCAAGTATTTATATCCATCCCAGTAGGGCCATGGTAGACACTTGTATTTCTGGAATAAATGAATGGCTGGGGAGCTACTGACATTGCTATTCCACAAATGGTTAATTAGGAAAGGACTTTAGAATAACTCAATAGTTTGTGAAAAGCAGACAAAAAAGCAGTCATGAAATTTCTAGAACCATGTTCTCTGTGATACATTTAAGTGTTTGGAGGTTCAACATGTAAAGAAAAAAAAAGGATTTGGGAGATGATATGAAACTACCGCAGTTATTTTTGTTAAGTTAAAAGATTCCATTTTACTCAAATATCACATTATTGGCCAAATACTGTCAACTAGAAGAGTTTTTCCAACTAGTTTCCTTGATGGTGGAGTGAATTGGGTTTTTAATGAATATATGTCACATTTTCCTCTTCCTTTGTAGGCATTTGGGATCACAACTTTGTGAATTAGAAAAACTGATAGATAAAATGATGATTGCAGAATTTTCTACTTATTCTCACAGTGACTTAAACAGACCACTGGAAGATGATTGTCAAATTTTAGAAGAGGTATGTGCTTTGAACTCTGGATGAAATTGATGACATTGTGTACTGTTAACTCCTAATATCTTAGTTTAGAACACATTCTTCTCTGATGATAGTCTGCAAAATTATCTTAAGTTTCAAGCTGAGACTTCAGTGAAGTCCTTTACTTTATGTGACTTTAGCAAGCACCATAATTGTTCATTATCCTGTGAAGTTAGAGAATAAGGTAATTTTATACCTTAATTAGATACTGGATTTAGGGGCGCCTGGCTGGCTCAGTGGATTAAAGCCTTTGCCTTAGGTTCAGGTCATGATCTCAGGGTCTTGATCAAGCTCCGCATTGGGCTCTCTGCCCCATGGGGAGCCTGCTTCCCTCTCACTTTCTGCCTTCCTCTCTGCCTACTTGTAATCTCTGTCTGTCAAATAAATAAATAAAATCTTAAAAATTAAAAAAAAAAGAAATTGGACTTAAAATGAGGTCTTACATATCAAGGCTTCCCTTTTCTGCTGCCTTTTCAATGCTGATTATTGCCAAGAACTAGTAAAGAATCCAGAAGCCCTGATAGCAGCCTATTAAAGAGATTTTTGTATGTGTTCATAGTTAATCCCCCACAAATAGTCCCGTCATCATTTTAGTCTTCTTGACCAACTAACTAAAAATCACAGGACTCATGGAGTATTTATAGGTCATCAAGTTTTGAGAAGGATACTTTCCAGTGACTTGTTTGAAACTAGGCCAAAATGTACCTATATTGTTTTACCCCCAAACCAGCTGCATTTGATCACTGTAGTACATTAGAATTGACCTGTTTTAAAATAGTGACTCCAGTAATCTGATAAGATTGCTGTGAAAGGGTTTTTTTAGGCTTCCAGAAAATACCATATGCAGGGTAGAGATATGAGGATCAAATAATAAAACGCTTGATGTTGCATATTTTTGCTTCTGAGTGAGATTATTTTATATTTAAACCATGAAATTCCATGTTTTTATTTTAATAGGAAAGACTTGTATCTCTTGTATTTGGACTTTTAAAACAAAGAAAACTTAACTTTTTAGAAATCTATAGTGAAGAAATGATTATTACAGCAAAAAATATCATTAAACAGGTAATTATACATTTTTATTTGATGTATTTTGGTCTAGACTTTTATTGTTTATTTTTACATGATCCTAGTGATCATATATGCAGTTATAATAGTAACATTTTCTTATTTATTTAAAAATTCAAAATATGGAAAAACAGAAGAAAAAATAGTCTTACCAGCTGAAAGATTATCACTGTAAGGATGTTTCTAAGTTAAAAAAAAAAAGGATCTTTCTAAGTGTAAATTGTTACTGATGTTTTTCTTTGTTACTATCATACTGTATATATGATTTTGAGGTGTGCATGTATTTCAGTTAGAATCATAAGAATTTTCTCATGTAAGCCCTTCAGAAAGATCATTTTTGATGGTTATATAAAATTCCATCAACATTATATTATGCCTTCCTCTCTTGAATATTCAAGTTGTTTTCAGTTTGGTATTGTAGAACACTGTGACACACGTCTTTGGTTTAAAGTTTTGTGTGGTTTTTCCATAGTTAAGACGATTTTCTTATAGCTAATTCCTAGAAGGGGAATTATTGGTCAGAGTGAAAAGTACTTTTAAATTATTTGACAGAACTGAATTGCTTTCTAAAAAGAATTTACCAAATACACCCTCACCATCAGTAGTTAAATGCTTATTTCCTCTGATCCTTATCTCAGAAACGATAATTGTAAACTAAAATCTTGTTTTTTTTTAAGTCTTTCCTCATCTTTGTTTTGCCTTTTTACTCACATATCATTAACAAAACTTCAGTTTTTCTAATTATGAAAAAGAACAATTTTAAATATATTTATTAGGCTTAACTGATCATCATCATTAGGTTGAATGTACATTTCTGAGTTTTTTTTTTTTTAATTTATAAACATATATTTTTATCCCCAGGGGTACAGGTCTGTGAATCGCCAGGTTTACACACTTCACAGCACTCAACAAAGCACATACCCTCCCCAATGTCCATAATCCCACCCCCTTCTTCCAAACCCCCTCCCCCCAGCAAACCTCAGTTTATTTTGTGAGATTAAGAGTCACTTATGGTTTGTCTCCCTCCCAATCCCATCTTGTTTCATTGATTCTTCTCCTACCCACTTAAGCCCCCATGTTGCATCACCACTTCCTCATATCAGGGAGATCGTATGATAGTTGTCTTTCTCTGCTTGACTTATTTCGCTAAGCATGATACGCTCTAGTTCCATCCATGTTGTCGCAAATGGCAAGATTTCATTTCTTTTGATGGCTGCATAGTATTCCATTGTGTATATATACCACATCTTCTTGATCCATTCATCTGTTGATGGACATCTAGGTTCTTTCCATAGTTTGGCTATTGTGGACATTGCTGCTATAAACATTCGGGTGCATGTGCCCCTTTGGATCACTACGTTTGTATCTTTAGGGTAAATACCCAGTAGTGCAATAGCTGGGTCATAGGGCAGTTCTATTTTCAACATTTTGAGGAACCTCCATGCTGTTTTCCAGAGTGGCTGCACCAGCTTGCATTCCCACCAACAGTGTAGGAGGGTTCCCCTTTCTCCGCATCCTTGCCAGCATCTGTCATTTCGTGACTTGTTGATTTTAGCCATTCTGACTGGTGTGAGGTGATATCTCATTGTGGTTTTGATTTGTATTTCCCTGATGCCGAGTGATATGGAGCACTTTTTCATGTGTCTGTTGGCCATCTGGATGTCTTCTTTGCAGAAATGTCTGTTCATGTCCTCTGCCCATTTCTTGATTGGATTATTTGTTCTTTGGGTGTTGAGTTTGCTAAGTTCTTTATAGATTCTGGACACTAGTCCTTTATCTGATATGTCGTTTGCAAATATCTTCTCCCATTCTGTCAGTTGTCTTTTGATTTTGTTAACTGTTTCCTTTGCTGTGCAAAAGCTTTTGATCTTGATGAAATCCCAATAGTTCATTTACATTTCTGAGTTTTTAATGTTTAAATAAAACAAGCCAAAAAAAAAAGATTATACTCACCCCATCTTTTACATCTTCCAAACACTGACTAAAACACTTTATTTTAAAATTGTTACAATTTTCAAAAATTGTTGACAATAGCTAGAAGCACTAAATATATGCATATATTATGATTTAGCAGTTCTGTTCCTAGGTATTTACCCAACAGAAATGCATACATAAGTTCACCAAAGACAGCACAGAATTTCACGGCAGCACTATTGGTAATAAAAAACTAGAAAAACTCAAATTCTTTTTTTTTTAAACCCAAATTCTGTCATCAGTAGAAAAGTTAATAGAGTTGTGGTATATTTATATGACTAAATACTATACAGTAATGAGAATGAAGTAATCACATGAAGCAACATGGGTGAATATCATATACATGATGTAGAGCCAAAGAAACCAGACACAAAGGAGTATACACTATGTGATTACACTTTTGTAAAATTTGAACATAGAACTAATTTGAGGTATTAGAAATCAAAGTAGTAGTGTCTTTTGGGAGGAAGTAGTGATTAGGAGGGAGCATGAGAGGGGCTTACTGGCTGTGTTCAATTTCATGATCTGAGTTCTCACTACACAAGTGTACTTCTCTATAAAAATTTGCTGAGCTATGAACATAATTTGTGTAGTTTTCTGGATGAAGTACTTTGAAACAAATTGTTACAGGATTGCTGTGTTGTAATTCCTAGGATTCTCCTGATGTCTAAGCATTTTTTAAAAGTTAAACTGTTGTGTATACTGCAGAAAACATAACCCCCAAATGAATTTCTTTTGGAATTTTAATATGGGGCTTATACCTTGTCCTAAGAATTACAGTTCTGGGTGTTTTGTTTGTTTGGTGTATGGTTTTGAATAGTTTTAAGTAGTAGGTGATTTTAATTAATACCATCCAAGCATACCCTGAAATATTATTTAATAGATTATGGATATATGTTTTTTAATACTCCTTGAGGTGTATATGAGACGCAAGAGAAGTCTGGTGAAGTGATGCTAACAGTCACTGAGGTCATTTTTTTCCCATTGAGATCATGTTCAATATACAAATGAGCCATGTAGTACTTAGAATTCTAAAGAGATTAATCAAAATTTTTTTCTTAAAATTTGCAGTGTGTGATTAATAAAGTTTCACAAATAGAAGAAATTGACACAGATGTTGTTATGAAGTAAGTATAAATATTAGGTTGAAGGTTATCAGGGTAAACATGACACATTAGAATAATCTAAGGAGGAATTAATGAAGGAATTATTTACTAAGGTCTGCGCAGAGTGAGGGAAAATCACAAATGACAGTGCAGAACCTTTAAGGGATAAGGGATGAAAACAGTTAGTAGGATTTAGAAGGAGGACACGTAGTAGTTGGGGGGAAAAAAGGAAAAATAAAAAAAGGATCTGTGGTAGTTGAGGTGATCTTCAGTGCAGGAGGCAATCATCCTGAGACAACCTCTTAGGGAGGGAGATGGAGCTGTCAGTACCTTTGCTCCTTCCAGTCTTTTGTCAGGGCTTCTCATTGGCCAAGCCCTGCAGGTCAGCCTCCCAGGGCAGAGAGAGGATGGAGAGGACACAGTGTGGTTATGGAGGAGGGAAATTGAAGATAATCTATCTCCGAGGAATAGTGTTAAATTTAAATTATTTAGCTATATAATTAAAACCCAGCTTCTAATTGGCTTTGAGAAATTTGAATACATGATTTTGAATTGTCTCGTTCTTATCTATAATTTTTTGTTTTAACCTTTGAAATTCCTGTTCTTTCGTTTTGAGAAGAGTAGTGATATTTTGAAACTATGGATTTTATTTCATATAGATACCTAAACTTTATTAACTGGCCCAAGATATGAGTAGCAATATTGATAACTATGAAACTTCTCTGGGCCAAACTCCTAGAATAAGGATTGAGGAGTTTTAATTTCCACACTATTACTTAGTGAAAACTCTGTTTCAGAATAAGTTAAAACAACTCCAACAGTGCAAGAGTCTCTAGTAGTCAGAAAACTTAAGTTATTGGGATTCTGTTAAAAGCCCTATGGACATGGAGAGGCAGTTATTTTAAATTTTCTTCTCCATGAAATTTTCTCAACTTAAATAGAGAAATTCCTAAATCTCACATATAGAACTATCTTCTGAGAATAAACTCCTAGCTACCCAAAGACAGCCATTATTTTTGATTTTTTTTTTTTTTTCCCTAGGCTTGCAGATCAGATGAGAATGTTGAATTTTCCTCAGTGGTTTGATCTGCTAAAGGAGATTTTCTCTAAGTTTACAATTTTCCTACAAAGAGTTAAGGTAAGCCTATGTGATTATCACTTGGTCCAGAATACCCCTAAAAGTAAGTCTACTTTCTAGATACATAATATACATACAGAATCAAATTAGAAAAAAACACAAATTCTTTGTTTTGTACTTTTCCTAAAGAGGCTTAGTTTCAAATAAGATTTGAAGTGCTTCAGAGTACTTTGATACTTTGTAATTTTAGATTTATTTTATATTTAAAAATATGCTTACTTGGTATTAAATATTATACAGTAATATTTCCTCTTGTGATTTTGTGGTTCTTTAATCTCCCTAGATTATCTATAAGTATAATATTGTGAAACACTCAAAAACTGTTCCAAACTACTTATTTTTTCTAGAAATATTTGATGTTGATATAATGGTATTTTTTTAACATATACTTAATATTTAAATTGCTCTACTAATGTCCTTCATTGTAGGTTTTTATTTCACTTTTAATCTGGGAGCCAATCAAGGGTTATATGTTACATTTAATTATCCTGTCTCTTCAGTCAAATCATTCAGTTTTACACTTCCACACAGCATTTTTCAGAAGAAAAAATGTCATTGACTAATACATTTTGGTTAGAATTACAGCATGTCATAGCTGTGTTTTAATAAGACAGTCATTAAAAATAAATGAGTGTAAAAGGCTATTTGTGAAGTTTTACATTTTTTGACTTATCAGATGTCAGTATTGTGTTACACGTGCTACTTAATAGTTAATATCCCTGGCATCTCCTGAGTATCCTGTTAAATGGTCTGGGGGACTTTGGTACTTATCTGTGACATGACTTTTCCTTATCAACATTGGACTGATAATAAGTCATGTGTACAACCTTTCTGAGTGGGAGAATTTTTAAAAAACATGATTCACTGTACTTAATTTAGACTTGTGCTGAAATTTGTTGATCCCACGCATTGATAGCAATAGATAGCAAACCTGTATCTCTGAATTGCTCAATAACTAGGCCATATTTTCACTTTTTCCTATATTCCCAGCATGACTTCCTCATACCCAGTTCTATTATTACATGTGCATGTTGTATAAAACTCTACTGCAAATAGTAGAATTGGCCAACTTTTTGCCAGTAATTTTTTAAAATTTAAGTATAATTAACATGCAGTATTGTATTAGTTTCAGATGTACCTTGGAATGATTCAGCAATTCTTTACATTATTGAGCTCACCACAATAAGTGTACTCCTAATTTTCCTCACCTATTTCACCCATTCGCCTCCCCACCTTGCTGCTGGCAACCACCAGTTCTCTATATTTAAGAGTCTGGGGTTTTTTTTTGGTCTCTTTTTTCTTTGTTTCCTTTACTATATTCTACACATGAGTGAAATCATATGGTATTTGTCTGTCTCTGACTGACTTCACATAGCATCATGCCCTCTAGATTCATCCATGTTGTTGCAGATGGGAAGATTTCACTCTTTTTTCTGGTCGAGTAATATTCCTGTGTGTGTGTGTGTGTGTGTGTGTGTGTGTGTGTGTGTGTGCGCGCGCGCGCGCGTGCGCATGCGCGCTCCCTGTATATTTTTTATCCATCTATTTATGGATGGACACTTGGGTTGCTTCCATATCTTTTGCCAGTAATTTTTTTAATAGGTATTTCACTTTTAGGTTCTTTATCATTTAAGTTAATCCAAAATTTTATTTGATGTATGTGCAATATGTGATTTATCATAGTTATAATTTCTTATTTTCGCATTTAGACCCCTTAAGCTAATACTTCCGTAAAACATCTTTGAAGATGATATATAACCTATAAATATGGTACTTTATTCTGTGATGAAAGTTTGTGATTCTGTAAGGGTACGATTTCACTGAAAAATAGTGTTAATTACAAGCTGTTTATTTTTAATTGAGAATTTTAAATAACTGCAAATTGGAAAGAGCCCAGATGTCTAACAGTAGAAGAATGGTAAAGTAAATTATGCCTGGTATACTCCATATACCATGGAATAGCATGCACCTGAGGATTTTTAATGTTGAGGAAAATGCGTATAACATTAAGTGAAAAGGCAATATAGACCTGTTTACCTAGTATCATCTCAGCTATGTTAAAAAGATTTATTATCTCTTCGTCTTTGCAGAATAAAGAGGTAGTTTGTCATTTTGATAGTTATCTTTTGGCAGTATATTTTAATTTATTATTCTTTTTTTGTTTTTCCTAAATTTTCTGCAAAGAGATATATAACTTTTTGTAGTCAGAAAAGGTTGTTTGGGGAGCACCTGGGTGGTGCAGTTGGTGAGTGTCTGACTCTTGGTTTTGGTTCAGGTCATGATCTTGGGGTTGTGGGATTGAGCCCTATATCAAGCTCCACACAATGTGGAATCTGCTTGGGACTCTCTCTCTCCCTCTGCCCATTCCCCACACATGCACATGCACTCTCTTTTTCTCTCTCTCAAATAAAATCTTCTAAAAAAGTGGGGTGCCTGGGTGGCTCAGTGGATTAAGTCTCTACCTTTGGCTCAGGTCATGGTCTCAGGGTCCTTGGATTGAGCTCTGCATTGGGCTCTCTGCTTAACAGGAACCTGCTTCCCCTTCTTTCTCTCTGCCTGCCTCTCTGCCTACTTGTGATTTCTGTCTGTCAAATAAATAAATAAAATTCTTAAAAAAAAATCTTTAAAAAAAGAGAAAAGTCTCCTTTGTTTTTTACTAGTGTTTACCACATTGTAAGAACAAACTATTTGAAGTTAGTATTTCATTTACCAGTACACAAGGGTTCCAGTTTCTCCATATACTAACACTTGCTATTTTTCCTATTTTTGATAGTATCCATCCTAATGGGCATGAGGAGGTATCTCATTTTAGTTTTGATTTGGAATTTTTTAATGATTAGTGATGTTGAGCATCTTTTCGTATACATATTGGCCATTTATATGTCTTCTTTGGAGAAATATTTTTCTGCCCATTTTCTAATCACATCTTTTTTGTTGTTGAATTGTAGGAGTTCTTTATATATTCTGGCTGTTTAACCCCTTACCAGATATGTAATAGGCAAGTTTTGTTTAGTGTAAGCTATTTAAGATAATAAATATGCAGGTATTTTCAGGAGGTTTCTACTTATAAAATCAATTAAAATACAGAAATCTATTCCTAAGCTTTAGAGAACCAACCCATTTCTCTTAAGTAGTTCTTTTTCACAAGTCACCTTTACTGTGTGGTAAAAGATTATTAGAAAAAAAAATTTTTTTTAAAGATCTATTTGAGAGAGAAAGAGCACAAGGGGAGCAGCAGAGGGAGAGGGAGAAGCAGGCTCCCCACAGTAGAGAGGCCAGCATGGGGCTCCATCCCAGGACCCTGAGGTCATGACCAGAACTGAAGGCAGATGCTTAACTCACTGAGCCACCAGGTGCCCCCAAAGATTGGTAAAAATTCTGATATGTATGAACTTGGCATTCGTTTATAAGGTGTTCAAAAGTACATATGTAGAATTACTTTGGGGAGCTTTAGGTACATGTTATTTTAAGTCCTTTAAAAATGTATCCTGTTTTCTTATAGGCAACGTTAAATATCATTCACAGTGTTGTTCTCTCAGTTCTTGACAAAAACCGAAGGACCAGAGAATTGGAGGAGATTTCACAACAGAAGAATGCTACAAAAGAAAATTCACTGGACACAGAGGTGGCTTATTTAATCCATGAAGGCATGTTTATAAGTGATGCATTCAGTGAGAATGAATTAACACCTATAGCAATCGACACTACCTCTCAAAGAAATGCATCTCCAAATAGTGAGCCCTGCAGCAGTGATTCAGTATCTGAACCAGAATGTACTACTGATTCTTCATCCAGCAAAGAGCAGACATCATCATCTGCTACTCCAGGAGGTGTGGATATTATGTGAGTATGGTGATTGCTGCCAACTTTGCAAGATTTTGAGTCATCTTAATGATTTCAGAAAGATTGTTTATTCAGTTTATTTTACCATATGAACTTTGGTATTGGAATTTAATTTAACAAAAATGAATTAATTTTATGAAACATATCTTTTTGAAAATGTATGGAATATAAGGAGGTGAGCATTGGAAGTCATCAAGAATTGCAGAATTTTAAGGCTGGAAAGGAACCATTTAATTAAATGCTTATTTCAGAGAGTTTAGTCAACTTTTTTAAACTACCAGGGGCAGAACTTGTTCTGGAAATTAGGTTAGCATTACCTTGTTTATTTTCCTTTTATTATAATACCTTTGTATTTTGTAGATAGTGAAGTTGGATTTATAGGTTTTTGGTCAGTTTTTTTGTGAATTTCCAAGTGAATCGCACCGTTTTTTCAAACATGACTTTTTAAAATGTCTTATTTTGAAATAATTTCAAATTTACAGAAAACTTACCACATTGTACAAAAAAGTCGTATATCCCTCACCTTGATTCCTCATTTCTTAACAGTTTACCAAATTACCTTCTCTCTCCCTTCCTCCCTTTCTCTTTCTTGCTCCCTTCTCTCTTTCTTTGTCTCTCATGTTAATATTTTTTTTCTGAATCATTTGGCAAAAGGTTGCAGACATGAAGTCCCATTATCTCTATATTCTTCAGTGTGTATTTCCTAAAATATAAGAACAAGAATACTCTCCTAAAATAACTATAGTACACCAATTAGAATCAAGAAAACATTGTATTGCGGTGCCTGGGTGGTTCAGTCAGTTAAGCATCTGCATTTGGCTCAGGTCATGATCCCAGGGTCCTGGGATCAAGCCCCATGGACTTCCTGCTTAGTGGGGAGTCAGCTTCTTCTTCTCCCCTCTCCACCGCTTGTGCTCTCTCTCTCAAATAAATGAATCTTAAAAAAAAAGGCCAAAACATTGATACATTATTACCATCTAATCCATAGATCCCATTCAGAGTTCACCAGTTGTCCCAATCATCTCCTGTATAGAATAAAACAAAGCAAAGCCAATAAAATCTTTCTGAACCAAGAACATAGGTACATAGTTTGGATTTAGTTATTGTTAAGCATAGGAATCAATATGTACTTTTTTCATTTTTATAGAAGTCAGCTTATATCCCAGGAGCTTATATAGGTTGCAGTTATACCATAAAATCAGCTGTAATACCGCCTGTCCCCACCAAAAAGAAAACCCTGAACTATATATTAATACAAATAGCTTTTCTCTGTTCAGGCTAATATTTCACATTTACTGGGTAAGGTGCAGTCTAAACTATCACAAAAGGTATACAAACCTCTATAGCTTAAACATTATAGAATTTTGTTTCTCTCACATAACACGTCAGAGGTAGGAGGTCCACAATGAAGAAGGTAGCCCTGCCATCCTCATTTTGTAGCTTCCATCTCTGTTTAAAGAGGGTATGTCTGCTTTTATCATCAAATCTGCATCTCTAGCAGCAGGATGGAGAGGACAAAGAGCTGGTACCCTCCTTACTTTTTTGTTTTAACTTTTTAATTGGAGTATAATGCACATGGAGACCAATCACATCAGTTGTATGTGTTCACCTCAGTTACCACAACGTGAATACTCTGGTGTAATCATCATCCAAATTAAGAAATAGAACATTACCAGCTCTCTAGAAGCACCTTTTGTGACTACATTTTCACGCTTTCCCAAAGGAAACCATGAAAACAGTTGGTTTTTCTTATTTTTTAAACTTTGTATAAATGAAATCATAAATGGAATCATGTTCTGTTTCAGTTTTCTTTCACTTAGTACTATGTTTGTGATAATGTTCTAAGTTGTTGCATATAGAAGTAGTTTATTTTTATGTACAAAATATTCTACTTTCAGTGTAACTGTATACTGTAAACTAAATTTGGGTTATTTCCATTTTGATTGTTGTGAACATTCTTGTAAGTGTCTTTGGTGCACAAGTTATAAGGATTTCTGTTGAATATGTACCTAAGAATAAATAAGGTGTGTGAATGGTCAGTTTAGCTAATGACAAACAGTTTCCCAAAGGGGTTGTACTCATTTACAATCCCATCAGCAGTGTGAGTTTCTGTCTCTCCCCATCTTCATTCAGTCTTGGTATGTCAATCTTTTACATGTTATCCATTCTAATGGGTATGTTACAGGTATATTAGTTTGAGTTTTTATTTCCCTGGTGATTAGAAAGAGATCACTTTTCATATATTCATTGACTGTTTGGATATCCTCTTCTGTAAAGAGCCTATTCAAGTTCTTTGCCCAGTTCTCTACTGGTTTGTATTTTATTTCTTACTGATTTATTGATTCTTTATATAGCCTCAACACAAGCCTGTTGTTTGTTTTCCAGATTATAAATATCTTCTCCTACTCTTATTGGGGTCTTGGACATAATCCTATGATTCATTCTCTTCCTTTATGGTTTGTGCTTTTTTTTTTTTTTTTTCTTTGTCCTGTTTAAGAAATCTTTCTACGCCCTAAGGCTTTGATGATATTCTCTTATTTATCTTCTAGAAGCTTCGTTGTTACCCTCATCACATTTAGATCTACAAGCCATCTGGAATTGATTTTTGTGTATAGTAGCATGAATCTCTTTTCTATTTTTCCATATGATTATCTTTCTGAACTCATATTTACTTCTATATGAAGAGTCCAGTGCTATTTTGATATCAATTCCCACAGAACTGTTCCTTGAGGACAGCAGTCTGTTGTGTTCCCTCCAGTACTTAGCAAGTAAACACAATAAATGCTTAGGAAATATTAGCTCAGTTGAACTGAATATTAACTATCATTCATAACTCTAAGTAAGAAAAAAAAAATGTGCCTATTTGTCATGAAATAATATCCCTTCCTTCTCCTTCCTTCCCGGTGTGTCATCCTAGGCACCTGTGCACAATGTGCTACAGCTGCCACTTTGTACCTAACTGGAATTTTTTTTTTTTTGGCGGCAGGGGGGGGCGGGTTTGTCGTTTTTGCAGTCTGAAAACAGCAAAACTTTTTGGCATTTGCAGTTTTATCAGTTTTCCAATCAGAGTCTGAAATAAACTACAGAAAATACTACATGAGAGAGAGAAAGTTCCTTTCTTATTTCTAAAAAATATTATTTATTTATTTATTTATTTATTTGACAGAGGGAGACACAGCGGGAGAGGGAACACAAGTAGGAGGAGTGGGAGAGGAGGAAGCAGGCTTCCTGTGGAGCAGGGAGCCCAGTGCGCGGCTCAATCCCAGGACCCTGTGATCATGACCAGAGCCAAAGGCAGATACTTTACAACTGAGCAACCCACGTACCTCAGAAAATTATTTTTATACAAGGTTAGGGTAAAATACTTGTATTATCTGAGCTTTTTAAACTAATGCTTCACCACACACACAAAAAAGTGTTTGCTACATCACAGAATTTTTTATCAGATGTGAATTTTACAGCTTTTTGTTTTTTATTGGTATGTTACCCATCAAGGAGAGTATACTCACAATTTTCCCTGACTTAATCTCTTTATCATTTTTAGGGTCAATGAAGACATGAAATTAACTGATTTAGAGCTAGAAAAACTGGCAAATAATATCCAGGAGTTATTGTATAGTGCTTCAGATATATGTCATGACCGAGCTGTCAAATTTCTCATGTCAAGAGCAAAGGTTAGTTGTTTTATAAACATCTATTATTTTGGAGATCTAGAATCATATCGTTGCTTATGTCCCTATGTTCCCCTTAATGATATGGCCTATTAGGAATATGTTGAAATATAAAATAATACAAATAAAAGAAATAGGATTTATTAGTCTTTAAAAAAAGATTATAAGAATAATTTTGAGATTTAATGCCTTGAAAATGAATTTGATATTAATATCCAACTTTATATATGTACATATATATGTGTATGTAACTAGCCGCCATATTAATAAAAATAGTTGAATTCCAATATTGTGAAAATTTTATAGTATGACCTGAATTTATTTGAGCTACTCTATTATAAAGGGGTCAGTGTAAAATTTAGACATTTTAAGCTCTTTATTTTCAATTTCTGAGACTGAAGTATTGAGAAACTTCATTAAAAATGATTTTAAGGTAATGATTAATTAACATTATTAAAATAATATAATTAACATATGTTAAACTTGGTTGGTTTTATAGTTTATTTGTATTTGGTGTTATACCTAATTGTCGTGATTTTTGTTATCTTTAAAATTTAGGATGGTTTTCTTGAGAAGCTAAATTCCACGGAATTCATAACACTTTCTAGATTAATGGAAACATTCATTTTAGATACTGAACAGATCTGTGGAAGAAAAAGTATGTCGTTACTTGGAGCACTTCAGAGCCAAGCTAATAAATTTGTAAACAGGTTTCATGAAGAGAGAAAAACTAAGCTCAGGTATTATTACCATGTTCAGTCTGTTCTTCAGTTTTTTTCCCTTTTCTTTACAAATCATGATTATATTTAATTGATTAGCTCACCAGAACCCCTGAAAAACTTTTTTCTTTTTTATTAAAGACAGATTCTTGACTTTTCAAAGTGGAATTAGAATCTTTAATTCATAAAAGTGCTTATCAGAAAGATCCTCAATAGATTGACTTTTCCTTTGCCACTCAATGCGAGGTTAATTGTGTTTCATTACTCTTCTTGGTTAGCCTAAGAAATATAAAAAGAAAAACGTTTTCTGAAAATATTCATACTGAATGATTATGATATTATGAAGGATTTCAGTTTATTAAGGTGTACATTTATTTTAAAAATCTCAGTACTTTAACACCAGCTAGTGGCCATTACTGTGTAAAAAAATCAGTGTCTTGTATTTCATGAGCTTTACTTGAATTTAACTAAGAAACATGTACTGTCTTTATTATTACTAAAAGATATGACAAGAAAAGTCTTATGTACTCACTCAGCTCTTCTTTTTCTTTTCAACCAAAGAAGATGGTGTTGAAATGTTAAATGTTAAATTTTTTCCCCCCTCCCTTTTGAATAGCCTCCTCTTAGACAATGAGCGCTGGAAACAAGCTGATGTTCCTGCAGAATTTCAGGATCTTGTTGATTCTATATCAGATGGAAAGATTGCTTTACCTGAAAAAAAGTCAGGGGGTATGTGTATTCTTTCACATACTTTCTTCTGATTTTGTATTGTTTATTCATTTTATAGGAATGTTTAACATTTCTTTAATTGGCAATGCCTCTTGAAAAGCCTAGAACTAATAATGCCAGCTTAGTTAGTAATTGACTGGAAAAGTTATCTGTGGTAATTTGTAATAATAATAATTTCAGGTATTTATTGAATGTTAACCATATGCCATACACTTGTAATAATAATAATTTCAGGTATTTATTGAATGTTAACCATATGCCATACACTGGGCCAGGTGCTTTTATATGCATTATTCCAGTTTATCCACACAACAATTTGTGATGAAAATGCTATTGTTAACCTTATTTAGCAGTGAGGAGGCATAAGGGATTAAGAAATTTTATACAAATGATGAGCTGAGATTTGAAACCGGTTTTATATAACTTCACGGTTTTGTTCACTAGACCATGTTGTTTAAAGACACGATGGTTTTGTTCACTAGATCATGTTGTTTAAAGACACGTATTCATTCACTGAACACTAGTAAGCTGCTACTGTGTGTCAGATATTGAGACAGATAACAGTTATAACACACCTTGCAAAGGGCTAAGTCTAGGGGTGCCTGATTGGCTCGGTTGGTTAAGTGACTGCCTTTGGAGGCTCGGCTTATGATCCTGGGGTCCTAGGTTCAAGCTCTGTATCAGGCTCCTTGCTTGGCAGGGGGCCTGCTTCTCCCTGTCCTTCTGCTATCCCACCTGCTTGTGCTCTCTCTCTGTCAGATAAATAAATAAAAAGTCTTTTTTTTTTTTAAAAAGGGCTAAGTCTTAATGAAAAAAAAATGTGGATTAGCAATCACAAGTAATACAGTAGTGATAGGATAGAGAAAACCAAAATGTAACGAACTCTAGAAAAAGAAAACTATAAAGAAGACTCAGAAGGAAGGGCCAGAGAGGTATGAGGAAATCCAGAAGAATATAGAAGTAAAAAAAATTGATTTCAAGAAGAGAATTGTTACTGGTATCAAATATGTCTTAGGTTTCATGTAAAAGAAATGCAATGGCTGGAAGATACTTTTGTATGCCAGTTAAATTGGAGCTGTCATGTGATAATAATGTGAACTTATATACACCTTATCCTGTAATACCAGATTTGAAATTATAAAATTGTCAAATAATTTTTTGAAAGTTTTTTTTTTTTTTTTTAATTTTAGGTAGACTTCATGCCCAACATGGGGCTTGAACTCATGACCCTGAGATGAAAAGTCTCATGTTCTACTGACTGAGCCACCCAGGCTCTCCAATTATCAAATATTTTTAATGGAGGAGGCAGGAGCATTTTCAAATTTTGTACATTTAATAAAAGTTTAATATTTTTACATAGAAATATTTTTAAATTGTGTATTTAACATTTATAGAAAATGCAACTGCACTACAAGAGAAAGACTAAGTAAAATACAAATAGTGACCACTAGTTTGACACATAGGAGATCATTTGCAATTTTAGTAATCCAGTAGAATGACAGAGTCATATTGTAGTCAATACTAAGTAACTTGAAAGATGAGGACTGTTAAATGTAGCCTCCTTTTTTGACAGGTTTGGTTGTGAAGGGGGAGTAGGTGATGAAGTAGCTCTAGAGACCCAAGAGAATAATTAGATTATTACTTTAATCCACTCAAGGAATTAAGAGTTTTAAGGTAGGAGAAACTGAATTATGTTTTTATGTTTTAACAGAAAGAGGAAGAAAATTCAAGAGGAGTGACATGGATTAATTGTGAGGCAGGGCCCCTGGAATTAAGTCCAGAGTTGAGATGAAAGGCTATCTCTTCTAACATGGTGACAAGAGTGGAGGGATTAAGGACAGGTGTAAAATAGAGTAATTCGTATAGGGCAGAGAGAAGAATTGAATGAATTAAGTAGATTTCTGTTGCCTTGTAACTATTTTTTAGTAGGTGACAGTGTTGGGTGGTGGTCGCCAGTCCTTTAATTGATTATGTATTAGCAAAGCAAAAATACTCAAGTAGCAAAGATTGAAATAAAAATAAAACCAATTATTTTAAATCACAAGTTTAAAATGATAAGATTTAGTTCTCATTTACTCTTTCAGGCTACAGTTGATGACTTCCCACTTTGTGAGGTGCTCTGCTAGATGTCTATAACATGTTTTTTGTCCTTGAACAGTTTAAAGTCTTAAAATCCACGGTCATACAAACGTAACAATTTTTGGATTAAAATGATAAATATAGAGTGAGTGAATTAACTTGTATGTGTGTGTGTGTGGGTGTGTGTGTGTAGTGAACTGTTTATTTACACTTTTTCTTTGGGGGATGTTGACAATAAGAGGTTTCTTTTATACACCCTACTTCAGTCCCAGTCTTTTTTTCCCTGTGATTGAGAAGAATGTTCATGCTATTAGAAGTCCATCAGCATTTTACTAGTTCTTACCAAGTTAAGGATTCTTGGTTATTATTCATTCACCCACCACCCATTAATGAGTTACTAGCTTTTTGGCTAGGCATGGGGAAATGAAGGTTAATGGGTAGCAATTAATATTAATTGGATACTTACTTGATGATGGACAGTTTGTTCTAAGCACTTTACATTATTATCCCATTTGCAGGTTCATGAACTAGATACCATTAATATTCCCACCTAAAAAATACAGAAACTGAGACACAAACAGATTAGACAATTTGAGCAAGGTTACAGAGCTAGGAAGTGGTAGATGTGGGCTCCAGATTCAGGACGACTGACTTTAGGACCCTCTACATTACTATGCTCTGGCGATTCTCTCTGTAATATGGAGAATTGATTAAGACATAATCCCTGTCCTCAAAAATTTAATCTGACATACAGAATGAGTTATGTTTAGAAACTGTATGACACTGAATTTCTTGCCTTGATAGAAATGAGGAAGTAGATATGTAGTGTCAAGTCAAAGGGATTTGAAGCTTAGGGAAACATGATCACTTGCCCATGATACTCTAATTGATTTGGCTGATTCAGGACAAACAGTAATCCAGTCTGCTGTTATTTTTACTTCAACATACTGAATTTTGTTTTATAATGATAAATGCCACATGCTGAAAATAAAATAATTTCTGGATTGAAAATTAAAAACACATTATGTATAGGGGTACCTGGGTGGCTGAGTTTGTTAAGCATCTGTCTTTGGTTCATGTCATGAACCCAGGGTTCTGTGATCAAGCTCCACCTTGGGCTCCCTGCTCAGAAGAGAGCCTGCTTCTCTCTCTCCCTCTGCCTGCCTCTCTGCCTAATTGTGCTCTCTGCCAAATAAATAAATAAAATCTTTAAAAAAAAAAACCCAAAACACTGAATATAGGAATTAGCTTGTATTCTGAGAATTATAATAATGACAACCAGTTGAAATTCTAGTTCTGCCTTTCCAGACCAATATTTTTTTCCTTTACTACTTACTGATCACCTACCGTGTACCAGACCTAGGATAGGCAGTTTATAATCATGATCTCTATCATTAACAGCAGTGAGGTGATACTGTTATCCATGTTTGATGGATACAGATGTTGAGACCAAATGAAGTTAATAGTTGACACGAGGTCATGCATCCAATAACTGACAGTACTGGAATTCAAATCCATATTTCTCTGATTCCAAACCCAATAGACTTTATTCTCTGCCAAATTGCTTCCCAAAAGTAGATACTTAATTTCAGGAATAAGATAGTCTCAGGCCTTATCAGGCCCTAAATTGGGCCCTAAGATCTTCTTTGGTTTTTTTCTAGTTGAAAGTTTTTCCTCTAATAATTTGTTTCATCTTGTTCCTGTGTCTGTCTTGGTTATTTGATTTTACTCTCTAGCTACAGAAGAAAGGAAACCAGCAGAAGTTCTCATTGTCGAGGGACAACAGTATGCTGTCGTTGGGTGAGTGACACATTTTTCTTTATTGGTTGAGTCAGTTATTTAAAACATAGGTCTTCTAGTTCCTGCTTGATGTGAATTGGAAATTTTAGATTGACAATTTTAAATCTTACAAATAATTAAGATTCTCTCCTTAACTACTCTTTATCTTGTTATTCTTGCTTGATGACATTAGTCACCCTCTGGCTATCTGGCTTTCTGGCTCTTTAGGCAAAAAGACTGCTCCCAAAAAAACAACTCCCTGGCTAAGAGGAGAATATTTTATTTTCTGAGAGAAGATTAGAAAAGATAAGCAGTGGACCTCTACCCAGTAAAGCAGACACTAGAAGTATACATGGAGAGTAATATATGGTGAAAATTAAGCTATTATAAGGGCTAGATACTTACTTTCTTGAATCACTACTTCCTGATATCCTTCAGATTTATAAAACATTATTTTACATGGATCTCTCATTTCTGAGCATCTCGTTGAACTTGGATGTCCCATAATGAATGGCTCTATTCACCTTAATCTCAAACTTATTTAACCTCCCAGTAGTGTTTCTTTTCAATTTATGACATGTTCAGCTAATGAGCTGCTAACTGTCTCAGGAGAACCTTTTGTGACTTAGCAATAAACTTTTTAGGAGATTCCATTGCTCTTTGAAGCCACAGTTTTCTTTCATCTCACTAAGAAAATCAAGACTATGTTCCCATTGTTAATTCAGGTTATGATTGAGCACCTACTATATAATCAGAAGCACTGAGTAGGCTTTTTGTCAGTGTTTTGGCAAGGAATGGGACACCCACCTTATATATTTTTTAGTGGGGGAGGGGCAGAAGGAGAAGGAGAGAGACAATCCCAAGCAGGCTCTACACCCCAGCATACCTGCCTTATTGAAGAGGCTTAATAGGAATGCCACACAGAGAGTGATGTGCCACCACACTTAAGGAAGTACTCATTCTTGGTACCATGCAGTGCTGACCCTCTAGTTGTATGACCCTGAAAATGAGGGCTTCCTTCATTTTGCACCCGAGGAATCTGTCTTGCCTCACTTTGGTCCCTACTCTGCTGCATTTATAGGTAAAATACACGAGTTCCTAGTTACCAAGGTCAGTATTGATTTTTATATGTTGAATCATTTTAACCTTCTTGTTTTGACTAACTCTTGGGTCATCTTTCTTTTTTTTACAGAACTGTATTGCTGTTGATAAGAATTATCCTTGAATATTGCCAGTGTGTAGACAATATCCCATCTGTTACTACTGACATGCTTACTCGTCTATCAGATTTATTGAAGGTGTGTATGATTTCACTCTGTGACGGAAAAATAGTTGAAAGAAGTAATTCATTAGGGTATGACCAGTCTTCAAACTAAGACATTTCAAGGTTAAGTTATCTTTAAGACATTAATTTTGTGACATTTAATTGTGGTTGAATCACAACATGTTACTGGAAGAAGGCCGCCTACTTCCTTCTCACTTTTAGTGATTCCTCCTTATACCCATAGAGTTGTTAATGACATTGGAGACAGGAGATGATTTGTTCGTTAGGTGCTGAACATGACTGAGGCCACTTAGGTCAAAAAACCTGGACTGGTTTCAAATGTGCATGGAAGGAATTCACTGAACTTTACAAAATTCATCTCACTAAGGTTAGAGATTTTTCTTAAATCATTCTTTCAGAACCATTGATGTAAAATGAAAATGTGGAGATAATCTTATTTTACATTTCATTTTAACAGGTATTTTTAACTGCTAGTATAAAGAAAAATAGACATTTTTTCCAAGTGTCTAATCAGTTAATTCTGCCCCCAAATTTCATATTTTAGTTCAGAAAGATTTTGTTACCCTTTTGAAAATAGGACCGTCCAGTATGAATGATTAAAACTGAAATTGTTTTTTTATTAAAGTATAATTAACATATAGTATATTGTTTCAGTGAAACGGAACTAGTTTTATGAATGCAGATTAAAGATTAACTTCTGAACAATTGTTTTTTAGAACTTCACTTTTTTCCCACCAGACAATGAATATTAACATCATCCCTTTTTCTATCATTACATAAATAGGTCCTAATTGCTCCTACTAGAAAATCCATTTGGTCCTTAAATGAGAGGAAAGAGGAATGTATTTTTAGAAATATAGACACATTACCAGCATATATAGAATAATTTTTAATAAATTGTTGGGCTTTTTTTTCTCCTTCCTTTGTTAGTACTTCAATTCAAGAAGTTGCCAGTTAGTTCTTGGAGCTGGTGCACTGCAAGTTGTTGGACTAAAAACAATAACTACAAAAAATTTGGGTATGGTTTCTTGCTTTTAATTCACATGCTGAGATTTTACAGTGAGGTCACCATCTTCATTGTGTTTTTATTATACCTGATGTTCTTATGACTCTAATTAAAGGCTCTAAAAGTAGCAAATGTGCTTCATCTTCTATGTATTAACTGAAAAAATTAACTTCTGGGGAAATGTTAGGAAGAATTTCGACTCTAACAAATACAAGTGATTTGGAAGTTGCATCACTATAGAAAATGTTAAGATGTAGTAAGTATGAGGTGCTTTGAGGTGAAAGAAATTTGAATATCAGAAGAGAATCAGTTTTCCCCTTAGCTTCCTCATGTCAGTAATACCAACAACTTGAGTTCATTGGGAAAAGCAGCATGTTTGCTACCATTATTCAGTACCAAATAATTAAAAAAAATTTTTTTTATTTCTTTGAGAGAGAGCACTGAAGCAGGAAGGGGCAGAGAGGGAGAGAGAAAGAATCTGAAGCAGACTCTGCACTGAGCACGGAGCCCAATATGGGCTCAACCACGACCATGAGATCATGACCCGAGCCAAAACTAGGAGTCAGACGCCCAACTGATTGAGATAGCCAGGCGCTCCCCAAGTCATTTTCTTAACCGAAGTGAAATAATGTTGCTTTCTGCTGTGTGCTCTTCATTGATGAAATAAACTGTAGGAAACTAATTGACATTTTTTGTTTAATTTGATATTTAAACTCAACTAATACTGTTTTTTGTTTCTCCCTGATATATTCACTTCCTGGATCTTCAGCTCTTTCTTCACGTTGTTTGCAGTTAATTGTGCACTACATTCCTGTGATCAGGGCTCATTTTGAAGCTCGACTGCAACCTAAGCAGTATAGCATGCTTAGGCATTTTGATCATATCACTAAGGTACTTTGTCTTAGATTTTCTACCGGAGTTTCATAATTGCTAAGTATTTTTTAGATGTGTCCCAGGGACTTTAAACACTGTAGTGTTCTTTCTCATTACAGGACTACCATGACCACATTGCTGAAATATCAGCCAAGCTTGTAGCGATAATGGATAGCTTATTTGACAAGCTATTATCTAAGGTAAATGATTTATGGAAATTATTAGGCATTGTTTAAAGGCATTGTGCCTTTTCGCAGTTGTCTAACCAGTCACATTCATCCGGGTTTAGAAAAACTCAATAATATGTTCAGATTGCCCAAATAATGGATAATCATATCCTAAGGGGGCCGGAAGGGGACAGGAGGGAGATTATTTTAAGAATGAAAGAAACCTTTTGCAGAAGTAATTTTATATGAGCTGCATTGACAAATATGTGCCTTCATCAAACTAGGTTTTTGTCTGAAAGTCTTCCAGAGACAAAATCGAGAGAAAAAAGATCAAAATAGAAAAAAAAAGTAAATAAATTATCTGTGGTAAGGTATGTTCTTTATTTTCCAGACTGCAATGGCAGAGTCTGAGGTGCTCTATTATTTCCCTCATAGATAATCAGTTTTAGTATCTGTTTCCTGTTTGTTTTCTATTCTGAATGGGTCATTAAAAGAAGCAATGGTTTCCAGTGAATCCTCTATTACACTGAAGGGTAACTTTAGAAAAATAAAACTTTATCAGACCTAGTCACTTTTGCCCCATCCCCTACTCTTTTCATTCCCTAAGTACAACACCTATCTTAGAAAGAAAGAAGAAATTTCAAAACTTGGAATTTTGAAGGTTTATTTAGTTTATTTGTGCATGCTTGAGAGTGTATTTAGGGTAATCATCAACCCAGGCACTTCAGTATGCTTTTCTGCTGCTTGCATTCTTCAGGATTCTGAGATGGCAGGAGCAACAAGCATGTGAAAATCATAAAATTGCAAGGTGAAGCAGTGCCTATTCACAGAGATTAGGTGTGGGCTTGTATCTTTGAAGATGACAGTGAGGAAAGAGTCCTTGGAAAATAAGATTGCATTTGTTTAATCATTCTCAAATGTTTTGGTCACAGGACCTCTTTATACTTAAAAATAATTGCAGATGCCAAAGAACTTTTATTCATGCAAATTTTACCTATCAGTAAGTACCATATTAGAAATTAAAACTAAGAAAAATTTAAAACACAAGAATACACAAACACATGGCTGTCAGAACAATGACATTGTTGAAAGTCATTGAAAAATCTCCATTCTTTAAACATGAAAGAATGAGTGTGAAGAAGTAATAGTTTATTAGTATTATGAAAATGGTTTTTACTTAACAGATTCCCACAAAGAGTCTCTGACTCCCAGGTGTCCCCACACAACACTTTGAGAATGTTGGTGTAGTTCATACATAACATAGATATTTTATGCTTTTAAGAAGCTTAAGGAATTTATATTTGTATGCAACATACCTATATTATGCTCTACCTGTTAACTTAGTTTCCAGTTTTCTATGGAGAAAATGATTGTTTAGGAATTCTCTATTTTTTTTCATTAACATATAATGTATTATTAGCCCCATGGGTACAGGTCTGTGAATTGCCGGGTTTATACACTTCATAGCACTCACCATAGCACATACCCTCCTGAATGTCCATAATCCAACTGGTCTCACCCTATCCCCCTCCCCCCAGCAACCCTCAGTTTGTTTCCTGAGAATAAGAGTCTAGGTTTGATCCCATCTTGTTTCATTTATTCTTTTCCTACCCCCCAAACTCCCCATGTTGCTTCTCGACTTCCTCATATCAGGGAGATCATATGATAGTTGTCTTTCTCGGATTGACTTATTTCGCTAAGCATAATACCCTCTAGTTCCATTCACTTCATCGCAAATGGCAAGATTTCATTTCTTTTGATGTCTGCGTAGTATTCCATTGTGTGTGTGTGTGTGTGTGTGTATATATATATATATATATATATATATAAAACCTATTCTTTATCGATTCATCTGTTGATGGACATCTAGGTTCTTTTCATAGTTTGGCTATTGTGGACATTGCTGCTATAAACATTCGGGTGCACGTGCCCCTTCTGATCACTACATTTATATCTTTAGGGTAAATACCCAGTAGTGTAATTACTGGGTCGTAGGGTAGCTCTGTTTTCAACTTTCTGAGGAACCTCCATGCTGTTTTCCAGAGTGGTTGCACCAGCTTGCATTCCCACCAACAGTGTAGGAAGGTTCCCCTTTCTTCACATCCTCGCCAGCACCTATCATTTCCTGACTTGTTAATTTTATTTTATTTTTTTAAGATTTATTTATTTGACAGACAGAGATCACAAGTAGGCAGAGAGGCAGGCAGAGAGAGAAGAAGGGAAGCAGGCTCCCTGCTGAGCAGAGAGCCTGATGTAGGGCTCAATCCCAGGATCCTGGGATCATGAACTGAGCCAAAGGCAGAGGCTTTAACCCACTGAACCCAGGCTCCCCTAACTTGTTAATTTTAGCCATTCTGACTGGTGTGAGGTGGTATCTCATTGTTGTTTGATTTGTATTTCCCTGATGCCAAGTGATGTGGAGGAATTTTACATGTGTCTGTTGGCCATCTGGATGTCTTTTTGGCAGAAATGTCTGTTCATGTCCTCTGCCCATTTCTTGATTGGATTATTTGTTCTTTGGGTGTTGAGTTTGATAAGTTCTTTTTTTTTTTCTTTCCTATTTTTTTTAAATTTTTTATTTTTTATAAACATATATTTTTATCCCCAGGGGTACAGGTCTGTGAATCGCCAGGTTTACACACTTCACAGCACTCACCAAAGCACATAGCCTCCCCAATGTCCATAACCCCTTCCCCCTTCTCTCAACCCCCCTACCCCCACCAACCCTCAGTTTGTTTTGTGAGATTAAGAGTCACTTATGGTTTGTCTCCCTCCCAATCCCATCTTGTTTCATTTATTCTTCTCCTACCCACTTAAGCCCCCATGTTGCATCACCACTTCCTCATATCAGGGAGATCATATGATAGTTGTCTTTCTCTACTTGACTTATTTCGCTAAGCATGATACGCTCTAGTTCCATCCATGTTGTCGCAAATGGCAAGATTTCGTTTCTTTTGATGGCTGCATAGTATTCCATTGCGTATATATACCACATCTTCTTTTTTTTTTTTTTTTAAGATTTTATTTATTTATTTGTCAGAGAGAGAGGGAGAGAGAGCAAGCACAGGCGGACAGAATGGCAGGCAGAGGCAGAGGGAGAAGCAGGCTACCCGCCGAGCAAGGAGCCTGATGTGGGACTCGATCCCCGGACGCTGGGATCATGACCAGAGCTGAAGGCAGCTGCTTAACCAACGTCCTATACCACCAGGCGTCCCTATACCACATCTTCTTTATCCATTCATCTGTTGATGGACATCTAGGTTCTTTCCATAGTTTGGCTATTGTGGACATTGCTGCTATAAACATTCGGATGCACGTGCCCCTTTGGATCACTACCTTTGTATCTTTAGGGTAAATACCCAGTAGTGCAATTGCTGGGTCATAGGGCGAGTTTGATAAGTTCTTTATAGATTTTGGATACTAGCCCTTTATCTGATATGCCATTTGCAAATATCTTCTCCCATTCTGTCAGTTGTCTTTTGGTTTTGTTAACTGTTTCCTTTGCTGTGCAAAAGCTTTTGATCTTGATGAAGTCCCAATAGTTCATTTTTGCCCGTGCTTCTTTGCCTTTGGCGATGTTCCCAGGAAGAAGTTGTTGTGGCTGAGTTCGAAGAGGTTGCTGCCTGTGTTCTCCTCAAGGATTTTGATGGATTCCTTTCTCACATTGAGGTTCTTCATCGATTTTGAGTCTATTCTCATGTGTGGTGTAAGGAAATGGTCCAGTTTCATTTTTCTGCATATGGTTGTCCAATTTTCTGAATACCATTTGTTGAAGAGACTCTTTATTCCATTGGACATTCTTTCCTGCTATGTCAAAGATTAGTTGACCATAGAGTTGAGGTCTATTTATGGGTTCTCTATTCTTCCATTGATCTGTGTGCCTGTTTCTGTGCCAGTACCATACTGTCTTGATGATGACAGCTTTGTAATAGAGTTTGAATTGTAGAATTGTGATGCCACCAACTTTGGCTTTCTTTTTCAGCATTCCTCTGGCTATTTGAGGTCTTTTATGGTTCCATATAAATTTTAGGATTATTTGTTCCATTTCTTTGAAATAAATGGATGGGATTTTGATAGGGATTGCATTAAATGTGTATGCTTTAGGTAGCATACACATATTCACAGTATTTGCTCTTCCAGTCCATGAGCATGGAACATTTTTTCCATTTCTTTTTGTCTTCCTCAATTTCTTTCATGAGTTCTTTATAGTTTTCTGAGTACAGATTTTTTGCCTCTTTGGTTAGGTTTATTCCTAGGTATCTTACAGTTTTGGGTGCAATTGTAAATGGGATCGACTCCTTAATTTCTCTTTCTTCTGTCTTGTTGTTGGTGTATAGAAATGCAGCTGATTTCTGTGCATTGATTTTATATCCTGACAAGTTACTGAATTCCTGTACAAGTTCTAGCAGATTTGGAGTGGAGTCTTTTGGGTTTCCCACATATAGTATCGTATCATCTGCAAAGAGTGATAGTTTGACTTCTTCTTTGCCGATTTGGATGCCTTTAATTTCTTTTTGTTGTCTGATTGCTAAGTCTAGGACTTCTAGTACTGTGTTGAATACCAGTGGTGATAATGGACATCCCTGCCATGTTCCTGACATTACGGAAAAGCTCTCAGTTTTTCTCCATTGAGAATGATATTTGCGGTGGGTTTTTCATAGATGGCTTTGATGATATTAAGGAATGTATCCCTACACTTTGCAGAGTTTTGATCCGGAAAAGATGCTGCACTTTGTTGAATGCTTTTTCAGCATCTATTGAGAGTATCATATGGTTCTTGTTCTTTCTTTTATTAATGTATTTTATCACATTGATTGCGGATATTGAACCAACCTTGCAGCCCTGGAATAAATCCCACCTGGTTGTGGTGAATAACCCTTTTAATATACTGTTGGACCCTATTGGCTAGTATTTTGGTGAGAATTTTTGCATCTGTGTTCATCAAAGATATTGGTCTGTATTTCTCTTTTTTGATGGGATCTTTGTCTGGTTTTGGGATCAAGGTGATGCTGGCCTCATAAAATGAGTTTGGAAGTTTTCCTTCCATTTCTATTTTTGGAACAGTTTCAGGAGAATATGAATTAATTCTTCTTTAAATGTTTGGTAGAATTCCCCTGGGAAGCCGTCTGGCCCTGGGCTCTTGTTTGTTGGGAGATTTTTTTTTTTTTTTAAGATTTTATTATTTATTTGACAGAGAGAGATCACAAGCAGGCAGAGAGGCAGGCAGAGAGAGAGGAAGGGAAGCAGGCTTCGCTGCGGAGCAGAGAGCCCGATGCGGGGCTTGATCCCAGGACCCTGAGATCATGACCTGAGCTGAAGGCAGAGGCTTTAACCCACTGAGCCACCCAGGCGCCCCTGTTGGGAGATTTTTGATGACTACTTCAATCACCTTACTGGTTATGGGTCTGTTTAGGTTTCTGTTTCTTCCTGATTCACTGGTGGTAGTTTATATGTCTCTAGGAATGCATCCATTTCTTCCAGATTGTCAAATTTGCTGGTGTATAGTTGCTCATAATATATTCTTATAATTGTTTGTATTTTTTTGGTGTTGGTTGTCATCTCTCCTCTTTCATTCATGATTTTATTTATTTGGGTCCTTTCTCTTTTTTTTTGATAAGTCTGGCCAGGGGTTTATCAATCTTATTAATTCTTCCAGAGAACCAGCTCCTTGTTTTATTGATTTGTTCTGTTGTTTTTTTGATTTCTATTTCATTGATTTCTACTCTGATCTTTATGATTTCTACTTCTGCTGCTGGGTTTAGGCTTTATTTGCTGTTCTTTCTCCCTCTCCTTTAAGTGTAGGTTTAGGTTGTGTACTTGAGACTTTCTTGTTTCTTGAGAAAGGCTTGTACTGTTATATATTTTCCTCTCAGGACTGCCTTTGCTTGTGTCCCACAGATTTTGAACAGTTGTGTTTTCATTATCATTTGTTTCCATGAATTTTTAAAATTCTTCTTTAATTTCCTGGTTGACCCATTCATTTTTTAGAAGGATGCTCTTTAGTTTCCACGTATTTGGATTCTTTCCTAATTTCCTCCTGTGATTGAGTTCTACTTCAGAGCATTGTGGTCTGAAAATATGCAGGGAATGATCCCAATCTTTTGATACTGGTTGAGACCTGATTTAGGACCCGGGATGTGATCTGTTCTGGAGAATGTTCCTATGCACTAGAGAAGAATGTGTATTCTGTTGCTTTGGGATGGAGTGTTCTGTATATATCTGTGATGTCCATCTTGTCCAGTGTGTCATTTAAGGCCTTTATTTCCTTGTTGATCTTTTGCTTGGATGATCTGTTCATTTCAGTGAGGGGAGTGTTAAAGTCCCCTACTATTATTATATTATTGTCAATGTGTTTCTTTGATTTTATTAAATGGTTTATTAGTTGGCTGCTCCCATGTTAGGGGCATAGATATTTAAAATTGTTAGATCTTCTTGTTGGACAGATCCTTTGAGTATGATATAGTGTCCTTCCTCATCTCTTATAGTTTTTGGCTTAAAATCTAATTGATCCTGATACAAGGATTGCCACCCCAGCTTTCTTTTGATGTCCATTAGCATAGTAAATTGTTTTCCACCCCCTCACTTTAAATCTGGAGGTATCTTTGGGTCTAAAACGAGTTTCTTGTAGACAGCATATTGATTTTTTTTTTTTTTATCCATTCTGATACCCTGTGTCTTTTGATTGGGGCATTTAGCTCATTAACATTCAGGGTAATTATTGAGAGATACATATTTAGTGCCATTGTATTTCCTGTAAGGTGACTGTTACTGTATATTGTCTCTGTTCCTTTCTGATATACTACTTTTAGGGTCTCTCTTTGCTTAGAGGACCCCTTTCAATATTTCCTGTAGAACTGGTTTGGTGTTTACCAATTCTTTTAGTTTTTGTTTGTCCTGGAAGCTTTTTATCTCTCCTTCTATTTTCAGTGATAGCCTAGCTGGATATAGTATTCTTGGCTGCATGTTTTTCTCGTTTAGTGCTCTGAATATATCATGCCAGCCCTTTTTGGCCTGCCAGGTCTCTGTGGATAAGTCTGTTGCCAATCTAATGTTTTTGCCATTGTATGTTACAGACTTCTTTTCCTGGGCTGCTTTCAGGATTTTCTCTTTGTCGCCAAGACTTGTAACATTTACTATTAGGTGACAGGGTGTGGACCTATTCTTACTGATTTTGAGCGGGGTTCTCTGTGCCTCCTGAATTTTGATGCTTGTTCTCTTTGCCATATTATGAAAATTCTTTACAATAATTCTCTCCAGTTTACCTTCTTCTCCCCCTCTCTTTCTTCTTCTTCTGGAATCCCAATTGTTCTAATGTTGTTTCGTCTTAATGGTATAACTTTTCTCTCGAATTCTCCCTTCGTGGTCCATTAATTGTTTGTCTCTCTTTTGTTCAGCTTCTTTATTCTCTGTCATTTGGTCTTCTGTATCACTAATTCTTTCTTCTGCCTCATTTATCCTAGTAGTAAGAGCCTTCATTTTTTATTTCACCTCATTAATAGCTTTTTTTATTTCAACTTGGTTAGATTTTAGTTCCTTTATTTTTCCAGAAGGGGCTTTTATTTTTCCAGACAGGGTTTCTCTAATATCTTCCATGCATTTTCAAGCCTGGCTAGCACCTTGAGAATTGTCATTCTGAACTCTAGATCTGACATATTACCTATGTCCATATTGATTAGGTCCCTGGCCTTTGCTACTGCATCTTGTTCTTTTTTCTGTGGTGGGTTTTTCTGCCTTGTCATTTTATCCTGATAAGAATATATGAAGGAGCGAATAAAATATAAAAGGGTGGCGAAGGCCCCAATAAAATGTGCTTAAACCAAATCAGAGGAGACCCCAAATCATGGGCGGAAGAAAGAGGGTAAAAACGGGTTCAGAAAAATAAAAAAAATTTTTTTTAAAGAGAAAAAGAAAATAAAGAAAAAATATAAAAAGAAAAATATATACATATTAGATTGGTGAATAGAATAGGTTCACCCACTTAATTTTGGGAGTATTTTGGTCTCTTAGAAGAAACTACCTCCTGAAATTTTAAAGAATGAAAAACGTATATAAGCGTAAATATGATGAAGGGATGGAATATGACTGTAAAGATGAAAAAAAAAATTTAATTTCTAAAAAAGGAGTTGATAAGATTGTTGATAAGTTGATAAGATATGAAGTTGATAAGATAAAATAAAGTGGAGAGAATTTGCTCAGGCTGTAGACTAGAATAAAACCCTGTGCTAGATTTAGGGCATATTTTGATCTATCAGAAGAAGTTGTATCCCAAATTTTTTTAGAAGAAAAAACCCCTATGTGTATATAAAAAATAAAGTTAGATACCATGAATGATAAAACGTTATTATAATAATGAAGGTTCAAAAAAAATTTTTGAAAGATATTAAGATAAACTAGTTAAAAAATGTTAAAGGAAGAAAGGGTAAAAGTTAAAAAAAATTTAGAAGATAAAAATAAAATAAAATAAATTTAATTAACTTTGCAAGACTAAAGAATCATAGGGAGAAAGCCATGAATTCCATGCTTTGCTTTCTCCTCCTCTGGAATTCCGCTGTTTTCCTTGGTAAGTGAACTTGTTCGTTGCTGGACTTCATGCTATTCTTGGGGAGGGGCCTGTTGTAATGATTTTCAAGTGTTTTTGCCTGAGGCGGAATTGCACTACCCTTACCAGGGGCCAGGCTAAGTAATCCGCTCGGGTTCGCTTTTGGGATCTTTTGTTCCCGGAAGGCTTTTACGTAGTTCTGGCGGATGGGAATGAAAATGGCGGCCTTCCAGTCTCTGGCCCAGAGGAGCCGAGAGCTGGGGTCCCACTCTTCCGTCCACCCTCCAAGAAAAGCGCTCAGTCGCTCCTGTCTCCCTGGCCTCTGGCTGCGCTCTGAGCTCACCCAGCCCGTGACCAAGCGTCTTTGTCTCTGGCACACAGCCCTGCCTGGAGTCTCCGAACCCCGCAGATCTCTGAGCTCTTCCAGGGGAGTCTCCCTGATCTTGTTGGGTCCCCCCTCAGAGAGCAGTGACCTCTGCTATGGATCACGATAAGGTAACTCCGAGTTGAGAGCTCACTCCTCAGCTCCGTCTCTGTAGCCGGCTTCCCTACTCTAATACTTGTGAGCTCTGCGACTCTCAGACACCCCCGATCTTTCTGTGACCCCATGGCACCTGAGACCACCCTGTCCCCGCATGGGCTTCACCCCTGTTTAGCCTCTGGAGTGATGTCCCTCAGTGGAGCAGACTTTTAAAAGTTTTGGTTTTGTACTCCGTTGCTCCGCCCTTGCCGGGAGCCTGCCCCTCCCCCCCGCGGTCTATCTTCCTTTCGCTTTGGATTCACTTCTCCACTGGCCCGACTTTTTAGAAAGTGGTCAACTGTCTGCTTTTAGAATCGCTGCTCCTCTTCTCTTTGATCTCCCGTTGGATTTGTAGATGTTTGGAATGGTTTGATAAGCTATCTACCTGATCTGCTTCCTGATGTCATCTCAGCCTGCTACTTCTCTGCCATCTTGACTCCTCCCGCAGGAATTCTCTATTTTTATGGTTGCCAAGTACAAACTAAATTCAAAAGCAGTACTGTTACCCCAGTTTTCCTTTTTGATACATGCCCTTCTTCTGTCTACCAGAAGTTAATAAATAATACACCGTGACTACTCTAAAGGAGTTTACCATCTATTACAGGAGGGGAGATGGTCGGGGGATGAGTTAAATGGTTTATGGGGATTAAGGAAGGCACTTGTGATCAGCCACAGGTATGGTATGTAAGTGATGAATCACTAAATTCTACACCTGAAACTAATGTTAGACTGTATGTTAACTAATCGCATTCAAATAAAGATTTGGAGAAAATTGATGAGCTAATTTTTAAGGAAGAAGTTTACCAGGGCGCTTGAGTGGCTCAGTCAGTTAAGCATCTGCCTTCAGTGCAGGTCGTGGTCCTGGAATTGAATCCCGCATCAGGGAGCCTGCTTCTCCCTCTCCTGCCTTCTTCTCTGCCTACCTATGCTCTCTATCTCTCTGTCAAATAAATAAATAAAATCTTTAAAAAAAGAGAGAGAGAAAGAAAAGTTTACTATCCAACAAGGCAGAGGGTTGTAAGTACCTGATAGTGTCAAATAAGGTAAATGTTAAATAGTGAAACTAGTAATAAGCTCTGGAGTATAATGAAGCAAAACCAAAAAAGTGCCAGTACTAAATTCCATGATTTATTCTGTGGGTTTTTTTGTTGTTGTTGTTGTTTGGTTGGTTGGTTTACCAAGAATTAGGACTGTGGCTTGAGTTTCTCCTGTGACGATTTTATTTATTTATTTATTTATTTGTTAATCTATTGGTAAAGAAAAAGAATTATTTAATGAGCTTTCCATGTATTTATCACCTTTATGTAACAGTCACATTTTGCTTTTTTTGCTACAATATTTTTTTATTTTTTTAAGATTTATTTATCTTAGAGAGCACTACCAGGGTGGGTGGAGAACAGAAGGAGAGAATCTCAAGCAGACTTCCTGCTGTGCACAGAGCTGGAATGCAGGGCTTGATCTCACAACCCTAAATCATGACCTCAGCCAAAATCAGGAGTTGGGTGCCTAACCTACTGAGCCACCTTGTTGCCCCATAAAATATTTTATAATAAATGTGAGGCATATGATATTTCAGCCCTGAATAAGTCAGTTATGTATGTCTAAAAACTGAAAGTTTCTTACATATTCATGCTACCAAATCACACTTAACAAAATTAACAATAATTCCTTAATATCATCTAATGCTTATTCCTATTTAAAATTTATCAGTTATCCCAAAATGTCAATAACTTGTTTGAACAAGGGTTTCTATAGCTTACATACAGCATTTAGTTATTATGTGTCTTAAGTCTTACAAACTTTAAATATACTCCTCCCCATTATTTTTAATGTCAAGAATGTGCCTAGTCTTTAGAACTTAGTATTTTCACTACTATATTCCTACTGAGACTTCTGTTACCTTGGCCTGTTACATTCTCCCAGTTAACAAGTCTCTGTTTGCCACTCCCTGCCCTAGTTGCTTTTATGGGTTACCCAGGAGTTTAGCTCTGTTTTTAATTCATCCCAGGATAGCAGACAGTGTTTGGTTTGGGTTAAACCTCTTAATTTTAGCTTTTTATTTTCTTACCTGAAAATTTAATTTGGAGAAAGAAGGATAACACAGTAATATAGGCTGATTCTAAAAAGCTAGTAAGTGATGGTACCATTGCTTGGATAGAATGAAACATAAACATCTAATTATACTGGCTAAACTAATGTCCCAGCTGTCATTTATTCCTGTATTCATTCTTTCATTCATTCATTCAGGAAATTAAATTGTGTTAGGTAACTGGGATACATAAGGTGAAGAAGTCTTCACTATTGTCCTTCAAATAGTAAACTATCTAATAAGAAAAGTATATCAATAATTATACCAGAAGGTGGAATATGGAAAGAGCCGAAATAAGGAATCTCTTTTGTGCTATTAGAGCTTTTAATGCTTTGGAAGAGCTGGTTGCCAGCTGAGGAGGGAGATCTGGGAACACTTTATGGATGAGGCATGCATGTTAAGTCTTGCTTTTAAAGATCGCTATGGTTAGGGTAAACAAAGTTGAGGTAAAGAGGTGCTTTGAATTGGCAGCATTGTAGGTAGGAATCATAAGGGGGAAGATCAGTGTCAGGGATTTGGAGTCAGGTAGACCTAAGTTCATGTTTGTCCCAGATAAGCCATTAAAGCACCTTGGGCAAATTAATCTCCTTAAACCTCAGTTTCTGTCTTTAAATAGGGAAAATAATAGAGCCTTATAAAGTTGTAGTAAGGATTAATGAGATAATATTTATGTGGAGTGCTTTTCTTTTATCATATGTCTGACTATAGCAAGTTTCCAGTAAATGTTGACTGCTAATGCTTTTGTTGTTGTTAAAATAACAGAGGTAAGTTATTCTATTTAGCTAATGTTTTAGGGTGGTTGAACTGAGGAATGGGAGATATGTTGGAAAGACAGTGAAGAGTTTTTGCTACCAGTGGAAAGCTGATGGATTTAAGTCCAGCTTATGGATGTATAATTTATGTTCAGTAAGATTTACCCTTTCTAAATACGTAGTTTACTAACTTTAACCTGTGTGGTAGTAGAACTACCACAATCAAGATATAGAACCGTTCCATCACTGTTAAACACTCTCTCAGGCGCTTTTGCTGTCACTTCTCTCCCCACATCCAAAACCTTGACAACCACTGATCTGATTTTCATCTGCTGTTTTAAAAATTTGTATATGCATTTATAGGTGGGTACATGTTCCATTTCTTTTGTGTCAATACCTTGGATTAGATTGATGGTTGTATAGAAGTATAAAACTTCATGATATCTTTATAAAAAACTGCCACATTTTTTTTCATGTGTTTTACCAATTGCTTAGACTCTGCTAATGGTGGTATAGGAATGTGAATGAAACATTCATACCATTTTTCCCCTACTTGTGATATATGAGAGTTCTAGGGGCTCTTCATCCTCACCAGCACTTTCTCTGTTTGTTTTTTAAAATTAGTACTCTAGTAGGTCTGTATGGAGTGATAATTCATTGTGGTTTTAGTTTACATAATAACTTATATGTTGAGCATCTTTTCATGTATTGGTTTTCACCTGTGTCTTTTCTATGGTAGCATGTTCAGACTTTTGGCTAATTTTTAAAAATTGGGTTATTGAGTTGTGAGAGAGTTCTATATATTCTTGATACAAGTCCTTTATCAAATATGTGTTTCGTAAGTATTTCCTTCCAGTCTGTCACTTATCTTTTCATTTTCTTAACAGTGTCATAGAAAGAACAGTTTTAAATTTTGATGAGTTCCAGTTTCATTTTTTCTTTTATCATTCATGCTTCTTGTTGTCCTAAGAAATTTTTGTATAACCCACATTACAAAGATGATTCTGTGTTTTCTTCTGAAGGATTTATTACTTCAGGCTTTATATGTATATTTGTTATCCATTTCTAGTTGATTTTTGTATATAGTGCAGAGTATGAGTCAGTGTTCTTTTTTCTGGATAGTTCCAGAACCTTTTTTTGAAAAGACTGTCCTTTCTCCATTGGCACTTTTGTTGAAAATCAATAGACTTTTTTCCTTTGGGTCTATTTTCAGACTCTCTATTCTGTTCCATTGGTCTGTTTTAGACCAATGCCATGTCTTAATGTCTTAACTGCTGTAGCATTATTAAAAGTCTTGAAATCAGGTTAAGTCCTTGGATGTTAAGTCTTCTCAGTGTTCCAACCCCTCTTCCAGTGGTAGCCAACCTCTACTTTGATTGGTTTTTGATCCTGGGCTTAAAGGTATTTTTTTGTTTCTATTCCTCACAACCCTGGGATTAAAGAAATTGGTGCCCTTTCTCTGTGACTTTACACTTTTGCTTTAAGAGGAGGGTGCACGGAAGTGGGCAGTTCTTATTCCTTTTCTCTAGTGGTGGCCAGTCACCTCCTGCTTGTCTGTGAGAATGATTCTGTGGTCTCCACTTCTGACCCCAGTATTGTTTGTGAGGACCTTTTGGATACCCATGGAGGAGAACTTGTGAGTGAGTGCATACTTTCCTTGTGGCCAGTGTTCTCATTTATTATAAATAAATAGTAGTCCATAATTGGCCCTTGGGAATTTGTTAAAATGTTGTTTTATTTCTATTTGTTTCTGTGGTGGTCATCTCTTCTTCCTGTGCTCTGGCAAAGTGAGACAGTTCCTGTGTCCCATCTTTCCTCAGTGGGGCTTGTCACTCTTTGGAATTAGTTCCTTTGTTTCCTGGGACCTCTGTTGTCTGACGGGTTCAAGAAAAGGTCAGATTTTGTAAGTTATTACAGTTTTTTCTTGTGGTGAGGGTAGTAGAATGTTCTTTTACAGCTTTCTAAATTTTAAACAGAAGTAGAACCCAAAAGTTTTTAAAATAACAAATCATAGGATTAGAATTGTACTTTAGTAGTATTTATCAGACAGTACATAGAATGGATTTGAGGTGATACAGCATGTCATCTGTTTGGAATACTTTCACTTAATTTTTTTCATTTGAAGACTCAGCAGTCCAGGTGTACTGCTCGGGAAGCCATCTCTGCTGTTGCCTAAATGTCTTCACCCATATTTTTGGAGCATGCAGAGCCCACTTTCTGGAATACCAGCCAGCTTTTAGGCTGTCAGCTCCCCAGAGCGCTTGGTCTCTGACTCATCTTTGTACACTCCAGCTAGCATAGCATCTGACACATTGTTCAGTCGTACACATTCATATACATATATACACACACTCATATACCTACATACCTATGTACATACTTACACACATATATGTACACATATATACCTATATACTTAATAATTACATATGTGTGTATATATGCAGATATAAACACACATTTAAGAAAATATGTATCCAGAGTTTCTTATGTACCAGGCAGTTTTATTAAATGTTTGTTGACCTTATATCTGGACTCATTAAAATGTGACTACATTTTTTCAGGTAAGAAGTATTGAAGATTTCACCTCGGGCAGTATTTCTTAGCTGAGACAGTTTTTTCCCCTGAGGATATTCAGAAGTGTTGGGAACATTTTTGGTCGTCACAGTTTGGGAAGTGGAACGATATTGGTAGCTAGTGAGTAGAGGTGAGGAATGCTACTGAACATTCTACAATACACAGGATAGCCCTCCCAGCAAAGAATAAGATAGCCCAAAATGTTGGGAGTTAGAGGATGAGAAACTCTGACCTAGAATACTAACTTGCAAAATAATCTGAAAGTACATTGATGGCACTCAGTCACCAACT
This sequence comes from Mustela nivalis, assembly GCF_964662115.1. Lineage (NCBI taxonomy): Eukaryota > Metazoa > Chordata > Mammalia > Carnivora > Mustelidae > Mustela > Mustela nivalis. The sequence continues at coordinate 57,973,261 of NC_139027.1, forward strand.
CAATACAAGGAACCAAGGATAAGGAGGAATAAAAACTGAGGTGAAGATTTCCAGTCTATGTGAGCAGGAGGATTATGAAACCAGCAGTAGTAATGGAAACGGGAAGGAGGAGCATGTTTGAAAAAGTTCATGATAAACTCATTTATGGTGTGGAACATTAAGGAGATGGGTGACTGAAATTTAATGAAGTGTTTCAAGACTAAAGATACATTAGAAGTTGTTAGATTGAGATTGATAAGAGAGAAAGGGGATAATGGGGAGTTAAGATTAAAGAAGCTTTTGCACTTAGGAGACAGGATACAGAAGAGAGGAAAGTCAGGAAGGGAGGAAACTCAGGAAAACACTACATTATCTGAGGACCAAGGACAGAGCAATGAGGAAGGAGAACTAGGAAAGTCACTAAATTTGGAAGTTAGGATGCTTTAGTGATTTTTGCAGAAATTTCAGAAAATTGTTAATAGTGGAGGCAGGTGGTTTGGGTAGTGGCTAGAACCAGATTTTAAGGGTTGAGAATTAAAAAAGTACAGTATCAAGTTTCGGTGCCTGAAGAAAGGATGGTGAAGGTAAAATGGAAAGAATAGTATCTTTAGGGCAGGCAGGGGTGGAGGAAGGTTTTGAGGCTGTACTAGTTACCTAGAGCTGCCATAACAAATTACCAAAGACTGAGTGGCTTTAAAACCACAGAAATGTATTCTCTCATAATTCTGGAGGCAGAAGTCCTGAATCAAAGTGTTGTTAACCATGCTTCCTCTAAAGGCTCTAGCAAAGAGTATTTCCTGCCTCTTCCTGGCTTCTGGTGCTTGTCAGTTGCTGGCATTCTTTGGCTTGTTAATGTGTCATTCCGGTTTCTACCTCTGTCTTCACGTGGTCATTTTCCTTCTCTGCGTCTATGTCTGAATTTCCTTCTCTTTTCTTTTATAAAGACACCAGTCCATGGATTTAGGGCCCGCTCTCTTCTGGTATGACCTTTTAAGATTCTAAGTGAACATGAATTTTGGGGGGATACTATTCATCCCAGTACAAGTGGTATTTAAAATATAGGGATGTTACCATAATGAGATAACTACTTCATACCCACTAAGATGCCTAAATTAAAAAGGCAGACAATAACTAGTGTTGGTTGAGGATATGGAGAAATTGGATCCCTCATATACTGCTGAGTAGGACTGTAAAACGATATAGCTACTTTGGAAAAAACTTTTGTATTTTGTCAAAAGATTAAAGTTAACCATATGACCCAGTAATTCCACTTCTGGGTATACACCCAAAAGAATTGAAAACAACTTGCCCACATAAAAACGAGTGTTCATGGCATTATTATTCATAATAGCCAAAAAGTGGAAAGAGCCCAAATGTTCATCAGTTAATGATTGGACAAATTATGGTATATTCGTACAGTAGAATGTCATGCAACCCTAAAAAGGATGAAGTTTCGATGCATGTTAACAATGTGGATGAATCTTGAAAGCATTATGCTAAGTGAAAGAAGCCAGTCACAAAAAGCCACACATTGTGTGATTACATTTATGGATATTAGTGGTTGCCAGGAGCTGAGGGGAGGGGTCAGGTGGAGTGACTGCTAATGGTTATGGGTTTCTTTTGAGGTGATGAAAATGTTCAGAAATTAACGATGATGGTTGTATAACTCTGAGTTTATTAAAAACCAGCTAACTGAATACTTTAAACAGATGAACTTTTTATGCTATGTGAATCATATCTTAAAGCTGTTGTTAACAAAAAAGATAAGGATGTTTTATGTATTTCTAGGCTGGAGAAAGGTAAAATCTATATGGTCACAAGTTTGCTTATTTTGGGCCCAGTCACATGATAACTTCTGCATGGTCCTGCTAAGAGCAGTATATTGGAATTCATCCTTTTAAAAAACTATATAAGATTAGTACACTAAATTATATAGCCCAGATTTGTCTTATAAATAAAAATAGTTTATAAGTTAAGTTGTGAATTGTTAAATATGGGCCAAAGATGGTTATCTGAATGATACTAGTATATTATCCCAAATGTAAGGATAGTAAAATGAATTTACCTAAGTTTAAATTTTCAGTATAGGTCATTCTGAAAAAGGCTTCCTCTACCATAGTTAAGATAAATGTGATTACTAATTGGCCTACCTACAAAAGAAAAGGAAAATTTTAATTCTACCAGACTCCTGTTGATTTGATATGATCATGTTGACACACTCTGAAAATCATGCTTAAAAAATAATGTTAATATGGAGGGCCTACTTGAAAGATTCATCATTGTATATCGAGCCAGACTGGTAGCTAACATTTTTTGTGTACTTACTTTGTATCAAGCATTGTTTTGTGTTCTTTTAAGTCCTCACAGCAAGGCCTTTGAAATCTAGAGAAATGAAGTAACTTGCCCAGTATCACATAGCTAAGACTCTGAAGGGCTGGGATTTGTACCCAAACAAAGTCTGTCTTAAGAGAAGCAGCCTGTGTTCTTTAGCCACTAATTTTGCTGGATTCATCAAAGTAGATTAGGATATTTAATGAAAAGTTCTTGAGATTTGCATGAGTGGCATAGATCATAGTTGAAGTGTAAGCTTCAACTCTATTAGAGTTAGGCATGTAAGGGCTGAAACATATGTCTGAGGGAATAGTGGGGACAATAAACAATCCAGAGGACATGAATATAATTCTCACTATTTTCCCTTGCCAGTACGAGGTGAAAGCTCCCGTTCCTTCTGCCTGTTTCAGGAATATTTGTAAGCAAATGGCAAAAATGCATGAAGCTATATTTGATCTTCTTCCAGAAGAACAAACACAAGTGAGTAGTAATTCCTAACACTACTTTTTTATATATAACATATGCATACAGAATTGGAATGTTTTTACATACTTTTGGTACAGTTAAGCCTAGTTCTTACTCCAATATGATTATGTTTTTCAGCTGTTACATTGACCTGTGGAACATAGGTAAAAATTTCTTGATTTCAAAGTGCCCCTAGCTCCAACAGGCCAGAGCAGTAACTGCTCTGCTCTGTGTCAGCAGTTATAAAAAGCAGATTTTTCATTTGGCCATTGAGTATCAGAAATGCTGGATTCTACTTAGATCGTTCAGTACAATATCAGTTTGAAAATCAGAGTTAGCATTTTTCAACTGTAAAATACGTTGCTGTTATTATAATTCAAATGGGATAGTAGAAGAATTAATGATGGAATTAATGAGATGACACATAAAGTAACTCAGTCAATATACTTCATTAATATTTGTTACATCAGTGTAAGTGATCAGTAGTAGACATAACCAGAAAAATAGCAAAATGGGTAGTCTTTGGCACTTCTTACCTATGAAGTATCCACCCTTTGTCCTGACTGTCTTCCCCTACATGAGTGTTATCAGAGTTCTCTTCACTGTTCACCAACCCTCCTACCTCACCCCCCACTTGCTTGGTTCCTCTTTCCTGGTACTTTAAAGATTCTTTTTTTTCCAATCTTCTTTACCCACCTTAGCTTGTTCCCTCTATACCAGGTTATCTCATTCAGGCCTAGTTGGAGAATGATAGTGTTAGAATACAAGCCTAGTTGTACGGTTGATGAGTTTTCCCAGGGATTTTTGGTATTCAGACAAGTTTGTTTCTTGAGTTTGCCTCAAATTAATTAGGTACATGGGAGTGGTATTTGGGAGCAAAAGGTAGCTTTCTTAGTATCTTTTGCCTATTCTATCTCCTACTGCTTTCCTTTCCCATACCACCTCAGACTTCCATCCTACAGTAGCTTTTACTGTTTTTCTTCATGTTTCCCTAGGTTTTCATTAATCATTCCAAACTCATGATGAAATATCATCCAACTCATTTGAGGCTCACTAAGAATTGAGAAGGAGCTATAATATATGGAGCTCCCACTGGGTCTCTTTTTTCTTTCTCACTACTTCCTAGTCAAGCCATTCTTCTCATTGCAAGTGTAAGATCTCACACCTCTGACATTCTGACCTAGTGGATTTGTCATCTGAGTTCTAATTATGGCCAGGTCAGGGAGCTAGGCATACAGGTAGTCCATGTGTTTTTATCTACATCATCATTTAAAGGGAACTCTTGTCAGAGCTGGGTAAGAATTAGATTTTATATCAATATTGAATACTAGTAGTTCCACAAAACTTCCATAGATGACATTATATATATTTTTCCCTATTGAAAATCAGTGTTACTCTAAAAAATTGTTTCCAAAGATTAAATATATATAGCTTCAGGTCAGGTATTTCCCACATAAGTTTTGAGCCATTACATCAAATATCTGCATACAGGGGCAACAAAATAATTTCTAGTAATTTTACCAGTTTAGAAGGATGAAAGTGTCTTTGCCTCTTACCATTGTTGCCTTTTTTTCCCCTATCAAATTCATATTTAATATATTGCAGAATTCTCTATTTCATTTTGCCTGACATGGTTGATCCCCTCATATATCCTAGAGGACTTCTAAGGGGCAGAAAGGCAGTGATAAAACATATCATTAAGGGGAAAACAAGCTTTTATCCAAAAATGTAGAAAAATTAAACTAAAATAGGAACTAGGGGCTCCTGGGTAAGGCCTCGGGTCATGATCCCAGGGTTTTGGGATCGAGCCCCGCATTGGGCTCTCTGCTCGGCGGGGATCCTGCTTCCTCCTATCTCTCTCTGCCTACCTCTCTGCCTACTTGTGATCTCTCTCTCTCTGTCAAATAAATAAATAAAATCTTAAAAAAAAAAAAGCAACTAAATACCTTAGAGGAGCTTCTTAAAAGTATACTTAAAAGTATATGCCAAAGCAAAGATTTTTTTAAAAATTTTAAAAATTTTTCTTCAAATAATACTGATTTGATACTGATAACTCAGATGCTTATGTCTTCTATTTCAGTAGAGCTTTAAGAAACCATTTTTTTTCTTCTCCAGATGTTATTTTTAAGAATTAATGCAAGTTATAAACTCCACTTGAAAAAGCAGTTATCTCATTTAAATGTGATAAATGATGGAGGACCTCAAAATGGGTATGTTTTCAAAATATTTTTACTGGGTGTTCCTGTGCTGGATTGCTTGATTGGTTTTTATTCATTATGCTGTCCTTTTCTACCGTATATCCTTTTCCACTATGTCGGACCCTCACAATGGTAAAGTCAGCAACTTTTTGCCTTTTTTCTCTGTGGAGAGGATATCTGTATCTGCCTATCTGCCTTTCTACATTAAAGTGTTTTATAAATGGTCCATTACTTAAAATGTATGTTTTGAGGCACTGTGGGTCAGCACCTCCTTATGTTACCCAGTAGTCTCTCCCTATGTGGACAGGACTCAAAGTCTTACTTTGTAGTTGTGTGACCACTAAAAGGTCCACTAGAAGTTAAGTAACTTCTGCCTTATTCATAAAATGAGAAAGATAAAATTTGCTTTAAAGTCTTCCAAAGGGTCACAAAAAATAAAGTGTAAGTGTATATGTCCATTTTATTGTAAGCTGTTGAACAAAATATATGTATTATTGGTGAGATAATGTAATTATGTAAGAGAAAACAAAATTTAGAATCAGAAAACTTGGGTTAAGTTCCGCTGCTTACTAGCTGTTTGACTTTAGGTAAATCGCTTACACACTCTGCGCTTTTATTTTCTTAAATTTGAAAATAGAGATAATGGTAAAAAGTACCATAACAAGATTTTTGTGAGGAGCAATATAGATAAAGATATGGGGAAAAGATTATACAAAATGCAAAAGCACTAATCGTGAAGCTACACCTTAATAGGATTTCCTTAGTGGTAGCTGTTCCATGGATTTTTGAGGAATAAGATATTTTATTCCCTGTTAAGTTTCAGGCTTAAACTTCATACTTATAGGAACAAATGAAAAAAAGTATTTTGGAGTCAGAAATTGGTCCTCTACAATAAAACAAGTACACTGAGTTGATTTTGCAAGAAATATTTGGAAGCTTCAGACTGCTGAATCTGTTGGCCACGCTGAACTTTTTGATGCAAAATTCTGATTCTCTCGATTATTATCTTGTTTTTCTCTCTTTTTTTTTAGAATTGTTATTTTCAAAAATTTCAGAGCCACAGAGAAGTTTAAGGACAGTTTATGAATACCAGATATCTCTCAGAAACTCTTTTTTAAAAACTAATATTTTTAAGCCCCACTCCTCTCATATATAACGTTTTCTTTTAGTCCCATAGCTAAATCTGGGTTGGTTGGTTTTTCTGACCAAAAGTTCCGAAGCATCCAGGCTAACTCATTACATATTATTTTCTTTGTTAATATAGCTATTTCGGGGTTGAACCACCTTAGTGATTTCACTGTCACATACTTTTAAAGACACTAATTCTGTGTAAGTCAGTTCATGCCTCTGAGTAATCCCTTGAATTATGGAATTCTCTGAAAATTAACCTCTAGACTCTAGCCAAAGACATAGCAAACTACCTGCTTAAAAGAAATTTTTGTTCTTGGGATGGCTTTCCCCTGCTCATGCTCTCTCAAATAAAATCTTTAAAAAATACAACAACAAAAAAACCAAAAACCAACATTCCAGATAAACTGAAGTGTCCCTTGACCCCATCTCCAGTCACATTCTCTTTGCCCCAATTCATAATCAATATTTTTAATAAATTTGGTCTGCATTCTTTCAGTCCTTCACATTATCTCTGTATCTTAAAAAAGTAGGTAGTACTGTTTTATAAACTTAATTTACTTATATGGTATATTGTATATACACTGCTTACTTTTTTCTACTCAGCATTGTAACTGGTTTGATATATAGGAATTGTCTATTTTTTTTTTTACTGCTTTTTATTCTCCCACATGAAACAACCATATTTAATATAGTCACTTCTCCAAATGATAGATTCCTAGGTCATTACTTTTTTCCATTACAGCTATGCCACAGTGAAGATCTATATACATATCTAATAGTGTGACCATTTTGGGGGGTATATATACAAGTTGGTCAGAGCATATGTACATTCTCACTCTACTAGGTATTGCGAGAATATTCTCCAGAGTGGTTGTACAATGCTTCCAACATTTGCTGTTAGATTTTTAAATGGTTGCCAGTGGTTTCTTGTTTTGATTTGCATTTCCTAATGTTTTCATCTTTTCATATATTAGTCATTTATTAGTGTTCTTATCTGACTTTTCCTGTTCATTTTCTCTGCCCATTTTTCTCTTGGGTATTATTTTTCTTGTGTGGATTTTAGTTTTGCTTATGCCCTAATCAAACTAATCCTTTGTTAGTTATACATGTTGTAAATATCTTTTATGTTAAACAATTTTCAACTTTGATAAAACTCAGGAAATATTTTTAAGTGGAGAATTAAATGCTAATTTTATGCTTAATTTTTAGTGTGAGAACCTTGCCTTAGAAAGGTTTTGTTCTTTTTTGAGCTGTTGCTGTCAGTTTTAGTGTACTTAATTGGCCATACTATCTATCACAAATATAATTTTGAATCTTTTAAAAAATACCTGAATTAGATGTTTTAAATGAAAAATATGATCCTCATTAAATTCTGCCATGTGATAAGAGGTAAAACATTAAGTACATAAGTCTAAAAGCATTTTATAAATTGGACTGTAGTACAAACATTGAGGGTGCTTCTAATACCTTTGTCCCATGTACTCTAGCAATCCAGAACTTATGTGTTCATTAAAATACTGAAGCTGGCTTTCCTCTTCTCTTTTACAAACTACTAAATCAGGGTCTATTTATTCCTCAATGGGCCAGTCCCTATTTTATATGCATGGAGCTTTAGTATTTATTTATCCGAGTGTTGTTTCCTGGAATGTCCTTTCAAGTATGGACATTAATGTGACAGTTCAGTACTCAAAAGTGTAAGACTTTGTTTTTTCATCTAGTGTTGCTGGATGTATCAGGTTTTGTATCTAGTAATAACATATACATGAATCTCAGCTTTCATTTAACTCCTTTGGATGTCACTCCGGAAACCTTATCTTTCTTTCACTTGATTTCTTTAGTCATATACATGTACAGTTGATCCTTGAACAATGCAGAGGTTGAGGGCACCCACTCCCCTTGCAGTAGAAAATCCACATGTAATTTTTGACTTTGCAGAAGCCTAACTAATAATACCCACTGTTGACTGGAAGCCTTATCATTAACAACAACAGTTGATTAACATATTTTGTATGTTATATACTGTGTTGTTGTAGTAAAGCTGGGAAAAGGTTTTGAAAATCATAATAGTACATTTCATGCTGTACCATGTCAAAAAATATCTGTAAATAGACCTGTGCAGTTCAAACCCTGATGTTCAAGAGTCAACTGTATATTGTAGTGATAACTTACCAAAGAAACATCTTAATGTATTATTGTTCTATTTTATTTCATATTAAGATAAATCTATTTTATTAGGCAGAATTATGAAACCCAGTCCAGCCTGCACTAGTTTATTCTTTTTCAAGATATTCATTGTTGAAAGAGAGCACTCTAACTATCTGATAGCAGAAATCCTGCTAAGAAACATACTGACATTTGGTCCCTAGGAAATCTGAATTTTAAATAATAGTCTCGGCAGTTAGAATAAGACTGACTCTATGAACATTGCTTCTTTTATTATGCAGTAGAAAGTGAGATTAAAAATAGTTTTCTCTCCAATGTCTAGGTTGGTCACAGCAGATGTAGCTTTTTACACTGGAAATCTTCAAGCCTTAAAAGGTCTTAAAGATTTGGACCTAAATATGTCCGAGATCTGGGAACAGAAGAGGTGATGACATACTGGAAAACTGGGTAGCTCATCTGACCATGGGATGTGTATATTTATGAAGAAAATGTGGATGCCTGTGATTCAAGAACTGAACCTCGAACCCAAAGTGAACTGGAGTAGGGGAAGGGGAAAAGGAAAGTATCAGTGTTGGGAAACTGGGATTCAGTGGGATCTACAAGGAATGCCATTTTTATGCTTCCTTCAGTGAGGAGTAACTGATCAGGTGTCTATAACATTTTTCATTCTCTCTGGAAACAGACTCAGGTTTCTTTGGACCAAATCCAAAAGAACACATAGCTGTAACACAGCTGTAGTTGACTAGAATGCTCTGTATACTTTATATTAAAAAATGCTTTGCATTTCTTCCAGTGCAATGAAATTCATATGGTGTCCCACCTTATTTAATGATGGTACAATTTAAAATATTAAAATCTTAGTCAACCTCTGTAGAAAGTTTTCTCTATGAAAGTAAAGCTGTTTGAAAAATTATTTTTTTACAGATCTTTCTATAAAAAATAAACATCTTTTGATTGCTTGGATTTAGAAATTCAATTTTTGTTTTAGTGACCAATGTCAAGTTTCAGGCCTTGGGTGTCGCATATTTAATCTTTCTACCACCACTATATGTCAACTGAGTAAAGCCTTCCAGAGTAGTCTAAATACTTGAAAGTTTGATCACAGTAATAATTAAAGAATAAGATACTGGCATTTATTTATGCAACTACTAATTTAAATACTTTTCAGAAGTGGTATATGAAAGGCTGCAGTTTAATAGCTGTATTTTTATAAAAGTATCTATGAAGGGTTGGTTTGTGGGGCTTTTTTTTCCTTTTTATTTCTAGCAAATGGTAAGAATACATTTTCATATATTCTGCCTATTTATGAGTTCTCATTTTAACATTTAGATAACATATGAAATATGGCCCCCTTGGGTTCTTGTTTTTAAAAAAGTTACTTTTGACGTGTATATGAACAAAGACCAGGAATAAAACAGAACTTTTAAAATATAGGCTGCTGTGTTGGGGTCAGAAATATAAGGTGACGAGTAAGTTATTTAAAGATTTTATAATACCTACCTTCAAAACTAGAATCAGCAGCACTCTACAAATGAAAGTGCCTGTGCCTCACCTCATACCAGAATCTTGCCTAAACCCTGTCAGAGTGCCTAACCTTGTGGTGATTATGTACAATGAAATAGTCTTATTTTGTGCTCTTCCATTTCTTAAAAGGAAAGCCTGTTTTCTTTATCATTACTAAGGTATGTCATTGGTTCTTAAACTGTCTAAAATAAAGCTGTAAAAAATTACCAGACTTTATAAGGCAACTTTTTTTTAATAGTATACAGGAAACTTTAAATTACAAGCAGCCTACTCAAAAACAAGTATGGAAAAATTAGAAAATGTAATTAATCTTTAGAGAAAAGCCACAAATTAAACTATCAGCAGAACTGATTTGAAAGGTTATTCGTGAATATTTTCAGTCACACCAAGAATGCTTTGGGGAAAGGGAACTTTTTATAAAGTTATACCTCCACCCCATCATACTAGAGAACAAGGATGTCAAAGAAATACCCTACCTCTACCCACCCCCAAACTCTTGAGCTGGGAAAAGAAACATCACTTTATTTGTTTTAATAAATGGAGAGTCTGTGGAAAGCATGGCAGGCATCCCAGGCTTAGGACTAGATGATAGGTACTAAATACCTTCAGGTTTAATTCCCATGGAAAGAATGATGTGGTTAAGTTTCTTAGAAAAGCAAAAATTAGATGTGTTAGGTAACTGGCCAGTGAGTACTTAAATATTTCAAGAGCAAATCTTCCAACTGGTTCAGTAACTGTTTTGCAAGAATAAACCGTTTTTCATAAACTATTTCCTAAGGTTAGCAGTGAAAGTGTACATGTGCACATGGATTGCCTCACAGCTTTATTTTTGAAAATCACTAGCAATTCAAAGTGACCGTCACTGAGGCCTCAGTTAAAAGATGTTCCATTAGAGCTGCCCCAGTTTTAAGATTAAATAGTATTGCACTTTAAGATGAACTTTCAGGGTCCTCTTCAAAGAAGAAAAATATTGCTTCCATCTGTGCTTTTCTTCAACTAAAAGCATACTGCAAAAAAAACTACTTTAAAAATTAATACTGCAGGGTACAGTAACATAGTAAAGTACCTGCTGATTTTAGAATCCTAGAGAACATTTCATTATAAGAAACTGTTTAGCCCATAATTAGTATGAAGTGTACACAGTATTTTTCATTTCAGTGGTCCAAGATACGAAGGTTCCCTGATACAATCTTGTTCTCTAATACTGCTCCAGGTGGGATGTCAATTCGGTCACCGTGATTTGCAATGATGATAACTGTTCCCTATGTGACAGGGAAGACAAAACAGAAGAGAATATATTTAAAACTGCAGCTGAAATGCAACTGATTTTCTTACAATTACCAAATTTATGTAGAACTCCCATTTACAATGTAGCATTTGTACATACAGCAATATTAAACATGAAAAATAATAGGTTAAGGAAAATTATATAATGTGTCCCTCTAGGAATCCTGGCAGTAGTTCTGGAGACCTTGCCTCTGTATCAGAGGTGGTACTAGAAGTGAGAAGTAGACCCTATGCCACAGCATAACTGGCCCTTTGAAAGAACTACCTGCAAGGTCACCAGCATTATCTACCTTCATAAAGATACTGAGGTGCTTGGTTTATATTTACATACAGGTTTGGGTTTTTGTTTTTTAAAAATAGTTTACTAATATATTTTTCATGTCTTAAGTGAGACTGTACAGATGAGTATTAGCAGTAAAGTTTCATGTACATGTGTGTATATACACACATAATATCAGCAATAAAGTTCTATACACACACACACATATACAGGTCTGTACGGTTGACCCTGGAACTCATGTTTCAATGGTCTGGGCCCCACTTACATGCACTTTTTTCAATAAATACAGAACAGTACTATAAATGATTTTCTTAAAATTTTCTTATCTCTAGCTTCCTCTATTGTAAGAATACAGTATATAATATATATGACCTACAAAATATGTTAATCAACTGTTATTAGTAAGACTTCCAGTCAACAATAGGCTGTTACTAGTTACATTTCTGGGGAGTCAAAACTTATACATGGGTTTCGACTATAGTGGTCACTCTCCCCAGCCCCCATGTTGTTCAAGGGTCAACTGTATATAAATATTTATATACCAGACATATCTATACATACACATATATTTTTTTGTTTTCCCAGATCTTTATTTAAGGAGCTTTAATAAAGGAAGAATAGGAAAAAGCTGTTGTATCTTTGGTTTTGAGCTTCAATACTTATACCCATAGTCCTTCCTATTTCTTAGGCTAGAATAATATTTATCTGAGTACCCAAGTACTGTAGTATGTGAATAAATCTCTATACTGAAGACAACTGATTACTTTAAAAGAATATATTATATTTAGGGGCGCCTGAGTGGCTCAGTGGATTAAGCTGCTGCCTTTGGCTCAGGTCATGATCTCAGGGTCCTGGGATCGAGCCCCACATTGGGCTCTCTGTTCAGCGGGGAGCCTGCTTCCCCTCCCCCCCCCCCCGCCTGACTCTCTGCCCACTTGTGATCTCTCTCTGTCAAATAAATAAATAAAATATTAAAAAAAGAATATATTATAATTAGTATAAGTGAAGTTATCTTTTCTACTTTCAGATTCAAATAGTCCTCTTGGGTGAGCTAATGCTACTTTAATAGTGATTCTCTTTTACAGACTGTCATTTCAATAAAATAGTACCAGTTAAATTACTTGTGTTTGTGGAATACAGGATTCAAATGGAAAGCAAAGTTCCTATATACAACAATTATTGTATTTTAACTATGTTGTATATCTATGGAAGATAATATTAATGCTAAATATTGTGGTAAGCTATTTTATTTTTTAAAATGTATTTATGTCTTATAAACATCTGGTATAGATTAAGAAGTATTCTTTAAAATAAAGGTAAATTTAGGACTAGAAAATGAAACCTGTTTTGTAAAGCTGTAAAAACTATAATTTTCATCAGAACAACACACCTTTAGTGAAACATTCTTGCCAAATGTCACATCTCCTGAAACTGTGAGGTGATCCAATTCAAGCATATCTGGTATACTTTCAAATCTCCTTAGATAATCCTGTACCTGAAAGAAACACATTGTTTCAAGAATGGGTTAACAACAACAACAACAAAAAGAAACAGGGATTAACAAGTAGTTTAACTGAACTGTGAAAACATTCTGTTCATGGCCAACCTCAGGCCCTCAATGGGAAGAACCCATTTATTAAGCATTTGCTAGATGCTAGATGCTGTGCAGGTGAAACCAGGAAATATGAACACGGTCCCTACAGTCAAGCAATTTATACTACCACTAATCAGAACAGGCATTAATAAATAAATGATAATAAATAAGATAAACAACATGAGTAGTATTTCAAAAGTGGGATATTTCATGCACAGCAATAGCTCAGATTATCAGTACAAATGATGATTATCTTTATGTTATTTCCTTTTATAGGGACTAGACATTATCTTAGAGGGCCTTGTTTACTATTTTGCTAAGAAAATTAGAAGCAGTCTGAGAAGTTCCACTGACTTCTACGACAACCCACTTGCCTCTGAGCCCGTTACTCTGTCCCTGCCTAGTACTGGGGATGGACTCTTTACTCCACCTTAAGGCCAGTCCTTCTTCTGGCCTATTCAAGGATACTGTCTAGTGATTCTCCTTCTTTAGTGTTTTTCTGATTGCATCAATTCCAGTCAATGTGTAAACATCCCATAAATTCTCCCATCTTTAAAAACCAACCAAAAACAAAACAAACTCACTCTCAAATTTACATCCCTTTCTATATCCATGGCTGCAATTGTTTTGTTTTGTTTTTAGGGCAAAATTCTTGAATCAGTTGTCTACATATCTCTCATTTCTCCTATTCTTTATTAAATCCCTTCCAGTCAGGCTCCAGAACATTTTTTTAAAAAAATTTTTATTTACTTACTTAGTTATTTGACAGACAGAGATCACAAGTAGGCAGAGAGGCAGGCAGAGAGAGAGGAAGGGGAAGCAGGCTCCCTGCGGAGCAGAGAGCCTGATTCAGGGGCTCAATCCCAGGACCCTGGAATCCTGACCAGAGCCGAAGGCAGAGGCTTTAACCTACTGAGCCACCCAGGCACCGCTCGGGCTCCAGAACATCTATATTGATAATCCTACTGGTGAATTCTCATTGATCCTGAACCATTCATCTTGAATCAACAGCAGCACTTGACATAGATGATCACTCCCTCTTTCTTGAGACATTTTTTTAATTTGGCTTTTAGGACTTACACATTGATGGTTTTCTACCACCAATTCCTCATCTGTAACTCCTCAGTGATCTTTGCTGCTTCCTCTACCTCATCCCCATCCTCTAAGCCTTGGACTATCTTAGGGGATAGTCCTCTTACCTCCTAAGTGATACCTATCTCATGGCTTTAAATACCAGTATGAACAGAGGACTCTCAAATTTACCTGTCTCCTCTGATCTAGAAACAGTCTAATAAATTTGAAGGTCTAATCTAAGTACAGTATCTCCAAAATTGAAATCCCCATCTCCAAAATTGAAACCCACTTCCCCCATCTCCATAAATGGCAGGAAATTCCATGCTTCCAGTTGCATAGCCTAAAAACCATGCAATCATCCTTAACCTTTTTTCTTTTGCACTCCCATCTCATCCAAGAGCAAATCCTATAGGCACAACTTTCAAAATTTCTCAGAATGTCAACATATTTTCATTATTTTCACTGCCATCACCCTGGTCAAAGCCACCATTTCCTCTTGCCAGGATTCCTACAACAGCCGATTCCCTAATCTCTCTGATTCTACCCTCATTTAGCAGATTGGTCATTTCACCCCTTAGCTTGCAAGTTCTTTGATGGTTTCTCCATCTACCAGGAAAAGAAAAATCCACCCACATTTCTAATATTCAGTTACAAAGTTCTACATATTAGGACTGTTTCCTGTCTGACCCAACTACTATCCCCATCTCTCACTTGCTTACTCTGCCCCAGCCATATTGTGCTTTGTCAAGTCCCTAAAACATTTTCTTCCTCAGAGCAACTAGCCATGCCCACTTAGCCCCCAGTTCTGAATTTGGGCAGCTAATGTTCTTATCTCCTGCAGAGTATTGAAGAGGCTATGAAGAGTGAGGGGGACATGAAGGGGAAGGGTGAGGCTAGGTAGAAAAATGGCTGGGGACCCTGGGTGGCTTAGCTGGTTAAGCATCTGCTTCCTGCTCAGGTCATGATCCTGGGAACGAGCCATGTCAGGCTCTCTACTCAGCAGGGAGTCTGCTTCTCCCTCTCCCTCTGCCTACCTGTGCTCTCTATCAAAAATCTGTTTCTAAAGAAAAAAAAAAAAAAAAAAAGACAAGAAAGGGAAGAAAGAAAAATGGCTGGCAGTACCCTCTCACGATGTGGGAAGATGGTGGGTCTTTGTACCACTGGGATTTTCCCAGCTCAAACAGGCTGGTAAGAGGCACCCAAAACAGGGAGAGTCCTAAAGTGCCTGAAGTTATCCTGGAAATTGCAACACACCCACAGGACCCAGAGTCATTCCCCATCAATATAAGAGGCAGTACATACCTCTCCACCTGGTGGCACGAACCCACAGCCAGGATTAGAATAGACTTGGAGGGCCTAGCAGGACTCCAGGCCAGCCACAAAGGCTTACTCTGTCACACTTCATGAGCCTCAGGATATCTGATATGATGAAATGTTTTGAATTCCGCTTATCATGGTAGGGTGGGGTTTTCCTATCCTTGCCATGAATGCTTTTCACCCCAGATACCTGCATGGTGCACTCAATCTCTTCAGTGAGACCATCTCTGGCCATGCAGTGTAAAATTACACCAACAATACCCCATCCACACATTCCCTATTCCTGCTTGGTTTTTCTCCAAAGCATTTTCTATCACTTGACATACATTTGCTTATTATCATTTTTACCCTGCTAGAATACTCATAAAGGCAAGGATTTTAGTCCATTTTATTTACTGCTAACTCTGCAGCACCTGCAACACTGCCCAGCACATGGTAGGGGCTCAATATTTGTTAAAACAGAGTTAACATTCTCCCACTGATGAAAACAGTGAATAGTTTTACAGGAGACATAAAGTAAAATGTCCCAAAGTTAAATGTTCTTTTCCACTCTTTAGCAATCAGATTTCAAAAGTAAGTTACATCTTTATCTTTTATGGTTGATTCCCTTTAAAAGACCTCAAAGAGGATTTAATAGGTCAGCAGCTGAGACTGTAATTAGACCCCAATTCACATCATTCCAACCTTTTTTATACTTACATATTTAAGAACTACAAATCCATATATATATATATATATATATATATATATACACACACACACATATATTTACGTACCTTTGTAAAAGAGCTGCCTAATTTAACCAAGGGTACTGTAGGAAATTCCCGCTTTTCACTCATTGTCAAAGATCCTGCATTAAGGCTATAGAGATTTGACATCACTAGCAAGAGATCTGATGTGGTTTTGACAGGTAGAAAGCGGCTCCTAGGAACATTAATACCTAGAGAGTTCTCAAAACTTTTTATGGCAGCCCCTACTGCAGTTTCTAACTGAATGACATTCAGGCCTCCATCCAAAGTCTGTAAGAAAGAAAAGGGGGCAGGGGGAGAGAAGAAATGGGTTTTAGCAACTTAGTTCCATGTGGGCTGGTTAATTGGGGGAGTGGTCTCACAGATCCACTGAAGGAGACAGAATTTTGAGAAGTGACATTTAGCAAGTACCTAAATGTCAGGTACTGGTGCTTAGACATACATGGTTTTTATTTCAGCATTGTAACATCCCTGTTGAGTCATGTTTCCGTTTTACAATAAAGAACCGATGGTTCACAGAAAACTCATGCAAGATGCCTGTGGCCTAAACCTTTAAGTGTCAGAGCAACAAACCCAAGGTAGGTTTTCTACTTTTGGGCCCCGTGCTCTTGTCACTACCACAGCCTTGCGTCAAGTAAGAGCACCAAGGCTTGGCACAGTAAAGAGATGGGTGTTAACTCTGAAACACAGGACCAGGAACTGGAGTGACTTACTAGGCAAAAAAGAGGGACCTGTGAATAGATGGGCTCTAGAGAGGGGGCAGTGGATCTATGTGTAGCCTACCTACTGTGATCTTAGGAATAAGGAGGCAAGGGCTGTACCTCCAGCTTACCTTTGGATTCACAATGATCTCCATATCAATAGCATTTTGCTCCTGCAGTCTTTTAACTGCTGCAAGAGAGATCCACAGGTTGTTTGTGTTAAATATTTTGAACTTTGACACAGACTTGAACTCGTCAACATGTGCTTTTGGCACTTGAGCGATTTCCACCAATCTCAATTTGCCTTCATACTGGGTAAGTGTGCCACCCTAGAAAGGCAGAGAAGAGTGTGTGAGTACCTCCACATGTCTCCCAATCACAACCATACCACACTATTTCTAGTCTGTGAAAGTGTTAGAGAAAAGACACTGAGGATAAAATCCCCCAGAAATAAAAAGTTTTGGCATTGATTCAATCTGTGATACACAGCAACATACATTTAATGGTAGAGCCAAAGAAAATATTCAGGTTGTCATTTTATCCTGTAAACCCACCCTCTTGTCCATAGTAAAAGCCCTGGGAGTACAGCAGAGTCCTTTTCGCTTTTTGAAGGTCTACAGGAACAGCCATTTCTCTCATTCCCAAACCACCATCTATCACTAAAGAACTTCTACTCCCTCAGACTCTGCTCTGATTGACTCTGGGATAAGAAGAGAAAAAGGAAGACAGAGGCACAAGTGGGTTAGAAGTGACCCCCTGAGTAGCCTCAGCTTAGAGATGTCCTTACAGTCATGAGGCCACAGCAGTGTGTGGAAAGGGGGAAATTTATGTGCGTGTCAGGGGGCATTGCAAGACACATAGAACCCAACAAAGAGACTAACCATTTTAGTATTCATACACTGCCCATTTCTCTTACTCCCTGTGGCTAAGTAGTAAAACCTTGTGTACCATTTCATGACCACTAAACATGCAAAGTTAAACTTTTTGGCAACTACAGAGATATTATAGTGATGAAAAAAAAACATATAAAATGCACAGGTAGAAACAGAAATAGTAAATTTTCACTAAAGGAAAAATAAAATAAATACTTTTAAGCACCAAACTAGAAGAATATAAAAGGTTTGAACAAAACATTTGAAAGTGTTTTCACTTACCCTATAAATACATGTGGAACTGTTTTTAGTTAAAATAGTCCATATGGGTTACTCAACAATACTGTTAAATCTCAATTTATTTCAGGTGGAACTTAAGGTACTCTACAGAATACTATCTCACTCTGTCGGAAACTTACCAATTAAAAAAAAAAAAGGATCTGAACTACATAACCTATGCAATGTGAAGATGTGAATCCCCGAACTGCTTCCTCTCAGTATTTACCTTTACATCTGCACGTGTTTTATTTGTGACTTCCATGACAAATTCACAGGGTTTTCCATTGGGTGGGTTCATTAGATGATTAAGAATATAAAGATCCACGGTGGCACCCAGATTATCTATGTTAGACACAAAAATATACTCTTTGCCTTCTCCTATAAGGGTGTCGAGCAAACCAGAGTTGTAGAAACTGGCGTAAATATCACCATGACCTGGAGGGTACCATGCTTCTGTATTTTCCCCTGAGTATGAGACATCCTTTGCTACAGGCAGTAGAGATTCTTTATTAATCCTTGGGTACCTTTAAAAAAGAAACACACACACACACACACAATAAACCAAGGTCTTTTTCAATATCAATTCTGTAAAGCACTCCAGATCTTCAAGTACAGTATGTTTAAAGTTAAATAAAACTTCCCTCCTTTTCAGTATATCAATAGTAATTTAATCATAGGTAAATCTGTTTAAGAAAATCTCTTATCTGTGTTGTCCAATCATCAGTTTCCTAGATCACAGTATTTGCTGCAAAAAAATTTCCAGCGTCATAAAGATGGGAGGACACCTAATACTTCTAGAGTCAACAGATTTTATGATACTATAAGAGGAAATACACATTAAGTAAATTTCTCAAACTTCCTTGGTTATGGAATTATTCTTTTCCCTCCAACTTTGGAAAAATCTGCCCATTCTTACAAACATATATTCAGGGGTGGTGCTCTTTCTTTCCCAGAGGTCAACAGCAGATTACTGCTCAGGGACATCTGCTCCCTGCCGCTAGTGAGAACAGGTGTGGGGACTGGCAGTGGGAGCAGGGGGAACAGAGGAGCTAGCACTAAAAGACCAAGCACCAACCAGAAGATGGAGGCAGAGCACCTGCAACACGCAAAGTGTCCATGAAAAAACAGATTAAAACAACAAATGGTAAAACTTTCAGAAATACCTGTTCTGCACAAGCCCATATAGACCTATATTCATCCCTAGATGGAAAACTTAGTTCCCTAGTTGCCTTGGCTTTATCCAAAGTCATCACCTTAGTCCCTTTCTACAGGCATATCTTGGAGATACTGCAGGTTCTGTTCCATACCACAGCAATAAAGCAAATGTTGCAGTAAAGTGAGTGAAGTAAATGTTTCAGTTTCCCAGTGCATATAAAAGTTATGTTTACACTATACTATAGTCTATTAAGTGTGCAGTAGCACTGTGTCTAAAAAATATATACATACTCTAATTTAAAAAAATATTTCATTGCTCAAAAATGCTAACCGTCATCTGGCTTTTTAGCAAGTCGTAATCACTGATCACAGATCATCATAACAAATACAATAATAAAGAACACATTTGAAATACTGTGAGAATACCAAAAGGTGTGACACGGACACAAAGTTAGCAAATGCTGTTGGAAAGTGGCACCAATATCAACAGACTTACTTGCTCAATGCAGGTGTATAACAATCTTCAACTTGCAAAAAAAAAAAAAAAAAGGCAGTATCTACAAAGCGCAGTTGAAGTGCGATCAAACAAGGTATGCCTGCCTTTCCTTTCCTCAAAGTGTAACATTTTTTTCCAGGATTTATTAAATTTCCCCCAAGCCTATACAGGATATTGAATAAATTTCTTCCCATATGAAAGAAGATTATCAATACCGTAGAACATATAAAAATTTTCATAGACCCACATGGAGCCCAAATATGCCCTCAGAAAACAAAGATCTATATCAACCTCAAATATTCTGGACATGGAACAAGCAGATTCTCTCTTAGGAAGAATCAGAGAGTGACTGTAACAATCACCTATCTACAAACAAGTGTTCAGCCTTTAAAGATATTGAAGATTTGCAAACATGAGTTTTTGGCAAATGTGTATCTTGAGGCTGCTGTATTTAAACAAGACAAAGCAATCTTTGTTTCTGGGAGTAACACTCTCCAGAATTTTTTTTTATTTTTACTTTTTACTTACTGTACCTGCTTTGATTAAAAGTGTAAATTTTCACACGACAGTGATTGTACTTCTGTAATATTTTCTTTGTATCTTCATCCGTGTTGAAAGAGTTCATTAGAACAAGAGGAACATCTGTATTGTAGGTTTTGTTCAAATGCTAGGGAGGAAAATAATAATCAGATTACCCAAACCTACTTTTCTTTCACTTAAAAATGTAAAACTCATAATGGTTAATCACAAAGTATCCAAAACATCACCTATATGTAGCCAAATACAAATATTTGGCATAAGCTGGACATTTTGCTAAGCCACGGACTTGCTCATTAAATCACAATCCTCTGAGATAGAAACTATTGTCTGCAATATACAAATGGCTGAACTAAGGGCCGGAAAGGTGGCAGATACCCCCCACAATCCAACTCTGGAGTTGTGTGCCCAGCCAGCGCCCTGTGGCCTTACTGGACAGGCAAATGCTAACGAAACATTTACTCTGTGTTCAGAGCACAGTGGGGAGGGAAGTACAAATGTTACAAAGACATGGTTCTCTAGTCTCAGGATTAATGTCAAGAACTGTGAATCACACCCCAACTGAAATCTTTTCAATCTCTGGGAAGAGTTAAGAGGCAACACAGAGTGAAGAAGAAAACAAGTTCTCAGAAGTCAAAAAGCCCTTTTTTCACATAGGGAATCTTGGGCAAGTAAATCAACCTCTCTGTGCCTTGGTTTCCACATCTGTAAAATGGAGATGATAACATAAAGAGTACTTATCTTACAGAGTTGTTGAGAGGAACAAATGAGTCAATTCATGAAAAGAGTTCAGAATAATACTGTGTGCAGTACCTGTTAGATGAATATTAGTCACTGCTGCTGCTGGTGTTACTACGGTAGCTGCCAGCACTGTACTGGACACTAGACACAAAGAGATGAAGAAGACTGCCCCTGAAGAACTTATGGTCCACGATTAACGACTTTATCGTAAGAGAGAAGGCAAGGACAGTTCTTAGCATCCATGGCTGCCAACCAGAAGGGGTTAATAAAACCAGATCATCCCAGCTGTGAAGAAGGCTGCCATCAGAAAGAGGCAGGAGAGTGGTGGGGCGATCAAAGGAGAATCCAAAAAGATCCAGAGATTTCAACAACCACAAATGCTATTTAAAGATCAAAAGCTTCTATTTTACATCACCCTAAGGATGTGCCGTTGGGAAACCAAACCTTTTTATATAGTAATAAACTAAAGATAGCAAGCTCCTTGATTAGCTCAAGTCCACGTCTGTTATTTTATAAGGTAACATTTATAATAACCTAAAACTGGTTTTAGTAGTTCATGAGAAAGGTTGAATGTTACTCACTTCAATTTGCTGAACGGTCAGATCCAAAAAGGTATTCTCGTTCCTCACACCGATCAGACTTTTCGGGCCTTTGCAGCCCATGCTGGTTCCCAAACCTCCATTGAGTTTCACCACCACCAGCTTGTTCAGCACGGAAGATATATTGTCAGGTAAGCCTCTGGCTTTTATCTTTTCATAGGGTTGAATCTGAAATTTAAAAATTTACAGAATTCAAATAGCTTTATGAGAAGTTAAATTCAGTCAATCACAGGGTTCTTTCCATGTGTCCTTAAAGAATTCTGCTTTTCTCCACGGGAAGTTTCAACGACATTCCCTTTAATATCACAAGTCCTCCTGGTACAAAATCAAATATTTTATAGGCAACTGCTCTTGCACGAAGTAGTTCAGTGGTTCATTTACATTACAAAGGAGGACAAGAAGGGGGAAAAGTTAGAGTCTACAAATATTTGTCTGGCTGTTGAGGACATCTAAGTCACTTGGACTACACATAAAAATTTAGAATTCCCCATTTGCATTGGTATAGTAAATGGGGTATGCAAAACTCATTGTGGTGGTGTATGGATCTATTTCAATTCTGGAAAAGTATATATACTTCAAGGAGGCAGAAACCAAAACCTAAATTTCCTTTCTTTTCTCCTCCATTCAAAAGTAAGTCTTCAGAGGAAGAAGTGGCATGCTGTTTTTTTTTATCATATTTCTAGGTATGTATCAAGGACAGAGTTCCTTAAAAATTTAACTCTCAGGGATTACTGTATAGAAGGTAAAATTGGAAAACTGTGTTCTCACTGCTCCAAATAATATCCTGATGGGGTAGTAAAGGTAAGAACTAAGGCTGACGAGAATCCCTTCCTCCACGGACCCTCTCTATTTCTGGGAGCACAGAGCATTACTCTTCAGCTTCTCCCTCCTAGACAGGAACAACCACATAGTGGGAGCCCAAATTCTTTTCTTCAAAGCAGAGGTACAAGCAAGTCTAAAGATCTTACAGCAAGAATGGAAGCTTTTGAAAAGATCACAACATATTCTCTAACCATTTATAGGGCTTTTTGTTGTCGTTGTTATCCTTCTTTAATGGAATACATCATCAAATGTCCTCTTCAGTTATATCATCATGGTGTAGGACACATAGCAATTGAGGGGACTGAAGAAATACAACCATATAGTAAGTGCTCACTATGAGCTACGCTGTTTTTGTTCTGCTGCCTATAGAGGCTGTGTGGATGGGTGGTGGATAAGGTCTGTAATTGGGAAAGGAGTTGATGGACTCACATTCCAGTGACTAGGCTGTGGAGGCAAAAATCCATTTATGCTTGGTCAAACACACATACATGTCCTATGTTGACTCTTGACCACATACATGATTTCTGCTCTTCGCAGTTCTCCCCATACAAACTAGTCTGTGACTCTTATTTCATCTACCTCGCAAGACACTCTGTTAACTGCCCACTGCAGATGAATGCACTTTTTGCTTGGTGTAAATGCTGAGAAATAAGCACTCTTCTCTAAGACTCTTCACTGACTACCACCTAATTATTGCTCATTCTGAATTAGTTCCTAATGTGGTAGGATCGTCAATCTTCCTGGGTGTCAGTCTTCAGCAGTCATTCATACTTAAAAGAGGGCTAGTGACAGGGAAAGAGAGAGGAGGGGTCACACTTGGGGGCATCATGGCCCTCAGTGGGTGCTGCCCAAGTACTGGGATGCTAACCACCAAGGATGATGGGGAGGCAGGAAAGAACACAGATTATACCGGTTGCTTCTCTAGAAGCTCTTAGTCCAGGTGAGGACAACATATGGATGATAACAACTTGGGATACCCAACACACACACAAAGTGCCTGTGACCCAGCTGACTGGTATTCCTGGAAAGATGTTTTGATCCCACTGCCCTGAACACCGTTTCTTCAGCATGTCAAAGAAACTGGTAATATTGCTTGAGAGAAGAAGTCCAGTTTAAGTCCTATACTACAGGAAAACTAAGAGGAGATAACAGAGCTGGAACTTGTCACCCTAATATAACATGGCAGTTTATAATCCTTTCATCAGCAGGGCTACTGAAATCAACCAGTCAGTAAAAGGAATGCCACTGTGATACAATGGCTTCAAATAGTCTATTATTAGTTAGGAGAATTTTTTGGGCATGTTACATTTACTCAAAAGAGTTAGCAAATGGAACCAAACCAATTATTTTCCAATTATCTTTTAAAAGCCAAGAATCTCCATTTAGCAGTTACTTTTGACTTCCAAATAAGAATCTAATATTTACAGAGGGCTCAAAAGGGTGTGAAAATTTAACTAAAACTCCCTTGAGTCCATGCATTCATTTTACGTAAAATTATTAGTTCTGAAATATTTTTACCTATTTAATGCTTCCTTTAATATACCTTTAAAAACTAGAATACATAAAAGAAGTTTTTTTCTACATATGGTGAGACAGGCCTACATTTCCCAATTTTACCTGAAAGATTTTCATTATGAAACACCATACATTATAAAATACATACAGTCAAATAACCTAAATAAAAAAATACTGCCATAACTTAGAAGCCTCCTTTGAGTCTGTCCCTGATCACATTCTCTTCCATGCCAGTATAACCACATCTTGATGTTTATACTTTAGTTTTACCACCTATGTATATATCCATAATAATAATATTTTACTTAATTTTATCTCTAAACTTTTGACTTGCTTCTTTAATTCAGTGTTATATTTAAGAATGCACATTAACGGGGGGCGCCTGGGTGGCTCAGTGGGTTAAGCCGCTGCCTTCGGCTCAGGTCATGATCTCAGGGTCCTGGGATCGAGTCCCACATCGGGCTCTCTGCTCAGCGGGGGGCCTGTTTCCCTTTCTCTCTCTGTGATCTCTTCCCTTCCTCTCTCCTACTGTGATCTCTCTCTGTCAAATAAATAAATAAAATCTTAAAGAAAAAAAACAAAAAGAATGCACATTAACGCAAGAAGCTATAGTAATTACTTTTCACTGTCATATAGTATTCAATTTATATATCCTTTAAAAGAAACAAAACTGTCATTACTCACAGATGATATGACTTTATATAAAGAAAATCCAAAGACCCTACAAAAAAATTATTAGAATAATGTGAACATAGCAACATTGAAGATACATGGTCAATATTTTTAAAATCATCCACTTTTAGAATCCTTGGACTCTGCTAGTGGGAATGTAAAGTGGTGTGCAGCTGTTAAAGAAAAAAGTCTGATGGTTCCTAAAAAAATTTTAAATAGAATACCATTGATCTACCAAGTCCACCTATGGATATATATATACCCCAAAGAACTGAAAGCATGGTTCTCAAAGAGATGTTTATACACTCATCTTCACTGCAGCATTATTCACAATAGCCTAAAAGTGGAAGTAACTCAAATGTCCATCAACAGATGAATGAATAAAACAAAATGTGGCATATACATACAATGGAGTATCACTCAACCTTAAAAAGGGAAAGAAATTCTGATGTGTATTACAACATGAATAAACCTTGAGAATATGTTAAAGTGAAATAAACCATTCACATATCAAAAAAAAAAAAAAAACCCAAACCCCAATACTTCTATGATTCAACTTATATGAAGCACCTAGAATAGTCAGATTCATATGGACAGAAAGTAGAACAGTGGTTCCTAAGGACTGGAGTAGAGAGGAAGGAGGAGGTGTTTAATGGTAACAGTTTTCGTTGTGCAAGATCAAAGAGTCCTGTAAATGTACTTAACACTAATGAATTGTATGTTTGGAAATGCTTAAAGATGGTTTAAAAAGATGAACTGTTTCTACATATAATGAAGAATTAGGATTAAAAAGTTACTTTTCGTTACACTATGAAAAATAACAAATTCTTATGAATAAATCTTAAAAAGATATGAGAGTTCTACACTGAACATAAAACATTTTTGAGAAAAGTTAAAAGACAAATTCAGGGATGTATTTATCATGTTTATAAACTAGAAGACTTACTAATGTAAAAATGTCAATTCTCCCAAACTTAACAATGCAAATAATCAATCAAGCAAATAATGTAAACTGGATTATATCTTCATTCTAATCTTTAAAGAAATGTTTGTTATACTAACATGCATAGGATTAAAGTGAGTTTTGGGAGCCATGTTTAATTTTTAGCTATTTAATTCCCTTTAGGGCATGCATCTTTAAGTAAAAACACTATCAGAAATTTTTCACTTCCTGTGAAGATAAATTAAAGACCAAAAATCATTTTGTGCCTAAAATTTCACCAAAATGAAAAAAACCTCCAAAATCATACATATTTAAGATAAATAATCTCTGATTCACACACCATAAAGAATATAGAGTTCATGAAAAGTATTTAAAGAAAAAGTTCACTTTGTTCACACCAAGCTTAAAAATACACATTCTATTAGAATACTTTAAGATCATTCCTTATGACTGAATCTATAGAGGCTACATAAATTTTTTCTTGTATCCTAAAACCCTATTCTAGGATAGTGAAAGAAGCTGTCAGGCCTCATAATGATTTTAATACTAAGCTATTTGACTTTCACCCAAAAGATATATCAAGTCTACTTTTAGTTTTAATTCCAATCTCCCCAAGCTTGTTATCTTAAGAACCTGAGTTTAAAATTTTAAATGTAATTCTGAATTACTTTTCAAATATTTGGTATGAAATAAAATGAACTGATTCATACCTAACTTCAAGTTCCAAAACTGTGTTAATAAAGACTTTTGGGCACAAGCCCAGGCAACTCACAAGTAGAAAGACCTGTTTACCATCAAGTTGAGTGGCCAGAACACTCTGTTTAGTGCCACATTTAGAACCTTCCACCCCACGCTGAGGAGTCACTGCACCTCTACAAATGTCAAGGAACCATAGTTCTCTGTGAGGTGCTTTCAGTAATACCACTCATCTTGCTATATCTGATCTTTAGTAGTTAATTAAAAACAGGCCTCAATGAGGAACTTGACTGTCAGCAAGAAGAGGACTGAGCAGAACCATGGAGGGAAAGGGAAGAAGAGTCACAAGGTGTGAAGTAACAGTTGTGACGAGGGGAGAGGGGTCCAGAATGGTTAGGCTGTATTACTACTGGAACTCTTCACTGGGCCTTTTTTCACTTACGTTTCATGACTTATATCCACCCGACCCTCAAAGAAACAGACCCAGACACACACATATGTAAAGAAAGGTACTATCGTTTGATTTCAGGAAGCCAGGACACTTTCTGTCTAAAGTTTCTTACTGGTTAACTTAGGCAGTAAGCCCTGCTTTCCATCACATAAATTACCTTATATGCCAACACAAGTCCTTTCTGTTGGTGGTGCTGTCTGTCCACACCCTCACCAGGGACCTCACCAAGCAATCCCACAGAGTTCAATTTAGTTCCACGGACCAAGGGGATCTGTGTTAGAAACTAGTTGCTTGTTAACAGCTGGTTACCCTGGACACACCTAAGTCGCAGAGACATTTTTATACCAGCCCCTCACTCTCCTCTTTTCAGCTGCCCCAGGAGAATGCACAAAGACATCTACTCATGCAAAGATGGGTGGTGTTCAGAGATGACAGGGAGTACCACTCACTGCCAGACTCGGCCTCAATGTTACTCTGACTCAGCCACTTCAGTCAATCACTAGAGTAATCGTTATGCTCTCAATATTGGTCACCCTCTTTTTCTTTCTCCCAGACACGAAGAGAATTCAGTGTTGTAAGAAGACCTGTACTGCAACTAAATACACAGTAGGGCAACCATGACAGGTGAAAGTGGAGCAAACCCCATGAGGCTCCTACAAGATGCACACAGGAGGCTAGGTAGGCCACTAGTGCTCTCTCCTCCTGGGAGGAAGAATTGGTCAAATACCCGACCTCCTCTGGGCGGAGAACAAAAGAAAGTAGTTGGCAATGTACTAATGAATGTGACTTAAACAAGATTCTTCCCTGTAGGATGTCAATCTAGTTTTTCTGCAAAAACTGAAAAGATTTTTAAGAAGACCTTTCAAAAACAGTCTACCATGATCTGTACCTTGCCAAGTCTGTTCACAACTTAGTTTCCAGTTAGAAGAAAAGCTGAATTCATCACACAGTCATGGACACACTGTTCCCATTAGCAGTAGTATAACCCAGTTCTTGGTAGCATATTTGTGCTATTCCTGGAGGCAGTGCCAAATACCCCAAACAAGCTAACAGTACCTGCCCTGTTACAGTTCACAAGGGTATGATTATTGCAATCTGAAAGATCTTTTTTTTCAACAAAAGCAAGTTCTCCTGAAAGAAAATGAACTACATAAATAGTTAAAGAAGTTTGGAATGATGTTCCATATGTACAGGAAATAGTCTAAGAACATAAACTTATTCACAAAACCCTTATTACTGCATGGTGTCTGAAAATGCCAGGCATTTTCACATATCGTCTCTTCATTTCACATTTCTAAAGATAATGATTAAAATCTGGATCACCCAAAAGCTCCTACCCATTAATGACACACCTAAACCACAGATTTTTTTTTCATCTAAAGAAGAACTGGCAAATCATATATGTTATCACATGGTCCACCAACAAAGTCACCAACAGCCCCTCAGCCACCAAAATAAGCTCAACCCCTATTTCACAGGGCAAGTAAAAACCATCATTTATGGGAATGCCCTCAACTTCCTGCCACCAGATGTTCAGAACCTTCCTGTATCTCCATCTGTTTCTTCCCCCTCCTTCCTTCTGGTTACAGGAGGTGGACCTGGTAGACAAGCTCTCTGCCAGTGCCCATGTCAAGAATCTATGGCACCCATCATCCAGTCTCTCTGGCAGCTTCTCCTCTCTATTCCTTTCCATTGACATGGACATATTCAACCTTTGTCATCTAAAAACCAAGAAAGAAAACAACAGTCCATCCACTCGCTCATCCTTTTCTACACCCACATCCCTTTCGTCTCCCTCTTCTTAGAGGCAGGGCTTCCTGAAAAAGTTGCTGCACTCACCTCTGCTTTTTCACCTCCCATTCTTCACTCACCACTGTAATCTCTAAGGCTCAAGGAATTGCTTCTAACAAGGTCATCCACATCCTCTTAACTGAAATCCTATCAGTGACATCAATTCTTCTCTTGGGTGCTCAGCTGTAGTTGATGTAATTGACCATATGTTCTATCTTGATATGCTCTCTTCTCCTTGACTTCTGAAACACCACATTCTATTTCCCCCCCCTTTCTGCCTGTTCCTTTTCAAACCCATTCTAGGTAGACCTCCTCTTCCAAGGCAAGCTGCTCCAATCCCATGGCTTCATTCATTCACTGCTGTCTCTATGACACCAAGACATACCTAGCTGCTAAGCCAGGAGACTCTTCACATCTGATCAATGACCACGGCCTGTGAGTCTCATGAAACTGTCCCTGCTTCCAGTCAGCATCCTGCTCACTTCTCATCTATATTATTGCAATGGTTGTCTCTATGATCTCCTCACCTCCCTTCAATCCACCTTCACCTTGTAGGTGGCAATCTTTTAGAAAAGAACATTTGAATTTCTCTCCTTATTACATCATTCACAAAATAAAGCACTGACATGGCATGGCAGAGATTATTAGCTCCCTACCCCACTGTCATTTTTCCCCTTCTACTTAAGAATCCTGGTTTTCGGCTGGGCACACCACCATCCTAAATAAAAGATTACATTTCCCAGCCTCCCTTGCAATTATTTGTGCCCCAGTTGAAGTGTAAGTGAAACATTTCCAAGAAGTCTCTGAGAGTGCCGGGGCATGCCCTTCTTCCTCCTTCCTGCTGTTTAGAATGAAGACATGCTGACTAGACTTCATTCAAGCAGCATCTGGAGATATGCTACAGACAGCAAGAGTGGTAAGACAGAGAAGCGCAGGTTCCTGATTACCACCATGCTGCCATACTAGCTCTGGATTGCCTCTCTCTAGATTTGTTATTCTGAGTTTCACTATTAGAGGACTCTAATCCTGACTGGAAGACACGGTTTGCAGGGTGCTTGATGATTTGGCCCTTTGTGCCTTGCACTGTCTCCTCTCCTATTCTCCCTGACATGCTGTGCTCCAGAAACATGGAGCGGTGGGCTCTAACACTTGGTATCTGTTGCGTGTAGGCCCCTACATTTCTCCCCCTCATGCAGCTTCACTTAACCAATTCGCTTTCCTTTATCCCCTACATCTCAGTTCAGACCAGTGATTCTCAGGATTTATGAGCTATCAGGCAGGGACTCTCTTTCAGAAAAGTGCAAATATCACACTCCCACCCCAGAAAACACAAAACTTGTTGCATATAATTTACCTCACTCTTACTCTTGTGGACTTTCATTCACTGAATACAAGAATAATCTTTATAGAAGATGCTGTATTTCCCAATAAAAGTTAATATGCAAATAAAGCAAAAAATAAACTTTTAACTCTCTCCACTGAATTTCAATGAGAAGAGATGGTGGGGTTTGGCTTGAGTAAGAAGCTGATGCTATGATACAGTCTGAGAAAGTTACATGCATCCATCTTTAACTGCCATTATATTTTGACTTTTATTTTTTATGATCACAAGTACTGAAGACCTCAACTCTCTCCAGGCAAGTTCTCACAGCTTGCTCTGTAAGCTGAATGGAAACACCTGACTTCTCCAAGACTCTGAGAACTCAGTGGCTCATAATATTTCCTTTGTCTTCAAGAGTCAGTAAGGTCATCTTTGGTGAAACCTGCATCACTCCTGCAGGATCACACCATCTTCAGTGTTAAGCTCAGAGATGCAGAAGAGGAGTCTAAGTTGTATGTGGCACTCACCCTCCTCTGCAGCAGCAAGACCAGAAGTACTGGTTGGCATCACAGTTATCACCTGTACACAGAGGACCAAGACATTTCTCTTCCAACACAAGTTTTACCTGGTTTCTTGGAAACGTTATCATTTTAGAAACATTTTCAGAAGGGATTCACAGTAATCCTTCTCTTAGGGCACCAGCAGGCACCTAATGGATGAAAACCAGTAGTTGGCTGCCCTGAGAAGTATCTGAAATTGCAAGGACATGATGTAGCTGCTGTTTCTTCCATGACCTGATTCAAATCATTATAATAAACTACAGTAATTGCAGCATGAATGGTACCATGTGCCAAAGACTGCTGCAGAACTGAATGGGGCCGAGCACACAGGCTCTAATTCCAGGCCACCTGGGTCTGAATCTTAAACTCCACTGTTTATTATGGCAAGTAATTTAGCTGCTCTAAGCCTTTTTCATCTACTTAACTGATTTGTTATGAGGATAAATGAGCTAATGCATGTAAAATGCTAAGCAAAGTGTATGGCCCACAGTAAGAGCACACATGTTGACTGGCATTATTATCACTGCATCATTGATTCAGATAGTCTCTACTCCCATCCCAAGTTTTAACATTTCTGAGTCAAGGATGCCGTGTATATTCAGTGGGATCTTACAATCAATTGGTTGCACTATTTTTCTTTCTTAGTGCTACACAAAAGGTGCGACTTGCACCCAATGGCACAAATTTGATAAAATATGGTATTGAATTACTCTTTCTGCTTCAAATCACAAACCAGCTTAATGATCTCCCAGCTATGGGTCTCACCCGAAGTGTCTCTAGTCATGTGCAATTTAAGAATAGTTTAAGACACGGTCAAAAACTATAGCCTTTGGGGACAGTCAGGTCTGCCACCTATTCTCATAAATTATTACTGGAACACAGCTGCTCTCTTTGGTTTACAAATCTATGGCTGCTTTCATGCTACTGTGACTAAGCTGAGTAATCATGACAGAGAATGCAGAGCCAACAAAGTCTAAGATATTTCCTATCTGGCCCTTTACAGAAAGGGCCTGCCAAACCCCAGTTTCAGACAGTCTTCTGAGGCAAGAAAAATACAAGTTTTAATAATATTTTTGCTTTTTAAAACTTTGCTTCTCCTAAAATGGCTCTATATTGCCTGACAACTCAGGATGGCCAGACAGGTAGGATCTCCTTTAGGCTATGCTGGCTCTGTACTTCTGCCAACAAGAACACTACCACATAACAATCCCCCAGGTCTGTGTATCTCCTATTTGTCCAGCAAAGCAAAACAGGATACACTACTGGTAGCAGAACTCTGGCAATTTCCAAAACAAAAGAAAGAAAACCCAAGATTAAAAAAGTCTTTTACCACTTATATGAAGTAGTTAGAGTAGTTGATTTATAGAGACAAAACAAAATGGTGGTTGCCATGAGCTGGGGGAATGAGAGAATGGGTGTTACTGTTTAATGGGTATAGAATTTCAGTTTTCCAAGATGAAAAAGTTGTGGAGATTGGTTGCACAATCATGTGAATATACTTAACACTAATGAAGCATACACTTAGAAGTTGTCAAAATAAAAATAAGATTTAAAAAATGATCAAGGTAAACAGTACATTTTATGTGTATTTTATAACTAAAGCACTGGAAATTTTTTTAAGTGCTTTATGTGGATGTCTATGTGCAGGCATCATAGACACATCAAGGTGTCTAAGGGCCACAGAGCAAAAATATCACTTCCTTTATGACCCTCATACCCCCAGGAGGGGAACTAGCACAACCTCTACTTCTAGCTTCAAGTACTACCAGCTTCTATTATAGCAATTAGTATACTGTCTCCAAACTGTCCATTTAGTCTTCCATATGTATCCATGACTGTAAACTCCACAAGGACAGGAACTGCATGTGGTGCTCCCCCTGCCATATCTGTCATCTTTAACTGTCAAGCTTATTGGTGGCACTCACATATTTGAGTATATAAGTAAGTAAATGAATGGAGGAATTAAGAGATTAATATTAATAAATTAAATGAAATCTGTTTTCTGAAAATTTTTTCTACTCAAATGCTAAGTTTAAAATGAAAGTGGTTTCACCACTAATTAGAAACCAGATTACAAACACCTATTATTTTAATTCAAGAAAAAAAGTATTGGATCAGCATACATTATATATAAGTTTGGTAAAGAAAACCTAAATCTAAGACTTTGCATAAAAAATGTTTGTAGGCCATCTTAGTGTAGTAATTATAAAGCAATCCCTCTATGATAAGTAAGCAAATAGAATGAACAATCACATAATACACATTATAAACTAAGCCTGGAAAAGTTCATTTCCTAAGAAAGTTCTTTTGTATTCTTCTGCTTATAAATTATAAAAACACAAGGAAAACTATCAAATCAAGGACATATTTTAATTCTGCAAACTATTAATAATATTAGCTCCTACATCTTTTGAGGTTTTTAAAAATTATTTTTATTATTCTAAAGTAAATATTACCTAAAACTGTGGACAGGAAAACATGAGGACAAATTTCCAGTGGTAGAGGGAATCAGTTGTCCTATTCATACACTGAATCCTCATGTCCAACGGCAAAAAATTTTAACAGTGGGTAAGCAAACAGGTCCTTTCAAAGAATAAGTCAGAAATCTTGGCACCAGCACTGTTCTCTAAACAATTACTCTCATCAGCACCAACCCAATAACTTATGCTCAGTATCCTTCAATAATACAAATAGCCAATGGAAAAATTCTACCTAATACTCAAATAAATAAAAATTTAAAGATATTTTTCATCTCCACCAGCAAATATTTTTATAGCAATAATATTCAATGTTTCAATATCTGTAGTGAAACTGACAATAAAATGGATGCAGAATTTTACTCAGTATTTATTCAGAGGCCCCTCCCACTTCTGCCTGTCACATCTAAAATAGTACCTCTACTGCTTATTCTCTGTACCCTTTTCCATCTTTATTTTTCTTCATGTCACTTATCACTATTGCAAATTACATTACATGTCATTTATGGTCCACTCCTCCACTAGCTTGTAAACTAGAAACTAGATGAGGTTAGGCCTTGTCAGTATGGTCTTCTAATAGACAGCTGACACTCAAAAAATTTCTGTGGAACCAGTAAATTAATAAGAATGGGACCAAACTGGTATACTCTTTCTGGAAAGCAATTTGAAGTATGTAACAAGAAACTTTTAAAAATTCATATCCTCTGAAAAACTCAGTTTCTTCTCATTCTTCCAAATAATTCAGAGATGCAAAGATGTACATATAGATATATTCATCACAGGAATTTTAAATTTAAATTCAATTAATTAACACATAGTATATTATTAGTTTCAGAAGCAGAGTTCAGTGATTCATCAGTTGCATATAATACCCAGGGCTCAATATATCACATACCCTCCTTAATGCCCACCACCCAGTTATCCCTTCCACCCAGTTGCTCCTCTCCAGCAATCCCATTTGTCTCCTAGAGTTAAGAAAATCTCTTATAGTTTGTCTCCCTCTCTGATTTCTTATTTTACTTTTTCCCTCCCTTCCCCTATGCTCCTCTGTTTTGTTTCTCAAACTCAATGTATGAGTGAAATCATAGGATAATTGTCTTTCTCTGACTGACTTATTTCGCTTAGCACAATACCCTCTAGTTTCATCCACATCACTGCAAATGTAAGATTTCATTTTTTTGATGGTTGAGTAATATTCCATTGTGTGTGTGTGTGTGTGTTCTTTATCCCTTCATCTGTATATGGACATCTGGGCTCTTTCCATCATTTGGCTATAGTGAACATTGCTGCTATAAACATTGGGATGCATGTGCCCCTTCGGATTATTCTGTTTGTATTCTTTGGGTCGATACCTAATAGCCCCAATTCCTGAATCTTAGGGTAGCTCTATTTTTAACTTTTTGAGGAACCTTCACACTGTTTTCCAGAGTGGCTATACCAGCTTGTATTTCCACCAGCAGTTTAAGAGGGCTCCTCTTTCTCAGAATCCTCACTAACATCTGTCATTTCCTGACTTACTAATTTTGGTCATTGTGACCAATCTGAGGTGGTCTTGATTTTTGATTCTCTGATGTCAAGTGATGTTAAGCATTTTTGCATGGGTCTGTTGGTCATTTGTATGTCTTCTTTGAAGAAATGCCTGTTCATATCTTCTCTCCATCTCTTGACTGGATTATTTGTTTTTTCAGAGTTGAGTTTGGTAAATTCTTTATAGATCTCGGATACTAGCCCTTTATCTGATAAGACAGTTGCAAATACCTTCTCCCATTCTGAAGGTTGCCTTCTGGTTTTGTCAGCTGTTTCCTTTGCTGTGAAAAAGCTTTTTATCTTGATAAAGTCCCAATAGTTCATTTTTGAACTTGCCGTTAGAGAAGTGTCTAGCAAGATGTTGCTGTGGCGGAGGTCAAAGACATTACCACTTATGTTCTCCTCTAGGATTTTAATGGATTCCAATCTCACATTTAGGTCTTTCATTTTTAATTTATTTTTGTGTACAGTGTTAAGAGAATGGTCCAGTTTCATTCTTTCACATGTGACTGTCCAATTTTCCCAACATCATTTGTTGAAGAGACTGTCTTTTTTCCATTGGATATTCTTTCCTGATTTGTTGAAGATTAGCTGACCATAGAGTTGAGGGTCTATTTCTGGGTTCTCTATTCTGTTCCTTTGATCTACGTGTCTGTTTTTGTGCCAGTACCCTACCGTCTTGATGATTACAGCTTTGTAATATAGCTTGAAGTCCAGAACTGTGATGCCATCAGCTTTGGTTTTCTTTTTCAACCTTCCTTTGCTATTCAGTCTTTTCTGGTTCCATACACATTTTAGGATTATTTGTTCTAGCTCTGTGAAAAAAGTTGATGGTATTTTGAAATGGATTACGCTGAATGTGAAATTCCTCTGGGTAGCACAGACATTTGAACAATATTTGTTCTTCCAATCCAGGGGCATGGAATGTTTTTCCATTTGTGTCTACAATTTCTTTCCTAAATGTTCTATAGTTTTCAGAGTACAGATCCTTTACCTCTTTGGTTAGATTTATTCCAAGATATCTTATGGTTTTTGGTATAATCGTAAATGGGATCAACTCCTTGATTTCTCTTTCTTCTGTCTTGTTAGTGTATAGAAATGCAACTGATTTCTGTGCATTGGTTTTTATATCCTGCCACTTTGCTGAATTCCTATATGTGTTCTAGCAATTTTGGGGGTGGATCTTTTGGGTTTTCCATATAGAGTGGGATGTCATCTATAAAAAGTGAGAGTTTGACTTCTTTGCTGATTTGGAAGCCTTTTATTTCTTTCCATTGTCTGACTGCTAAGGCCAGGACTTCTAGGACTATGTTGAACAACAGTGGTGAGAGCAGACATCCTGGTCGTGATCCTGAACACAAGAGGAAAAGCTGTGCTTTTCCATGTTGAGAGTGATATTCGCTATGGGTTTTTCATATCTGGCTTTTATGATACTGAGGTATGTTCCCTCTATCCCTACACGGTGGAGAGTTTTAATTAAGAAAGGATGATGTATTTTGTCAAATGCTTTTTCTCCATTTATTGAGAGGATCATATGATTCCTGTGCTTTCTTTCATCAATGCAGTGTATCACACTGATTGATTTACAGATGTTGATCCACCCTTGAATCCCAGGAATAAATTCCACTCGGTCATGGTGAATAATCCTTTCAATGTACCGTTGGATCCCACTGGCTAGTATCTTGGGGGGAATTTCTGCATCCATGTTTATCAACGATATTGGACAATAACTCTCCTTTTTAGTGGGGTGTTTGCCTGGTTTGGTAATCAAAATAATGCTGGCCTCATAGAAAGAGTTTGGAAGTTTTCCTTCTATTTCTTTTTTTCTTTTTCTTTTTTTTAAATAGCTTCAGAAGAATAAGTATTAATTCTTCTTTAACTGTTTGACAGAATTCTGCTGGGAGGCCATCTGTCCTGATGGATTTAACTTTATAAAGTTAAATTTTATTAATTGTTTTCTATTTCTTCCTGTTTCAGTTTTGGTAGCTTACCTGTTTCCAGGAATGCATCCATTACTTCCAGATTGCTTAATTTGCTGGCATAAAGTTGCTCATAATGTGTTCTTATAATTGTTTGTATTTTTTGGGTATTGGCTATGATCTCTCGTCTTTCATTCATGATTTTATTTATTTGTAATCTTTCTCTTTTCTTTTTCATAAGTCTAGTTAGGGGTTTATTGATCTTTTTAATTTTTTCAAAGAACTGGCTCCTAGTTTTGTTGATCTGTTCTACTGTTCTTTTGGTTTCTATTTCGCTGATTTCTGCTTTAATCTTTATTATTTTTCCTTTCCTGTTGGACTTAGGCTTCATTTGATGTTCTTTCTCTAGCTCCATTAGGTATAAGATTAGGTTGTATATTTGAGGCTTGTTTCTTGAGAAAGGTTTGTATTGCTATGTACTTCCCTCTTAGGACCATCTTTGCTGCATCCCAAGGCTCTGAACAGTTGTATTTTCATTTTCATTTGTTTCCATGAATTTTTTTATTCTTTAATTTCCTGGTTGAGCCATTCATTCTCTAGTTGGATGCTATTTAAACTCCATGTAGTTCTTTCCAAATCTCCTCTTGGGATGGGAGTTCAAATTTCAAAGCACTGTGGTCTGAAAATATGCAGGGAAAGATCCCAGTCTTTTGGTACCAGTTGAGACCTAATTTGTGATCCAGTATGTGATCCATTCTGGAGAATATTCCATGTGCACTAGAGAAGAATGTGTATTCTGTTGCTTTAGGATGGTAGGCTCTGAATTTATCTTTGAAGTCCATCTGGTCCAATATCTCATTCAAAGCCCTTGTTTCTTTGCTGATCTTCTTGGATGATCTGTCCCATTGCAATGAGTGGGGTGTTAAAGTCTCCTAATATTATTGTATTTTTATCAATGTGTTTTTTAAAATTTTATTAATTGCTTTATATAATTGCTGTTACCAAGTTAGGAGTATAAATAGTTACAATTATTGTATCTTCTTGTTGGATAGACCCTTTAATTATGATATCATGTCCCTCTTCATCACTTAATATAGTCTTCGATTTAAAATCTAATATGTCTAAGGATTGCTATCCCAACTTTCTTTTGATGCCCATAATCTGGAGGTGTCTTTGGGTCTAAAATGAGTCTCTTCTAGACAGCATATCAATGGGTCTTGTTTGTTTATCCAATCTGATCCTCTGTCTTTTGATTGAAGCATTTAGCCCATTTATATTCAGAGTAATTACAGAAATATATTAATTTAATGCCATTTTATCACCTGTAAAGTCACTGTTTCTGTACAGTGTCTCTGTTCCTTTCTGGTCATTGTTACTTTTGGGCTCAATCTTCACTCAACGGATCCCCTTTAATATTTTCTGCAGGGCTGGTTTAGTGATCACAAATTATTTTAGTTTCTGTTTGTCTTGGAAACTCTTTATTTCTCCTTCTATTCTGAATGATAGCCTTGATGGATAAAGTATTCTTGGCTGCATATTTCTCCTCATCTAGCACCTTGAATATATCGTGCTGGTCCTTTCTGGCCAGGTCTCTGTGGATCGGTCTCTTGCCAGACTTATGTTTCTACCCTTGTAGGTTAAGAACCTCTTATCCTGAGCTACTTTCAGGATTTTCTCTTTATCTCTGAAATCCGAAGGCTTCACTATTATGTGTCAAGGTGTTGACCCATTTTTATTGATTTTGAGGGGGTTCACTGTGCCTCCTGGACTTGACTGCCTGTTTCATTCCCCAGATCAGGGAAGTTCTTAAACCTTTTACGCTTCTCTCTCTTTCCTCTTCCTCTGGGACCCCAATTTTTCTAATACTGTTTTGCTTTGATATTGTGTTACTGACCTCTCAAATTCTCCCTTCATGACCCAGTAGTGTTTATCTTTCTTTTTCTCACCTTCTTATTCTCCATCATTTTGTTTTCTCTATCATTGACTCTCTTCTGCCTCATTAATCCTAGCAGTTAGAGCCTCCATTTTTTAATTGCACCTCAGTAATAACCTTTTTTAGTTCAAACTGATTAGATTTTAGTTCTTTTATTTCTCCACTACGGGATTCTCTAGTGAGACGTCTCCAATGCTTTTTTTCAGGCCCAGTTAGTACTTCTAAAATTGTTTTGAATTCTAGTTCTGATATCTTACTTATAGCCATATTGATTAAATCCCTGCCTCTTCTTCTTTTAGTGTGAGTTCTTTCTTGTCATTATGTCCAGAAAAAAACAAATGAAAGAGAGAAAACACAAATATACCAACAATGACACCAGAAATATATACACTAAACAAATCAGAAGAAAACAGAAATCCCCTCTTTAAGAAAAGAGAGAGAATAAAATCAAAGAGAAGGTGAACAGAACAAAATAATAAACTATATTCAGGGTGTGTTTTGGTTTGTTAAAAGAAAACTAGATTCCAAAATAGGAAAGCAAGAAAAATTTTAACTTTATAAAGAAAAATAAAGTTGAATAAAATGAAGCGAAAAATGAAAATATAAATATAAGGCGTAAATGTAAAAACAAAAATTAAAAATCTTATAGAATTGATAAAATAATAGCTGAAAAGGAAAAAAACTTTAAAAATGAAAGTTCAGAGAATGATAAGAAAAAAGCCATGATTGCTATATACTGTTTTTCCCAAGAGCTGGAGTTTTACAGTTCATTATGATGGGTAAACTTGGTATTAGCCAGATGTTCCTACTGGTCTTCTCAGGGAGGGGCCTGTTGTGCTGATTCTCAGGTGCCTTTGCTTGGGTGTAATTGCACTGCCCCTGCCAGGGGGCAGGGCTCAGTGTAAGCAGCTCTGGATTTCTCCATATGGCTTTAGTTCCCTGAAGGCTTTCAGTACCAGTCTGAGGGATGAAAATGGCAGCATCCTCACCTCTAGCCCCAGAACTGAAAGTCTGCATCCCCTACTATTCAGTGCACCCTCACAGAAAATCAGTCAATTGCTCTTGTCTCACTGATTTCCAGTTGAACTCTGTGTTCACCCAGCCTATAACTAAGCATTTTTTAAATCTTGGTAGGGGACCCCATTTGGAATCTCCAAACTTTATAGATACCTGTGCTGCTCCTCCCAGAAAAGTTGGGGGTCTTGCTTGGCTCTGTTGCTTGCTGGGCCCCTGCTCAGAGAGCATTTGGCTGACCATGCAGTGGTTTGAGATTTATGACAACATCGAGCAGAAAGCCAGTGCCTGGACTTGCTATTTTCAGCTGCCTTCCTTACTCCAATGAGTGGGAACTCTGCCACATTCAGGCACCCCCTTCCTTTTTGTGACACAGGGGTTCCCGTGACCATGCTGTCCCACCTGCGATTCCACCCTGCTTCCTGAGCATCTTTCAGCAGACTTCTAAAAGTTCTAATTTTTCAAGCTGCTGCTTTTAACACTTTCTGGCACCTGGCTCATGGAGGCTCCCTCCCCTGTGGTTTAGCTTCGAATATATCGCCTCAGATTCACTTCTCTGCACCTTCTAAATGGTCATTTAGGTCATTTTTCTATTTGTAGTGTTGCAGCAATTCTTTTCTCACATCTCCTGAATATCTTGCAGGTGTTCAGAATGATTTGATAACTATCTAGCTGAATTCCAGGAACCAGATGAAATTAGGGTTCCCCACTCCTCCACCATCTTAATTCCTCCAGGATTTTTATACTAGAGAAAATTAGCATCAATCTACACATCCAACTATAGATGAATGTCCA
This sequence comes from Mustela nivalis, assembly GCF_964662115.1. Lineage (NCBI taxonomy): Eukaryota > Metazoa > Chordata > Mammalia > Carnivora > Mustelidae > Mustela > Mustela nivalis. The sequence goes on from NC_139027.1 coordinate 58,013,169, forward strand.
GAAATAACACAAACTGATACAACTGTACAAACTCACAATCCTCAGACTCCTGTCAACGGTTCCTATTAATATATTTTCTTCAAGTGATGAATTTGGGTCATTATTGCCCACCATCAAAAAAACTAAGAAAAAACATCTGATTTCCAAAGTGGAAAAAGCCTTTCTCAATGCCAGATGGTCAAAGAACAAATCCTAATGGTGATCAGTCATCCTTCCTACTATTTCAGTTAAGCTTTGACAATCCAGTGCCAGCAACATTCTGCAAAGCTTCCCCAGCTCACTTAACTTTACACATACACACCCCTTTAGGTACCTACAGTTCCACACAGTATGAAAATGGGCACCTGATTCCTTTAATAGCTATGATAGTCCTCTGAGATGAGGCCAACCCCTCACATATATCTTGAGTTTAGCAGATAAAAAATCTATAAACATGGATGGAGTTGCTGGTTAAATAAAATTCCACATATACCCTAGGGCTTTCACTATGTGGATCTTCAATAAAACTCAAACAGAAGGGTACAGCTAATCATCTTCATTGTGGAGGATATTATGTTGTTTATTCTCACTGGTTTGACAGAGTACCTACCTCCTACAATCCTAAAGGTTACAGAAGAAAGTTATACAATTTTAAAAATAGATAATTCTATAATCTTAATATAATTCTGTTTTTACTGTACCCAGGAAAGCACCTGATATCTACAAGGTACTTAATAAATATCTGTTGAATGTACAATAACAAACATTTACTGAGTCTTTATCAGAGTGCCTGACATATGGTAAATATGCAAATAAATAGTAAAAAAAAAAATCACATGCATTTTCAATAACCCTCACTAAAATCCCACCTTTATTGTGTCTACTTTATATGAGTAAGGAAACTGAGGTTTAATACAGCTAAATAACCTGTCCAATGTTATGTGGCTACAAAGAAATGAAAGTGGGATTTAAAATCTGGCATGTGTGTTCTTGACTTCACTGCCATTGTTGCTAAACTGGGAGAAAAAGTGTTAATACACTGAAAGAGAATAAATTCAGTATACAAATGTAGTTGGTTTTGTAATGGTGAAATATAGAGCGATTGACACTGAGCATGAGGTAACTGCTCAGATACCTGCTGTATAGCATGTAATTGAGAATACTATAGCCCAAGATCACGAGATGAGATAATTTAAACCATCAAAGTTTGCTCAGTACACATCATCAACATATAGAAACTAAACAGCAAGAAGGTCAGTTAGCCCTAATAAAAGTGGCTAAAAACAAAACCAAAAAAATAGCAAAAATTAAAAGTACGGATTTCTGTAATGGTGACCAAGAACTTTAAGTATCTGAATTTCCCACGTAATTTCGAGTGTAACTTAACAGCCACCCCTTACCTGCCTCCTAAAAATAGATTCCAACTGCCTACCATCTCCTGTATTTTCTATCATCTTAGCTAAGCCAAACTGATCCCTCCTGACAGTGAAATGGAGACCTGCTCTGTATACAAGGTAGGTATACCTGGTCTATCTACAACTCTCACTCATTTCCATTCTTACTCTGTAGCAGTACTATAAAAACTGTAGTTCACAGAGCACTTTCCACTCTCCACCTTGTTCTTTTTTTTTTTTTTTTTAAGATTTTATTTCTTTATTTGACAGACTGAGACCACAAGTAGGCAGAGAGGTAGGCAGAGAGAGAGAGGGGGAAGCAGGCTTGCCATGGAGCAGAGAGCCCGATGTGGGGGTTGATCCCATGACCGTGGGATCATGACCTGAGCCGAAGGCAGACGCTTTAACCCACTGAGCCACCCAGGCACCTCCACCTTATTCTCTTAAACCTGAAATGTCCACCTGATTTTTGGGCAAACACTAAGTTAAACTTCAAGCCTCGATTCTAACATCACCTCTTCATCCCTAACTTCCCAACTCTCTAGCTGCTCCTTTTCCTTTTATACTTGGTACAAATAACAGAAACCCATTTATTCAAAACATTCTGGAGAGGTTTAAAAATTTTTTTTAATTTAAAAAATAGTCTAAACATAGAATCATGAAAACGTCTTAAATACATCAACTTTTTGTTTATTCATTCACAAAGATCTTTTCCTTAGATATGGTATGGATTTGCTGACCAGAGGTATATCATCTTATGCATAAACCATACCAAAAATATACCACCTGTGATTTCCAGTTTCAGTTCAAAGTGGACCAAGAACATAGTTCTCTGTAAAACAGTCTGCGTGCAAAGATCATTCTAGATTTATGCAATTTTCTTAATCTTTCATCTCAGTCTCACCACACCTAATTTAACAACTGCTTTCCCCCAAAGCATTCAACTCAATTTTCATAATTATTTTAAGCCCAATTCATTAGTTTACCAAAAAAAATTAATTGCATTATGCCATTAGAACAAATACAACTAGTATGAATAAGTATGGGAATAAACAAACTATCTTTTAGTGAACAAGCTATTCCACTAATGAGAGAAGAACTTACAATAGAGTAGAACCAAGTAGTCAAAGAAAACAGAGAATATCAGTTAATTTTTCTAGTTGGTTAGGTGGAAGCCAGTCACTTAAGTGTCTTCAGAACTACCCTCATGGCCATTATACCACTGTACTATAAACATACCTTTGTGCCAACACCTCCCCACTAAACCAAAAATTCCAAACCAATTTTCTACTACATGCCTATGCTGTTGATTCCCTTAGCCCTCAAGGCAGCTAGGAAGAATCTGAGGTAGCTAAAGTGTCCCCCTCCCAGCTAAACAACCTCTTGTATTTATCCCATTGATTTTCTACACTATACAGGAGAGGTTGGGAAGCACTGTACAAACTTGGAAGCTCTTTAAAAGAAGTAACTGTCTTTACTTATTTATTTATTTTACTTCCAATAATTAAAATAGCACATGTTTGAGAAATTTGTATAATAAAAATATAATAAAAGTAATGCATCATATAGTACTACAGGTAAACAAAAAAAAAAAGACTTCAGCCAGGGAGATGTGACTGCTAAGTAAGCCTGCCAGGAGAACGGCAATAAGAAGTTAATCTTTAAATTATCTCACTTAGGTATGCATTTATACTTTCTCTCTCCCACTAGAATGAATTCAATGAGTGTTGGGCCCTTTTCTATCTTGTTCACTTGTATCCCAGTGCCTAGATCAATGCCCATCACATAGTAGCTCTTTAGGATTTGTTAAATGTTTGCTGGGAGAACCTCAAAGAGAAGTGAAGGTACTTTAAGCTCAAAGGAAAGGAGTGAAACCTACCCAACAGTTCTTTTACTCATAGAATGGAAATATGATGGGAGAGTTATGCTTTAAAGACTTTCAAGTCTTTGATTGATGGCAACCGGTGATTGTTCTATAATACACCATAGTGGTTAAGAGTCTGAGCTTGGATAGATCTGGACCTAAACTCTGGGTTGAGCCTCTCATTCATTAGCTAAGTTATGTGGACAACTTAATCCCTCTGATTCTCAAGGAGTTTTCCACTGTGAAACAAAGATAATAGTGAGCTCCCTGAGTTATGTGAGGATTATGTAAAGAGCTGAGAACAATGGTTGGCATGTTATTGCTGCATAAATGCTTGCCATTATTATTTCTATGGCTATTATTTTAATATCACTATTTTATTGTTAATAAGCACATAAAGAACACCAAATTCTGTGCTCTAGAGATTCTATACTTTCTGAAGAGCTCCATTACTGTAACTAAAGGATATCAAAGAACCAGGCTGTTGGACTACCTGGTTCACATCAGGGTTCTTCTTCTTGGGCAAGTTACCAACTCTGAACTTCTGTTTCCTCTTCTGTAAAATGAGCATAATAGTGGCCTGTCTTCCAGGTCTATTGTGAATATTAAATGAGATCACAAACATAAAGAATTCAGTACAATATGTGACATATAAGCACCCAACACTGATGATAAATATTAGCCATAAAGAGCTGTATGTATATAGGTTTTTATGAAATTTTTTTAAAATGAAAAATGCCTAAAGCTTCAATTCATTAAAAAACAAAAACTTGTGTGCCTAGGTGGCTCAGTCTGTTAAGTGTCTGCCTTTGGCTCAGGTCATGATCCCAGGGTCCTAGGGTAGAGTCCCACATTGGGCTCCCTGCTCAATGGGAGCCTGCTTCTCCCTCTCCCTCTGCTGCTCTCTCTTTCTCTGTTAAATAAATAAATAAAATCTTTTAAAAAAATGACTTTTGGGTTGGTATTTCTTTATGTTCTTTTGAAAGAACAGAAAACTTTCCAATCTCCTGAAGGCTTTAGGACTATGTACACTGAAAACATTGATCTTAAACATACCCATCTATAAATAGAAATATTTGTCTAATGGTTTACTTCTACGATTTTCATATTTAGTCTAGTCATAGGTACCCCTCTGCCATTTCCATGTTTCTTCTCAGCTATCTTTTTATATATTTTCTGTTATAAGCTTGGGATAAAAATTCCATCAGCACTTTCAGAAATTATTTTGTGCTTCTTTTGACTCAGCAGGAAGTTTAAAAATAGCATATAGATAACAAAACCCAGCTTGGATAGCTATATAATGTTTTTAGTTAAAAACACAGTGTTTCACCAGGTTAACTGGGGATAAAAATATATGTTTATAAAAAATAAAAAATTATATAGGAAAAAAAAACACAGTGTTTCTTTGTAACTTTTTTATAAATTAAACTAATCTAAAATTAAAAAGTTATTTAAAACATATATTATAAATCATTTTTCACTTACTATAATTCTTATGTATTTACTTATAACACTATTTTTTAGTTTTGCTATCTTTGCCTCTTAAAGTCCCATACCTACCGACCTCCCATTAAAAACTGTAGCAACTTTCAAAATGCTGAAGAGATGTGAAATGGTAATACTTTTATTACAGCTTTGTACTTTAAGCCCAATAAACTAAAGAGATGACAATATAAGAATTAGCAAAAGGGCACACGAGTGGCTCAGTTGTTAAGCGTCTGCCTTTGGCTCAGGTCATGATCTCAGGGTCTTAGGATTGAGTCCCACACTGGGCTCTCTGCTCAGCAGAAAGCCTGCTTCTCCCTCTCCCACTCCCCCTGCTTGTATTCCCTCTCTCACTGTGTCTCTCTCTGTCAAATAAATAAATAAAATCTTTAAAAGAAAAAAAAAGAATTAGCAGAAAACTCAAATGACAGTAACAGAAAACAGGGCAGTTACAGATAGCAAGTGATCCCATGAAGTATGAGGTAATTATGAAGAGAAGGTGCCAACTAAAACTTAATGTAATCCATAATTTTTTATAGAAATTCTAGGCGGCCAATACCTTTATCCTTCAGGCTACTGGGGCTTCTACAATTTTTTATAGAAATTCTAGAAAGTTCCATGACTTTGGGGTATTTTTTTTTACTGCAAAGGGCAAAAGTAATATATACAGGCAGGGGGAACTAAGAGGGTGGTATAGTAGGAGGATGCTAGGCTTCCCTTGTCACTCATACACAGCTAGATAACTATCAATTCATTCTGAGTACCCAAGAAATTGACCTGAGGACTGTAGAACAAACTGCACAACTAGCAGGAGGGAAAAGACCACATCAAGGATGGTAGAAAGTATAAAGACATTGTTTGGGGAAGAAAGAGATCTCAGGTGCTGCAGATGGGAAAGAGCCCTGGTTACAGGGAAAGGCAAAAGAATGGGATGCACAGGGGAATGCACAAGGAGAACACTTCCCTAAAGCCATTGCCTGGGAAAACGAAAGGGGCAGAGTTTCTAGTTTTTGTGTTTTGCAACCAGTGGGGCTCAAAGAGTGTAGTTTTGGAGATTCGTGGCCTGGACTGGGAAAGCGACTTAAGGGCTCTGCCCTACTTCTGGAGAGAAGGCAGGCAAGCAACCCTGGGGCAAACTGTGTGATCTGAGGATCACATAGGATACATGATGGGAAGACTGTCCCCTCATCTTGAAGTGCATCTGTGAGAGGTGGCACTGACTCCCTGGGGACAAAGCAGCCTGCAGATACCATTTCACTACCCTCCAACCAGCGCAGGCACAGAGACAAGTGCTGAGGATGGCTAAGACAGACACTGACTGTTTAGCCTGCTTTGCCACAAATCCCACACTTCTGCACTCTAGCACAATTACCCTTCTGGGTCAAACGTGCTTTGGTCCTAGCATGGCAAGACCTTCACCCAGAAGACCAACGCAGGTCCCCACCAACCAGGTGTAGAGTTCTAAAAGTTGGCAGGGTTGGCTGTGATAGAGCCCAAGGTGTACTACATTGCTCCAGGCAGCAAGCAACTCCGAGAGAGACACTGTGAAAATAGCAATCTGAAAAATACCTGTGATGTATGAGGGGAGTTTATTCAATTATTTGCTCTTCCAGGAGTGTTTCCCTGAGAGCAACAAGCACAGACATCCTTCTCCATGGACAAAGGAGCTGAGTAGCACCATTTTCCTCCCCTGCCACTCAGCATAAACCAACTTCAGTAAACAGCACAGCACCAACACTGGCTGCCTAATCTGCTTACACTAGGTTCCATCCCCCGACGCTCTGCTGGTACTGCTTTTTTCAGGCAGGTGTGCCTAAGTACCAGTGCAGCTGGCCCTTTCCCCAGAAGACCAGCACAAACCCCTGCACACACCACAACTACCAACTACAGAGCTCTGCAAAGTTTCAGTTCTAGTGAGAGAAGCATCAGGTCTCATTTAAGAATCCGACTAGAGCACACCTAGTTAAAACTTGACACACTCTGGCCAAGGTCCAAACACTGTTCACTACAGGCAAGAAGAGCCTCTGGAGATGATGGCCCTGAGGGATAGAGCAGCCAAAACACAGCAGCAGAGAGAGCATGCAGCACACACCAGAGACATTTCCTGAACCACTAGGCCCGGCATGCTATACGACCTCTTCTTCATAAAGCCATTACTCACAGAAGCAGGAAACATAACAGGATTTCTAACACAAAGAAAAAGATACAGGCCTAGACAAAATACCAAGATGGAGGAATTCATCCCAAAAGAAAAAATTAGAAAAGATCACAGCCAGAGATCTCATTGAAACAGATATGTGCAATATGCCAGATGCAGATTTTAAAGCAACAATCATAAAGATACTCCTTGGGCTTGAGAAAAGCATGGAAGTTATCAGGGAAACCCTTACCACAGTGATTAAAGAGCTAAAACACCGAACAGGCAGAAATGAAAAATTCAGTATCTGAGATTTAAAACTAACTGGATATAATGACTACAAGAATGGAAAAAGCAGAGGAATGAACAAGTGATATAGAAGACAGAATTACGGAAAAATGTAGCTGAACAAAGGAGTTAAAGAAGATCAATAAATCACAAGAGTAGACTTAGGGAACTCAGCGATTTCATCAAATGTAATAATGTTTGTAATAGAGTCCCAGAAGAGAGAGAAAAGGGAGCAGAAGGTTTATTTGAGGAAATGATAGCTGAAAACTTCCCTAGCTTAGGGAAGCAAACAAATATCCAAATCCAGGAGGCATAGAGAACTCCCATCAAAATTAACAAAAGCAGGCCAATACCAAGACATATTGTAGTTAAATTTGCAAAATATAGTGATAAAGAAAAAAATTTCTAAAAGCAGCAAGACAAAGGGAGTTCCTAACTCTCAAAAGACGACCCATGAGTTTAGTAGCAGAATTCTCCACAGAAACTTGGCAAGCCAGAAGTATTCAAAATGCTGAATGGGAAAAATCTGCAGCCAAGAATACTCTATCCAGCAAGGGTATCATCCAGAATGGAAGGAAAGATAAAGAATGATCTAGACAAACAAAAACAAAAAGAGTTCATGATGACTAAAGCAGCCCTGCAAAAAATATTAAAGGGGACTCTTTGAGTGGGAAGGAAAGACCAAAAGTGACTAAGACTAGAAAGGAACAGAAAAATAATCTCCAGAAATGACAAAACAAGTAGTAAAATGGCAACAAATAGATATCAATAATTACTCTGAATATAAATGGAGTAAAGGCTCCAAAAGACACAAGGTGTCAGAATGGATAAAAAAATAAGACCCATCTACATGCTGCCTATTTTAGAGACTTATTTTAGACCTAAAAATAGGTCTAAAGTGAAGAGATAAAGAAACACTTATGCAAATGGACATCTATAGAAAGCTAGAGTAGCAATACTTCAGTCAGACAGACCAGATTTTAAACCAAAGGCTGTAACAAGAGACAATAAAGGATAATAAAGGAGACTATCTGGCAAGAAGATCCAACAATTATAAATATTTATTCCCCCAACTTGGGAGCACCCAAATATATAAGACAATAATATAAAGAAGCTCACTGGTAACAATACAATAGTAGAGTAGTAGGGAACTTTAAAACCTGACTTACATCAATGGACAGATCATCTAAGCAGACAGTCAACAAGAAAACAATGACTTTAAATGACACACTGGACCAGATAAACTTAATAGATATATTCAGAACATCTCACCCTAAAGCAGCAGAATACACATTCTTTTCAAGTGCACATGGGAAACTGTCCTGAACCGATCACATACTAGGTCAAAATTCAGGCCTCAACCAGTACAAAAAGATTAGGATCATACTATGCATCTTTCCTCACCACCATGCTGTGAACTTAGAAGTCAACCAGAAGAAAAAATTTGGAAAGACGACAAATATATGGAAGTTAAACAACATGCTACTAAAGAATGAATGGGTCAACGAGGAAATTAGAGAAGAAATTTTTAAAAAATACATGGAAACACAGTGGTCCGAAATCTCTGGGTTAAAACAAAATAGTCCTCAGAAGCAAGTATATAGTAATACAGGCCTCCTCAAGAAGAAATATCTCAAATAAACAAACTAACCCTTACACCAAAAGGAGCTAGGAAAAGACAACAAATGAAGCCTCCAGCCAGCAGAAAGAAGGAAATAAGAAAGATTAGAGCAGATATAAATAGTACAGAAACTTAAACACACACACACACACACACACACACACACACACAAACAAAAGAACAGATCAATGAAACCAGGAGCTGGTTCTTTGAAAAAATGAATAGAATTGATAATCCCTTGCCAGACTTCTCAGAAAAAAAAGAGAAAGGAACCAAATAAAGAAAATTACAAATGAGAGAGAAGAAGTAACAACCAAAAATGAATATAATTTTAAGAGAATACTATGAAAAATTATATACCAACAAATCGTACAATCTGGAAAAAATAAATACATTCCTAGAAACATATAAACTACCAAAACTAAAACAGGAAAAAACAGAAAACTTGAACAGACCGATAATCAGGAAAGAAATTTAATCTAATCAAAAATCTTCTAACCAACAAAAGTCCAGGGCCAGAGGGCTTCACAGGGGAATTCTGCCAAAAATTTAAAGAGTTAATACCTATTCTCTCAAACTATTCCAAAAAAAGGAATGGAAGGAAAACTTCCAAACTCATTCTATGAAGCCAGCATCACTCTAATTCCAAAACCAGAGAAAGACTCCACTAAAAACAGAGAACTACAGACCAATATCCCTGATGAACATGGATACAAAAATTCTCAACAAGATACCAGCAAATTGAATCCAACAGTACATTAAAAGAAACATTCACCACGATCAAGTGGGATTTATTCCCAGGATGCAAGGGCAGTTCAATATTTGCAAATCAATCAACATAATACACATAAATAAAAGAAATGATAAGAACCATATGATCCTCTCAATAGATGTAGAAAAAGCATTTGACAAAGTACAACACCCATTCATGATAAAATCCCTCAAGAAAGTAGGGAGAGAGATCACATCTCAAAATCATAAAGGCCATATATGAAAAACCCACAGCTAATATCATCTTCAATGAGGAAATTGAGAGCTTTTCTCTACAGTCTGGAATAAGATAGGGATGTCCACTCTCACCACTGTTGTTCAACATAGTACTGGAAGTTCTAGCTGCAGCAATGAGACAACAAAAGAAAGAAAAGGCATCCAAATCAGCAAGGAAGTCAAACTTTCAGTATTTGCAGATGACATGATACTCTATATAGAAAACCCAAAAAACTCCACCAAAAAATTGCTAGAACTGATATACAAATTCAGTGAAGTCTCAAGATACAAAATTGATATACAGAAATCTGCTGCATTTCTACAAACCAGTAATGAAGTAGCAGAAAGAGAAACCAAGGAATCAATCCCATTTACAGTTGCACCAAAAATCTTAAGATACCTTGGAATAATTTTAACCAAAGAGATGAAAGTCCTGTACTCTGAAAATCATAAAATACTGATGAAAGAAAATGAAGAGGACACAACAAAATGGAAAGACATTCCATGCTCATGAATTGAAGAACAAATATTGTTAAAACGTCCATACTACCCAAAGCAATCTACATATTTAATTCAATCCCTATCAAAATATCAATAGTATTTTTCACAGAGTTAGGACAAATAATCCTGAAGTTTGTATGGAACCACTAAAGACCTGAAATAGACAAAGCAATCTTGAAAAACAAAGGCAAAGTTGGAGGCATCACAATTCCAGACTTCAAGTTATATTAGAAAGTTGCAGTCATCAAGACAGTATGGTACTGGCATAAAAACAGACTCATGCATCAATGGAATAGAACAGATAACCCAGAAATGGACCCCCAACTCCATGGTCAACTCATCTTCGACAAAGCAGGAGAGAATATCCAATGGAAAAAAGATGGTCTCTTCAACAAATGGTGCTGGGAAAATTGAACAACAACATGCAAAAGAATGAAACTGGACCACATTCTTACACCATACATAAAAATAAATTCAAAATGGATGAAAGACCTAAATGTAAGACAGGAATCCATCAAAATCCTAGAGGCAGTAACCTTTTTGACATCAGCTATATCAACTTCTTGCTAGATATGTCTCCAACGGGAAGGGAAATAAAACCAAAAATGAACTTTAGGACTTCCTCAAGATAAAAAGCTTCTGCACAGTGAAAGGCAACCTTCAGAATGGGAGAAGATATTTGCAAATGATATATCTGATAAAGGGTTAGTATCCTAAATATATAAAGAACTTATAAAACTCAAAACCCCCCCAAAAATAACCCAGTTAAAAAATGTTTTGTTTTTTTTTTTTTTACAGAAGATATGAATAGACATTTTTCCAAAGAAGACATACAGATGGCTAACAGATACATGGAAAGATGATCAACATCACTCACCATCAAGTAAATACAAATCCAAACTACAATATAACCACACACCAGTCAGAATGGCTAAAATTAACAACACGGGAAACAACAGAGGTTGGTGAGGATGCAGAGATGCAGAGAAAGGGGAACTCTCTTACACTCCTGGTGGGAATGCAAACTGTTACAGCCACTCTGGAAAACAGTATGGAGGTTCCTCAAAAAGTAAGAAATAGAACTACCCTATAACCCAGCAATTGTACTACTAGTTATTTACCTAAAGGATACAAAAATACTGATTTGAAGTATCAGTAAAGTACATGCACCCCAATATTTATAGCAGCATTATCAGTAGTAGCCAAATTATAGAAAGAGCCCAAATGCCCACTGACTGAGGAATGGACAAATAAGACATGATGGTATGTATGTGTGTATACAAACACGCACACACCTCAGTCATCAAAAAGAATGGAATACTACTCAGCCATCAAAAAGAATGAAATCTTGCCATTTGCAACAGGAGCAGGAAGTATTATGCTAAGTGAAATAAGTCGGTCATAGAAAGACAAATAACCATATGATTTCATTCATATATGGAATTTAAGAAACAAAACACATAAACATGGGAATGGGGGTTGCAGAGAAAGAGAGAAGCAAACCAGAAAACAGACTCTCAACTACAAAGAACAAGCTGAGGTTTACTGGAGGGGAGGTGAGCCGTGGATGGGTTAAGTGGGTAACAGGAGGGCACTAATGATGAGCACTGGGTATCGTATATAAGTGATGAATCACTAAATTCTATACCTGAAACTAATATTACGCTGTATGTTAACTAACTGGAATTTTAAATAAAAATGGGGAAAAGAGTAATATATGCAGATAGTAAAAGAAAAATTCAAACATTACAAACAGTTCTATATTCATAACCCTTTTATAGAAGCCAGCTGAAGTCATAAACGTAGTAGTTAACCTTGTGGTGCATTTGGCCCATATATTTATCAGCAAAGTAGTTTTCAAAGAACTTCCCACTTCAGCATGGATTAGAAAAGACAAAGGTAGATGACCCACTGAATTGGAAAAAAGTTCTAATGTAAGAGATAAGAGGTTCAAAATCCAACCTAATCTGCTTAGGTGACTAGGACTGCTCTTTACTAAAATCAAACTTGTATGTTTCCTATATGCTAACCCTCCTATTAGTCTGTGGACAAAAAAATGCTTCCAAGTAACTGATAACCACAAATTCCCTAAAAAATAAAACTGAAGCCTCTTAACATCATCCTGTTTATGCTGTATACTAGCTTTAAACTCTGTAGTACTAAACAGCCGTAATTAAAGCAGTGTAGAGTATACTGCTATTTTAATTATGTAATTCACATTGCTGGAGCAGCCCTGGAAGAATGAAGAAGGGAAGGCGAAAGGCCACAGTCTATAAAAATCTTTATAGAAGATTAAGGTATAGGTCTGGGTGGGTGAATAAAGGCTAAGAGAACGACCAGCTGAAGTTGAAACTAGGCTGACCTCTTCCTTGGGAGAAGTATGAATGAATGAAAAGGCAGTATATTAAAAAGATACATATTTGCTCAGATTGTGTATTTAAGGGAAGAGGTAAAGTAGGAACTAGAATCCTGCAAGGGTTTAAAAAGTAGTATATTTTAAAGTGGTGCAAAGAAAATTTTGGGGATGATGGAAAAGTTCTAATTTTCTATTTTGATGGTAGTTACATGACTGTATGCATTTACCAAAAATTTGTAACACTTAACACTAAAAAGAGTTAAGTTTATTATATGCAAATTATACCTCAAGAAACCTGACATTCAAAAATAAAAGTCATTAACAGCTAAAATGCTGATTAACCTTATAAGGTTTACCAAAATTACCAAAATTCCTGCCAAAACAAGAATAAGCATCTAATTTTAATCTATTTTGGGCTTATGTTTTACAATGTTGAAAAATCTAAACAAACTGAGGTATATAGTGAAGCATGTTTTTGAAATTCTGTTCCAATCTTCCACCATTAATATCTCTCTTCAATGAGAACTATAGTTTCTATCAGCTCTCCAGGGGAACCCCCTGGCTAAGAAACTCAGCCAATGAGCAGGAGATACAATAAAAGAGGAAGATAAAAAGACACAGCATCTGACTCTAGACTTGGGGAAACAGACATACCTACCAAATGCTCCACAACCAGAAGATGAGCTACATGCTATAAGTCTATGATTTCTACTCCCCTATTATTCTCAAGGTTTTCCTCTTTAGTTTTCCTCCTATCCTCAGAGAAGTCCTGCCTCAGGGTTACTCAGGAGACTATCTTAACACCAGGATGTCTTTCCTGAGCCCTCATGGAAGTTAGATGCCTCCACAGCACCCTATGAACTGCTTGTCAAACTGCTCTGTAGTTAGCCATTCCTGGATCCATTTCCTCCACAAATTCGAGGCCAAAATGCTGAAGAGAGAAGAACACTTATTATTACAGAGCCAGCTAGTGACTGGCAGAAGCCAAGAAGAGTTTCTTAAATGAGATTCAAGAGTATTCTTCATTAGAGAGAGAGAGCATAAAGTTGTGTGTTAATGCTGGAAAAAGAGAGAGAGAGAAGTTATTAATCTATACAGGTCATAAAACTTTTTGAAATCTGATGAGAAACTAGGAAATCTATCCTGAAAAAATATTTTTATACAGTTTTACCTCTAATTTCAAGAATTCTAAGGGGCTTAAATTCCTGCAAAGATCTCCCAGATTGAGATGCCTGGTATAAACATCTTGGTCTCATCTTAACTACACAGTGGGACAAGCAGAGAGCCTGCTGTCCACATCTCATCTAAAATAAGGAAAAAGAATTACAGTTGACCCTTAAACAATGTGAGAGGTGCGGCAGTCAAAAATCTGTGTATTAACTTTTGATTACCACAAAAGTTAACTACTAATAGACTACTCTTAAATGGAAGCCTTACCAATAATATAAATAGTAGATTAATATACATTTTGTGTGTGCATTATATACTGGATTCTTATAAGAAGGTAAGTTAGAGAAAAGAATAAGGAAGGGAAAATACATTTACAGCATTGTAAAAAACTCATGCATAACTGGACCCACACAGTTCGAAATCATCTTTTTTTTTTTTTTTAAGATTTTATTTATTTATTTGACAGAGATCACAAGTAGGCAGAGAGGCAGGCAGAGAGAGAGGAGGAAGAAGGCTCCCTGCTGAGCAGAGGCCCTGATGCGGGACTCGATCCCAGGACCCTGAGAACATGACCTGAGCCAAAGGCAGAGACTTTAACCCACTGAGCCACCCAGGCGCCCAGTTCAAACTCATCTTATTCAAGGGTCAAAATGGGTTTGAACTGTAAAATATCCCCAGGAAATTACAGGATAGAAAGAACTGTAGGTAGGATTGGTCTATCTATCTTGTAGGTTCAGGACTATTATACAGTTAATAAATGTAAATTCCCTCACAGTTGTACCCCAGTTGAAGATGTGAGATAGAAGAACCTCACAGATATATTTTTTTCATCTGATTTTAAGACACAAAATGCCTACATGAAAGATAAACTTGGACATTATAGTAAATAAAATTATTTCTATTAGGTCTTGAAAAACATGAGCCAATGTCCAAAATCTGTGTGTAGGGGTTGGGCAGGGGGCAATGGCATGTTCACAGAGTGTACTACCATCTATACCCATGTTACAATTTTTCCAAGGAACTCAATATTGTGAGACTAGATGGTCCTCTGTTCTAGACACAAGGGCAGTCGTTAGAGACCTTGCTCTAACACAATTACCTGGAGCCTCTCAAAGCCAATAATGGAACTGACATTAAAATGGCCACATATTTACCATCACTATTTCTGTAGTGAAATAAGTAACCAAAATGGAGTTAAAAATAACAGTCCCCAAATCAGCCTTCTTTGTCACATTCCCTTCCAGAAATAAAGGCCCTGTATATAAAGGCATGTGAAGGAAGGTAGTCCTGGGGAAAATTAAATACTATTGATTTTGTCATGGAATCAGAAGTAGGGAATTAGATCTTTAGCAATATTTGCTAAATTAGTACATACATATTTGCTTACATTAGTAGTTCTATATATTACCAGTTTAAAACTTCAAAATCAAGGAAAAGATTAAAATCTTGGTATCCGGCCATATCCTTAGGGCCATTTCCTTAAATGTCACTATTTCCTTTTGTGGAGGACTTTCACATTCAAGATCTTATTTTTCTTTGTACACACAAAAAACAAGTCTCGAATGGCTATACCATTAGGTAATTGCAGTTGGAAAATTTTCACCCAACAAGGGATACTCAAAGCAAACCATCCTGTGTCACATCATGTCAAATCCTCAGCCAAACTGCCTCCAGTAAGTCTTTCAAAAAAAGATGTGCAAACATTAGCTGCACAATATACTATGATTCATCTTCCAAAAAAAAAAAAAAAACACTGTGTATTTTTACTCTGCACATATATGCTAACTTTCTCAGAATGCCTTCCCATTTAAACATACACATTTTAATGTTTTTTACTGATAGACCAAGAAAAGCTCTCAGTTATTTTATGTAGCACAAAAAAAAAAGCTATTGAGGCTAAAATTGTATTATGTGATATTCTTCATGCCAATTCTCTGCTAAAAAAAAAAGAGCTGACCCTATGTAACTCTTCCCCATTTACAAATAAATCCTCACCCTTCTGGGAACTTTAAAACAAGAACAATGACAAGTCAACCAGGGACCTTGTGTTCCTATCTAAATGGAAAAATCTTCTTTAGAGAACAGTTTTTTTACATAAATGAGAATGTACCCTATTATCACCAGAGATCACTGTCAGCCAAGTGATAATGTTCGGTTTTAAGTTCAAGTTCAAAAGAAACTACTGGCCACAGTACCTTCTTAAGCAGGCTCTGTACCTCCTTGTTTCTTTATCTAGTTCCCATCCCTATCTATCCAACATATAAACTCAAACATTAAGTTTGGTCAGGAATAAGATACAACCTCTCTAGAAAACAATGAAATGGTCAAATGAAGGTGTACATGCTCACTGGTCCTTCCTTGTTCTAATTCAAATATTTACCTTAATACGTTTTTATAAAACTTTCTTTTGGGACACCTGGGTAGCTCAGTCTTTTAAATATCTGCCTTCAGCTCAGGTCACGATCCACATCAGACTCCTTGTTCAGTGGAGAGCCTGCTTCTCCCTCTCCCCCTGCCTGCTGCTTCTCCTGCTTGTGCTCTCTCTCACTATCTCTCTCTGTGTCAAATAAATAAAATCTTAAATAAATAAATAAAACTTTCTCTTGTTTATATAGCTAAATATCAAGTATACCTTGATTATAACATTTACATAATTAATAGTCACAAAATTGGAACAAAGCCTTACCCCTTAACTCCATAAACTGAATTCTTTTCTCTTACCCATAATTCAATAAAACATGGACTCCTTTTTTTTTTTTTTTTTTTTTTTTTTAAGTAGGCTCCATGCCCAATGTGGGGTTTGAACTTGGCCCTGAGATCAAGAGTCAGATGTTTATCAATTGAGCTGGGCAGGCACCAGTGGACTCAATAGGCTTTCCAAAAAAAAACCACGTATGTGCAGAATAAACTCATGGTTGTGAAGGGGGAGGCGAGTGAGCAAAGTGGGGGAAGGGAATGGGAGATACAGTCTTCTAGTTTAAACAATGAGTAAGTTACAGTGAATACAGGCAATGGTATTATAGTACTGTATGAACTTTCTAGAGGCCAAAGAAGTAAAAAAACTACTGAAGAACTTTTAAAAATAAGTATACTAAAATGGGGTCAGCAAAACTTTTCCATAAAAGGCCAGGAAGGAAGTACATTAGGTTATATAAGCCACATGGTCTCAATTCCAACTATTCAACTCTGTCACTGTCACAGGACAGTATGTATAGACTGTGTTCCAATAAAACTTTATTTATAAAACAAGATGGCCAACTGGTAGTTGCCAACTCCTATATAAAAACAGAAATACTCTATTATAACAGTGTTTACAAGCACAGCTTTGATGCAAGGCTGATATGAGAAACCTTACTCGAAATAACTATTCTACCACAATATTTTCTTTTCAGTTAGGAGACTCAAGTATCACACATATTTAAAAGACAAAACCTATGTGTACAGGAATGCCTGGATGGCCTGTGTTTGCCTTTGGCTCAGCTCATCATCTGAGAGTCAAAGGATCCAGCCCCCAGCTCCCTGCTCATCAGGGAGTCTGCTTCTCCCTCACTCTCCTCTGTGCTCTCACTCTCTCTTAAATAAATAAATAAATAAATAAATAAATAAATAAATAAATAAATAAATCAAATCTTAAACAAAACAAAAAAACCCCAAAAAGCAAAAAACCGTGTGTACTTAAGAAAGGTGTTCTTTGAGAGGAAAACTGATCTCTGTATAATCTCCATGACAAGAGACAGACAATCTCTTCACTACGGACATTGTGTAGTGAAGGAGATAGGGAGATAGGGAGCTGGAGGAATGTAGGGAAGCAAGGTGAACAACATTGTCCCATGATCTTCATTCTCAGAACTATTTGCGAAAGTTGTTAACATGCAAAGTATAACATTTGTGCCTTCAAGAAGCTCAGGCCATGAAGGAGCAAACTTATCTTTTGCCTCAGAACTCTGAAACCTTCAAATTAAGGACACACAGGATTATAAACATATTTTCTTAAAGATGCTTAAAACCAGGTTTCAGAATTTTTAATGAAGACTTAACACTATTATAAACAGAGAAAAGACTTCATGAAATCAAATTATATCCAGAATTTTATTTACTTATTCTTTTTCCATATCAACTCTGCATTCCTGTCAGTTACTATGGCTCACTACAGGCACACAGTCTCTTGAAAGTGTTTGTCAGAACTTTGTTGGAGACGGTAGTACTGAACTGGAAAAATCTCTAGGTGGTTCTGATCCCTCGCTCCCTTCCTTCTTCACCCTGCAATCTGTATTCCATGAAACCCTTCTTTATATTACAATCTGCTCTCAAAATACACAAAGGTAAATTTCTCACTGGCAAAGCAGAACCTTGAACGTTAAAATATACTGAAAGTAACAAATCTGTGTGCCTTCCTTCAAGGTAGGCACTATCACCAAACAGTTACGTTTGTGCAGAAAAAAAAACAAAGAAGTCCAGGTATGTAAGCAAGAATGAACCATATCTTTCCACCCAGGTTCATCATTAATTAGAAAAATGAAGTTATTTCAATGAGGAATAAATTCCTAGGAAAAAATTACAGTTACTTAAGAGGAGAGAAATACACTTGCCTAAATTTTTGTTATACTTTTAGGCCTATTCCCAAACACTTTTAAAAATCTGACTGAATTTACAAATAGTTCCTTTTTAAAAGATTTTATTTATTTATTTGACAAAGAGAAAGAGAGATCACAAGTAAGCAAAGAAGCAGAGGGGGAGGTGGAAGCAGACTCCCTGCTGAGCAGATGCGGGGCTGGATCCCAGAACCCTGCGATCCTGACCTGAGCCGAAGAAGGCAGAGGCTTAACCCACTGAGCCACCCAGGCGCCCCACAAATAGTTCCTTTTTTTAAAACCATTAAATTATCCAGAATTCTCTTACTCTTTTTCCAGGAGAAAATATTACTAATTCTACACCTAAAATCAGAAAAATAAATTATAATTAATTTACTAAGGCCACGGAATCAAAGACCAAAGCAACACACACACACACACAAACACACAGTAACAAGCAAGCATTATAGGCAGGAAAAATTTTAACTTCAACATAAACAATGAGAAACTCCTCAAGGTGAATGCTCAGGTGGGATTTTTTTTTCCCAATAAGCATGTATTTCATAATTTTAACAAGTTTAATCACTAAAAAGCATTTTCCACATACTGAAATAAAAGTACTACTGACCAGAAACTGTATTTAAGATTTTCTCAGGAAAAAATATAAGAGACTCCATTAGCTTAAGCCACCATAAATGGTATATAAGTGAATGTGTGCAGTTATGTTCCAATAAACCTTTACAAATACAGTCAGTGGAGTAGCCTTCAGGCAGTACTCTGCCAAACCCCTGCTCTAAACAACATGGTTTTAAAACCAATATTAGATTACCTAAGATTATAGACATTTAAAAGATAAACTATCTTTAAACAATTGCTCTCCTCTACCAAGTCTCTTCTACCTACAATGAAAAGTACTACAAAGCAGCAGATTACAAATGGGAAAGAGAAGACAGGTCACTATGTTAACAAAACATATTCCCTAGACAATAACTGCATTTAGATCATCTATTCAACAAACATTTGCTCAGGACACAGGGTTCCCTGGCTTCAAGGTCTAGAAAGACGGCAACACATGCATACAATCAACTATTACTCAAGCCAGCTAAGTGCCACATGATGGTGGAAAAAACCACTGGTATCTGAAAAATGCTTCATGGTTTAACATGTTTCCACATATATTTCTTAATAAAGCCTCATAGCCACCCTCTAAAGTACGTAAATAACTTGGTTTTATTCACATTTTACGTAAAACTCCTAAGTAGTAAAACTAGGATTTGTACCTCTGATACTACTGCACTATACTTCTTCAGAGCAGCTTTATGGTAAGGGTCGAGGACAGAGGTGAAGGTATTTGGCCTGAGCCTCAAACAATGAGCAGCATTCGATAGGTGGAGACCAAAGTATTCCAAGAAAATGACATACACAGAAGTCTAAAAGCCAGGAAATACAACATGTGAAAAGCAGGCAGGGGAAATATGGCTATAAAGATGGTTTCAAGGCATGAGGAGAGCTTTAAGTAGGCGACTTAACATCTATACAAGACACTAAAGGCTATGAGATATCAGATGCTTTGAGAGACAGAAGGAAGAAAAGAACATAAATGAAGCTCTTACTGTGTGCTTGGTACTTTGCAAAAGAATTACCTCATGTTCAGGGATGTCAAGTTATGAGGTAGTGATGGGGTGCCTGGGTGGCTCAGTCAGCTCCCTGCTCAGCAGAGAGTCTGCTTCTCCCTCTGCCCCTCCCCCTGCTTGTGCTTGCTTTCTCACTCTCTCTCTCTCTCTCTCTCTCAAATAAATAAAATCCCTAAGGAAAAAAAAAAGGTATGAGTTAGTGTCATAGGGAGACTAGACTTTCCTAAGTCCTCTGCAGGACTATAAATATGGGACTAACAGAAGGAAAAGCAGTAGGTTATCTCTGTAGTTTTGGCATGAGAGAAGAGAACGCAAAGCAATTCCTGTCTATGTCTCAAGTGATGGTTCTTACCCACAGTACCTCAGCCCCAATTTAAACCCACGTTTCAAATTAGCTTAAATTTTCCTAAATATTATCTAAAACTTACCGAATCTTCTGGAGGTCTCTGGATTTTTCCCCAATCCACAGAAGGTCCCTTTTCTTGTAGAAATCTATGAAATAGCTTCCGAAATCCATCAAGGTCTTTTTTGGTGTGCTATTAAAATAGAAGTTCTTGTTACAACTAGCAAAATGCTTGCTATTTATTAAATAAAAATACATATTATACATTTAAAACATCTTTCAATGAAATTCTTATACTATTCGAACATGAAGTAGAGCAGAGACTTTTCTAAATCCCCAACTTAAAAGTGAAGGAAAAAAGCTAACAGGAACCAGACTTAAAGAAATAGAAGCAAATCATCCTCCAAATCTCCCACGAGCATCACATAAACTGAACACCATTAGGTTCATGGAAATTTCAACTGGTTCCTACATTTATTCATCAGTATCTTTCACTGCCTCTTTAAATGAAAATTAATCTTTATCTAAAGAAAAAGGAACAAGACACATCTAAACTCAAAACATTAAGTACAAACAAATTTGAAAACGAAAAGGATGATCTATTGATTTATAAGCCGAAAAGGAAAAATAACTGTCTATGATGGGAAACCTCTATGATAGCTGACAAAGTAGCATGGTTCTATTAAAACTGGCTCTCTGGAAAAAGGCATGCAGCAGGATATATGGTTGATAAACTTCTCACAATTCTAACTAAATACTGGTATCCATTTTTCTACCCAATGATATTAGAATAGAACAAATAAAATTTTGTTCTGATTCTTAGACTTTAGAAACTTCCTAGAATTAAAAAAGAAAGGACAATAGTTTAACAATGGGTAAATGCTAAAAATCCTTAATTGTTAAGCAATCCTTACTTTTTTTTATTGCTCTTATATTTTTGTGCTTATTTCAGGCTGGATAATTAATAGCAGCAATAGGAATTTAGTATATTGATGGATGGAAGCAAAAAACCCTGTGGAATCCTTACCTCAAACTCATGTGATGGTGCTGTGTTAAGTATTTTTTCTAGTTCTTTCTTCACAGATAATTCTAGCTCTTGTCGAATGACTTCTTGAAACTGAGAAGCACCATCTTGAGACATGGCTTTGCTAAGATCTTAAAAACATAAAAACACCAACAGAAAAATCAGACAGCCATCCAAACAGCTGGTAAGCTATAACTGATTTATTTCTATTGCACCAGGAAATTAAAAGGGCTCAATCCTATGATCTCATCACCTTCTCAAAGGATTTCAGTAGTATCAACTAATTAAGACTATATAAGCAAATGGCCTCAAATTTGGCACCTATATGCATTCCTGGTATATCTGAAACACTAATAAACACTTTTAGGAAGCAGGGGCATGTGGGAATAAAAGGATTAATCTTCACTTGTTCATATAGTTCCATTCCATCTCTACTAATGTTTCCGTCTTAGCCATCAAAGCTGGAGAAAAATGAGAAAATTGGAATAATGTTAGTAAGGGTCTATTTTACAGAACATCCCCCTTATGGAAGTACTGCCTCATAAGAGAACCAAAGGGGTTAGCAACTTCATGGAAGAAAAAAAAAATACCCTTCCCCCCAGGCCAGATGAAAAAATTAAGGAATTCTTAATTTCCAGTTTTACATCCCTTAAAGAATAAACCCTTAAAAGACACTGGCAACTCCCAGGCGCCTCTGTCTATGGCATCAAAATTTTCACTTAAAAGGACACAGGGCTGCTTCCTCGTTTCTTGTCCTCAATTTCAGCCAAGACTTTACAGGCTTATCTGTGTCAGACAAGACTATTGGGGCTTTTGGCAAAGCTGGGAATCTCTCTGACAGGCAGATCTCACTAAAGATGGCTCACTAAAGGTGACAGAAATGCCTGATAGATGAAAACAAATAAAAATAGAAAAACATAGAAAAAGAAAACATCCCAAGCCTAAGTACCTTGGGAAGAAAATGCCAACATAGGTTGTTTTACATGCTTAGCTATCTAGATAGTAATTATGTTGTCTATTACTTATAATAAAATAAGGGATAATCAGACTATTGTTCACCTGTTCTTTTTCAATACCTAACTCAAACTTATTTTATAAATGTAGCTTTGAAGCTTATGTTCAAACATTTTGTGTGATAACAAGTCCTACAAATGTTAATTTAGCAGAATAGTTCAATAGAACTAAAAATAGGGGCACCTGGGTGGCTCAGTGGGTTAAGCCGCTGCCTTCGGCTCAGGTCACGATCTCAGGGTCCTGGGATCGAGTCCCGCATTGGGCTCTCTGCTCAGCGGGGAGCCTGCTTCCCTCTCTCTCTCTCTCTCTCTCTGCCTGCCTCTCTGCCTACTTGTGATCTCTCTCTGTCAAATAAATTAAAAAAAAAAAAAACTAAACTAAAAATACTCCCTCCCACATACATAAATTTTTTTTAAGATTTATTTATTTTAGAGGTGAGATCGGGGGAGAGGTATAAGGAGAGGGAGAGGGAGAATCTCTGCATTAAAAAAAAAAAAGATTTTATTTATTTATTTATTTGTCACTCAGGCAGAGAGACAGAGAGAGGGAGCACAAGCAGGGGGAACATCAGACAGAGGGAGAGGGAGAAGCAGGCTCCCTGCCGAGCAAGAAGACTCATGGGGGACTCGAACCCACGAGCCTGGGATCATGACCTGAGCTCATAGCAAGCAGATGCTTAAATGACCGAACCACCAAGGTGCCCCAGAGAGGGAGAATCTCAAGAAGACTATATCCTGAATGCAGAGCCAATTTAGGGCTCAATCCCAGGACCCTGAGATCACCTGAGCCGAAACCAAGAATCCCATGCTTAACTGACTGATCCAACCAAATGCCTCCAACATAAATTCTTCTATTTGTTATCTGGGCAGAAGAAAACATTTATACAGACAGAGTTAAAGCCAACATAATACTTTTAAGATACTCGTGAGAGCAGAAATTAGTAAATTAAGTAACTCTTAAAGCAGTTTATTTAATGTAGATAGCCTCTCCTCCCAAATACCTAAAATTGTTAACAAATGAGATATTTAACATCACTCTTCAAAAACTTTTTAAAATCCATGTTCTGTCATATTGAAATCCAACAGAGAAAAAAAAAAAAAGAGGAAATCTGGTGACAGCATACAATCTAATTCTAGAATAGCCATTTTCTAACTGTGCTCTTTTTATAGGCATAAATCACAACACAACTAAGTTTATGACTCTAGTAAAACTTTTAAGTGACCCAAACAATGGTCCATAAATAACTTCTTTTAGCTAAGAAACACACCTCTGTGTTCCATAACCAATCTAAATGTATGTTTCCACTAGTAAGTAGCAACATTTCATTTGTAAAAATTCCTAACAATGGATGAGCACCTCTGCATAACTATGATAGATAGGTAAATAAAAAAATCCTGCAGAACATTTTAAACTAGAATTAACATGACATCAACTATACGGTTCATCCCTTGGCTGACTTAACTATAATTTAAAATTTGTCATAGTTTAAGTACCCCCCACCCTGCTGCCCCATATATACCTGGAATATCTCTCCCCCAATCTTTAACCCAACTCCTATATTTAAGAAATAATTCAGAAGAAAAATCTACTAAATATACAACATCTAAATTAAGGAACACATGAATTTTTTGATTCTGTGTCACAGATGGATTAAAATAGATCAAGAACTTTATAATGATTTTTTAAAAAGTTTTTGTTGGACTCAAAGACATTTACAGACTTGCTGCTTTGTTGAAGTGATATTCTGAAAGCCAGCATTCCCAGTCCACATTCCTAAAAATTAGTGATAGAAACATTTAATTTATATTCTGGGCAAATGCCAAGATGAGATAACAATAAATGTAACTGCAAAGTTGAAAGATAATTATAGAAGCTGTTTGAGATTTGTCTACATGAGAACAGTAAAAAAAAAAAAAAAAAAAAAAACCAAAGATTGAACAATGAAAAAAAACCACCAAGCTTTAGAGACTTCCTCTACAGAACTGCCTATCATTCTATATGATTTAAGGTCAAAACACACAAAACCCATCTCACAATCCTCCCTATCAAGCCAAGCTAAGAAAGGCTGGCTGAAAGACAAATTTAATGTTACATGTGGTATTTGCCAGCTGTAGGAAGTTCAACCTTAGGATACAGATTCAAAAAAACCCAGACACAGATTCAAACTCAAGTTGTAATAAATATCCCTAACCTTTACTCTTCCCATTTCTTTGATAGAGCACCAAATGCAAATACAGAACAATTTGTATTCTTCCCAGCCAATCTATAGATATGAACAGCTAATACAACAAAGAACATTAAAAGAACCTATCACATCTTCTACCCTATCCCACTGCTGTTTCCTTCCCTTTTCTCTGGGCAGTGCTACTACGAAGCTTTGTTTTTTAGGGAATGAAGAATAAAGAAGGCCTTTTAAGGATTGAAGTATATGCAAAATAATAATTTATGCTTAATCAAGAAGGTGTCTATCTTAAACACCTGACACAGATTGGGAGGCACGGAGCTAGAAACCATTTCCCTTAGTGGCGACCTCCTTATCCATCCTGAATTTCTTTTCTTTTCTTTTTTTTTTTTTAAGATTTATTTATTTATTTGACAGACAGAGATCACAAGCAGGCAGAGAGGCAGGCAGAAAGAGAGAGGGAAGCAGGATCCCCGCCAAGCAGAGAGCCTGATGCGGAGCCCAATCCCAGGACCTTGGGACCATGACCTGAGCCAAAGGCAGAGGCCCCAACCCACGGAGCCACCCAGTCGCCCCTCCATCCTGAATTTCTAATAAATGTCTGGAACTTCTGGTAGGAAAAGAAGTACAGACCTCTAAAGCTTTCTTGGACTTAATATTCTCAGGTTGCCATTCTGGCAATGACAATCGTCTTTCTAATGGAAGGTCAATTAAAGAACCCCCAGAATAATGCAAGATTCCTAACCTCCCAAAATGTTTTATTCCTTCTCACTTCCTAGCAACAGAGAATTGCTCATCCTCAACCTTGGACAGAGAGTGGATTAGGAATCACATTCATTACTGAGGTGCTGTGTGGCTTGGTCAATTAAGCGGCCAACTCTTGGTGTTGGCTCAGGTCATGGTATCGGGCTTGTGAGATATCTGTACTGAGCATGGAGCCTGCTTAGAACTCCCTCTCTATCTCTCACTAAGCCCGGACTCCCTCGACCCCCGCTTATGTACATCCACACACTAATTAATTAATTAAAATGAAAAAGAAGAGCTATGAAATTTAAAAAAATTTTCAGTGCCTTGGCCATAACTCAAAAAACATTTTTGAGAATGAGAGGGAACATTTTATCTACCCTCAACATTTTACAGATGAGGAAACTGAGGCTGAAATAGTTCATTAAGTTATCGAAGGTCATAGAACCAGCAAATGCTGGCGCTCAGAAGCAAAGCCAATTTATCTGAGTGCCATCCCACCACAGTGAGGTGGAAATACCCTGCTCATTTTTTCCTCCTAGTCTGATTCTCTTTAATCTTTGGCACAAAATCCAAAAATAACACTCCAAAAGCATTTTTCTCAGAATGTCTTCTTAGACCCAATGGACTAGACAGGAAACTCCCTTCCACATGGGCTTACTAGGATTGTCCTGGTTGACTTAATTATAACTAAGTCCATTTGGGATAGAACTGGCAGTACTTCTCTCTCTTTTTTTTTTTTAAGAAGTTTTTCTGCCACCCCCATTTCCTAATTCTTCCTTGTTCAGAAGAACTAAAATTTCAACATCGTGGGCTTTCTCCTATCCAACTGGAGCCAAAAAAAAAAAAAAAAAAGGGAAGAAGAAGATGATGAAAGAAAAAAAGGAAGAGGAAAGCAATAGAATTAAGAGGTGGAGACAATCTAACAAGTGATTGTTTACATTTAATTCAGGTATTTCATTTCATCCATTTCATCAACTAAGAGGTATAGATAATATCCTTCCCTGACATCTTGATACTGGCACAAACAAAACAAGTTCACATTCTTTTTACTTTTCTTTAAGATTTTATTTATTTGACAGAGAGAGAGAGAGAGAGAGAGATCACAAGTAGGGGAGCCAGCAGGCAGAGAGAGAGGGAAAAGAAGGATCTCCACTGAGGAGGGAGCCCCATGCAGGGCTTGATCCCAGGACTCTGGGATCATGATCTGAGCTGAAGGCAGATGCTTAAATGACTGAGCCAGCCACATGCCCCACAGCTTCACATTCCTAAAGGAGAAAGCTAGTTTCACAATGCACAGGCTACAGAAAGACTATAGAAAGAATACCAAGAGCAACAAAGAGGTTAAGAGCTCTCCCCAGACCACCTCCCCACCCACCACTAATTAGATTTATCAGTCCCAACCTTCCTTGGAAACTCACACTGAAAGGCACTCTAAGTCAGAGTATTAGGGAGCTAACTTAACTTTAAACCAGGAAATGACTTGTGAGCCAAGTATAGTAGAGTCTCCACTCATCCTCAACAGATATGTTCCAAGACTCTCAATGGATGGTCTGAAACTGCAGATAGTACCAAACTCCATATAAACTATGTTTTTTCCTATACCTACATAGCTATGATGAAGTTTAATCTATCATTTAGGCATAGTCCGAGATTAACAATAAGAAAATAGGATAATTGTACTGTAATAATATGTGAATGTGGTCTCAAAATATGTGTTGTACTCAGCCTTCTTTTGACTTTGTGAGAAGATAAAATGCCTCCATGATGAGATGAAGTGAGGTAAATGATAGAGGCATTGACACAGCATTAGGCTAGTGCAGGCATACTTCTTTTTATTGATCTTTGCAGATACTGCCCCCCTACCTTTTTTTTTTTTTTTTACAAAATGAAGATCTGTGGTAACCCTGCATTGAGCAAGTCTATCAGCACCATTTTTTCAATGACATTTGCTCACTTGTGTCTGTGTGTCACATTTTGGTACGCTCACAGTATTTCAAACGTTTTCATTATTATCTTTGTTACGGTGATCTGTAACCAGTGATTACAACTTGCTGAAAATGCAGATGATGGTTAGCATTTTTCAGCAATAAAATATTTTTAATTCAGGTATGTATATTTTTTAGACATAATGCTACTGCACACTACAGTATAGTACAGTATAGTATAAATGTAACTTTTAAATGTACCAGGAAACAAGAAAAAAAATTCCATTGACTCTCCTTTTATTGCAATATTTTCTTTATTGCTGTGGTTCAGAACTAGACCTGAAATATCTCTCTGGTTTGTCTCTATTGACCTTCTGACAGTATGTCAGGAGGAGACCATCCGCTTCTAGACCTCAGTTGAGGTAAGTGAAAGCAGGTAAGAGGGGACTACTGTAAGTTTAAAAACTCTAAGAATGTACTGGTAACTAGAAATATCCATTGATAAAGTTGAGGACATATACTGACTAGATTTATGACCAATTAAAGCTAACCATCGTCTTTTGGATTCTCACTGTAGTTGTTAATCCCAGTTATTTGTGACTATTCCCCCTAGAAAAGTTTTTCTTCTTTGGATTCCATTACCCAATAATATGCTACATCTTCTCCTACCTCTGTGACCAGGCCTCAATTTCCATAACTGACTCTTTCTTCTCCTACTCCCTGAATTTCCTAAGATTCTGTCCCCAGACCACTCTTCCCCTCAATTATGACCTACCAGTCTCATTATTGATAATCCCCAAATATGTGCCTTGCATCCTGATCTTTTTTCCTGAGCTCCAGATTCACATTCCCTACAGCCTTCTAGGCATTTTCCACCTGGACACTCAAGTTGGGTACTTCAAACTCAACATGTCCAAATCATCTAAACCAAATACACCTCCCTGCTCTACATGATATGAACATTCTCCTAGTCAGTGCTAGGTGACCTGTAAACCTCAGCATAGTTGACTCTTTCGTTCCTTCCCTTCACATAACATCAATCCAATACTATATACTTCAATTGCCACAATTCCATTCATTGCTTTTCATTCCCACTGCTGCTACTTTAACCTATTTCAATCTCCTGGTCATGATGACAGCATCTTTCTAACTAGTCTGCCCATATGTCACTCTAATCTGGTAGTACCAAGCAGAATGGATTGGTCTCCCTAAACTGCAACCCCAATCATATCACTTCTTCACTGATGGGATTTGTATTTGCGATAAACAAATACAAATTCCTTAACCAGACCGGTCTTAAAAGCCAAGCCGAAGTACCTTTTTGATTAGCCAAAGTTAATGAAAGGGCTAGAGCAGAATACCTAAAGGTTGAATTTCTTAGTTCGTTTGTGATATCTTAATAGTGCTTCTAGGGGCGCCTGGGTGGCTCAGTGGGTTAGAGCCTCTGCCTTCGGCTCAGGTCATGATCCCAGGGTCCTGGGATCGAGCCCTGCATCGGGCTGTCCGCTCCGCGGAGAGCCTGCTTCCTCCTCTCTCTCTTTCTGCCTGCCCCTCTGCCTACTTGTGATCTCTGTCTGTCAAATAA
This sequence comes from Mustela nivalis, assembly GCF_964662115.1. Lineage (NCBI taxonomy): Eukaryota > Metazoa > Chordata > Mammalia > Carnivora > Mustelidae > Mustela > Mustela nivalis. Next base: position 58,041,976 of record NC_139027.1, read on the forward strand.
ATAAATAAATAAAATCTTTAAAAAAAAAAAATAGTGCTTCTAAAACTTTACTGTGCACACAAATCACCTGGAGGCCTTGTTAAAAGAAAAAATGAAAAAAGAAGAAAACAGAGTTGAATCTGTAGATTTTCCCTCATGATTTTTTCGGCGCATCCATTCATTGCTTTGAGCCCCTGGAGAGGTCAACACAAGCATCGTTCACTTTGTTTATAACTGAGTTTAATGGCAGTCGTATTCACTTTATCATTCAAATAAACAGCCTTCTGAAACTAAACAAAACATAGATTCCTGGTCAAGCTCCCAGGATTCTAACTCTGGTAGGTCTGGTTGGGGGTAAATATGCATTTCTAATAAGTGAATGCTACCTGTATTGCTTTGAGTAGCTCTGATATAGACTATACTCCACTTAATACACTTGAAGCAGCCATGCACTTCGTTCTTTTCCAGAGACAATGCTATTCTGTCACCTATTGTCTGCCCTAAGGCCACATGCTTTGGAGATGGCTCCAGGCCCAGATTGGTCTAAAGCCTTTCCAGAGATTGGTTTAAGCATGAAACATAATATGATTCTGGTCAGTGAGTCACGAGGGTATAGTTTGCCAAAGAATTTAGGAGAAAGGTGCTCCTGACTGAAAAAAGACACATGGAAAAAATATTATCTTTTCCACCCCTGGATATATGTGCCCAACCCTTCACCTCCCATTTCTTCTGCCATTTAGTGACCTTACAGGAAGCTAACCTAAGAATGAGAAAGCTAGGCTAAGAAAGCAGAGGAGAAGGAGGGAAAGACTGATACATTCTTTATATTCAATTAGCCAACTCTGGAACATCCCACTTCAAGATTCATGTGATGTAAGTCCCTCATTTTTTTAAACCAACTATGTTTGTACTTTTCTGTTCCATGAAATTAAAAGCATTCTATTTATTGTAAGATTCTTCCAAAACACACATCTCAAGTGTCGTTCAACATATTGAGAGCAGGGTACACAGAAATGAGGAGGAAAAAATTAGAAATTAGTGGCCCAGCATGAATGCCACAATCATGAGAAAGCATCTCAGACTCTAAGAAACTTCCCCAAGGGCTCAAACTCTGTGATCTTGAGTAGCTTCTGCTATTTTGAGGGTGATCTGTGTTCTAGGTGGTAGCTTCTGAACATGCAAAGAGGCCCTCCTTCTATCACAACTCCTTTAATGGAAGGGTTTTAATCACTCCTGCCTCTCTACTATACCAAACAGCCCCTAAAGTTTAACTCTTTGCTCAGATGTCTGTCTGCAAAACTTCAAAGGCACTAGTTATGAAAAATTTTTTCCCAGCACCTACCTCAGCACCTGACACACTGCAGACACCTCATAATATGTAAATAAGAGATCAAGATTTATATTTTCATATTAGTGGCTTGAGCAGCCACTAATATATATCATTTGTCAGAATTCAGTTTAAATGTAATCTCCTCCTGGATATCTTTCTAAACCAAGCATGGTTGCCCACTACATGCTCACAAGGTAAATCGTCTATTTCACCTTTATAACACCATTCAATGTCTATCTTTCCCAACAAGTTATAATCTCTGTAGGAATATATCATGTGTATTTTGCTCAGGCTATATTCCCACTGCCTAACACAGAGCGAGAAACATAGTAAATATTCAAGTAATGTTTATTAAATAAATGAGTAAAAGCCCATTATGATACTGCTATGTGGTAGAAATACATTAAGAAGGTAGACTCCAGTCTAGTGAAGGTAGGGTCTGATAAGGCCAAACAAAGTATTCAAGAACCAGGAATTATGGTCATGGGAAAGCACGGCTAAGCAAAATGTGGATTGTGTCTTGAGTTCTTGAAGTCCCCAAGACTTCTTAAAAAGAAGCTGATTTATCAGTCAGTTATCACGTATGCTATCAAACTTATAGCCAATTTCAAAATTATAGCCAATCTAGACAATCTTTCCAATCTTTATTATCTTATATAAATGTTAGCATAATGTTTTCACTAGCTTTAAAGATTAAATAAAATTGGGCAATTTATATATTTAGATTTAGCTTATTTAGTATGAATATAGTCCAGGTCATTCAATCACAATTAAAATCAATTAGTTGATTTTAAATCAATTAATTATTTCAGACTCCAAACCACAGTATGATTATTTACATTTACATAGTTTTGTTTTTTTTTTTAAAGATGTATTTGTTTTTAGAAAGAGAAAGCATGATGGAGATGGGTGCTGATATTCTCAAGCAGATTCCCTGCAGAGTGTGGAGACTAAAGTAAGCCTCAGATCTCAGGACCCAGAGATCATGACCCTGAGGTCATGACCTGAGTTAAAACCAAGAGTCAGCCCCTTAACCCACTGAACCACCCAGACACCCCTAGATTTACAGATTTTTTAATGACTCAGTTTTCTACACATATTAATGCTTAATAAATGTTTTCTGGTAAAGATAAAAAGTACCAGTTTTCTGAGAACTGTTCTAGCACTGAATATGCAGGGCTATTTGCTAAAATAAATTTTTGCGAATGTAAAAGACTGTTTTTAACTGTTAGAATTTACACATAAACCAGATTTCTCATTAATAATTAAGAGTAACTCTGCTCTCTACAACAGAGTAGCTCTTAAAAATCTTAAGAGACAAAAAAGAAAATACTGCTTCTGAAAAACAGAACTTTCAGAAGAGATGTGTCAACTTGTTAAATAATATTACCTTGCATTAAGTTTAACAGATACAAGAAGGCATGTGCCAAGAGACCTAGAATATTCATTTGTTGAGAGGAAGAAAAAGAGATACAATATAAACTCATCATCATCAAGCACAAAAAATTATTTGGCAGGCTTGCCCTGTAATTTGATGTATGTACATTTAGATAAAACTAGGATTCTAAGCTTGGAAAAGCTTTAAGGTCAGTGAGTCCTCTTCCCTTATCTTGAGATGAAACAGGGCCCCAGAGATGCTGACTTGCCTAAGGACACGGTAGCAGTGCCAAGCTGGAATCTAAACCCTGGTGCCCTGCTTCTCCTTCCTGCAGGAAGGTATCCCCTTTCTTGGTTACAGTGCTTTTACATGGTTTGTCACCTCCAGGAGTATGCCTGAATGAAAACATGCAAAAATCAAACTATGTCTACAATGTGAGGTTATTAGGTGAGGTTAAAACTACATACCAGAATAAGCATCCTTTTATGCTCTTCACCTTTTCCCTCTATACTGTTTGTTTTCTGGGCAATGAAAAATCGAAGAAAGTTTTTATGCACGCTCTAAATATTTTATTACCAAGGCCAAGCATTTTATCACTGGCACAAGTGAACCTAAAACAGTGCATAGAACTGTGTTATTTCATTTTCCTGCACTCTTTTTCTCCAAGTTTTAAAATTCTAGGCAGGGCTTAAACATAAATGAAACATCACATCAGCCTTTGCCAGGGCAGCAACCAGAGGAAAGCAAACTCCAAACAACTTGTCTGCAGGCCTTTGTGGCCAAGGAGCAATGGAGTTATTGTTAAAGGGAATATCCCCTAGGATAGTATTTTCAACACCTTGGTGATTATTAAAAAGTGGACTAAGCATATAATGACTATCTCATGTACATGATTACAATGAATAATTCTTTTTTTAAAGATATAAGTGAAATCACAGAGAAACAGGGAACTCTCTTGATTTGCATAGGAAAAATTAATAAATATCTAGAAATGTTAGAAAACAAAACATTTTGTTGTTTATCTAAGTTAAACTAAGACAAGATAGCCATTTTCTCCTTGGTTCTCAGAAATAACCCTTAATTGTCAAAATGGTTTGGGGGCACAATCGATTTCAACTGGCAATGACTGAGAAAATAAAACAGCAGGACTTTCGGCAGAGGCAGAAATTGAGTCCTAAACAATTCCTTTGCAACAAACTAAGGAGAGGTCTGCATCACCAATAACTGGGAAACAGCTTTGAAATGGAGTCTTATCCCCTTTCTCACACCTAAGCCCTGTCAAATGCATAGAGTTTAATTTTCTTTTGATGGCTTTCTTTTGATGGCTTGGCAAGCCAACTTTCAAAGACTATAAAAGTTATTAATAGAAAAATGCATGCCTGGTGGAAGAATTTTAAAAGCCTAAGACATATGGCTTCAATTAATTGTCATTGTGTCTGGAACAATCTATCAAATCACCCAAGACGAATTCATCCACAATGCAAACACTATTATACCAAGTACAAAATACAAGTTTAGAAAAGAAAACAGGGATACAAGTCTTTAGAAAAAGCTAACCTTCTAAAGAGATTCCAACCAATCAAATTGGTAGTTAAGTGAATCATACTTCCTCATTCACTAAATCCAAAATCCTAGAGGATCTCTCTCAAATTTTATTCTAATAATGCGGGGACTTTCTCCAGTGGCATAAATTCTGGATATCAAGAGAAATCACATTATAGAAACTTAGTACAGTCAACTCTTAATTTTTCATTTTTTACAGATAATCCAGAGCTAGTTTGATTTTTAAATATTATTTGTATTAACTTTTTAGTAATGGCTATATCTTTCTTTCTGAGAACTCATAAAATTACCAAATACAATTTGGTGGAAAATAGAAAACCACAGTATATTTATTATTCTTTTGCCTATAGCACTTTCGTTATTAGGCCAACGAATGTTCCTTATACAAATTAAGTATTTTATTATTTTAATTATTTTATTTTATTTGAAATTTTTAAAAATTTATTTTAAAGTTATTTTAAAGTTACAATTCATAAATATTACAATTTTCTATGAAGAAAAAAATAACACAAACAGAGAAAGGTCTCTGTGTAGCAATATCACAAGAAAACACTGTTCAAACTTAACAGTTCAGTGTAATTTCCTTGTAAAAGTTATTTTTCAATTTATCTTCAGAATATTAAAATGGCACTTCCAAGAAGTATACCAGTTAAGATTTCTTATTTCTCTGATGTTCCCTATTAATTTCTTTTCTCAGTAGGCTTTCATAAATGAAAATCATCTTACTAGAAGAAACACCCAGTTATCAAGAACAAAGGCAATTTAACCATAGAGATTACCAAGTCCATGGTGGAAAACAAAGTTTTCATCAGCTCAACTATTCTGAGTTTCTTTTAATTTTCCATTTAACTGTGATTCTAATTTAACTAAGTTCTCCTCCTTATAGCAACATAATGAATCCCAAGCCATGTCTTCAAAAAATGAGGAGTGTGCCTTAGTCATTGCTTTGCCCCCTTTACTACTGTCTGAAATCCATGTCACAATCCTCCTGGGCTAAAAGCATCCTAGTCATCTAAATAATCAGCAAAAAGCTAAATTTAGTTTGAGGTTTTGAGAAGAAGCAGGCCAAGGCCAGCCTCCATAATCAGGCCCCAGAATACATCTCATCCCTATACTCATCTGAGACCCCTTCAGTTAAAATTAGCTCAGCTAATCCTCCTTGGTTAGCTGCCATCTACCAAACAGGAATAACCACAAAAAAAAAAAAAAAAAAAAAAAAAGAGTCATAAAGAGAGAATTCCAACAAATGGGAAAGTCAATGGGCCTCAAATATTTTTTAAGTGACACAGAGACACTCAAATACCTTCCCCTAAAATACAAATACCTCCTCAATTTAAGAATATTAAGGGACATTTTTATATGATTTAGATAAATAATGGCCTATTAAAAAGTTTCAAAAAAAAGTTCCTCTAATATTATAGTATAAGCACATAACATGATCATAGTTGGCTAGATGACAATATTTCCTGCACCATTTATAAATTTCAAATCATGTGGAGAGAGATTATCCCATAGCTCTCAGAACTTTTATAAAAAGCAGAATCCCAAATGGCACCCATTGATAGAGCTGGCAAAAAGTCACATCAGCTGAAGACCCCTAGTACCTCCAACTGTGAGAGGGCGTCCCTTCTCCCTCAGCTAGTACTCACATTTATTTAGAATAATTGGGGCTCTGCAACAACCCCTGGAGTGAAGAAAACTAGCAAATGGGAAGTAATTTCACAGGTGTAGGCAGAAGGTAACCTGAGGGCAGAATACAACAGGTAGGCAATTATATCCTAGATCTAAGAAAGAAGAGTCTTCCTAAAAAAAAGGTATTTAAGTGCCTGAGGAATATAGACTTAGGAGATGCCCAAAGAAAGCTAAACCTTCTTTTGGACAAGGAATATACACTGAGAGTGCCCCTGCCTATCAACATTAAGCAGTTTTAGTAACTGAATATTTCTACCTAATGACTTACTGGTCCCAGTGCTTGAGACTGGAGACACCCAGCTTTCTACAAAGCGCTTTGCCTAGCTTTGGGAGAAGAGATTCAAGCCAAGTATAGCAACCCCAAATCTTGTCCAGGCAATCAAAAACACGTGCACACAACACACAGGTATAATACCTAGATGTTCTGAATTTCAAATGCCCACTATAAGGGATACCCATGAAATTTCAATATAGTGTATTGCACATTGTAAGCACTCAAAAACTGTTTTTGTTGACTGGACTAAAACAAAAACTGTCACCAACTATGTATTCACATCACCATTCAAGGTTCCCCCCTCCGACCCCTGCACTCCCCCCCCCCCCCAAATATATCAACTCCCAAGTGCTAGGGGACTAGACACTAAACTAGAATAGGAAAATAAAAAACTGTCATATCTGCCTTGTTCTATTTACTTCTGTTGATGACATGTGGTTATACTTATGGTTGCAATGTTATCTGTATGGCCACCATCATTTTAAGAAAGAAATGGAAAACTCACTGGCCATTTAGTATGTGACTAGGGCATTCACATAATTCATCTCATTTCAGCTTCTCAATAACCCTGTGACAAAGCATTAGTACTCAATATTTAAATAAGTAGAAACTGAGGTTCAGAAAAGTTATGTATCTAAAATCTCCTGTTATCAGGATTCAAACCTAAATCCAAATGCTTCTATCTTTATAACATTTATGTAATCTAAGTGGTGTTATTAAAGAAAAAAAAAACTGAAAATAAAAATGTAGGCTAACCTAAAAAATATATATAAAAAATGCTGAGTTTCTCATTTGTCATCTGTGTCAAATTCTTTTGGAGCATCCACCACTTCAAGACACTGTATTTCCCCCAGAGATATAATATTATCTTTGCCCACAGGAAATTGACAGTCTACTTGGAGAAACAAGCCATTTGAGTAACGTTTTAATGTGAAAAGCAACAAAAGGTATTAGAAACGACAAGGATTTTAGACACACATACATATGAATTTCAATGCTTACCAGCTGTAAACTTTGGACAAGATACGTAAATTTCCTCAGCTGTAAGCTGTTAGATTTCCCTAAAAATCTACCTCTTAGGGGCGTATGGGTGGCTCAGTGGGTTAAAGCCTCTGCCTTTGGCTCAGGTCAGGATCCCATGGTCCTGGGATCAAGCCCCACATCGAGCCCCAGATAGGGCTCTCTGCTCAGTGGGGAGCCTTCTTCCCCCCATCTCTCTCTCTGCCTGCCTCTCTGCCTATTTGTGATCTCTGTCTGTCAAATAAATAAATAAATAAATAAGATCTTAAAAAAAAAACTTAGGGGTTTTGTGAAGCTTTAATGAAACATGTGAAAACAGAGGCCTAGTATTTGTTAAATCTTTCTTCTATAGCATAAGCTAACTGTCCATGATTAGAAATATCAGTAAGTGATACAGCAAAGATTAAACAATTTCATCTGGTACAAAAAACACTCCAAGACAAAAACCCAAAAATTATACTTGAAAACTGATCTGTGGAGACAGCTGAATCATTAGCCAATTATACAATTAGGGCTATCAATTAGGGTTATCAACAGCAGCAGAGTTAATTGAACATACAGAGGGTTTACACCTAAGAACAAAATTTAAACAATGACAAAAAAAAAAAAAAAAAAAAAAAAAAAAAAAATTTAAACAATGACAAACAGGAACATAATCATGTCAAATTTGGAGGGGAGGGGTATCATCTTTTTCTGCAAAACTGCTAATTTAAAAGGAAAACTACCAAGTGACTTGTCCAGTTTTCCCTAGCATATTCTTGCCAAAAGAAGCTTTGTTAATTTCGTTGTTGCTATTACAAAACCAGCAAATTAAGTTACCTCGTTTTTCCATTCTTGACTAAGACATTTCTTCAATCAGAATATAAAAAGCCTCTCTCACCACAAAGAAGTTAAAACATGAATTTGAAAGTCTAATGGCAAGTGACATTTCTGAGTGTAGTGCTAAAGGAGGCAGGCAAAAGTGTCCCATCTGTTTCCATATTAAGACAGGCAAATACTCGATCTATTATACAAAACTCAAAGAAGAGTTAATAAAATGATATAAAACATACTAGAGCATTTTTATTCCTAGGGTCTCATAATGGCCATAACTGACCATTTTTTATTTAAAGTACATCTGTTGAGAATCACATTAAGTGGTTGTGAACTTTTACTAGCTGTGTGTTCATCAAGATAGTTGAAGCTTTTACAATGTGGGGTCTGCAAGCAACGGATTTACTTGCATACAAGAAGCAAATCCTATGCTAAATATCAGTGAGTGACAGATTTAAAGTAGCACCAATTTCAATGTGTACAACCAACACACACAGACATACAAGCAATGTTAATGATTAACTCAGTTCAGAGGCATTCGCTAACCCTTTTTTAAGACATGTACAATTTAGAGGGCAATTTCCAAGATTCAAAGAAACCTTAATAATCCTTCCAGATTTCAAAGAAGAAGGAAATAAACAGCAATGCAGCAAAGTCATTTCTCTTGCTGAAATGACCTCTAGCTTCTACAAGATACTCCCGGTTTCGCAATAACTGAATCTGAGACTCCAACCACGTACACACAAACGAAGTAGAAACAGAGAACACTAAAGCTTCCCCAACAATCCTGGCAAAACCTACCTACCTTCCCTCAGCCCCCCCCCAGTTCCCCTTCCCGTTGTCGCACACATGGTTACCTTGACTTCCACCAGTAAAAGAGAACAGGGGTTAATCAGCAGGCAAAATCCTGTTTTATCATTATTTACAGCCACTACCCTAGCGAGCCAGAGTGCTACTAACCTGATTTCAGGGAGGCAGAACTAAACCCGGCAGAACACAGGAGTATAAATTATACGTATCCGAAATGCCAACCCAGCAGCTCAAAGCCGCTCAAATGTCAATTTAAGGAAAAGCGTTTCGCAAATGGTATATCAAATGAACATTTCTACTTCCAAACCACCCACCTCCCGACTGAAGCAACCCAGGAAGGAAAAAAAAAAAAAAAAAAGGTGTCTTACCTTGTACATATCTCGACATTTTAGGGATTTATTAAAATACTCTGGTGTGTGTGTGTGTGTGTGTGTGTATAAATTTCTAGAGAAGCCACGCTATAGGGCAAGTCTCTCTTCCTCCCTTACTTTAACAACCGACGTGTTCTTTCTCCTCTTCCTATATTTAATCCCTTAAGGGAGTAATTATTCAAAGCTATTAAAACTGCCTAAAAACAAACAAACAAACAAACAAACAAAAAACAAACAGGAAAACCTCCTCCACTTCCAAAAAGAAAGGAACTTAGTGTGACTGAGTCTGCTTAGAACTCCTGTCTACACTGCGCTCCTGACACAAACCAGGGCCAACTGGAGACTCCCGGAAAAGGTAAAATCACACGAACTTAAATTTCATCAATGAAAGAGGAGGATCTACAACGGCTATTTCACCGCCCCCCCACCGGGTCCCCACGCCCTCCTGGGCTGGACGGCAGCAGACACTGGCCGGCCGCACCCCCCATTCCCTCCCCCTCGCTGCCGTCCAGCCTCGGGCCAGTTCCCCGGGAAACCTCGGTCAGCAGCTGCCAGCGCCCAAGCAGGACGCGGGAGGCGGGTGAGGTCGGCAAAGAGGGGCAATGCAACCATTTTTAGTAGCCTGTAAACACCCTCGGACTAGGAGGCGGCAAGAATTCCGCGCGTCCGCCGGCGGACCGAGGCCTCCAGCTCGCCCCCTTCCAGCAGCGAGAGGCGAAATCCTGCCGTGGCTTGTTCTCGGGAGGGGCCGAAGGCCATATCGCCCCTCACCCGCAGCAAACATTAAGGGTCCATCCGCGAGGGGAGAACCCGCATGCCGCCCCAAGCCCGAGGCGTGCGGGACGGCCCAAATTGGGCCTCCCGGGCCACACAGCGGGTCGCGGAAAGGAAATTTACACATTTCCCAGAAAGAAACACACAGCCTAAGGGGTCTGGAGAAGCCCGTCCTCGCCTTTCTCCAATCCGCCACCGAGACCCACCTTCCGCTTCTTTAGCAGCTGAGAAATTGGGGGCGTTTATGGCGTCCCGGGAGAAGGATCGCAGGCTGAGAGAATGTCACCTCTGAAGCACCTTTCTCTCTCCCCCTGCTCCCCTCACACATGCACAACTTTAACTCCTCTCCCGCGGTCACAGCCCAGCTGCAGACCCCCTGCGCCCACCTGGCTACCGGTCTCTGACACCCCCAAGCCCCCACTTTCTTCCAAACGCCTCCCCTCCCCCCCCCCCATTTGGAGCAGCCCCCCTCAATGCGGAAATGTCCCCGCGGCTCCTACAGACAAGAACAACTACCAGTCAGGAGCCGAGGCGGATGCAAGGCCTGACCAATGAGACGCGCGGAGGTGGCAGGGGGCGGGACGTCTGCGGCCGGAGTGAGCCGCGCGGAGGTGGTCACTGAGTGAGACCCTGGGAGCCGCCTGTGGAGGTCGTGCCTACGGTGGCGGGGAAGGGGTGTTTCACCAGTAAAATACCTAGTCTTCTGCAGATACTTTAGCAAGGGAGAGACACTGAAGCACGAGCGGGCTTTTTTGTAGTCCGTAAAAATATTCCGATTTACCAGGGATTGAGGATAGATACCTAAGCGGCGGATAGAGCCAGAACGCCCCAGGCCAACTACCTGAGCGAGCCCAGGCCCTTTCAGGAAATGCAAATTTTTACTCACTACTCCTGGTCTAGGGAGGCTGAAGAGGCAGGAAGGACTAAGCAGTGGGATATTTGGAGCCCACTAACAGAAGAAGGGATTTAGGGCGTCGAAAAAAGTGCCAGGTGAAGGCTCCGCCACTAGAACCACCACCCCCAGTACCTAATCCCATAGAGACTTCTGCTGTGATAGGCATTTACTTTTCTGATCAAAGCGGAAATGGATGTTACCCCTCGAGATGCTTACCTTTAATATTCTTGAAGTCCAGAAGGAAGGAGATGTTCAAAGAACGCTGGCAGTGGTGTGGGAACGGCAAGAGGGCCAGCCCAGCGCCCGCTAAATCACACCTGGTATTGCCAACACCTCTAAGACTCATTGGGCGTATCTCAGGCTTCCCTTCGTGACTCAGTCAGCCTGCTTCAGGACCCGTGAATTGAGAGTGCTCTCTTAGGGACCGCCAATAAACCATGTAATTCTAGGAGTTTGAGGCTTTGGACAACACTAATCAAGGTAAAGTGAGAATTGTTTAATGATTCCTCTCTAAACAAAGTTTAATTATTTAGTGCCACATAGTCATATGGAAACATTATTAGATAAGTAACATAGAAAAGGCCAGTGATTTGTCATGCTAGAGGGTAACAGTCCTGGGTACTATATTTCTTTTGTGAAATCCAAAAAGACTGACCTCCCTGCTATAAAACTAACTTCCTCAAATAAAACAAAAAAATGTCTAAAACGCAGATATCTAAATTTTAATGGAGACACAATCTTAATCAGAATTTCTGCCTCCTTTGTGTGATGTAGAGAAATTCGAGCAGCATTAAATAGTATTTATTGATCAGCACTAACACCAAAATAAGATGCCACCAAAACATTGGGCCCCATAGGTTGCTTAGCCTGCAAAAGATAAAGGGCAATGAAGAGTCTTTAATTTATACAAGGTTTTTTGTAAGTAAGATGATCCGTTATTTTCTACCTTTACAGAAGGTTAAGGGAGAGGAAGTGAGTTTTAATTGCAGCAAGAGCTTTTCGTAATAGGTAAGAATGACATTTTGATTTATGAGTGATTAAATATTGAGATATAGTACCAAAGGATGTTGTACATTTGCTGCCTCAAGAAATCTCCAAAAAGTATCTGTCTTCAACGGTTGAGTGTAAGTGCCCAGAGACTGGCTCTTAGAGAAGTAGCATGCTAGAAGCTATATTCCTGGATGTTATTTTCAAATGGTGCCCTGTAAAATGGAATTTCTTTATATAGTGATTTAAACTTAAGTTTTGAGCCCCCAAACATTTTGTAAAACCCTCCCACTTCTTCAGAGCCACTAGAAACAACCTCACTTGGCAGATAACATGGGGATAGGGAAAGAAGGTCATGGCAGTAAAGCACTTTGAATTTTTCTTAGAAGGCAATTGCCTATCTCTATTTATTTATATATCTTAATACCTGAAAAAGTCACTTTCTCTGGTGTGTGTGTGTGTGTGTGTGTGTGTGTTTAATCCTTTTTTTTCAGGATAACGCTACTGTGGAATTTCCCTTCAAGTTGCATGGTGTTGATATATCTATCATTAGAAATCTGTAACATGGATAGATACATTTACAGATTAAACCTTTGCAGAAACTTGGGGAGGGGTCTAAAGGAGGATGAGGATGTGGGCCTGGGAAGGACTGTGTATATAGGGGTAAGGTGGAATGAGATGGCTTTTTAGATTTAGTGCTTGGCACAGTGACTGGTATATAGCAAGCATTCAGTAAATGTGTACTGAACGACCAGTTTGGTGCCACCAGTAAATAAGATTTTTTAAATTTGAGGGGCACCTGGGTGGCTCAGTCAGTTAAGCATCTACCTTTGACTCAGGTCATGATCCTGGAGTCCAAGGATCAAGCCCTGCATTGGGTTCCCTGCTCAGCGAGGAGTCTGCTTCTCCCTCTCCCTCTGTCCCTACCCCCAACCCTGTTCATATTCTCTCTCTTTTACTCTCTCTCTCTCTCAAATAAATAAAGAATTTTTTTTAAAAAGGTTTTAAAATTTAATTTCTATTTAGAGGTAATGAATTTTTAAGTTTTAGACATTTCTACCTAGAATGTGAACTTGGGCCAGAGTGTAAGACTAATACCAGCAAATGCAATGTCCTGATGACTTTACAGTAAGTTTTGCTAACTCCTAACGTGAATACTATCCAATAAGATGTGGTTTAGAAATGGCTAAAGTATGAAATATGTGTACAGACCAGCAATGTGTGTGGTCTTTTTTTTTTTTCCCCCCTTGTCTATCCTCCTTCCATCCCCTACGCACAAGAAAATAAAGCAAGGCAGTTTTGGAGAACATGTCAGAGACATAAAAATTTTTGTGTCCTGCCCCAAGTGTTTAGCCAAGAAACCAGGCTACAATTCTACACTAGACTGTTGCGCACATTCAATATTGGCTCCCATCTGTACCTATCTAAATTCTAGGCCACCCACGTGAAAAAGGAAAAAGGGACCACTGTTAGAAATTGCCAGTTACTGCCTAGATCTAACAATAGGGCATTTTTGAGTCAAGAGGTAACCAAATAGGGTTAACTGGAAAATGATATCAAACAATATCTGCGAGACAAAGTACTAATGAATGAGTAGTCTAAAAACATGAATGGTGTTTCCAGTTACTTGAGGAAGAGAAAGACTTCATTCTTTCCTGTTGCCAACACCCTGTTAATGAATCAGGAAGTTTGTTGAAACAAGTTGTGAATTTAAATTATGACATATCCTTCCATTTATTCATAGTATGATTTTTAAATTGCATTTGCAGATTATTTAAGTTTTCTATCACAACAGTAACAATCATTTTAAATAACTATGATGCTTTAAAAAACAGTTGTCTCACATTACAGATAATTATCTAAGAGTTTATTAGAGTTGATAAATCTTCTAAGTAGTTTTAAAAGTCATCAGGCCCAGAAGCAATGCAGTTGAACTGCAACATGCATTATCTTGTTCTCATTTATCAATAATTTCCCTCTAGATTCTCCTTTGAAAGTTGCATAGGGGGCAAGTCCTTACTGTGTTGTCTCCTGTTTCTCCTGTTCTGCAAGTTGCCTATAGGAGAGTGTTGGTGAGAAATGGTGATGCCCATGAAGTTGTATCTCATTCATGTGCCAAACTACATCTCCACATTCCCCCTTGTTGATAGAGGCAGAGGAGTCATTTCCTTTAATGAGTGGATAGCCATAAAACAACAAACAAACCCTATATTTTCTCAGGGTTTTTAATAAACATAGATCATTATGCAATCATAATTCAAAATACTAAAAACTCACTAAAAAATAATATATCGCTTCTAAACCCATAAGATAAAATAAGCATTCTGCTTTTCTGTAGTGATATACGTATAGATGATGAGGTTACTTATTGACATTGAAATCCCCATAGAGAAGAGCTGTGAAATAGAAAAGTATTCAGTTTAATCCTATTTTTTTCTTCCTCTTTCAACCATATTAAAGATTCCCTGTTGTGCATTCCATCAGATGTCTTTTGATGGTTTTCCAAACATCTCTGCCTCTGGTCTAGCTTATTAAATTTCCTGCCAGTGCCACCACTGGAAGGAAAGGATAAAGAACTTCTGTTCCCTAACTTAGTCTCAGGGAATTTATTTTAAGCATTTCACACCCACCACTCTAAGTACTAAAGAGAAGATCCTCAGGACTGTTTTTCGGAAGAGGCCTAAATAATTGGGTAATTATATGTCATTAAGTGGGTAATATGATTAGGGAATAAAAAATAACAGTGTTTTCCCCCTCTCTAGAGTGGAAAGGAGGAAGAATGTCATTTAGAGAAAAGACCCACAGGAAAAAATGTGGTATATTAATGTTAAGTTCTACTACCATTTTTAATTGGACTTTAAAAAAAAATTCCAATAAGGATGAACATCTTTTTAGAAAAACCTAACCAGTACCAAAATGTCCATAATGAATAGCAGTACTCCTCTGCCCTACTTCTCTTTACTCCATCTTTGCACACCAGAAGTGACCATTTTTCTTCTGACAGTTATATATACCTGATAGCTATTTATAAATGTTTATAGTGTCTTTTTTTTTTTTTGGTTCCTGGATTTTAGCCAGTATGCTTAACTTCTTGTTGTAACAGATATAGACTTTGCTCACTTAAAACCCTGTCCTTGTTTTCTCTTTTGTATTCATTTCCTAAACTTTGTAGAGCTATATTTCCCAACCTTTTCCTTATCACAGCACAGAGAGAAAATAATATTTCTGTGGCATCCTGAGATAACTTAGAGGGAATCTGTGGGCATCATATTGGACTTGGTGATAAGTTAATTGCTTTTTAAATAATAAAAGCATGAAAATGAAAAATAAGGGGCTCCTGGGTGGCTCAGTGGGTTAAAGCCTCTGCTTTTGGCTCAGGTCATGATCCCACGGTCCTGGGATTGAGCCCTGCATTGCACTCTCTGTTCAGCAAGGAGCCTGCTTCCTTTTCTCTCTCTCTGCCAGCCTCTCTGCCTACTTGTGATCTCTGTCTGTCAAATAAATAAATAAAATCTTTTAAAAAATAAAAAAATGCAAAGTAATAGAAGAATTATTAGATAAGGAACTTGTATAAAATCTTTTCAAATTTTTGAGTGAGAAATTTGAACTTGTCTGCATGAACATAACCTTTAGAGTCAGATTTTAGGCTTGAAAAAGGTACACGTAGTTTTTGATCAAAAATTTCAAACTATAATCTCTTCAAAGTCTTAATAGTCACTGTGGTAAGCTGAATAATGGTCCTCAAGATAACCAGTTCTTAGCCCCTGGGACCTGTGAATGTCACCCTGTCCCTGTAGGAACTTCACAAGTGTGACTGAATTAAGGATTTTCAGATGGAAAGATTATCCTGGATTATTTGGTTGGGTCCTAAATGTAATCACCAGTATAAGGGGTTCCCTGGATAGCTAAGTCAGTAGAGCTTGTGACTCTTGACCACTGGAGGGAGAGATTACATAAAAATAAAATAAGTAAAATAAAAATAATAAATTGCAGGCAAAGGGAGATTTGAAGACAGAGAAGAAAAAAGTCATGTGATAATGGAAGCTGGCGGAGAAAAGGCAACGTGATTCAAGGCCACGAGCTAAGCCTTGAAGACAACGCACAGAAGCTGGAAAAGCCAAGGAAATGATTTTCCCTTGGAGCCTCCAGATGTAGTGTGGCCCTTGCTGACA
The DNA here is from genome assembly GCF_964662115.1 of Mustela nivalis. NCBI lineage: Eukaryota > Metazoa > Chordata > Mammalia > Carnivora > Mustelidae > Mustela > Mustela nivalis. The sequence goes on from NC_139027.1 coordinate 58,058,034, forward strand.
CCTTGATTTCAGCCCAGAGAAACCCATATTAGACTTCAGCCTTCCAGAACTATAAGAGAATAAATATATACTGTTATAAACCACCCAGTTTGTGGTCATTTATTTCAGCAACCAGAGGAAATGAACATAGTCACCATTCATGAGGAATGCTGTACAAATAGATTCTTTAAAAAACTTAAAACCCATTTCTTTAGAACCCATTAAAAATGTATAATGGTAGAAATTATATTCATGGAATCTGACAGCTCTTTTTACTGATAAACACAATGATGAAATTTGATGTGATAAGGCAAGAGGATTTTTAATTCAGCTTAATTTTTATCTAGCAAATATTTTTAGATAATGATGAAGCTTTAATTTGTAAAACACATACTTTGTTCGATCAGTAAGATGAAAATTAGTTTGGATGCCATTAAAAGGGCATATCAGCTGCAAACAATCAGAAGTATGTGATGTCTGTAAAGTCAGAGTTTCAGAGCCACCAAAGTTGCACCATCCAGGAGCTCCATGCTGGCTGTGATTTGCTAAACACAGCCAAGGAGGTATTCTGCCATCTGGACATCTACTTCAGCAGCCAGCTGCTGAGCATACTGCTATTCACTTCGGATAACTGGCCTGTGGAACTACTGGATGTTTTTCATCATCCAATTCACCTGTAGAGACTCTGTTCCTCTTGGGCTGATAAAGGCTGCTAGCAGCTGGTGACAACAAACCCTGGGGGTCCCAACTACCTGCCCCAGGCCTTAAAGACTCAATGTCATACTTCACAGCTGTAAGCCATTCAAAGCATTGAATTAGAAAATTCTGGTCTATATTACCACTTCCACCACTGCTGGGCATGACACCAAGAAAATGAGAATTTGGAGCACAGAACAGTGCTGAGAGAGACAGGCCATTCTCAATTATTGACTTTCAGCCAGAGTTTAACAAAGGAAACATTAAATGTTTGCAAACCTACTGAAGTCCTGGCTTTGCATGGATCTATACGGTAACAAAAACTGAGATTATTGAAATAATAGAAGTAAACTTATTGAAGACTACTATCTGGACTTGGAGCATCACAGATAGATTCAGAGACTTTAAACTGTTTGATATCTTTTTTTTTTTAAAGATTTTATTTATTTATCAGAGAGAGAGAGGGGGAGAGAGTGAGCACAGGCAGGCAGAGTGGCAGGCAGAGGCAGAGGGAGAAGCAGGCTCCCCGCCGAGCAAGGAGCCCAATGCGGGACTCGATCCTAGGACGCCGGGATCATGACCTGAGCCGAAGGCAGCTGCTTAACCAACTGAGCCACCCAGGCGTCCCTGTTTGATATCTTTTTAACACAGGCCAGCATGGGCTGGAGACCAGATAAAGCCACAAATGGAGTACCAGGATAATGAAAGAGAAATAAGGATCCAGATGACCAAAACTTTCTTTAAGCCATGTTAGCTTGAGGGTTTTTACCAATTTCCTAGTGAGAAGGAATAAAACAATGCTAAAGTCACATGGATAATTATTTGAAATTTTTGTATGCACATATATATATGTATGTATGTTGGTATATATTGCATATATTTATGTATTTATTAATCACTTACATCCTTTCTTATTCTATAAAGAATTTGGGGCCAAGATGTATATATTCCTGATTAAGCTAATTGCTTAGTGAACTGGATATAGTATAGTTCATTCTATAGTGGTAATTCTTTTTTTTTTTAGCCTCAAATATTCAGAATTTAATATCAAAAGAAAAAAACAAAAGAACACCTGAGAAATAACCAGGGGGTTATACAGATGCAAACTCTAGTCATTTTTTGGCATACCCAACCTCACATTCATCTACTTGTACATTATGTATCTATCCCAGACCTCAGGAGTTCAAGCACTTTAATAATGTTTGTAAATATCTTAAAACCTTAGTTTGAAAACAACCCATCAGCATATGATCGCAGAAATCATATGATTTAAATCATAGAAATCTTACTCTCAAAACCAAGTAATTTTAACAGGCTGGTTTCTTGCCATTGTCCTTTCAGTTTTACAGAATCAGTTGTTTGTCTCACAAGGTGAACTGAGCAGTGAGTGTAAGGAATACTAAGACATTCAGAATAAACATGAATAAACCCAAGAACACCACAATGAACAAATACATCATCTGAATATATTACTCTGAGATCATCTTTTTTTCCTAAATTCTCTCAAGACTACTCATAACAGATTTGCTTTCTTCATCATTGTGACCTCAATCACCACCCAGATGTCTGACTTCACCTCCACTCTGTCCAATTTTCATTCTTTTTTGCCAGTCTTGTTTCCAACTCCCCTTACAGGCCCGCTACCTATCTCTTTCCATTGTGTCTTGGTGGTATGATGACTCAAGTTAAAGGGCAGTCTCTTACATAACTAATGTTGCTGCAAATGTTTTTTCTACTCATTATGTTAAATGAAAGGTGGACATTCGTCACCACACATCTTACATTCTTCAAAAGCCTAAGCAAATGACACTTATTCTTTTTCCTTCCTCTCCACTTCCTACTTGCCAAGTCCTAGAGAAAAGTTCAAATTGTCACTGGCCTGGCTTCTATCAGTTATTCTCACACCATTGACATTTTTTCAATCAAGAAGCCATGCAGAGGAATGTCAGTCTCCTTTCACTAATCCTGCCCTTGCTCTGAGAAATGCAGAGACAGCTAGTTGAGGAACCATGTGAAGCACTCCATCATGGCCTCATAAAGCTAGGTAGGTATTCTGGGCACTTGTGATTCTCTCTTTCTCTCTCTCTGGACGTCTTGCTGCTGATGCAAAGCACTTGTCCCTTCTCATTCTGAGCAGAAGGTATAACTTCTTAATTCTTTCAAAGGTTTTTGGTAACTCTCCTTTTTCTCCTCTTGTCTGAATCTCTTTTTTCATCCATTTAGGTATTCCCCTCAGCTCCAGGTCTTTCCACTTCCAAGTTGATATGTTTATTCTGCTGTTAATGGTCACAATACCACTGAATTAAAGGCTAGTCTGTGGGAGCTAGCCTGAATCAAAGGTCCTTCGTATCCTATTTCCTCATCTTTCTTTCTTCCAAACTAAGTCTCTCTTTTTTTTTTTAAGATTTTTTTCATTTATTTATTTGACAGACAGAGATCACAAGTAGGCAGAGGGGTATGCAGAGAGAGAGAGGAGGAAGCAGGCTCCCTGCTGAGCAGAGAGCCCGATCTGATGCTTGATCCAGGACCCTCTGATCATGACCCAGAACCCTCTGATCATGACCCAGGCAGAGGCTTTAGCCCACTGATCCACCCAGGCACCCCACTTCCAAACTAAGTCTTATCTATCATTTAATTATAGAGCTAAGGGCCACTTCAAGCATCCTGCTTGGAGCACCAACTGCAGGAAATTACACCAGGTCAGATAACTATAAGAACTCATGAAACCACAAGGTATACTGCTGGGGGAGGTCATCAAGAAGACATGATTGCCAGTTGACCTATGAGATGCACCTTGGCAATCAGAGGCTCCTCACCACCTCCCCTATCCATGGAATATGGGTTCTGCTTGCCTTATCCACTCTCAGAGGCTGTCCCAAAGACATAATAGACTTGAGATGGTGATGTGGTGCTAAGATCATCTGGACAGTATACAGTCCATTGTGCCAAACCCAGTTGAGGACTCATAAACTTTTAAGATTTGGTGGGTAGATGCAAAGATTTTTTTTATCTTGTTGCTGCCCAAGCAAGCCCTGTACAAAAGTTCTCTTTGCTCACCTAACCTGCCACCTACCAACCTGCAGTGGCCTATGTCTTTCTTCAATCTCTCCCTGCCCTCCAAGTATAGGGTCCAGTTTTAGATTTCACCCAGGAAGCTTCTGAGGAGGTTATGAACCAACATACACTCATATAAAGCTTTAATAAAGGTAAAAGGATAAAAGCATGGACAACCATGAGAGAGAATGGAGATTTCTAGGCACAAATTTCAGCCATTTTCTCAGATGCAGGACATGCTTCATCATTGGATCATGACCACCAAGATAAGTGTGGGAAGTCATGATTCAGTAGAGCCAAGGTATAAGTTTGCTGGATGGGTCTTTTATATTTCATTGGTCAGGGAGCTAAAGCCAACTGGTTTTAAACAGGTGAAATAGATACAAACCATTAATCTATACCTTATTGGTAAAAAAAAAAAAAAATGTAGACACGCTGGTACAGAGTACCTCTATGGAAGTTTTGGGCTTTAAATAACACATTTTAAGTTACTAGAATATTTAATCCTTACTTTGGTCCAGTGTCAGTGTCATGGTGAACATGGACATAAGAATAAAGATAATACAAATAAGCTTTTAACTTTTTCAACAACTTCCAAAAGTTCTGTGTCAAAGGTTTCTATTGTTAATACATGAAAAATGGAAAAGCATAAACTTTTAGGATTTTAAATCATGTAATGTTTAGAAATCTATATTAAACTGCTGTTATATACCACTTAAAAATATACACATATAACCCATTGGTTGTTTTAAAACAAATAATTCGATTGGCTAGATCCTAGTAGAAATCCTTTTGGTGATTGCCAGGTGAGGCTAAATATTTCTTTATATACTAAGCCATTTAAATGATAGGGAAAATATTAATAATTAAACACAAATATCAAATGCTTTCAGATGAAAAATCATTCTATAAATAGAAATGTGAAAACTAGGGTGCCTGGGTGGCTCATTTGGTTGGTTGAGCATCTGCTTTTGGCTCAGGTCATGGTCCTGAGGTCCTGGGATTGAACCCCACATTGAGCTCCCTGCTTGGCAGGGAGTCTATTTCTCCCTCTGCCCCTCCACGTTGCTCATGCTCTCTCTCACTGTCTCACTTGAGCTCTAATTATTAAATAAAATCTTAAAAAAAAGAAATGTTAAAACTTTTCAGCTTCTGAAGGCTGCCTATATTCCTTGGGTCGTGATCCTTTCTCCATCTTCCAAGCCAGCAATATGGCATCTCTCTGACCCTTTGTCCCCTCTCTCTGTAACTACTGAAAAAAAGAAGTTGGGTATAGTGGTAATTCTGTAGTTTCATCACTCTCATCTAATTCCTTTTGTTGTCTTTAGATAGTCATATGAAAGAACCCCTATAGGTATTATTTTTAAAATGGATTTTTCTCAACCTAGTGTGCCCAAATGATAAGAGTTTAGGATCTAAAGAGATTTGCTTGTGTGGGTAGGTGTGCTAGATTAGGTGTCTTATACATTAAATGATCAATCCCTAAAGGTGTAAATTCTGAAGTTTTTTGAGAAGAATCCATACAAAATATGTACCATCACCTAAGGTTTTTGTTTAATTTATTGGTATTTTTTCCATTTCAGGTACTCATATTGGTTTCTAAGGAGGCAGAAGAGTATACTAGGGAAAAAACAGACTTTCTTTCTTCTTTTGAGTTTTTCTTTTGAGTTCCACCACTTAGAACCTGAAAAGCTTGGATAAATTATTTGGTTAGCTCTATGAGACAGTTTCCTCACCTAAAAATGAAAGTAACAACTCATAACCTGTCTTGCCTCTTATGGAGTTATCATAAAGATCATCTTACTCACTGTTGTCACAGAGTAGAGTGATGATGATGATTTTAGTCAATGAAATCCTGTATTACCTTGATATGACATTAGTCTCAAGTAATTATTCCTTGTTATTACATATTAAATATCTATTTTTCATACATAGATGATAAGCATTTTGAGAGCAAGGAGCTTTTATCTATCTTATATCCCCAGAGTATATATATCACAGTGTTTGGCACTCAAAAGAATTTGTTGAATGAATTATTAAATAAGATCTTTATGAATGAATTTAAAAGCTGTAGAGTGCTATAAAGATGTATATTGGATGTTCCTCATTATTTCTTTAGGAATCATATTTTGGATGGCAAATGGTCAACTTATAAATTTACTTTTAGAACACTAAAGGAGGCATTTCAGAACAAATTCTATTGTGATAGAGTGTTTGCGTAGATGGCCACAGTTCCTTCCATCCCTGTGCACCACTCCTTTGTGATGTGACTTTTGTCACTCCTCCCATTAAGAGGTGGAGTCTTTTCCTCCCAATACACCTTGAGTCTCAGTTGGCCTAGTGACTTGTTTTGACCAATAGAGTGAAGCAGAAGTGATACTGTGTGACATCTAACCTTAGTCCCAAGAAGCTTTTCAGCTTTTAGTCTCTCCATTGGAATGCTACCCTGAGATCAATTTATGAAGAAGCCATTTGTAACCTGTTGAAAATGGCAGGCTATATGAAGAAGAGCTTTTCCAGTTGAGGGCCCCTAGACCAACCAGGACTAACTGTCAGACATGTGTTACAGCCCATCTTAGGCTTTCCAGCTCTAGTCAGACCACCTAATGTGTCAAACTGGCCACATAAATGACTCAGATAAGACCGTAAAATAATCAGTCACCCAGCTGAGTGAAATCCAATACTATGTATTATTTCACGGCACAGATGACTGATCGATTCATGAATATAGTGTCAAAGAAAAATAAAATCACACTCATTTACTTTTTGTTTACCCCAGAACTGCCCTTAATCTTTGCACACTGGACTGTATTTTTCAGCCCTCTTATTTCTCATCTCTAAACTCTATTCTCCAAACCCTTCTGAGGAAGAGATTTCTTCTGATCACTTTTCTGGTTAAATCAGTATCTCTAAGAGGCATCTGTGTGGCTCAGTTCATTAAGTGTCTAACTTTTGATTTTGGATCAGGTCATGATCTCAGGATTGTGAGATTGAGCACCACCTCAGGCCTCACACTGGGAGAGATTCTCTCTCCCTCTTCCCCCATCTTTATCTAAGAAAGAATGAAAAAGAAAGAGAGAGAGAGAGAGAAAGGAAGGAGGGAAGAAAGGAAAAGAAAAAGAAAGAAAGAGGAAAGAAGGAAGGAAGGAAGGAAAGAAGGAAGGTAGAAAGAAAGATACCCCTAAACTTAGAGATCTGTCTTTCAGAGTATTTGAAATTCTTCAAGTGGAAAAAATATAGGTTTTGATTCTTAAACATATTTTTAATATAATTTAAAATATATTGTTTTAAAGATACATTGGATACTTCCAAGGTTCCAAGGATATTTCTTACATTGTTTTATAGTAAAAATGAAGATATAACTCAAATGTCACTAACAGGGGAATAAATTATGTTAAATATATTTGGTTTTATATATATATATGTATATATGTGTACATATATATACATATATGTACATATATGTATATAATAAATTATGTTAAATATATTTGGTTATATATATGTATATATGTGTACATATATGTACATATATGTATATATATATATATCTCAACATGAAAAGATATTCCTTGTATCCTAAGTGGGGAAAAATAATCAAGCTGAAAAATATATGTAGTAAGACCAGTTTTTACCAACTTCCATTTAAAAAAAAAAGTTTGCTTGCTTATTTGTTATCTAAGACAGGATAAAAATACACCAAAATGTCAATGGTTACCTCTGGGTGGTAAGATCATGGGTGACTCTTTTCTTTCTTTTTAAAATTAATTATAGTACTATTACTTATACTATGAAGAGATATTTGTGTAATAAAAAATAAGTCACGTTTAAAATATATATTTACCTAACAAGAAAGAAAACCCATATTCCAACACCAATATTCATCAACCTAGTCCCTTGTTCATGAATATGGAAAATAAGAATTACCAGATAATTGAGGAAAATCAATTGCACCAAAGAGAAGGGCAATGATAAAACAGAAAGCCTAAGTATGAAGGACATGAAGATTGAGTCAGAGAATTAAAGGTACTATAAACATAAAATAAGAAAAGTGACAATCAGAGTACAAGAGATAATGCTTTGGAGTTAAAAATGTAATCATTAGAGGTGCCTGGGTGGCTCAGTGGGTCAAAGCCTCTGCCTTTGGCTCGGGTCATGATCCTGGGGTCCTGGGATTGAGTCCCACATCTCTGCTGAGCAGAGAGCCTGCTTCCTCCTCTCTCTGCCTGCTTCTCTGCCTACTTGTGATCTATGTCAAATAAATAAATAAAATCTTTTAAAAAATGTAATCATTAAAATTAAACCATTTGATAGTAGGGATGAAAGGTAAATTTCAAGGATTCCTGGAACATACAGCAAAGAAACAAAAACATAGAAAATATGAAAGAAAAATTATGATATGGTATTATCAATCTAGAAATTTCAGCATCCACCAATGTCCATTTGATTTAACTGTTGGACCAGTGTTGACCAGTGTCACAGACATCAAACTATTCTTTTTTCTAAATGCTATCTTCAGTCATGACCTGTCAAATTGCCCTTTCCTGCCTCTTGACAACACTGGTCACTTTTGGCTTTCAAGACTCTAGTAGTTCAATTTGAAATTACAATTTCATGTTCCATTTAAATCTCATCTCCCCATTCTCCAGTCATTTTGGTTCAGGCTCTACCTGTGACTCCAGCAACCTGGAAAGGAAAGTATGTCTGTATTTCACTCTTCTCTCTACTTCAAAAATACGCAACAGTTGAGGTTGTTGTTGGTCTTCCCTTCTTGTGAGAAGTTATTTTCGGTCATTATACCTTACTTAGTTTAGGAGGTAGGAAACACACTTCCCTGCTCCGTTTGGAAAAGATGCTCCACTCTTGTTTACAATGCTGACAATTTCTTTTGTCACTCTCCTTCCTCAATCATCATAGTACCTGGGATAGATTGGGATGGGCAATTGGGGTACTGGTTGAGAGTAGCAAAGCTCTAATTACTGAGACTTTTCTTTAAAATGAGAGATACTTAATACCTCTTGGCATTCAGCTTGAGATATTACCAACTCTAGGGCAATGGGATAAGTCCTAGTTAAATCCTATGATGTGTCAAAAAGAGGTTCCAGGGAAACAACAGAAAAATTCAAGGACTAGAAATAATTAAATAAATGGTAAAAGAAAATGTGAAGAGAAACAAGTTTTCAGATGAAATATGTCTAGGAAAAACCAAACTGGATGAGTCAAGCCATTTCCTTTTTCACATTCTTATGAAGTTTCAGAGCACAAATTCATTCACTTATTCGCTCAAAAAATATTCATTGAACACTACCATGAACTGGGCCCTGGTAAGCTGCAGGTTTATAATAGTGAACCTAACAGAGAAGTATACTAAGTAGGGCTGACAAGCAATATACTAATAAATAAAACAATAATTAAATAATTACAGATTAAACAAAAAACTATGAGTGAAGTAGAGTGCTGTGATCCAGAATAACAAGGAACATTAATATGGTAACATGGTCAAGGAAAGCCTTTCTGAGAGGTAGCATTTAGACTTCTGCCTATGGAGGCTAAAATCCAACTCACATTGTGGACTCCAGGTTACCTTTATGTGTGGGTTAACCTGGAAGCCCCAAACATTTAAGCTAAAATCTGTTGGATTTAAAAAAAAAAAAAAAAGGAAACTATATAAAGACCATGGAGAATGTATGCTAGATAGCACAGCAAGTACAGAGGCTCTGAGATAGAAGGAACATTGTGTATTCTAGGAGATGATAGGAGGATGGAGTGAGGAAATAAGTGAAAAATAGAGAGAGACAAGAAATAATTTTGGAGAAATAGGAAGGAATCAGACACGTAGAGCTGGTTGTACAGGTTTGGGATTTATCCTAAATGCAATAAAAAGCAATCTAGTCATTTAAAGCAGGGAATTGACATGATCTAATTAACATTTTTAAAGAGTATAGAATATATTTTGAAATAACAATTTGGTGATGGATTCATTGAGGAGGGAGGAGTCATGAGGAGTGAACAAAAGGAAAGAGTCAAGGAGGACAATTTATCACAGAGCTATTTATTGAGGTGATAAAGGCTGAGGGAGATCCAGATTTAGAGAACCATTTTGGTCATGTTAAGTTTGAAATGTCTGGGAGACATACAAGAGAGATGTTAAGTAGATATTTAAAGATGTGAATCTGGAGCTCAGAAAGGAAGTCTAGCCTACTGATATAAATTTAGGAATTGTCAGCAGATAGTTTTTAAAGCCATGAGAATGGATAAGATCATGTAGGGAGAAGACATAGAGAATAGAACAGAGGATACAGAAACTCTGGCATTTAGAGGTTGTATAAAGAAAGGAAAACATATAAAGGAGAATGAGCAAGAGGAGCCAATTATTCAAGAAAACCAGGATAATTGAGCCCAGAGAGAAGAGTATCAGAAAAGGTCAATAATCAGAGCTCAGTTAAACTGAGGACAGAAAAGAGACTCAGCTGAGTAGAGATTGTCTGTTAACTTTACAAGAGCAGTAGAGTGATGGGAAGATTGAAGTAGATTGAAGTTTGCCATTTATCTTCTCAACAACATTGATTTTTAGAAGAAGATGAAGCAATACTTTCAAAGTTCTGAGAGAAAATGACTCTGAACCTATGATTCTATGAGCAAAACATTCAAGTATGAGGACAAATTAGGGAACTTTTCACCTTTGGGAGGTGATTCTATGCTTTTTCAGTGGGGGAAATGCCTAAGGAAATGCTCCAGCAAAATGAACTCAAGAGAACTAAAGACAGAGATGTGGGAATTTAATAATAGGTTACTTCAGGAACACAAATATTTAGGCTCTCATGGTAATCAATAATAGTAGAACAGAAAGAAGGATCTAGAAGAACATCTTTAAGAAAAAAGTATGTCCATTTTATGAAATAGTATGGTTAAAACATTAATAATCTCAATGATAGGGTGACATATGCTTCTCCTGTCTTCTTCCAGAAAACTGGAATCTTTAGAAAAGGCAAAAAATTGTATATGCCATGGTCCAAAGATGAAACAAACTAAAATGTGACATTATTATGAGTAATCAGTATACACATAAAAAAGAGAATCCATTTGACATTATACCTAGAACATTATCCTTCAATAAGTGTAAATCTAGTAACATGGTTTATGACTCCCTTTTCATGAGTTTATTCATACTACTTGTTTCAGCAATGAATAAGATTTAAAAAATGGTAATGCTGAAAAAGAAACCCCTAACTTAATTTATCATTAAATTTAATGATAAAATGTGGAAGACTTGATTATTCTAACAGTAAATATAAATATTGACAATGTAACAGTAATGATAGAGCTAATGGAAGTTGGTAAGTGGAGGAAAGTGAAAGGATGTCAAATATATTAATCTTACATAATAGAGGAGTCGAGACACCTTCTGAAGTGGGTAAATCAAGAAATAGAGGTGTGAGTATATTCTTTAAAGCAATAAAGTAATAAATAGAACTTAATGTAATATAATAAAAATTTCAAAGAGGAGACCAAAGGAAGAAAAATGAAGAGTCATATAATTGAGCTAAATTCTTAATGTTGATTTTTAGTGTGGAGTCAATAAAAAAATGTCAGGAGTTAAACCAAAAAGTGGCAGTATTTATGTATTATTTTAAGTTATGAAGATAATTATCAGATATACTATAAACAGTGTGACATAGCTACATTTGGGACATTTTTCTTTCAGATTGTGGGAATGAAATTAATTTAGTGTGCTATAACCTACATTAGACAAAGAGGTAAAAAGGAAATATTAAATTGCATTGCACTAATAAGGGTAAGTAAAATCGATGAAACTTTTCTTACTTTGTGTGTATGTGTGTCTGTGTGTAAAATGTAGTTGCCAGTTGGTCAACAAAGTGCTCTAGGAAGTACATTTTTATCTTTCATTTTTCTACTCATCTGATTTTTTTGATTCATTCATGTAATAATTTAAAATATATATCTTTAGTTTTGGGATTTCTTTGTTTTTAATACATAAAAAATACAAACCCATAAGCTTCTGTAACATAAAGTGGTTTATTTCCTAACAAAAGCAAGTATTAGGCAATTTTTTTTGAGAAACAAAATGATAGGCAATCTTCCATTACTTAAGAAAGGAAGAGTTAACAATAAGTTTTGAGGATTACTTAAGGCTCACGGGAGGGAAGGCTGGGGCAGAGGCAAGAGTTTAAAGTGTTAGAAGTCTAGACAATGGATTAAGTAAGAAGAAGATAAAGCAAGAGAAATAAAAATATTAAAATATTGTCACACTATAAGCCAATGCTAAAGATGATTTTAAATGAATAAATTATTTTATTGATTCTATATAATAGTGTTTTATTTAACAGTGAACAATATAATTGCTTACATTTCTATGGTGGCTTTCAATTTTCCTCAGTTTGCCCTTAAAGAAATTTGAGACCATTTTTGAGTACCTGCTTACTTAGACCCTCCCTTTTCTAAAAGCTTCTATTCCACTGGGGTAAGACCTCTGTGGTCTTGTGTACCTTGTGACCTGCCACCTAGCTGTATATACCTAATTGGATCAAAGAAAGACTACTGACCCAGCCTGTACCCATGAGATTTTCTCTCCTAGGAATTTGGAGTTGTAATTCAGAAATACTGATCATTTTGTGTTGGTCACTGATAAGAATATCAATCTGGGGCAGCAATATTTGGTCCATCTGCATAGATACACAGAAAAGAACTCATCTGCCTCATCTGCCTAAAAAGGAAAGAATAAAGCATGGAAGAGAGGCCACTAGTTCATCAAATCAACAAATATTTAGGTACCTACTGTTCCAGGTACTGTTCTAGATATGAGGGACACAGCAGTGAATAAAACTGAATCTCTGCCCTTGCCAGTGTATATTCTTGGGGAAAAGAGGAAGGTGATGAACAAATACATATTTAATAAAATGTGAAGTAATAATAAATTCTATAAAGAAAAATAAAGGAGGGCAGGAAATAGAAAGTTTGAAGCTAGGATCAGGAAATAATTTGAGCAGAGACTTGGACCAGTTGGGGAAGGTAGCCAAAAATATATCTGAAGGAATTTCTGTCAAAGTTGAAGTTCTAGGACATGCAAAAGCTTTGAGTTGGGAACATCCTTGGGAAGTTCAGGAGACACAGTGGCAAGAAGAAAAAAAGATAGATCTACACCTTGATAAAGAGGAGATCTTAAAAATATCCAAAGAGAAAAGATAGATTACCCAATTGTTATATAAATGGGGTCAAGATGGCATCTCTGTATTGGTCCCTATATATTTTTTACTTATTCCTAGCAGGCTAGGACCTTTAAATCAAAGCCTGCTGGTGCCAATGCAAATTCTTACAATCCAGTTGCTTTAAGAGCATCTTAAACAAGAAGATTTCTAATATTTAGTTCCTGCCTGCTAGTTGTACCCCATGAACTGCACCCAAGATCTTCTAGCCATAGATAAAACAAACTCTGTAGCTATAAGAGAACCCAAACTGCTATTGCCCTTCAGAGCTCTCTGACCCAGGGATTCCCTCCAGGCTACTGAGTGACATATCCTAGACACATGAGTCCCTCTCCAATTCCCCTCTCCTTAGAAGTTCCATTGTCCTTTTGCCCTTCTGCATGTTAGCCCCAGGCAGCTATCTCAGGATAGTCTCTTGCTATGATTGGATTTCCCTTTTCTGTGGTCCTATCCAACTGCCACCTAGTAAGCCTTATTTGCAATATTGTCATCTCATGGTCTTATCTCTTCCTTGATCTGTCCTGAAATTCTTGAACTTACCACACCAATAGAACAAAATTAGATTGAAACTGACTTCTCAATTGCAACAATCAAAAGACAATGGAATATTCCTAATATTCCTAATAGTAAAAACAAATAATTGGTGGCCTGTAGTTTTATACCTAGCTGTACTACAACTTGAGAGACAAAAGTTGAGAATCCCTACTAAAGGATATAGTTCATAATTAAATAAATTATGCCACAAGGAAGAAATGAGATACAAAAAAAAGGGGGGGGGGAAGAGAAGAATAACCATGGGGGCAGGTAAATACATGGGAAAATCTGAACAATTTTTAATTGTATAAAACAATGATATTAGTAACAACTCATGAGGGAATACAAAAACAAGATGCAGCTAAAATACTAATGATAATAACATGTACAATGGAGTAAGGTAATCATAGAAAAACTATGTTAGGTCTTTGTTTTATTCAAGATCAAGGTAGGTATATATATATATTTTGTACTTTAAGTATTCATATTAGAGATATCACTAAGAATATATATAGAATTGGGGCACCTGGCTGGCTCAGTTGGTAGAGCATGCAACTCCTGATCTTGAGGTTGTGAGTTTGAACCCCATGTTGGGTATAGAGAATACTTGAAAGAAAAATCTTAAGAAAAAAAGAATAAATGTAGGATGTATTACTTCAAAATGCAGTAGACAGAGGGAAAGATAAAGAAAATTTATTTAATACAATAGACATGAGAAAAAAAAATTTTTTTTAAGTAAAACCCAAAAACAAATTTTTTTAATTTAAAAGAGAAAATAAGCATGAAAAATATGGTAGAAATAAATCCAAATATTTGTATTAGTGAACATTTAATAAATACCACTTGGACTAACTCACAAATTTAAAAATATAGATTATTAATTTAGATTATTAGATTAAGAAAAACATATAAAATGCACCTGAATGGACTTTACAGGAAACACATCTAATATGAGGACATAGAAATATTTAGGTAGGTAAAGGAAGAACTTCTATGGTAAGTCAACAGAAAAAAAAAGTTAAAAGATTGGAAGGGAATAAATAAAACTGTCATTATTTGCAGGTAAGATGATTGTCTACATAGGAAAATCCAAAAGATTCCACCAACAAATCATCAGACTTAATCAGATAATTAGCCAAAGTGTCTGATATAAAATTAATATACAAAATTTAAATGCATTCTATATGCAACTAGGAAAATAACATTTTAAAAGATATTTTTTGTGATAGCAAGAAAAAAATTTAGAACATCCTTTGAATATTAGGCAAGATCTTATGGAGAATATTGTAAAACTTTAATGAAAAATATATTGAGAAATATAAACATATTGTTGGATAGAAAGACTCAATATTATGAAGAAGACAAGTCTCCTAAAATTAATCCATCCATTCAATTAATTTCAATTGAAATTTTAGGTGAATTTTTTCATTTTTTTAATTTTAGAGACAGGCAGTGAGCATGAGCCAGGGGAGGAGAAGGGAGAGAATCTCAAGCAGACTGCCTGCTGATTGGGGAGCCCCATGCAGGGCTTGATCCCAGGACTCTTAGATCATGACCTGAGCCAAAACCAAGAGTTGGACACCCACTGAGCCACCCAGATGTCCCTTAGGTGGATTTTTTTAACTTGACAAGTTCAATAGAATTTTATATAGAAATAAAAGGCTCAAGAATAGACAAGATATTCTGCAAAAAGAAGGGGGAAAGATTTGTTCTATTACATAAAAGACTTCTTATAAATTTATATTAAGTAAAGTATATTGACAGTGGCCTAGCAACAAAAACTTGACTAGAGGAACTAGAGTTAAGAAACTGATCCATATCTATCTATCTATCTATCTATCTATCTATCTATATAGATATATATAGATATATAGTAACTTCATTTATGCCAGATGAGTATTATAGATTACTGGAAAAGGATGAACATCAATAAATGATACTAGCCTTTGAACTGCTTATCTTCAATTTTCTTGTTAAATGAGATATTAATGTCTGGATTGTTTACTATTAGTTAGATTTTTCTGTTAGTTGCAATGCAAAGATTTCATAACTGATATAGGTCCTAAGATCTCCAGGCCAAAGACATGTGATTAAAATAGCCCAATCAGAGTGGATCCTGTGACTTATGGAGGAACAACAGGGAAGAAACTATGACTTTTCTACTAAACTTGAATCTGAATGAATGTGTGCCTGGGGTGTCTGGGGAGTACCACATAGCTCCTAAGAGTGAAGCCAACACAGTGGAAGGCAGAGTAGAGGATGAAGAAAAACTGAATCTGTATGATAGTTTGAATCCTTTAACTGAGATCCACCTTCTGCTATCTACTGATGGACTTTTCAATTATGGAAACCAGTAAATCCCTTTTTTATTTGTTTTAGCTATTTAAAGTAGAATTTTCTGCCTTAGGGAGCCAAAATGATCTCACTAAAAATGGTAAACTCAACTCACTTTTTCTAGAGTTTATGATAGAAACCATAATCAGACATGGAATTTTTTAAATGTTGTTGGCTATAAAGATGAATATAACTCATAAAGCCAATGTGTACCCAGTGTATAGATAAGAAAACAAAAGCTGTACACTGGTTTGATTGAAACATTTGGATCATAGTAATTAGATCTTTTGAAAATTCTATGAAAAACAAAGAGTCACCATGTTTTGTTCAATAAAACCAAAGCTGAATGATTGAGAAGGAGACCATGGAGACCCTCAGAAGGAGGGCTTACTTTGTTAGCCAAGTAATAAAGATGCAAGAAATAAAATAAACTCTTGCCTCATCCTCTAGGTTTAGGGAAGCAATTTTACAAATATGCTATATATGCTGATTTTAAAATTCTGGTATTTTGCTCACTAGGGAGTTTTGCTAGGATGGCTTACAAAGAAAAGAGAATTAAGAGAAGTCTGAAAAGTTATGAGATTAGATTTGTGTTTTAGAAGATCTTTCAAAATGAGAGATCTAAAACTCAAACAAATACCAGATTTGTGGATTTGTGTCAAAGAAAATAATCTACAGAAGTAGTTATCAAAATTAATTTTAGCATTGGAAACTTTTTTTACATGAAATCTTACAGAGAATTTCAATATGTAAGTTAAACAAATATATTTGTTAGTATAGATTTTTTTAAGTTGAACTGTATAGGATTTACTTATTAAAGAGGAAAGGAAGGATGCTAATCTTGAAGAATACCCTAAAATTTTAAAATCAAGAGTGATAGATAATAGTTCCATTCTTATCACCATTAGCATTTGATTTATCTATTAGTTTTAGTTAAGCAGGAGTAAGATAAAATATTTCCAAATGGTAATTTTAGGGTACTTTTCAATTAAATTCAGAACGCTGAGAAAGAAAAGATAGATTTAAACATTTTTTTACTTCAAGTTTAAGCCACTAAGCCTATTAGTAGAATTATTTATCATAAATATGAACGTTTAGAGAAGGAACTAAAAGTTACAAGTATTGCTTAAAATTTATAATAGGATACAGTATTATGACACCATGTTTACTTATTAGTGTGTTGTTTTGTTGCTTAAGTGGCTATTTTGCCTCAACAGAGAATTTGCCAAACTCATGCATTTGAACTTTTAACTGGTTTTTTAGTTTAGCATGATGCTTGTGTGTTGTGGATTTCTGTTCATTTATATAATTTTATGTCAGTAAATGTGACATAAAATATAAAAATAAATTTTTAAAAAGAGGAATAATGAAGGACCATAACTTTAAATTTAATTCACATTTTAAAAAGTTTAATCCACATTTATAAGAAGCTTAAGTGAGCCCACAAACCTATTGGTAAGGGAATCACAAGGACTATTCACAAATATTACAGTTTTCTTCCTGGGTGGTGATAGGATTGCTCTTCCCTGATGACCTTGGAGTTAGCTGTGGCCTGGTGCCTTGCTTTTGCCAGTGAAATGTGAGCAGACTTAGCATGTATCATTTCTGGGCAGATGTATTAAGAGCAAGTGCCATTGCACAATTCTTCATATTTCTTCTCCCTGCTGCCATGAGTAAAGAAGCACACTACTGAGAGGGAGTCTCCATCAGCCTGGATTCCTGAGCGATGATGAACAGAATCCCTTGCTAACCTGCAGTAGACGTGTGTATAATCAGACACTACAGATAAGCCAAAGAAGCCAGTTAGCAGAATGAGGAGAGTAGGACAGAGCTGCAGAGAGAATGTAAGGTGCATGGGAGAAAAATAAGAGGGAACAGCTGATCCCTAGAATTTCTTTGGTTCCAGGTCCTGTAGATTCTAATACTAAACGCTACATTATCCTCTGCAGCTTGATAGGACTCCTGATACTTGAAAAACAAAAACAAAAAGCCTAAATAAAAAGTGTATTTCAACTTAGGAAGGTGTTCCCCAAATGCATATGCTGAAACAAAAGTTAAGTGCATTTTAATATAAATTGCCGACTGTCACCCACTAGCAAGGTAGAGAGTGTTCTTTTCAGTGCGGTTGGCTAAACTGGTTATGCACATTAAAAAAAAAAAAAGTAGGAAAAAACTTGCTAATGGGAAAAAAAGTTAAGTGTATTAATCAGGGTTTATTAGTAAGGTTGACTTTTTAACAGATTTTTCTAAATCATTTACTCCTTCTTTAGTAATTAAAAAAATGTATTTGTCTTGCCAATTCATGTACTAAGACCTTAAAAGTTTTTTGTGGGTATGTATGAATTTTTTGTGTTGTAAAACTTATCACAAATATTTCTCCAATTTGGTTTCTATTTTCAGATTTTTATTATGTTGGTGGTTTATGTCAACTTTTTAAAAAATTTATTTTTTATTTATTTTCAGCATAACAGTATTCATTATTTTTGCATCACACCCAGTGCTCCATGCAATCCGTGCCCTCTCTAATACCTACCACCTGGTACCCCAACCTCCCACCCCCCGCCCCTTCAAAACCCTCAGATTGTTTTTCAGAGTCCATAGTCTCTCATGATTCACCTCCCCTTCCAATTTCCCCCAACTCCCTTCTCCTCTCTAACTCCCCATGTCCTCCATGCTATTTGTTATGCTCCACAGATAAGTGAAACCATATGATAATTGACTCTCTCTGCTTGACTTATTTCACTCAGCATAATCTCTTCCAGTCCCGTCCATGTAGCTACAAAAGTTGGGTATTCGTCCTTTCTGATGGAGGCATAATACTCCATAGTGCATATGGACATCTTCCTTATCCATTCATCCGTTGAAGGGCATCTTGGTTCTTTCCATAGTTTGGCGACTGTGGCCATTGCTGCTATAAACATTGGGGTACAGATGGCCCTTCTTTTCACGACATCTGTATCTTTGGGATAAATACCCAGTAGTGTACTTGCAGGGTCATAGGAAAGTTCTATTTTTCATTTCTTGAGGAATCTCCACACTGTTCTCCAAAGAGGCTGCACCAACTTGCATTCCCACCAACAGTGGAAGAGGGTTCCCCTTTCTCCACATCCCCTCCAACACATGTTGTTTTCTGTATTGCTAATTTTGGCCATTCTAACTAGTGTAAGGTGATATCCCAATGTGGTTTTAATTTGAATCTCCCTGAGGGCTAGTGATGATGAACATTTTTTCATGCTGATAGCCATTTGTATGTCTTTATTGGAGAAGTGTCTGTCCATATCTTCTGCCCATTTTTTGATATGATTGTCTGTTTTGTGTGTATTGAGTTTGAGGAGTTCTTTATAGATCCTGGATATCAACCTTTGGTCTGTACTGTCATTTGCAAATATCTTCTCCCATTCCATGGGTTGCCTCTTTGTTTTCTTGACTGTTTCCTTTGCTATGCAGAAGCTTTTGATTTTGATGAAGTCCCAAAAGTTTATTTTCACTTTTGTTTCCTTTGCCTTTGGAGACATATCTTGAAAGAAGTTGCTGTGGCTGATATCGAAGAGATTACTATGTTCTCCTCTAGGATTCTGATGGATTCCTGTCTCACATTGAGGTCTTTTATCCATTTTGAGTTTATCTTTGTGTACAGTGTAAGAGAATGGTCGAGTTTCATTCTTCTAAATATAGCTGTTCAGTTTTCCCAGCACCATTTATTGAAGAGAGTGTCTTTTTTCCACTGTATATTTTTTCCTGTTTTGTCGAAGATTATTTGCCTAAAGAGTTGAGGGTCCATATCTGGGATCTCTACTCTGTTCCACTGATCTATGTGTCTGTTTTTATGCCAGTACCATGCTGTCTTGGTGACCACAGCTTTGTAGTAAAGCTTGAAATCAGGTAGCGTGATGCCCCCAGTTTTATTTTTGTTTTTCAACATATCCTTAGCGATTCGGGGTCTCTTCCGATTCCATACAAATTTTTGGATTATTTGCTCTAGCTCTTTGAAAAATACCGGTGGAATTTTGATCAGAATGGCATTAAAAGTATAGATTTCTCTAGGCAGTATAGACATTTTAACAATGTTTATTCTTCCGATCCGAGAGCATGGAATGGTCTTCCATCTTTTTGTGTCTTCTTCAATTTCTTTCATGAGTGTTCTGTAGTTCCTTGAATACAGTTCCTTTACCTCTTTGGTTAGGTTTATTCCCAGGCATCTTATGGTTCTTGGTGCTATAGTAAATGGAATCGATTCTCTAATTTCCCTTTCTGTATTTTCATTGTTAGTGTATAAGAAAGCCACTGATTTCTGTACGTTGACTTTGTATCCTGCCACGTTACTGAATTGCTGTATGAGCTCTGGTAGTTTGGGGGTGGAGTCTTTGGGGTTTTCCATATAAAGAATCATGTCATCTGTGAAGAGAGAGAGTTTGACTTCTTCATTGCCAATTTGGATACCTTTTATTTCTCTTTGTTGTCTGATTGCTGTTGCTAGGACTTCTAATACTATGTTGAACAAAAGTGGTGAGAGTGGGCATCCTTGTCATGTTCCTGATCTCAACGGGAAGGCTGCAAGCTTTTTCCCATTGAGGATGATATTTGCTGTGGGTCTTTCATAGATAGATTTGAGGAAGTTCAGGAATGTTCCCTCTATCCCTATACTTTGAAGCGTTTTAATCAGGAACGGATGCTGGATTTTGTCAAATGCTTTTTCTGCATCAATTGAGAGGACCATGTGGTTCTTCTCTCTTCTCATATTAATTTGTTCTATCACATTGATTGATTTGCGGATGTTGAACCATCCTTGTAGCCCAGGGATGAATCCCACCTGGTCATGGTGGATAATCTTCTTAATGTGCTGTTGGATCCTGTTTGCTAGGATCTTGTTGAGAATCTTAGCATCCATATTCATCAGTGATATTGGTCTGAAATTCTCCTTTTTGGTAGGGTCTTTGCCTGGTTGGGGATCAGGGTAATGCTGGCTTCATAGAAAGAGTCTGGAAGTTTTCTTTCTGCTTCAATTTTTTGAAACAGCTTCAGGAGAATAGGTGTTATTTCCTCTTTGAAAGTTTGGTAGAATTCCCCAGGGAATCCGTCAGGTCCTGGGCTCTTGTTTTTTGGGAGGTTTTTTGATCACTGCTTCAATCTCATTACTAGATATCAGTCTATTCAGGTTGTCGATTTCTTCCTGGTTCAATTTTGGGAGTTTATAGTTTTCCAGGAATGCATCCATTTCATCTAGGTTGCTTAGCTTATTGGCATATAACTGTTGATAATAACTTCTGATGATTGTTTCTACTTCCTTGGTGTTAGTTGTGATCTCTCCCTTTTCATTCATAATGTTATGAATTTGGGCTTTCTCTGTTTTCTTTTGGATTAGCGTGGCCAATGGTTTATCAATCTTATTGATTCTTGCAAAAAACCAAGCTTCTAGTTTCATTGATACGTTCTACCTCTGGTTTCTACCTCATTTATCTCAGCTCTAATCTTTATGATTTCCCTTCTTATGTGTGGAGTTTGTTTGATTTGTTGTTGATTCTCCAGTTCTTTAAGGAGTAGAGACAGCTGCTATGTTCTGGATTTTTCAATTTTTTTGAGAGAGGCTTGGATGGCTATGTATTTCCCCCTTAGGACCGCCTTTGCTGTATCCCATAGGTTTTGGACCGAAGTGTCTTCATTCTCATTGGTTTCCATGAATTGTTTAAGTTCTTTGATCTCCTGGTTGATCCAAGCATTCTTAAGCAAGGTAGTCTTTAGCTTCCAAGTGTTTGAGTTCCTTCGGAACTTTTCCTTGTGATTGAGCTCCAGTTTCAAAGCAGTGTGATCTGAGAATATGCAGGGAATAATCTCAGTCTTTTGGTATCAGTTGAGTCCTGATTTGTGACCCAGTATGTGGTTCCATGTTCACTTGAGAAGAATGAGTATTCTGTTGTTTTAGGGTGGAATGTTCTTTATATATCTATGAGGTCCATCTGGTCCAATGTGTCATTCAATGCTCTTGTTTCTTTATTGATTTTCTGCTTCGATGATCTGTCTATTTCTGAGAGAGGTGTGTTAAGATCTCCTACTATTAATGTATTCATATCAATATGACTCTTTATCTTGATTAACAGTTTTCTTATGTAATTGGCTGCTCCCATATTGGGGGCATAGATATTTACAATTGTTAGATCATCTTGGTGGATAGTCCCTTTAAGAATGATGTAGTGTCCTTCTGTATCTCTGACTACAGTCTTTAGTTTAAAATCAAATTTATCTGATATGAGAATCGCTACCCCAGCCTTCTTTTGAGGCCCATTGGCATGAAAGATGCTTCTCCATTCCTTCACTTTCAGTCTGGGTGTATCTTTAGGTTCAAAATGGGTCTTTTGTAGACAATATATGGATGGGTCCTGTTGTTTTATCCAATCTGCAACCCTGTGCCATTTTATGCGCACATTTAGGCCATTCACATTGAAAGTGATTATTGATAGATACGTTTTTATGGACATCGTGTTACCTTTGAAGTCTTTCTTTCTGTAGATTGTCTCTATATTTCTGTTCAATGCTATTCTTAGGATTTTTCCTCTTTTATAGAACTCCCCTTAATATTTCCTGCAGTGTCGGCTTGGTGGTTGCATAGTCTTTTAAGCCTTGACGGTCTTGGAAACTCTTTATCTCTCCATCCATTTTGAATGTCAGTCTTGCTGGATAAAGTATTCTTGGCTGCATGTTCTTCTCATTTAATGCCCTGAATATATCTTGGCAGCCCTTTCTGGCTTGCCAGGTCTCTGTGGACAGGTCTGATGTTATTCTGATGGGCTTTCCTCTGTAAGTAAGGAGCTTCTTTGTCCTAGCAGCTTTCAAGAGATTATACTTACAATTATGATTCCTCAATTTGACTATCAGGTGCCTTGATGTTTTTTTTGGACTGTATAATCTTGGATGGAGACCATTCGGCCTCTAGTACATGAGCACTTGCTCCATTCACGATTTGGGAAAATTTTCATGAAGAACTTGTTCCACTATATCTTCTAGACTTCTTTCTTTCTCCTCCCCTTCAGGTATATTTTACAAAGTAAACATAACCTTTTCTTTAAATTGTGTCCCTAATTAAATGAAACTAAGGTTTCTAAGTAGTTATTCTGTCTCCTGTAATTCCTTTTAGTTTTGTTCCTATTTTAGGTAGTTTTGTTTGTTTTGTTTTGTTTTTCAGAGGTAACACACTGCAAACCACTTTTCCTTAACAAATGGTTCTCTTATGGTTCTATCCTGACCAAAAGTCAGGAGTAAGAAACAACAGTGGTGTTTTCTTTAGACCAATTCTTCAACTTTAAGTCAACATAACTGCAAGAAAAACAGAATCTTCAACATCATTCCTTTTTATGAGTCCAGTGGGATCACTGAATTATTTTAATTAAAAATTCAAATGCATTAAATAAAAAAAAAATAATTCTGACGCTGGAACGTTTCATGGCATCATTTATTTCCCTGATTCTGTTTTCATGGCTTCTAAGCTGTTTGTTCCAGGCTTCCTCCTTTTTTTTTTTTTTTTTAAAGATTTATTTATCTATTTATTTTATTTGTCAGGGAGAGATCGAGCACAGGCAGACAGAGTGGAAGGCAGAGTCAGAGGGAGAAGCAGGCTCCCCGCGGAGCAAGGAGCCCGATGTGGGACTCGATCCCAGGACGCTGGGATCATGACCTGAGCCGAAGGCAGCTGCTCAACCAACTGAGCCACCCAGGCGTCCCCCAGGCTTCCTCCTGATCCTTTCTCTCTATCTGTTTGTCCTCTAGATCACTAATTCTATCTTCTCAGTTACCCTAGCTTTGTGAGAATTTAGATTAGATTGGAACTCATTGAGAGCATTGTGAAGCTCATCCCTGGTAGCTTTCAGCTTAGCCCTAACATTGTGAACATCCTGTCTGGTCACTTTCAGTTCTGCCCTAATCAATTCCGTTTGGTTATCCATGGCTTTCTCCAACCTAGCTATAGCCTAGATAATTGTTAGCCTGAATTCTCTTTCCGACATATTGTCTATGTTGATAGCTGTTAGCTCTGTTGCAGAAGACCCATCCTCTGTATTTTTCTTCTGTTGGGCATTCCTCCTCCTAGTCATTTTGATGAGAGATGACTGAACAGATGTAGCTGGATGTATTGACCGTGGTGGTGCAGTCAAGGTGTACCTTGGAATGCTTCTGAGCAATCAGGATTCCCCACCCAAACGAGAGAAGAAAGAAAATAAAAAGAAAAAAGAGAGAGAGAGACAGAAGAAAAAAGGGAAAATAAAAGAGAAGGTTCAGCCCAAATGGGCCCCAAGGTAAGACTTATGAAGTATACAAACAAAAATAGACAAACAAGAAGATTGATAAAAGTATATGACAAGAGAAAAAATATATATGCAAATAAAGGAAGAACCTCGTCAAAAAGAACCCCAAGTGTAAGATTTATATACTATCAGGACAAACACAAAAACACAGAAACAGTGGTGGAAGAAAAAGATGGGAGAGTGGTTATAATTTCTCAGTGTGGATAAGGAAGGTTGTTTTGATTCTTCCTGGATGTATCTTCATATCTTTGTTAAAGGACTCGGCTTTCCTAAGATCAAGGGGGATCAAAAATTGGTTTACCTATAGGGGTAGTATTGATTGGGGAAAGGGGATTACTTTGAAGTTTAACTCTGTATGAATATTAGAAAATAAAAATAAAAAGGAATAAACTAGACTAAACTAAACTAAAATTTAAAAAAAATTCAAAAAATAGAAATTCAAAAGAAAAACACAGGTGTATCTATCAAAAAGTTCAGGTTAGAAGGTTATTATGGAATATGATGTACTGGACATCTCACTGTGACGGTAAATAGGTTAAAAATTATATATATATTTAAAAAACGAACCAGAATAGTGGGAACAAGTTAAAAATAAAAGTTGTCCTATGAAGTAGTGGTGGTTGTTCTCTTGTAGTTTTTTTTTTTTTTTTCCTTTCCTTGTTGGTTTTCTGGGGGAGGGGCCTGCCACATGGGTTTTCAGTCAGTGATGTTCCCTGAGTTAAGTCCTCCCGTGCCCCTCAAGGGGGTGGACTCTGAGGAAATTGGTTTTTTCAGGCTTTTGTTCTCTGGCAGTTTTTATGTTTGTTCACTTTTTTTTTCTCTCACCTTGACCGCTTTTGATGGTTTTTGTAGTTTTAGAGGAAAACAAACTGCACCCTGACCTCCCTCTCAGAGAGAAGCCTCAGTCTGGCTGCAGAGCCCAAATAAGTTCCCCCTTGGCTGCTGGCAGAGCAGGTTCCGAGTCACGGTCCCTGGGGACGCAGGATCTTTTGCTTGTACCCAAAACCACGGCAGCGGCGGCTGTCTCGGCAGCTCCAGACCGCCAGAGAGGTTCCAAGCAGTGATCACACACTGAGATTTTCCCACTGGCCTGGGCTGGGAGTGCCTGGTCTTTCTGGGTCTAAGAGCGCCCGGCTTGCGCACACCTCTTTCAGGGGAGGCTGTGGGTCTAGCACCCGTTTCAGAATCTGAGAACCGGGCGCAGATCCAAAAGCACCAGGCTGGGCCTTCGTGCACCTCTCTCAGGGGAGAGTTTGGGGCACGCGCATCTCGGGCTCTATGGCAGGGCTTGTGCGTTCTGTCATCTGGGGAGGCTCCCAGCCCCTCACAGGAGCCGGACCCCACGTGTTCTCAGGCACGCTGGTGGCTTGGGGACGAAGACCTGTTTTCTCCGCCGCACTCTTTCTGGCTCATCACCAGGGGAGGCTGTCCTGGGACCAGGGACTTAAGTCCCTGTCCCTAGCTGCCCGATTCCCACAATTCCCCCCTGCCCTGCCCCACGATCCTTTGCTCTTTTGGAGTGCTTTCAACCAGTCTCGAAGTTAATACTGGTCCCCAGACACAGGGCACTCTCGCTTGTATTAGGGGTATTACTTTCCAACCGGTCGCCTCTGGTGGCTCTCTCTCCCTTTTATCTTCTGATATCAGTCCACCATTCCCACTCCACTTTACCTGCCCACTGGAGTTTTCTTCCGTTGTAGAGATCCAGACGTGTATAATTCTGATCTCAGGCTGATTTCATGGGTGATCGGAGTTCTTTGGTAGGTAATCAGTTCACTTTAGAGTACAGGTTTAAAAGGCACCTCCTCCTACTTCCCCGCCATCTTGTCCCCCCCATGTCAACTTTTAACTGTTATGTAGTAACACATATTTTTCTTTACTAAGTCCATCATTGTATCTAAGATGAAAAGTTTTTACCCAGCCAGAGATTGTTAATATTCATTCTTTATTTTTCCCTTACTCTCCTTTTCTCACCTATCTGATTCTCATTCATATTGTACAAAATTTATCATTTGAGAGACACCTGGGTGGCTCAGTCAGTTAAGCATCTGTCTTTATCTCAGGTCATGATCCAGAGTCCTGGATTCAAGTCATGCATAGGGCTCCCTGCTCAGTGGGGGATCTGCTTCTCCCTCTGCCTTTGCTGCTTCCTCTGCTTGAGGTCTCTCACTCTCTCTCAAATAAAATCTTTAAAATTTGTCATTTGAAGCAAACTGTAAATGCTAAGGCAAATAATTAACATAAACAAATGATTATTTTCTCTTTCTTTCCTTTTTTAAAAATTTATTTATTTATTTTAGAGAGAGCAGAGGAGGGGCAAAGGGAGGTGGAGAGGGAGAGCATCTCAAGAAGACTCTCTGCTGACCACAAAGTCTGATGTGGGGCTCAATCTCATGACCCTGAGATCATGACCTGAGCTGAAAGCAAGAGTTGGACACTTAAACTGACTGAGCCCCTATTTTCTCTTTTAATGATAAGATTTTTTTTAACCTATAATTCCCAATATATTTATACTTTATTTTGGTGTATTGCATAAAATTAAGATTTAATTGATTTATTTTCCAAAATGGCTAGCCAATTATCCTGGCATTTTTATTGAATGATTCTTTTTTCCTCCCCCACTAATTTGTCATGCTCCTTTGCCTTCATTTTTCATCAAATATAATGAAGTTTTAATTTCAACTTATCTATTCTACATTGCACATTTATCTGTCTCTTTGTTCCAAGGTGGTTTTTGATAGAGTCAATTGAGTGTATCAAAATTTGGTTATCAAAATACCTCTTAAGTTTTGCTGATGTGTTTAGAAGGAAAAGTGTCTTGATGTCTGTGGAATCTACAACTTACTTTTATTTAGTTCTGGAAAGAGAGAGAAAGCAAATATAGCAAAATGTTAACCCAGTGAATCTAGTTTCATTATACCAGTCTTAACTTTTATATAGGTTTGAAAAGTCTTTTTTTTTTTTAAGGTGAAACTTTTTTATACTTTTCTTTAATGAAATTTTAAAAATTAGGTGTAATTTATATACAGTAAAATAGATTTGAAATTCACAAAATAAGTGTTTGTAGCGGGGGTGGAATAGAGGGAGATTCAAGATGGCAGCATTGACAGATCCTGAACTTACCTCCTCCCATAAAGGCAATAAATAAATCTATAGCTCCAAGTGGAACAATTCCCTGTGATAAGGACTTGGAAGCTAGCTGAAAAGCATCCTCACAACAAAAAGGCCATATTAAGGCAGGTAGGAGAGGAAGAGAAGTGGTTTTGTAAGAAACTCCACGCTAGGGCAGAGATCTATAGTTGGGAAGGATCTCTTAATACAGAGCTTCAGAGTGAGGGATTTGTGTCCAACATTCCTAACCCTTAGAAGCTGCATCAGAAAGAAGGTCCCCAAAGCATCTGGCCTTGAAAACCAACAGGGTTTACTTCTAGGAGGACCACAGGGCCTTAAGAAATGGAAAATCTGCTCTTAAAGGGCTTGCCCATATCCGCACTCACCCTGGGACCCTCCACAAAAGCAACAGTTTGAAAGGTGCCTAGACTATAAGCAAAAGAGACTCTTTGTTAATCTTAAAGCATCTGCCAGAGAGGCAGGAAACTGTAGGGACCTTCACCAGAGACTGAAGTCTTGGTGGGTGCCATTTTTGCATTCTTCTATTTTGTTGGTGCCAGTGTTGCACAATTTTCACAACTCCTCTCTAGCTTACTAGCTCTGATGGAAGCTTCTGCCCCCACAGCCACAGCCATGGCCCACTATGCCATACCCTGGCCTGGTGGTTCCAGCACCCCATTCCCATATGCTATAGCCATGGCCTGTCCTGCCATAGTGGGAAGACACATCAAGGGATGCCCCTTGAGTGCCTGGCCCCTGTGTCTAGCCAATCACAATTCTGGGCTCCACATATGAGAAATTAGAGATGGTCCTTGGCAGACAGCTGTTCCCAGGGCAGAGCACAAATAGACTGAAATACACCTTCAGGCTTCCTGTTAAAAGGCATATTATTTTCATTCCAAGAAGCTTCAGTCTGAGGGGCAGTCTTCAGATTTGTCATACATCCAGAGGCTACAGAGATTCACTCTGTGAACATGGGCAAGGAGACACCATATTATTGCCACCCTTTGGCTTTGCCACAGTTTACTGATACCTCCCATAAAGAATCTTATATACATATTGAAAGCCATATTTTTGCAACAGTCACCAGGGAACTCCTTTAGATCTGGTGTGGAGTCCAGAAAAGTTTACAATTATGGAACCACAAGACTATACATACTTACATACCTTAAAACCTGTTGCCCAAGGATCTGGCTTGCAGTTAGCCTGAAATTAGGTACTTTCTAAGACCTCTTCCTTGGAACACTGATGGGCCTTGGCACACCCTTAGCAACTGGAACCTATCAAGAACAAATAAGGCTATTTAGACATTATGAAGATTAGAAGCGAGGGTAAGGTAGAGTGATAAAGTTCAACTCTTACATAAGGCCACTCCTTCAAGACAGTAGCTGTTTCATGTAATACAGAGTCAAGCAAAATGAGAAGACAGTGCGGTATGTCCCAAAGAAGAGAATATGACAAAAGACCTTAATGGAAGGATATAAATAATCTACCTGATAAAGAGTTCAAAGTAATGGTAGTAAAGATTCTCACTGATCTTGGGAGAAGAATGGATGAACATATTGAGAACTTCACCAAAAAGACAGCGGTCACAGAGCTACAGAATACAATAACTAAATTAAAAAATACATGAAATTTTCAAAGCAGACTAGACAAAGTAGAAAAACAGATCAATGACCTGAAAGACAGGGCAGTGGAAATCTCCTAATCAGAACAGCTAGAGGAGAAAAGAATTTTTTCAAGTGAAGATAGCTTAAGGCACTTGTGGGACAATATCAAGCAGAATAACATTTGCATTACAAGGGTTAATCAGGAGAAGAGAGAGAAAAAGAAAGGAGTAGAAAACTTATTTGAAAAAATAATGGCTGAAAAACCTCCCTAACCTGGGGAAGAAAACAGACATCCAGCTCCAGGAAACACAGAGTTTCCAAATAAGATGAATACAAACTGATCTACACCAAGACACATTATAATTTTAACTCCAAAAGTTGTAATATTGAAAGTATCAAAAGAAAAACAACTTGTAAAAGACAAGGGAAACCCTTAAGACTATGAGCTGATTTTTCAGTGGCAACTTTGCAGGCCAAAAGTGGGCAGCTTGATATACCCAAATTGTTGAAAGGAAAAAATTTCAAACCAAGAATAGTTTTCCTGGCAAGGTTATCATTCAGAACTGAAAGATAGATAAAAAGTTTTTCAAGCAACAAAAACAACAGTTGTTCATCACCACTAAACAGGTCTTACAGGAAATACTAAAGGTTATTCATTAGGATTGGGTGGGGGGGAGGCACTACCAAGTAGCAAGAAAATATGGAGGTTAAGAGACAAAAGTAATAAAATTATAATAATTAGTTAAGGTACACAAAAAAATTTAAAAATGTAAAATATGACATCAAAAACAGAACAAACACATTTGGTGAGGGAGTAAGAATGTAGTTTTTAGAATGTACTCAAACTTAAGATGTTATCAACTTAAGATAGACCATTATATACAGAGACTAGCAAATATTAATAGACCTAAGAGAGAAGTTGGAGCCAAGAATATACAATGAGAAAAAGACAATTTCTTCAATATGTGGTTTTGGGAAAATTGGATAGCCACATGCAAAAGGCTGAAACTAGATCACTATCTTATACCATACACAAAAATAAACTCAAAATAAAGACTTGAAAGTACAATCTGAAACCATATAATTCCTAGAAGGCAGTTAGCTCCTTGATACTGATCTTAACAATGTTTTCCTTCTTTCTTTCTTTCTGTCTAACTTCAAAGGCAAGGGAAACAAACAAAAATAAACAACAGGACTACATCAAACTAAAAAGTATCTGCACAATAAAGGAAACCATCAACAAAACAAAAAGGCAAGCTACTGAATGGGAGAAAATATTTGCAAATCGCATATCCAATAAGGGGTTAATATCCAAAATATATAAAGAACTCCTAACACAATAACAAAAACAACCTGACTGAAAAATGGGCAGAGGATCTGAATAGACATTTTCCCAAAGAACATATATATGGCCAACAGGCACTTGAAAAGATATTTAACATTACTAGTCATCAGAGAAATGGAAATCAAAACCAGAATGAGTTATCAATTTCATGCCTGTCAGAATGGCTATTATCAAAAAGACAAGAAGTAAGTGTTGGAGAGGATGTGAAGAAAAGAGAGCTTTTGTACACTGTTGGTAGGATTGTAAATTAGTGCAGCTACTACAGAAAAATAGTATGGAGATTCCTCAAAAAAGTAAAAATAGAACTAACATACAGTTCAGCTATTCCACTTCTGGGTATTTATTCAAGAAACACAAACACACTAATTCAAAAAGATACATGAAACCCATGTTCATTTCAGGATTATTAAAATAGTCAAGATAATGGAAATAAGTGTCCATTGACAGATAAATGAATAAAGAAGATGGCAATATACATATATATATATATAGATGGATAGAAATATAGACATGTAGTATATATATTGTACACGCATGTACACACACACAACAGAATACTACTGCCATAATACAGCCATAAAAAAGAAGGAAATCTTGCCATTTGCAGCAAATGGATGACCTTGATGGTATTATGCTAAGTGAAATAAGTCAGAAAGAGAGAGGTACATACATCATTTTTTTCATACACAGCATCTAAAAAACAAAACAGGTACTTGGCTGGGTCAGCTGGTAGGGCATGTGACTTTTAATCTCAAGGTTATGAGTTCAAACTCCACTTTGGGCATAGAGTTTACTTTAAAAAACCAAATTCATAGGTACAGATGGGTAATTATAAGAGGCGAAGGAGGTTTGGGGGGTAGACAAAGTTGGTGAAGGAGCTCTGCCATAAGGTGATGCCTGGTAACTGGACTATGGTGGTGATCACTTTGTAGTGTATACAAATATCAAATTATAATGTTGTATGCCTGAAACAAATACCAATTTTATCTCGGAAAAAAAGAAAAGAAAAAATAGGGGAAAATAAGAGCAATACCTTTTAAGTGAAGTTTGTTTGTAATTTGGTTCCATGTTTAAGACAAACATATTGACATCAGAGTTTCTAATGAATATTTTTATTTATTTATTTATTTGTCAGAGAGAGAGAGAGAGAGAGAGTGCACACAGGCAGGCAGAGTGGCAGGAAGAGGCACAAGGAGAAGCAGGCTCCCTGCTGAGCAAGAAGCCTGATGTGGGACTCCATCCCAGAACGCTGGGATCATGACCTGAGCCAAAGGCAGCTGCTTAACCAACTGAGCCATCCAGGCATCCCTCTAATGAATATATTTTATGCTATTTTTAAAAAGATTCAATTAAATTTAGTAGGGTTTTTTTTTATTTTATACATTCCATTAAGTAAGTTAATAATAACAAAAGCGGATCTGATTGAATAATTTCCTCTATGACTCATTTTGAGAACCTGTGTGAAATAAGACTTAATTTAACATTTGATTTCTTCAAGGAATTGATTCCATGTACAATTGGAAAACCATAAGGTACCTGGAAATAAACCTAACCAAAGAGGTAAAAGACTAGTACTCTGAAAAGTATAAAACACTGATGAAAGAAATTAAAGATGGCACAAAGAAATTGAAAAACATTCTGTGCTCATGGATTGGAAGAGCAAATATTGTTATAATGTCCATACTACCCAAAGCAGTCTACACATTTAATGCAATCCCTATCAAAATAGCAACAGCATTTTTCACAGAGTTAGAACAAACAATCCTAAAATTTGTATGGGACCACAAAAGACCCCAAACAACCAAAGCAATCTTGAAAAAGAAAAGCAAAGGTGGAGACATCACAATTCCAGAGTTTAAATTATATTACAAAGCTCTAGTGATCAAGACAGTATGGTACCGATACAAAAACAGACACTTAGATCAGTGGAACAGAATAGAAAACCCAGAAATAAACCTGCAATTATATAGTCAACTAATCTTAAAGCAGGAAAGAATATCCAGTGGAAAAAAAGATTGTCTCAACAAATTGTGCTGGGGAAAATTGGACAACATGCAAAAGAATGAAACTGGACAATTTTTAAAGTTTTATTTATCTTTATTATTATATATACAGACAGTGCAAGTGTTGGGGAGGGGAAAGGGGAGAGAAGGAGGAAGAGAATCTCAAGATGACTCCCTGCTGAGCAGAGGCTCGATGTGGGGCTCTATCTCAAAACACTGAGATCATGACCTGATCCAAAATCAAGAGTTGGATGCCTAACCAATCGACCCACCAGGTGCCCCTGGACTACTTTCTTACATGTTCAAAATGAATGACAGACCTAAATGTGAGACAGGAAACCACCAAAATCCTAGAGGAGAATACAGGCAGTAACCTCTTTGACATCAGCTGAGCAACTTCTTGCCAAGGCGAGAAGAAACAAAAGCAGAAGTAATCTACTGGGAATTTATCAAGATAAAAAGGTTCTGCAAGTGAAGGAAATAATCAACAAAACTAAAAGGCAACCTTGAATGGGAGAAGATATTTGCAAATGACATATCTGATAAAGGATTAGTATCCTAAAAATATATAAAGAACATATAGAACTCAACACCCAAAAAACAAAATAACCCAGTTAAAAAATGGACAGAAGATACGAATGGACATTTTGCCAAAGAAGACATATAGATGGTTAACACACACATGGAAAGATGGTCAACATCACTCACCACCAAATACAAATCATAACTACAATGAGATATCACTTGGCACCAGTCAGAATGGCTAAAATTAACAACATAGGAAACAATAGATGTTGGTGAGGATGCAGAGAAAGGGGAACACTCTTACACTGTTCCTGGGAATGCAACTGGTGCAGCCACTTTGGAAAACAGTATGGAGATTCATCAAAATGTTGAAAATAGAACTACCTATCACCCAGCAATGCACTTCTAAGTATTTACCTAAAGGACACAAAAATACTGATTCAAAGGAATACATGTACCCTGATGTTTATAGCAGCATTATCAACAATTGCCAAGTTATGGAAAGAGCCCAAATGCCCATATGCCCAGTGACTGCTGACTGGAGAAAGAAGTCATGGTACACACACCCACCCACCACACACACACACACACACACACACACACACACACACAGCAGCAGCATATTACTCAGCCATAAAAAAAGAATGAAATCGTGCCATTTGCAATGATGTGGAGCTAGAGACCATTATGCTAAGTGAAATAAGTCAGTCAGAGAAAGAAAATACTATTTGATATCACTTATGTGGAATTTAAGAAATGAAACAGATGAACATGGTGGGGAGGAAGAGGTGCAAACCAGAAAACAGACTCTTAACTATAAAGAACAAACTGAGAGTTACTGGAGGGGAGGTGAGCAGGTGGACAGGTTAAATGGGTGATGGGTATTTAAAGAGGGTATTTGTTGTGATGAACACGGTGTTATAGGTAAGTGCTGAGTCACTAAATGTTACACCTGAAACTATATCACACTGTATGTTAACTGAAATTTAAAGATGTTTTTATTAATTTAGAAAGAGAGAAAGAGGGCATGATAGAGCACAGAGGTGGCGAGGAGCAGAGGGAGAGGGAGAGACAGTCCAAAGCAGACTCCATGCTGAGCATAAGAGCCAGATGTGAGCTGGATCTCACAAATATTAGAGCATAACCTGAACTGAAACCAAGAGTTAGACATTTAACCAACTGTGCCACCTAGGTGCCCCTACTAACTAGAATATAAACAAAAACTTGAAAAAAGAAAAAATTAATATTTGATTTTTTGAATCTGTTTTATGTTTTCAGTAGTAATGTGAAATCAAATTTAGTGTATGCACACTGAAACTCTATAAGTTTCAAAATAAACTTCTGAAGTTGAATTTTATTATGAAGATTTTGCAAACTCAAAGTTCTTTGTGTTGTGTAATAATACGTAAGTAGCATATAGCCCAGTGCTTTGTTAGCATTTTTTATGACTGTTTATAGTCTAAAATTATCCTAACCACTCTTATGTACTATGTTGACATCTTTTATATATAACTATTAATATTATTCTCCATAGTTTTCCTTTTAAATATCAAATTGATTGACTCATAAACCCAAGCTTTCTTTTCTACTTCCTTTAATAAACTATTTAGTTGTTGCACAGTATATCCCAGGAATCATATTCCCTCTTCCCCTACACAAAAATGTCTTAGATTTTTATCTAATGTTAATTAGTTAAGCTGTTGGAAAAGATTTTACTGACCACCAAGGAAATACACTTATCTTTACTCCTTAACTTCTTACCTAATATGTGTGTGTCTGTGGGGAGGGGGGGATGTGTTGTTTTTTCCTGAAATCCTTATATTTTCAATTTTGCACTCTTTTCTCATGCTTTTGGCCTTTGGATGGGGCCTTGGTTTTAGTTAATTTTCAGCAATTGTTGCATTTTATATAATACAACAGTTTTTAAAACAATTTAAGGCTGAGGTACCTGGGTAGCTCAGTCAGTTGAGCTCTTGATTTTGGCTAAGGTCATGAACTCAAAGTGGTGAGATTGAGCCCTGCATTCGGCTCCCAGCTCAGTGAGCAGTCTGCTTGAGATTCTCAGTTTCCATCTGCCCCAACCCCCACATCATGGGCTACCCCCCAAAATAAATAAATCTTTAAAAAATAATAAAAATAAAGACAATTTAAGGCTACTGTCAAATCTAACATTTGGAAACACAATAAACGGAGTTCTGCCTCCTGAGGGCTGTTGTGACCAAATCCCAACATGACTTTTTGTTGAGGTACTTTACTATGGTCCTGTTTCTATACTGTTGTCCCTAAAGTTGTTGCCAAAACACAAATCAAATCTTGTACCTTTGCTGCTTACAAAGCTTCCATGGCTTCTAGCCACCTACAGGTAAAATTTGAAATCCCTTAGAACACAAAAAGAACCTTTTACCATCTGGCCCCATCTAACTTTTTTACCCTCATTTGCATTCCTCTTAATATGAACACAGGAGCTATAACCATGTAGAACTGCTTGTCAGTCTCAACAAATTATTTTTTATGTCAGTGTTCTCACTTGTTTGGTTACTTCTGTTCAGAACGTCCTGCCCTTCTCTCCCCATCTCCCCACCCCAATTTTTAGTATCTTTCAAAAGCCAACCAAAGTTCCCTTCCTCGGTGACAACACATTCAGACTGCGTGGCAGTCACTTCTTCCTCTAGTGAGGGAGAGTGACAGAGAAACAGAGAAACACACGGTCAAAAGACTATGAACTCATTAAGGACAAGGACTTCATCATTTATTCACCTATGTGTGCCCTAAATCTACCAGTCACACAGTAAATGAATGTTGAATTGCATTTTACTGAATAATATGGATTGAGTCTAATAATTGCATTTTCACTTTAAAGAATATTAACTACGTAGGTTTTCTCAGGTTACAGGTTCATAATATGCTTAAAAAACCACAGAATAGTTGCTAAAATTTTACAAATAAATACATTCTTATAATTTTTAATAAATTTTAGTTAAATTTATAGAGGCTTTCTGTTTGTTTGTTTTTTACTTTAAGTACTTTAAGGTATAATTCATAGAACTCATGTAAATGTCTCAGGGTAATTTGAAAGTATATAAAGCATAGAAATACTATTGGAATGGATAGCTGAGATACAAATATTAAAGTATAGGAATGTGCCAAAAAGAAATTCTTCCCTGGAGAGAATACATGTTTTTTTTTTTTTTTTTTTTTTAATTAGCAAAACCCTGACATATTTAATAAGGCATTGCAAAATCTGCCCCTCCCTTCCTCCCACCAGAGGAGGCAAAGTCAAAGTTTACACTGCACTTTGTTTAGAAACTCTGGAACCATGTGTTTAAAGAATGACAGAGGTTTGTCAAGACTTTCTGCCAAAGCACATCACAAGCTTAACATGTGTTTACTGCCTGCTCTCAAAAACTAGTCTCCATGAGCCAGCCAGCTGCTAGCTAGCATTAGGGATACCCTCTAGCTAGTGAGGCCTCAAACTGGGTCACATCTCCATTTCCCAAAGGAAGCTCTGGAAACTTTCTGCTGTCTTTGTTTCTCATATAACTTGTTAGCTCTGTTTTATAAAATTCTGCAATTTTAACCTAGAGCCATGACATTAAAATTTATAAATATGAAAATTTATAACTATGAAAAATATATATATATATTTAAAGATTTTTTTTAAAAGATTTTATTTATTTATTTGACAGAGAGAGAGAACACAAGCAGAGGGAGTGGGAGAGGGAGAAGCAGGCTTTCTACCAAGCAGGGAGCCTGATGCAGGGCTCGATCCCTGGACCCTGGGATCATAACCTGAACTGAAGGCAGACGCTTAACGACTGAGCCACCCAGGTGCCCCTGAAAATGCACATATTAGAATGTTCTTAACTAAGTTAATAACCTTCCTGATCAACTTGTTTTTCCCAAATACTTTGTTACAATGCAGCCATCTTTGCAAATGCCTACCTCAAAAAGTTGAAGTCCTAACAATAACTGAACATTTATTGAGTGCTCTTAATGTCCCAAGCACTATGCTTTTTTATCTTTTGGTTCTCATAGGAGTTTTTGGAAAGAAAATGACTCAAATACATGTTCCTGCCCCCACCTTTTCCCCCCTTTCTTCCCCTAATGCCTTACTGGAGCTACTCAGTAATTAAAAGCAGCCACCAGAGGCTTTTGTTGATTATCTGTGTTTTGGTGGGGGGGGTTGCCTTTAAGAGAGGGTAGATACTATGAGGTCTGTAACTTGGGAAAGCCAACTCCCTTTAGGAGGAAGATGACTGTCTGGGTAGATGCAGTCACTCTTTTAAGTGCCTGAGAAAAGAGTCTTTCTCTTCCCATTCTTGGAGAGCCAGAATCAAAGAAGCCCTCACCTACCTTTTTCAATGGAGTCCCAATTTGCCAGCTTGCCTGCTTTTGGCTAGAAAGTGTTTCTCAAAATGCTGTCCTTGGATCCATAGCAAAGGCATCACCTAGGGGAATCTGTTAGAACTTGTTAGAAATGCAAATTCTCATTAGAGGTCTATACATCAGAAACTCTGGGAGCAGGGCTCAGGAAGATGTGTTTTAATAAGCCTTCCAGGAGATTATGATACACACTCAAGTTTGAGAACCAAGGGGCCAGGAGAGCAGAAAGTTTAATAGCTTCCACCTGCTGGAAACCCCAGCTACCTAACCTAGGAAGGTGCTGAGGAACTCGTATCCATTAATAAGGCATAGGAAGTTGCCATGCATTTCATGAACTCAGTAATTTGTGGGAGGTTTGTTTTCATTGAGTGAATAATAAAATGTTTTATTTATGCTGGAATCCATCATTTCTTCATTCCCACTGTCACTCTCCTAATTCAAACATTCATTAAATGATTCTTTATTGCTTAGGCCATCCCTGTGATCTCTAACTATTCTCTTCATTTTCAGGCTCTCCCCTACTGCTGCCAAAGGAATCTTCTGAAAGTCAATATTGATTATGCTCCCACTGTTAAAAGAAATTATAGGAGGGAAGGAAGAAGAAAGACTGAGAGGTAGGCAGTGACATATTACCAGGCCTTAGAGACCATTTTAAGGATTTTGGGTTTTATTCTAAGTGCAATGAAAAGTCCTATCTGGCTGAAAGTTTTGACTTTCTAAGCCTAGAGTCTTTTACCCTAGCGTCCCTAGACCTTCACATTAGACCCTTTTGATAACTATGTCTGTGAGAATCCAACCAAGTTTGCTAGGCCTTTCTCAAGCACTGTGTCATAGCTGCTTGGGAGCACTTCACCCGCTGGCTAAGTTCTCTCAAACCTTGCCCCATCCATTGCCATTTTTGTCTTCTGTTTCTCTGTAATCAACCATAATGCTCTGAAAGGGAGGCAAATTTAATCTTCACCCTCTTAGGGTTCTTTTTGATTGGGCCTGAGAATTAAATTGGCATAAGACTCATCAGCAGGAGAAAAGCATACCAACTTATTTAATACAAGTTTTGCATAACACGGGAAACTTCGTAAGGAAAGAAGACCTAAATGAGTGGCCAAACTTACTTGCTTTTATATTAGGTTGAACAAAGAGAGGCAATTATGGAAAAATGACTATATGGGGAGGCTAAAGGAAGAGAAGAATTATTTTCACAAGGTTTGTATTGCAGTCTCTTGGTCTTAACTTCTTGTCCTCGATGATAGTGTTATGTTCCTTGTTGTATAGAGAGGTCATCTTTCATATAGGAATTTCATCTCCTGCTTTCAAGAAAAAGAAGAAAAGTCAGAGTGGTTTTCTTATATTTGCTGTTGTTCAAGTGCCTTTAATTAAAAATATTAATATACCAGAGTAGCATATTTTGGGGTGACATTTCTGAACTCCTTCAGTTCCTAGCATGCCTCCAGATGAGGCCATACAAGTTCACGCATATATG
The DNA here is from genome assembly GCF_964662115.1 of Mustela nivalis. NCBI lineage: Eukaryota > Metazoa > Chordata > Mammalia > Carnivora > Mustelidae > Mustela > Mustela nivalis. The sequence continues at coordinate 58,096,603 of NC_139027.1, forward strand.
GATAATATGCCATGACTTTGCAGGGTGTAGTACTGAACTATTGTGCCAAAAAAATGTCAAGTAAAAGAAAAATGAACTAATGTTAAGAATCCCAAGATTTAACCCACAGGCTCACCTAGTTGCCTAGGGTGAAGACATTTCAAGTATCTTACTTAACCAACACTGTTAATTTATACCATTGAGTATAATGAGAATTACAGGATGTAAGACAAGAAAGGGCCTCCATAGCTAGAGGCATAGTTATAACTATAATTTCAGTGTAGGGGTTGGCAAACTTGTTGTAAGGGGCTAGACAGTAAATATGTTCAGCTTTGCGGGCCATACGGTCTCTGTCACCACTATTCAGCTCTGACTTTGTAGAATGAAAGCAGCCCTACACAATATGCAAATGATTGGGCCTGGCTCTGCTCCAATACAATTTTATTGGCAGCAGATCAGATTTGGCCCATAGGCTGTAGTTTGCCAACCCCTGACTTGGTGTATAATTTCAGTCCTCATTGCTATTTGTTGTTTTGGTTTTTTCTCAGTTTTTTTTTTTTTAATTAAGATCTAATTTACATTGAATAAAATGTAACAGCTCTTAAGTGTACTTTTTGATGAGTTTTTGAGAGTTGTGTTCACCTATATAATCATCATTCCAATCAAGACATAGAACATTTCCATTCCCCCAGAAAGTGCCTTCCTGCCTCTTTCCAGTCAGTCCCCACCCCCACCCTGAGAGGTAACTATTCCTCTGATTTTTATTCCTATAGATTAAGTTTACCTGTTCTTGAACTTCATGTAAATAAAATTATACGGTGTCTTTATGTCTGACTATATGGCTTCTTTCATCCAACTACTTTTGTGACATTCATCCATGTTGTTGAGGGTATCAGTAGTTAATTCATTGCTAAGCTGTATCCCACTGTATGAATATACCTGCTATTAGTTTCCTAGAACTGTCTTAAGAAATTACAACAAACTTCATAGCCTAGAACCACAAAAATTTATTCTTTCACAGCTCTGGAGGTCATAAGCCTGAAGTCAAGGTGTTGGTAGAATCATGCTCCCTCTGAAGACTCTAGGGAATATTCCTTCCTGGCTTCTTCCAGCTTCTGGTGGCTCCTAGTGGTCCTTGGCTTGAGGCTGCACTTTATCTCTGGCTCTATCTTCACATGGCCTTTTCCTCTGTGTCTCTGTGTCTTTCTTCTTGTATATCTCTTATATGGAGAATGTCATAGAATTTAGTACCCACCTTAATGGAGGATGATCTCATTTTGCTTAATTGTATCTGCAATGATCCTTTGTTTCCAAATAAGATCACATTTACAGGTTCCACATGGACATATCTTTCTGGAAGCCACTATTCAACCCACCACATTGTATCAAGTGAGCAGATAATAGATATTTATTCTTTTCCTTTTTTCTTTCTTTTTTTTGTTTGTTTGTTTGTTTTTGGCTTTTCTTGGCTATTACAGATATCGCTGCTATAAATGTTCTTGTTTAAGGCTTTTTGTGGGTGTTTTCAACTTCATAGTTTTAAAATTCTGGTTCTAATTATCTTACTATAAGATGCAACTAATTTTCTTTTTAGCGATAATCTCCCATAGTAACATTAATTCTGACAGGAATTTCTCTAAGAATTGATCAACCTGCATACACCTGACTTTAAAATGTTGTATGAATAAAAATATAATACTGCCAAGAGATAAGACATAGAATTCTAATAAGTATCTTTATTTTTGTTTCTTTCTTCTTTTTAAAAAACATTTTATTTATTTATTTGACAGACAGAGATCACAAGTAGCCTGAGAGGCAGGCAAAGAGAGAGGAGGAAGCAGGTTCCCTGCTGGGCAGAGAGCCCCATGTGGGGCTTGATCTCAGGACCTTGGGATCATGACCTGAGCAGAAGGCAGACATTAACCCACTGAACCACCCAGGTGCCCCTTTATTTTTGTTTCTTAACCTTGTAAGTGTTTCCTGAGTAAATAGTGCCTGTGGATAAAAAATAAGAAGGAAGATCCTGATCGCTACTCTTCATAGTAGAGTAATTCCACTAATACAGAACAGTTTCTGTTAATGAAATTTCTTAGAAATAGTTTTAATAAATGATTCATTTTTTTAAAAATCTATTGGAAAGTCTCTAGGATTATTATTCATCACACTGGTAGTCTTTTTATTGAATATTTGCTTCATTTATTCAGCAATTCTAGGAACTGCTGATTGGCTACATTATTCATTTATAAAAGCAATTTAAACAGTGCTCAGGCTCTGATGACACTTGGCAAGTGTAACAGAGAAAAACAGAGTTCTTATTATACTTTTTAAAAAGACAGCTTAAAATGATCCTATAAAATGGCTTGGAGTTTTTAAAATAGGAATAAAATTATGCAATGTGCTCTTTTATTACCACATGTGTTTTGTAATGTCTATAAATCAAAAGTCTTATGTAACTTTTTTGAAAAGTGCAGGATTATTTTGGAATATAATTTTTGGAAACTTTTGGATGGATAAATTTGAAATTTTCACAAATACTAATTTTCTATTTTTTACTGTATCCTGTCCCTTTAATTTGAATTTTAATAGGCCTACCTTTGAAATCAGAATTGACAGTTTGCTATATTAAAATTGCAATTTCTTGGGGTACCTGGGTGGGTCAGTGGGTTAAAGCCTCTGCCTTCGGCTCAGGTCATGATCTCAGGGTCCTGGGATCTAGCCCCACATGGGGCTCTCTGCTCCACAGGGAACCTGCTTCCTTCTCTCTCTCTGCCTGCCTCTCTGTTTACTTGTGATCTCTGTCTGTCAAATAAATAAGTAAAATCTTTTTTAAAAAAAAGAAATTGCAATTTCTTCACACTTGACACAACTATCCAAAGGATAAGTTTTAATATCCTGAGAGACAGTCAAGACTATGACAACACAGCTAAATGCTATAGAGTGTAACTTGTTATATATTTTTAAGATACATAAGTGCTACTTTCAACACTATTTCAAAACCATCAGGCATTTTAAACCTATTTCATGTGTAGAATTATTTGCCAGATTATATTATTATCCAGATTTTTTTAACTTCCTCTATTAGTTTGGAGATATTTTCAGTTATAAGTAACAGAATAACAGACTATTAGATCTTAATCAGAGGGATTTATTTGTCTAACATAAGAAGAAATCCAAAATTAGGTGTTTGCTGGCATTGGTTTAACTGCTCAATATAGGGCTTAGGTTGGTTTCTCTATGATTCTCTTTGGCTTCTCTTCATAGTCATAAGCTGGATGCCACAGCTCCAAGCACCATAACCATTTTCAAAGGCAGAAAGCAGGGGACACTACTGAACAGAGGTTTCTTTACAAAATTATTTATTTATTTATTCATTTTATATACAGAAAGAGAGTATGTAATCAGGAAGAGGGACAGAGGGAGAAAGACAGAGAGAATCCTCAAGCACACTCCCTGCTAAGCATGAAGCCTGATTTTGGGGAAGGGCATGCTCAATGCCAGGACACTTGTATCATGACTTGAGCTGAAATCAAGAGTCGGAGCTTAACTGGCTGTGCCACTCTGGTGCCTCATGGACAAAGCTTTCCACGTGACTTTTTTTTACCAGGAAAGATACATCTTTTCTCAAATCACCTATTCAATAACTTTCCCCTTGCATTTTAATGACTATAATTGTGTCACATGACTATCTTTAGCTATAAAGGATGCTAGGAGAACCAGCATATACTTCCACCTCTGTATTTAGGGGGAGGCAAGGGAGAAGAGGTTGAGAATGACTTTAGGGTAACTGATGCCATCATGTATATACTATGTATGCAGTAACCATTTGTTGGATGAATTAACAAGTGATTGCAGTATTCAACAGAGCTAAAGGTCAGGTGTACACCTACCTTTTATTTTTTTTCTATTAAATTTACATTTTCTTCTCCTCATTTGTTTAGGAACATTAGAAGAGGTTTTTAGTTATACTACCAATCAGCAAACATTTGTTAAGCATATGGAATACACTAGTACTTGCTCTGATGTGGAAACAATTAGGAATGGCTAATTCTAAGACATTTATTGAAGACACTCTTCTGTTAACTCCAGAAATATTTATTGTGTGCCTACTGTGAGCCAGACATTATTCTACAGTTATGAGATATATCTGCAAACAAAGCAAACAGCCCTGCTCTTGAAAAAGCCTACATTCTAACAAAGCATATTGACATTTTAATTGGATTTTTAAAGGTGAGTTGGATTTTCATAAATAAACCTAATTGAGTAGTATATTTCATTCAAAGGGAGCAACATGAACAAAGTTGGAAATGCGAATATGTGTGTCCTGTTTGGGGAGTATCCACTAGCTCCATGAATTGCAGAATACATGGTGAGGGCTGAAAAGGTAGGTTATTGTCAAGTTTTGAAGGGTTATGTCCAAGAAAATGTGAGTTTTGCCAGATAAAAACTAGTATCTCTCAAAGTTAGTGCCAAAGTTCTTAGATATTATCACTTGGAGGTTCTACAGATACCTTGAATTTATCATGTCCCAGATGGACTCATTAGACTTCTCTTGAAATGTACTCCTATTTTTCATATTTTGCTTTTGTCTCTTATCATTTCTTACCTGGGCTATTGCCCTTATGTCCTGACTGTAGTCTCCTCTCTTTTAATCCATCCTTTTGGCAGCTTTAGAAAGTGATTTCCCTAAAACTTTTTTTTTTTAATATTTCTCTCTCTCTCTCTTTTTAAGATTTTATTTATTTATTTGACAGAGAGAGAGAGAGAGAGATCACAAGTAGGCAGAGAGGCAGGCAGAGAGAAAGGGGGGAGCAGGCTCCCTGCTAAGCAGAGAGCTCGATGCGGCACTCGATCCCAGGACCCTGGGATCATGACCTGAGCCAAAGGCAGAGGCTTTAACCCACTGAGCCACCCAGACACCCCATCCCTAAAACTTTTGTGACTCAAAGATCAGACTATGAAATATATGTAGATTTGGTGAAGTGGGAGACAGGGTGGGGGATTATTATATTTGTATTAGTTTTCTATTGTTATTTAACAAATCACAAGTTTTAGGGGTTTAACACACACATTTATCATTTCATAGTGAGAAGCCTGGCACAGGTTAGCTGGGTCCTCTGCTTAGGATCTCACAAGACTACAAAATGTCAACAGGACTTTGTTTTCATCTGGAGGCTCGACCAGGAAAGAATCTGCTTCCAACCTCACTCAGATTGTTGGCAAAATTCATTTATTTGCAGTTGTATGAATCAGAACCCCACTTCTTTCTGGCTATTGCCTGGAGGCTGTCCTCAGCTCCTAGAGGCACCTATAGTCCCTCACTGTGTGGACTTTCCCAACATGTCTGCTGACTTCATTAAACCAGCAAGGAGAACCCCTAGAATGAGTTTGCTAGCAAGGTAGTGCAATATGGTCATGGGAGCAACAGTCTATCACCTTTGCTAAATTCCATACATTATAAACAAGTTACACTCCTGCCCATTCTCAAATGGTTATAAAACCAGAGATGTGAAAACCAAGAAGCAAAGATCATGAGGAGCCACCTTATAGTTTGTTTGTCAAAACACTCTCAAAGTTCTCTCTATTCTCAGGATCTCCTTAGTAAGTACTATCTCTGGGAATGATCTTGGAAGTGAAGTTAAGTTTCTGCCAAAACAGACAAAAAACCAACCACTCAAGGTATTTGTGAGTTAGTACTTTATGGAACATAAAGAGACACTGCCTTTGGATATTTTTCCGGCTTCTCTCACTTCTGTTCTATTTCCCTAAAGTTGTTTTAAGGAATTCCTTCTCCTTCTAGCAGTTCAGCTTCTATAGCTTTCCACTCACGAATATGTCCAAACATATCTCTTCAGGGGCTCAATAGAACAAATTTAAGTTGTGCTCTTTAGAAGGCAGGAGGTTAGATTAAAATAGAAAAATTCTTTTTTCCCTTTATATCCAAATCTGATCCTGTTTTCCTTTCTTAAAAAGTCCTTTAATGTTTCTCTATTGTTTCACAATAGGAATAAGAATTGTTGAATACCTTTGAATTCCCAAGTATGACAAGTAAGACCCTCCCTGATCTGGCTCTTGCTGGTTTCTGGCCATTCCCCACTTTGTACTGTTAGGGCCAGTGTTTAAGGGAACTATTTTACAGGCTAAGTCATCATTCAGAAACTTGACTTACACTGTTCTTTCTTCCTGAAGTGTCAGTCTACTTGCTCCCCTTCTGTCATTACTTCCCCTAGACATCCATTCCATTTCCTCTATGTAGTTTTTCCTCTCTTTCTTTCTTTTGTACTTATAGTACCCGGTACAAACAGATATTATTAACAGATATTATTAACATATTTATAACACTTCCATCATTTTTTTTACACACCTGTATTTTTTTTTTAAACACAAAACTGTAAACTTCTTGAAGAGGTTGTCCTATGGGAAGAGAAATACAGGTCAACACAGCAAGAGAGGTAATGACTAGAGTCTATATTTTAAGGTAATTAACATTTAAGATGGTGTTTGAAAGCATGAGAGTGGATGAAATTATCCAGAAGAGAATAGAAGAGGACAGATCAAGGCAGTAGAAAACCTCTAATTAGGATGCTCAGTGGATTGTAAAACTAATCTCATGTTGGCAGTTTCTCCTGGTCTTTTGGTACTATTTTATATATTGCTTTTTTAAAAATTCCTTTTTCTCTTTACTACATTGAAAAGCCAAATGTTAGAGAGTAGTTTGGAGTCCCACCAAAGTCTAAATAAAGTAGACCAAAAAATTCACTTAAAGAAAAATTATTTCTTATGAAGGAATTAAATTTTTTAAAACCATAGATAAAATATTCTATTTTTAATAATTTGAACAACTCAAAGGATTTTTCAGTATCCTGCCGGTTTCATTTCAGTAAATTCCTGTTGCAAATAGAATTTCTACTAAAGAACATAAAATATAAGTTCACAGCTTTGTGACCTCAGGTATTTCATTGAAATGATGAGCCCTGAATGAATTAAAGGTCTTAGTGTTGAGAGTTATAAGTCCAATTTCTTCAGATTTTATATAATCACTCTTTGTAATAATTCAGCAAATCCATTAAACCCTATTATATGTACCTATTACTGACTGCCTTTGTTGCTTTGATTGCTTTCAAACAGATGGCTTCTATGTATTTGTGAATTTCACCAATCCAGTGTAACGTCATTTCCTGAGATTTTTTTTTTTATTTTAAAAAGTCTTATCATTTAGATTTAAATTGTAAGAAAAGCTCATCTTAATTTTAATCTTAAATTTCTTTCATATAGATCAGCTCTATTTCCAGCATTACTTCCTTCAAAATAAGTTTGTTGTTAAAATTATTTATGATATGACATGTAAGATAAATCATTGTGATAAAACTTTGAGAAGAAAAATCCCTACCGTGGTTTAAAGTTTATTTATTAATTTCTTATTGCTAATATGTTTGGGAGAGGTTGGTAAAAGTCTTTTATATATTATTGAGAGTAGACTAGAGTTCTGTATTAATAATTTACAGTACACTGTACACTCTTGCTAGACAGTTCTCAAATTATTTTGAAATGAAGAGGAGGAGTCTATTCACCAGACTTCTTATGGTTCTGTTCCTCATAATGCTTGGAAGTGATGTGTATCTTCCCCCCCTTACTTTTATTTCAGATGGATTTCCTCAGAATAACACTCTGGCTTCATGCCCACCTGATTAGTAGCTGACATCCATGAATCCACAGATTATAATTGAGTAGAGTTAACCTATTAAAAAGTACATAAGTATATAAGCACTTTTGCACTGGACAGAATGGAGGCAGTATCAAGTTCTGTTCAAGGTTTGGTCTGGGAGCTGTGTTGGGACAGACTAAGTCAGGAAATATTAGCAAGTTTCTTTGGCTTTCAGCTCTAACCCTCATTCCCCATACAGCCTTCACAATAATAAAGGTAATATTTTGATCTTTAACTGCCTAACTTCAATTGGAGTCACTAGGATGCTTTCTAGCTCTGAAATTCAATGATCCTAAATGGGATTCGGTGGGGTATTCACTGAAGAGCAATTTGGTCAAAAGTACATACTTGATTGGAATTGTTAGTCCTGACAGCTTTATTTCCGTAAGGGAGAATAGAATTGCATAGATTTCATATGACATGACTAGCTTTCCTTTTGCTCCTGTTTGCAGCCAGACACATGCTGCCATGGCCTCTACATATACTTTTGTCATGTATGACAAGGAGATAGGCCCAAAGAAGAAGGGGTTAGTGGATGAGAGCTGTTCCACTGTGGCTCTGAAAAATTCTGCTAAGTCATTCTAGCTGTGCACCAACATTATTTTTCAAAGGTGGGATCTGGCTACCTTGCAGTTAGAAGGATAAGGGCACATACATGGAGTTGGGATGAGAATATCTGGCTTGTTCTTGAGAACATTTCTATGCCCCCAGAAGCCTGGAATAGGAACTAAGAAAGATGCTTCTCCTTAATATTCTTAGGAAAATATGGTACCAGCTCTGCTCTGGGTATGAAAGGGATTATTGAGCCAGATAAAATTTTATAGTTAGTCACAATCAAATACCAAGTGCAGTATCATCTAGGATAAACATGTTTTTTAATGAAAACTACCCACTCCGGAAAGGCAGCTAATTCAATTCAATGCCATTTTTTCTCATTCAGTCACATGTAGTTTTCTGGTGGTAAGATATGTGAAGATAGAAGATTGAAAAAATAATGTGAAATTAAATATAAAAGCATGGCATTTAATTGCCAGTGATATTAAAGTAGATGTCTACAACTAATCACTAAAATTATATATATTTGTGTTCAATAATTTATATCCCCAAAGGATGTCTAAAATGCCTTACCTATTCTTGACACTGAATTTACTATGTGGTGAGTTAGATAAAGGGAGAGCTCAAGGCTGAGCTATAAACTCCTCAGTAATATTAAAAGGTGAGCTACTGGGAAATAACTTACTTTTTTTTCTTATTGTCTGCTACAGACTGAATGTTTGTCTCCTGCCAAAATTCCTATATTGAAACTTAACCCTCAGTGTGATGGTATTGGAGATGGGGTCCTTGAGAGATGGATTATATCATGAAGGTGGAACTTTCATAAATGGGATTAGTGCCCTTGTAAAAGCAACATCAGAGAGCTCCCTCTCTGTGCCTGGTATAGACACAGGGAAAAGGTGGCTGTCTGTGAATTAGGAAGCAGAATCTCACCAGACACTGAATTTGCTAGTGCCTTGATCTGGAACTTCCCAGCCTCCAAAACTGTGAGAAATAAATTTCTGTTGTTTATAAGCCCAGTCTTTGGTATTTTATGACAGCAGCCTGAATGGACTAAGATATTATCTGTTTTATAAACATAGTGAAATATAATAAAATAAATGTAACATTTGAATAGTAATTTCTATATTAAGAGCTATTAAAAAGTATCCAGAAAAATCATTTTAAACACACAGAAAAATAAAGAGGTAGGGGCTACAGCAGATGGTAAGTGCTGGCAAGTAATATAACTCATTACTCAAAGTTACTTTAGCAAAGAGCCAAATTTTTGAACTTTTGGTATGTTAGCTCTCTATATTACTCAACAATATAGTACGAAAAGATGATACTTTTCTGCTTCACACTATACCAATTCTGCCAAAAAGAAATATCATTCTATTTTTAGCATATATTCCATATGTTTATTGCTTGCAATAAGTGTGTAAATTTACTGCAGGCAATAAATCTGATCACCAAATTCATTATTTTTTTTTCAGTAAGTCAGGGACTCACTTTACTTGTGTGTTTGAAATTGATAGGTCACACTCACAGCATTGTCGGCTATCTCTGGGTTGGTGTCTCTGCCAAGGAATAAATGTCAGACTCTCATGAGCCATAGTTTCATTTAGGAATCAACTGACAAATTTCCATTGGCAGTTAATGATAAACATCACTAGTTTGGAAAACAAATACCAGTTGTCAGGGTTGGCCTCTTCTGACCCCTTTTTTGAAGTGTCTATGTTACTCCATATATAGATTTCAAGATGTGGGCCTTCAAAATTTCAGGGTTTCTAGAAATGCTGTAAAAGATCTAACTACAAAGGAAAAACCTTGAGTTTTTTTGTGTCATGACCATGTAAAAAGGGTTCACTTCCTGAGCAGGCGCAAATATGAAACCTAGTGTTTCAGTTGGTTAGAGTGTGGGTAGAACGCTCTATACTTACAGTAAGTCACTGAATCCCAGCGAGCCTCAGTTATTTCAACTGTAACTTGATAATGTTTGAGGTCACTTCCAAATCTAAGTCTGTTTCTAAGGTACTACCAACCCTCTATGGTTTACCTGCCTTTATACTCAGTTTCTGAATGTAATACAATATAACAACAATAATATATTGGTGGCTTTCTTAATTAATTTACTCATAAGCTAGATTTCCTGGCCATTTCTGCTCACTTCTACCAAACTTGCTCTTTAGAAATGTAATGGATTTACAAGATAGGAAAAAAAATCCAGAAAAAGAGAGTTATTTGTATTATCAGACTCTAAAGTAAGAAACAGTCTTAGTAGATACGTTAATTAAGCAAAGGTATAAAAGACACATTTGCTCACTTCTAAAACATTTCAGATCATAGATGGATCTGGGAACACTGATGACCTACCAAAAGTCAAAATAAGTCAATCTAAGGTTAGTGCTATTTTAACTGAGAAATGTAACATTCTAGGGATATTAAATATAGTATTATTACCATATTTAGAAGAAAGATACCTTGGATTTTAATTCAATAACTAATTTTGATAGATGCAATCTAATTACAAACCAAAATAAAGATATTTGTTCTTGCTTCATTATTCTAACCATAGATTTCTTCTGGGATAAAGGAAAGATTTGGACATGAAAATGGCATTTTTAAAAATATTTTTAAATTTATTTATTTATTTATTTATTTTAAATAAACATGTTATGTATTTTTATCCCCAGGGGTACAGGTCTGTGAATCACCAGGTTTACACATTTCACAGCACTCACCATAGCACATACCCTCCCCAATGTCCATAACCCCAGCCCGCTTCTCCCCACCACCCTCCCCCCAGCAACCCTCAGTTTGTTTTGTGAGATTAAGAGTCACTTATGTTTTATCTCCCTCCCAATCCCATCTTGTTTCATTTATTCTTCTCCTACCCCCTTAAGCCCCCATGTTGCATCACCACTTCCTCATATCAGGGAGATCATATGATAGTTGTCTTTCTCCACTTGACTTATTTCGCTAAGCATGATACGCTCTAGTTCCATCCACGTTGTCACAAATGGCAAGATTTCATTTCTTTTGATGGCTGCATAGTATTCCACTGTGTATATATACCACATCTTCTTGATCCATTCATCTGTTGATGGACATTGAGGTTCTTTCCATAGTTTGGCTATTGTGGACATTGCTGCTATAAACATTCGGGTGCACGTGCCCCTTTGGATCACTACGTTGGTATCTTTAGGGTAAATACCCAGTAGTGCTATTGCTGGGTCATAGGGTAGTTCTATTTTCAACATTTTGAGGAACCTCCATGTTGTTTTCCACAGAGGTTGCACCAGCTTGCATTCCCACCAACAGCGTAGGAGGGTTCCCCTTTCTCTGCATCCTCGCCAGCATCTGTCATTTCGTGACTTGTTGATTTTAGCCATTCTGACTGGTGTGAGGTGATATCTCATTGTGGTTTTGATTTGTATTTCCCTGATGCTGAGTGAGATGGAGCACTTTTTCATGTGTCTGTTGGCCATCTGGATGTCTTCTTTGCAGAAATGTCTGTTCATGTCCTCTGCCCATTTCGTGATTGGATTATTTCTTCTTTGGGTGTTGAGTTTGCTAAGTTCTTTATAGATTTTGGACACTAGCCCTTTATCTGATATGTCATTTGAAATATTTTCTCCCATTCTGTCAGTTGTCTTTTGGTTTTGTTCACTGTTTCCTTTGCTGTGCAAAAGCTTTTGATCTTGATGAAATCCCAATAGTTCATTTTTGCCCTTGCTTTCCTTGCCTTTGGCGATGTGCCTAGGAAGATGTTGCTGTGGCTGAGGTCGAAGAGGTTGCTGCCTGTGTTCTCCTCAAGGATTTTGATGGATTCCTTTCTCACATTGAAGTCCTTCATCCATTTTGAGTCTATTCTTGTGTGTAGTATAAGGAAATTGTCCAATTTCATTTTTCTGCATGTGGCTGTCCAATTTTCCCAACACCATTTATTGAAGAGGCTGTCTTTTTTCCATTGGACATTCTTTCCTGCTTTGTCGAAGATTAGTTGACCATAGATTTGAGGGTCTATTTCTGGGCTCTCTATTCTGTTCCATTGAGCTATGTGTCTGTTTTTGTGTCAGTACCATGCTGTCTTGATGATGACAGCTTTGTAATAGAGCTTGAAGCACGGAATTGTGATGCCACCAGCTTTGGCTTTCTTTTTCAATATTCCTTTAGCTATTCAAGGTCTTTTCTGGTTTCATATAAATTTTAGGTTTATTTGTTCTATTTCTTTGAAATAATGGATGGTATTTTGATAGGAATTGCATTAAATGTGTAAATTACTTTAGGAAGCATAGACATTTTCACAATATTTCTTCTTCCAATCCAGAAGCAGGGAACATTTTTCCATTTCTTTGTGTCTTCCTCAATTTCTTTCATGAGTACTTTATAGTTTTCTGAGAATATATTTTTAGCCTCTTTGGTTAGGTTTATTCCTAGGTATCTTATAGTTTTGGGTGCAATGGTAATTGGGATTGACTCCTTAATTTCTCTTTCTTCTGTCTTGTTGTTGGTGTAGAGAAATTCAACTGGTTTCTGTGCATTGATTTTATATCCTGACACTTTACTGAATTCCTGTACAAGTTCTAGCAATTTTGGAGTGGAGTCTTTTGGGTTTTCCACATATAGTATCATATCATCTGTGAAGAGTGATAGTTTGACTACTTCTTTGCCAATTTGGATGCCTTTAATTTCCTTTTGTTGTCTGATTGCTGAGGCTAGGACTTCTAGTACTATGTTGAATAGCAGTGGTGATAATGGACATCCCTGCCGTTCCTGAACTTAGTGGAAAAGCTTTCAGTTTTTCTCCATTGAGAATGATATTTGCAGTGTGTTTTTCATAGATGGCTTTGATAATATCGAGGTATGTGCCCTCTATCCCTACACTTGGAAGAGTTTTGATCAGGAAGGGATGCTGTACTTTGTCAAATGCTTTTTCAGCATCTATTGAGAGTATCATATGGTTCTTGTTCTTTCTTTTATTGATGTGTTGTATCACATTGATTGATTTGCAGATGTTGAACCAACCTTGCAGCCCTGGAATAAATCCTACCTGGTTGTGGTGAATAATCCTTTTACTGTACTATTGGCTAGTATTTTGGTAAGAATTTTTGCATCTGTGTTTATCAAGGATATTGGTCTGTAATTCTCTTTTTTGATGGGATCTTTGTCTGGTTTTGGGATCAAGGTGATGCTGGCCTCATAAAATGAGTTTGGAAGTTTTCCTTCCACTTCTATTTTTTGAAACAGTTTCAGGAGAATAGGAATTAGTTCTTCTTTAAATGTTTGGTCGAATTCCCCTGGGGAGCCGTCTGGCCCTGGGCTTTTGTTTGTTTGGAGATTTTTGATGACTGTTTCAATCTCCTTACTGGTTATGGGTCTCTTCAGGTTTTCTATGTCTTCCTAGTTCAGTTGTGGTAGTTTATATGTCTCTAGGAATGCATCCATTTCTTCCAGATTGTCAAATTTGTTGGCATAGAGTTGGTCATAGTATGTTCTTATAATTGCCTGTATTTCCTTGGTGTTAGTTGTGATCTCTTCTCTTTCATTCATGATTTTATTTATTTGGGTCCTTTCTCTTTTCTTTTGGGTAAGTCTGGCTAGGGACTTAGCAATTTTATTAATTCTTTCAAAGAACCAGCTCCTAGTTTCATTGATTTGTTCTATTGTTTTTTTGGTTTCTATTTCATTGATTTCTGCTCAGATCTTTATGATTTCTCTTCTCCTGCTGGGTTTTGGGTTTCTTTCTTGTTCTTTCTCCAGCTCCTTTAGGTGTAGGGTTAGGTTGTGTACTTGAGACCTTTCTTGTTTCTTGAGAAAGGCTTGTACCGCTATATATTTTCCTCTCCGGACTGCCTTTGTTGTGTCCCACAGATTTTGAACCATTGTGTTTTCATTATCATTTGTTTCCATGAATTTTTTCAATTCTTCTTTAATTTCCTGGTTGACCCATTCATTCTTTAGAAGGATGCTGTTTAGTCTCCATTATTTGGGTTCTTTCCAAATTTCCTCTTGCGATTGATTTCTAGCTTCAGAACATTGTGGTCTGAAAATATGCAGGGAATGATCCCAATCTTTTGATACTGGTTGAGACCTGATTTAGGACCGAGGATGTGATCTATTCTGGAGAATGTTCCTGTGCACTAGAGAAGAATGTGTGTGTGTGTGTGTGTATATATATATATATATATATATATATATATATATATATATATAGTATATATCTGTGATGTCCATCTGGTCCAATGTGTCATTTAAGGCCTTTATTTCCTTGCGATCTTTTGCTCGGATGATCTGTCCATTTTAGTGAGGGGAGTGTTAAAGTCCCCTACTATTATTGTATTATTGTTGATATGTTTCTTTGATTTTGTTACTAATTGGTTTATATCGTTGGCTGCTCCCACGTTAGGGGCATAGATATTTAAAATTGTTAGATCTTCTTGTTGGACAGACCCTTTGAGTATGATATAGTGTCCTTCTCATCTCTTATTATAGTCTTTGGCTTAAAATCTATTTCATCTAATATAAGGATTGCCACCCCGGCTTTCTTTTGATGTCCATTAGCATGGTAAATAGTTTTTCACCACCTCACTTTAAATCTGGATGTGTCTTTGGGTCTAAAATGAGTTTCTTGTAGGCAACATATAGATGGGTTTTGGTTTTTTATCCATTCTGATACCGTGTGTCCTTTGATTGGGACATTTAGCCCATTAACATTCAGGGTAACTATTGAAAGCTATGGATTTACTGCCATAGTATTGCCTGTAAGGTGACTATTACTGTATATTGTCTCTGTTCCTTTGTGTTCTACTACTTTTAGGGTCTCTCTTTGCTTAGAGGACCCCTTTCGATATTGCCTGTAGAGCTGGTTTGGTGTTTGCAAATTCTTTCAGTTTTTGTTAGTCCTGGAAGCTTTTTATCTCTCCTTCTATTTTCAATGATAGCCTAGCTGGATATAATATTCTTGGCTGCATGTTTTTCTCGTTTAGTGCTCTGAATATATTATGCCAGCCCTTTTTGGCCTGCTAGGTCTCTGTGGATAAGTCTGCTGCCAATCTGATATTTTTACCATTGTATGTTACATACTTCTTTTCCTGGGCTGCTTTCACGATTTTATCTTTGTCACTAAGACTTGTAAATTTTACTATTAGGTGTCGGGTGTGGACCTATTCTTGTTGATTTTGAGGGGGGTTCTCTGTACCTCCTGGATTTTGATGCTTGTTCTCTTTGCCATATTAGGGAAATTCTCTCCAATAATTCTCTCCAATATACCTTCTGCTCCCCTCTCTCTTTCTTCTTTTTCTGGAATCCCAATTATTCTAATGCTGTTTCATCTTATGGTGTCACTTATCTCTTGAATTCTCCCCTCATGGTCCAGTAGCTGTTTGTCCCTCTTTTGCTCAGCTTCTTTATTCTCTATCATTTGGTCTTCTATATCACTAATTCCTTCTTCTGCCTCATTTATCCTAGCAGTGAGAGCCTCCATTTTTGATTGCACCTCATTAATAGCTTTTTTGATTTCAACTTGGTTAGATTTTTGTTTTTTTATTTCTCCAGAGAAGGCTTTTATATCTCCCGAAAGGGTTTCTCTAATATCTTCCATGCCTTTTTTGAGCCTGGCTAGAACCTTGAGAATCGTCATTCTGAATTCTAGATCTGACATATTTTGTCTGTATTGATTAGGTCCCTAGCCTTTGGTACTGCATCTTGTTCTTTTTTTTTGTGGTGAATTTTTCCTTCTTGTCATTTTGTCCAGATAAGATTATATGAAGGAGCAAGTAAAATACTAAAAGGGTGGCAAAGACCCCAGGAAAATATGCTTTAAACAAATCAGAAGAGACCCCAAATCGTGGGGCGGGGGGGACGGGATAAAAAGAGGTTCAGGGAAAAAAAAAGAAACAATTAAAAAAAGAAAACAAATAAAGAAAAAATATAAAAAATAAATAAATAAATATATATATATATATATATATATATGTATATGTATATGTATATATATTCGATAAACTAGTTTAAAAATGTTAAAAAAGAAAAGGGTAAAATTAAAAAAAATTAGCAGAAGAAGAAAAACAATTGGAAAAAAAATTAAATTAACTGCAAGACTAAAGAATCATGGGGAGAAAGCCATGAGATCCATGCTTTGCTTTCTCCTCCTCTGGAATTCTGCTGCTCTCCTTGGTATTGAACCTGTACTCCTTGGTAGGTGAACTTGGTCCTGGCTGGATTTCTTGTTGATCTTCTGGGGGAGGGGCCTGTTGTAGTGATTCTCAAGTGTCTTTATGCTAGGTGGAATTGCAACTCCCTTACCAAGGGCCGGGCTGAGTAATCCGCTTGGGTTTGCTTTTGGGAGCTTTTGTTCCCTGAAGGCTTTCCATAGAGTTCTGGAGGATGGGAATGAAAATGGTGGCCTCCCAATCTCTGGCCCAGAGGAGCCGAGAGCTGGGGCCCCACTCCTCAGTGCGCCCTCAGAGAATAGCGCCCAATCACTCCTGTCTCCCTGGCCTCTGGTCGCGCTCTGAGCTCATCCAGCCTGTGACGTGTTCAAGGTATCCCTGAGCTGAGAGCTCACTTCTTGGCTCTGTCTCTGTAGCCGGCTTCCCTGTTCTAATACCTGAAAGCTCTGCCACACTCAGACACCCCTGATCCTTATGTGACCCTGTGGGACTTGGGGCCACGCTGACCCCATGTGGGCTTCACCCCAGTTTACCCTCTGGAGCGATGTCCCTCAGTGGAACAAACTTTTAAAAGTCCTGATTTAGTGCTCCATTGCTTTGCCGCTTGCTGGGAGCCGACCCCTCCCCCCACGGTCTATCTTCCCGTTGCTTTGGATTCACTTCTCCTCCAGTCCTACCTTTCAGAAAGTGGTTGATTTTCTGTTTCTAGAATTGCTGTTCTTCTTCTCTTTGATCTCCTGTTGGATTTGTAGGTGTTTGCAATGTTTAGATAAGCTATCTAGCTGATCTCCTGCTACCTGATGTAGCCTCAGCCTGCTACTTCTCCGCCATCTTGACTCTTCCCCTGAAAGTGGCTTTGTAAAGCTCCTTTACAAAGAAGCTTAATTTTACATGAATGTTTCAAAAAGAACATACTCATCTAAGGTCAAATATGCTACTTACTTTTAATTCTGTTTCTTATTAAAACTCGATTGCAAAAGAATTATCTTATGGCTTCCTGCAAATAGGTAATAGATGATAATATTAAGACAAACTTAGAAGAGCTTTAGATGAGTAGACTTCAAGTAAAATTTTAAATCTAATTGTGCTGTGACCACTTATTTCTTAGTTAACAGTTGGAATTTTTTTTTTTTCTTTGAAAAGGCATCTGAAATCAGGTGGACTATAAGAATTTTATAGCTCACCATGGTTTGGCTTAAGGCACGTTGGCAGGTAGCAAAAGGAGTCTGGTGTTTCCTTGGCAAAGTAAATGTAGTTCTAATTCCTGGCTCTGAGCAGGGAAGATAAATAGAACAGTGACCAGTGATGGCTCTATGAAATTTGCTCCTCTCCTTTAAAACCCAGCACAAAAGTTATCACTTTCTATGGAGAAAGCCTTCCATGGCTATCCCTTCATAGTGCTAGCTTCCTTTATCACCTAAATTTTCTTTTCCTTAGATCATAATTTGTTGGATAATTATCTTTTTGTTATTGTTGTCTTAGTATTTTGTTAAATTACCTAAGAGAGGATAAAGGGCATAATTTTAATATGGCCTTCATAATCTTCCTTCATAATCTCCACATCCTGGGAACTTTATTGATAGCTGGAACAACTGTTAAAAATTGCTTCATTGCAGATCTTTTAAATAAAACCTTACCAATTAAGATTAATTATAGGGGCGCCTGGGTGGCTCAGTGGGTTAAGCCGCTGCCTTCGGCTCAGGTCATGATCTCAGGGTCCTGGGATCGAGTCCCGCATCGGGCTCTCTGCTCAGCAGGGGGCCTGCTTCCCTCTCTCTCTCTCTGCCTGCCTCTCTGTCTACTTGTGATTTCTCTCTGTCAAATAAATAAATAAAATCTTTAAAAAAAAAAAAGATTAATTATAGAAGCTTATCTGAATTACTTGTCAAATATTTTAAGACTAATGCAACACTTTATTCCTCTCATGAGCGTAACATTTACTTATCATGAACATTTATAACTGAAATATGTTTAGTAAACACATAATATGATCTGCAATTGGCATATGATTTGTTAAATTATAAATAGTTTCTTCTAAAGTGTTTGAGGATAACTTCTCTCTTAATTTGTTTAAATGTGACTATCCAGTCAGCTACTTTATTGAACTCTTTGAGAACAGGGAGTAAGTACTTCCAAATCTATACCTACATAACAGATACTGAAAGACTAAGGTCTGAATTAATATTTGTGTGGCATGAGTGAATAAATTCTTTATGCTCCAAAAAGTAAACTTTAATATAGTGTCTAGATTAATGTCCAGGCTCTACCTTCAATGAGTTGTCTCTAGGAAAATTTGCCTTATGAAATATTAAACAGGTGAAAATAGCACTCAAAGAGTGAAACAGAGAGATAAAATACAGATAAAATACATCTGTATTTTAAAGTTTTCATTAAATCTTAAAATGTTAGTTAACATACAGTATAATATTAGCTCCAGGTATACAATGTAGTGATTCGACAGTTACATACAGCACTTACATACATTACATCCTAGAAGAAATGGCACAGACACTGTATTAGTTTGCTTAGGGAGACTATAACAAAGTACCATTTAAACTGAGTGGCTTAAATAACAGAAATGTATTGTCTCAATGTTCTGGAGGCTACCAGCCTGAGACTGCAGTGCTGACAGAGTTGGTTCCTTCTGCAGGCTGTGAGGAAATGATATGCTCCGGGGTTCTCTCGTTGGCTTATAGATGACTATCTCCTCCATGTTTCTTCACATTATTTACCTTCTATGCATATCTATCTTCAAATTTCCTCTTCTTATAAGTAGACCTATCATATTAGAGAAGTGTCCACCCTAATGACTTCATTTTAACTTGATTACCTCTGTGAAGACCCTATCTCTAAATTTGGTCATATTCTGAGAGTCTAGGGGTTAGAACTTCAGCATATGAATTTGGGTAGGGGTGACACAATTCAATCCATAACAGATACTGAAAGACTAAGGTCTGAATTAATATTTGTGTGGCATGAGTGAATAAATTCTTTATGCTCCAAAAAGTAAACTTTAATATAGTGTCTAGATTAATGTCCAGGCTCTACCTTCAATGAGCTGTCTCTAGGAAAGTTTGCCTTATGTAATATTAAACAGGTGAAAATAGCACTCAAAGAGTGAAACAGAGAGATAGTATATCAGTGAGATTGCTTTGACCAACAAGGAAAAATATTCTCAATTTAAATAGACTTAAGCAACAAAGATATTTGTTGTTACAAAGAACAAGAAATCCTGAGGTGAAGAAGATATGAGACTGTTTAATTCAGTATCTGAAGGATCCTGAATTCTTTCCATTGTTTTCCTCTCTGAGGTATGTCAGTTTTGTACTTAGTACAAAGCTCTCCTCATGGTCATCAGATGACAGCAGCAGGTCCATGTATTATAACCTGACACGATAAGGTACAGCTTACAGAGAGAGGCTATATCTTTCTTATGTCTCTTTTAAAAAGTAGAGAAATCATGACCAGAAGTCTTCTAGCTAACTTCTTCTCATGTTTCATTTCTCAGCACATCCATGTCTAAAAGAGTTACCAGCAAGGGGATGAGGGGAATCATGATTCGTCTGGACTAGTCTTGAGAATGGGCCTGGGACCATTCTTTCCTGATGCACATGAACACAGAGAAGGGAGTAGGCTCTTTCAGTGAGAAGAAGGGGAAAATGGATGTGCCATAGACAACCAACAGTATCTGATATGATAAGTCAAGTTTCATACCTCCTTCTTCCCACACATAGAATCTTTAAAATGTCCATATCTACATGAGACACATTCATTATCTTCCCTGAGGAAGGCAACCCAGAATCTAACTCAGTAACCATATCAGTTCCAAGGCCAAGAGCTCTCTGCCAGGTCTGGAAGGCTCCTTGGAATCGAGGGATTCATGGCTTAAACATACATTGTCCACTTCAAACATTTTCAATTTACAATAACAGAAAAAGAACAGGATAACTACACTCAAAACTCTCATTTGAAAAGGAAAGGGGAGGGGGAGAAAGGGAAAAGGAAAGGAAAGGTAAGGAAAGGAAAGAATGGGAAACAACACTCAGTGGACATTGGTCCATAGCTCATATCATATCCTATTAGAAAGGAAAGGACTGCCCATCCCAGCAGTTAGACAATCTAGTAGCCTCTGATTTTTGTTTTCTAGGAGAATCCATTGCCCTACATAGCCCTTGGTCTTGTCCTTTGAAAACATCTTCCTTGTTCATTGTCTTTTATGGCCACATTTGAGACAGATATTGAAAATGATGGATTTAGGTAGAGAAGTCCCATATAATTCTATATTTGACAGAAATTAGCTGTCTTTGTCCAATGTCAATTATTTAACAAAAGATAATTAGGAGAAACTTTGACAACTAAGCTCAGCTCTTACTACTGCCTCCCATGTCCTTCTCTGCATTCAGCCTAAGCTGTGCCCTTTGTTATAGGTTTTTAGTGAAAGCCATCATAAGTAGCCAACACATGCTAATATTCTCATTCTTACTATTATTTTCCCGAATACTAGAGTCTCAAAAGTCTGTCTTTAATATAAAGTGATAATTTAATGAAATGTTTTTCACCCACAGACAGGAGTGACAGTTTTCTCAGTCTGGAATAGCGAGATTCTCACTGTCCCCTGATCTATTACTTCCACTCATCCAATTCCACAATTTGGGGTTTGTTATTTGAAGCATCCTACATTTTGCTAGCAAATTCTTTTTTTTTTTTTTTTAAAGATTTTTATTTATTTATTTGACAGAAAGAGTACAAGCAGAGGGACCAACAGGCAGAGGGAGAGAGAAGACCAGTCTCCCCACTGAGCAGGGAGTGAAATGTGGGGCTTGATCCTAGGACTTTGGGGTCATGACCTGAGCAGAAGACAGACGCTGCTTAAGAGACTGAGCCACCCAGGCACCCTGGTAGCAAATTCTTTATCAGTTCAGTTGTTTTCAAATTCAAATAACAGAATGCCCCAATTCATATTGTCCTAATGCAAATATTTGTTAGTTGATAAGAAGACTGAAAATAGTGTGCTCTAACAATTAAATGACATTATCAAGGTCTCCTGTTTGGCTTTTTCTGTCCCATTTTTCGTTTTGTCTTTTTTTTTTTTTTAAAGATCTCAAATTTTTCTTTTCTTTTTTTTTTTTTTTTGAAGATTTTATTTATTTATTTGACAGAGAGAAATCACAAGTAGATGGAGAGGCAGGCAGAGAGAGAGAGAGAGGGAAGCAGGCTCCCTGCTGAGCAGAGAGCCCTATGCGGGACTCGATCTCAGGACCCCGAGATCATGACCTGAGCCGAAGGCAGCGGCTTAACCCACTGAGCCACCCAGGAGCCCCTCGTTTTGTCTTTTTTCAGCATGTTGTTGACTTTGTCCTCAGGCTAGCTCCTCTTAGGATGCACTGGGTTCATACAGTCTATCCTGCATGATAATGTCAAGTGGATGAAACTAGGAGCAGATATTAGCTAGACAACTAAATGTTCATTCTAAATGACTAGATAGAAGAGTGCTGATGGTTAAAGCTAAGAAAGATAGCCAAATTATACATAAGATTAGAAGTGAAGGTGGAGGAAAAAGTGGTGGGAAATTGCATCACTTAGAATGCTTTGACATGCAAGTAACAGAAACCCAACTCAAAGTGGTGGCTTAAACAGTAAAGAATTTTTTGGTTCATACAATTGGAAGTTCATAGGTAGACTGAGCTTCAGGTTTGGATGAAACTCAGCTTAACAATGTTATCAAGGACCCAGGATAATATATCAATTCTATCCTAAGGTGGTTTCCTCATGGTCACACGATGGTAGTAACAATTGGAGCTACATGTTCTTTGTTTAAAAACAAAAAATACCATTTTTTCTAATGACTCTCACTGAAGAGTGAGAAAACATTTCCCAGAAACCTCCAAACAATCTTCTTGGCATATCTCATTGGCTTAGATATACAGTCATGTGCCTATTCCTAAACCAGACTGTTTATAAAGGAATGCCATATGCTGACTGGTTTAAGCATTGGTTCCTAGACTAATTATAGGCAAGAAGGATCGGATTTTCTTGATTGAGTCAGATTTATCAGGGCCTGCCTTAGTTGCTCTGGTCAATTCCTTAAACCATACAGCTGATGCACAATGTCAGGAAGTGGGATGTTGAAGAGATGACCTCAGTGTCTACTGCACAAGTGGAAACCAATATTGAGGGATAAAAGATAAGCAGTGAAATACAAACATGAAACAAGGCAACTCAGGATGGGCTTTGGCTGGAGTGTGCCTTGTTGGTATGATCTGGCCAGCTTGACCCCATGAGAAAGAAGCTTCAACAACAAATCTCTGATATTTTTTACCCAATATTTCTTCTGTATGTATGATTCAGCAAATGCTTGTAATTATACTACTGTTCCCTTAAGTTCTTTCACAATCATTTCTCAAAAATTTAATTTCCTGCCAGCATCTTAAAAATGGAAATATCACATACTCATATACTATGAAAGTACTAAGTATTTTTACAAAATAGAGAATTTTAAGTATTTTAAATTGTCAGTAACGTTTATAGAGTTTGGTGTAGCTATAGTTCTACACTAATCCTTGGAAGACTAAGTACTTCATGTTAAATAGAATTTCCATTTTTAAATCATTTTCAGGGATGCCTGGGTGGCTCAGTCAGTTAAGTGTCTGACTCTTGATTTCAGCTCAGTTCATTGATCTCAGGGTCATTAGATCATGCCCCATGTTGGGCTCCAAACTCGGTATGGAGCCTGCTTAATATTCTCTCTCTCCCTCCTCCTCTGCCTTTCCCCTCCCCTGCAAAAGTAATTTGCAGTTAGACCTGTGATCACCAGGGGCAGAGTGTTAAGAACATAGATTTGGGAGCATGTGTAGCGATCCTAGAATTTCATTTTAGTCATCTTTGAAGATGTGTAATTTTGTTTAAAAAAACAAAAAACAAAAAAAACTCCAGACTCTCACAGTAAAAGACATTTTATTTAAAAATTTTTTTCATTGTCCTTTGAAATTATTTTGGCATGATATTTATATTACAAAATTAAGAAGAGAGGAAGGTCCTTCTTGAGAAGCACATAGGCTTTTTCAATGGTGGTTCTGCCTTTGTTTTCAGTGTTACTCAAACCTTTGGAGTGCTTTTTCTAAAATGTAAATCTTATCATGTTCCTCCTCTGCTTAAAACCCATCAACAGCCACTCATTGCCCTTAGGTCTGATCCCAAACTCCTTAGCCCAGTCACAAAGACAATTAGGAAAGAACCCTATTTACCTTCGAATTTCCCTCTCTGACTCACCTCCCTACTCTTTATCTGTATTCCAACCATATTCAACGGTGTACTTACAGTATCCCACATCCACCAAACTCTTTCAAGCTCCTGCCAGGAGCACCCTTTTCCCTCATTTCGTTCTAATCAACTCTTTTCTTTACGGTTGTCCTTCCATGATCATCTCTTCCAGTTTAGATGCCCTTCCTATTGGAATATCCATATCACACTGAGCTGGCATCTGTCATTGTATTCTCCACAGCAAATTGTGTTGAAGACTCCTCTTTATTTGTTCTTTGTCCCCACTAGAGGGACCCATGTCTGATATTTTTGCTGCAGACATTTTTCCCACCAGCATTTTTGCCACAAGCATTATGCCACATTTTTGTTGCACAATTAACTGACTGTAAGGCAGTTTTGCCCTAAAACATAAAATAACAGGAAATAATAGAGGTACTTTTGTTTAAAAAAGACCATAATGAAACTTTTAAAATGAGTAACTAAAAAAGACATTATTGTGAAATGTAATATATTTAAATACATTTGAAATGTGTAGTGTATATTCATGGCAGTACTGTAAAAATAACTGAATTTATGTTGTGGATTGTACCTAAGCATTGTCTTCAAAGTCTTTCATTCATAATATTGTACTTCTTTTTTTGGGGGGGGGGTCTCGTTTCTTCATCTCCATACTTAGCATTGCATTTTCATTAAGATAGGTATCAGTTTCCAAATACTAGGATGCATATTTGTAAATGAACTTTGTCTTACATTATGAAAACCTATACTGTTGTTTGTTCTGGATATATTATCACTGTACATTGACAGAAGTTCCAAAGTTCCATTGGAAATGTGGATTCAAACCTTTGCCACTTGTCCAGACATTTATGAGGGCTAAGATTTATATAATATAAAAATGGGAGTACTGCCTCAGTGGAAACATGAAATCATATTGTCAACCAGTTGATGAAACCAACAAACTGTCAAACTGAACTGTCAACCAGTTACTTTCTTATCTTTTAAGGCAAATTTGCCTTACAGCTAATTACTTCTACAGCCAGTGTGTTTGTGGCAAATATGTCTATGGTGAAGATGCTGATGGTACAAATACCTAGAAGGCCATGTCATCTTCACCTTGATTTCTCCCTCCAGAGCTCAGTAAGATAATTGGCAACTGGGGCACCTAGATGGCTCAGATGGTTAAGACTTTTGATCTCAGCCCAGTGAGTGTGGAGCTCAATGCAGGGCTTGAGAGCAAGACCTGAGCTTTCACCATTAAAAAAAAAAACACACACACAACTTGGCAACTATTATAATAATATTATTAAATATATTATTAATAGATCATTAATTAATTATTGATAATTTCAAATACCATTTAACTATTAATAAATTGAATGTTTTATTGAAATTATTATTTGATAATATAAATTATATATTATGCATGATATATTCACATTATTGGAATTATTAAAATTATAACAACAATTAATAAATATTTTTTGATGAATTAATTTCTTTTTTTCCTTACATTTCCTAATAATCACAATAGCTATCATTTATGAAGCAGTGTTTATGTGCAGGGGCTATCATAGTTGTTTTATGTATTTATCTCATTTAATTTTCTCAGTTTTCATGTGGGTAGGAATCACTATCCTCATTTTTACAGACGAGGAAATAGGCTTAGAAAAGCTCAGTGACTTAACTACAATCAAGTAACAGGCTGAGGTCAACTCTGTGTCTGTCAGGTTCTAAATATTTGGTTTGTTTTTGGTTTTGTTTTTGTTTTGTTCCACACAACACATTATGGAGATTCTAGCTAATACCCGAAGTGGGAAGGTGCCAATCTCAGTGTTATTCTAGCAGATATTCAGGCAGTAAGTAATGCTCTAAAACAAAAAGCCACCATTTCCGTGGTTTAGGGTTATTCTTATCTTCAGAGAAGAATCCTAGTCAGAAGTTAAAGGTATAGGAAACAGGATTCAGTCTTCCAGGAGTCAAGATCCAGACATAGATCCACTGCACATCCAAGCAGCGTGGGGCTCGGCATAAGGCTCTACCCCAGCAATGAACTGGCATACTAAGGCAGAATTGAGCCATGATATGTGGTGGTAAATGATGAATCCCAGTGACAGCCAGGACTGCACAAGCCATCAGGCAATGAATCAAGAGAAAAAATGCGCAGAGCAGCTTCCTAGGTGAGGAATGCACATCAAATAAGTGCTAAATCAGTGTTTAGGAAGAGAAAGCTGCATTCTTTGTCCTAACTTAATGCTTCCTGAATTTAAAAAAAAAAAAAAAAAGAAAGAAAGAAAAGAAAATGTCTTTGATTACAGTCTGTATTAATTTCTTTCATGCTTTAGTATGTATAAAGGAAAGCTAAGGAATATATACTTTGAAAAAAAAAAAAACCAATTACTTCTTACTTCCAGTAAAAAAATATTTCCTCTTATTAAGAGGTCTTTTTTTTTTCCCTTAAAAGTAGCCAAAAAGATTCAAGTTATTCCTTTGTTGTTAGGTTTTATGTATATGTTCTCTTTTGATGACTTATTTCAAAAGCCCCATACACAGGGACGGCCTTCTGTTACTTTAACTTCAGTCCAGCCTTACCTGGTCCAAGTCTCTACAGTCCTCTTCTTCCCTCAGCAAAAGCTACTTGGTCATAACCATGAGCTCAGTTCACCCTGCTGTCTAATCCAAACCTTGAGCACAAGAAATTTATGGGGTTGTAGCCTAATGCTATGGGATTCAGCACCAAGATATCTTTCTTGCTAGCCCAGCTCTCTGATTACTTGCTCAAGTTCTGATTACAAGTCTCTGTCACCACTTGTGCATCAGTTCGGGTAACTGAGTTTCTGCCTTGCTTCCCTGTGGCTCTTATCTAACTTAGCATCTTCAACAACCAGAGTCCTGGTTTTGTTATTATCAATTTCTACTGTCACCCCTTCCCAGGGACTAGAGTCTGTTCCTGAACACCAGCCAGGTGGCTAAAGTTCTGTTACCCGCTGACAGGACTCCCTGATGCTGCCTTCTTGGACCTCCAAGATGCTTTCCTTTCAGTTCTCTATTTCCTCCCTTTTGATACTCACAACATGCATTTTACTTAAGAAAGATATTTTAACTTGAGACACTGTGTGAAAGACTTCAGTCATTTCCAAACATTGCTATCTTGGGACCTCATGTAATCCCATTCACATACGGTTTGCATTATTCCATTTAAAGGGAAGGGAGAGTAACCATTCTTCAAATGGGAAAACACATGAAACTTGATTTGCATATTCTTTGGAGATAGGAAGAATTTTTTTTAATAAATTTTAGCACCCTTCAAGAATGAAAGCACACGGAAAAATATTGTTTCTTGACTGTGAAACAATATGACAGGCTCCAGGCTACTTTTCTCTGCCTCTATCATCTTGGCTTCCCACTAGCTGGGGTTCAGGATCTCTGCTGGCAGGTGTGATCCCACCGCAGTTCCCAAATTGGTCTAGCTTGGAGGCTGGATATGCTAAAAAACCTCAGTATTGGCAGGCCCATCCTTCACAAGCTGAATATCATGTCACCACCTTCAGGCTGACAAAGAATATATTCCCTATATATTCTTTCAAAAAAACATCTAATGTGCCAGTTCTGAGCCACGCACTGGGTAGAAGCAGATCCACGTTTTGTTTGACCTGAGCTTATATAATTTGAGAGCACTCTCTAAGAAAAAGAATACTAAATTAGGTATCAAAAACAGGTATGAAGGGACACCTGGGGGTCTCAGTCAGTTTAGTATCCATCTCTTGGTTTTGACTCAGATCATGATCTTATGGGTCATGGGGTTGAATCCCATGTTGGGCTTTGTGCTCAGAGGGAGTCTGCTTAGGATTCTCTCTCTCTCTCTTTCTCTCTCCCTTTGACCCTCCCTCTCCTCTAGAACAAATAAATTAATCTTTTTTTAAAAAGGTATGAAAATAAAGACATCATGACAGATGTAAGATACTAAAAGCTGATAAATACTAAATAAGTTATAAAAATCTAGAAAAATAAAATAGTAACTTTATGAACTTATTGTCTGACAAACTTCTGAAATACTTCTCCCCTATGTTTTTCATTTGCATACTCTTTGGTAGTTTCCTCATACAACAATAATTTTGTAAAATTTTTCCTGTAGAAATAATGGGGAGTCCATTATTTCTATGGAAATAGAAATGGTTGATCAAAAATAATTTTTATTATGTTATGTTAGTAACCATACAGTACCTCATTAGTTTTTGAGGTAGTATGGTGTAGTATTTTTGATGTAGTATGATGTAGTGTTCCATGATTCATTGTTTGCGTATAACACCCAGTGCTCCATGCAATCTGTGCCCTCCTTAATACCCAATACCCGTTACTGTGATCCCCCCAACCCTCCCTTCTAAAACCCTCAGTTTGTTTCCTGGCATCCATAGTTTCTCATGGTTCATCTCCCACTCTGATTTCCCTCCTTTGTCCCCCTTCATTTTTCCCTTCCTTCTCCTAATGTCCTCCATGCTATTCCTTATGTTCCACAAAGAAGTGAAACCATATGATAATTGGCTTTCTCTGCTTGACTTATTTTACTTAGCATAATCTCCTCCAGTCCCATCCATGTTGATGCAAAAGTTGGGTGTTCATCCCTTCTGATGGCTGAGTAATATTCCATTGTGTATATGGACCACAAATTCTTTATCCATCATCTGTTGAAGGGCATCTTGGCTCCTTCCACAGTTTGGCAACTGGGGACACTGCTGCTATGAACATTGGGGTGCATGTGGCCCTTCTTTTCACTACATCTGTATCTTTGGGGTAAATACCCAGTAATGCAATTTCTGGGCCATAGGGTAGCTCTATTTTTAATTTTTTGAGGAACCTCCACACTGTTTTTCAAAGTGGCCTCACCAACTTGCATTCCCACCAAAGAGGGTTCCCTTTTCTCCACAACTTCTCCAACATTTGTTGTTTCTTGCCTTGTCAATATTTGCCATTCTAACTGGTATAAGGTGGTATCTCAATGCAGTTTTTTTTTTTAAAGATTTTATTTATTTATTTGACAGAGAGAAATTACAAGTACACTGAGAGGCAGGCAGAGAGAGAGAGAGAGAGAGAGAGAAGGAAGCAGGCTCCCTGCTGAGCAGAGAGCCCGATGCGGGACTCGATCCCAGGACCCTGAGATCATGACCTGAGCCGAAGGCAGCGGCTTAACCCACTGAGCCACCCAGGCGCCCCTCAATGCAGTTTTGATTTGAATTTCCCTGATGGCTAATGATGATGAATATTTTTTCATGTGTCTGTTAACCATTCATATGTCTTCTTTGGAGAAGTGTCTGTTCATGTCTTCTGTCCATTTTTTGACTTGAAAGAAAGGAGATTTGAAAATGAGAGGGTAGCCAAGGGAGATAGAATATGTATACATCTAATCATCATTTGGGGGGCTTTTTGTTTGTCTTTTTAAAGATTTTATTTATTTATTTGAGAGTGAGCAAGAGAGAGAACACAAACAGGGGGAGCAACAGGCAAAGGTAGAAGCGGGATCCCCACTGAGCAAGGAGACAGATGTGGGACTCGATCTTAGGACACTAGGACCATGACCTGAGCTGAAGGCAGACACTTAACCCACTGAGCCACCCAGCTATCCCTCTAATCATCATTTTTGAAACCCATTTGCAGAATGGTGTAACAGAAAGTTATAACAAAAAGAAAGATGTTTCTTTCCTTAAAAAACAAAACAAAAAACCAAAAACAAACAAGCAAACAACAACAACAACAAAAACGAAATCAGGTGGTGCCTGGGTGGCTCAGTGGGTTAAAGCCTCTGCCTTTGGCTCAGGTCATGATCCCAGGGTCCTGGGATCAAGCCCTGCATTGGGCTCTCTGCTCAGCGGGGATCCTGCTTCCTGCCTCTCTACCCGCTTGTGATCTCTCTCTGTCAAATAAATAAACAAAATCTTAAAAAAAAAAAATCAGTGCACAACCGAACAACTGAGCTATGGTAGTTTTGTTTGTAAAAATAAAAATGCCCTTTAGATAATATACTGATTATGAGAAATAATGGTACAAATTAATAAAATAGCACTGTATCTTTTAGGAAAAAAGGAAGTCCTTAAAAGAATTCTAAGAGAAGCCCTAAAGATGTACTCCAAGTTGTGGCTACAGAAAATTTTCACAGGCTTCCCAGTACTGCTGAGTCAGCTAACTATTGAAACATGTTTCTCTCAAGTGTAAAAATACAAAGTTGGACAATTTACTAAGAAAAACTCTCCTGTTTCTCATTACATCTGTTGATTGGACTCCTTACTGGAAAGAGCATTGGTTAATGTCCTGAGAGTCATACGTGTTCATAACATAGTACTCATTTTTGTTTTTTTATAAAACTTGACTTTCCTGGAACATCGTGGTCTGGAAAATTATACCACTAGTTTGTACGTGTGTCTTGAAGGACTGTGTAATTGTTCTGGTTATAAAATATTGCAGCATATACCTACAGACTGATAGATATCATAAGTTCTATCTAAGATTAAAAGAGAAAGAGATAGTATGATATTGGCCCCCAATTTTACTAATCATACTGACTCAGTATCTTGGTTCCATAGTTCAGCAATTATTTATATGTGCTATAATTTTAATTGATAGAAGTTGGATTATGGACAGTCCTCTAGTTTACCTTCAATTTTAGGTGTGCTGCTCTGATGTATGTTTGTTATAAATATTTCTTTTAAAGTAGTCTATTTTGGAACAGCTAATGAAAATAAGTTATGTATTTGATTCTTCAAAATTTCAGTGCCCTTAATTAATAGATGAGGTATTATTTTTAAATAAGGCAAAATTACTTGGGTCTAAGATCAAAGCAAACCTCTCCAATGAATGCATTATTTCATCTTTTTTTGTCCAATAGTTTTACCAATTGTAGAGGTAGAGGAGCTCCTCAGTCCATTTTTGTAGTCTGCTTGCTTATACACACTTTTCCATAGTATGGGATTCTAGGTGGTTCTGGGCAAAATTACCTAGTGAGTAACATTTGTCTTAGTTGCCTGCTTTTTCTTTACAGAAGACACCCTTGCCCTTAGTGCCCCTTCTCAAGTATTCTATCCTTCTAAATTTTTGTTTTCAGTTCCTAGAAGCATGTTCTATAATGTGGGAACCATAATTTCTTTTTCCAGTTTAGACTTACCTGTCTTGTGTTTATTTTTTTAAGATCCCAGGATACACTACTTCATGTAATTTTTCTTTCTTTCTTTCTTTTTTTTTACTTCATGTAATTTTTTTAAAAAAAAGTCATGGTGGATGTACTCATAGGAGAGGGCTAGGATAATCATGGATTAAGGATCTACCAGAAATGATGCCCTTTTCCTCATTTATATTGTCTTGATTGTTCATTCACTTGGTATATATTTGTTGAGCATCTGTTATATGCCAGAAACTGTTCTAGGCACTAGAAATTTGTCAAGTTCCAAAAAATAAAACTCCATGTGCTTGTGGTGCTCACATTTGTACAACTTTAAACTCTTGAGAGTATGAGTCATTCTTTTTCATATTGTAAGTTACTACATCAGTGCATGCAATTTGAATTTTTTTGAGACTTTTCCCTCTGATCATGCTTTATGTCATGTCTGTATTGTTGAGGAAACACAAGCTCATGTCTTAGCTGTGGTTGTTTAAATGTCCAATCAGTAACTTGCTTCCCCCATATTGAAAACAAAATGAGAGGCCTACAGGTTAAAGTTCAGCATTTTCATGGAGGTGAGGATAAAAGTCATAATCTAATGAGGCTGTGATCAACATACACATTGGGCACCAGCTATATCATAAGCAAATTCTTGACTTTAAAATTTATTCAGGATTCCTGAAGGTTTGCATTCAAATGCTTATTTAGGTCCCTTCTTCAAAACTTCATAAAAACATCCTTCTAAAAGCACTCCATAATGGGACTGAATTTTTTTTATTCAAATATTTACTTTCTGCTTAATTGACATTTGCCTAGAGAAATAAAATGAATTGGGAACATAAAAATTTAGAATAAGGAATTTGTAGCAAACACATACCTCTTTTTTAAAAATTTATCTGAAACTAGGTCAATATAATTAACTTGTGTTCAAAACATGAATCTGTGCTACTGATGTGCACTCTGTTTTTACTAATAAAAATATATATATTGGTTAAAAATATTCCAGGGGCACCTGGGTGGTTCAGCCAGGTAAGTATCTAACTCTTGATTTCTGCTCAGGTCATCATTTCAGGATGGTGAAATGGAGCCTGGCATTGGGCTCCACCCCCAGCATGGAGCCTGCTTAAGATTCTCTCTTTTCCTCTGATCCTCGATGCCCACTCCCCACTCCTTCTCTTGCACATGCCTGCACACTCTCTCTTGCTCTAAAAAAAAAAGTACATATTGTTACCATGATTATTCTGTCTTGATATATTATTTTTTTAAAAAAGTCTTTGTCTTGCTATACAATCATATAAAAACCTAGTGTGAACAATTCAAGTTTTTCCAGATGACCTAAATCAAAACTTGTAAGGTTCAAAATAGGGGAGAGAAAATGAATCTAAGATTCTAGGTGTTCCTTTGCTTTTGCTTCATTTGAGTGGAAGAGTATATGTATCTGCAAGATGCCTAATTTTTTTAAAAAGATTTTATTTATTTATTTGACAGAGAGAGAGAGATCACAAGTAGGAAGAGAGGCAGACAGAGAGAGGGGGGGAAGTAGGATCCCTGCTGAGCAGAGAGCCTGATGTGGGGCTCAATCCCAGGACCCTGAGACCATGACCTGAGCCGAAGGCAGAGGCTTAACCCACTGAGCCACCCATGTGCCCCAAGATGCTTTATTTTAAGCAAAAAAAAAAAAAAAAGGAAAACAGAAGAATATAATAAACCTTTTTTAAAACATAGCACTCTAGGAAAATAAATTATTTGGAGGAGAGTAGCATTAAGAACTTTATAAATATTAAAATAGAATAGTAAATGTATATCATGTAATATTTATGGATTCTTAATTTATAAGTGCCAATTTAGTATCTTTTTAAAATACCAACTTAAAAAAATGACATTCTACCCTTCTTCAATAATGAATGAGCTCAGCTCCCTATACCAAGGGGAGGGAAAAGCAATGAGTGTGAACTCATGCTAAGTAGCC
Source organism: Mustela nivalis (assembly GCF_964662115.1). Lineage (NCBI taxonomy): Eukaryota > Metazoa > Chordata > Mammalia > Carnivora > Mustelidae > Mustela > Mustela nivalis. The sequence continues at coordinate 58,129,368 of NC_139027.1, forward strand.
AGCTTAGTTGTGCACAAAAGAAGCAGAGGGGGAGAAGTGAGGGAGGAAGAAATAATTCCTCCAGTATGAGAAAGAACCTAGAAAGGAAAAAGGACATATTTTCTCTTCTGTGCCTAAGGAACACATTTTCACTAGTGTTGACTAGGAAGAATAAGAATATATTTAAATATTCTTTTCACGAATGAAAAAAAAAAAACAATTCAATGAAGTTAAATAGGAAATCTAAAAAACAGATTTTTCTTAAGAAATATTCTTAAGTGCTTAAAGGAGATAGTTTCATTTATTTAACAATAATTACCACCGATTAAACTTTCATAACCTAAGAATAGCCAGATCCTTTATAATTGTCTCATTTAATCGTTACAACTTTGAGAGGCAGCATAATTATGTTCATAGTTTATATGAAGAAACAGAGGCTTTCAGAGATTAAGAAATCTCAAAACGTCAGGATTCGTGGAGGTTTGCTTATTTTGAAGCCTTTGTCCTAAATACAACATTGGTTCCTTATACAATTTCAACAGAGATTTGAATTAAAGTACTATAATACAACTGCATATATGGTCTATGATTCTTAGTTTATAAGAATACAGTAATCTTAAAACATTTCAGTTTGCTAACCTTTGTTTTGGGTAATTGGACCTAAATTTTGAGTTAATCGTTACTTCATTGTCTTTTCTTATTATAGCAAAATCTTTTCAGGGAGGTGCCTGGGTGGCTTAGTCAGTTAACTGCCTTCATCTCAGGTCCTGATCTCAAGGTCCTACATCGGGTTCCTTACTCAGCGGGGAGTCTGCTTCTCCCTCTCCCTCTGCTGCTCTCTCTGTCAAACAAACAAACTTTTTAAAAAAAGATCTTTGTCAGGGCTTTCCTCTAGAAGCTGCATTTTTAAAATGGAGATTTTTTTTTCTTTTCATAAGTTCGGATTTTATTTTATTTTATTTTATTTTTAATATTTTATTTATTTATTTGACAGACAGAGATCACAAGTAGGCAAGAGAGACAGACAGAGAGAGAGGAGGAAGCAGGCTCCCGGCTGAGCAGAGAGCCTGATACGGGGCTCGATCCCAGGACCCCGGGACCACGACCCGAGCCGAAGGCAGAGGCCTTAACCCACTGAGCCACCCAGGTACCCTCATAAGTTCGGATTTTAAAAAATCATCTTTGAAGAGTCGTCTGTCATATATTTGTCACTTATATTTTTTCAGACTATATGATTGGTATTATAGAAAGGAATGGAACTTTTTGAACCCACATTTTATTATGCCTAAATTCTGTTATCAAATGCAGACACATTTCATTATTTTCAAAAGGAATTCCCTATGCCAGCCAATCTAAGACAATGTTATTTAGTCTCAGGCCAAAGTTTGTCTTTAGGATTTCTCTGTCTTCCTTTGATTGCCCCTTCTAACTGCTTCAGAGTTCCTTCTGGGACCTTCATGCTGATCCCTAGCTGCTTGTGTGACAACCCACTCTGCTTGATTCTTCCTCAGTTCAGTTCATTCATTCAACAAATATTTATTGACCATAGACTTTGTCTCTGGTTGAGCACCAGATGCTGGATATATGATGATGAGGGAAAAGACATAGTCATTGACCCACTGGAGATAAAGAAAAAGGGATTTAGGTGCTAAGCCAATACACAGAAGCTGCGCAAACAAAAGCAATACTGCAAATGTGAAATGGTGTTGGGGATTTGGTGTTAGGATTTGGCCAAGTCAGGGAAGTCAGGCCAGACTTTTGTAAGGAAACTACTCAGCTGTAGTTTGAAGGGTGAATTTACATGAGGAAGAGGTAAAGGAAGAGCTTCCTAGGCTAACTACCCAATTCTCTCTGCATTTCCCAGTTATCCTTTTACATGTACACACACACATACACACATACACACTCTCTCTCTCTCACTCACAGTATGTCTGCAGATTGACTGCTCTGGGGTAGGTGCTAAAGGGGACCAAAGTATGCTGCCCCCAAATATTTCATTTTTATATAAAGATTATTTTAAGCTGTGGGCATATGAGATTCAGCATCTATAGAAAAAAAAAATATGTCTCAGAACTTCCCTTATCTGACTACAAAGAGCAATTTCTGGGAAAGAAGGCTGCTGTAAATTCCTCTTCAGAGTAGATTCATTCTCAGGAGGGAGAATGTGAATAAAACCTATCCCAGTCTTTTCTGCAATGAAGTTTTTACCCTAGAGAAGCTGGGAAGACCACTTATACCTATAATGACAAACATTATCACAAATTCTTTATCTCCTCTTTTATTTTCTCATGAAAAATCACTTATCTTTCAAAAAAAGTAATTTGGTTTCCCCACCTGTCTTTTTCTCCTTCCTCTTCACTTATTAATATGGTATATAAGCCCCAAATTTTATCCTCTCCTTTGAGTTACTCATCACAGAGTCTTCCTATCTGTATGAGCATTGCACACATAAACAAACTGTGGCTTTGCCTCCTGTTAATTTGTCTATTGTCACTTTATATTGCAGATCCACAGTCAGTGAACATGAGAAAGAATTTTTTCTCTCCTTCAGGGTCCAGAGAACACTTGTTCCAGAGAGCTATAGCTGGGGGACATAGGGCAGAATCCTGGGGCCTACCTGGAGTATCTCAACAGGATATGGGCAAGTGGCAATTTCACTCACTGGAACTATGGTTCCAGTAATAATGAACCAATGATTCATGTCAGGGACATGCCACTGCCTCCAAGAAGCCTACCTAGCTCCTCCAAGCAGAGTGATGGCTCCCATTCTATTCCCCTCTTCTAACTTGTAACTGCTTCTATGCTATACTTATTCCACAGATTCTTTTGTTCCTATTGTTTACATGTCTGTCTGCCTCCCAAGAAGGTTGTGTTTCTTGAAGACAGATGATATCTTATTGTTTTCCTAGACTGCCTAGAGCAAGCATTCAATAATGCTAAAGGAATGCATGAAATGACAAACTGCAATTGGAGTACCTGTCAAAAGTGAACAACATAAGGAATAAGATAGTTTTTATTGCTAACAGGCAAAGTTAAATGTACCCTCTCCTTGGACCTTATGCTGATCTTCTCCCTACCTTTCACCCCTTGGATGTGCCTGGAATTAATTGGCATGTTTATACCTGGAGTATGATACCATCAGTAGGAACCTATCCCTTACCAAATGAAAATTTGGGGTAAGAAGGGAGAGGAGATAGGGAAGTTTTGACTAATGTATGCAAAGTATCTTGCAGAGTGCCTGGCATATGACAGGAACTTTAATGGAACTCCCTATCCCTACCTTCTCATTCTCTTCCCAAGTGACCCCACAGCTATCCCATCTCAACATTTCTAGATACACATATTTGGTATATGTGATGGATGCTGCATAGACAGGTGTGTGTGGTGCCCACTTTATGAACTGGTCATGGAATGTCTGTGGTCAGCAAACACCTGCATGGTACTTTAGGGCCAGTCTAAGTCCTGGCCTTTAGACTGGGAGTAAGTATGGCAATGTTACAGGAAAGAAAGAGAGGGAGCCTATGGTGCTCCTCAGGGATGTAGCTCTGAAGTAATAATACTGATTAAGCCAAATGACTCAAAGAGGAAACAGTCCACTTTTCTCAAACCAATTCTGTAACAGACCTGATTCTCCAGTTTTTCCAGTGTTGGCTGAGTTCCAACTATGTGTAGCACTCCCATCAATTTTTGAAGTGATTTGCTTTATGGAAAGAGGAATGTAAGATGACTACTTGGCCTGGTTTTCAGGTCCCATATGTTGTTTGTTTTTTGTTGTGTTCTATTTTGCTGTTTTTAGGCTCCATCACACCTACCTAGCTATTTATTTTCTTCACCACTTGCACTCTGCCTGAAGTTAGTTAGCATAATAAATGTTGTTTTACAAGGTGTGCATACATTATCCATCCGTGCTAGGAAACAAAGAAAGATATGTTGTCTTGAGAAGGCTGTTATTGGTAAACACAGCAGCAGGTGTCTTGTATTAGACCTTGTGGACTGATTAAACCACTGTGATTTTCCTCCTGAAGTTGCCTTCTGTTTGTTATACCTTAGCCCCTACTCCTGATTAGGTCAAATATGTCCTTGGGGGTTCTGTTTAGAAGGAGAAATGTGTAATGGGAAAAATATCTTCTCCTTTATAACTGAGGATAATAATGTTCAGACTGGCTCACGAGCAGGATATCCTTCTGTTAAAAGGCAGAATAATCCTTCTATCTCTTCTTTCCAGATTGTATTCTGGCATCCATAGTTTCTCTTGACCCATAAGAGAACCCTTTCCTCTGGCTTTTTTATGGCAATTGGAAGTTTCTTCTAGGGTAGAGTAACTGATGCAGCATTCATTTATTAAACAGAAGTGTGTTGGGCCAGGCTTCTTATTGGAGAGGTCATTGACTGCCAGTCACTCTTTGACACAACACATTTGTGATTTATACCAGACAGAAGCAAATAGCTATGTGTAGCTGAAAACCTGAGTGCATGGGCATGGAGCTGGAAATAAGAATAAAAGACAAAATCCCCTAAACTGTTTGGTGCCTAGAAGACAACTGTTGTAGATAGTTGAGAGAAAGTTTGTGAGCAACATGAGGGCAGGTAATCTGTGTTATCTTTGTTAACCTAGAACCCTAAGAACATGATGAATTATTAATAATGCATGTCAAATATTAAGACAATATCTTGATTCTAAGAACCAGTTCTTGGAGTATTTCTGGAAAAAGAAATGAAAGGATAATTGAGGCATATACGTTTTATTTATCATGAAACTGGATTAAGCTTTAAGGTCCCACACTCACACATGGATTAGATATTGAAGCTGAATAAGTTTTTTTCAACAATGTTTTCTGTTCATCTAAGAAAGTGATTTGAAAGACTCTGGTAAAGCTGCCTCCCATTTTTGCACTCAAGAATGGAAAGCATTTACTATTTATTCCTCACAAGATGCTTAACCAACATCAAGCCCTAAGGAAAGACACAACATTGATCATGGTTTATCCTCAGGTGGGAGGTCTACCACAATGCAACATGCTGCCTTTGAGGCTCCTGCAAAATCAGAAAATGCCAGGACAAGCACATGCCTGACTTCTCAGAAATTTTATTTTGGCTCCTTCCCTACTTAAAGAATATAATTACCTAAGCACTCTTAAATCCTAACTTTTTACTCTAGTAATGTGAATAAAATATAAGTTTTGTTTGTTTGCTTTCAAAAGTGTGTTTTATAGTTGGATGCTATAACAATTCATTCCCTACCACAAAGTAGACATTTATAAAATGGGTACACATTTTGGAAAGCAGATCTAGTATTTTCTCAGTTTCTCTAGGTCTTCCAAATACTTGAGCCTAGTGATTCATGTAAATGTATTTTGTCACTTAGTCCTGAACCTGCTTATGAATTTTACTGTTATGTATCCTGAGAGTCTCTCTCTACCTTCAAAAGAGGTTTAATATCTATCTATCTATATAGTATATGTAGTATACATAGTATCTAAATATACTATAGTGTGTGTGTGTGTATATATATATATATATATATATACTATAGAATATATGGTATCTATCTATATATACTATACATATATTTCTTACATTTTTTAAACAGTTTTATTAAGGTATAATTGTATATAATTACTCATATTTAGAGTGTATAATTTGATAAATTATGACAAATGTATACCCATAAAACTGTCATCAGTCAAGAAAATGACCATCTCTGTCACCCCAGAAGTTTCCTCAGTATTTCCTCCCCTCTCCCCTTTTTATTCCCTCAACTCTAGGCTCCCACTGACATGCTTTCTATCACTACAGATTAATTTGCATTCATTAGAGCTTTATATAAACTGAATCATTTATATACACACTCTTTTTTGTTTGCTTCTTTCACTAAGCATAATTTCTTTGAGATTCACTCATGTTGTGTGCCTCAGTGGTGTATCCCTTTTATTGCCAAGTGATATTCCATAGTATGGATGTAACAGAATTTGTCCATTCACTCACCAGTTGATGGACATTTAGATTATTTCCAGTTTGGGATTTTATAAATAGAATGCTATGTATTTCAACTACAACTCCTTGTATGGATATATGCTTTCAATAAGGTAGATGGATATTTAACATTTTAAGAAACTGCCAAACTATTTTCCAAAATGTCTATAACATTTTACATTCCCACTGGCAATGTATGAGAGTTCTAGTTGTTCCACACCTTCACTAATACTTGGTATGGTCAGTTTTTAAACTTTAGATATTATAATAGATATTGTCTTGTGTTGTATTTATAATTAGCATTTCCCTAATGACTAATGATGTTGAATATCTGCTCATGTGCTTATTTATTATATGTATATCTTCTTTAGTGAAATAGTTATTCACATCTTCTGTTCACATTATATTTGTGTTGGGTTACTTATATTCTTAAGTTTTGAGAGTTCTTTATGTATTCTGGATACAAGTCTCTTCTCTGATGTGTGGTTTGCAAATATTTTCTGTCTGTGACTTATCTTTTCATTTTCTTATCAGTGTCTTCCCAAAAGTTCTTAATTTGATGAAGCCCAATCTATCAGTTATTTCTTTTATGGAGCAACCTATATAGTTTTGTGTTTAATTTTTTAATCTCAATTCCTGGGCCTCTTTCCTCAAGATCCTCATTCAGTAAGTCTGGAAAGGGACTTGGGCATCTGAGTATATATAAAACCTTAAAGATGATTTTGGTATGCAGCTATGACTAGAGTAAATAAAACAAGAGAGGTAGTGGGATGTTGTGTTTATTTATTTGAATGCTTATGTATTTGCTTAGTTATTTTCTTCTATTTTATCTTGTCACAGAAAGACTTTAAGATAGTTTACAAAGATCAAAGATAATGTAACTTGAGAGTAGGTGGAAGAAATAAAAGTAAGGTAGGACATAAACTGGCATCACTAATGACAGTGAAAATGGATGCTATAATGATCTGCACATGGCCTCTAACTTTTCCAGCAATTCAATGCATAGATCAAACAAACTAATTGTTTAAGAGACATATTAATACAAATACTAGAATGAATTTCTCCCATGGAACCTTATAAAGAGGGAGGAACTGTTTCCTGGACAACAACAGCAAGTTTGAAGGGGCAATTTGTTCTAGTAGTTCAGTATGAGCTGATCACATTATGATTAGATGCCATTCAGTAAAGCTGAACTTTAAGGGACCATTACAGCAAAGAATAGGTAATCCAGCTCTCTGCTGATCTAAATCCATGCAAGAATATGCTTTAGACTATCTAGACTATAAAGAAAGGTGAACGATCTTTATTTCTTTCAGGCATTGATTCATGGTTTCTCTCAGAAAGGTTTTTGATAAATACTGCTTGAGAACTCAGAAGATGAGCACAAGATTATATTCCATGCTTCTCTATGCTTCTTATTGCATAGTATATACCTCTACATTAAGGGAGATAATTGAGTGGGGGATAATGTGTCTTTGCAAAGGCTGTTACCTAACAGAGCCATTTCATGTCTGTCAGATCAAGAGACTCACAAGCAGGGCCTAGAACCTATTGGAGGCTTTAAAGCATGGGACTGACCTGAATTGTATTTTACAAATAGAGAGAGAGAGAGAGAGAGAGAGAGAGATTATATTACTGAATTTGTAAAATTTTGATGCTTTTTGTGTATTATTGAATTGAGCATTTAAGTGATTTCCTTAATTCTATTAATGTCATGAATTACAATGATTGATTTTCAAATATTAGGCCAACATTGCATCCCTGTCCTTCCAGACTAGATTAGATTCCCCTATCAAGTACTGCCATTGCAACTAACCTATTCCTTTTTAGCCTTTATAATAATCAACATTTATATAGTCCTATTTTAAATATCTACCTCTAGACTATAAACTTCTTGTGGACAGGGACTATATCTGCCTTGGTTACCAGTATATTATCCTTCTCTAACAAATGCCCAACACTTAGTTCTTCCCACACATATTTGTTGAATGGATGAGCTGCCCTGGTCTAGTCTAGGACTCCTCCCTTTCAGCAAAACAGCTCTTTCCATTTTCAACTTTTTACTCACCATGCCCCGCACCCTACCCCACCCCAATATGAGCCCCAAGAGAATCTGGGCTAGGAGAGGAATCTGAATTACACATATAACATTGAATCAGAAAAACCAGGCCCTTTTGGTGACTCAACTTTTGTTTCTGACCAAAGCTCTTCCTCTAGGCTCTTCATTTAGGATGGATTTCCTCTCCAAGGGGACTCTTGGTCTTTGCTCCAAATACATGAGTCCCTTTCCAGCAAACATTCTTCATCACTACAATCAAGGTTGTGAAGAGGCAATTCCTGGAGTCTGTTAGTGTATTGTTTGTGGCTTTTTCCCTTTCCAACCCATTTATAAACTTTGAATCCACATTTGGCCTTTTAAAATCACTTACCCTACCTCCTGATCACCTGGTTATTGATAATTCAAAATCACTTAAATCTGAAAACCTTAAATATTCTTCAAAACTCAGTTGACATTTTGGTCTTCTAGGGTCACCCAGGCAACTTTCTCAGAGGCTGTAAGAGCTGTGTGGAGATATAACAGCTGGCCCTCTAAAGGCAGACCATACCACATGCTCAGAGTCAGAGGGCAGGGGGGCCCCTGCCTAGCCAGCAAACCCTATTATCAAATTACTATTTTTAATACTATTTGGAGTATATTTTTTATACTTTTCATATACTTATGAAATTAATTCTCATGTTATTTCTCCGTTACAGAGTAGATAGGATTAATACTTATCACATGGAGCCAAAGTTAAATAATTCTCAGACTGACTGTCTAGTGGGCTTGGGATTTCCTTTTGGAATGACAAAACATTTTGAAACTGGATAGAGGTGATAGTTGCACAGCATTGTGAGTGTACATAAACATCACTGAATTGGACACTTTAAAAATGGTTAATTTTATGTTATGTGAATTTTACTTCAATTTAAAAAAATAATAACTAATTCTTAGGGAACATAGAATTCTCACAAGAGTTTAGGAATTTCAGTCAGTCATCACTGAAGTCATAAAATTCCTCAGAGATTTGGCCATCTGCCCCCCTCCCCCCAACCCCATATCATTTGAAGCCAGCTGGATTTCACCTACTACTCAAAGATTCCATTTTGGAAAACAACTTCTAGCAGCAAATTGTTGGCACAGAGGAATCACCATAATGGACAATGAAAATAACTCCTAATTTCTGAATATATCCTAATTAAGTATATTTTACTATGTAACTTCATTAATTTCCTAGAAATTCCACAAGTTGTTAGAAGCAGGATGGGGAGATTCCACAGAGCTCTGTAGAAAGCAAAGATTGGAGAAAAATAAATCTTTTTTTTCATGTCTTAATCTTCTGGGTTGAGTCATAATCAAGCCCTTCTGGAACAGAGATGTGTCCATTGATATGTAATAGTGGATATCAGCTTCCAATCTGCCTGGCATATTAAGCTCTCAAGCAGGACCACTTTCATGGTTACAGCCTCACAGGGGCCCCATGCTATGGTTTAATGTTCTGTGGTCACCATCTTGAAGCTCTTAATACTTTCATGTTAAAGTTTGTGTTTTGTAAATGAAGTCTAATGGGACAGTGAAGCCTGGAGCCTTTGTTTGTGCATAGTCCTACCTCCCACCAGATTCCCAGATGGATTCTCACCTACCATCCTATTCCCTGACTTTCAGAGCCAGATCCAACCTCCCATTCACTGCCCCCACCCAGTAGTGGCTGCTGCGGGACCCTATGGGGCCCTGGGTGCAAGTATAGAAAGATTGGGGTCAGATGGAAGTGGACTGTGCCATCCCCCTTGAGCTGAAAGTGCCACAGTGTATTGGATGGGGAGCCTCTAGCTTACCCCTGATCCAGGAAGCCAGTGTCTCTGGGAATCTCTTGTCCACTGTGGGTTGTTGCCAGGAGGCTTGTGGGAAGGGAGACCTCCTCACCCTGACCAGGGAGCAGGGCATTAGTCTAGTGGTTAGTGGTTGGATGGGGTGGGCGGGTACAATAACTCAACAGTTAGTGGGCCACATGGGGTAAGTGTCTCTCTCTCTTTCTCTCTCTCTCTCTATATATATATAAAGCTAACCTTCATATATATGAAGGGTGTTGAAATAGGCACAAAACATTCCACATTACACTACCCCCAACTCCTACTACACATATAACCAATCACATTTCATATCCATTCTTTTGCAACTAAATGGTATATAGGCCCCGTGCAAGAGACTGGGGTGAGCATAGCATAGTGGTAAGTACATTAGATTAGATTAGTATATAGATATATATATGGTCTTAGGCAGGTCATTTGACTTCTCTGTCTGAATTTTCCCATCTATGAAATTCTAATACAGGGCCAATAAACAAAACCTTTATGTACAGTATAAATGTTTGTTAAGTGCTTTCACATAATTCTCCCTCTTTTGATCCATGCAAAACCTTAGAGAGGAGGTTATTAATATTCCTGCTTTAGATGAGGAAACAAGGACTCAGAGATGAAATGATTTACCTAAGAGTAATTTCCAGCTAATGACAGTCAAGATTCCCAATTTTATTTTCATGTGTGTGTTCTACTCCCATCACAGCGGTCCCTTGTTTCAGGGATGAAATTCTTAAATCCTATGGAAACCTGTAATGTATATTTGTATTATTTTTATCATTAAACCAAGATGTCATAGAGTAGTGGTACTCAGTAAGAAGAATATTGCCATCTGATTTATGTAATTCTCCATTATTAAGGGATGACAGACCCTGAAATGGGTCTGCATCTTCCTTAAATTTTTATATTAACAAGGCAACATGCAATAATTCAGAGACGTAGCATTTTTACACAGTGCTTCTCTATAATTCCATCCAAGCATAGTCAAGCAAGCTTACTTTAAAAAAAAATTAAGGATGTATATACTATCCTCAGTGGAAATATGGGCAGGACAAGTTCTAAGTTGTTAAATGTTTAAGACAAATCATTAAGATTCTGAATTCCAGTTCATTGATGCAAAATATGACTCCAAGCCAAAACAGAATGTTTGGAACAAAGCAGGAAGAAAAATTTCCCCCAGCTGAGATTCATGTTACAACTAAGAGATTATCTCTTCCTTATTAAGCAAAACTGGTTGAAATCACCTTTTGATTGAATACTTAATCTATCCGAGGTTTTACTGTTTTTATGGGAAATGCAATGAGAATTATCTGGTCTGTGACCTAAATCAGTGCATAGAAAACCTTTCTCTGAGGGAGATTCACAAAGAAGGGGTAGGATATTTTGCTCTTTAGTTATTAGCTTTCTAGGTAATGAGTATGCAGACAAATTGTTTCCCCTATTGTGTATGTGTCTTGGGTTTCATTAATGGACAATAGTAATTTCTTGCACTATTTTAAAGATGTCAGCTACTTAAAATAAATTGAAAACATTTGTTAAAGCCAAGATTAGGATATTGGCTTTTCAAACAATTTTGGAACTTCAGAGGTTTTGCCTTTGAAATCTTGGTGGTGAGAACAATTACATGAAATCAGAAAAAAAAAATTTAAACATTATGTTGGCATGGATACACATAGTTGGAAACTTGTTAAGATAAACTTTTGTTGCTTTTAATTTTAATTACTTACCTCTTGAATATTTTCTCTTTCTGATTCATTTTCCTAGTTGTAGCAGAAACTGCCAGATGTGCATCTAAACACTGCCCCACCCACTTCATCCATTATATAAAAAAAAAAAGACACACGTCTGGCCAGCTATACAACATGTTCTTTTTCCTTCTGCTATTAGATAAGGTCATGTGAGTTAAGTTCACTTGAATGAAATTTGAGTACTCTTGGCTTGTAAAAACCTCCCACAAATGCATTTCTTTTTTTTTTCTTTTAAAGATTTTATTTATTTATTTGACAGACAGAGATCACAAGCAGGCAGACAGGCAGGCAGAGAGAGGGAGAGGAGGAAGCAGGCTCCCTGCAGAGCAGAGAGCCCGATGCGGGACTTGATCCCAGGACCCGGAAATCATGACCTGAGCCGAAGGCAGTGGCTCAACCCACTGAGCCACCCAGGCGCCCCCACAAATGCATTTTTAGGATGGTAACCTCCCTTCAAGATGGTGTCCAATGATTCTTGACTCCTGGTATTTCTGTCCCTGTGTAATCCCCTCCTTCACCGAATATAACTGACCTATATAACTAATAGGATATTGCAGAAATGATAGAATGTGATTTCCATGTCTAGGTCATAAAAGACATTGCAACTTTCATCTTGCCCCCTTTTTAAAGTGATCCCTACACCCAATGTGGGGTTTGGACTCATGACCCTGAGATCAATAGCTGCAGCTCAACCAACTGAGCCAACTAGGCACTCTTCATCTTGCCCTTTTAGATCACTTTCTCTGAATGAAGCTAGCTGCCATGACATGAGGACATTCAAACAAACCTTTCTAGAGGTCTGTATAGGAAAGAACTGAAACCACCTGGCCACAGCCACTATTAATTGAGCCATATTAAAAGCAAATACTTCAGCCCTAATCGAGCCTTCATATGGCTGTAGCTACAACAGACATCTAACTGCAAACTCTGGCTCAAAGACAGTGACCCAGAACTATTAGGCTAAGCTGCTTCCAAATTCCTAACCCACAGAAACTATGAAATAATAATATTAAATTGTAGTTTTAAGCTGCTAAGTTTGTTTTGCAGCAATAGATGAGAGATGCATCCAACCAGCTGAATGACAATGCTCACCATCTTGGAAACTACTTGTTGAAGAGTTCAGAGCTGTAATCAACTCAGGTTCCTGAATGACTATATAGAGGAGAGCCTTCTCTGGTTTCTCTACTCCCAACATCAACATGGACTGTAGAGAGAGAAATAAACTTACTTAGAGTCATTACATTTTGGGGTCTAAATTTTACAATAATTCAGCATGTCCTAACTAATACATCAACTTTATATTCTATTTCTTTCTTTCTTTAAGTTTTATGTATATACGAGGGTATTTTTCTGCTGTGCAAGGAATTACTATTGGAATAGTCCTTTAAACAGTATCAAAAACATTTCATTGGTTAAAATTCATATGATTTAATATTAAAAGTACTTTTCCCATCTGCAAATCCCATTTTATTTGTCTAACTTTGGCATAGATGCTGTTAATATCATGATAACCCTGCCCAGATCCACTTTATTTGCTTGAAGCACTGCCCCAGTTTCTGTGAATGTGGCTGATAATGGCTTACAACTAGCCCTCTCCAGGAAATTGCCATCAACCAATGAGAGTCATCTTAGGAAATTACGCCCCCTCCATAGATAACCCACAACAAATGGCCAAATAAAATGATGGTATAAAAGTCCAGCCCTGTTGCCACAAGGAATGACAGGACTGTGGTACTGTTTATATCAATAACTCTTTCCTCTGTCGATTGGGCTAAGGCTGGACTTTATGTAATATCAGATCCTTACTTGACAGCTCTTTTTGCTTCCCTATCACTTTCATCTCTCTCCCTTACAGTTTTGTTTTGTTTGTTTGTTTGTTCCCCAAAGAATGGTCTCATAATAAGTCACATGCACTCAATCCCTATCTCAGATTCTGCTTTTAGGGAATCTCATCTAAGATTATCTACTTTTATAAAATTAGACAGAAGAGGTGAGATCTTCTCAGTTATTTATAAGACCAATATATTTGATTTATGAGTGAAAAAATGTGTTCTCAGTCCAAAACCTTGGAAGGACTTAAAAAAAGAAAAGCAGTAGCAAAAAGTAAGAAAGCCTAAAGCTGATAATCTGACAATACCAACAAAATTTAAAAATCCTAAAATCAAGAAAAAATACAACATAAATCACCAGTATCAGAATAACAGGGAGATTATCATATCACTACAAATCTTACAGACATTAAAAAGTTAATAAGATATTATGAAAAATGTAGATCAAATCTTTGAAAACTTAGATAAAAGGGTAAATTTCTTGAAAAAGGCAATTTACCAAAGTCAACACAGATTAAACAGAAAATACTGTTAACCCCATACCTCTTAAAGAAATTAAATATATTGTAAAAAACTTTCCAAAACATAAAACTCTCAATCCAGATGGTTTCATTGTGAATTCTAACAATCATGGGAATAATAACACTAATCTTATAAAAACTCATTCTTACAGAAAATAGATAAGGAAGACTTTCCTACTTGTTTATGAGACCATTAAAATCCCAAGCCTAAAACCTCACAAAGACATTACAAGAAAAAAAAAAAAAAAAGATCTACAATATCTCTCATGAGTATAGACCTAAAAAATTCTTTTAAAATGTACCTATTGAATCCAGCAATATATAACAGGATTATTATATTGACCAAAAAAGGTGTATAGGCCAAGAATGCAAGGTTTAATCAATCAGTATAAATAAACACATTAACAAAGTAAGGAAAAAAACCCTTAGATCATCTTCGTTGATGCAGAAAAAACATGGGTCAAAATTTATCACACATTTATAAAAACACCCATAACAAACTAGGAATAGAAAGGAACTTTCTCAATTTCATAAAAGCCAGCTATAAAAACCTACAGCTAATATTATATTTAACAAATCATACATTGGATGTTTTCCCCCTAAAATTGGGAATAAGGAGTGGAAGCCCATCTTCCCAATTTCTATTCAATATTATAATAAAGCTGCTATCTACTACAATAAGGTAAGGAAAATTTTTTTAAAAATTAAAAAAAGAAGAAGAAGAAGAAAGAAATAATAAGAATTGTATCTTTCTTCCATTCTGTGTGTCCTAACCACCTAGTGTCCAGTGGCAATGCACCCTCCCAGCCTGTTTTGCTTCAATAATACCTAATTCTTCAAAGTTATTTATCTTTGCTTATCTCTTTTGTCATAAAAATATATACTTCTCCCATTGTTTCATACCCCTAATCAGAGTTGTCACAGAGGAAAACATCTGAAAAACTATTTCACATGGTAAGTTCATAATTAATTGTGCACTATCTGTCTAAAAGATATCTGTATTGAAAAATCCTGTTTATAAACAATAATTACAAAGGAAACATAATAGAGAAAATATAGGATGGGACTATATTAAACACTTAACATAGCTATTTCATGTAATATGGCAGTCTAGGCACCTGGTTTTTCCTTCTTTAAGAAAACAAAAAAAAATTCTAGATTATATATTTTAAAGTATTTAAAATATCAATAAACTATAAGAAAGTAAAGAATACTCATATCAGGGACAGAAAGAGGGAGGAAACCCAGAGAAGTAACTGTAGCATTTTAGCCAGTTTTCTTTCTTAAGGCATTGACTAAATTGCATAATTTGAACTTTGGTATTCATGGACTTACAGGACCCACAGAGCAACAGACAAAGACCAAGCTCTCCAAAGGTAGTAGTCTAATAGAGGCTCCTCCCCAACTTAATAAAGCTGAGACATCAAAGTTCTAAACATTCAGTATAAGCATGACCTAAAAATAAACTTAACCTTTCCTGTCGTTGGGGTCTACAAAGAGAGTCGTCTTTGCTCTTAGCATTGAACAGAGAAGGAAAACATGTCACCAAGGCATTGGAATCACAAGATGGCCCTCACACAGTTTTGTAGTACAAATTCATAGGAACTGTGTGTTACCAAAACCTCAAGCTAAGAATTTAAAGTACAGTGTCCCAGATTTATAGTGCCCCCATATGGCTGATCAGCATCAAATGTAAATGCAGTATGGCACATCCTACTGTAATTTCAGATTTCAAAGAGTTCCAAGAAGTAAACTGAATAGCTCACGAGGAAAAAAATGACAAACACACTAGTAAAAATGATACCATGAGTGATAAACAGTAGAAAAAAATGTTGCCGGGAAAATGTTCATATATATTTCAGACACTAACTATAAAATTAGAATGTTTATTATGCTTAAAGAAATGACAAATAAACTTCACAATATGTTCCAGGAATAAAATATTTACAAAACATATCCAACAGTGTAGAAAAGATAATATATTAATACCAAATGAGATTTATCCTAATAATTCAAGATTGGTTTAATACCAATAAGTTAGTTGATACAATTCACCACATTAACAGGTTAAAGGAGAAAATTTATAGGATCATCTCAATGTTTGCAAAAAAAAGTGTTTGATAAAATGTGACATTCATTTATAATAAAATCTCCTAGCTAACTAGGAATAGAAGAGGCTTTTTCAGCCTTATTTAAAAGTAACTAAAACTCAAGAAAACATTACATTTATGGTTAGTTATTAAAATAATTTTCTCTGGGGTGCCTCGGTGGCTCAGTTAAGTGCCTGCCTTCGGCTCAGGTCATGGTCCCAGGTCCTAGGATTGAGCCCCATGTTGGGTTCCCAGCTCAGTAAGGAGTTTGCTTCTCCCTCTCCCTCTTCCCCCTGCTCATGCTCGCTCTCTCGCTCTCTCTCTTTCTCAAATAAATAAATAAAACCTTTAAAAAATTTTTCTCTAAGGTTGGGAACGAAACAAGAATGTCCACTTTTGTTTAACATCATATTGCATGCACTTGTCACTGAAAGGAAAAAAAGAATAAAATATAAGAAGAATAGACACCTTGGTGGCTCAGTCATTAAGTGTCTACCTTTGGCTCAGGTCATGGTCCTGGGGTCCTGGGATCAAGCCCCGCATCAGGTTCCTTGCTCAGCAGGAAGCTTGCTTCTCCCTCTCCCACTCCCCCTGCTTGTGTTCCCTCTCTCACTGTGTCTCTCTGTCAAATAATAAATAAAAAATATAAGAAGAATAAGGATTGGGAAAGGAGAGAATGCTATCATTGTTCTCAACTGATGATGTAGGTGAAAAATTCAAAATGAGTCACCATTAAAATTTTCTGGCTTTACTGACATATAACCAACAACCAATAAATTTTTAATGAATGTGAATTTAGCAAAAGTTTCCAGATACTAACTCAAAAAGATTATTATATTTCTGTATAGCAGCACCATTTACTAATTATCTCTGTGTGTATACATAGGTATATACCACACACATATTTTTAAAACCAGGGAATATCTAGGTATTAATCTAACACCAAAACTTTTGAGAAAAAATAGAATATAAGAGTTTATATTATAAAGATATCTGTTGTCCCCAGTTTGATCTATAGAATCAATGCAATCTCAATCAAATCTCCAATAGATGTTTTTAAGAGAGGAAGAGAGGGCAAGGAAAAGAGCAGAGGGACAGGGAGAGAATCTTAAACAGTCTCTACACTAAGCAGTCCAATGCAGGGCTTGATCTCAGAACCCTGAGATCATGATCGGAGCTGAAATCAAAAGTCAGACACTTAACTGACTAAGCCATCCAGGTGCCCCTCCAAAAGATATTTTAAAAGTGGAACTTCAAAGTCATATTCTATGGAGATACATAAAACCCCAAATAGCCAAGTCACTTTTAAAGAAGATGAATAAATTTAGGGGACTTGCCCTATGGATTTCGAGACATAAATTATTAGTTCTTAAGATAGTGTAGTATTGATGCTGGGTAGAGAAAAAAGTCAATTGAACAGAATTAAAGTTCAGAAGTAGACACTGACACATATAGATAATAGATACATGACAGAAGAGGTATTGAAGGTGGCAGGAAAGGATGGATTTTTCAATAAATGATGCATGATAAAAAAAATACCCATATGGGAAAATATTTTATTAGCTCTCTATCCCCTACAATAATCAATCCCCTCCATTTTTGTGGAGGAAATAAAGACCAAAAAGTCAGAGGCAAAGTTAAAGCCTTTGAAAGATAATATAGGAAAATATCTTCATGGAAACAGAATATGGAAGGATTTCTTAAACAAAGAACAAAAAATTAATAGAAAGGAGAAGATTGAAATGTAAACTACAACGAAATGAAAAACAGCTGGGCATGCCTGCGTGGCTCTGTTGGTTAAGTGTGGAACTCTTGATTTCAACTCAGGTCATGATCTAGGGGTTATGGAATTGAGCCCCATGCAGAGCTCTGCACTGGGTGTGGAGAGTGTTTAGGATTCTCTTTCTCCCTCTCCCCTCTGCCCCACCCTGCCTCTCTACCTAAGGGGGGAAAAAATCTTCTGATCATCAAAAGACATCATGAAAAGAATGCAAAGACAAGCCAAAAACTACAAGATATTTGAGATCTATATCTGGAATATATAAGAGCTGCTACAAATCAATAAGAAAATAACAAAATATTTAACAGATAAATGGGCAAGAGCCTTATCAAACATTTCACCAAAGAAGAAGCTTAAATGCCTTATAAACTCATGAAAGCATGTTCAGCATAATTAGTTATCAAGAAAATGCAATGAGATACCATTTCATGCCCATCAGGCTGACAAAAATTTAAAAATAGATAGTACCATATGTTGATGAGCATTTGTATTAATGGGAACTCAGCTGTGCTGGTGGGAGTATTAATGAGCACAAAAACCTTTGAAAAAGTTTGGCACTACCTCATAAAGATGAATAGAGGCATACTTTACAACCCAGGAATTCCACTTCTAGATATATACCCCAGTAACTCTTCCCCATGTTCATCAGGATATATACAGGAGAACATTCACAGAAGCATTGTTAATACTGGCACTTATATTAGTAAAGGTTCTCCAGAGAAATGGAACCAACAAGGTATGGAGGGAGAGAGAGAAAGAGAGAAGGATGAGATTTATTTAAGAAATTGGCTCAGACCATTGTGGAGGCTTGGTGAGTCCAAAATCTGATGGGGAAGGCTAGCAAGCTGGAGACTCGGGAAAAAAATTACAGTTCAAGTCCAAAGGCAGTCTGCTGGCAAACCAGAAAGAGTAAATGCTGCAGATGAACTGGCAAGACAATCTGCTGACAGAATTCCCTCTTGCTCAGGGGAGGTCAGCCTTTTGTTTTATTCAGGTTTTCAACTGATTGAATCAGATCTGGCGAGTACTCTGCTTTACTCAAGTTGACCAAATTAAATTTAAATCTCATCTGAAAACACCCATACAGAAACATACAAATATATAGGCACTGTGGCTCAGCCAAGTTAAAATTAACCATTAAGCCCAAAATTAGAAAAAAAATTCTAAATGTTCATCTAGGGTAGACTGGATATATAAGTTGTGGTTTATATATATAACAAATACTAAATTACCATTGTGGTAAGCACAATTCTAATTTGTCACCCCCATGATCTCCTTAAATTCTGTTCTAACATAATTGACAAAGGTCATGAGATGTTACTCTGTTAGGTTATGTTACAGGTGAAGGTGATGGGATATTACCCCCCAATGTTTTTGTATGTGTGTGTGTGTCTCCAGATATTTATGTATGTATGTGTATGTGTATACACACACACACACACACACACACACACACACACACACATACACCTATGTCTATGTATATATATTTAAGCAGACTCTCCTCTCCTGCTGGTGTTGGAGAAGCAAGTTGCCATGAGTTTTAAAGCTTCAAGAAAATGAATTCTTCCAATAACCCCAATACACTTGGAAGCAGATCCTTCCCCCAGTTAAGCCTCTAAAGGAAAATGCAGCCTGGCTGACATCTGAACCACAGTCTTGTGAGACCCTGAGCAGAGAAATCACACCTGGACTTGTTGACCCTGTGGAAACTGTGAGATAATGCATGTGTGGTGTTTGAAGCTAGTATATTTGTGGTAATTTGGTAACAGCATATAAAACTATTGCAACTACACAGGAATAAAAATCAATAAACTAAGCTATATGTACCAATATAGATGAAACTTCTAAGGTTGAACAACAGAAATAAGTCATAGAGAATACAGACAATAGGTTCCATTTGCATTATGATTGAAACCAATATATAATTTAGGGAGGCATACATAAAAAATAAAATTTAAGAGAAAAGCAAAGGAAGAAAATCATAAAAGATGGGAGAGTAGGTTACTTCTGCAAGAGAGTACAGGACTCACATGGAACTCCAAGTTATTAACAATGTTCTATTTCATAACCAGAGTTCATAATATTAAAGATAATTTAATTTATAGAATGAACAAAGTACATTCCCATATTTATGGTTCACCCCATAGCACAATCCAGGCTCCTTATTGGTGGACTGATTCGAGGTCAGATAAACCTAAATTCGAATCTTAATTCTATTACTTCTTTGCTGTATGATCTTAATTTAGAGCTATAAAATCAAGATCCAGGCTCCCGAATTTCCAGATGAAAGGGGTATAATAAAGTAACAGCTGAAAAATCACTATGGGTTAATGAAAAAATAAATACAAAGTTAACAATTTTGAGTTCTAACCTACATATAAATGCTGTGGATATATTTTTAATTAAAAAATGATTAGTAATCAACCAACATTGTAGAGAGACTGGTACTCTTATGCTGGTAGCATTGCAAATATATACAGTCTTTCAGGAGAGTAAGTTTAGCCCTATTTGAAATGTGAAATGAGATATTAAAATATTGCTGTTCTTTGACTCAGGATTTCTACTTCAAGAAACTAAAGGTTTTTAAGTAAATAATCTTAATCTTAATCTTAAATAATCTTAAAAAGTCAGAGCCAAGCCAGTGTGTTCAATAGTGTTCAAGGCAGAGAGACTTATGAAAACAGAACTTGAAACAATTCAAGCTGAATTACTTTTTTGTACATTACCAAAGTAGAGCACATTGACAAGAAAAATAACATGATAAATATATGCCTTGTGGGCGTCTCAGTTGGTTGTGTGTCTGCCTTCAACGCAGGTCATGACCAGTGTACTGGGATCCAGCCCAGTGTTAGGCTTCCTGCTCAGTATGAGCCTACTTCTCCCTTTCTCTCTGCTCCTCTCCTTTGCTTGCTCTCTCTACTGTTCTCTCTTTTTCAAATAAATACACAAAATCTTGAAAATACACCTTGTGTTGGTATATTAAACAACATCACATGAACAACCAGAACTAAACATGCATTCACATGCTGTCTAAATGATTAAAAGTATCTACAGAGCTATGAATATAAGAGATAGTTAAAACACTATAAATAATTGTGTTAGGGTGATGGGAATATTCAATGAAATGATTATGACTTTTAAAATAAGCAGGTACAGGGGCGCCTGGGTGGCTCAGTGGTTTGGGCTGCTGCCTTTGGCTCGGGTCATGATCTCAGGGTCCTGGGATTGAGCCCCGCATCGGGCTCCCTGCTCTGCAGGAAGCCTGCTTCCCTCTCTCTCTCTCTCTGCCTGCCTCTCTGCCTACTTGTGATCTCCGTCTTTCAAATAAATAAATAAAATCTAAAAAAAAATAAAAAATAAAAAATAAAATAAAATAAAATAAAATAAGCAGGTACATATCTAACTGGAAGCATATATTTAATGATGAAATTTCAGGAAGTGTTATAGACAGATGGTGAAATTATTTGTGTAGGATGTGGGGGTGGGAAGGGGATATGGGGACATAAAATCTCACCACATGGGAAGTTTCTATAATAAGAGAGCTTTCTCTGGGTTGTTTAGGCTGTGGAACCAAAGGGGAGAATCGTACAGAAGATTTCTCAAGG
Source organism: Mustela nivalis (assembly GCF_964662115.1). Classification (NCBI taxonomy): domain Eukaryota; kingdom Metazoa; phylum Chordata; class Mammalia; order Carnivora; family Mustelidae; genus Mustela; species Mustela nivalis. Next base: position 58,150,790 of record NC_139027.1, read on the forward strand.
GGAAAAATGTTGAAAGAACTATCCTTAGAAAAATGTGATTGTAAATTAATTTTTCTTTGGGATGTAAGCTGCTTTCTCTTAGTTTCTCTCTCTCTCTCTCTCTCTTCTAAAGCAATTACAACTTAATGATTTACTTCAATATATGAGAGAGACTTCTGGGGTGAATCTGAATCTTGTGTGCCTTGGTCAAACTAATTTCTTTCAACACTGAAGTCTGAAAAGTGTCACAGTGAAAGAATATAGTCACTCATGAAATGGTATCCAATTGCTTTGATGGCAGCAACTTTAAGGTCATTTTTGTTCTGAGTCTTAGTAATTTTACTAAATTGAATATTTTAACAAAACAAAACAAAAAGAATGATGTGCCATTCCCAACCATAGCCCAGCATAAAAGAAGGCCCAGGGGCTAGAGGGAGGTTTTCCATGACTATTACAGCTTTCAGTCTAGAGCACAGATTAGAAACAAGGAAGAAGCCTCTTTTTATTTTTTAAAATTTTATTTAATTTTATTTTTTTCAGTGTTCCAAAACTCGTTGTTTATGCATCATACCCAGTGCTCCATGCAATACGTGCCCTCTATAATACCCACCACCAGGCTCACCCCACCCCCTAAACCCCCCTCCAAAATCCTCAGTTTGTTTCTCAGAATCCACAGTCTCTCATGGTTTGTCTCCCTCTCTGATTTCCCCCAACTCACTTCTCTTCCCCATCTCCCAGTGTCTTCCGTGTTTTTCCTTATGCTCCATAAGTAAGTGAAACCATATGATAATTGACTCTCTCTGCTTGATTTATTTCACTCAGCATAATCTCTTCCAGTCCCGTCCATGTTGGTACAAATGTTGTACATTCATCCTTTCTGATGGAGGCATAATACTCCATTGTATATACGGACATATCTTCTTTATCTATTCGTCCATTGAAGGGCATCTTGGTTCTTTCCACAGTTTGGTGACTGTGGCCATTGCTGCTATGAACATTGGGGTATAGGTGGCCCTTTTTTCACTACAACTGTATCTTTGGGATATATACCCAGTAGTGCAATTGCAGGATCATAGGGTAGTTCTATTTTTAATTTCTTAAGGCATCTCCACACTGTTTTCCAAAGTGGCTGCACCAACTTGCATTCCCACCAACAGTGTAAGAGAGTTCCCTTTTCTCCACATCCTCTCCAATACTTGTTGTTTATTGTCTTGTTGATTTTGGCCATTCTAACTGGTGTAAAGTGGTATCTCAATGTGGTTTTTGATTTGAATCTCCCTGATGGCTAGTGATGATGAACATTTTTTCATGTGTCTGTTAGCCATTTGTATGTCTTCTTTGAAGAAATGTCTGTTCATGTCTTCTGCCCATTTTTTGAAGTGATTATGTGTTTTGTGTGTGTTGAGTTTGAGGAGTTTTTTATAGATCTTGGATATCAGCCCTTTGTAGTGTCATTTGTAAATATCTTCTCCCATTCTGTGGGTTGCCTCTTTGTTTTGTTGCGTATTTCCTCTGCTGTGCAGAAATTTTTGATCTTGATGAAGTCCCAAAGGTTCATTTTCGCTATTGTTTCCTTTGCCTTTGGAGACATGACTTGGAAGAAGTTGTTATGGCCCATGTCGAAGAGATTACTGCCTATGTTCTCCTCTAGGATTTTGATAGATCCCTGCCTGACGTTGAGGTCTTTTATCCATTTCAAGTTTATCTTTGTATATGGTGTAAGAGAATGGTCAAGTTTCATTCTTCTACACATAGCTGTCCAATTTTCCCAGCACCATTTATTGAAGAGACTGTCTTTTTTCCACTGTATATTTTTTCCTGCTTTGTCAAAGATTATTTGACCATAGACTTGAGGGTCCATATCTGGGCTCTCTACTCTGTTCCACTGGTCTATGTGTCTGTTTTTGTGCTAGTACCATTCTGTCTTGGTGATCACAGCTTTGTAGTAAAACTTGAAATCAGGCAACGTGATGCCCCTGTTATGTTTTTCTTTTTCAACATTTCCTTAGCAATTCAGGGTCTCTTCTGTTTCCATACAAATTTTAGGATAGTTTGTTCCAGCTCTTTGAAAAATGCCGGTGGAATTTTGATCAGGATGGCATTGAAAGCATAGATGGCTCTAGGCAGTATAGACATTTTAACAATGTTTATTCTTCCAATCCATGAGCATGGAATGGTCTTCCATCTTTTTGTGTCTTCTTCAATTTCTTTCATGAGTGTTCTGTAGTTCTTCAAGTACAGATTCTTTACCTCTTTGGTTAGGTTTATTCCCAAGTATCTTATGGTTCTTGGTGCTATAGTAAATGGAATCATTTACTAAGTCTATGGTCAAATAATCTTTGACAAAGCAGGAAAAAATATACAGTGGAAAAAAGACAGTCTCTTCAATAAATGGTGCTGGGAAAATTGGACAGCTATGTGTAGAAGAATGAAACTTGACCATTCTCTTACACCATATACAAAGATAAACTTGAAATGGATAAAAGACCTCAACGTCAGGCAGGGATCATAATTTCTCTTTCTTTATTTTCATTGTTAGTGTATAAGAAAGCAACTGATTTATGTACATTGATTTTGTATCCTGCCACATTACTGAATTGCTATATGAGTTCTAGTAGTTTGGGGGTGGAGTCTTTTGGGTTTTCCATATATATATCACATATATATGTCATCTGCGAAAAAAGAGAGTTTGACTTCTTCATTGCCAATTTGAATACATTTTATTTCTTTTTGTTTTCTGATTGCTTTTGCTAGGACTTCTAGTACTATGTTGAACAATAGTGGTGAGAGTGGACATCCTTGTCGAGTTCCTTATCTCAAAGGGAAGGCTGTCATATTTTCCCCATTGAGGATGATATTCACTGTGGGTTTTTCATAGATAGATTTTATGAAGTTGAGGAATGTTCCCTCTATCCATATACTTTGAATCATTTTAATCAGGAATGGAGGCTGTATCTTGTCAAATGCATTTTCTGCATTAATTGAGAGGACCATGTGGTTCTTCTCTCTTCTCTCATTGATTTGTGCTATCACATTGATTGATTCACAAATGTTGAACCACCCTTGCATCCCCTGGATAAATCCCACCTGGTCATGGTGGATAATCTTTTTAATGTACTGTTGGATCCTATTAGCTAAGATCTTGTTGAGAATCTTGGCATCCATATCATCAGGAATATTGGTCTGAAATTCTCCTTTTTGGCGGAGTCTTTCCTGGTTTGAGGATCAGGTAATGATCTTCATAAAAAGTCTGGAAGTTTTCTTTCTATCTTTTGAGACAGCTTCAGGAGAATAGGTATTATTTCTTTGAATGTTTGGTAGAATTTCCCAGGGAAACCATCAAGTCCTGGGCTCTTCTTTTTTTGGAGGTTTTTGATCACTGCTTCAATCTCATTACTAGATATTGGTCTATTCATGTTGTCAATTTCTTCCTGATTCACTTTTGAAAGTTTATAGGTTTCTAGGAATGCATCCATTTTGTCTAGGTTGCTTAACTTATTGGCATATAACTGTTGATAATAATTTCTGATGATTGTTTCTATTTCCTTGGTATTAGTTGTGATCTCTCCCTTTTCATTCATAATTTTATTAATTTGGGTCCTCTCTTTTTTCTTCTGGATTAGTTTGGCCAATGGCTTATCAATCTTATTGATTCTTGCAAAAAACCAGCTTTTAGTTTCGTAGATATGTTCTACTGTATCCCTAGTTTCTGTCTCAATGATCTCTGCTCTAATCTTGATTATTTCCCTTCTTATGTGTGGGGTTGGCGTAATCTGTTGTTGATTCTCCAGTTCTTTAAGGTGTAAAGACAGCTGGTGTATTCTGGATTTTTCTATTTTTTTGAGGGAGGCTTGGATGGCTATGTACTTCCCCCTTAGGACTGCTGTTGCCATATCCCATAAGTTTTGGACCAAAGTGTCTTCATTCTCATTGGTTTCCATGAATTGTTTAAGTTCTTCCTTGATCTCCTGGTTAATCCAAGCATTCTTAAGCAAGGTGGTCTTTAACTTCCAGGTGTTTGAGTTCCTTCCAAACTTTTCCTTGTGGTTGAGCTCCAGTTTCAAAGCATTGTAATCTGAGAATATGCAGCGAATAATCTCAATCTTTTGGTATTGTTTGAATCTTGATTTGTGACCCACTATGTTGTCTATTCTAGAGAAGGTTCCATGTGCACTTGAGAAGAATGAGTATTCTGTTGTTTTAGGGTGGAATGTTCTGTATATATCTATGAGGTCCATCTGGTCCAATGTGTCATTCAATGCTCTTGTTTCTTTATTGATTTTCTGCTTGGATGATCTCTCTATTATTGAGAGTTGCATGTTAAGATCTCCTACTATTAATGTATTCATATCAATATGACTCTTTATCTTGACTAACAGTTGTCTTACATAGTTGGCTGCTCCCATATTGGGGGCATAAATATTTACAATTGTTAGATCTTCTTGGTGGACAGACCCTTTAAGAATTATGTAGTGTCCTTCTTTATCTCTGACTACAGTCTTTAGTTTAAAATCTAATTGATCTGATATGAGAATTGCTACCCCAGCTTTCTTTTGAGGCCCATTGGCATGGAAGATTCTTCTCTATCCCTTCACTTTCAGTCTGGATGTATCCTTAAGTTACAAATGGGTCTCCTGTAGACAACATATGGATGGGTCCTGTCGTTTTATCCAATCTGCAACCCTGTGCCTTTTTATGGGAGCATTTGGCTGTTCATGTTTAGAGTGATTATTGAAAGATATGTTTTTATTGACATCATGTTGCCTGTAAAGTCCTTGTTTCTATAGATTGTTTCTGTTCTATGACACTCTTGGGTTCTTTCTTCTTTTATAGAACCTCTCTTAATATTTCTTGTAGTGCTGGCTTGGTGGTCACATACTCTTTTAAACCTTGCATGTCTTGGAAGCTCTTTATCTCTCCATCCATTTTGAATGTTAGCCTTGCTGGATAAAGTATTCTTGGCTGCATGTTCTTCTCATTTAGTGCCCTGAATATGTCTTGCCAGCCCTTCCTGGCTTGCCAGGTTTCTGTGGACAGGTCTGTGTTATTCTGATGGACCTTCCTCTGTACGTAAGGAATCTCTTCCCCCAGCTGCTCTCAAAAGCTCTTGTCTAAAATTATGATTCATCAGTCTTGCAATCAAGTGCCTCAAGGTCTTTCTAGATTCATTCATCTTGGGGGGGTGGTCTTTCTATCTCTAGGACACGAATGCTGGTTCCATTCCCCAGATTGGGAAAATTTTCATGGAGAATTTGTTCAACTATATTTTCTAGTCTTTTTTTCTCCTCCCTCTCAGGGATCCCAATAATTCTGACATTGGAATGTTTCATGGCATCATTTATTTCCCTAATTTTGTTTTCATGGCTTCTAAGCTGTTTGTTCCAGGCTTCCTCTTGATCCTTTTTCTCTATCAGTTTATCTCTGGATCACTAATTCTATCTTCTGCCTCAGTTCCCCTAGCTGTTAGAGTATTTAGATTAGATTGGATCTCACTGGTCGCATTTTTAACTTCTTCCTGGGTAGCTTTCACTTCTGCCCTAATCAATTTCATGTCCTCACTAATGGTTTTCTCCAACCTAGACATTGCCTGAATAATTGTTACCTTGAATTCCCTTCTGACATACTGTTTATGTTCATATCCAATAGCTCTGATGGAGAGGGTACTGTCTCTGAATTTTTCCTCTGTTGGTTGTTCCTCCTCCTAGTCATATTGGTGACTAGGGGATATGTGGCTGAGTATATCAACCATGATCCAGGCAAGGTGCACCCTGGAACGCATTTGATCAATTGGAAGTCACCACCAAAAAGAAAGAATAAAGAAAAAGAGAGAGAGAAAGAAAGAGAGAGACAGAAAAACACAGAAGACTCAGCTAGAATGGGCCCCAAAGGTAAGATTTATAAGGTATACAAATAAAAACGGGCAAACAAAAAGACCAACAAAAGTAGATGACAAGATAAAAAAAAGGAACCCAGCCAAAATGAAGCCCAAGGATGAGAATTATATAATACCAGAACAAAAACAAATACACAGAAACACTGACCGAAGAAAAAGATGGGAGGGTGGTTTTAAATCCTTAATGTGAGTGAGGAAGGTTATTTTGATTCTTCCTGTATCTTGATATCTTTGTTAAAGGACTCAACTTTCCAGAGATAAAGGGAAATGAAAACTGGTTTATATATAGTGATAGTACTGATTAGGAAAGGAGGATTATTGAAGCTTATATTTATATGTATATTTTAAAAAATAAAGTAGAAAAGAAAAAGAAAAATACAGGTATATGTATGCAAAAAGTTCAAATTAAAAGGTTATTATAGAATATGGTGTATTAAACCTCTAGTTGTAATGGTATGTAGGTTAAAAAAATTAAAAAGAACAAGAATAGTGAGAATGAATTAAAAATAAGTTGTATCCATGAAATATACAGGTTTTATGGCAATACTGGTAGCTTAATATATTGTTTTCCCCTGATTTGGGAGTTTTACAGTTTTATGGGGACCCTGTGGTGGTTTTCCTCTCATTGTTTTGGCTGGCTTTCTGTGGGAGGGGCCTGCCGCCTTGTTTTTCAGTCAATCTTGCTTGGATTGAGTCCTCCTGCCCCCATCAAGGGGCTGGGCTTTGTAGAAACCAGTTTTTCAGGCTTTTGTTCTCTGCAGGTTTTTGTTCTTTGGTGGTTTTTCAGAGGTTTAGTGGAAAGCAAACTGCACCCAGACCTCTATTTCAGAAAGAAGCATCAGTCTGCTCCCCTTTGGGTGGTCCAGAACACACAGACTCCCCTCTTCAAACTCAGGCTGTGCACATCTCCAGCCACTGTCTCAGAGGTCTCCCAAAGCGCCCCCCATTCCCTGCCCCCCCATGCCAAAACCATGAGCGATAATGGTCCAGGGAGCCCACTTCCGGTGGCTGCCTTTCCCGGGACTGTTATCTGGGGTAGTTCCTTCATGTCCAGGCTGGGAGTGTTCAGACTCTTGGGGAGTCCTAGAGACTACCAGCTAGCGCCCCCATGGAGCACTCTCAGGCATGGATGGGGAACACAGTTCAGAGCCTGGTTGCATAGCAAGTACAGAGTGCAAAAGGCTGTGGTTCTAGAGAGCACCCACCAGACTCCCTTATGGGGGGGTGGGAGTATGGCCAGCCGGAGCAGTGGTGCAAGCCCCCTGGGGGCTCTGGGACCAGGAACTAGAGGCTCTGCCACCATACACTCTCTCTGGCACTGGTAGTCATCAGTGGTAGTGAAAGACCCGCGGATCCCCTTACCCAAGAATTCAACACTGCCACTGGATGCAATCAGCAAGAGGTTCTTTATTGTTACGCAGGCGCCTGCGGGTGGTCAGCGCGCGCCTGCGGGTGGTCAGCAGCTCCTGCTAGCTGAGCACACCTGGCTGGGGTGGTGCAGGATTTTTATAGACAGGTGCAAACAAGTTTTGGGTGGGGCGCAACTGATTGGTGGACAGTTTGAACTTTTGAAAAAGGCATATGTGGAGTTTGCTGATTGGCTTTGGGGACCCGCTCGCGGGGAAGAGAGAGGCGGGAAGGGGGAACAAGCTGATTGGTTCTGAGGGCCCATGCGCGGGAGGAGAGAGGCAGGGAGGGGGAACAAGAAGGGGGAAGGTAGGAATGCCATCATGGCGTCTTCTATTATTTCTATAAGCCAAACAGTTACAGAAGGGCAAAAGAGCAATTAATCACGCAATTAATAACCTAATCTATGCCTAAAAGCCAGCGGTTCACAGAAAAGCAAACAAGCGGTTAGTTATCCTATCTTCCAGGGGAGGGGACTTTTCAGGGCAGGGGTCTTTCATTCCCCCCTTTTTCTTTATCATGGATAGAATCTTCTATCCATTTGTCTTGTTCTTGCATGTCCTGCCCTTCCATTGAGCTAGTCCGGGGCTCTGTTTGTTTGAGGAGTTGGTATCGCTGTGTCAGTACCATAGTCTGAACAACAGACAGGCGATCTTTAATGAACTGTACTAACCTGTTTAAGACACAAGGACCATAAGTTAGAATTAATAACAGAATGATGAGAGGGCCCGTTATAGATGACAACAAAGTAGTAAGCCAAGGCAATCTGTTGAACCAGTTTTCGCGGTGGAGAAGGGTGGAGAGGGGTGCAAGGCATTAGCCCCTTCTCCATCCTCAGCCAGCCTCCTGCTCCTTCATTTCCCCCTGAACAATCTTGACCCTGAAATCTTTAAGGGAGTTGAAGGTGGAAGGTCTCATCTTCTGTAACTTCTTCGTGCTGAATAGGGGCGTAGAGCTGTCCCTACCTGCTCGGGTCAATATTGATCAGGGAAGGAACGTATAAGGGAGTTACAAAGGTGAAGGCAGCTGAATCCAGTGCTGACAGTGAAGAGGCGTCCTTGCGCGCGACAAGGATCGTCTGTCGTGGCGAAGTCATTGTAGCAATGGAGTCTCGGCACCAAGTAGAGAAACATGGAACAAAGCAACATATTAAGATTAATAAGGCGATAAGAATGAAAAGCCCAAAAAAGAGATTCGGCCATAGTCCTCCTTCAAATTAGGAACTTAACCATTTACTGAGAGAGAAGGATCTTGTAGGGCCTTAATCTGGGTGTTCATATCCTTTATTATTCCTGTGACATTTTTGTGATAGTCTGGGATGTATACACAACATTCTGTCTTGATAATTGCACATGTGCCATCCTGGGCTGCTGTAAGGACATCTAAAGCCATCCTATTTTGTAGGACTTCCCTGCGTGTCTGTGACACTTCGGTATTAAGCTGGGAGATGCTATTTAGTGAATCATTGAGTGCCTTTGTAGTATATTTATTAAGGGCTTCTACATGCCACATGACATTCTCTAGTCCCGCAGATGGAACATCTTTGTTTCAAGTTGGGGAGATTAGCTGGAGTTGTAATGGTTTTAGTAATGCGCCCATGGATCCAGGCAAATCCTAAAGTACAGCGACCTATCCACCCTGGAGGAAGCCAGGGCCACAGGTTGGTTCCATATATCCAGTGGGTTCCGTTTGGAGCTGGCCATCTGATGCCAGGTCACCTTGCCCAATCAGTAGCAAACCGGTCAGTAGCCTGGAGTACTATTACTTGGGAACACATTTCTAGTGAGCCATCCTAGACATCATGTGTTATTTGCCCAAGTACCACTCGTAGGATTCTTGTTCCCAGCATAAAACTGCCTTCTGACTGAGCTGTCCAATCATGGGTGTGAGACACAGATGTGTATCCCAGATTTGATATATGCCATCCTTAGTATAGCGATGAGGAGGGTTTTGGAACTTCGGCCCATATTGGATTGGGGAGTTATGGCTTGATAGCAATCCCCTTTCTTTCCAAATAGCTCCATGGGCATGTAGTACCAGGAAAGCATATTTGGAGTCAGTATAAATGTTAATTCTTAGGCTTTGGCAATTGCAAAGTGCTAGTGAGCACTATGGCACACATAGCTTTTCTTATTTTTTTTTATGAAAACTACTGTCATCAGAAAATCAACTGTCATTTATATTTTTAACAGGGGCATCTTAAATCTGGACAAATAGAGTAAGCAAGATCAATAACCTTTGAACATTTTTGCTCTATAGAGAAAGAAGTACAGTGGTCAGGTTCAGGCATACAGGTAACTAGGTTTAAAGTTTGACAAGTTTTAAGTATTAATTCTGGCATATCTATAAGTATAGTCCAATATTTAATAAGTTGGCCTCCATCATCCATTGGTGGCCTTTGGCTTCTAAGACAAATCTGGACCTGATGTGAAGTCATTACAGTCAAGGACTGTTTTCTAGTGAGCTTTGAGGCTCTTTTTATGAGGAGGGCTGTTCCATGCTTAGCTAAAGCATCTGTTTGCAATTGCACCTCAACAGAGGTGGCCTCTAGGATAAATATGACTAAGGGATGAAACCAATAAGACGACCTTTGAGTGGTCCAGCCTTAACAATATCCTGATTACAGAGGATCATTGTCAAGTGGGAGAAAACTTGTCAAGAGGTAAGGGGAGTCCCCCATGGAGCATTCAATCCATTCATAAAGAAAGTGGGGTCATCCATTATCTCCACAAGTCCATAGTTAATCCTATGGAGTGCGATATGGTGGTTTTTAGGCAATTTCATTATCCCAGCCACACATAAGGTGTTAGTTAAGTTATACAATTGTAGGGGAGTCAATCCCATTTTCCAGTTGTTTAATCATGTGCTGTGGGGTCTGCTAATATCCCCACAAAACAGTAAGATTGACTAAAGAAGCGATTGTACAACTTCTCTGAAGTTTATCTCAAATTGTTTAGCTTAGGTAAACATTTAAAGACAATCAAATCTAGAATTTAACATTCATAAAGGTGTGTTACTAAAACAATTTTTCTCTCTAAAATAACCCTCATTTCCAGAGATAGCCAAATCAAGACTAATTCACTTGTGAAACAAGTCCAGTTTTAACAAACTTGGCCTAATTATTTACATAAGCTCAGCAAGAACAGTGACTGTGATCAATAGATCTTTTAGAATCTGCTTTGCTGGAACTTTGTATAAGGAATCTCTAGGTTGAACTTTTAGTAGCCTCTCCAGGCCAGAAGCCAAGCCCTGTACTTGCCATGAGGCATGCCTGCAATGCCTTTGGGCGAATTCCTCTTCCCGAGACTGCACCTACCAAGGAGTGACATTCTTTACTCACCTGGTGGGGCTGCTGGGAACTCTGTAAGCAAGGTATCAGGCCAACAGTCCCAAGGGGCTTTATGGCTCCAGGTTTCATAAAGTCAACCTTAGTTCCTTAAAGCTGTCTGGTCATATCTGAGTCTTTTCAAATATGACATCCCAGTCAAAGCCTTGGTAAAATAACCAGTTTCCAATTCTTTCCTGTTACAAGGAGAACAGATTCTTATTGAACTTATGCAAATGACTGATTGCCATGGAAGAAAGAATACTTACTGAGATCTTTTGGTTTCAGAGGGTTCAGATAGAGAGAAAATTTGAATGCCTTGAGCACTTTTACAAATGAGCACTTTTACATCTCTATAAGTTACAGATAACTAGGAGGGAGTATCCCTAGTCTGTAAGAGCAAACAGTAGAGAGAACCAGCAATGTTTAAAGTAAGATAAAACAGTAAGAGACATAACATTATCATCTTTTAGTTCATTTAGTCCCATATTACTAATTCTGGTGAATGCGGCTTTAGTCCGTTTTGGAAATTCTTACCCATTTCAGTTTTAGGATTTTCAAGTATATCAAATATCTGTAAAAGTCCTTTATAGGAATCTCCTTGAAGATAAAACTCATTTTACAAGAGAATTAAAACAATTATAAATGACGAAAACTCAGAATGGATATGGTTAGAGCTAAAGAGACACAGGAGTTTACAATTTAGCTGCAAGGAAATCAGGTTATTTCTGTGATACATAACATTTCCATAATTACAGTATCAAACGATGATCTCTCAAAACGTTAAACTTTAGGAAGTGCGTAGAATCTCTAGAATAGTTATAGCATTTTCCCAAATGTAACCCAAGGTTTATCATTGGTTCAGTAGTACTTCATGAGCAACTTCGCATACCAAGGAAAAGCCTGAGTTAAATAGATTTACAATTTAAATCTTGTCAACATTTGCTAAAATCTTAGAAAGTTTTAAAGCACATGCCTAAATATAATTAGGGATGTTAAACACCTGATAAAACTGAACATAGAAACTCGTTTTTCTGGGCAGGCAAAGAAAAAAACCATTTACATTTTCTTAACAGCAGATCAATTGATCTAAGAAAACATTGACCTTTTGAACAGAGAAATTTCAGTCTTGTACCAATGTACCTTTAAAACCCATTCATTTCAATCTTAATCCTTTCTTGACCATAGATAAAATTCCTTTTCTGAAGATTTCCCTTCATAAACCTTCTACAACTTTCCTTTGCATTCAGGTTTTGTCCCAAGCCATTTCCTTCTAAACAACCATTTCATTTAGGACAAAATTATCTTTCTTTACCTTCAACAAAATGTATTCCCATTCTTTAAATCTTTCTTACATATCTCCTACTTTCCTACATACAGTTTCCCTTTATTTCCATCAGTCTTAGTCACACTAAGCAGAACTTTGTATTCTTAGAAACACCTTTAGTTATTAACCAATTGTGAACTGTTACAACAGAATTCTTCAGGTGGCAAATTTATGAATCAGTTAAGTGGAAAACAAGTTTACCAGCAGATTTAAATACTCTTAGTTTCTTTGCAGTAAGAAGTCAAAAGCACAAACCTACATCCAGTAATTTATGACTTAGCATTTTATCCTGTTTGGTTAAGACCTAGATGTCCACAATTCAATTCCATTTGTCATCCAAGCAAAACTTTAAAACTTTCAGGTTACCAAAGACTTTGAAAGCTACTTCAGCAATTACCCATTAGAACTTTCAGATAGACAATTAACCATCAGTTTAGTCATTTCTTTGCTAACAAATTTTAACAAGTAACACGAGCTTATTTGACCTTCAGTAAATTTTGAAGTTTCACATTTACTGCTGATAACTTAAAAGACACGTCTTTCTTAATTAAACCAACAAACTTAACTTAGTTCCAATACTGATTTGCGTTCCACCTGGGCCCACTCCACTTTGAATGTTTACCTGAGACATGCGTGGGAAGATCTGGAGTGGGGGTGTTAGGTTCAGGGGTGCTCTTCTTGCTCCTTGACAGTGAAGAGAGAAGGAGCTGTGGTGCATGATCTAGAGGCCAGTCATGCAGGCTGCACACACGTTGGTACAGAAACACGTAAGGGGGAAACAGAAGAAACAAAGTGCTACCAGGAGGCAGAGAAAAGATTACCAGTTTTAGAGCTCATAAGCCCCAACAGAGGAGCAGAGGCCATGCTTTCCCACCAGCAAGGGGGGAGGGGTTAGGCAGTCCAAGTCAGGCCAGAGAACACAAGGAAACTTCCCCGAAACAAAGAGAGTTTCGGCAGCTGCTTGGGAATATTCCTTATGGTCTCTGTCTCGAGTTAGACCAACCCCAGTTGGCTCCAGTAATAGCCATTTACATGGGAAGTGAGTGAGGGAGAAGCCCCCCACATCTATTAGGAGAAACAGAGAGAAATAAAGCCAGAGTCCCCTTAAACAGAATGTAACCTTCATGACCAGTACTAGGAACATATATCCACATTTAAAGACATAACATGGAGACATGCATGAAGACATACATTGTTGGCCTCCATTCGGAGTCAAAGAAAACACCAAGGACAATAAGCAAGACACACAAAACAATTAACAAGAAGGGCGCTGCGCGATTTCGGTACAAAACCGAAAATACAAATTCAACCGGCCTAGGGGAACCACGAGGTCTCCCTTTGGCGGACAGAACCAGCCCAGGGGAACCACGAGGTCTCCCTGTGGCGGACAGAACCAGCCCAGGGGAACCAAAAGGCTCCTCTGCGGCGGACAGAACCAGCCCAGGGGAACCAAAAGGCTCCTCTGCGGCGGACAGAACCAGCCCAGGGGAACCAAAAGCCTCCTCTGCGGCGGACAGAACCAGCCCAGGGGAACCAAAAGGCTCCTCTGCGGCGGACAGATCCCTGGGGCGTCCCCCAGGGTGGCAGGGGAGAAGTCCGAGTTCGTCAACTCCTTCTCAAGCTGCCTACAGAATACAGAGCAACAACGCGCGCTGTTGTACAGTCCTATTCTGCTACCCGCAGAACAGGCAGAACAGAGGCCTCACAAGACGAGAGACAAACAAGAGCACGAGACAGGAGACAAAAACACATAGTTATTAAAATTTAAATGCTGGCCAGCTTACCTCCCAGTGGGAGTCGGTTGGATCCTTGGGCAGGAGTCCGATGATCTCGGTGGGACCTCCAAATGAAAGACCCGCGGATCCCCTTACCCAAGAATCCAACACTGCCACTGGATGCAATCAGCAAGAGGTTCTTTATTGTTACGCAGGCGCCTGCGGGTGGTCAGCGCGCGCCTGCGGGTGGTCAGCAGCTCCTGCTAGCTGAGCACACCTGGCTGGGGTGGTGCAGGATTTTTATAGACAGGTGCAAACAAGTTTTGGGTGGGGCGCAACTGATTGGTGGACAGTTTGAACTTTTGAAAAAGGCATATGTGGAGTTTGCTGATTGGCTTTGGGGACCCGCTCGCGGGGAAGAGAGAGGCGGGAAGGGGGAACAAGCTGATTGGTTCTGAGGGCCCATGCGCGGGAGGAGAGAGGCAGGGAGGGGGAACAAGAAGGGGGAAGGTAGGAATGCCATCATGGCGTCTTCTATTATTTCTATAAGCCAAACAGTTACAGAAGGGCAAAAGAGCAATTAATCACGCAATTAATAACCTAATCTATGCCTAAAAGCCAGCGGTTCACAGAAAAGCAAACAAGCGGTTAGTTATCCTATCTTCCAGGGGAGGGGACTTTTCAGGGCAGGGGTCTTTCAGTAGCTATCTTGGGTCCGTGGGCTTAGGCTCATGCCTGTGACTGCCTGATTCCACCAGTTGCCCTTTAAGATCTTTTGCTCTTTTTGAGTGCTTTTAACTAGACTCCAAGTCAATGCTGGTCCCCAATCACAGGGCACTTTCCTATTGGGGTATTAGTTTCCATTGGGTTGCTTCTGGTGACTCCCTCCCCCTCTGTTTATCCTCCGATATCAGTCCCATCGTTCTCAGTACACTTTACCCATCCACTGGCATCTTCTGCCCCCATAGACATCCAGAAGTGTCTAATCCTACATCTCAGGCTAGCTTCATGGATGTTCAGAGTGTTTGGTAATTAGCTCACTTTAGGGGACCCATTGAAACAGGGTCTCCTACTTCTCTGCCATCTTGCCCCTCCTCCTCTTTATTTATTTATTTTTTTAAAGTAGGCTCCACACCCAGCATGGAGCCCAACATGGGGCTTGATCTCAAACCCTGAGATCAAGACCTGAGCTGAGGTCAAGAGTCGGATGCTTAGCCAACTGAGCCATCCAGGTGCCCCAGAAGCCTTTTTAATCTTAATCAATAAAGTGTAGGTGTTCTGCCCAGAGAGAAAGTGAATTCAGGTATAAGTGTTATGCATTTAAGAGCACTATAACTTCGACAGATTACTTCTCTGTTTCTCCAGTTACAGAATAAAATGAAAAATAACTTCCTCTCTCCACCATCTCTCTGTATCTCTGCCTTATCTCTGCCATTCATCCCATCTGAAGCATATTGTGACCATTGATTAGAAAACATGATATACAGTTCTTCCTGCCATCAAGTGGCTTATTATACCTTATTACACTTTAATCGAGACTACCTCTGCTGTTTGCATTGTGATCTAATTTCTACCTGATGAAGTTCTAGAACCTAGGTGAGGTTCGGTGGGCTGAGGTCTGGAGCTGATGACCAAGAAAGAATTCTTGAGACATCTTTGGTGCAAAATGGTGGTTTATTAAAGCACGGGGACAGAACCCAAGGGCAGGAAGAGCTGCTGCCCCAGGTTGTGAGAGATGGCAGGTTATGTACTGCAGTTGGGGGAGGGTGAGGGGAAGAGAGGTTTCAATGGAGCTTTCATATGCTAAAGAGGGCCTACAAGGTGCCATGATACTGGAGGCCTTGCAGCTTGATCAATGTTGTCTTTTGGCCAGCCATTAACATCAAGATAGTTGGGAGATTCCTGGTGGGATGTCACAATCCTGCTATCAAGCATCTTTGTTAGTGAGATTTGGGTTTAGAAGAAATTTAACTTTATTTAGGGCTTGAGGAACAGAGTTATTTGCCTCTGGAAATTGTGCTATTGATAAGGTAACTTCTTTGATTGTAGACCTCTAGGACATTTGTAAACCAAGGGAGACTCCTGTTTTGTAGGATTGTGATTTCTGCAAGTTAACTATTTGTTTCTCACTTATGGCAGTCAGGGGTGCCTGAGGAATGTCACACACATTACTGAGGGGAGCAGATGGAGAGTAGATGCAGGGTGCCAGCTTTTGCTTTGTCCTCAGCCAGCCTCCTGCTCCCTCATCATTCCTCCCTGAAAAATTTTGACCCTTAAATCTTTAAGGTAGTTGAAGGTGGAAGGTCTCGTCTTCTGTAACTTCTTCCTGCTGAATAGGGGCGTAGAGCTGTCCCTACTGACTCGGGTCAACATTGATCAGTTGAGGAACGTATAGGGGAGTTACAAAAGGTGGAGCTGAATCCAGCTATGACAGTGAAGAGGTGTCTTTGCGCGTGGTAAGGATCATCTGTCATGCAATGAAGTCATTGCAGTAATGGAGTCTCGCACCAAGTAGAGAAACAATGAACAAAGCAACATATTAAGATTAATAAGGCAATAAAAATGAGAAGCCCGAAATGGAGATTTCTAATTGTTGACCATAGTCCTCCTTCAAACCAAGAACTTAACCATTCACTGAGAGAGAGAGAAGAATCTTGTAGAACCTTAATCTGGGTATTCATATCTTTTTATTAGTCCTGTGACATTTTTGTGATAGTCTAGGATGTACATGCAAAATTCTGCTTTAATAATTGTGATGTGCCACCCTGTGCTGCTGTCAGGACATCTAAAGCCATCCTATTTTGTAGGACTGCCTTGCGTATCTTTGAGACTTCAGTATTAAGTAGGGAGATGCTATTTAGTGAATCATTGAGTGCCTTTGTAGTATATTTATTAAGGGCTCTTACATTCCAAATGACATCCTCTAGTCCCACAGATGGAGCAAAAATGGATGTTAAGTGATCATACCATTTAAAAGCAGATCGTGTCCATCTTTGCTTTAAGTTGGGGAAAGTAGCTGGAGTGGTGATGGTTTTAATAATGTGCCCATGAATCCAGGCAAATCCTAAGGTACAGTGACCTATCCACCCTGGAGGAAGGCAGGGCCACAGGTTAGTCCACATATCTGGTGGGTTCCGTTTGGAGCTATCTAATGCCTGGTTGCCTTACCCAATTAGTAGAAAACCAGTCAGCAGCCTGGAGTACTATTATTTGGGAACACATTTCTAGTGATAGTCATCCTAGATGTCATGTTTTATTTGCCCTAGTATCATATGTATGATTTCTTTGTTCCCAGCAGAAAACTGCCTTTTGACTGAGCTGTCCAATAGTGGGTGTGAACTACAAATATGTATCCCAGATTTAATATACACCATCCTTAGTATAGTGATAAGGAGGGTTTTGTAACTTGGGCCCATATTTGATTGGGGAGTTATGGCTTGACAGCAATCCCCTTTCCTTCCAAATAGCTCCATGGGCATGTAGTACCAGGAAGGCATATTTGGAGTCAGTGTTAATGTTTATTTTTGGGCTTTGGAAATTACAAAGTGATAGTGAGCACTATGGCATACCTAGCTTTTCTTATTCTTTTTTATGAAAACTACTGTCATCAGTAAACCAACTGTCATTCGTATTTTTAATAGGGGCATCTTAAATCTGGCCAGATAGAGTAAGCAAGATCAATAACCTCTGAACAGTTTTTGCTCTATAGAGAAAGAGGTACAGGGGTCAGGTTCAGGCATACAGGTAACTAGGTTTAAAGTTTGACAAGTTTTAAGTATTATTTCTGGCATATCTGTAAGTATAGCCCAGTATTTAATAAGTTAGCCTCCACCATCCATTGGTGGCTTTTGGCTTCTGAGACAAATCGGGACCTGATGTGAAGTCATTACAGTCAGGGACTGTCCCATAGAGAGCTTTAAGCCTCCTTTTATGAGGAGGGCTGTTCTATGTTTTGCTAAAGCATCTGTTTGCAATTGCACCTCAACAGAGGTGGCTTCTAGGATAAATATGACTAAGGGATGAAACCAATAAGAAACCATTTGAGTGGTCCAGGCTTAACAATATCCTGATTACAGAAGATCACTGGTAAGTGGGAGAAAACTTGTCAAGAGATAAGGGGAGTCCCCCATGCATCATCTAATCCAATCATAAAGAAAGTGGGGTCATCCATTATCTCCACAAGTCCATAGTTAATCCTATGGAGTACGGTATGCTGGCTTTTAGGTAATTTCATTATTCTGGCCACATACAAGGTGATAGTTAAGTTATACAATTGTAGAGGAATCAATCCCATTTTTTCAGTTGTTTAATCATGTGCCATGGGGTTCTGCTAATATCCCCCAAAAATAACAAGTTCAACTAAAGAAGCTATTCTGCAACTTCTCTGAAGTTTACCTCAAATTGTTTAGCTTAGTTAAACAAACATTTAAAGACAATCAAATCTAGAATTTAACATCTATAAGGTTTGTTACTAAAACATAATTTTTCTCTCTAAAATAACCCTCATTTCTAGAGATAGCCAAATCAGGACTAATTCATTTGAAAAACAAGTCCAGTTTTAACAAACTTGGCCTAATTATTTACATAAGCTCAGCAAGAACAGTGAGTATGATCATACAGATCTTTTAGAATATGCTTTGCTGAAACCTCTTGTAAGGAATCTCTAGGTTGAACTTTTAGTAGCCTCTCCGGGCCAGAAGCCAAGCCATGTACTTGCCTTCAGGCATGTCTGCAATACCTGTTGATTTGGGCAAATTCTTCTTCCTGAGACTCTGCACCTACCAAGGAGTGACATTCTTTACTCACCTGGTGAGGCTGCTGGGAACTCTGTAAGCAAGGTATGGGACCAACAGTCCCATGGGGCTTTATGGCTCCAGGTTTCATAAAGTCAACCTGAGTTTCTTAAAGCTGTCTGGTCATATCTGAGTCTATAGCATGTCTTTCTCAAATATGGCATTCCAGTCAAAGCCTTGGTAAAATAACCCATGTTTCCAATGGTGTCCTGTTACAAGGAGAACAGATTCTTATTGAACTTATGCAAATGACTGATTGCCATGGAAGACAGAATACTTATTGAGACCTTTTGGTTTCAGAGGGTTCAGATAGAGAGAAAAGTCGAATGCCTTGATTTGTTTGCAAATAAATAATTTTACATCTCTGTAAGTTACAGATAACTTAAGAAAAAGTATCCCTAGTCTGGAAGAGCAAACATTAGAGAACCAGCAATGTCTAAAATAAGACAAAACATTACGAGACACAACACTATAATCTTTTAGTTTATTTAGTCCCATGTTACTAAATCTGGTGAATGCAGCTTTAGTTAGTTTTGGGAATTCTTACCCATTTCAGTTTTAGGATTTTCAAGTATATCAAATATCTGTATTTGTCCTAAGAGTCCTTTATATGAATCTCATTTAAGATAAAACTCATTTTACAAGAGAATTAAAATAATTATAAATGACAAAAACTCAGAATGGATATGATTAGAGCTGATGAGACATTTAGCTGGCAAGGAAATCAGGTTATTTCTGTGGTACATAACATTTCCATAATTACAATATCAAGTGATGATCTCTCAAAACATTAAAACTTTAGGAAGTGTATAGAATCTCTAGAATAGTTATAGCATTTTTCCAAATGTAACCCAAGGTTTATCATTGGTTTAGCAGTATTTCATGAGTAACTTAGCATCCCAAGGAAAAGCCTGAGTTAAAGAGATTTACAACCTAAATCTTGTCAACATTTGCTAAAATCTTATAAAGTTTTAAAGCACATGCCTAAATATAATTAGGGATGTTAAACACGTGGTAAAACAAAATATAGAAACCGAGTTTTCTGGGAAGGCAAAGAGAAAACCATTTACATTTTCTTAACAGTGGATCAATTAATCTAAGAAAACTCTGTCCTTTTGAACAGAGAATTTCAGTCTTATACCAATGTACCTTTAAAACCCATTCATTTCAATCTTAGTCCGTCTTGACCATAGCTAAAATTCCTTTTCTGAAGATTTCCCTTCACAAACCTTCTACAACTTTCCTTTGCATTCAGGTTTTGTCCCAAACCATTTCCTTTCAAACAACCATTTCATATAGTGCAAAATTACCTTCTCTTACCCTCAACAAAATGTATTCCCATTCCTTAAATCTTTCTTACATATCATCTACTTTCCTGCATACAGAGTTGTTTCCCTTATTTCCATCAGTCTTAGTTATACTAAGCAGAATTTGATACTCTTAGAAACACCTTAATCTCTAGTGAAGGCTAAGTAATTACCAATTGTGAACTGTTACAACAGAATTCTTTAGATGGCAAATTAGGAGCCGTCCTGATGACATAGGTGGCTATTCCATGCCCAAGAGAGACAACTCTATAAGAACAGGAATAAAGAGAGGGTATCAAGTTTCAAGGTCTTATTGCCATTCCAGCCAGGGTACTAACTTCTAGCCAAAAGGCAGACGCTCTCCTCCCTGTAGAGCAGCCATGGGCTAGACGATTACAGCCTGAGCAATTGACATGCATATGTTCCAATAAGACCATACTTCTTGAAAAGCCCTGAAATGAGAGTAAAGGAAAATGAAAGTACTCACCAATTTTGCACCAAAGCTCAGAGTCCAAATGTAAAGACTCACAGCCCCACGTTGGGTGCCATATGATGAAGTTCTAGAACCTAGGTGAGGTTTGGTGGGCTGAGATCCAGAGCCGATGACCAAGAAAGAATTCTTGAGACATCTTTGGTGCAAAATGGTGGTTTATTAAAGCACGGGGACAGAACCCAAGGGCAGGAAGAGCTGCTGCCCCAGGTTGTGAGAGATGGCAGGTTATGTACTGCAGTTGGGGGAGGGTGAGGGGAAGAGAGGTTTCAATGGAGCTTTCATATGCTAAAGAGGGCCTACAAGGTGCCATGATACTGGAGGCCTTGCAGCTTGATCAATGTTGTCTTTTGGCCAGCCATTAACATCAAGATAGTTGGGAGATTCCTGGTGGGATGTCACAATCCTGCTATCAAGCATCTTTGTTAGTGAGATTTGGGTTTAGAAGAAATTTAACTTTATTTAGGGCTTGAGGAACAGAGTTATTTGCCTCTGGAAATTGTGCTATTGATAAGGTAACTTCTTTGATTGTAGACCTCTAGGACATTTGTAAACCAAGGGAGACTCCTGTTTTGTAGGATTGTGATTTCTGCAAGTTAACTATTTGTTTCTCACTTATGGCAGTCAGGGGTGCCTGAGGAATGTCACACACATTACTGAGGGGAGCAGATGGAGAGTGGATGCAGGGTGCCAGCTTTTGCTTTGTCCTCAGCCAGCCTCCTGCTCCCTCAACACTACCCACATATTTTTTTTAGAGAAGGGTTTTAAAATCATGAAGAGTGATGAGTAGTGAATGAATTTTTAACTGATCTTCCCATGATATTAAAATTGTAAGAAATATAAAAAGATTACATGAACAATTTTTACCTTTAAGCAGCTCGTGATTCACCAAAAAAAAAAAAAAAAAAGTTTTTACTCTCACAAGGGCTACGATGTAATCTCCCTAATAAGATCTCTTGATAACAAGTTGCTCAACTGTGTACATGACCTTTCAAATGGAACTCCGTCTTAATGCTGTGAGCTGTCATGCAAGTATTCATAACTTGGGATTATATTTCATATACATTATTTGAGAAGTCTACATAATATCAACAAAATAATTTTCTAAATCTCCTATTTTCTTGTTTCCAGGTATATCTTGATATACTAAGGAAAAATACAACTGCAAAATCAACAGGTCGCTTTAGAATATAAAGTTTAGATAATGTCACAAACTATTCACAGAAATTAGTAAGTCTTTCCAGCAGCTGCTCTTCTACTTCCCCTGGTAGCATCAGGTGGCAAGGACAAGCAGTAACCAAATCCACTTAGCGTTAGGCGTGACTCTGAAAGGACATTGATGACCTTACTAAGTTGGTTGGGTCTGATGTTCTGAGGAATGATCAAATAGGGGAGCCATGTAACAGGCTGCACATACTATCCTCCCAGCAAGCTTCCTTTGGTATACTGCTTGAAATTTTGTTGGGATAACAGTTTGTGGAAGGGAGAACAATTTAGGAGAAAAAGTACTGGAGCTGAACAGATCAAGATGCAAATTCTAGGCCTTCTGAATGTCAGCCCCACTGAGGACTCCTCTGTAACATGTAAGCTACAAAAATACCAATTCCATAGGGTTATTTGAAGATCAAAAGAACGTAAGCAGCCTATTTAGCATAAAAATAAAAGCTCAAGAAATGTTAGTTTCCTTGCCCCATTCACCTGGGTCACCTTGGCCTTTCTTACTAGATTTTCATTTTATTTTCAATTATAACATTCTTAGAGACTTTAGAGTCCAGTTAATGAGATGCAATTGATAACATTGTGTTCTGTACTGTTAATGCAAGGACTGAGTATAGTTTCCCTGGTGTTTCTTGGTAATTATCCAGACATTCCATGAGGCATTCTGTGGCATTGTGCAGAACATACAATAAACAATAGATCAACATTTTTATGTCATCTTGTATGGGTCTTTTTTATTAGTTCCCGCTGCTCTGGAATTTTGTGTTGATAAGCTAAAGATAATCTCATTAAAATTTTGTAGATAAAAGCCTCATCACAATAAGGCTGCATAAAATAAATTGAACAAAACCAAACTTTTAGTGAAAACTGATGAGGGAACAGGAGGCTGGCTGAGGACAAAGCAAAAGCTGGCACCTTGCACCCCCCTCTCCACCAGCTCCCCTCAGTAATGTGTGTGACATTCCTCAGGCACCCCTGACTGCCATAAGCGAGAAACAAATAGTTAACTTGCAGAAATCACAATCCTACAAAACAGGAGTCTCCCTTGGTTTACAAATGTCCTAGAGGTCTACAATCAAAGAAGTTACCTTATCAATAGCACAATTTCCAGAGGCAAATAACTCTGTTCCTCAAGCCCTAAATAAAGTTAAATTTCTTCTAAACCCAAATCTCACTAACAAAGATGCTTGATAGCAGGATTGTGACATCCCACCAGGAATCTCCCAACTATCTTGATGTTAATGGCTGGCCAAAAGACAACATTGATCAAGCTGCAAGGCCTCCAGTATCATGGCACCTTGTAGGCCCTCTTTAGCATATGAAAGCTCCATTGAAACCTCTCTTCCCCTCACCCTCCCCCAACTGCAGTACATAACCTGCCATCTCTCACAACCTGGGGCAGCAGCTCTTCCTGCCCTTGGGTTCTGTCCCCGTGCTTTAATAAACCACCATTTTGCACCAAAGATGTCTCAAGAATTCTTTCTTGGTCATCGGCTCTGGATCTCAGCCCACCAAACCTCACCTAGGTTCTAGAACTTCATCATATGGCACCCAACGTGGGGCTGTGAGTCTTTACATTTGGACTCTGAGCTTTGGTGCAAAATTGGTGAGTACTTTCATTTTCCTTTACTCTCATTTCAGGGCTTTTCAAGAAGTATGGTCTTATTGGAACATATGCATGTCAATTGCTCAGGCTGTTGTTTAGATGCATGAGTTCAGTTTGTGAAAATTCACTAAGCTGCACACTTATGACATAGGTACCTTTCTGTTTATCTGTTACCCTTCAATAAGTTAAAAAATTAAAATGTATAACTATTCTTTTTGACAGGTTTAAATTGTCCTCATTTATTACCATATTTTTAGAAATGACTGTGATCAGTATTTGATGTTTGGGGAACATTTCATCTTTAACTATTTAACTATTAACTATTTGTACAGATTAAAAATTCAAATGCATGTATGCTTGAAAAATAACCATTTATTTCTAAATAACCATTTATTTCTAAAAGTGACATGATGAAACAAGTAGACAAAACTGAACTGCTTTCTCATTTGTCATAAGCATTCTGGCCTTTCTCATTTTCCACTTCTGGATTGAGCTGATCTCAAGCAAAGCTATATGTGTGGGGAAGGAGGTGGTGGTAATCTCAAGAATGATCAAGTGTCAATAGTAGTCATAATAATAATATCAATAATACTAATAGAACCTGAGTAATAGAAACACCATTTACTGACCCTTATGTTTGTAATATCATAGGTACAACAAGTATTACAAATGAAACAGTGTGGGTAATATAATTTCTGTGAGTTGGGCTGAAAAGAGGTTTTCATTTGATATATTAAGGTTCACAGAGCTTTCAAAGTCAAAGGCCAGGCCAGTAATGCAAATGAATAAGGTAGGCCCCATGAAAGGCAATGGGGCCTGGTGGTGGGATCTGGAAAAACTATAGCGCCCCTAACCCCTAACTGAGAACCAGAGTAGGTTCAGACCAGACAGGAACTAGACAGAAGCTCAAACTGGCAGGCCCCATCCCAGATCTACTGAGTCAGAAGCTCTGGAGGTAGAGTCTGGTAACCTGAGTTTTAACAAGCTTGATTCTGAGCCACATTCATATTTGAGAACTACTGATCTAGATGTATTCTAATTCTTTTTTTTTTTTTTTTTTAATGTCGGTTTAAAAAAAAAAAGAAAGATCTTCTGGCCAGATTTGACCATAAGCTACTAATTTTTAACTACTGATGAGAAGCAAATGAATTTGTATGACTATGTCTGTATTTCCTCTTTCTAAGATACAGAAAGATAGTATGTTGAACCTAAGTTTTATCCTCCTCAGGATTCAGACCTAGATCTGGGCAGCCTGGATAGGCCTTCTGGAATTCTATTTATAAGACAAGTCATCTCCCGGAGTTAGTTCCAGTGGAAGAAAGAACCAAGGTACAAAGGTTGCATGAAGGGCAACAGATGGGGTTGAAAGTATCTGAATATATTATGCTGTCTGTCACTCAGATTGTTTGCAGCCCAGCCCAGTGGACTCATTCATTCTTTTAAAAAATAGCTGTCGATAATCTCCCTAATCTGTCCCTGAGCCCTGTGACTCCAGGGGGGCTGATATAGAAGCCCCACTAAGGCTAAAGGAGCTAGGTTTTGCTCATCTTAGGACACTAAGGAGTGCAACTTGTCCATGGCATGAATACCGGTGCCAGGGGCAGTACTGTGGGCACCCCTGATGTCCTCTAATGTGCTGGAAGTTAGACTTCAGGTTTTGGAGGCCTCTTTGCACACTCCAGCAGCTGCCCACACTGGTGACAGTATCCGGGGTGGGCAGTGATGACACGGCTTAAAGGACTGGCAACAGCTAGCTGCTTGTATCAGGCAAGGAGAGTTGCGAACACCATTTGGCAGCTGAGAGAACTGTTCTTGGAGCACATAGGCCATGTCCTTGGGCACCCTGATCTAGTGGATATAGAGGATGACTCTCTCCCCCTCCCTTGCCAGAGATGTAAGGAAATGGGATTTTGTAGTTATGGCTGTTGCTATGTGTAACGTAACTTACATAGAGGAAAACACTGAGTCCTTACGGGAATCTATGACTTTTTGTTTTTCTGTCTTGGCAACATTTAAAGAAACTACATGTTGCTTCTTGTGATAAAGTTAAGGTAATATGCCTACAGTGAACACTGTAGACACAAATATCAGATTTTGAACATTTGGTTTCCCTTTTTAAAATAAAAAGCAGGAAGATTATTATAGGGTTTGGGACATGAGTTTTAAAAAATCACATCACACATTCCTAATTTTTCCCCCCTCTCTCAAAACATCCCTACAAAACGAAACAATATTGCTGATGAGCTGTTCTTTGGCACCAGTGAACAGCTTATTGCAAAGGGAAAAACATCTTGGAAACAGCCACTCCTTTCCTGCCAGAATTTTGAGAGATTGATACCCTTTTCTTTCATTTCTGCAATGACTATAGGCTGCAGATTTTCAGTTACTTTCTGAAATCCCAAACTGGAATCTATTAAAAATGTATTTGTTATTCTGCACACACACACACACACACACACACACACACACACACACACACACCACAAATGTTTGGGAGTTTGGAGACCACAAGTATCTGTAAGACCTAAGGAATTTCCCCTGAGTAACCAGAATTTTCCAAGAAAAGTCAAGCTGTTCCTATACTGCATTAACTTGGTGGTTTGTTGTTGTTGTTTTGTTTTGTTTTGTTTTGTTTTGTTTTATGATATACCTAATGAGCAAGGCATGGTATATCAGTATTTCAACTAGATAGCAATACCCTGCAGATTTTTAATTTTCTAGTACAGCCATGCCTTTTTTTTTCTTGATTGTTGTTTATTTGAAACCAACTTTTAAGACCAAACAAACTAAAAGAGTCACTTAATTTTTAATACATCAGTTCTAGCCAACCCAGAGCACCCATAGTAGAATGTTAGAGGGTAGAGGCAGAGATCAGAAGATGTGAGCCCTGACCAGGCGTTTCGTCCACATGAGTCAGTTCCCACACTGGGCTCAGTTTAATTATTGGTCAAATTGGAGGCAGGCGAACTGGACAGAGTACTGTGACTAGCACAGAGTTCTGTGGGTAGAGTACCACATTCCTTAACCTCTAGATTAAGAGAACTCTCCCTGCAGAATCCTAATGATGGATCAACTATTTGAAACACAATTTTGCCTTGAGAAGACTCTAAGAGGCTATTGATATTATAGATTTATTCCTTATAGAGAGCTGGCGTAATTATCTGTGTACCTTTGAGTATAAGTGACTGGTATTGTTGCCAGTCAATCAAGGGCTTGCTTCTATATTAACTTGACAGAATTTAGTTTCCTGTGATACAAATTGCTAACAGGAATATGAAACATTTATTCAATTCTGTTTTAATAATGTTTCTTTCCCTTATGCTCCACCTTTTGACTCATACCTGGCCTCTTCCCTTCCCTATATATATGAGCTTATACATGGGTTATCTGATTAATCCCAAGTATGGTGCTTCTCACGTTACTTTCCTGCTCACAAACCTGAATAGCTCTCTGTTTACCACAATATAAAATACGAACTCTTCATGGCATATAAATTCTTTTCAGTACCATCTGACTCAACCCAACTTCCCAACCTTTTGGCCCATTACTCCCTTTACTGCAGACTTTGAAGCTTCCTTATTTGCATGTCCACAGATGCTCTGGTTCTATGCCTTTGTCCCGTTGCTTCTTGCTTCATGTTCCACCTGTTTGGATTCTGGCTACATCTAACGTTTATGGCCAGGATTGTGCTCCCTGCTTTTCTTGGTCTCTCTCAACTGCAGTCACCCTCTTTTTTTTTCTGAACTCCTATGGCAACTTATCTGAGTCTCTTTCATGACAGTTATCACTTTGTACTCTATATTGTAGATATTTATGTTCATATCTTATCTTCCCCACCATATAATCAGTTTCATGATGTCAGAGAATATCTGTTCCATATTTATACCCCTCAAGGTACCTGGCACATAGTCTTTTTTCCACAAAGGTTTGTTCAATGAATAAATAATGGCAGAGGTATCATGGAAACTTGAACTTATCCAAACTCCTTCAACCCAATTAGAACCACTCATGGGGCTTTTTTTTTTTTTTAATTGTGAAATTTCTTCACTTTTTAAAATTACCTATGTGTGTATCTATCCGTCTTTATCTCTATATCATAATTTCTCAGCTTATCTGGTTTCAGTGAGAAAAATTAGGGGAAAAAATGAGAAAGCTACAATAACATAAACTACAGGTGTAGCAAGCAATTAATATCCAGTTCCCTTGCTTCAGGCATTGTGCTGCAGTCAGCTTTCGGAGGTGGTTTAGGACCACATGAGTTTGTGTACCATGATGTTCAAATGTTTGATAAAGCTGATGCAACTCTATGGGAAGATCAACACTAACTCTGCAGATGGTACATACAAGCTTTAGTTCAGTGAGGTGAAAAATTCATTTGAAGCACTGCTACATGTGGGCCACTGAGAAAAGTCATGGTCTTGGTTTTTTGGGGGGAGGGGGTAAAAGTAGCTGCTCAATGGAAAATCTGCATCTAAGTGGGGGCTGTCAGATGGCTGGTCACAAGACAGGGCTCATAATATATACAACTATATACTAAAGTGGTTATGTATTTATATAAATATATGTGTGTATAAAATATATAATCTATATTAAGCAATTACATAATTATATATAATACATTTTATATAATTATATATACACACACACACACACACACACACACACATACAAACACACACATACATACCCCACTTTATTCATTTCTATACTTTGGGTGATGTTTACCCATTTTTAGACAAATTCTGTCTCTTGAAATTTATCTTAAGAATTCCACATCACCTACTTAAGATATATCAATTTGAATGTCAAAATAATTACTATATATCAACAAACTTGAAAAAGTTAAAGAGAAGAAAAATAATAATTGGAACTATCTGTCCATTGGTGAATAGTTAAAATGCGATATGTTTCTACAAAGAAATATTCAGTCATAAAAAGGACTGATACATGCTACAACATGAGTGAACCTTGAAAACTTTGTTTGGTGAAAGAAGCCAGACCCTAAAGCTGTTTATTGTATGGTTCCATTTGTATGAAATTTCCAGAACAGGCAAATCATGGAAGGAGAAGGTAGGTTATTGGCTGCCAGGAACTGGAGGAAAGGAAAATAAGAGTGACTGCTGATGGACAGGAGATTTCTTTTGGAGATGATGAAAATGTTTGGAAGTAGAGAGCAATGGTGTTTGCCCAACTTTGGGAATATACTAAGAGCCACTAAACTGTACATTTTGAAAAAGAGTTGAATATTATGGGATATGAATTAAATCTCAATTTTAAAAAATACCAATTGAAGACTGTACAACAAGAATGTTTTCCAGAGGTTTGTCTAGCCAGCACTGAAGAGTAGAGAGATGGTAGTCATTGAGAATCACAGTGGTCTCTGTTCTCTTGCTCTTTCAGTGGTCACTGGGTTTTATGGTAACTGAGCAAGAGATCTGCTAAATGCTTCTTCCCTCCTTGTCTGGGCTGAATAAGAAAGCACATAGCTGCTACCTTACAGTGAAATAAAACCTTTTATTTGTATATTGGCCTGTAATTGTTCATGAACATTTACCCTCGTTAACTCACTTAATTCTCATGCTTTATTTCTAAACATATTTATACCTATTTATAATTATTTATTCATCATGAAAGCAAGAACATCCCATCTCTTCTAATATAAACTATATTTATTTTATTTATTCTTTTATATCCTATAGGCTCTGAATGATTATTTTAATACTCAGATTTTGTTGGGGTGCCTGGGTGGCTCAGTCGGTTAAGTGGGTGCCTTCGGTTCAGGTCATGATCCTAGGGTCCTGGGATTGAGGCCCGTATGGGGCTCTCTGCTCAGCAGGCTCTCTGCTGCTTCTCCCTCTCCCTCTGCTGCTGCTCTACTTGTACTCTTTATCTCTGTCAAGCAAATAAAAAAAAATCTTTTAAAAATACTTAGATTTTGTTATTTATTCTTTTATAAATGTACATCTCCTTTAAGAGGTCAGATGGGGGGAATTTGAAGCTTGGTCTCCAAGTGTCACATTTTTTTCCTTTTCAAAGTAGGGGCCCATTCTATACTTTACATCTTCAGGGCTATTGCATTCTTCCTTATGTCCCACTTTAATTTTTTAGTGTCCATACTTGTCTATCTTGCTTATTTTTATATATATATTTAATGCTCTTTTTCTTTTCTAAATGATGACATTATAACTCTAAATTGCCTAACAACAGCTTCTTTTCACATCTCCCTCCTAAGTTTCCCAGATTTGGCCTTCACTTTCTTGTGACAGGATCTGTACACCACAAAGACAAAAACATGAAGCCCTAATTAGCTCCTTTCTTTCCTCATTTTTAACCTGGAGAGTGGGGATTCCACTCTCCTATTTCCACAGTTTACCTGGTACTTTCCTGTGCTTCATAGTCTTAAAGAAAAAACCATCACTGGTTTTCTCCTTTGAACAGAGCAAGTGGTCTTCCTATGACCTTCCTTTGGTATCATAACACTTCTCTCTCTAGTCCCTTTTCTTTCACTTTCTTTCACAAATGGTACCTATACCATTTGGTTACATGTCTAAATTCATTAGACTACAAACTTGTTTGAAGACAAAATCTAGATTGTTTTCATTTTTGCTACCTCCCACATCCTAATGCAGCAGCAGGAACAGCACAGCCAAAAGTTGTAGCAACCATGCTCTCGTCTGTGACCGAAACAAGAAGTGAACTTGGGCCTTCATACTTCAGAAAGAGGGGAAGAAGGACTTTGAGCTGTTGCTTAGTATGATTTGCTTCTGGGAGAAAGCCAAAGGGAAAATGAATGTCATGAGGATTCTGCCCCCAGCAAGCCCAGAGGACAAGATGATGAAGCCTATCATCAAGGCCCCCGCTCAGACCTTGTCCCTCCCATAGTCAGCATAATGGGATGTGAGCTTTCTCCTCCAGTCACTTTCAGCTCCAGGCTGGCTCTGGACCTGTGTTCCTGAGTGGCCAGGAATATTAGAACATTTCAGATCTATCCTAGGAAGAGAAAGAAGATGATGTGGATG
This sequence comes from Mustela nivalis, assembly GCF_964662115.1. Taxonomy (NCBI): domain Eukaryota; kingdom Metazoa; phylum Chordata; class Mammalia; order Carnivora; family Mustelidae; genus Mustela; species Mustela nivalis. Next base: position 58,180,869 of record NC_139027.1, read on the forward strand.
TGGATGTGCTCCTGGAGGAGGGGGGCCCCTTTCCAGCAAGTCATGAGGCTAGTGTCCAGAAGGACACAAGCATTGCTAAAAAAGAAGTGGAAAAAGCACAGAAGCAGTGAGATTCAGTCATAAAGACAACAGCCCTGTGAGAAAGGTCAAACCCACACTCAGACCTACAAAGCCAGGATCCAAGAAATGAGGAGCCAGGAAGGCCTGCAGCCACAGTGAATGAGAGAGGGTCTGTGAATGGAACTTCCTCAGGGTGTGCTGCAGACCCAAGATGTCCCCCGACCTGGGCTGCTCTCCCTCTGGGTCTGACTGTGATGGAAGTATTGGGAGGACAATACAAGAGCCCCTTATTCCCAACTATCCTCTTTTAGCAGGACCTGGAGTGAAGAGTCCTGACCTCAGGGCCACAATAAAGTACACTTTGCCAGAAAAAAAATTTTTTTACAAAGTATCTATCCCTTAGCATAATATATTAAACATTATAAGCTTAGCAAAACATTTGTTAAATAAGATTTTTAAAAATACTTTGTTTCTCTTAAGTTCATTAAGTAGCTACTTCTCACTTCTTGCCATTCCCCCGGAACATTTGTTTTACTTTCTCTTTTTTCGCTGGTTTTTCTCACAGTATTTCTGCAAAACTGTATTACTGTGGGTGCCGGATTAACTTTTAGGGTAAGAAAAATATCTGGATCCTGTGATGGTTGCTCATCAGAGTGAAGGCACTCAAAATGAATTGTTTAGGAAGTTAATGGTTAGTGTACATTATGTGGATTTTATCTCCATTAAAAAAGCGGCAACTGCTTTACTTGAGTCTGCGATGCAAAGAACCTCCAGTTTGTAAAGACTTCTTCTTGTCTTTTAAAATGCTGCTCATACTTGTCTTTCATTGACTTGACTATTTCACCTTTCTCCCACATGCCTTTGAAAACAGCAATATAAAGTTGATCCAGGCAACTGTCAAGGTTTTGTAGAACTCAGCAGTGAAACGATCAACAGTAGGTCACAATTTATTTTTTAACTATAATTACTACTATTAAGTCATTCTGTTTCTGCTTTTCATGATACTCTTATTACTGCCCCTTCCTTCTCTTCCCTTTTCTTAGTGTCTTTTCTTGCTCTTAAATTAGTTCCATAAAGAATGTGCCTTACCACAGTGGCCTTCTGTATCCTGGAGACTTTAAATAAAAAAGACGGGACTTCTAAAGAACTTCAGTCATTATGGGACTACTTGTTCCTGATACAGATTGACCATTCCTTCTCCTTGTTATCTTGTTTATCCAGAAACAGAAGAGAGGAAATTTTCCTTCTTGTGGGTTTTTGGAGTCAGACAGCCTCACTGTAGATCCTGGTTCTGTCACCTACTACCTATGTGATCTTAGGTTAGTCGTTGGGCCAAGTCAGTTTCATCATGTAAAAACTGGGGATAACAATAATACCTACCTCCTAAGTTATTGTGAAGACCGAATAAGATAATGCATATAAATGTCCCTTGGGGATACATACATTTATGTGTCTGTGTATCTGTGTGCACACATTCTTTTCCTACATCTGCCCTACCATCAGAAACTACTGCACCTTCTTTGCTACAAACACCGAGCTACAATTGCTTGCTGTCTGGAGAATTGGTTCTCCCCAATACCAGTCATGGAAGCACTCAGTGGAAAAGTAAGCAAGGATAATATTTGATGAGTTTCAGTATTATAAGAAAGTCATCCAGGAGTAAGTATGAGCACGGGAAGAAAAGAAAAGGCAATTATCTGTGAGAAAATTTATAATTCCTTTTTGTGATCTTTGTTTTTTGTAACAATTTTTTTTCATTGCACAAAATGCTTAGGGAATCTAAATATCGAAGAAATTTGTTATAAGTGTCATATCCCTTTAAACTGGTGGGAGTGGGGGGAAGATTTCAACAGCAGATAAATGTTATTACACATGTTTAAGAAAATAGACATCTGAGTTGCACAATATTTCTGATTTGTTTTCAGCATGAAAGCAAAATTTCCCGCTGTATTATCAGGAGGCATCAAGGTTCAAGGAAAGCAGTCTGGCCCTGCTACTAAGTGACCTTGGACAGGCCACTTCTCTTAGCTTGGCCTACTTATTCCACCTGGAAAATACAAGTACTGAATCTACCCTCCACTTTTTTTTTATTCAAGAACTGCTTTTCACGGAACAACTCCCATTTCCCAGAAATTTAAAAAATATTATTTTGTGTAGTATGTTGTGAAGTGGTTTTAGGTTAAAAATTTTTTGAGTAGTATTTCAATAAAAATATATTAAAATAATTTAAATAAAACCACAAGCATATAGCCAGAATTCCTTATTTCCTTTTGTGACAGTGTTGGATTAGACAACAGTGAGTCATATTATTTCCATATCAACATTTTATTTAGATGGTTGCTTATTTGTTTCTTTATTTTGTAGGGGAATATCGTGAGTTTGGATACTACAGAGTGGACTTTTTTTTTTTTTAAGATTTTATTTATTTATTTGACAGAGAGAGATCACAAGTAGGCAGAGAGGCAGGCAGAGAGAGAGAGGAGGAAGCAGGCTCCCCGCTGAGCAGAGAACCCGATGCAGAACTCGATCCCAGGGCCCTGAGATCATGAACTGAGCCGAAGGCAGCGGCCTAACCCACTGAGCCACCCAGGTGCCCTGGACTTTTTTTTTTTTTTTAAGATTTTTATTTATTTATTTATTTGATAGAGAAAGATCACAAGTAGGCAGAAGGCAGGCAGAGAGAGGGGGAAGCAGGCTCCCCGCTGAGCAGAGAGCCCGATGTGGGGCTTGATCCCAGGACCCTGACATCATGGCCTGAGCTGAAGGCAGAGGCTTAAACCACTGAGCCACCCAGGTGCCCCCAGAGTGGACTTTTTAAGGGTATAATGAAGTCTTGTTCAAAAGCCATACAAAGTATGTCTATGTATTACCGAACATAGATTAAGGATTTTTTTTGCATAAATATATCATACTTGGTGCTGGTTCTAAATAGAGTTTGAATGTATAACTAGAAACTTTATTGTGACTTCAAAGTATTTTCAGTTTGTGTTCACGAAACTGTATATTGAAAATTTTGTTGATGCTTGCTGGAAGGCATACCCTTGGAATCCAGAGATAAACTTTCCCAAGTAGCACACGCTTGGGGTACTGAGAAGAAGATTGCCAGGGCTGAAGTTGGAAGGCCTCCATTCAAGTCTTGACACCCTACTTATTGGTGGAGGACTTGGGTCAACCATTTAACCCTGAGCTTCAGTTTCCTTGTCTGCAACATGAGGGTGATTATATAGCTAATTCCTAGGGTCGCTGTATGACTTCAGTGAAATAAAATATAAGCGATTACTTTGAAAAAAATGTATCCCAGGGGTGTTAACACCGAGCATGTGGCAGCACCTGAACTAGGGTGAGGTGAGTGAGGTTCTCAGGGCTCAATACCTATGGAGGCACTCACTTTCAGGAATGAGTCTGTACTTACCCCAACCTGAGAATGCCAAGCCTTACCCCTCAGTTGGCCCTAGTCCAGGTGCTGGTGTTTGGCTGGACACAGTTCCTGTTATAGGACCCATGTGGCTCCACATGTGGGTCTAGTTTCTGAAAGACTATTCTGTTGTTGTTTACATACACTTAAGATATTAGGACCAGCCTTTCCTTCTCAAAAGCCAAAATGCTTCTTGGATAAAACAATCCTCTAACTTCCTTTTTTTCTCCCTTTTTTCTCTTCCCTTACTATGCTACTTCTGTATCTCTGCATAATTTGATGTTACAAGATACATTCATTTTCTCTTCAGCTCTTCTTCTTGAGGTCCTGTTTCATTACAATGGATTGCTAAATAAGCCATCAACTGTATCATTGTTTTCTGAAATTTGTACTCCTGAGGGGGAGGGTCTTTTAACTTCAACTTCTTTAAAGTGCTTGTTCTCAAGGTAGAAACAATTTACTTGTCAAGTAAAAAGATGTTACAAGGTAATCATGAAAAATTCCAGAGGTGAGTGGGTATGAAAACAGTTCTAGGCTCAGAGTCAGAGTACTAGATGCAAAAATGAATTGTTTTCTCTGCAGATTTTTCAAGAGTGGTTCACATGCTCACATGTGTCTGGCTGAGGTAGACTTTTCAGGGTAAATGTTCAATAACAAACCCCTCATTGAGTTCTTTAAACAAGAGAGGCTAGTGTTAATGGTTAGCTTCTCATATTGCTCCCTAGTAGAGTTTGAAGCCTTGTTGCCCACTTTTCCACTGGAGTTTCCTCAAGCCAGTCTTAAATTTTGCCCCCTAATGTCTGATACTTGTATTCTAAATCTTTGCAGATATCCAAATACTGCCAATGATATTCTTAAACTAAATCTGTCACCAAAGAATTATGATTTTCTTAATATATGAAAACATAGTCAGGATCAATGATTAGTAAGATCTGTAGAGGCAGGAGAACTGGCAAATAGAGAGAGACTCCCCAGGAAATGTGACCTATAGTGGAAGTATTGACGAGGTTCTCAGAGGGTGCATTTTTGCCCTTTAGTCGTTAAGAAGCAGAAGAAGAAAAAAGGCTCAAGACCATTTTTTAAGTCTATTAGTTTAATGGAAAGTTAGAATGTAGATGAATATATGGTACTTGTAGCCCATTATTTTCCCTATTGTGAAAGGTAAATATATTAATGGAGAAGAGTTTCAGTTTATCAACAAACAATGACACCAAACTAAATGCATCATTCAGATGTTTTTCTTTTATAGCTCAGCAGTCTGTACTTTGGGATTTATTATTTATATCTCACAGAACCTTCTCTAACTGGGCAGAGCATAACAAACCTTGTGCTAGATATGTGGGTTGTTAGTTCAGGATAAAAGAGTTTCAAGTTGAATTATAGGTAGGAAATCTGCTAAAATGCCACACAAATTTACCAGACATTTAAAACAGACACTGTCCTGGATGCTGAGATTTTGAGAGAATTTTTTGGGTCTTTTTTTATTTTTGAACTTTGCCAGGTTTTCTCAGTGGACACATTACTTTTATAATAATAGTAATAACAAAAGAGTAGGGGGAAAATAGGAATGTTTTCTATGAGGATTTATAATCCATGTTTCCTCAGCTTTAACGGAGGTGTGAGAGATCTCAGTGGTGAGTCAGGTCAATATGGGCAGGGCCAGAGGGCATGAACTGGCCCCCAGTGCAGCTCACCAGCAGTTCAAATCAGGGTGAAGGGGGGAATGGTAAAGTTGGGTATAGTCCCGACCAACATTAATATGCATTTATTCATCCATAATTTGACAGCTCCTTAAAGAATGCCAACTACATGGAAAGCATTGTGTGAGGCTAGGCAACTAATGATGAACTCCAGCATGGAGCTTCTGTTCTAGAACTCTTCTATTAGTATTATGATAAGGGCTACAAAGAATTAAGATTTTAAGAGACTTTATGATAGCAGAACCTGACCAGGTCCAGGGTAGGGTGGAAGGTGGCTGTGAAGAAGTGATGAAGTTTACAGTTCTGAAGGGTAAGCAGGAATCAGCCACGTGTGAAGGGTCGGGGAAAGGAACCATTCTAGGCAGAAGGAATTGTTTGTGAGAAGGTCCAGAAATACGAAAAAGCATGTCAACATCAAGAAACTGAGAAGCCATCATGGCTGGAGTCAAAGGAACAGGAAGTTACTAGATGTGAGGGTTTGTTTTGTCTTAAGATTTACATTTCTAAAAGAAGAGTCTGAATTATCATATGATCTCTCTGATACAAGGAATTTTAGAGTCAGCGCAGGGGGTTGTAGGGGGTAGGAAAGGAAAAAAATGAAACAAGATGGGATCGGGAGGGAGACAAACCATAAGAGACTCAATCTCATGAAACAAACTGAGGGTTGCTGGAGGGTAGGGAGGTAAGTATAGGGTGACTGAGTTATAGACATTGGGGAGGGTATGTGCTATGGTGAGTGCTGTGAAATGTGTAAGCCTGAAGATTTACAGACCTGTACCCCTGGGGCAAATAATATATTACATGTTAATAAAAAAATTTGAAAATCACATAAAAAATAAGAGTCTGGTTGCTCTGTTGGGTCTGGACTAGAAGGGGCAAGAAGGGACACAGAGAGTCCTAGAGGAGACTGTAACAATGGTCCTGCTGAGAAAATAATGCAGGCCTGTGTGATGGATGTGAAATCAGGCTTAAGGCATAACAGATAAATTCCACAGATACCACAGGAGACAGAATTGACAAGCATTGCAGCTTGTTGGTTATAGGAAACAGAAGGTTGTCAGGAATGACTCCCAAATAGCTAACTTTAAAAAACTAAATTGATGGTGATGTTATTTACTGAACTAGAGGACCTGGTGAGAAAGTTTAGGAGGGAAAAACATGAGTTTTGTCTAGGCTGTATTGGATTTCAGGGTACCTCTGAGCCATTCCAGTGGAGATAGACAGAAAGATCTAGAAATCACAGGAGAGGTTTCTGTGGAACACAGGAGCCGGAGCTTCTGGCGGCACTCACTGTCAGAGAAGTGAAATCACCTTAATTCCAGGGAGGTCTGGCCCATTAGGTGCTGTGTGCAGCTACCAGAAGTCTTTACCCCCTCAGAGAGATGGAGGTAGAAGCACATTTACTAAGTGCCACCTATGTTGCCTTATGGACTCCTCTAAGGAGGTATATTTTCATAGTTTGTGAATGGAACACTCATGCTAAGAGGAGTTAAATGATCTGCTCAAGTCTATGTAGCTAATAAGTAGTGAAGAGGGACATATCAGCTTGGCTTTCAACCAGAAACAGCTGGCAAATTGAAGAAGATAATCCAAGGAGGAATTGTTTGTTTCAGAAAGCACAGTGAAGTGAGGATACAGAGTGGGGGACCATGAGGAAATGTACAGTAAACTGGGACTAGGACTTGATCAAACTATCAAGAGGAAAGAGTAGCTCCCAGAGAGAAGTAAGGAGAAAGTAGTGTGTGTAGAAGCTGCTTTGAGAGGAGCAGCGATCGTCTGTGGAGGGACACAGCCAGGGCCAGTCTCACTCAGCTCTCTCTTTCCCACTTGTCTCCTATCAGGGCTCCCACTGGCCAAACCCAACAGGAAGCCAGAGGGCAGAAAGCTGGGTGGACAAGGTTGGAGGACGGAGAGTGTGATCAAGAGGGAGCAAAGAGGATAGGAAGCTTGTTGGGTGTCCAATCCAGGGGTCCTTCCTAATTCCCAAACCCATGCTATTAACCACCGGAGCCCCCAAGTTTTGATCAGGGTAAGGCCTTGATATGGTGGAGTATGCATGGAAACCTGAGGGGACACCGAGCCAAGCTTGCAAGTCTTATGTACCAGGTGAGAGAGGAAAAACTGGAGTTTGCTGAGGGGCTCTGCTCCAGGCCATCACATATCTGTGAGCTGACCACTCTGACCCCATCTGCTTAGTGCAGAGCTGACTTATACACGTAGCCAGGATGCCTCACCTTAAGACCCCCTCTGAAGTAAGCCAATAAGGAACATTCATTGTCATTTTATAGCTTTGTAGACAAGTAAATCAAGTAATTGATTGGCAGCTCTGTGTACACACTCAGGCCCATTCTCCCTGACCCATGTATCTGAATCTGTGTATGAATTCTAAAAGTAGTGAGCATCAGTATAGATTCTTTCCCATATGAAGAAGTCTGTTAAAGAAATAAACGTTAGTTCCAGGGCTTTCTGTTCAGTTTCCCTATTACTTGAAATGTCAAACGAGGTAGTACTTTGCTATTGACACTTGAGGCCCTCTGTTAATGACTTATCTGTCAGGTATGGTAGCATGCTCAGTTAACTGTTTTAGGCTAGGGGGAGTTTGGCTTAAAAACATACACAGTAATTTAGGTGTTCCATTCTTGACATTCATTTTAGTGGGTTGTGTTAATGTTTAGTTTTTGGTTCTGGTTATTTTATTTGTCCTCTGGATTGTTTCTGTTTAACTGCTCTATAAATTACTACCATCCCTAGTTGGAATTCTCAACAGCAAAGCATGTACATTTAGAGGTAACAGGAATGTTGTTTATGTTCAAGAGCTCAGCTTTTATTTTTTCAGAAGTCACCTCAACTTAGGGGTCAATGGAAAGAGGCACATTGGAATTATAACATTGTTTTCTATGTAGGAAAAAATAAATGAGGGAGTGTAAGTGGAAATTTGGCATAGCATAGTGTAAGCCATGGTAGCTATTTTATTTTGGGTTAATACCCTACATGCTATAAAATTAGCTAGGAAATCTGCCTTGAGTATGGACTAAAAAGAAATTAAGGGTAACATATTCCATTCAACATTTTTAAACTAGGTCTTTTTTTTTTTTTTTTAAGTAATGGTACAAATAGTATAAAAGATTCAGAATCAAAAAATAAATAAATAAATAATTTTCCCATTCCATGAGCAACCACTATTAGTAGTATTTTAGGTATCCAGGCATTTTCTCTGCAAATATCAGCAGAGACAGATGATTTTATGCAAATATTAGTATAATGTAGATACTGCTTTACACCTTATTTGTTTCACTTGGAAATATATCTTGAAGATCATTTTGTATCTGCACATATAAATCTATCTTTTAAGGTGGATTTCTAATTGAATTGCATTGTGCTCCATGTAATATCAATTATTTAACATTTGGTCCTTTTGTGACATAGTATAAGCTTTTATAAATAGTGTATTACAAATACACTCAGAAAGAATATATAGTCTCTACTTGTTGGGAATCTCACTATGATTGTTGTGCTGATTATTCTCCATTTACCCTATGGTCTATAGATACTCATAAAGAAAGATCTGCTAGTATGAAATTATAAATTTCAAAACCAAAAAATCCACTGTTAGCCCTCTGCCCCACTCCCTTGCTCTCTAATTTCTGGTTAGGTTTGGTCAGTGGGTTTCACTAACCTCCTTGTCCCATCAGGGGTCAGCCATCCTCAAGGATAGGAACTTGTTCTGGGCAACCCCTCTTCCACTGCTCTGTCACTGAGCCCCAATAATACTGTTCCCTGAGGTCCTTGGGGAGTCATGGCTTCCCACTCTTGCTGGTTCTTTGGTCCTTACCATTCCCTCTTGTTCTTTTAATCCTATATTCATCTCTGTAAATAGTCCATTCAATTATCTTCTGTTATAATATTCTGAACATGACATTATTTTTCTATAAAGACTCTGATTGAATTTTCCATTCTTCTTAATATTCAATTTTTATTATCAATTTCTAATCTGTATTGTTAAGTGCACATAGCTTGTGATTGATGTATGTTCTTGATGGATTGTTCCCTTTGTATATTAATGGGTTTTATTTAAATATTTCATCTTCTAGTAATTGATAAACTACTCTTCTTTTAGTTTATATCTACCTAGGATAATTTTTTTTTCTTTCTGTGTTGTTTTTCAAACTTTCTGTGTTTTGTTTTGAAGTGTATGTCCTTAAGAAAGTTTATGGTTTTTAATCCAATCTGATTAAATAATAGGTGAATTATATCAATGTGCATTTATTGTGATTACTGATACAGTTGAACCTATTTCTGCCATCTCACTTGGGTTTTCTATTTACTTCCTCTTCTTGTTTGGACATAGATTGTATTTTTACTCTATAACATGCTTTCCTATTATTTTTTTTCCTAAGGCATGAAATTGATTAATATGTCTATCTTCTTCCCTAACAAGAAATGGATCTTAGCACATTTTAACACTTGTTGAACACCTTTCTCCATCTTCCTTATCATTTTAGAGAACTTTAATTCCACCTTGTTTTGGCATAACAATAAATTTCATCTTTATAGATAATAGTTAAAATGCATTTGCCAGCATATTTTATCCGTTCTATGGTGGCAGCTCAGTGTCCTAGTCTTGCAGTGATGTGAAGATACCATAGATCTAGCCTGTAAACAAGCTGGTGATTGGCCTGGTCCTTGCTGTGAGACTGTATTTACTTCCTATTGCCTTCTTAGAAAAGCAGCATCATACAAACTGAGAACCCAGACAGCAACAGGGATGGGAACTTCACAGGTGGGAGATCCTCATTCCTGCCATCATTTCTTGCCCTGCTCTCTGTTCTGAATCCTGAACAGTTCTGTCCAAGTTGGACCTGGAACAACTTTGTGTTTGTAACCCCATTCTGGAACATGAAAATGTTTACCATATTTGAAGTACTATTCAAAGTGTTCTCTTGTTATATTTTAGCTTCTATTGCCATGTATTATTCATGTGTGTCTCAAATTGTAAATTTTTGATTCTATCTTGACTGGAAGTTGAATCCAAAAGTTTGTATTGAGCACCAACAATAGACCTTGCCCTAAGTGGCAGAGAACATCCACAAAAATGTGTCTCTGTCTTTAAGAAGCTTATAATTTCATAACTGATATAAAATTGATATATATACATGAAACAATTCAAAAATATAAGACAGAATAATATCCAAGTGTTAAAAGTTTCTCCAGGTATAAAAAGAAAGGCAAGCTCCACAAAGCTGGAGTGGCTGGAATGACTGTTTTATTATTCTAAGTTTATTTGGGGAGGAAGGAGAGTAAGAAGATGATGATTATATGTTTATTAAATAACACCCAGGCTGATGCATTCATCCTTGCATAGGAAAGAATGTTTTATTAAGTATTATAGACTATTTCACCCTAGATTTCATGCTCTTAATGATTTTTGGCATAGCATCAGACACATGAGGGACTCAGTAAACACCCATCTTCTTGCTGTTAGTCTTCAGACCTATTCTTCTGTGAGAGAAACTCCAACACCAGATCCACTGCTAGATTATTTTAGGATAAGGTTCATTCTTATTCCTCTTTCTGGAGGCCAACCCAGCAGTCCTGTAGAGAGAGTGGGTATGCCCCATCACCAAAAGATAATCATTACAGTCACAAAACAAATGAGCTAAAATTAGGATGAGGATCATAAAGGATCCCCACCAGAAAGTGTGAAGAATACTGTTTTTATTCTATCACTTTTGGTTGGTTTTGAGAAAAGGGGGAAGTGACTTATTGTTTTTCCTGGGTAAAGATTTATCTAGACATATTTTTTTAGTCTTGTGGGAATACCAGACCATGTTCCTGACTTCACCTCTAACCCTAATACTTTCGGCAGAGAGAGTTACCAGTGATAACAAAAAAGAGAAGAGGTGGCAATAAATGACAAATTATCCAGATATAATTTCTTTTGACTTTGGAGTATAATCTGAGTCTCTGCCTACTTGTTGCTGGCTTAGCTTGACCAAGGATATTCTGTAGCTTCGCTGAACAGCAGAACCAAACACACCATGGGTAATCTGCTCAATAACTAAGGATTGAAAGTGTATGTGTATTATAGAAACATATATGCTTAATTCCAGTTACACTAATTTTTTTTTAAAAAGAATTTTTGTTTATTTATTTATTTGACAGAAAGGGAGCACAAGCAGGGGGAGTAGCAGGCAGCAGGAGAGGGAGAAGCAGGCTCCCTGCTGAGTAGGACCTTGATGCAGGACTTGATCCCAGGACCCTGGGAACATGACCTGAACCGAAGGCAGATCTTTAACTGACTGAGCCACCTAGGCATCCTACACTAATACTTCTAATCTATTATTCTAACAGTATGTTTGGTGATATACTATGTATTTTTATTTTCTTTAAATAGGGCTTTGAGTGTATTTGAATTCATTGAATAAATATTGAGTGCCTATGTGCCAGGCACTTTTCTTGGTGTTTAGGATATATCAGTGAACAAAACAAAGATCCCAGCCTACAGGGACTTTGTAGTCTAGCTTTACTAAGCAGTGGTTTTGGTATTGCAACTCACACTGAAAATTTATCAGTTGAAGGCTAGGTGTTTCATATACAAGAGTAACTCATAGTTTTTGTTGTCTTTTTTTTTAAGTAATGTATAATGTATTATTTGCCCCCTGCCCCTGTGAATCACCAGGTTTACATATCTCATAGCACTCACCATCGCACATACACTCCCCAATGTCTATAACCCAGCCACCTTATTCCTACCCCCCAACCCCCCAGGAATCCTCAGTTTGGTTTGTCTCCCTCCCAATCCCATCTTGTTTCATTTTTTCCCTCCCTACCCCACATGACTCCTCACTCTGCCTCTCGAATTCCTCATATCTGAGAGATCATATGATAATTCTTTTTCTCTGATTGACTTATTTCACTTAGCATCATACCCTCTAGTTCCATCCACATCATTGCAAATGGCAAGATTTTGTTTCTTTTGATGGTTGCATAGTATTCAATTATTTTTATATATAAAATATATATATATGAAATCTCACATCTTCTTTATCCATTCATCTGTTGATGGACATCTAGGTCCTTTCCATAGTTTGGCTATCGTGGACATTTCTGCTATAAACATTCAAGTTCATGTGCCCCTTCAGATCACTACATTTGAATCCTTAGGGTAAATATCAAGTAGTGCAGTTGCTGGGTTATAGGATAGCTCTATTTTCAACTTTTTGAGGAACCTTCATATTGTTTTCCAGAGTGGCTGCACTAGCTTGCATTCCTACCAACAGTGTAGGAGGGTTTCCCTTTCTCTGCTTCCTTGCCAACACCTCTTTTTTCCTGACTTGTTAATTTTAGCCATTTTGAGTGGTTAGAAGTGGTATCTCACTATGGTTTTGATTTGTATTTCCCTGATACTGAGCAATGTTGAACACTTTTTCATGTGTCTGTCTTCCATTTGGATGTCTTCTTTGCTGATTGGATTCTTTGTTCTTTGGATGTTGAGTTTGGTAAGTTCTTTATAGATTTTGGATACTACCTTTTATCTGACATGTTCTTTGCAAATATCTTCTCACATTCTGTCAGTTGTCTTTTGGTTTCATTAACTGTTTCCTTTGCGGTGCAAATGCTTTTGATCTTGATAAAGTCCCAATAGTTAATTTTTACCCAGGCGTTCATTGCCTTTGGCTATGTTTCTAGGAAGAAGTTCCTGTGGCTGAGGTTGAAGAGGTTGCTGCCTGTATTCTCCTCAAGAATTTTTATGGAATCCTGTCTCACATTGATGTCTTTCATCCATTTTGAGTTTACTTTTGTGTGTGGTGAAGGAAATGGTCCAGTTTCATTCTTCTGCATGTGGCAGTCCAGTTTTCCCAGCACCATTTGTTGAAGAGACTGTCTTTTTTCCATTGGACATTCTTTCCTGCTTTGTTGAAGAATAGTTGACCATAGAGTTGAGGGTCTATTTCTGGGCTCTCTATTCTGTTCCATTGAGCTATGTGTCTGTTTTTGTGCCAGTACCATATAGTCTTGATGATGACCGCTTTGCAATAGAGCTTGAAGTCTGGAATTGTGATGCCACCAACTTTGGTTTTCTTTTTCAACATTCTTCTGGCTATTCAGAAGAATACTTTTCTACTTCCATAAAAATTATAGGATTACTTGTTCCATTTCTTTGAAAAAAATTGATATTTTGATACAGATTGCATTAAATGTGTAGATTACTTTAGGTACCATAGACATTTTCACAATATTTATTCTTCCCGTCCCATGAACATGGAACGTTTTTCCATTTCATTGTATCTTCCTCAGTTTCTTTCATGAGTACCTTATAGTTATCTGAGCAGAGATTCTTTGCCTCTTTCGTTAGGTTTATTCCCAGCTATGGTATGGTTTTGGGTGCAATTGTAAGTGGGATCGATGCCTTAATTTCTCTTTCTTCTGTCTTTCTGTTGGTATATAGAAATGCAACTGATTTATGTGCATTGATTTTATATCCTGGCACTTTACTGAATTCCTGTATGAGTTCTAGCAGTTTTGGAGTGGAGTCTTTTGGGTTTTCCACATGAAGTATCATATCATCTGCAAAGATTGAGAGTTTGACTTCTTCTTTGCTGATTTAGATGACTTTAATTTCTTTTTGTGGTCTGATTGCTGAGGCTAGGACTTCTAGTACTATGTTGAATAGCAGTGGTGATAGTGGAAAGCCCTGCTGTGTTCCTGACCTTAGCAAAAAAGCTCTCAGTTTTTCCCCATTGAGAATAATATCTGTTGTGTGTTTTTCATAGATGGCTTTGATGATATTGGGTGTGTACCCTCTATGCTTATGCTGTGAAGAGTTTTTTTTTTTTTTAATTTTTAATTTTTAAAATTTCTTTCCAGTGAAAAGAAGTTTAAAAAATTAAAAATCAAAATCAATGCACAAGGGGCGCCTGGGTGGCTCAGTGGGTTAAGCCTCTGCCTTCGGCTCAGGTCATGATCCCGGGTCCTGGGATCAAGCCCCGCATTGGGTTCTCTGTTCAGCCGGGAGCCTGCTTTCCCCTCTCTCTCTGCCTGCCTCTCTGCCTACTTGTGATCTCTGTCTGTCAAATAAATAAAATCTTAAAAAAAAAATCAATGCACATAAAGCAGTTGCATTTCTATATAGCAATAGCAAGGGAGAAGAAAGGGAAAATAAGCCATCGATCCCACTTACAATTGCAACCAAAACCATACCATAGCTGGGAATAAACTTAATGAAAGAGGCGAAGAATCTCTGCTCAGATAACTATAATGTATTCATGAAAGAAATTGAGGAAGATATGAAAAGGAATGGAATGGAAAAACATTCCATGTTCATGGGACTGGAAGAATAAATATTGTGAAAATGTCTATGGTACCTAAAGTAATCTACACATTTAATGCAATCCATATTAAAATATCAATTTTTTTCAAAGAAATGGAACAAGTAATCCTATAATTTTCATGGAAGTAGAAAAGATCCTGAATAGCCAGAAGAATGTTGAAAAAGAAAACCAAAGTTGGTGGCATCACAATTCCAGACTTCAAGCTCTATTACAAAGTGGTCATCATCAAGACAGATTGATTTTTAGAGTCGATAGTCTCTCATGGTCCATCTCCCCCTCCAATTTCCCTCAACTCCCTTCTCTCCATCTCCCCATTTCCTCCATGTTATCTCTTGTGCTCCACAAATAAGTGAAACCATATGATAATTGACTCTTTCTGCCTGACTTATTACACTCAGCATAATCTCTTCCAGTCCTGTCCACGTTGATACAAAAGTTGGGTATTCATCCTTTCTGATGGAGGCATAATGCTCCATAGTGTATATGACCACATCTTCCTTATCCATTCACCCGTTGAAGGGCATCTTGGTTCTTTCCACAGTTTGGCAACGTGGCCATTGCTGCTATGAACATTGGGGTACAGGTGGCCCTTCTATCATCCCATGGCTTTGGATTCACTTCTCTGCACATCTTACCTTATAGAAAGTGGTGGATTTTCTGTTCCTATAATTGCTGCTTTTCTTCTCTTCTATCTTCTGTTGAGTCTGTAGGTGTTCAGAATGGTTTGATGACTATCTAGCTGAACTCCTGGAGCCTGATGATATCTTGGTCTCCTACTCTTCTCCCATCTTGTTCCTTCCCCCTAGATTTTTAATAAGTTCCAGATTAACAGGTACTTTCCATTCTCAAAAGTTCACTTAAGTAATAAATATAAAAGTAAACAAACAAACAAAAACAAAACATGGAGCAATTCCAGTTTCCAGTTATAGAATAACTATGTCTTGGGACAATTTAAACCTAGTCTTAGGAATTCCTGTCATCACCTCCAGAGATCTTAAAAAAAAAAAATTATTTAGAACTATGGTTCTAAGTCTCATACTATTAAGGAATCTTTTAAACTTTATACACCATGTTTTGAAAAATGTAATGCTTTAAATAAATCCCACTTATTAACTAATGATTTGTTTTCTCCTGTAGGTACTGGAAAAACCTCAGCAGCTAGGAGTCTAGAAAGACAGATTGAGAGAGGCATACTCCTACTCGGTACCCTGATGCTACACCCCATCTGCCACTCCAGGAGCTCTTTTGGGGCTGTTGAAGTGTGTGTGTGTGTGTGTGTGTGTGTGTGTGTGTGTGTGTGTGTGTATGAATGCATGTATGTGTACACATACCCTCAGAGATAGATGGTGGTGGTAGAAGTCATGCAAGGCTTTTAAGATTCCCCTTGATGAGAAGCACAGCATAATTATTGTACTAGTTTCCTAGGGCTGCTGTAAAAAATGGCCACAAACTTAGTGACTTAAAACTAACAGAAATGTTTTCTCTCACCATTGTAGAAGCTGGAAGTCTGAAATCAAGGTTTAGGCAGGACTGTGCTCCTTCCATTGGCTCTAGGGGAGAATCCTTACCTCTTCCAACATCTGTTGGCTCCCAGCATTCCTTGGTGTGCCACATAACTCCATTCTCTACCTTTCTTCACATGGTTTCTCCTCTTCTCTTCTTTTTCTCCTCCTCTGTTGTCTCTTTTAAAGACTCTTGTCATTGGATTTAGGCCCCACCCCACTAATCCAGTATGATGTCATCTTAATATCCTTAATTCCATCTGCAAAGACCCCTTTTCTTTTTTTTTTTTTTTAAGATTTATTTATTTATTTTAGAGAGAGCACACAAGTGTGAGTGGGGAAGGGGCAGAGGAAGAGAATCTTCAAGCAGACTCCCTGTTGAGCACGGAGCCTGACATGGGGCTCTATCTCACCATCCATGAGATCAGGACCTGAGCCAAAACCAACAGTTGGATGCTTAACTGACTGAACCACCAGGCACCCCAAGACCCCTTTGCCCAAGAAGGTCATATTCACAATTCCAGGAGTTAGATGTGAACAGATCTTTTAGGGGGCTACCATTCAACCCACAACAATTGGGTAGACCAAAACAAGTCATTGAAACTAGAAATCTAAGTATTTTTTTTTAAAGATTTTATTTATTTATTTGACAGAGAGATTACAAGTAGGCAGAGAGGCAGGCAGAGAGAGAGAGGAGGAAGCGGATTCCCTGCTGAGCAGAGAGCCCGATGCAGGACTCGATCCCAGGACCCTGAGATCATGACCTGAGCCGAAGGCAGCGGCTTAACCCACTGAGCCACCCAGGCGCCCCTAGAAATCTAAGTATTACGTGAAGGTTTTTTAATTCTCCCTGATTCTCCAACACTCCATACTTTTGTCTGAAATATCTGGCTACTGCCTTAGATCCTAACTTAATGTTGCCACTGGACTTAAGCTCTGCTTTTAGCTCTGAGATCTGTTCCTCATCTTGGTTCTCATCTTGGCTTAATCACTGGAATAGATCTTGATATCTACTTGTATGAACAACTTACTAATCCTGCAGCCCATCTGGGTTGCCACCTTCCATGCTCAACATGGCTTGTGTCCAATTGCCCTGTTCTTGTTACCAATAGGACATACCCATAGTGTTTCAGTGAGTCAAGTAATTGTTGCATAGGGGCATGGCCCAGTAACTAAAGAGTCTTCTAAAAGGCCTGAGTGGAGCTAGAAACAATTGCATCCCCCCACCAATGGTAATGGAAAGCAGGTTTGCCAGAGCCTCCATATTCCATGGCCTCCCTTTATCTTGAATTTCTTTTTACAGAAAAGGATTTGTTTTGAGTACTTGGGATTTATATCATCCTGTGAAAATTTTGGATTTCAGAGATGCTTTGAGATAAACCCATCTTGTTTCTTTCTTGTTCAAGTTCTGCATTTCATTTTTCTTGTTTATCTTTTGCTCTTCTGGCAGTGATGTTCTTTCTCCCTTCAAAATGAACCAGTTACAATTTTCTACTGGAAAATAAATTTCATCATACTTTATTCCCTGTTTTTCAGGTCATTTGTTTTTCTAAGTGACTCAGATCTAGCCAAGAATTTTGTTAGGAGCTCCCAAATATGACGCATTGTAATTCTCCTTGAAGGTGAAAAGTGAAAGTATAAGATCAAGTCTAGCCTTTGGCCTGAAGCTTTTACCCAGAATCCTAAAAGCTGAGCATATCATGTAATTTTGACGGACGTTTTCCCCCACCAAAAAGTTATCCAGAGACTTCATATTGCTACTACTACCATAACCTCTGTGCCATGAAGACTCATAAAAGCAATAAATGCAAGTGAAAATTACTTGTTATTTAAATATTTTGGTTGACAGTCTTGCTTTGGTTTATTGCTTTATAAATCAATAATAAGTCTTTTTAAAAAACTCTCATAATTAAGGAAGTGTGAAAATGTCAATTTGATCAAAACATCAAACTACTACCAGTATGAGATCATAAGATATTTTTGTAGAATGTTTCTGTGAATATTATCAGAGTTATATTTATTATACTAAGCAGGCCTCTAAATTTGAGCGGTATTCCTAGTTCAATAGACTGGGCACTAGATTGGCAATAAGGAACTCCTAAATTCTAATATTGGTTCTACAGCTTATTGGCCATGTGTGGTAAGTAAGCCATTTGTTGTTTCTTTGCATTTGGCCTTGTAATATATAAAAGCAGAAAAAGAGTAAGGCTTGCCCAGTTGAGTGTTTAATATTTAATTTGAGGAATTCTTGGCTCCAGGGCCAATTTTTATTTTCTAATCAAGTACTCATAGAACAGTGAAAGGGAGCTGCTTCTCCTTGCTCCCTGGCCTCCACTCAGCCCCACACTGCAAACCACAAACTCTCCCAAACAAGGGCATTTGTGGCCCTATAGAACAATTGTGACCATCCTTGAGGGCAAGTGTATGAATAACTCAAATATGTTGTTATTTTTGTACATTTATTCAGATTGCCTTTAAGCTTCTTTTCTAAAGTTAGGCTACCCAATCATGTAAATGATTTCAGAAAATAATAAAGAGCTTTAAAATAGTGATAAGAATGCCACAAAAAATGATCAAGTAAAGAATTAAGATTCTTTCACCCAGAGCATGGAAAATTTATCTGGGGTTGGGGATGAGCCTACTACTTTTAGCTTCAACTGTTTGAAAGTTATTTCATAGGTATAATGACTTTGCTCCTTATCCTCACAAAGATTAAGGCAACAAGAAAGTGTTACTCAGCCATAAAAAAGAATGAGACCTGCCGTGTGCAACAACATGGATGGACCTGGAGGATATTATATTAAGTGAAATAAGTCAGAGAAAGACAAATAGCCTATGATTTCATTTACATGTGGAAACTAAAGAACAAAACAAATTAACAACAACAACAACAACAAAAGCAGAAACAGACTCCTAAATACAGAGAACAGACTGGTGGTTGCCAGGCAGGGAGGGAGGAGGCGGTTATGGAGGAGAGTTATGGGCAAAATGAGTCAATGAGAGATACAGGCTTCCAGTTATGGAATGAGTAAGTCACAAGGATGAAAGGTACAGCACCGGAAATTACAGTGGTATTGCAATAGCATTATATGGCGACAGATGGCAGCTACACCTGTGGTGAGCACAGCATAACTTACAGACTTGTAAAATCATTATATTGTACACCTGAAACTAATATAACATTGTATATAAAAATACTTCAACTTAAAGAAAAGAAAGAAAGAAAAAAGACAAGAAAGTCGTCATGAAGGAATTAAATTACATACAGGTAGCAAGGCCTATTAAAATACCAGAGAGATAGCTGCCTTCTCTAAAGGAAAAAAAAAAGATCCTGACCCATTGCAGCTCTCCCAGAGTCAGAGAAGTGAGCTGCCTCTTCACAGCTCATCACATTCTTCAGCTGCCCAGAGTCTTAAATGCCTCCTGAAGGAACTTTGTAGCTTCCCTTCATGTCTTGTTTCAGTCTGTTTGAAGTCCTGCAGCAAGAACCTATCATTGTTGAATAGAAGCCCCTCTGTACAGGCAGGCTTCCTCCCTCTTTTCTCTGGGAAGGAAGGGCAAATGATCACCACCCTGGGACATCCTGCAAATACTCAATTCCTATACCACTGTCTTGTTTTTTTTCTTATTTTTTCTCACTGGGCTTATCTTCCAAAGACTTAATTATTGTTTTTACCCCTTTGATTTTATGATGAAGGGCAATTCTGACACATTCTGACCCTGAGAAGTAGAGAATTCTAGCCTATATCTTTGCATTGAGAATTTAAATGCAATGGAATCTATGGATAGAAGTAGGTCATTTTTCTTTTGCAGATTGCCAAATGTGAGATTTCTTTTCATAAAAAGCATTATATCAATTTTCTGTTGAAATACCCTTTTTGTAAAGTATGAAAAAATTTAATCTTGTGCTCTGTTGCTGTCAGAGAGGTGAATGGCTGGCTCTTCTACTGCAAAACAGCTGCCAGCAAATATGAGGACAGGTATCACTTCTCTCCCTGGTGAACTGTCAGGCTTCTCTTTATGGATCTGGTACGTTACAGGTGGCTGAAGTTGCTTCTCATTGTCAGGATCTGGTGCAAACAAACAGTTGTTTGTTTCTCTACCTATGACATATGGTCCTAGGATTGAAGTGCATTCTGAGTTAAAATGTACTTAATGCAGAGAACTGAATCAAATGTGTTTTACATTTACTTTAAAATTATTTTTATTAAGCTGAAATTCACATAACATTAGCTATTTTAAAGTGAACAATTCATTGGCATTAATACCACGATATTGTGCAACTACCAGCTATATCCAGTTCCAAACTATTTTTGTTACTCCATAAAGAAATCCTATACCTAACAACCTACAGATTTTTGGCAAACAGCAGTCTGCTTTCTGACTCTACAAATTCACCATTTCTGGATATGTCATATAAATGGTCTTGCACACTATGTGACCTTCTTTACTTGACTTCTTTCTTTTAGCACAATGTTTTCAAGATTCATCCACATTGTACCCTATATCAGCATTTCATTCCTTTCTTATGACTGAATATTGTATGTATATACCACAATTTGTTTATCAATTCATCCACTGATGGACTGTTTCTATCTTTTGGCTATTGTGTATACTGCTACTATGAGCCTTCATGTACAAGGATTTGCTTGGGTACCTGTTTTCAATGTTTCTGGATATATACCCTAGAAGTGGAATTACTGGGCTATAGAGTAATTCTATATTTAACCTTTTAAGGAACTGCCAAACTTTTTTCCTACATTTATTTCTGAAAGAGAAAACCCACAGCATTAACAAAATGAACTGGTCTTAGTAGGGAGAGCACAGCCCTCTGAACTTCTGAGAATTCTCTGAACAATCGAAGGGCACAATAGTCATTGGCAGTGGACGTGTGTGCTAGATGACTGATCTCTGTGCCCAGACAGAACCAAAATAGACTTTGCACCACATGCACAATCTGCATAAAATATCAAAGAAAGATGTCTCAAGGCAGCCCCTAAATCCAGGTAAGTTTTTGCCAGTTGTTTCTTTGGGATGCTTTAATCATTGCAGACTGTTGCCCTTAGACCATGTAGCCATTTTAATAAGCCTCAAACCCAATTAAGAATATTCCTTTAAACCTGGCGATTCACAGACCTGTACCCCTGGGGATAAAAATACATGTTTATAAAAAAAAAATTAAAAAATAAATTAATTAAATAAAAAAAACCTAAAAAAAAAAAAAAGAATATTCCTTTAATTGAAGAAGCCAATTCTGATGACATTCATTCTGATAAAAATCCAAAAAACAGTCTCAGGTTCCCAGAAGTCAGGTTTGTGTCCATTCCCTCCTGTCAACATAAGGATTTACACTTTAAATGTTTGATTGATTTTAATATATTAATTACTATTTAATTACCATATAGGAAAACATCTGTCTTTTTCCAAAAATTTACACTGTGTGGGCAAACTGGCATTGAAGACTACTCTAATTTGCCTATCTCAGAAATAAACTGGCCTTCTAAAAGTCCAGTGAAAAGTCCTGTGAAAAGTTTAAAAGTCCACTAAAGCTTCCTTTTAGTTTTCTGATGTCCATAGACATTTCCCTTTGTGACACTGATATTAGAGACGCAGTGGATAACAGCCTACTCCCATCCTCATGACACAGACGCAGTTTAGCATCCCTGTAATCCCATGTGTAATTAAGCTGTGCTGGTCATAGTGTGTAATGGAATTATAAGCGTAACAGAATTAAGATGGAAGAAATTAGAAACAAAACCACTACACTTTCTTGGAGGTTTTATTCAAGTTGGTATAGTTGAGATAATGTGCACCCAGAAAATTAGCTCACCTGTCCTGGATCTTGCCATGTTGTAATTCAGAATTTCTCCTTGGGGTTATGAAGCTATTACCGTCAGAGTGGCAAAGTTGCCTGAGAATGAATCCTCAGAAAACCCTGGGCAGCCTGAGTCAGAGGAACTGCTCCTTGGCTGCTAAACCACTGTGTCTGTAATAGTTCAGCCTGATCCCTGACATTACGCACCCTGAGTCACATGCTCTTGGAGATGACTTCCACTCTAAGTAAAAAGGTCAAAAAGGGACAGGGAAGCAGGGTAGCTTGGTGCTCTGCAGATACACTCTGGTCAGATGGCAAAGGAACAGATGAGGGAGAACAGGCCACGTGGGGTCTCCTTCTCTCATCCAGAAAAAGCCCTCCTGGAGGAAGGCTCACAGTCTCCTGAGAAGAGAGTAATGCCTACACATGTGAAGAAACAGTGTCCCTGCAGTGGGACTTTTGAATCTAGTCATACATTTATTGGTGGTGACAGACAGGAGAGAGCCTGACAGTTCAGGCTTCAATAATATACAGATTTGGCTCACAGAAGAATTTGTGTTAAAATTTTAAGCTAGTTAGACCCCTAAAATTTGATTAACATTTTCCAGAAACAGGAGAGATCATTGTATGAGAGTCAATTTCTCGGGAATTTCTCAGTCATTTCTAAGCAACTTGTCTTCTTGAGCTATTACAAAATTCTTAATATTTTAAGTTAATTGATATTTTTTTAAATCTTGAGAAATGCATTTGATCCTATGTAATAACTCACAGCAATATTTTTGGATGGTGCCTAGGTGTCCTGCTTAGTAAACTGAGTCCAGGCTCCACATTATAATAGAGATCAGCAGGTGACATCCTTTCAGCTGGTACACAGGACCCTTCCTTCTTGCCAGGGCAAGTTCTTGGTAAACGTGCAAGTCTCATATGATTAAGGAGAGTTGGTTTGGCCCCTCGTGAGCTCTGAAGTCCATTAAACCAAAATAGGAATCAGGGTTCACATCTACTTTGTGAAAGCTCCAAGAATTATTCCTATCTCCAATACAGAGAAAATGAATTGATGATGTGTTCCTAGCTTTCCAGTAAATGACTACAGTGGAAAGTGTCCTTCCATTTTATACCCAAATTACGATAGCATTCTATCCTACCAGTCCCTTTGCTAGAAAGTCACCTGTCCCAAGGTGCTTTTAACTACATCTGAAACTTTATTTGTACTCTTTCTATATAAAACTCTAAAATAGAGCTTTCTTATTTATCCCCTCTGGCCTTCTCAATACACTGCTGTGATCTTCAGGAGATCAGCTGTCATGGGCTCAGTTTTTCCTACTGTTGCCTCAGCTTCAGGAAAGAGAAACTCTTTTCCTTTGGGCCAAAGGGAGCATCTTGACAATGCTTCCTACTTTTTGATGGGGTCAGAGTGTGCATACAATGCCTTTCTAGGCCAGGGTTTCCTTATCCCAGGCCCTCAAATGCTGGTTATTTCTGTCTCTGAGCTGCTGTTGTTTGCTCTCATTCCTGACAAGCACAGAAGCTTGATAGTGCTGCCACCCCAGGGAGAGCTCAATGCCGACATGAGCCTGCTCAACTCCTCTCCATACCTCAAAGTCCAGAACCAAATGGATCCCTAATCCAGAAAAAAGCAGAAGTCCTTCCTTCCATTTCTTTCCTACATAGGGATTATCCAGTTCCCAAAATGATTCATAGTGGGAACATCCATTTTCTAAAAGAAAAAACTTACTGCGACCCAACCACTGAGCCCAACAGCTGCCCCTTGGACCCAATAATTCAAAGTGCTATAAGATTGTCCTATTTCACAAAGCCAGGGGTAGTCTCTTGTACTATTTCTTAGGTACAGAGATCTCTAGTTGTATTCATGCAGCAGTCCGGGTTCAGCCAGGGTCTGGAAATGGATTATGTACTCCATGAAGGTAACTGAGGGAAGTTAGTAAAGGCACCACTCACAAGGAATGAGCAGGGTTTATAGAAATCAGCAGGGGTTAATGCAGTGTCTGGGGTTAACAACAATGAGGACCTATTGCTGCCCATAAATTTGAAGTGAGAAGGGGAGAATGTGTTTTCTAGAACTCAGAAAGAATATGGAGAGAGCTGCTGAACCAGCGTGGTAACCCTGAACATGCTGTTAGAGAGGAAGCAATGGAGAGGGGCAATAAATAGCCTAACCTCATGCTTCTCCATCTTCCTGTCTCTTGCCACAGTGCCTCTCAGCACCACCTTGCTCACCAAAGCCAGCCTTAGCGGAAGGACAAGGGAGCTTGTTGCTGCAGTCCATAAAGGTCAGCCTCCCAGCACCAAAGCAGGGCAGAGAAGGACACAGATTAGACCCAAAGGGACAAAAGAAGGTATCCAGCAAAACTAGCTATTGTAAAGTGCCTTCATTTTTTTTCCTCTAAATTCATTAGATTGAAACTTAAAAGTTTCAAGACATGTTCTAATGTCAGGGTAAGGATTCTATCAATAGATTCACCTGATTTTTGCCTTTTGATTTTAAAGGTCTTAACCATATGTCCTCTGAATGACTGCTCTCCTAAAACCTAAAATGCCTGATAATTTTTATTGGTTCCTATTCGCCAGCACCCCTTTCTTTTCAAATACTTTATTGTATTTTTCTGTTCTTCTAAATACCCCTCATGATTTCCTTAAGGTGCAGCAACTAAAGCTGCATACCTTATTCTAGAAGCATGCAAACTCAGATAAGAGTATGAAATACACTAAATCATGAGATCTTGAAGAACAGCAAAACTAAAATAAAATTTATAAAATACAGCAGTATTGAAAATTAAGACAATTTAGAGGTAGTTAGGAATTAATAGAAATTAACATGATAAACTGAAATTCATAGTGGGCTTTGGGGTACAAGTTTCTATAACTTCTAATATATTTTTGGCAGCTTGATATTGATCCTATTTTAGGGGGAGTATTTTGCATAGCATAATCAAATAGCACTCATGACTAGATATGACTCCAGTTCCAAAATACAGTTCCAAATGTAATAATACCAACAAAGTCTGAAAGAGGTGGGGATGAGGATGAAGAGAGGTAGACAGGTAAATCTCCCATTCATTTGAGAATGAGCATCTGTTAACTTTTGTTAATATGAAAATGTAGGCTTAAATATGTAAGGGTAGCCATTAGCCATATAAAGATGGGAATTAAAAAAAAAAAAAAGATGGGAATTAAAACTTTTTAAACACTAGAGAGAGGAGGAAATGAATAACAAAACTCAACCATCTAGAAAAATCATGAAAGGAGGAAATATGCAAGAAGAAATGTAAGTTGGAAACATGAAATATGACAGGTCTGCCATATTCTTCCTCATTACCCTTCTGGAAATTAAGTTTGACTCCTCACTCATTCAACATGTCAGTGTGGTTGATTCACTTGATTTTTCATTGGAAATATCTCTTGGGTCTGACCACTTTGATTCTCACTTCCACCCATCTGGTTCCCTTAGACTGTATGAATACAGTAGATCTAAGACAACATATCCTACCTTGGCCTCACCAAGCAATTAATGCAATCTTCATAGAGCATAATATCAAACCCTTGCTCAGGGCTTCCCTTTTATTACCATCCATCTGTCCTTTTTACCTGATTTTCAAGAACTTCTATACCAGCTAACTGTGTTTCATCAATTCTAAGACATATTTTTTAAAAAAGATTTTATTTATTTATCAGAAGAGAACACACAGGCAGGGGCAGAGGCAGGCAGAGGGAGAAGCAGGTTCCCCACCAAGCAAGGATCCCGTTGCAGGACTTGATCCCAGGACCCTGGAATCATGACCTGAGCCAAAGGCAGACACTTAACTGACTGAGCCACGAAGGCATCCCTCTAAGACCTTTTTTTATTAAAGTATATTAAAACATCCTGAAATCAGAGTGCATCTTATGGTTGGTGGCGATCTTGACATCTTAGATTCAATGAAATATGGTTCTTTTCTCAGTTCTTGGCTTGCTACAGGATACCTCTGTTCTAGAAAACAGGACCTCTGACTTTGCTGTCTTATGACTCATTCTTTCACAGCTCCAGACATTTGTTCAGACATTTCCTTCTGTCAGGACATCCCTCTCCCCTGCCTCCTTTTCTATATGGGCCCATCTTTGAGGCCCAACTCAAAGGCCTCCTTTTCAAAGAATGCTCTATTTACTACCTCAGCTGGAAACAATCTTCCCTTTGAATCCTTTCAGTTCTTTCTTTGTAACTCTAGCAACACTTACCACATAGTTCCTTTTAGTTTATATACTTGGATACATATTTGATCTGTACACAGGACTCCTTGAGTCCTGCAAATTGCTTGGGAAGGCAGCTAAAATTGTAACATTCTGTGAAAGAATGTAAGTTTGCTTCCCTAATGCATCCAGGACATTTGAACAATTTCTTTAAAATCTATACAGTACTACCATTCCAGAACTCATTAAGAACCCTGCTTTGAATTGCCCTCTATAAGTAATTTATCATTAGTGCATCAGAGAGACCTAAGACTATGGATCAGCAACACATACTGGTAGACACCCAGCTGGGATGGGGAGCTGCTAGGTGTGGCTGCTGGACTGGCAGTACTCCCTGGCCCTGTTCCTGACTGTAGCCACTGGAATGGTCAAGCTCTGAACAACCATGTTGTTTAGAGATTTCCAGCCCTCTCCACTGTCTGTCCTCATTGAGCCAAGATGTGAACCCATGACGGGGTTGAGTGGAAAACTCTGGTTTTTCAATTTACCCTTCCCTTGGGAAACCCAGACTGGACTGGAAGTCCAAGAATTCTGGGTTACCCGAACAGATGCCTACAGGGAGACAATGAATCTAGCCCTGTCAGAGGGCGTACCCTGGGAAAGAGTGTTGACACCATGATCTGCAAGAGATTCTTCTCCATCACAGCTAAGTTTGAACTCTCCCAAGTTATGTAAATAAACCTTTGCTGCAATACATTTACAGGCTTTTCTCTCAGCAAAATTTCATGGCCACAAGAAGATAAAAATCTGCTCAAATTGCTCTCTTGATATTGACATGCCATTCTCTTGCTAAATGTAAAAAGATTTGTGAAATGTCCTGCTGAGTTCTGCATCCTAAGGCTAATGCCATTTCTAAAAGGCCT
Source organism: Mustela nivalis (assembly GCF_964662115.1). NCBI lineage: Eukaryota > Metazoa > Chordata > Mammalia > Carnivora > Mustelidae > Mustela > Mustela nivalis. Next base: position 58,207,801 of record NC_139027.1, read on the forward strand.
CCCAGTTAACAAACTTTCAGACTTTCTGTGGGTAACCTCTCCAGACTCAGTTTCTACCAACTGAAAGGGGGTTGGTTTGAGAAACTTGAGGCTTCTGCCAGCTTCTGCACTCTAACGTCTGCTCAGTGCTCTACACAGCTCACTTCCCCTGCACTGAGTGTCTGCATTAATGAACACAAAGCTCCCTGTTCTTGGAGGCAAAATGGCTGGCATGTTCCTTGAAAGCTTTCCATAGGATGTTATTGCTTTCCAGAAGGGCTTGCATAAAGGTCACGATTGTCGAGCTGATTCACCAAAACAAACCATTTTAAGAATTTTTTTACTCATTAAAAAAGTCATAAGTTTTACTACAGAAAATGTAGATGGTATAGTATATTATGAAAAAGGAGGTAAGAATCACTTAAACTCTGACCTCTCATTGTTAACACTATGGCATGTATCTTTATAATAATTTTTCCTTGTGTATATAGCCATACAATTTTTTTAAAAAATAGTTGTTATAGAATTGGAATCACACTTTGCAAACTCTTTTTTTTAGTTTAATGATAAATGATTAATGATAAATGATTAACATTTTCCTTAGTGATAAATGATTAACATTTTCCTTTGCCATTAGGTAACAGTTAACTGTGTGGACTCTGGAGCCAGCTTGTCCAGATTTGCTTCCTGGCTCTGTCACTTACTGTGTGACCCTTGGACACATCCTTTAAATGAAACACTTACTAGAGTCCTCATTTGTAAATGGGAATAATAATAGTTACTTCACAGAGGTGTTGTGAATATTTAAGTGAGTCAGCATTTGCCAAGAACTTAGAACACTGCCTTAGGGCTTTATAGTACTAGCTACCACAACTATGACTACTCCTGCAATTTGTTCCACAACTTCATTTTAAAGACTAGAGAGTATTACATATTTTGGGACATAGCATAATGTATTTACTCAAAATCCCATTGTTGGGTTGTACTTTTTTAGTATTTTGAGCAATACTGCAAACAGACAGCCTTCTTCCGTTGCATTTGTAACAGGACAGACTATGCACCATGCAGGGAGGGAAAGGAAAATAGTGATGGGAAATGGGAGTACCATGTTTTACCCTTTGTTTTGAGCTTAGTTGGGGAGGCAGATGATATCAGTACCTCACTTTTGCCTGGAAAGCTGCTGCTTCAAAACTATTCAGACTTTATGGTACCACCCAGTCAAATATCTGATGGTCCTTCCCAGATTGAATCACTAGTAATCCTATCCACAGATTCTGATCAGAGAAGGTCCTTGGCCAGCCATGTCATATACTTCTAGTTCTTCATGCAACAGCTGTCATATAATTACTCAGCCCTGTGGGTTCTGTTCCAGGTTAGCCTTGGAGGATATTCTGTGAACTCAGTAAGTCCCTGGAGCCTCCCTCTCTTCTAGTCTGGTACATTTGAAGGTCCTGTTAGAGATGCTCCTGCTCTCTCTTCTAGCTTGATTCCTGTGGCCTTCCTCCCAACACTACAGGGGACAAGCAGAAGGGACCTTTGTCTGAGGCCTGATTCCCTGTCCTTAGTAATGAGGATGGTTATGATGCATTCTGGTAGAGTGGGAACAGGATCCTCTCTATAGGTTGAGAGAATTATAGACTTAGAGGTATTACGTGGCTTCATAGAACCAGCCACCTTAGGCAACAAAACTAGTCAGTGCAGATGAACATCACCAACATGCAGCCCTTGCTGGGAGGACAGTGACTCATAAGATCACCTTCATGCAGCTGTTCATGAAGCATGTCAAAGCCTCTTTCTTACTGTCTCTCTAGTAAATGTATCACCATCAAAACCATCTACTTGGCCCTTAGCTTCTCCTAATGAAAAGGTCATAACCTACTATATTCCAGAAGACTCACAATTTCTAGATTTCTGCCTGTATTATCTCCTGGGTTCCCTGGAAAGCTCTGCCCACATGCTACCCCGGTGGAATTCTGGATGAATACATTGCCTAGAGAATTTACTTAGTACATGGAAACAGGAGAGTTCTCCCATAACTTCAACTATCTCCAATGAACTGGACATTTAACCTGGTGCCAGGGGTCTGTGTTTCTGCCAAGTAAACACTTTAAAATACAAGGACGAGGCCATCGACATTAAATAGAAATAGTGGCAAAATGAGCAAAATTAGTCAGTACTGCTAGAAGTCAGGGAGGTGATTATCCTTAATAGGGGAAGAGGTGCAAAGACTAGTAACCTAGTCTAGGTTTTGACCTGGGCACTAGTTATATGGATGTGTTCATTTTATGCAAGTTTAATGAACTGTACACTCAGGATAAGTGTACTTTTTATATGTGTGTTGTACTTTAATAAAAAATTTAATGAGGCATACTGATAAATATTCCCATATTTAATCCAGTTTAAGACTAGTGACCTTTCCTATGGCCACCAGATTTAGCAAATAAAAATACAGGATGTCCCATTAAATTTCAATTTCAGATAGACAACAAATAATTTTTTAGCCTAAGTATGTTCCATGCATTATTTGAGATATGTTTATAATAAAAAAGTATTCATTGCTTATATGAAATCCAAATATAACTGATTATCCTGTATTTAATCAGGCAATCCTAATCCTAAATCTTCTGTTTCATTTTTTATTTAATTAGAAAGTGAGAAAAGAATATATCTTAAATATATTAAGGATATATAGTCTTGGAAGGAAATATTAAAATGCATAAGTAAAGTATAGGAGACAGAAATGAGAAAATAAGTGCTCTAGTTTTTCATTTTCTCCATTCCTCCTTCATTTCATACTCCTCCGCTGTTTTCAGTTTCTCATTCCAACTTTAGTGTCAATGGAAAGAAATGAGATAAGCCAAAGAAAGTAGTGTCGAAATCTTATACACTTTCATTTATTAAGTTTGAATTTGCAACTTTCTTGGTGTTTCTGAAAATTTCAGTCCTGATTTGTCTGTGTTCTTGTTTCTTATTTTTTACTGAACTACTTCCCCTCTTTTTCATGCTTTTTCAGAACTCTGTAACCTCTGCACAGCTGGAATTTGAACCCTTCCCAACATAAGCAGTGTTTTTCCTGCCTTTTCTTATCTTTAGATTTCATAGGCTAAACTTGAAAAATCTATTTGCTATTGATCTCAGAAAGGTCATTTTTTCCCTTTTCTTTCTCCAGCAATGTTAACTAATATGCAGCTGGTACATTTCAGCTATGCTTCTCACACAGTTGGTAGTTTTGAACCAAGTTTTCCAAATTCCATCTCCCTTTCTTTTCTATACTTCCCATTCCTTTTTTTTTTTTTTTTAAGATTTTATTTATTTATTTGACAGAGAGAGATCACAAGTAGGCAGAGAGGCAGGCAGAGGGAGAGGGGGAAGCAGGCTCCCCGCTGAGCAGAGAGCCCAATGCGGGGCTCAATCCCACCCTGGGATCATGACCTGAGCAGAAGGCAGAGGCTTAACCCACTGAGCCACCCAGGTGCCCCTATACTTCCCATTCTTAAAGGTGAAGAAATTCCAGCAATAATTTTTAGTACAGCTAGGCTCTGTCAGTAAATGGAATCATGTCTCAAAGGTTTTATGCTTTGACACATTTTCAGTACATAGAAATGAAGGCAATAAAATGAAATTATTTCCTGCTTCCCTGAAAGCTTCAAGTTGTGATTTTATACAACCAAGAGCATTACCACTTTATTTAGACTAAAACTCTTAAGTAAAAAATTATTTTGGGGCACCTGGGTGGCTTGGTGAGTTAAAGCCTCTGCCTTCGGCACAGGTCATGATCTCAGGGTCCTGGGATCGAGCCCCGCATTGGGCTCTCTGTTCAGCAGGGAGCCTGATCCCCACCCCCTTTCTCTCTGCCTACCTCTCTTTCTACTTGTGATCTCTCTTTCTGTCATAAATAAATAAAATCTTTTAAAAAATTATTTTAATATCCTTTTATTAAACAATAAGTACATCTCTGAAAACGCTTGAGGGGAGGGGGTGCCTGGCTGGTGCAGTCACTTAAGCCTCCAAGTCTTAGTTTGGAGTCAGGTCCTGATCTCAGTGTCTTGAGATCAAGCCCACATCAGGCTTCACACTCAGCATGGAGGCTGCTTGAGTTTCTCTTTCCTTCTCCCTCTGCTTGCTCTCACTCGCTCTCTCTCTCTCTCTCAAATATAAAAATAAATAAATAAAAACAAAACACTTGAGGGGAGGATGAAAAGGAAGAAGGAAGTTACATCCACATCAAGGAAAGATGATAATCGATTTCAACAGCCCACACTTGAAACCACTGCCATAAAGGCTGACCAATTAATCTTTTCAAAAGTTGATGGGTTTTCTGCAATGTTGTCTACTAATATATATTTCTGATTGAATCATTTCATTAATCATTGATTCAGTCTTTTCTAAGTGACTCCAAGTCAAAAACACTCCATGTTTTTCACACAATTGATGGGAATGACAGGTTATCTTGTGGTCATGAAGACTTAAACTTTTTAAAAATCGTAAATATTAATGAATGTGTGTGTGTGTGTGTTAATAAGTGTTACTATTATCAGTTACTTTTGTGGAGACAGGGCGAGGAGGAGGGCAGAATAATAAAACCTATTATGTGCAAAGAATTAAAAAATACACAAAGATAAATTAGCATAACAAACAAGGCCAAAAAAAACATTAATTTTTATGGAACAGTATTAGCATAGATACATAAATCAAAAAGCTCAAAAGGTCCATTAATCAATAAATGACTTAAATAATTGCAGAATTTTTAATAACTCTAATAGTGTTTTCAACTCTAATAGTTCCCCTGAAAAACAATAGTGACATTTAGCAGCTAAATAAGCTTCCACGAATGTGCTAAGTTGCTAACAATTATTTACCAATTACTTCCTTTCTTGTCCTTAACATTCCTATAATATTTGAAAGTCTTCAAAATCTGTCCCCACCTACTATTCCCACCTTTCTCCCACAATTCATTCACCTGACCTTGAGTTCTTTCTTTTTTTTTTTTTTAAGATTTTATTTATTTATTTGACAGACAGAGATCACAAGCAGACAGAGAGGCAGGCAGAGAGAGAGGGGAAGAAGCAGGCTCTCCACTGAGCAGAGAGCCCGATGTGGGGCTCGATCCCAGGACTCTGGGATCATGACCTAAGCTGAAGGCAGTGGCTCAACCCACTGAGCCACCCAGGTGCCCCGAGTTATTTATTTATTTATTTATTTTTAAGATTGTATTTATTTATTTGACAGAGAGAAATCACAAGTAGATGGAAAGGCAAGCAGAGAGAGAGAGGGAAGCAGGCTCCCTGCTGAGCAGAGAGCCTGATGCGGGACTCGATCCCAGGACCCTGAGATCATGACCTGAGCTGAAGGCAGCGGCTTAACCCACTGAGCCATCCAGATGCCCCCCGAGTTATTTCTAATCAAGTCTTTTTATTGGCTCCTAGGTCAGTGTCTTTGTACCCTGGGGGCTGATAGAATATCCTCTTATTCACTTCCTCCCTGCCCTCCGAACTCATATCCAACTGCCCCCCCATGCCCAGCTCAAAACCCACCACATTCATTAAATTATATCAGCCTTCTCTAGCCAACAGCCATCTTTTCTTTTGCCTGACTATATTAGTAAATTATGGTATATACCACTAATGTGGTATTTTATTACATACTAGTTTATACCAGCTTCTGCAGTATTTGAGTTACTTAATATGCATGGGTATATGAACACACTTTTATAAACCATAACAACACATCATACCAATGTAAATATATTATTGTCCTCATTAACTAGTTTTAAGCCTCCCTCAGATGGAACTTCCACATACATCTTCAAATGGTATCTAGGAACACAGAACATACTCCAGGGCCCCTCAATAAATATTTTCTGATGAATAAATGCATGGAGGGCCACCCAAATTGGAGCTAAACTACCAAGGTTTGCATTTACCACTTGTTACCCATCTAAATTTGAACTATTTAATACCCATGCTTCAGTTTCCTTATCTGTACAATGGGAATAATAATAATATTTACTTCATAGAGTTTCTTTGAGAATTAAATGAATTAATATTTACATGTAAAGTGCCTAAAACAGCTTGTCTAGTACATTTCAAGTACTCAATAAATATCAGCTTTTGAATGAATGAATGACACAGAGTGTACTGCAATTAAAATCTAGAGAAAGCAGTAGCTACTTTTTGTTATTCCTGGAAATATGATTATAAAATAACATGTAGTTCATAAGAATGTTAAGGGAGGGGCACCTCGGGGCTATGATGGTTAAGTATCTGACTCTTGGTTTCAGCTCAGGTCATGGTGTTGTGGTTGTGGGGTTGAGCCCCAAGTGGGGCTCCCTGCTCACAGAGAGAAGATTCTCTCCCTTTGCTCCTCCCCTACTCGCACACACACACACACACACACACACTCTCTCTCAAATAAATAAATATTTTTTTAAAAAAAAAGAATGAAAAGGGAAATTAATGTATCTCTAAGATGTAAACCATGATGATTTATTCCCAGAGGGATTTTCAGAGTGAAGTGTGTATTCTGTATTACCGATTTTTTAAAACTAATTGCAATATAGTTAACATACAGTGTTGATTTAGTTGCAGGTGTACAATGCAGTGATTCAACAATTCTGTTACTCAGTGTTCATTACTGCAAGTGTGCTCTTAATCCCCTCATCTATTTCAACCCCCCACCCACCCAACTTCTCTCTGGTAACCCTGTTTGGTCTCTACAGTTAACAGTTTATTTTTTGATTGGTCTCTTTTTTCCCCCTTTGTTCCTCTGTTTTGTTTCTTAAATTCTACATATAAGTAATATCATATGGTGTGTCTTTCTCTGACTGACTTATTTCACTTAGTACTATACCCTCCAGTTCCATCCATGTTGTTGCCAATAGCAAGATTTCATTCTTTTTTACAGCTGAGTAGTGTTCAGTTGTATGTATGTGTTCTTTATCTGTTCCTCTGTTGATGGACATGTGGGTTACATCTTGGCTATTGTAAATAATGCTGCCATAAATGGGAAAGCATATAATTCCCTTCAAATTAGTGTTTTTGTGTTCTTAGGGTAAATACCCAGTAGTGTGATTTCTGGATCATAGGATTGTTCTATTCTTTAAGTTTTTGAGGAATCTCCATATTGTCTTCCACAGTTCCTGCACTAGTTTACAGTTGCACCAACAGTGCAGAAGGGTTTCTTTTTCTCCACACCCTTGCCAATATTTGCTGTTTCTTGTATTTTTGGTTTTAGCCATTCTGACATGTGTGAGGTGATATCTCATTGTAGTGTTGATTTGCATTTCCCTGATAATGAGTGATGTTGAGCATCTTTTCTGTTGTCTGCTGACCATCTGTCTTCTTTGGAAAAATATCTATGTCCTTTGCCCATTTTAAAAGTGGATTATTTGTGCGGGTTTTTTGTGTTGAGTTGTATAAATTCTTTATATATTTTGGATACTAACCTTTTATCAGAAATTTCATTTTCAAATATCTCCTTCCATTCAGTAGGTTGTCTTTTAGTTTTGCTGGTTATCTCCTTTGCTGGGGAGAAACCTTTTATCTTGATGCAGTCTCAATAATTTAATTTTGCTTTGGTTTCCCTTACCTCAGAAGACATACCTAGAAAGATGTTATTATGGCCAATGTCAGAGAAATTACTGCCTGTACTCTTTTCTACGGTTGTTATGGTTCAGGTATCACATTGAGGTCCTTAATCTGATTTGAGTTAATTTTTGTGTATAATGTAAGAAACTGGTGCAGTTTCATTCTTTCGCATGTAGCTGTCCAGTTTTCCCAACACCATTTGTTGAAAAGATTGCTGTTTTCCCATTGCATACTCTTGTCTCCTTTGTTGAAGATTAATTGATCTATATTTGTGGGTTTATTTCTATAGTGTTCTATTGATTTATGTTTCTATCTTTGTGTCACTGTCACACTGTTTTGATTATTACAGTTTCATAACATAACTTTAAGTCTGGAATTGTGATACCTCCAACTTTGTTTTTCTTTTGCAAGATTGCTTTGGCTATAAAGGTCTTTTGTGGTTCCATACAAATTATAGGATTGTTCTAGTTCTGTGAAAAATGCTATTGGTATTTTTATAGGGATTGCATTAAATCTGTAGATTGCTTTAGGTAGGAATAGACATATTGGGTGTTCTGGGGCTCCTGGGTGGCTCAGTGGCCTTGGCATCCAACCCTTGATTTCAGCTCGGGTCATGATCTCAGTGTTGTGAGATGGAGCCCCACATCAGGCCTCCACACTGGGCATTGAGCCTGCTTGAGGTTCTGTCCCCCTCTCTCCCTCTGTTCCTCCTCCCCTTTAAAAAAAATGTATTGGGTTTCCCAATCCAGAGTACGCAATGTCTTTCCATTTCTTTGTGTCATCTCCAATTGCTTTCATCAATGTTTGATACTTTTCATAGTACAGGTCTTTCACCTTCTTGGTTAAGTTTATTCCTAGGTATTTAATTAGATTTGGTGCAATTGTAAGTGACACAGTTTTCTTTATTGCTCTTTCTGCTACTTCATTATTGGTGTATAGAAATGCATTCGATTTCTGTACATTGATTTTGTATTCTGCACCTTACTGCATTCATTTATAAGTTCTAGCAGTTTTTTTGTGGAATGTTTAGGGCATTCAATATATAGTACCATGTCATCTGAAAATAGTGAAAGATTTACTTCTTCCTTACTACTCCTACTCCTTTTATTTCTTTTTGTTTTCTGATTGCTGTGGCTCAGACTTCCAGTACTATGTTGAATGAAAGTAGTGAGAGTGAACATCCTTGTTTTGTTCCTGACCTTAGGGGAAAAATTGGGGGAAAAGCTCTCAGTTTTTCCCTATTGAGTATGATATTAGTTGTGGGTTTCTCATATAAGGCCATTATTATGTTGAGGTATGTTCCTCTAAACTTGTTTTGTTGAAGGTTTTTATCATGAACAGATGTTGTACTTTGTTAAATGTTCTTTCTGCCTCTAATCAAATGATCATATGGCTCTTATCCTTTCTCTTATTGGTGTGATATATCACATTGATTGATTTGTGAATTTGTCAATATTAAAACACCCTAGGATCCGAGGGATATATTACACTTGATCATGGTATATAAATTTTTAATGTATCATTGGAATGAGTTTGCTAGTATTTTGTTGAGGATTTTTGCATCTGTGTTTATTGGAGATTTTGACCCATGGTTCCTTCTTTTTGTAGTGTCCTTATCTGGTTTTGGTATTGAGGTAATGCTGGCTTCATGAATTTGAAAGCTTTCCCACCTCTTCTATTTTTTGGAAAAGTGTGAGAAGAATGTTAATTTTATATATATATTATATATAAATATATTAATTTTATATATTATATATAACATTTAAAGATCATATGTATATTATGATATATATGTGATACATTGTGATAATATATACTTTATAATAATATATGATATAATATATGTGATGTTATTATATGATATATATGTGATATTATTATATGATATATATGATATAAAGATAATGTGTATATTATATTATTATATGATATATGTGATATAACCTTAGCTTGCCGAGGTTAATTTAGCAAGTTAAATGTTTTTTTACAATTCAAATTGTTATGATTAGATAACAGTTCTCTGTCACAAACACACAAACAGTGTAAAAAAGATTTCCAGCACTAATGATTTACCCACAGATCAGTCTTAAATCATTTCAAGTAATTTTTATTGCTCTCTCTATATAAAGTTCATATATATATGATCTTTAAATGTTTGGAAGAATTCATCTATGAGGTGAGGACATCTGGTCCTGGACTTCTGTTTTTTGGGGGAATTTTTTGATTATTGATTCAATTTTGTTGGTTATAATTAGTCTGTTCAAATATTCTTTATATTCTTGATTCAGTTTTCAAAGGCATATATTTCAAAGAATTTATACATTTCTTCTAGGTTGTGTAGTTTGTTGGCATATAATTTTTCATTGTCTTGTAATACTTTGTAGTTCTTTGGTTTTGGTTGTTATTTCTTCTGTTTCTGATTTTGAGTTATCTCTCTCTGAGTTTTGTTGATCTTTTCAAAGAATCAGCTCCTGGTTTCATTGATCTGTTCTATTGTTTTTTTAGTTTCTATATCATTTATAGATCTATTCTGCACCTATCTTTATTATTTCCTTCCTTTGACAGGCTTGGGTTTTGTTTGTTCTTATTTTTCTAGCTCTTTAAGTGTAAGCTTGCATTGCTTATATAAGATTTTTCCTGCTTCTTGAGTTAGGTCTGTGTTGCAATAAACTTCCCAAAGTTTTTGGGGAATCCCAAAGATTTTTTTGCTGCATCCCAAAAGATTTCAGACCATTGTGTTTTCATTTTCTTTTGTCTCTCTGTATTTTTTTATTTCCCTTTGATTTCTTGATTGACCCATTCATTCTAGTAGCATGTCATTTAACCTCCATGTATTTGTGTGCTTCCCATATTTTTCCACGTGCTTGATTTCTAGTTTCATATCATTGTGGTTGGAGAAGTTGTGTGGTATACCTTAGATCTTTTTAATTTGTTTGAGATTTGTTTTGTGGCCTAATATGTAATCTGTTCTGAAGAATGTTCATGTGCACTTGAAGAGAATGTGTATTTTGCTGTTTTAGGGTAGAATGTTCTGAATATGTTTATTAAATTAATCTGTTCTGGTATGTCATTTAAAGCCACTGTTTTCTTTATTTTCTGTTTAGATGATCTATGCATTGATATAAGTGAAGTGCTAAATTCCCCTACTGTTGTATTACTATTCATTTGTTCCATTATATTTGTTATTAACATTTTATGTATTTGTGTGCTCACATGTTGGATGCATAAATATTTACAATTGTTATGTCTTCTTATTGGATTGTCCCCTTAATGATTATATAGTGCCTTTTGTCTCTTATTACAGTCTTTGTTTTAAAGTCTGTTATGTCTGGAGGTGCCTGGGTTGCTTGGCTGGTCTTCCACTCTTTTGTCAAATCCAGTGAGTATCTTTATGATCATTGTTTAAATTCTCTATCTGGTATATTATATCTGTTTTGCTTAGGTCTCTTGCTGTGGCTTTGTCCTCTTCTTTCATCTGGGACGTAGTCCTCTGTCTCCTCATTTTGTCTAACTCTCTGTGTCTGTTTCCGTGTATTAGGAAAGTCAGTTCTTGAAAGTAGTAGGTGGGGCACCACAGTTTTAACAAGATGATGCTTTGCCAGCTGTATGTGTCTTTGTGGAGACCAGGGCTGGCCAGCCCAATCTTCAGAGCATGCATGGACAAAGTATGCAGTTTTAATAAGAAGCATGCTTCATGGGAGATGACTGGGCATCACCAGTACTGAAGCTCCACAAGTTGTGCAGTAAGGAGATTCAGTGTTGGCAAGGATTGCACCAGTCTTCTGGTAGAGGAGACCTGCAGCAACAGGACTGAGACAGGAATGGCTGGAGGAGGTGGGGCGTAGTGTAAGAAAGTTAGGTAGTGAATGCTGGCACAGTGTTAGTTTCTGCAAGTGACTGCATGTTTATGCTAGGCGGGAGAGAAATGATGCCAGCCAGCTTCTTTGTCATGGAGGCATCTCCCAGCAAAATCTGTCCCTCTGGAGCATACTCCAGAATTAGTAAATAACTCTGCCTCCCATATGTACCAGACATTTTTCAAACTGCTGCTTCTATGCTGTATCTCCATGGGGTGTTTGTTGTGTTATCTCTTTAAGGGCAAGGACTCAGTTTCCTCTCACCCTCCAGGCTCTCCAGAGATTTTTAAAATTTTAGGCTTTTAGTCCCAATGGTTGTAAGAACTGATAGAATTTGGCCTCTCTGGCTTTCAGAACAAAATGCTATGGACTTTATCTTCCCCTCAACTCTTCAGTGTGAGTGTCTGTTTCTCTCCCTTCTCCATGTCCAGGACTCCTTCCCATAGATGACATGTAAGTCCATTCAGCTCCCACATCTCCACCCTTCCTACTCTCTTTGATGTGGCCTTGGGTCATTATCTGACTTATTTACACTGATGTGAATGTTATCTAGTTGGTGGGAAGAAGTGAGCTTAGGGTTCTCATATTCTACCACCTTCCCCCTTACTTTGTATTTTTTTAAATAAAAAATCATATAAGCTTTATATAAAAGATTTTAGTACACTAATTTTTCTAGATATCACATTACTTTTAGATCTGAATAAATGATATTGCTGAATATTCCTGACCTTGTTTATAATGTTTAGAATATAGTAGTAATTATTTCTACATGATTTGCTTTTCATATCTGTGTTTAACTACTTCCATGTGTGTATATGAGTTAATTTTGAAATAGAAATTGACAATAACAATTTCATGATGAACTTCTTAAAATATATATTTTTTTAATTTTATCAAAACATTAGCTTGCCAAGGTTAATTTAGCAAGTTAAATATTTGTTTTTACAATTCAAATTGTTATGATTAGAAAACAATTCTCTGTCACAAGCACACAAACAGTGTAAAAAAGATTTCCAGCACTAATGATTTACCCATAGATCAGTCTTAAATCATTTCAAGTAATTTTTATTGCTCTGTGGAGCCATCTGCTGGTCAGTGGTGTTTATGTACGTAAATATAAAAATTGATGTATATGTTTTTTTCTGAATGGATAAAGTCAGGCTCTAATTAGATGAGTACTTCCCATAAAGCATAAGTAGAAATTTGTGACCCAAATAAAACCTACCAGGAATATTCTTCCAGATATAAGTAATGAGAGCAATTTGGCAAAGATAATGGAGAAAATAATTACATTTAGAAAAAGAGTAGATTCTATATTTTGGGGAATTTCTCACTCTTGAAAGAGGTTTTTGTAAACTTCTTAGAAAAACACACACATGCACACACATACATTCATGTATATACATTATATATATATTCAAAAATCTGTATAGATCAATGCCTTTCTACTTATAAAAATTAATAAGGTTAACCAAAATGTTATATTTATTATTCTTTTGTCTGGAAACTATATTTTTATCACTTTTAATTAACTATGAATTCATAGCCGTTTACAGTTTTAACATGTTTCAATTAACCATTATTATTATCACTTCTTTTTTGTTACTTAAATATTCACAACCTGTTCAGGGGAAGTTTCCTTGTATAGTTTCTTTTGACTTCTAAACAATTCTATCCTTGCATCCTTGATTCTGTCAAGAATCTGATACTTCAAATGCAACATAATTTTTCCTGCCCCTAAATTATGGAGTCATCTATCCTATAAGAATCTTGGTTCATTTTAATGAGGAAAAGCATAAGAGACTAAAATCTGGGTCTTACGGGTACCCACATGAGATTTGGTTGCAGGCAAAAATGGTACTGTTGATGTTGGTATTGCTTATGACAGATCTAGGTAAATTAATATTTGTTTTTAAGGTTATGCATGTACATTAACCTTTGTCCAATTTGATATTGGGAAAAATATTATGTTTCTCTACTTTTTTTTTTTTTTGGTATTTTTTTCTTACCACCATGACTTGCCATCTTTGGTAGATATTTATATTAGTACTGATCTTTTTTGCCTTCAACAGCTCTGCTGTTGTATCTGTATCATTACAAATACAGTTTACACATACCCATGATTTTTACCTTAGAACAAACTGCTTGACATTTTTAATGTGTATTGCCAAAATTCAGAGAGCCTTAGTTGTTCCTGAGTGGGATTTATTGGGATGGTGAGAAAAGAACACAGAGCCAGGAAGTAAATGGGGGCATAATAGCAAACTCTACTTAAATCATTTGACCTCATTGTGCCTCAGTTTCCTCATTTGTAAAATTATGATAATTAACCTCTGCAGCTGAGTTTAACAGTTTTAAATAGCCTTTTATAATAAAATTTTTTCCATCCTACTCCATAGGAAACTGTTTCATAGGTTAATCAAAGTAACTGATTGTAACTACTTTCAACAATGCAGGATAGGCTGTACAAATGGAAGAAACAGATGGTCTTTTGACAACTTTGTTCATGTTTCCACTCAGCCTGATTCCTACTCATGCCCTGCCCCCTGCTGCCCTGATTCTTGACCTCTTTAAGTACTCACCTTGTAATGATATTTTATAACTTTTATTCTTGCTTCTGTATAGTACGGTGTGCTGATAACATTAACTGGACCCCTTGGCAAGGAAGTTTACATAGAACCTGGCAAATTTCTGAAGGTCTTTATTTGTATTACACCAAATAGCTGAGTTAGTAATTTTGAATAAGCCACGAAATAACATAGAATAATAGGAAAATGTTGAATCAGCCTTACTTTTTTTTTAATATTCATTTATTTTATTGCAAGCACTGTGAAGTCATGTTTTTCTCAGACTGAAAGAAACCAAGGACCAAAAGTGCTGTCTCTGATGTCAAAGCCAGTGCTGAAAAGACTCTCTAGCAGGATAGTATAATTTTCATTGCTTAATTGCCCATAAACCACTCCTGTGGATGTTCTCATACCAGGGTTAGGTAAACCTTTCCATCATATGGGTTAGTGAGTGTCTGTGACATGTTTGTTACCCTCTGTTCTTAATGTTTCATGTTGTAGTCTCACATTTAGAATCCACATTCCCTAAGATCATGGCTTTTCTTAGCTAATTATTGCTTATTGGTATTCCCACCTGGAACTTGTCTGCAATAAGTTTCATAGGCATTTCCTCCACAGTTCTTCAGAGTCTTAACACTTCATCTAACCATGTTTACATTAAAAAGAGAACACTTTTGGGATGCCTGGGTGGCTCAGTTGGTTGGACGACTGCCTTCGGCTCAGGTCATGATCCTGGAGTCCAGGAATTGAGTCCCGCATCGGGCTCTCAGCTCCACGGGGAGTCTGCTTCTCTCTCTGACCTTCTCCTCGCTCATGCTCTGTCTCACTTTCTCTCTCTCAAATAAATAAATAAATATTTAAAAAAGAGAGAGAGAGAACACTTTTGAACCATTAAAATGTGAAAAGTTACCACATAAGTAAATTAATACTCAGAAACAAATGCAGTTTTTATGAACACTTTTTTGTGCTGCATTAAGTTGACAGTAAGTGCTGTGGAATTTTCTAAACTTAAAGAATAAGAAGTAAGCCAATGCTTCAAGAGTATGTAATTCCTTTAAAGAATCACTACTTGTCATCAGTTTATAAATTAACAGCCACATTGATTCCTCCAACCTTACACATTTGTCAGTGGAAATGAATCCATGAAATCTTACCTGAGCCTCCATGGAAGTATTTCTTTCATCTATAAAATGGGAATAGTAGTTGTACCTGTCTCATCAGTTTGTTGTGAAGACTTCACGTATATGAAATATTTAGCTTGTGCTCAGTTACTAATTGTTCTCAATCAGCTATTATTAAATAAGATATTTTTACTCCTGTTTGGAATAGAAGTTGAGGGGAAAAAATCAGCTTCCAGCTACCAAAAACTCTCTTTCATAACTGCTTCTGGAAAGGGCTAACCTCATGACAGATATGCTGGTGGTAGTGACAGAAGCAGGGGAACTCACAGCCTTTTCAGAGCCATGAGCGGTTGTCCTGCCAACTGACTCACTGTTAAACTCACTCTCTCTTGTACCTTCATGGTCAAAAACCTGGTTGAGGAAAGAAGAGACAGGGAACATTGACTTTCATTTTTTGATAATGGCCATTCTGAGAGGTGTGAAGAGATAGCTCATTTTGGTTTCGATTTGCATTTCCCTGAAAATTAGTGATGTTGAGCAACTTTTCATGGCCATCTGCATGCTTTCTTTGAAAAAATGTCTAGGTGAGACCTCTGCCAATTTTTAATAGGATTGTTTTTTGCTTTTGAGTTGTACAAGTTCCTTATATATTTTGAATATCAACTCCCTGTCAGATATAAGGCTTGCAAGTGTTTTCACCCATTTCGTAGTTTGCCTTTTCATTTTGTTGACGGTTTTATTTGCTGTGCAGAGGCCTTTTCGTTTGATGTAGTCCCACTTGTTGCTTTTGTTGCTTATACTTTGGGGGGTCATATCCAAAAAATTATTGCCAAGATCCACATCAAGGAGCTTTTCCTTCATTTTCTTCTAGAACTTGTATGGTTTATGGTCTTGTGTTTAAGTCCTTAGTCCAGTTCAAGTGAGTGGTAACATAGGGATGCACTTTCATTCTTTTGCATATGGATATTCTGGTTTTCTCAACACCATTTATTAAAGAAACAGTCTTTTCCTCATTGAGTATTCTTGGACCCTTTGTCATATATTAGCTGAGCATATACACACGTTTGTTTTTTTTTTAAGATTTTATTTATTTATTTGTAAGAGAGGGAGAGAGAACAAGCGAGCACAGGCAGACAAAGAGGCAGGCAGAGGCAGAGGGAGAAGCAGGCTCCCCGCCGAGCAAGGAGCCCGATGCGGGACTCGATCCCAGGACCCTGGGATCATGACCTGAGCCGAAGGCAGCTGCTTAACCAACTGAGCCACCCAGGCGTCCCATACACACGGGTTTATTTCTACAATCTTATTTCTGTTCATTGATCTATTGGTCTGTTTTCATGCCAGTGCCATAATGTTTTGATTATTATAACTTCGTAATACAATGTGAAATTAAGATGTGTAAAGTCTCCAGCTTGTTCTTTCTCAGCTATTCACAGTCTTTTGAGGTTCCACACAAACTTAGAATTGTGTTTTCTATTTCTGTGAAAATTGCTGTTCAAATTTTGGTAGGGATTGCATTGAATCTATAGATGGTTTTGAATGGTAAGGCCATTTTAACATTATTAACATTTCTTTCTTTTCATTTTTTAAAAAATTTTAAACAAATTTTTAAATTTTTAAAAAAATTTTGTTTATTTTTATTTTTTTTAAATTTTTTAGAATGAGAGAGCACACAGAAGAAACAGTCAGAGGTGTGGAAGGGGCAGAGGGAGAAAATCCTAAGCAGTCCCCAAGTCAACATGGAGTATGACACAGGACTCAGTCTCACTCACAGCCCTGAGATCATGACCTGAGCCAAAATCAAGAGTCAGATGTTTAACTGACTAAGCCACCCAGGTGCCTTAATATTAACATTTCTGATCCATGAACACATGGTATCTTTCTATTTATTTGTGTCTTCCTCAATTTCTTTCATTAACATCTTATAGTTTTTAGTGTACAGATCTTTTACCTCCTTAGTAAAATTTATTTTTAAATATTTTATTGCCTTTGATGCTATTGTAAATGATATTGTTTTCATTATTTTATTGGATAGTTCATTGTTATGGCATAAAAGTGCAACTGATTTTTTTTTATTGACTTTATGTTCTTAAGTTAGTAAATTTTTAAAATTCTAAAAATTTTTTGGTGCAGTCTTTAGGATTTTCTATGTACAAGTTCATATCATCAGCAAAGACCATTTTACTTCTTCCTTTCCAATGCAAAAGCCTTTTTTTTTTTCTTACCTAATCTCTCATGCCAGGACTTCCAGTACTATAAAGAATAGGAGTGGTGAGAATGGGAACCCTTGCCTTATTCCTGATTTTAGAGGTAAACTTTCAACCTTTCACCACTAAGTGTGACATTAGCTGTAGATTTGTCATATGTGGTCTTCATATGAGGAGGTATGTTCCTTCTATACTTGGTCTATTGAGAGTTTTTATCATGAAATAGTGTTGAATTTTTCAGAGGATTTTTCTGCATCTATTGAGATGATCATGTTATTTTTATCTTTCATGTTATTAATGTGGTGTATCATATTCACTGAGTTGCATATATTGAATCATCCACGCATCCCAGGAATAAATTTCACTTGGTCATGTTATACAATTATTTTAATGAGTTTTTAAATTTTGCTAACACTTTTTTGCAATGGATTCATCAAAGATATTGACCTATACTTTTCTCATAGTATTCTTATCTGGCTTTTGTATCAGGCTAATAGTAGCCTCTTGATTTTTTTGGAAGAGTTTAAGAAGACTTGGTGTTCTCCTTTAAATGTTTAAGAAACTTCACCTGTGAAACCATCTGGGGCTGGACTGTTCTTTGTTGAGAGGTTTTTAATTTTTTATTGTTTTTTTTTTTTTTAGTTTTGTTTCTATTTTTTTAATTTCTTTTTTAAAATTCCAGTATAGTTAACATACAGTGTTGTATTTTAAGTGTACAATATGATGGTTTAATAATTCTGCACATACTCAGTACTCATTATAATAGGTGTATTCTTAATATTCTTCATCTATTTATCTATCTCATCCATAACCCCACTCTCCTCCCCCTGGCAATCACCAGTTTGTTCTCTATATTTGAGACTGTTTTTTTGTTTTTCTTTCCTTTTTTGTTGTTAAATTATATATATGAATGAAATCATTTGTCTTTCTCTCACTGAGTTATTTCACTTAGCACTGTACCCTCTAGACCCATCCATTCATGATGTTGTAAATGGCAAGATTTCATTCTTTTTTTGGCTAAGTAGAATTCAATTGTATGTGCATGTTCTTTATCCATTCATCTATCAATGGATATGTGGATTACTTCCATATCTTGGCTATTGTAAATAATACTGCAATAAACAAGGGAGTATATATCCCTTCAAATTAGTGTTTTTGTATTCTATACTTTAGATAAGTATATATGATTTCTGGATCATAGGATTGTTTCGTTTTCTAAGTTTTTGAGGAATCTCTGTACTGTCTTCCAGAGTGGATGCACTAGTTTGCAGTCCCACCAACATTGCACAATGGTTTCTTTTTCTCCATATCCTTGCCAATATTTGTTATTTCTCATATTTTTTATTTAACCATTCTGATAAGTGTGAGATGATAGTTCTTTGGGGTTTTGATTTGCATTTCCCTGATGATGAGTGATGTTGAGCATCTTTTCATGTGTCTGCTGACTGTCTTTTTTGGAAGAATATCCATTTATGTCCTCTGCCCATTTTTATTTTTTTATTTTTTTTTAATTTCTTTTCAGCATAACAGTATTCATTGTTTTTGCACCACACCCAGTGCTCCATGCAATCCGTGCCCTCTCTAATACCCACTACCTGGTTCCCCCAACTTCCCACCCCCGCCCCTTCAAAACCCTCAGATTGTTTTTCAGAGTCCATAGTCTCTCATGGTTCACCTCCCCTTCCAATTTCATTTTTAGATTAGATTATTTGGAGTTTTTTGTGTTGAGTTGCATAAATTCTTTATATATTTTGGACATAAACCCTTTATCAATATATGATTTGTGAACATCCTCTCTCATTCAATAGGTTGTCTTTTAGTTTTGTTGGTTGTCTCTTTTGCTGTGTAGAAGGTTTTTATTTTGATGTAGTCTCAATAAGTTCAATTTTGCTTTTATTTCCCCTGCCAAAGAAGACATATCTAGAAAAATGTTGCTATAGCTGATATCAAAGAGATAACTGCCTGCATTTTCTTCTGTGAATTTTATAATTCAGGTATCACATTCAGGTCCTTAATCTATTTTGAGTTTATCTTAATATATGGTGTAAGGAAGTGGTCCAGTTTCATTCTTTTGCAAGTAAATGTCCACATTTTCCAACACTATTTGTTGAAGAGATTTTTTTTCCATCACGTATTCTTGCCTCCTTTGTCAATAATTATTTGACCATATAATCATGGTTTTATATTATAATCTCCTGTCCCATGGATCTCTGTGTCTGTTTTTATGCCAGTAATATACTACTTTGATTCTACAACTTTGTAGTATATCTTGAAATCTGGGATTGCAATGTTTCCAGTTTTATTCTTCTTTTCCAAGATTGCTTTGTCTATTCAGGGTCTTTGGTGATACCAAACAAATTTTAGGATTATTTGTTCAATGTTCTGTGAAAAATGCTCTTGGTATTTTGTTATGGATTGCATTAAATCTATAGCTTGCTTTGAGTAGTATGGACATTTTAAAAATACTGGCTCTAATCCAGAGTATGGAATGTCTTTCCATTTCTTTGTGTCATCTGCAGTTGCTTTCATTAATGTTTTATAGTTTTCATAGTACAG
Organism: Mustela nivalis; assembly: GCF_964662115.1. Taxonomy (NCBI): domain Eukaryota; kingdom Metazoa; phylum Chordata; class Mammalia; order Carnivora; family Mustelidae; genus Mustela; species Mustela nivalis. Next base: position 58,227,671 of record NC_139027.1, read on the forward strand.
GTATTTTACCTTCTTGGATAAGTTTATTCCTAGGTATTTAATTATTTTGGTGCAATTGTAAATGACATAGTTTTATATTTATTGCTTTTTCTGCTATTTCATTATTGGTGTATAGAAATGCATTGGATTTTGTATTCTGCCAACTTACAGCATTCATTTATCAGTTCTAGTAGTTTTTTGACGGAGTCTTTAGGGTTTTCTATATAGTATCTCATCATCTGTAAATAATGAGAGATTTAATTCTTTACCAATTTGGATGCCATTCATTTCATCCAAATGAAATGAATTCAAATTTCATTTCAATTTGGAAGTCATTGCTATGGCTCAGACTTCCAGTACTATGTTGAATAAAAGTGGTAAGAGTGGACATCCTTGTCTTTTTCCTGACTTTAGGGGGAACGCTCTCAGTTTTCCCCTATTAAGTATGATGTTAGCTGTGGGTTTTTTACATAAGACTTTTATTTATTTATTTGTTTATTTATTTACTTACTTACTAGAACAAACTAGTTAAGTTTTATTTGATATTTACCTTTTTTCCCCCAGTGTTCCAAGATTCATTGTTTATGCACCACAACCAGTTCTCCATGCAATACTTGCCCTCCTTAATACCTACCACTAGGCTCACCTAACTCCCACCCTTCTCCCCTCCAAAACCCTCAGTTTGTTTCTCAGAGCCCACAGAAGACCATTATTATGTTGAGTTATATTCCCTCTAAACATACTTTGTTGAGAGTTTTTAATTATGAATGGATGTAGTACTTTGTCAAATGTTTTTTCTGCATCTAATCAAATGATCATATGGCTTTTATCCTTTCTCTTGTTGATGTGATATATTATGTAGATTGGTTTGTGAATATTGAACCATCCTTGCTTTCTGGGAATAAATCCCACTTGATTGTGGTGAATGATTTTTTTTTTTAAGATTTTATTTATTTATTTGACAGACAGAGATCACAAGTAGACAGAAAGAGAAGGAAGCAGGCTCCCTGCTGAGCAGAGAGCCCGATGTGGGGCTCAATCCCAGGACCCTGAGATCATGACCTGAGCGGAAGGCAGAGGCATCAACCCACTGAGCCACCCAGGTGCCCCAGTGAAAGATTTTTAAAAAATATATTGCTGAAATGAGTTTGCTAATAATACTCTGTCGAGGATTTTTGCATCTATGTTCAGAAGTAATGACGTATAATTCCTTTTTTTTGGTAGTGTCTTTATCTGGTTTTGGTAACAGGGTAACGCAAGCCTCACAGAATGAAATTTGGAAGCTTTCCTTCTATTTTTGGAAAAGTTTGAGAAGAATAGGTATTAATGCTTCCTTAAATGTTTGGTAGAATTCTTCTGTAAGGCCATCTGGGCCTGGACTTTTGTTTGTTGGGAGCTTTTTGATTACTGATTCAATTGGTGATAATTAGTCTGTTCAAATATTCTATATCTTCTTGATTCAGTTTTGGAAGGTTATATGTTTCAAGGAATGTGTACATTTCTTCTAGGATGTTCAGTTTTTTGGCATATAATTTTTCATAATATTATCTTACAATCCTTTGTATTTCTGTGATGTCAGCTATTATTTCTCCTCTTTCTTTTCTGATTTTGTCTTGAGTACTCTTTCTCTTTCTTTTTTAATGAGTCTAGCTAAAGGCTTATCAGTTTTGTTCATTTTTTCAAAGAATCAGCTCCTGGTTTCACTGATGTTAATTTGTGGAGGTTGTGGGGGTGGTGGTGTTGCTGTTGTCGTTTTAGTCTCTATATCATTTATTTCTTCTGTAATCTTTATTATTTCTTTCCTTCAACTGATTTGGTGTTTTGTTTATTCTTCTTTTTCTACCTCCTTTAGGTTAAGTTTACATTGCTTTTTCCTGCTTCTTGAGTTAGATTTGTATTGCCATAAACTTGCCTCTTAGGACCATTTTTGCTGCATCCCAAAGATTTTGGATCAATGTGTTTTCATTTTCATTTGTCTCCCTGTATTTTTTTATTTCCTCTTTGATTTCTTGATAGACCCATTCATTATTTCGTGGCACATCATTTAACTTCCATGTATTGGTGCTCTTTCCAGATTTCTTCTTGTGGTTGATTTCTAGTTTAATATCATTGTGGTTGGAGAAGTTGCACAGTATACCTTAGATCTTTTTTGAGTTTGTTGAGACTTGCTTTGTGGCCAAATATGTGATCTATTCTGAAGGATGTTCCATGTGCTCTTTGGAAAGAATGTATATTCTGAGGTTTTAGTATGAAATGTTCTGAATATATTTGTTAAATCTATGTGGTCTAATGTGTTATTCAAAACCACTGTGTCCTTGTTGATTTTCTGTGTGGTTGATTTATCCATTGTCATAAGTGGGGTGTTAAAGTTGCCTCCTATTCTTGTATTGCTATCAATCACTTCCTTTATGTCCATTATTAGCTGCTTTATGTATATGGGTGTTCCCATGTTGGATGCATAAACACAATTGTTGCATCTTCTTGCTGGATTGTTTCATTTATGATCTTACAGTATCTTTCTTTGTCTCTTATCATGGTCTTTGTTTTAAAGTCCATTTTGTCTGATAATTACTGCAGGTTTTTTTCACTTTTATTTGTGTAACAGATGCTTTTCCATCCTTCTATCTTCATGTTTCTTTGGGTCTGAAATGAGTCTCTCGTAAACAACATATCAATGAGTCTTGCTTTTTATCATTCAGTCACCCTATGTCTTTTGATTGGAGCATTTTATCCATTTACATTCAAAGTAATTATTGATAGGTACATACTTATTGCCATTTTGTTGTTTTATCGTTGTTTTTATAGTTCTTCTATGTTCCTTTCTTCCTTTACTTTTCTCATAATTTGCTGGATTTCTTTAGTGATATACTTGGATTCCTTTCTCTCTTTTCTTACAAATCTATTACTGTTTTTTTTTTATTTGTGGTTACCATTAGGTTTGTATATTTAACATCTTATGCATGCAGCCATCTATATTAAGTTAATGATCAAATAAGTTTGAACCTATTCTTTCCCACAAGTAAGATCTTCCACTCTTCTCAAGTCCATAAATATCTTTATGACCATTACTTTAAATTCTCTATCAGATATATTACTTAGGTCTGTTTCACTTAGCTCTCCTGCTGTGACTTTTTTCCTGTTCTTTTATTTAGGATATACTCCTCTGTCTCCTCATTTTGTCGTAACTTTGTGTCTATTTCTGTGTGTTAGGAAAGTTAGCTTTTGTCTCCTGATTGAAAGTAGTAGTAGCTTAATGAAGAAGAGACCTTGTGGTGCAATGTCCTCTGTTCACCAGAACCTGGCACTTCAGAAGTATATTTATGTTACTACATGTGCCCTACTATTGTGGTTGAGCTGCATTTATCTTCAGTCCAGTTGGCTACAATGGCCCTTTCTGCCTATTTTGGGCAAGTTATATCTCTGTGCTAGTAAGAATCAAGTCTAGTACCACACTGGACTTGTCATTGGATCAGACCAGATGCCTGTCTTCAGCCTGTTTGCCCAATCTGCTGTTGCACCGAACTGCAGGGCACTCTCCTTGTGATGTCCCCTGAAAGGTGGGCAGAGCCTGCAATCAGACCAGACATCTGCCCTGCCCCATGGGGTTGCAGTGACCCTCAACTATGGGAACACTGCAGTTTGTGCTGTAGTTTGTAGCTTGTACTGCTACCTGTGAATTATTATTATTATTATTATTATTAGTGTGCAGGGGTGGTAGTTAGATCAACTCTCTGTCCCCAACCCACCACTGGGGCTGCAGTCAAACTTGTGTATATAGTTATCTTCCCCTCTCTCCAGGGCAAGAGTCACTTTGGAGTGTTTCTGGACCGTGTTAGGGCTGCTTCAGAATGAGATAGGCCAGGTATCACTTTGAAGGGACTCCTGCCAAGTGGGGCAGGTTGGAGGGAGAAGGTCCACAGGCAGGGACAGGGCATGGTGTTAGCAAACTGGGTAGTGAGTATCTACACTGGTTCCCACTGACATCCATGTGATGAAGTTTTAGAACATAGGTGAGGTTCTGTGGGGTGAAGTCCGGAGCCGATGACCAAGAAAGAATTCTTGAGACATCTTTGTTGCAAAATGGTGGTTTATTAAAGCATGGGGACAGGACCCATGGGCAGGAAGAGCTGCTGCCCTGGGGATGTGAGGAGTGGTCTATTATATACTTGTAAGTTGGGGAGGGGATTAGAGATGATATAAGTCTCTAAGGAATTTTGGAAGCAAGGTTTCTAGGACCTTGAGGGGCTAGCTATTGTCTGGGAAAAAGGTTATTCATTACCAGTAATAAAACCTTCTTGTGAGACCCTTTAGATGTATATCAGTCGGTCATATGCTTGGGAATGAGACCCTTTAGATGTATATCAGTGGACCATATGCTTGGGAACGATTCTCAACACTATCTTGGAGGTTTAGAGATAAAGTTTCCTAAAGGAATTGTTAAAGTAGACTTACAGGATCCTGGTTGGGGGTAGGGCATTGGTCAGACTAGGATTGTCCTTTGCCCTTAGCAAAACCTCAAGGTGAGGGCAGTTGAGTCCCTAGAGGAGAGCCACTCTGCCTGTTTCAAGGGCTTGTCAGTAGGTAAGGAATTTCAATGATTTTCTTCTGCCTCTGATTCCCACATCACATGTATCTAGGTGGGGGGGGGGGGTAGGGAATGGTACCTGCTAACTCTTTTGTTCTTGAAGATATCTCCTAAAAATCTCTGTCCCTCCAGCACACATTCTGAGATAAGTAAGTCTTCCTGAATACCCCAGCTGCTTTCAAACTGCTGCTTCTGTTCTGTGTCTCAGTGGGACTATTTGTTATGCTGTTTCTTTAAAAGGGGAGAGGACTCAGTTTCCTATCACCCTCTGGCTCCCCCAGAGTTGAGCCCACTGATTTTTAAGGTTCTCAGAAATAAGCCCTATTGATGGTAAGAATTCACATAGTCAAGCCCCTCTGGGTTTCAAAGCCAAATGTTAATGAGGACTCTATCCAATGTGTATCATCTGTGTCTCAGATATCCCTCCTCTGTTTTTGTGGCATTCTTTCCATTGGTGGTTAATCTTGCAGATTAATTTGGTTCCCAACCAGGACTCTGACCTTCCTATCTTTTTTTATGGGGCCTCCTCTCTACAATTACACAAAATCTGTTCTGTCAGTCTTTAGTTTATTTTTCTGGGTTGGTCACACTGATGTGTCTGTAAACTAGGTGTATCCATGAGATGAGGTGCACTTAGGATCCTCCTACTCTGTCATCTTTTCAGGTTCCTATTGGGAGTTTTTTTAATTATTCTTTCAGTCCTCCTAAATTTTTTTTTAAAGATTTTATTTATTTGACAGAGAGAGAGAAATCACAAGTAGGCAGAGAGGCAGGCAAAGAGAGAGAGGGGAGGAAGCAGTCTCCCTGCGGAGCAGAGAGCCCCACGTGGGGCTCGATCCCAGGACCCTGAGATCATGACCCGAGCCGAAGGCAGAGGCTTTATCCCACTGAGCCACCCAGGCGCCCCCACCTCCTAATTTATTTTTTAAGACACATTTATTCAGCGTCATGATCAGACTATTAAATTTAGCAATCAACAGCATGGGTGCAAAAAACAAAAAAACTACATTAAAACCCTTTGTTGGAATGCTTTACACTTTCTACAGAACAGAAACTAAAATAACCTGTTGTACAATTAGTCACAAATACAGTCCTCGAGTTTTTTTGCCCATACACATGAGTATTGTCTAAAACATGTCTTCTTTGTAGCAGCTAGGCCCTGACACCACTGTGCTTGGCTGAGTTCACAAATCTGTTGTAACCTGTAGCTTCCCTGTCACTTCTCTGGCTCTCCTCTCCTGCTAAGCTTTGTTTCCTGGCAGTAATTAAAACCTTCTGCCACTGTCATAGCTACTGCTGCTGCTGGAACCACCATAGCCACCTTGGTTTCGTGAAGTATTGGCCTCCACCACCATAAGGGCCAGAGCTTCTGCCTCCAAAATTGCCTCCTTTCATGGGTCCAAAATCTGAGGATTGATTGTTGTATTGCCAAAATCATTATAGCTTCTGCCACCTCCAAAGTTGCTTCCATCATTACCAAATTCGTTATAGCCATCCCCACTGCCACCATATCCACCACCACCTCGACTGCCAACAAAGCCACCTCAACCACTGAAGTTTCCACCGCAACCAAAGTTGTCATTCTCACCAAAACCACCTCCACAACCACCACCAAAGTTTCCAGAACCACTTCGACCTCTTTGGCTGGATGAAGCACTAGCCATCTCTTGCTTAGAGAGCACTTTCCTTACTTCACAATTGTGGCCATTCACAGTATGGTATTTTTGAATTACAATCTTGTCTACAGAATCATGGTTATCAAATGTTACAAAAGCAAAACCCCTCTTTTTGCCACTGCCTCGATCAGTCATGATCTCAATCACTTCGATTTTCCCATACTGTTCGAAATAATCTCTCAGATGATGTTCTTCAGTGTCTTCTTTAATGCCACCAATAAAAATCTTTTTCACAGTTAAGTGGGCACCTGGTCTTTGAGAATCTTCTCTTGAGAAAGCCCTCTTTGGTTCCACAACTCTTCCATCCACCTTGTGTAGCCTTGCATTCATGGCTGCATCCACCTCCTCCACAGTGGCATATGTGACAAACCCAAAGCCTCTGGAGCGCTTGGTGTTTGGATCTCTCATTACCACACAGTCCGTAAGTGTTCCCCATTGCTCAAAATGGCTCCTCAGACTCTCATCGGTTGTTTCAAAGCTCAGACCTCCGATGAGGAGCTTCCGCAGCTGTTCAGGCTCTTTGGGAGACTCTGACTTAGACGTGACGGCAGTAGGAGGGGAGACTTTAATGATGCTTACTCGGTGGCGTCCACGGGCAGAAAAGCTGTCCTCTTAATTTTTTATTGGTCTGTTCAGGCTTTCTATTTCTTCTTGATTCATTCTTGGTAGATTGTATGTTTCTAGAAATTTCTCCATTTTTTCTGGGTTGTTTCAATTTGTTGGCATATAATTGTTCCTAATAGTTTTTTATGATCCTTTACATTTTTGCAGTATCAGTTGTAGTCTTTCCTCTTACAATTCTAGGTTTATTTGAGTCCTTTCTCTTTTTCTTGCTAAGGCCAGCTAAAGGTTTGTAAATTTTTATCATCTTTTCAAAAGAACAATTCTTAGTCTCATTGATCTTTTCTATTGTTTTTCTTTTTCTCTATTTCATTTATTTCTGCTCTAGTATATGTCACTTTTTTCCTTCTGTCAATTTGGGGCTTTGTTTGTTCTTTTTCTAGCTCCTTGAGGTGTAAAGTTGGGTTTTTTTATGTTAGATTTTTCTCATTTTTTAAAAATATAGATGATATTATTAGAACTGCTTTTGCTGCATCCCATAAGTTTGGGTATATTGTATTTCTATTTTAATTTGTCTCAATTTTTTAAAAAAAATTTTGTTTTGATTTATTCTTTGACCCATTGGTTACTTAATAGCATATTATTTAATCTCTACTTTTTTGTGACTTTTCCAATTTTATTCTTGTACTGATTTCTGGTTTCATACTATTGTGGTCAGAAGGAATGCTTGATATAATTTCAACCTTCTTAAATTTATTAAGATTTGTTTTGTGGCCTAACATATAATCTATCTTGGACAATGTTCTATGTGCCCTTGAGAAGAACATGTATTCTGCTGCTTTTGGATGAAATGTTCTGTAAGTATCTGTAAAGTCAGTCTGGTCTAATGTATTAAGGCCAACATTTCCTTATTGATTTTCTGTTTGGATGGACCTATCCATTGGTGAAAGGGAGGTTTTAAAGTCTCCTACTATTATTGTATTGTTGTCTATTTCTTTCTTTGGATCTGTTGATATTTGCATTATCTATATTCAGGGCTTCCTAGGTTGAGTGTGTTAATATTTGCAAATGTTGTATTCTCCTGTTGGATTGATCCCTTCATCATTATATAATGATCTTCTTTAAAGTATGCAAATATAACTCTTTAAGGGGAAGACTGGATGATGGACATTTCTGCCTTCTCTGTTTACATTGAACCCTGAGGTGATAACCATAGTTGTGTCTATCAAGGGATGTGTCCTCTGGGTGGAAGTTACAAAACCTGGGGTGCCAGACATGTACACAAGCTCCTTTCAGAGACACAACCTGGGATGAATCACAGGGAGAGCATGAAGTTGGCATTTGGCATTTGCTAGCTTCCCTAGTATCTAGAGAGGACTGTAGTCAGCTCCTAAATGAGAATTAAAAGTCTGACCTTCAGGCCACAGCTTTTAAGATAAACAAATAGGCCTCTTTCATGCAGGCTTGTTTCTCTTGGTACTTTATCCATTTCTTCCAGATTGTCCAATTTGTTGACATATACCTGCTCATAATCTTCTCTTATAATTGTTTGTATTTCTTGTTGTTGGCTGTGATCTCTCCTCTTTCCTTGATTTTATTTATTTGGATCCTTTCTCTTTTCTTTTTGATGAGTCTAGCTAAGAGTTTATCAATTTTGTTAATTCTTTTAAAGAATCAGCTCCAAGTTTTGTCGATCTGTTCTACTATTTTTATTTCATTTATTTCTGTTTTAATCTTAATTATTTCCTTTCTTCAGTAGGAAGTCCTTCAGCCTCCATGTATTTGTGGTCTTTCCAAATTTTCTTGCGGTTGTGTTCAAGTTTCAAAGTGTTGTTGTCAGGAAATATGCATGGTATGATCTTGGTCTTTTTGTATTAGCTGAGGCCTGATTTGTGACACAGTATGAGAACTATTCTGGAGAATGTTCCATGTGCATTCAAAAAGAATGTGTATTCTGCTGCTTTAGGATTAAATGGTCTCAATAAATCTGTTAAGCCCATCTGGTCCAGTGCGTCATTCAAAGCCATTGTTTCCTTGTTGATCTTCTGCTTAGATGATCTGTGCATTGCTGTGAGTGGGATGTTAAAGTCCCCCATTACTATTGTATTATTATCAATAATTTTCCTTAAGCTTGTTATTGATTTTTATATCTGGGTGTTCTCACATTGGGAGCATAAGTATTTATAATTGTTAAGTCTTCTTGTTGGATAGACCTCTTTATTATGATATAGTGCCCTTCTTCATCTCTTATTACTCTCCTTGGTTTAAAATCTACTTTATCTGATATATGTATGGCTACTCCATCTTTCTTTTGATGTCCATTGGCAGGATAGATAGTTCTCTACCCCCTTACTTTTAATCTGGATGTGTCTTTGGGTCTAAAATGACTTTCTTATAAGCAGCATACTGATGGGTCTTGGTTTTTGTTTTTTTTTTTTTTTTCATTTTTTTATCCATTATAATACCATATGTCTTTTTATTGTAGCATTAAGTCCATTAATATTCAGAGTAATTATTGATAGATATGAATTTAGTGCCATTACCTGTAAAGTTATTGTTGCTATCGATTCTCTCTGTTCTTTTTTAGTCTTCATTGGTTTTGGTCTTTCTTTCCCACTCAAAGGGCCCCCTTTCATATTTCTTGCAGAGCTGGCTTAGTGTTCATGGCCTCCCTTTAGTCTTTGTTTAGACTTTTCATCTCTCCTATTCTGAATGACAGCCTTGCTGGATGTAGTATTCTTGACTGCATATTTTTCCCATTTAGCATATTGAATATACTATTATAATATATTAGGTCCTGGCCTGTCAAGTTTCTGTGGACAGTTCTGCTACTGATCTTATGCCTACCCTTGTAGGTTAAGCACCTTTTGTCCCCAGCTGCTTTCCAAATTCTTCTTTATCTTTGTATTTTGCAAGCTTCACTATGACATGTCTTGGTGTTGACGTGTTTTTGCTGATTTTAAGGGGAGTTCTCTGGGCCTTTTGGACTTGAATGCTTGTTTTCTTCCCCAGATAAGGGAAGTTCTCAGCTATAATTTGCCCAAAGAAATCTTCTGTCCCTTTTTCCCTGCTCTTCTTCTGGAGTTCCTATGATATGGGTATTACTGCACTCTGTGGAATTGCTGAGTTCCCTAAATCTTTATCTGTGATCTAATAGTTTCTTTCCTTCCTCTTTTCTGCTTATTTTCAATATTTTTAATCTTCTGTATCACCTATTTGATCCTCTATTTCTTCTGTCCTCATTGTGATTACAGTGAGTTTTGCATCTCAATTATAGCATTTTTGTTTCAGCCTGATTAGTTTTTAAGTCTTTCTCTCTGCAGCAAGGGTTTCTCTGTTGTCTTCTATGCTTTTTCAAGCTCAGCTAGAATCCTTATGAATGTTGCTCTAAATTCTTGTTCAGATATAATGCTCATACCTGTTTTGAGCAAATCCCTGACTATGATTTCTTCTTGATCTTTCTTTTGGGGAGAATTCCTCTGTCTTGTCATTTTGTCTAGGTTTCTGTCTTTTTTATGTTATGAAAGCTTATTATGTTTCTGCTCCCAAGACAAATGCTATATTGAGAAAGGGTCATACACTGTTCAGGGCCTGGCCCTTCAGGAAGTGTTTCTGGTGTGTGCTGTGTGCACTCTACTGTTGTGTTTTGACTGTTCTTTCCCAAAGGTCAGTCCTCTGCAGAATTCCTCCTTGTATGCAGTGGGGAGTGTTTAGACCTTTCACTAGGTGTGCTTTGATTTCTTTGTTACAATAAGACTGATTAAAAAAAAAAAAAAACCTCTTGATTCAAAGAAGGAGAAACGAAAAGGAACAACAACAACAGCAACAAAAGCAAATAAACAGACAAATAAAAAACAATAAACCCAATTCCAAAGAAAAAGAAAGAAAAAAAAGAAGCCTGATGGAAAAAATAAGGAAACAAACAAACAAACAAATCCCCCCCAAAACAAAACTATAAACTTGATTCTAAAGAGGAAAGAAAGAAAGAAGAGAGAGAGAAACACACACACTGCTCCTATTCCCACCAGATCTGATGTTGATGCCTTAGAGCACTCCATGATCAGTAGACTTGGTACATGTGGGGGACCTGTTTTGGTCCTCTGTGGAAGAGGTTTGCTAGGCTGGCTGACAGTCAGACCTGCCCTGGTAAAGATGCTCCTACAAGGTGCAGAGGAGCAGGGTTTGGTATAAGTGGCTCCAGCCTCCACTGGGGCAGGGGGTACTGTGTTGCTCTCTGAAGTCCAACTGTGCTGGTGGGCAGGGGGTAGGGAGTGGAAAATGGCATCACTGCACCATTTTGTTCTCAGGGAGGGGAACTCATTTCTGCCACTCTTCAGGAAGCCCTCACAGAAAAGCAAACAATCTCCCCTCTTGTGCCCCAGGCTTCTGTCATATCCCTGCCCTCAACCTGAATGAGACACCCAACACCACAGTTCTCTTGCTTTTTATCTCTGGCATGCAACTGGGATTTAAAACTCTAAATCTTAAAGGACCTGGCAAGATGCAGATCCTCCCCTCCTCCTCCTTCCCAGCACTGTACCTGGTGTCATTCTGTCACAGAAAAGCAGTCAAATGGCTGCACAGGTGCCTGGAGTCTATGGTGAAGCACAGCAAGAAAAGTGTGACCGGGTTATTTGCCCTCTGTATGCCTCTGTCCTCTCAATGGCACCCACCAGGTCCTTCGTTCTTGGAGAGGCAGTATACCCTCTTCCAAATGTACTGCAGGAAGGGGAATGTTCTCTCCCACTGTGGCCCAGGGCATCTCCACACTATGGTGTGCACTGTCCACTCCTGGACCTCTGCCCTCCCTCTCCTCAGGATCACTATTGCTCACCTGCCTTGGCTTCAACAAATGGCACAGACTTCTAAAACCTCAGGTTTGGGGGCACCTCTGTGGCTCAGTGAGTTAAGCATCCAAATCTTGATTTGGGTACCGGTCATAATCTTAGGGTTGTGAGATCAAGGCCTCCATCAGGCTCTGCGCTGGGCATGGGGCTTACTTAAGATTCTCTCTCTTCCTCTCCCTCTACCCCTCCCCCCACTAACAATTAATTAATTAATTAATTTTAAAATAAATAAAACCTCAGAATTTGAACTCCACTGTTTGCAAAAAGTTGTCATAGTCACCTCTTTCCAATTCCCCAGTCAATGGTCTTGGGGGAGTGTTTTTCCTGCAAAAACCAACATGCTGCTCTTCTCTCTGCCAAGAAGGACTCCCTTCCCTCCATTTAACCAGGACTTTTCTCTCCCCCAATTCACATATCCAAACCTTGCACCTGCCTTGTTCTGTCCCTCTAATTGTGCAGATTGTTCCCTTAACCTTCACATCAATTTTCTAGTTGTTCTAAATGATTTGCTACTGATCTAGCTATGTTCAAGAGATAAGTCAAGCCAAGGGTCCCCCTACTACTCCACCATCTTAACTCTTCCCTGGAATATCAGCTTCTGAGCCTATGAGTGTCTTTAGAACTTAAATGAATCTACTGTAGGCAGCATATAGTTGGGCCCTGTTTTGTTTTGTTTTGTTTTAATTCATCCAGCCACTCTGTGCCTTATTGATGAGTTCAATCCATTTACATGTAGGGTAATTATTGATATTTAGAATCTCCTATTGCCATTTTATCTTTTGCTTTCTGGTTATTTTGCCTCTTCATCATTCCCTTTCCCTTCTGTTTTTGTTTACCTTTGTACGTTTGTGGTTTTCCATTGTAATTTGCTCAGGCTCCTCTTTTAATTTTATGGCGTGTCTCTGCTCTAGGTCTTTGCTTTGTGGTTACCATGATATTTACATGGTAACATATCATAATAGTCCTTTTTTCTGCTGATAGCAATTTATCTTCTTCATTCACTTATAAATGTCCCATCCTTTTGTTCTTCCCCTTTTATATTTTTGATGTCACAAATGATGTCTTTATGTTGTGATTTCATTACCTAGTTGTAGTAACTACAGTTATTTTTCATAATCTTTCCCTTTAATCTTTATGTTTAATATATACCATTGAGTTTATATACCACTGAGCTTAATATATGCCATTCTTTAAAAAAAAAAAGGATTATAGTATTCTAATTCTATTTATCACCTTAATCAGAGTTGTGTGTACTTTTGTTTTTTCACTTCAGCTTGAAAAGCTACTTCCAATATTTCTTATAAGGCAGATCTAAGGATGGTGGACTCCCTCAGCTTTGGTTTGTCTGGGAAAGCCGTTATTTCTCCTTCATATCTGAAGGATAACTTTGCTGGATAGAGTATTCTTGGCTGGCAATTTTTATCTTTCAGTATTTTGAATATGTCACTCTATTCTCTCTTGGGCTATAGAGCTTCTGCTGAGAAATCTGTAGATAGCTTAATGGGGGACTCCTTTGTAGGTTACTCCCTTTTTCTCTCACTGGCTGCTTTTCAAACTCTTTATCATTGATTTTTGACAGTTTTAATATAATGCGATGTGGAGAAGGTCTTTTTGCATTGGGACAGCAAGGTGTTCTTTTCATTTCATGGACTTGTATTTCCAGCTTCTTCTTCAGATTTGAGAACTTCTCAGCTATTATTTCTTTAAATACACTCTCTATTCCCCCCTCCTGTCTTCCTTCTGGGATACCCATTATTCTTATGTTGACTCTTTTAATGGAGTCAGATAGTTCTTACAAGGTTACCTTGCTGTTTTAAAATCTTAGTTCTTTCTTCTACCAGAGTTATTTCTATATTCTCGAGCTTACTAATTCTCTCTTCCATATGATCTGCTCTATTTCCAGTGCATTCTATTTTTTATTTCATTACTGAATTCTTCAGCTCCAGAATTTCTGTTTGGTTCTTCTTAAGAATTTTAATGTCTTTGGTAAAGTTTTCCTTCTGTTCTTTCATTTTATTCCTGACGTTCTTGTAGTTTCTTGAATTTCTTCATAACAGCTCTTTAAATGTCTTAATCAGTTAGATCACAATATCCGTATCTTTGAGTTCAGTTGCTGAAAAACTGTCATTTTCTTTTTGTGATACTGTGTTACTGTGATTTTCATGGTGTTTGATGAGAAGTAACTTTGCCACCACATTTGTTCCCTAACTTTCTCATTTTAAGCAATGCTTTGTTTACTTTGATTCTAACAGTTCCAACAGGTTGATAGTTAGGAATCTTCCTTTTGTTTTCCAGAAGGTGGCGCGATAGCACAAGTTTTGATTTCTCTCATTAGCACTGACTGGCCACTAGAGTTAGGAGCCAGTACTTAAAAAAAAAAAAAAAAAGAAAGAAAGAAAAAAAAAAAGCAAAGGGTGGCAATGGTTGGATGGGAGATGTATACTTAGCACTTGGCATTCTGGGTGCCCACAGTCCTGAAGGGGAATCCTCATTTTGGGGGAAGGAGTATGTCCCAGATAATGTGTGTTGTCCTCTGGCCTCATGAGGCAGACAACAGGAGATAGTTTTCTTCACTTCTTTTTGCCTACTTCTCTTTCCTTTCCCTCCCGCAAGTCACTGTCATCTCTCCTCAGAGAGAATAACTGGTCCCTCCAGTGGCAGCCTGCACATGATAGGGCACACCTCTCCCCTCAACACACACACACACACACACACACACACACACACACATACACACACACAAACACACTCACCAACTTCAACCTCCACTTCCTGTGCCCAAAACAGTTGGGCTGGCTCGCTGCCAGAGGGCTGCCATGGGTTTCACTGCCCCTTCTCTTGCTCCACTACCTTTTCCACAGTCTAATCCACCTGCATAGATGGATTGATCTCTCAGGTGTCCTGGTTTGCTGTACACATGTGTTTTTTTTAATTTGTTTGTGTTGTTTCTTGTTGTTGTTGTTATGGATAACTGATGAGTTGTAAATCAAAGGGGAGGGAAAAGAGGAACAACGCACACTACCATGGTACTGATGTCATTCTCCCTCTCTGAGCATCTTTCAAATAATTATTTTGAAGTCTTTGTTAGGCAATTAATGTCTCCATTTCTTCAGGGTCAGTTACTAGGAGTTTATTGTGTTCCTTTGATTGTGTCATGATTCCCTGATTCTTTGTGATATCTTTAGCCTTGTGTAGGTACAAGATAGGTACCTTGTGTATTTGAAGATGCTTCCAGAATTTATGGACCTACTGTGGTTAAGAAGGACTTTCACTTGTGGGTGGGGACATGCTGGAACATGCTGTGATTCAAGGGTTAGTGGTGCCAGTTGTCAAGTTCAGGGACATGTAGTGGCTCTGGATCTGGGGAGGCATGATGGCTCTGGCTCAGGCTGCTGAGGTCCACAGCATTGAGACTATGTGGTCCTTGGCTAGTGGTGTGGGATGCCTGTAGTGTCTGCAAGGTCTATTGGGGCCCTCACTAGCACCTCCAGGTCCAGTGGTTAAGGACAAGAGTAGGCAGTGCTAGTGGCTAGAGATTGTGGTGTGCACACATGCAGCTACAGGAGGCAGCTGTAGGTACGTATATAGTGCCAGGTGCTTTTTGTAGATACACACATAGTGGTAGGGGCCAGGCCAGCAAAGAGGGCCAAGGCCAAAAAACTACAGGCACACTGGCAGTTATGAAAGTCCTGACTATTGGTGTGCACTGCTGTGGCTGCTGGGTCTTGCCATGAGCACACAGCATTGGAGGCTGGTGTTGAGAGTCAGAATGGGGGCATGCAAGGGCATGCAAGAGAAACTAGTTGCAGATGAGCCCCATGATACAGGGCAGTGACAGGAAAAAGGGTCAATTTACACTTCTGGGGTTGCAAGATCTTGCTATGCATGCACACACATCAGTGGAGGCTGATGACAGGCATCAGGCTGTCAACATGCCGGTGCATAGCTGGAGGGGCTAGTACTGAGTGTGCACACATCAATGGTGCACAACTGTAAGGCCTAGGTTAATAACTTGCATTAATGCAGCTGCAGAAGACTGAGCTGACTGCCATTGTATGTCCTGGCTCTGGCAAGGGTTGGGGGTCAGGAGGAAGCTGGAAGGGTCTTAGATGTCTGATGTCTGTGACATGAATACCTGTGGGGTAAAAACTGGTAAAATCTGGAGGGAGTCCACCATGGATGTGATGGCCATTGGTTTTTCCACCTCTGCCAGGAGTTCATTAAAAACTGCAGTTGCTCCTGATGCATACCTGATTCTGATACTCTGCTTTCCTTCCATGGTCCTTGCTGTCTCTATACATCTCAGTGCTGCTGATCTCTGGGTATGGTAAAACTGAAGTGGGTCCTTCATTTCACCAAAAAGCTGGAGAAGCTGATTGTTCACTCCACTTTCCCTCTCTCAGCAAGGGAAACTGTTTCCAGCTCCCTCCTGGTGCTGAGCAATGAAAGCCTGGGGGATGGGATGATACAGACAAAATGAAGCTATTTTCCTTTCTGTTTTGTGCTCTTATTCACCCATTTTCTGCTCCACTGTGTTGCTAAAGTTTCTTACATAGACTCCAGATCTTTCCCAGAACTGTTTTTGTTCATGAATAACTGTCTAACTGTTGATCTTTGTTGGGGGGAGAGAAGCTGGGGTCTCCTGCACCACCATTGTGGTGACATCATCCAGGCCTTACTTTTAAAAATGCTTTTCAGTGGAAGAAAATCTATTCAGTTGAAGAAAATTTTATAAAGAAAAATAAACTGGTTACTCAGAATTCTCTGGATAGTTTTTTTAAAAACCAGTTTGATGCATTCAAATTATGCACCTCCTACCTCCCACCCCCAACACACACCCTATTGAGAATGCTAGCCGCTTTCTACAAAGTCCTACAAAAGAGATGAACTTGGCCCAAGAGGAGCCAGCCTAGAAGAAGAGGTGAAAGAAAATGCAGCTTTGCCTGGAGAAGTGCTCTGCCTGCTGTCCCCCTAAATTCCTGAAACTCCCAGGATTTGGAACTTTAGAGAGGTTAAAAGCTAATTTCTATTATTGATGCAGAAAGTTATCTAAGGGCAAGAAAAGGACAGCTTTAGCAAAAGACAAGATTAGGGCTCCAGGCCTTTCTCATGCAATTTCCCTTAGAAATTCTCTACCAGAGAGAAGAAGAGAGGGAGAGTACAGAAAAAAGAAGTGATTAAATTTGGTGTCTCCCTACAGGAGGCTACTGACTGAAAGTGCCCTAAGGCAGTGGCTATGATTAGCTTAGAACTAAGGGAAAAAATAGAGCATACAGGCCCTACACGTTAAAAAAATATCTTCAGACTTAAATTCTGTGTCTAAATAAGTCTTTGACTATGGTTAGTTATGCACGGGATTGACAAAAAAACTTCCTAAGTTGGTGGAAGCTTCAAAGAAATGCCAGGCCTGGCTGTCCAAAAGCCAACGACTGACTCCTCAGCCCCAAAGGCAATCCCAGGACTCGTGAATCCATGTCAGTAGGAGATGAGCTACAAAATCTCTAAAAGAACGGAATGTTCTCCAGTGACCAAATAAGATGTGGCCATTGAGGATAAAGAGATTTTCCCAGAAAACAGAACAGGACTGACAATAAGATGGTTCAACCAGGAGCTTATTAATTCCACTGTCCCTGTAGAGAGTCTTCCCCATTCCTGCCCAGCAGGATTCTGTGTGTGTGCTGTGTGTGTGTGCTGTGGACCACTGACAGCTCCAGGTTTCATATTTATATTGTAGTCCTCCTGCTGCTTCTCTACACATGGAAGGTAGACTAACCACAGTGGGGGGAGCCATACATGAACCTGACAGGGAGGGATAAAAATCACTCAAACTGAATCCAAGAACTGGATGAAATCTTGGGGGAAGGAATGACCCCTCCAAATAAAGAGATACTCGATGGAAAGATAGGTATGCATATCGGAAACCTAGAGAGGTAAACTGTAGCAGATGATATTAGCCAGGATCCACTGCAAAAAACAAACTATCTATTTTAAACAAAAGTACTGAACACATGGAATGAGAAACTTTTAAAATTTTAGGTAGAGTTGAAGAGTTAAGTTCCAGGCCAGACCTGCAAAAATAAGTCCCAGAACAGGTTTGCAGAACTAGCCACTGGCAGAGATGTTATTTCTGCCACCAGCAGGAGACCATCTTTGGAACTATTGGCTTGAGGAGCACACACCAAGGATCAGATGGCTCTGCTACCACCACCACTCCTGACTTTTGAGCTCTGCCAAATCTCTGAAATGTGCATGTTCTACAGCAGGTCCACCACTACCAAGGAAACTAGCAACTTGCCACCCAGAACAACAGAATGGCTTCCACCTCACTCACTTCTACCTCCCAACTCTTGTGTAAGTGCATCTGATTAGCAAAAACTAAATAATACAGGATCCCAGTTGGGAAAAGTTGTTTTTACCTTTCTAGTCTCTATACAAAATGGTACACTGAAAGGTGGGTGGAATGAATATTTAGAGAGCCAGTTTACCTTATCTACCATGCAGGTACTGTAGGTTGGCTTGCTTCACATTAATTCCCAGACCCCTTCCCTTTTACCTTCCTCTATAATAAAGTCTGGAAAGACAAATGCTCTATCAATTCCCAGTCTCTCTCATAAGTGAAGGTGCCCTTGTGAAACAGTTCTAGCCAGTAAGATGTAAGCAGAAGTTTGCTAAGCAGATTGGAGAAAGTATTGCTTTCCCCTTAAAGGAAACAAAACAGCTGATGAGGTTTTTTCCTTCTCTTTTCTTACTTCAAATGGGAATGTGATTCCTGGAGGTGCGTCCATCTGTTGACTATAAAAGTGAAAGCTAACAAACTAAGAATAATAAAGCAGAGAGAGAGAGAAAACCTGAGCCCTTGATTACACTGAGCAGCTATAAATGCCATGGATTATCTATCTTAAATTTGATGCTTTATGAGAAAAATAAACCCCTATTTGTTTAAGCTATAGTTAGGTTTTCAAACACTTGTAGCCAAATATCCCTTAAAAAAAAAAAAAAAGACTATTTATCAGAGAGAGAGAGAGGGAGAGCACAAGCATGTGGAGCAGGAGTGGGAGAAGCAAACTCCCTGCTGAGCAGGGAGCCCAATGCCCAGAACCGATCCCAGGACTCTGGGATCATGACCTGGGCCAAAGGCAGACGCTTAACCAACAGAGCCACACAGGTGTCCCACAGCCAAACATTCCTAAGTGATAAACACTTTTCTGTCATAGAGTGGTTATTAAATGACATGATATACTTTATCTATCATGTATATATATGTATATATGTGTATATATATACACATATATACACATGATAGATAAAGTATATCATGTCATGTATATATGCCACCTACCAGGAGTTAAAGCCCAGATTGAAAGAGTGTGATAGAAACACCAAGAAAGCTTTGGGGAATCCCAGTCAAGGAAACTATGGATCTCTTAGAGTAGCCCCCAATTCAGGGAGTTCAGCCAGGATGCTAAGAACTCACTGTCTGGGTGGTAAAAGAGCCATGCTGGGGCAAGTGTGTAGGCAGATGGGCCTAAGAGGCACTTGACAGAGTCTCATACTCCAGGGGGTTTCCAGAAGGCACAAAAAGCTGCTGAGCTCCCAATGGAGGTGAAAAAGTGATAAGAGCCAGAGGACACAAAGAAGCTTAGATTGAGGATCAAAAGGACCCCCAAGACAGGGCAGGTGAGGACCAGGTATACTTTCATTTTGACAAAGCCTGGTATAAATAATAAGATGCCCGTGCCCCATGCCAAGTTGTCTGATGAACTCTCGGGGTAAGTTAGATTAAACGCACACCTGGCAAGAAGTTGGGCAGCCTCTTATCTTCGAGTTGATTGAGTATTTACTACATATTAGGCCAAACTGACTGAGTTAAAATAATGAGACATGTATTGAGCATTCTCTATCATCAAGAAAAATAAAAGTCAAAAAACTAAGTTTAATTCAGTTGTTGTACCTTGGTCTGTAAATTTTAAACTACTATAATATTCTTTTTTTTTAAAGACTTTATTTATTTATCTGAAAGAGAGAGAGTGAGTGCAGGAGTGGGGACAGAGGGAGAGGGAGAAGCAGACTCCCTACTGGGCCTGACTAGGGATCTAGATCCCAGGACCCTGGGATCATGGACTGAGCCGAAGGCAGACACTTAACTGACTGATCTATCAGGTACCCTTGTAATATTCTTTATAATATGTTTTTTAGATCATATAAGGAAATGCCCCTCTGTAGCTTTTCTTTTTAGAAATGATTTGATTCTTCTGCGTTTTTCATTCCATCTGTTAAACTCTGAATTACTCTACCAAATTTCTCAAAAGTTACTGGGGAAATTTTGATTACTATATATAAATCTATATTATAATCGGTGGGAGGAAAAAACAAAAAATTTAATCTGTTATAAGTTGAAGTCAAAGAAAAAGTGAATATATAAAGTCAATCTCATTATTCTTTTTATCCATGAAGAGAAAACATTTGTTTCTCAGTTACTGGATTCAGACCAGTGGGGCCCTGGGACTCTGATATGGGTTTGGTTTCTGGAAACCAGGGCTGGCATTAGGAATAGGGCAGGGTTGATCTAAAGCTTTGGGGACATGAAACAAGTAGAAAAGCAAGAAGAGTATTCATGGAAAAAGACCCGGGAATCCATAAAGCAGACCCAGTCTCACATCCAACAGGAATTGAGTGGAAAGGCAGAATCCACTGCAAAGGGAATGAGAAATGAAACAAGTTCATGAAGACAATTAGAAGGAAATTTGGTGATTACATGCAATGGTGAGCCTGAGTACCTGGCCTTTATGGAGCTTTCCCTATGTATGGGGAAATAATTGTTACAGGAACCAAGTTTCTTGAGACAGGAAGGAAGGACTTTTCAAATAAGACTTCAATAGAAGTTACAGATAAATGGGGGGAAAATATTTTCTTCCTCAGAACTCTGATCATCTCTTCTCTGTTTCCATCTGTTGCATTCTGCCTGGCCCATTAACTTAAGTATCTGCATGATACTTTGATTTGTACCATCCCTAGCCTCCTTGATTTTTGATTTTCTTTTGTCCCTGACCTCCTTTTGATCACCTCCTTAAGTCTGCAGCTCAAAGCCCAATTCTGTTTTCTCCCTAAACCCAACCTGTATCCTTAGTATCCTGTGTCTCTTCCTTTGCCTTTTATTCCCTAAGTCCCCTTCACCATTAAGCAGCACATTTTTGTCGCCTTATACTGATTAAAAACTGAGGACATCAAAGATTTTTTAAAAAAGGGTGTTCAAACAAAGGTTGTATGCAAATATTTGTACAGCATTGCTGATAAGAGCCCCAAAAGTGGAAACAACCCAAATGTCCATCAACTGAAGAATGAATAAATAAAATGTGGACTATATAGTCAAATCTCGTTACTCAAGGTAATTATGTTGTGTAAAGTTACCATGAACATTGAATTAGTGAATATTGAACTACTGCTCCTAGAGGAAATACAGGGTTAGTTTTCTATGAGCCTCTGGTTACAACATCCTGGGATCGAGTCCCCTATCCAGCTTCTTGCTCGGCAAAGAGCCTGCTTCTCCCTCTTCCTGCCACTCCCCTTGCTTGTGCTTCCGTTCTCTCTCTCTTTGACAAATAAATAAAATACCAAAAAAAAAAAATTTTTTTTTGAAGAAAACATCTTGTTACATGAAAGAAGCCAGACAGAATTGTAGGATTCCATTTATATGAAATATCCAGAATAAGTAAATCCATAAAGACAGAAATCAGATTAGTGGTTGCCTTGGGCTGGGGAAGGAATGAGAAAGGTAAGTTAAGTGCTTAGTGGGTACAAGGTTTCCTTTAGGAGTGATGAAAATGTTCTGAAACTAAGTAGGTGGTGATGATTGCACAACACTGAGAATGTACTAAATGTCACTGAACTGTACAGGTTAAAATACTAGATTTTATGTTATGTTTATTTTACCACAATTTTAAAAATTAGAAAATCTTAGATTCTCAAAGAAATAAAAATAAGCCTTCTCATTTAGAAGGCTATGTTGGGTAGACTTCTTTAAGCAAGAGAAAATACTATGATTTGCATGTTTTCTATGCCAAATAATATACTATGCCAGTATCCTCAAATATATGTTCATTGTGTGCATGCTCTAATTTATATAGAAATTATAAGCTCATGAAAGTAATGCTTTTCAGAAAACAAAACAAAACTGTGAGGGCATAGCTTCATAGTGAACCCAGTTTTTTCTTTGTATGTCCAAGGCAACCTGTACAAGTATTGAGCTTTTTGTGGATCTAATGATGAAGTCTAGAATCTGCAAGACTGGCTGGACAAACAAGGTTCCCAACATATCTCCCAATAGGTTTCTTCCCTTCAATGGGTCAATAGAAGGTCAAGGCCATCAGGAAGAAATGGAAAGCAATTATTCCAAGTCTTTGGTTGGACCCCTATAAGGTAGAGACTGAATAAGCTGCTGTTGCATTTGACTCCTTTCTAATGGAATCTGAAAAGTAAAACCCAGGCTTTCAACTGGAAAAAATGGTTATCCCGCCTCCTCACAGAGACGGACTATGGGAATACCCACAGATAAAGCCAGAACTGCTCTATTCGAGCATTGGAACCTTGAACCTGAAGCTTTTACATCACACCAGAGCACAATGACGATTGTCTAAGTACAATTGAACAAGCGTTGGCTGAAGGCCTTGCATTATAGATGCGTAGTGAGAATGAGGATTTCCTGTTCCTGCTAGTGCTTGGAGATTATGTTAGTTCGGGAAACAGGTGCCAAGCTGGAATTAAATATATGAAGATTTTATCAGGAAGGACCATCTGTGAAAGAAAATGAGGAGGAAGCCTGGCAAGGTTAGGGGAGTTATCAGTTCATGAAACAAGTCTGACCCCAGGAGGAGAGAGGGAAGAAGAGATGGGTGAAAGTGTCTCAGATTGCCATAGTGTAAGAAAGGTTCAGGAGTCCCTAAGCCAAAGTAGTCATCAGAAGTTTCCTGTGTCTCCTAGAAGCGGGCCTGCCTTTACTATCTCTGCTGCACTCTGTCATTGGCTAGGAGCAGCCCATGGGAAGCATGGCCTTGGAATAAATGTGCTGATGGATTTCAGAGCATGGGAACTCTCCATTAGTTATACCCCTGGTAGTTGAGGATCTGGTAGGCATTCTCATGGCAGCCACACAGGTGAGATAGGCACATGCCACCAGGAGAAAGAGGATCCTAACTGCCCTCCTGGTCCCTCTGAGGACTACTCTAGTCTGTCTAACAATCTCAAGGCTGGGCCTGGGTGAGGACAGAATTAAAAGTCCTACCTAGTTCTGCAGTAGGCCTCACCTCTCTCACTCCCTTCTCTGCACAATACTTTATGCATTTATTAACTAATTAACCCTGCCTGTTAATTAGTTCCTCAAGAGCAATAACATTTTAGCCTTTCTTTCCCCCTCTCTCCTGTTCTCTAGTCCTCTTCCCCCCTTTTTTCTACTTCTTACACAACTCTCTCTCATTTCATGCTTTTACCTTAGATGTACCCACATTACCCCAGGTAATAAGAGGTTGCTGACTCTTGTTATTTACAATGTTAACTCAGTCCAAAGGTGAGTGTGATTAATAACCTCAGGTGCCATTTTTGACCAGACTTTGACGTAGATTGATAAAGGGCAGGTTGGAACATGGTCTCCAGCAACTATAGGCTCCCATCACTTATGTTCTCCATCTTACTTTCTCTTTTATTCTCTTATTTCTCTTTGATTTATTTCTCTTTTTATCCCATGTCCCCTCCATGTCCTTACCCCTATACACACTCAGCCTTGGGCATTTACATTCCTATAATTTCCTTGCTGCATTGTGATTTTGCTGCCTCTGTTGCTTCTCGCATGGAACCAGACCTGGCATTCAAGGGGCCAGGAGGGAAAAACCCAGAAGCCTACCTTTCCCGGTATACTTGGTCCTAGAACTTACAGCTCCCCACACTAGATCCCCACCTTCCCTAAGTCCTACCTATGCATGGTCCATGTAAATACTCCATGTTGGGCAGGCATTGGGTTGGGAGAAAGAAGGAAAGGGGCCATGTGACATGTTGGGTGTGCTGGGTATCTGCAGCAGACCTGAGAGTGAAGATTGATAATATAGAAGCCTTAAAGAATTTCTAGGGCTCAAGATTCATAAAATTGCATCAAGTTTGGGCTTTTGAAAAACTGCATTCCTGTGCGTGGTAACGTGTTACCACCTGTGTGGGTGTGCTCCTGATCTATGAACATGCTCACTTAGCACCATTACAGATTGTTCTCAGTGACTGAGTATCAGAGCAATGGGAACCTTAGAGTATCAGAACTTTATACCCATTTGTTATTTTATCAATGATACCTAACGATTATATTCATGTCATTAATTAGTTTACTTCATTGAATCTCATGGTAATCCTAAGCAGTAGGCACTATTAGTACTCCCTCCTTACAGTTGAGGCACATGTTGCTTACAGAAGATTAAAAACTTCCCTGAATTCACACAGCTGGTCAGTAGTAGACCAGGATTCAAACTAGGGGCTCCATGTACTGTTGTGCAGGCTGTGCACTAGATAAACTCCTGGGATAGTTATTCACAGAGACTATGATGGATTCAGTGGAGTTGTACAGCACAGAATCCTGATGAACCCAGAGTGCTTAAGCACACCACTGGGTCTCTGAATTAAATGTATGTAACAAGAATGTACATACTTTAAAGAATGTATACTTTAAGCTAAAAATTAAACATCGAGAAAGACTCAGATTGCTTAGATTGCATTTAAATGGATATTCATTGTTGTGTTGTTTAGACTTTTATTACTTTGTGCTGTACAGGCTTCAGTTACTGTTTGTTTCCTGCCAGATTTCATAGTTTTATCTTCTGGAGTTCCAAAGGGAAGACACAGAGTTTAAGAAGCCAGTATCAAATCTTTCCCCCTAATATTTTTTCTGGATGTGGCTTGGGACACTGTTACACTACTTCATACCAGAAAAGAACAAATATGTTGCCAACTTATGTACCCTGGAGAGGTTTACCTAACACTGCCAAGTTTTGAGCTTTTTAGATCACTGGGATCTGCCTGAAATGATGCCAGCAGCAGTTTCAAATGTCTGTTCTTTCCCTCCTGGAAAGGAGAGTTAATAGAGAGCAATTAGTGCCCTTTAAATTACACCAGCACTAATTTATGAGTGATACATCAAAATCAGCTTTAGATCTAACTCCAGCCTATTAGAATCTTCTACAACATAAGTAAAGATAGAAGTCTCAGAATAAGCCAGGAGTGTACAGAAAGGAGGAGATAAGAATGGAAGAAAGAGCCCAAACCCCTCAGTTTTCCTGGAAAGATTGTGGGGATCATAAGTTGTGTGACAAATCTACCATTCCATCCCCACCACATCTGTGGATTGTCAGCAGGGGAGGGAAACACAGATACTGGTCTTGATCCTGAGTCCTGCCAATGAATGTATATTTACATTACACATAAAAAGTGTTAATTTCACAGATTTTTTTAAATCGATGCCCTAAAGGTGCACATCTGGATTATCTTCTGGTATAGACAGTTGTTCTCCTGGGGTGGCAATAGAGAACTTTGAATGGGTTTAAAGTTGTGCTAAAGTCAAATCCAGAAAAACCCGAACAATTTGAGCTAAAGCTTTTCTGTTGGCTCTTTTACAAAAGGATTGGCTTCTTTTGGTGGAGAAATTATTTTTGTGTTAAAACTTTTTAATTTTTTTTTTTTTTTTCATTTTCTTGGGGACATTGTAAGTGGAATTTTGAGGCTGGGGAATGGCAGGAGAGAGGATGCAGGAGCCACTACCCCAGAGTTCTAGGGAGAAATGACCAGAGACAGCCAGCAACTCCCTGCAGAAGTCAGGGGTTGGGGAGAGAGGCATAGATACTAGGAACAGAGATGCCCATCTGATGTCTCCATTTGTGTCCTGTTCTACCCCATAATGGCCACCTTCCTGTGCTTCTCTTTTCACCAAAACACTTTTAAAAGCTTTCGTTAATCATCTTAATTTATTTGCTGACTTCGGTGAGCACTCACTGTCTTAGGGAGAATCTGGGCTTTAAAACAAAGAGAACCAGAGAGAGGGTCCACCATCCTGGAAAAGCAGTAATCAGGTAGAAAAAAGAGGGGATTAGGACAGAGTCCAGAAAGTGTGAACACTGTCCTCGGAGGCCTAAAAAACATGCAAAAAAGCACTGGGATTTCTAGCTGTGCAGCAGGGGGCTTGAGTTACTTTGCTTGAATATTAAAGTAGGGAAGCTTGGAAAACTTGAAGACCTCTTGATTTCATTAGTGGGAACCCAAAGCGGGTAGTGAAATATTAGCTGAAGCTCTTCTTCCCGGGTTAGAAAAGAACCTTGTCCTTATTCATTTCCCCTCTACCTCCTTGTTCTCCCCCCTATCCTGCAAAAGGCATCCAAGGAGGAAAAATAGGTTTAATACAGTTCTGGAGGGCGCCTGGGTGGCTCAGTGGGTTAAGCTGCTGCCTTTGGCTCAGGTCATGATCTCAGGGTCCTGGGATCGAGGCCCGCATCGGGCTCTCTGCTCAGCAGGGAGCTTGCTTCCTCCTCTCTCTCTCTATGCCTGCCTCTCTGCCTACTTGTGATCTCTCTCTGTCAAATAAATAAAATCTTTAAAAAAAATACAGCTCTGGAAAAAATATGAAAGAGAGCCCCCCCCCCCCGAGTGTCTCAGTGGGTTGAGCATATGCCTTTGGCTCAGGTCATGATCTCAGAGTCCTGGGATCGAGCCCCACATCTCTGCTCAGCAGGGAGCCTGCTTCCCCCCTCTCTCTGCCTGCCTCTCTGCCTACTTGTGATCTCTCTCTGTCATATAAATAAATAAAATGTTTTTTTTTTTTTTAAATGAAAGAGAGGAAGAGAAAGAGAAAACAAGGACAACACCAGAAAGTTTCTGAACTGCTTCTGGATGTACATAATCTACCTCCCCCTTGAAAAGTGGTCAATTACTATTGTTAAAATGTTAAAAAAATAATTTCAGTATTCCATCTATTGAGCCAGAAGTCACTGGATTATTTGCCAGGCTTTTCCAATCACTTTGTATGCAATATGAAGTGTTTGCGTCTCCCTAAGACCTCTGCCAGCTTTGTCCTGCCCTAGAGGGCAAGTCCAGTGCCAGCCTTACCCTTTGTGAATAAATGGGTGTGTGAATGTTATTGACCAAATTCTGAGATAAAACAATGGCAGTGAGAGACCACTCCCCCAAAACCAGAAGGGTAAGTTTGCTCAGGAGCCCACACATTTTAACAACCCTATTGAGGTGTAATTAACATACAATAAGTTGCATTTTTTTTAAAGTATACATTGTTAAGTTTTAACAAATGGAGCCCCCCTCCACCCCCAAATCATCTCTATAATCAAGATAAGGGCCCATCCCGCTACTACACATGTATGGATGCTTTCTGGAGATGTTTCTTTTTGAGTCAAGTACCTCCTCAAAGGAAATAAACTTACTAAAATGTTTTAACAGAAAACATCTGTATTGTGATTTAGCCCCCTTTTCTGTGGTTCTGTTGGGTTCTGTCAGTGGGAGATCTGACAGGATTCCAATGTTGCTTTCCTTGATTCTCCAGCAGAGAATGTGGAACGTGGAGAGTGTGGATATCTTTGTGGGGGGTAGGAGTCATGCTAAGGTTCCAACATGCTCTGTGTGGACTCTCACAATGTTAAGCAGATGAAAGCGAGGGAATGGAAACAGGAGGAAGTAGAAAATGCCCAGTGCTGAGCCTCTAGGCTGTAGCAGGAACTTCAAAAGGCCCAGGTGGCCAGGTGGTCACATTGGAGAGAATCAGGCATCAGCACACAGGACTAAACTATTTCCATTCTAAAAGGGGGAACACAAAACTCAGTCCTGTGGGATCATGCAAGAAATGAATTCACTGGGGGCGCCTGGGTGGCTCAGTGGGTTAAGCCGCTGCCTTCGGCTCAGGTCATGATCTCAGGGTCCTGGGATCGAGTCCCGCATCGGGCTCTCTGCTCAGCAGGGAGCCTGCTTCCTCCTCTCTCTCTCTGCCTGCCTCTCTGCCTACTTGTGATCTCTCTCTGTCAAATAAATAAATAAAATCTTTAAAAAAAAAAAAAAAGAAATGAATTCACTGAAACAGTGGGGAAGTTTGAAAAGGAATAAAGCATTTCTTTCAAACTGTGGAGTTTTAAACGTACATAGGAAACCAATTCCATGTTTTCAGTCACACATCTTTGCTTTGAGAGCTTCTCTATTTCTGAAATACAACAACTGGCCTTAGCAAAGAGAAATGAAAACACAGCAGGCACTGAAATCAGCCTTCTAAATCCTAACTCCTTCCTGCTGTACAGCTCAAAAACTCTATTTGAATTTGCAGTTATTTGAGCTTTTGCATTTTAGAAGGGTATCTCCAGACAGAGGAAAGAAAGGCATTTCATTTTCAAGGAATGAAAGTGTTTGAAGTGTTCTATTACTCATTTGAATAGCATTAACGTTCAGGAGGGATTTGTATAAAGGTCCTTAGTATCTAAAATTATGTCTTCGTTTGGGAACACAGAAGCTTCCATGTAAATGTCCTCCCCTGAATTTCTTAGAGTGACAATCACTATAGCAAGTCCATCACATGTTATGCAGATGTCTGCCCAAAACAAGTTGACTTTTAATTACAATTTTTAAAGATTTGGCTTGACACATAGGCAATAACACCACCAAACCATAAAATTTCCATTCATACCATTGGGTCCTTGGTAAAGGGATCTGCCTCCCTGTATAGAGGGGGCTATACCCTTCCTATCATGTCAGACTTATGTAAAGAGTTGTCTGTGTGTACTTCCTCTGCCTCTTCTCCTAAGCCCCTATCCTATATCTTTATATTCTATGTCTGCCAGTAGCATGCTACTAAATTGTTCTCATCAAATCATCATAACTTCCCAGTTGCCAAATAACAAAAGTTTATCTGTAGTCTTCATCCTTCTTTAGCTTTCAGCAGCATTTGTGCAGTTTACCACTGTTATGAGTTGAATTGTGTCCCCCTCCCAAAATGTATATGTTGAAATTTTAACCCCCAGTACCATGTGATCCTATTTGGAAGTGGGGCCATTGCAGATATAATTAGTTTAAATGGGATCATACTGGAGTAGTGTGGGCCCCTAATTCAATATGACTGGTGTTGATCTAAAAAGGGAAAATTTGGAAACAGACATACGAAGAGGGAAGACTGTATGAATGATACAGAGAGAATGCCCTGTGAGGCAGAGATTGGGGTGATCCATCTACAAGCCAAGGAATGCCAAAGATTGCCAACAAAGTTCGGGAAGGTCTAAGAGAGGCGCATGGAACAGATTGATCCTCACAACCCCAGATGGAACGAACACCGCCAATACCGTCTCAGACTTCTAACCTCCAGAAGTGAGGCAATAAATTGTTGAAGCTACAATTTGTGGTACCAGTTTGTGTTGTAGCCCTAGGAAGCCAATATAACCACCAGTCCTTGAAATCTTCTTATTGCAGGGCACTCTCCTTGAGGTTCCTCCATCTCTCTGATCATTTATTTCTTCTCAATCTATTTCACTTCCTCTATCTCCTCCCTAAATGTCTGTTTCTTAGAATTCCATCTTCATCTTCCTCTCCATGGAGAGGCAGTATAGTAAAAACACAAGCTCTGAGTCAGCTCTCCTTACTGGGTGACCTTGAGTATGTGTGTGATCACCCCATGGGCAAACAAGTAACTCCTGCTTTAGAGAGTTGTCCAAAGCAGTAATTTGTTTCATATAAAGTGCTGAACATGTAAGCCCTCTATAAACATTTGCTATAACTATTATCTTTTCTCCTTCCACATCTCCTCTTTCATAATCCCACTATTTTTGTAGTGGATATATCTTATTCCTTTTGGCCACACTGCACATTTAACCTTCTCACTGTAAAGAATCCTGCCTCCTACTATATAGGCCTTATTGAGAGTCACAGTCCTAGCTCTCTTGCACCTAGGAGATGGTAATTTTAATTATACCAACACCTGACTGAGTTGAGAGCCAGTAAAGAAAGAAGGAGCCTCTCATGGATCCCTCCTGGTAAAGGTGCACACAGATCTCTGGGATCCTGAGGCAGCTGGGGCAGAGGCTGGTGAAAGTGTCTAATGGCACATATTGGCAGTATTGGTGGTACCAGATGCAGAGGCAAGGCCCACCCATGCAATGTGATTTGGAGATTATTTCTCATCATAAGTCTCTAAGCATGGTATCTCATCTTTCTGGAAATTCTGTGAGCTACCTACTATCTCTAATAAATTATTTTCCTGTTTAAACTAACCAGGGTTGGTTTCGGTTGTTTGTAACCAAGAACACTGATAGATACAATTTTGGTTGCAATGATCACATATATTGATGATTTCCAACCCTTAATCTTCAGCTTCTACTTCTCACTTCTCCAACTGTATATTCTAAAAGCGACCTTGAGACAAACATGCGCATACCCAAGTGTAATTCAATGATCTCAAATTTCTGGAAACCTTACTTCATCTTTTAATGGGATTACCAGGTGCTCAAATGACCTTCAGTACACCTTGGGTTAGGTATGGTATGGGTGTTGATATGGGGCAAATGCCCTACCAACTTCTCAAACTAGGAAGAAAATAAAGGTTTCTGTTGAAAATATGTGTGTGTGTGTGGGGGGGGAGACGAATGCATGAAGTCAACATCAGTTAACAAATTAAAATATTCCAGGGGCATCTGGCTGGTCAATCAGTAGAGCATGTGATTCTTGATCTTGAGGTTGTGAATTTGAGCCCCACATTGGGAGGAGCAAAGTCCACTTAAAAAAAGAGAGTATACCTGCAATTAATGTTACATTGTATGTTAAGTAACTGGAACTTAAATAAAAGCTAAAAACGAAAGGAAGGAAAACTAAAAATGAAAAAACCCACCACATTCCAGTTCGTTGTTTCATAATGGCAGAAGAGTTACAAAATTTTTTTTTTACCAGAATATAAGGTAAAAGCCCATCATTACAACATTCAATTAATCTGTAATCCCCCTCCAACTGTTTTAGTCTCATATCAACCAATTTAGAAATTTGAATCACTCTGGATTCTAACCAAGTCTTATAAACCCCACCTTCAAAAATCTTAAAACCACTCACGTTTACCCCTTAATCTTTTCTCCATTTCTTTTGGTTTTTCTGTTGGTTTAATCATCTCTCGTTTGTAATATGCAGTTGCCACTTTATGGAAGATTGTATTTGTATTTCTTTTTATTGCCTATCCCTCAATCTCCACCAGTCTGGGAGCCAACCTACACCAGTGTTCACTACTGCTCTTTTCTCTTACTTTCTCTTCCAGGGATCTATATCTAGTCTTAAGATAGGGAAGGAGAACATTGTGTAATTTGAGTACATTGTGTAACTTGTTTTATAAGGTAATGTAGTTTCCAAATATTTGTTTCAAGTCTGGACCAGAGTTTATGAAGAACTTGGCATAGTTTTCTCTAATTCCCTTATAATAAACACCCCCCCCCCCAATAGTGATCCCATGCATAGCTACCAAAGTTGGGTGAGGAAAGGAGACAGAGCACAGGGAACAAATCATTTAATTGTTTAAAATATTATCTCACTACATATAAGATGCCCTCCAGAATATTTCATCTGCAGAAATTATATGTGTGAAAGAATCCCAGGAAAGCAGCCAACAGATTGTTGAGAAAATGACCAAATGGAAGCACGTATGACATGGAGTAGTCAGTGGAGTGTTCACCTTAGGGGATACAGAGGCCAGTGAGCCTTTTGCCTCTCAACGACAGCATTTGCAGGGGAAAGTTTTAGAGACATTTGGAGGAGGGAAGATAGCATTGTTTTTGGACTTATGAAGGGAGCTAACATGTATTGGGATCTACTGTTAAGATTCAATTCTCCATGAATATTTTCACATTTCTAAACTACCTGGGCCTTCCAAATAAAGAACACCACCAAACTTCATTAAAGGATGATTTAATGGCAACATACCTAGGGAATTAGAGAGAGAGTATTGCTCTGGAGAGATTTAGAGATTTATTTTCACTGGAGCCCTTTGCTCCTCCCTCCTTGAAACATTTGCTTACATTCCAGAGTAAAGAAAAGGTAAGTATCTGTTCATCTCTTGATAAGAGAACGGGCAGATATGCCAGAAGCCTTACATAAGCTTCAAGTGTAATAATTTGGAGGTTCTGTGGAGCAACCCTGTTGCACATGCATTGTAGCATCAGGCTCATGTTGACCCATGGGGCTTGGCACTTGGGGAACCACTGCCAAAGTGCTCTGTGAATAATAAAGCCGTCAGTTCTCTGAATCCAGAGATCTCATGTTTCTTGTCAGAATATGAATGAATACACACGTGTCTTTATGCATATGCACATACACACACACACAGAGACCATGTGGCAAAACTAACACTAATTAAATCATCAAAAAAATTAAGTGGTATGAAGTATTCTTATCACTTCACAGATGGGAAAACTAAAGTTCAGTGAAGTAACTATTTTCATCAGATGAGTATGATAGGTGACAGAGCTGGGTTTCAAATACAGCTGTTCAACCAAAAGTATGTACTCTTTGTGTTCTAATACTTCCTACTCTGCTATTGACTTGTGCCACAGAGGACAGATCATTTTTCACTTTCTTCACATTTAATGTGAATGGATTAGATTATATGACCACTAAGCTCCATTACAATTCCATCATTTTAAGATTCTGTACTTCTCCTCTTGCCTTGTTTCCAAGTTCTCCTTAAAGGTACCCTCCTCTCTTGCCTACTGTTCTATTATGAATCTCTATGCACAACACACATACCCATATCTTTAAATCTTAGTCTAGGTGTTTTTTTCCACTTGGAAATTCTCCTTACCACCTTCCATTTGTCAACAAGGTAGCTAAAATCATCAACAGAATCTTGGTGATACCTCTCCCACAGCACCCATTGTTTGCAATATTCATTTGCTCCATATTGTATTTGGCCTCTATTACCTCACCGACCATTTTGTTTGTTTCACAGATACTTCAAAATAAAACAGTAGTGTGTAGCTATTCACTTTCATGGCATCTTGCATCTAGGTTCACAGCAGGAAGTTATAACAGAAAACATCTGTGTTAAAGATGATTCAAGCAATACATGTCATAAATGATAATAAAATTACCCTTTTCTCTTGTTAAACATCAATAAATTATAGCCAGTAAATATGTTCATTCTGTCACTATTCCAATAAGTATGTATTAAGTGTTACTGTTTGCCATGCATTGCTCTTGGTGCTAGGAAATAGTCATGAACAAACATGTTCTAAAAAGTTTATAGTCCCTTTCAGGGGGTAGGGATGGTAGACATTAACTGAACACCTAACAGTGGTAGGCAGATTTCTAAGATGACCCCAACAATCCCTGTCTTCTAATACCCAGGCACTTGTGTAATCCCCTCCTCTTGTGAGTGGATTGAATTCACCAACTTACTTTCAGTGCTATAAATAGGATACAGCTAAAGTGATGGGATAGCATGTTTAGATTACAAAAGACTGTGAATTCTTTCTTGCTCTCTTCTTACTGGCTCTCTCTTGTCCTTATCACTTCTACCATGTTGGGAGATTCCCTACGGAAAGGCCCATGTGGCAAGGATCCAACTGCTTGTAAAGAATTAAGGCCTCAGTTTCACAGTCTGTGAGAAAGTGAATCCTGCCAACAACGAGTTGAATAAACTTAGAAGTAAATCTTCCTTAGTGGAGTCTTCAAATAAGATGACATCCCCAGCTAACACCTTAATTACAGTCTTGTGAGAGACCCTGAAGCAGAAGACTCAGGGAATCTGTGTCCAAAGAACCCACAGAAACTGAGCTATGGAAACTGAGATAATGTGTGTTGTTTTAAGCCACTTAGTTTTGAGGAGAGTTGTTACACACATTCATATAAATGAATATGTAACTACAAATGGTAAGTGCTATGAATTAAAAGAATGGAATAAGAGGTTGTAATATTGTTTCCTAATTTGATTTTAGATTTAGATTTCCCCCACTAAATGGAATTTAATTTTATCAAATGAATGTAGTTAAATGGTCCTTTTTAGGGATGTTAAAGAAAACATTTGCAGTGATAAATTGTAGTTGAATATATTCTTATGTGAAGAGCTCTCACTAAGTTCAAGTACTAAACTTAAAAAAGAAGGTTCTGTGTTACAAAGGTATTATTCAAATGGGAACATGGTCTCTAATAGCTTCAGGCTCTCATTACTTCTTTCCTTCATCTCATTTTCTGTCTTCATTTCACATTCCCTGCACAGATTCACTCTTGGGTACTCACCTTCCTATAATCCGTCTGCTGTCTGTGTTGTGGCTAAAGTTGCGTTTTTACAGAGATTATTAAAATGGTTAGATTATTAAAATGGAAGGATTTTCTCTATTCTCCAGAATGAAAGAGAAGTTGGGGTCCTAGACTCCAAGGAGATTGTGAGGAAGAGAGCTGGTGCTACAGTGTGGCTGTAGACCAAGGGCTGAGGATAGACATGGACATTTAGGGACACTTTGGCAGCTCTAGGATCCATAATGAGTGGTATCTTGTGTATTAGATTCCTGTGGCTGCTGTAATACATTACCACAACTGGATGACTTAAAATGACAGAAATGTATTCACTCACCATTCTGTTGGTCAGAGTCCAAAATCAAAAGATCCTCTTTCCTAAGGCTTAGGGGATAAACTGTACCTTGTCTCTTCCAGCTTCCAGAAGCTTCAGGTATATTTGACTTGGGACCACAACACTCCAACCTCTTCCTTCATGAATATGTTGCTTCCTCCTCTTCTTTTTGTATCTGTCTCCCCTGTGTTTTTCAGTCTAATCTCCCTTACTCTTGTAAGAACACATGTGGTTACCTTCTAAATAATCTAAATAATCCAGGATAAGCTCTTCCTCTCCTGATCCTTAACTTAAAATTATATCTGTAAAGTCACCCCCCCCCTTTTTTTTTCAAATAAGATAACACAGTTTCCAGGGATTAGGACGTGCCTTTTTTGGAGGGCCCCATACAGCCCACTATATCTAGTTGTATTTCTTTTTCTCATGAGCATCATAATTTTTTTTCTGTAGTCTTCAACTTTTCAGTCATGTGGGATCAGACCTAGTCTTGTGGTAAAGAGATTCATCCACTTGAGATGAAGATGTCAGGAGCAGTCCAGCTGAATGTTAAATAGTGAGAAGGCCTGAAGAGAGAAAAACTAAGCCAGAGCAAGCCAGTCAGCTGAAATGATCAAAAAAAGAAAAAATTATGATTCTGGAGCAATGTCAGCATTTCCCGGGAATTCCCAGAAATACTGAGATCAGAGAACCCAACAAGCCACTGTACTTTATACCATACCACTACATAAGATAGGGGGTACAAATTATTACTATTTGGGTATTTAAACGAAGTGTAGATCACTTCTGACTTTGGGAACTACTGAGTTACATGTACTTCCATAGTGTTTTATTTTTATAGTAAATAAGGATATACATTATTTTTAAAGGCTTTTAATTAAAGTACTTGATTCAATCAAAATACTCAGTTCTATTCTAAAAGGTTTTCTCTTTCATAGTCTCTGCTGTTCATCCTAGGCAGCTACTTTCTGTCATTACTGGATCCAAATGATCTTTCTGCAGAGTCAGTACCTCAGGCTGATTACCCCATCACAGAAATGGAGTAGAAAAGTACATGGCTGCAAAACAGCTGACACATCCCAGGAAGGACTTTCTTAAACCACCCACTCTATCTTTTTCTAGGAATGTATTTTGACATTGAACAGAGATTATTCAGGGCAGGGATCATCTGGATCTTGCACACTCTCCTTGCACTATTGCAGGACAACTCTATCTAAGCCATTTGAAACATTTGTATGTTTAAAAAATGAGTGAAAATCAGAGTTATAATGTGAAGAAGTTGCTCTGTTCAGGCCAGTGGAGATGTAGAACACTGTTCAGACGCATAGAGAGAACAGTATATTTATATTATTTCTGGTAGTTCTGTTTAAGTTTTTGTCTTCTAACTCCATCAACTGTCATTTCTGGGTCTGTTTCTATCAACCAATTTTTCTCTGGGCTATGGGTTATTTTCCCTTGTCATTGAATGTCTAGTAATTTTTGTTGGGTATTGGACTTAAATTTCACATTATTGAGAGCTGGATATTGTTTTATTCCTGTAAAGATTGTTTGACTTTGTTATGACAGGAAGTTGTTTGCAGACTAACTTGATCTTTTCCAAGCTTGATTTGAAGATTTCCTTAGGATATATCTAGAGTAACCTAATTATAAATCAAGTTCAGCCCCACTATTAACATTTGAGCTCTCTGGGATCTCTACTAAACTCACCACATATTTAACAAGATCTTTCCACTTGGGATGGGAACCTGATTCGGTCTTGATCCTGTGTGAGCTTTGGGAACTATTTGGCTTACAGTTTCCCAGAAATTGTTCTTTCCCAATTCTTTGCCCAGCCCCAGGGAGTTTCACTCTTTGTGTGTACAGACTGATAGCCAAAGTCTCAAAAGGACCTCTATACAGATTTCTCGATCTGTTTCTCTG
This sequence comes from Mustela nivalis, assembly GCF_964662115.1. Lineage (NCBI taxonomy): Eukaryota > Metazoa > Chordata > Mammalia > Carnivora > Mustelidae > Mustela > Mustela nivalis. Next base: position 58,263,836 of record NC_139027.1, read on the forward strand.
CAAAACTCCCTTTTCTCCACTATTCAGGATCCCTGTCACCTCAACTCAGGAAGACCATCAGGTTCTGTTTCACTTCCCTTTCCTGAGCCATTGCCAAGAATTTGTTTCCAAAAGAAAGGGCAATTATACAGTTCATCTTATTTTATTCCCTTCTCTTAGACATCATAGTACTGCACTGCCTATTACTCATTATCTGAAAAAGGTGTTGCATTTTTTTGGTCAAATTATCTGGTATTTTATTTTATTTTATTTTTTTAATGGGAGACAAGGAGTAGTGTGGATTTGTAGTAGTTAGTCTTTTAAGGGCCAAAGTCTTACTTTCAAACTCTCTTATCAGAAATTATATCCACCTGTATACTCTACACTTTGGCTGAGAGTTAACAAATGAATCCAAGATCTATAGCCCACACTGAATCAGACTTAAATTCTCTAAGCAGGTGCTATAAACAGTTTAGACTGTAGTAAATTTGGCAAGGGTTTTGTTTGTTTGTTTGTTTTTTAAAGATTTTATTAATTTATTTGACAGAACACAAGTAGGCTGAGAGGCAGGGAGAGGGAGAAACAGGCTCTACACTGAGCTGAGAGCCCGATGTGGGGCTCGATCCGAGGACCCGAGGATCATGACCTGAGCTAAGGCAGCCACTTAACTGACTGAGCCACCCAGGTGCCCCGGCAAGGTTTATCTTCAGAGTCAACTGCCTTTTACTTCTGAATCCTTTTATGTTCAAGTTCCTGCAGTCTCAAAATCCTTTCTATCAAAACCTTTTTCTCAGAAAGTCTAAAACATTTTAATAGTGATTAAACCCTAACTGAAGGAAATTAAGTTCCAGTGCTGATACATTTCAACAGATGGTGGAGACTTTGAGGCAGGCAGGAGAGCCACCTGGTGGGATCCTTCTATAGAGCTGCCTGTTTGTAAACGCAGGAGACAGTCCTGGTTTCAATCATTTCCTTATTTGTCTCAAATAAAAACACACCTTTGTTTGAATTGAGATCTGCTCCACTGAGGGATTTTCTGCTTTGCGTTAAGAGTTCAAGTCCTTGAATCTCTTCTTCACCCAGAAGGTGTGCCGTACAAGTGTTGGATGCCATGTACAAAGCTCCAAAGTTAACTAGACTCTGTGTATGTTATGTGTGTGTGTGTGTGTGCGCGCGCGTGTGTGTGCACGCATGCATACATGCGTAAGACAGAGATCCTCTCACTGCACTAATGTTCTCTCCTTCCAGAATGTCATACCAGCGTCCATGTGTGGAACTATTAGGGCCACTTGCATAATTCAGTATTGCATTATTTGAACAAATGACCCCTTAGAATTGCAGCATTTAACTCACTGATTGAGCCAGACTATGGGTTTAAATAATCTCTCTTTCTGTGTGGAGCTAAGGATTAAATCAGGCAGTTTATACCCATTAAGAAAGCTGTTACACCTTTGGCAATATGTAGCCAGATAATAAACATTAAAAAATTAGCCTAATGTAAGCCAAGTGTCCATTGAAATCTTATTGATTCTTCAAGGCTCAGCTCAATTACCACTTCTTTTTTTTTTTTTTTTTTTTTAAAGATTTTATTTATTTATTTGAGAGAGAGAGACAGTGAGAGAGAGCATGAGCGAGGAGAAGGTCAGAAGGAGAAGCAGACTCCCCATGGAGCTGGGAGCCCGATGCGGGACTCGATCCCGGGACTCCAGGATCATGACCCGAGCCGAAGGCAGTCGTCCAACCAACTGAGCCACCCAGGCGCCCTCAATTACCACTTCTTATAAGAGGTTATGATGGTTTGTTTTACATGTTAACTTGGCTAGGCTATAGTTCTGAGTTATTAAGTCAAATACTAATCTAGATGTTGCCTTGGAGGTAGTTTGTAGATGTGATTAACATCTATAATCAATTGACTCTAAGTAAAGATAATGCAGGTAGACCTCATCTAACCAATAAAAGTCTTAAGAGTAAAAATTAAAGTTTATGGGAGAAGAGATTCTGGCTCAAGCCTTAACTCCTGCCACCCTGCCCTAGGGATTTTAGACTTGCATCCATATTGCATGAGCCAATCCCTTAAAAGTCTTCAAATACATATATTTATAATTTATATTCTATGTTTATAGTGCGTGTGTGTGTGTATTAGATTCTGTTTCTCTGGAGAACCTTGACTGAAACGGAAGTCTGTTTCATCTGTGACATCTCTAGCCCAAAGCCATTTCTACTTCCTCTGACTTAGTGCTCATCATATATTACCTTTATTTTCATAAACGCATGTCTTATCTCCCCCAATACATTAACCATATATATTTATAATATATCCAGGACAGACTAAGTGGCTATAATTAAGACACAAAAGTATAGTGGCTTTAAAAATAAAAAGAATTTTTCTCTCTTTCAGCACTTAGTAGGGTGAGCAGTCCAGGTTGATAGATGACCTGTTCTCCACAAGGTCAGAAAGCACCCAAGAATCCATACTGTTTTTCTGTCACCTCCATGAGTGTTGTCCTTGTCTGATCATAGTTCCAAATTTATCTCTTGATATTTGAAGGAAATTTCCAAAGCCCTGTAATTCTTAAGTCCACTGGGCTGCTGCCAGGTCCCCACATTCCAGCTTTCAGCACACTTGGCAAAATATTTGAAAAGTACTTATGTTGCCTCACTTCCTTACCACCAATACTACAGTTGTAATTGTTTCTCTTTCCACCACAGAATTTGCCAATATCACTTCATTGCACCTTTCAATGCATGGAAACTATCAAATGGAACCTGTTCTTGTCTCTCAACTTCCAGCACCATGGACACTCTGGCAGCTAGTCAGTTGCTAAGAAAACTGTTCAGTGGTTACCAGGAAAGACCTCCAGGAAACCCTGATAAAATTTAAGAAGGGCAAATGTTAAATATTTTTGTGGAAAACATTTCATCAGAAAATTAGAGAGTTATTATATGACCCAGTAATCCATTCCCAGGCATATACTTGAGAGAATTGAATTATACATTTGTATAAAGACTTGTTTACAAGTGTTCATATCAGTACTATTCACGATAGCCAAAAGGTAGGAAAAAACCTAAATGTTAATCAGTTGATGAATGAATAAGTAAAATGGGGCATATGCACACAAAGGAGTATTATTTAGCCATAAAAAGGAGTGAAGTACTATTACAGGCAACAACATGGATGAACCTTAAAAACATTATCCTAAGTGAAAGAATCCAGATGTATTGTGTGATTCCATTTATATGAGATATCCAGAATAGACAAAAGTGGAGATAAAGAAAGATTAGTGGTTAACAACAGATGGGGAAAAGGGAAAATAGGGACTAACTGCTAATAGGTATGAGGTTTTTTGGGGGTAATGGAAATATTCTAGAAATAGGTAGTGGTGATTTCTGTACAACATGGTAAATATACTGAAGTGTACATTATTAAATGGTGAATTTTATGTTACAAGTGTTATGAGTTATGAATGTTAAATGTTGTACTTGAGTCTCAAACATCATTTGGATCCTATCAATTGCTGAACAGCAGTATGTGTGAAAATGACTTGGGATTTTTTTGTGACTATAGTCTAAATGAGACAACTTTGCCCTCTGACTGCTGAGAGAACTAATGTGATTCTTTATTGCAATTATAGAAGATAAGCATTCCAGTTGAAGAAGAAAGCAGTTATTGTTTTTGCTATGTTCATCGGAGTGGACAATTTCTAGGGTCTTGGGTTCAGTTCTAGGCATTTAAGAGCACTGACAAAATTCAAGAATAAAAAAGGTCATCCTTGGGGCGCCTGCGTGGTTCAGTGGTTAGGCCGCTGCCTTTGGCTCGGTCATGATCTCCGGGTCCTGGGATCGAGCCCCGCATCGGGCTCTCTGCTCAGCAGGGAGCCTGCTTCCTCCTCTCTCTCTGCCTGCCTCTCTGCCTGCTTGTGATCTCTCTCTGTCAAATAAATTAAAAAAAAAAAAGTCATTCTTATTGATGTGACAAAGTGGATAAATCTCAAAAGCATTATGGTAATTAAAGACATATTAAAGGCTACACATTGAGGGCGCTTGGGTGACTCAGTGGGTTAAAGCCTTTGCCTTCGGCTTGGGTCATGATCCCAGGGTCCTGGGATCAGGCCCCACATTGGGCTCTCTGCTCAGCGGGGAGCCTGCTTCCTCCTCTCTCTCCCCGACTGCTTCTCTGACTAGTTGGAATCTCTGTCTGTCAAATAAAAAAGCTACACATTGATTCACTTTTTATGATGTTCTAGAAAAGACAACAAAAGTCATATGGTTGCAGGTTATTAGGAGACAAGATTGACTCTCTCAGGGGCACAACATTTTAGAGAGATGTAAATACCTTGATTGTGGTGGAGGTTTCATGACTGTATATTTGGCAAACTCACTGAACTACACACTTCAACAGGTAAACTTCACGATATGTGAATTGTACTTCAATAAGAAAGGAAGGAGTGTGCTTTGGTGGCTCAGTTGGTTAAGCATCTGCTTTTGGCTCAGGTCATGATCTCAGGGTCATGGAATCAAGCCTGACATCAGGCTTCCTTTTCAGCAGGGAGTCTGCTTCTCTCTCCCTCTGCTTCTGCTTCTCCCCACTGCTTGTGCTCTCTCTCTCTCTCTCTAATAAATACATATATACATACATACATACATACATACATACATACTATCTTTACAAAAATAAGAAAAGAAAAACCGACAAATTTAATGTTAGAGTGCCAACTTAGTCTGCATGTGACCAGTACTTTCTCAGTTTTAGCACTGTGAATGTTTTACATCTTGGGAAACCCTTCAGGCTTGGATTAAATATATCTCAGTATGGGATTAGTGAGTCCAGGATAGTGAAGGAACTTGAAACCATACCTAATGGGAGAAATGAGGGATGAAGAGTTGGCCCAGAGAGAAGCCCTAGATCCAAAGTCTAGAACTTAAAGAGAGGCAGATTTGGGCTCAAGACTGAAAAGCTTTCCTATACAATACTCTCCCATGGTGGGATGGGCTGCCTTGCCCAGCTGTGGGTCCATTCCCATGATAATATTTAAGTAGCTATCCAGGGATCACTTGTAGGGATAATTTTGGAAAGAATCCATACATCAACAAGAAGCTATGCTATATCAGTTGTTTTTAAATGGTAGTGTGCCCACTGTCAGGCTGGTGGTCGAAAATAGTCAAAGTTGTTTAAAGTACAGATTCTTGGGTCTTATTCCTGGGATCCTGACTGATTGGTTATAGATGGGGCCCAAGGACAAAAATTTCCTTTTTATTTTTTTAATAATTTTTTAAAATTTTGAGATAATTATAGATTCACATGTGATTGTAAAAAATGATAGAGATTTTTGTACCCAGTACCCAGTTTCTCCCAATGGCAACGTCTTGCAAACTGTTGTACAAGATCACAACCAGGAGGTTGACATTGATAACAGTCAAGATACAGAAATTTTCATCACCATCAGGATTTCTCATTGGTGCTCATCTATAGTCACATCCTTTTCCCTCCCACTTATACTCCCTCCTTAACCCCTAGAAACCACTAATTTTTTCTTCATGTCTATAATTTGTCATTTTAAGTGTATTATATAAATGGAGTCATAAATAGATTACCTTTAGGTTTTTTTTGTTTTTTTTTTTTTTCACTTAACATCGTTCTCTGGAGATTAACCCAGGTTGTTGCATGTGCTAAGAGTTGTTGTTGTTTTTTTTAAATTGCTGAGTAGTATTCCATATTGTGTGCAATATGTTTATTCACCTGGTGAAGGACATCTAGGTTCTTTCTAAAAGAAAGAACCTAGGGGCTATTTTGAATAAGCTATAAACACTCATGTGCACATTTCTATGTAAAAATTAAGTCTTGTTTTCTCTGAGATAAAGTGCCCAGGAGTATGATTGCTAGGTCATATGGTAATTGCATGTTTAGTTTTTTAAGAAGCGCCATAGTGTTTTTCTTAATGACTATAACATTTTATGTTCCCACCAGCAACGTATAAGTGATCTAGTTTCTCGGCATTCTTTCCAGCATTTGGCACAGCCACTATCTTTTAATTAAGCTGTTTTGTTAAGTATGTAGTAATAACTCCTCATGGCTTTAATTTGTATTTCCCTAATGGCTAATGATGTTGAACATCCTTTTATGTGCTTGCTTAATACCTGTATATCCTCTTTGGTTAAATATCTGTGTAGGTCTTTTGCCCATTTTCGAATTGAATTGTTGGTTTTTTGCTGTTCGGTTTTAAGAGATGTATATATTCTAGATACTTCTCCTTTGTTAGATACGTGGTTTGCAAATGTTCTCTCCTAGTTTGCAGCTTGTCCTTTCATCCTCTTAACAAGGTCTTTCCCAGTGAGAATTTTTTTTCAATTGTGGTGCAATCCAATTTATCAATTTTTGCTTTTATGGATCACAATTTTGAGGATTAAGTCTAAGGACACTTTGCCTAGCTCTAGATCCTGAAAATTTTCTCCTATGTTTTTTCCTAAAAGTTTTGTAGTTTTATATTTTACATTTAAGCTTGTGATTTATTATGTGTTAATTTTTATATAAGGTATACAGTTTAGGTTTAAGCTAATTTTGTGGCCAATCTAATTGCTTTAGTGTCATTTGTTAAAAAAGACTATCTTTCCTCCATTGAATTACTTTTGAAACTGTAAAAAATTAGGTGGGCTGGGATGCCTGGCTGGTTCAGTCAGTAGAGCATGCAACTCTTGATTTTGGGGTCCTAAATTCGAGCCCCTCTTTGGGCATAGAGTTCACATGAATGAATGAATGAATACTTAAGAAAATTACATGGGCACATTTGCATGGATATATTTCTGAGTTTTTTATTCTGTTCCGCTTATATATGTGTTTACTCCTTAGCACTACTACTTAGTCTTGATTACTGTTACCATGTAAACAATTATATCACCTGTAAAGAGAGAGGTTTTATTTCTTCTTCTCAATCTGTATGCATTTGATTTCCTTTTCTTGCCTTGTTGCTCTGGCTAGAACTTTCAGTATATTAACAGTGGAGAGAACAGACATTCTTGCCTTATCCCTGATCCTAGTGGAAAAGTGTATTAGTTTGCTTGGGCTACCATTAGCAAAATACCATAGAATGGCTTAAACAACAGAATTTTATTTTCTCACATTCTGAAGGGTAGAAGTCCAAGAGACCAAAGTATGAGCAGGTTTGTGTTTTTTTTTTAATTTTTAATTTTTAATTTTTTATAAACATAGCATATATTTTTATTTCCAGGGGTACAGGTCTGTGAATTGCCCGGTTTACACACTTCACAGCACTCCCAAAGCACATACGCTCCTCAATGTCCATAACCTCACCCCCCTTCTCCCCACCCCCCGCCCCCCAGCAACCCGCAGTTTGTTTTCTGAGATTGAGTCACTTATGGATTGTCTCCCTCCCAATCCCATCTTGTTTCATTTACTCTTCTCCTACCCCCTTAAGCCCCCATGTTGCATCACCACTTCCTCATATCAGGGAGATCATATGATAGTTGTCTTTCTCCATTTGACTTATTTCGCTAAGCATGATATGCTCTAGTTCCATCCACGTTGTCGCAAATGGCAAGATTTCATTTCTTTTGATGGCTGCATAGTATTCCATTGTGTATATATACCACATCTTCTTTATCCACTCATCTGTTGATGGACATCTAGGTTCTTTCCATAGTTTGGCTATTGCGGACATTGCTGCTATAAACATTTGGGTGCACGTGCCCCTTTGAATCACTATGTTTGTATCTTTAGAGTAAATACCCAGTAGTGCTATTGCTGGGTCATAGGGTAGTTCTATTTTCAACATTTTGAGGAACATCCATGTTGTTTTCCAGAGAGGTTGCACCAGCTTGCATTTCCACCAACAGCGTAGGAGGGTTCCCCTTTCTCCGCATCCTCGCCAGCATCTGTCATTTCCTGACTTGTTAATTTTAGCTATTCTGACTGGTGTGAGGTGATATCTCATTGTGGTTTTGATTTGTATTTTCCTGATGCCGAGTGATATGGAGCACTTTTCCATGTGTCTGTTGGCCATCTGGATGTCTTCTTGGCAGAACTGTCTGTTCATGTCCTCTGCCCATTTCTTGATTGGATTCTTTGTTCTTTGGGTGTTGAGTTTGCTAAGTTCTTTATAGATTTTGGACACTAGCCCTTTATCTGATATGTCATTTGCAAATATTTTCTCCCATTCTGTCAGTTGTCTTTTGGTTTTGTTCACTGTTTCCTTTGCTGTGCAAAAGCTTTTGATCTTGATAAAATCCCAATAGTTCATTTTTGCCCTTGCTTCCCTTGCCTTTGGCGATGTTCCTAGGAAGATGTTGCTGTGGTTGAGGTCGAAGAGGTTGCTGCCTGTGTTCTTCTCAAGGATTTTGATGGAGTCCTTTCTCACATTGAGGACCTTCATCCATTTTGAGTCTATTTTTGTGTGTGGTGTAAGGAAATGGTCCAATTTCATTTTTCTGCATGTGGCTGTCCAATTTTCCCAACACCATTTATTGAAGAGGCTGTCTTTTTTCCATTGGACATTCTTTCCTGCTTTGTCAAAGATTAGTTGACCATAGAGCTGAGGGTCTATTTCTGGGCTTTCTATTCTGTTCCATTGATCTATCTGTCTGTCTTTGTGCCAGTACCATGCTGTCTTGATGATGACAGCTTTGTAATAGAGCTTGAAGTCCTGAATTATGATGCCACCAACTTTGGCTTTCTTTTTCAATATTCCCTTGGCTATCCGAGGTCTTTTCTGGCTCAATATAAATTTTAGGGTTATTTGTTCCATTTCTTTGAAAAAGATGGATGGTACTTTGATAGGAATTGCATTAAATGTGTAGATTGCTTTAGGTAGCATAGACATTTTCACAATATTTATTCTTCCAATCCAGAAGCATGGAACATTTTTCCATTTCTTTGTGTCTTCCTCAATTTCTTTCATGAGTACTTTATAGTTTTCTGAAAACAGATTTTTAGCCTCTTTGGTTAGGTTTATTCCTAGGTATCTTATAGTTTTGGGTGCAATGGTAATTAGGATTGACTCCTTAATTTTTCTTTCTTCTGTCTTGTTGTTGGTGTAGAGAAATGCAACTGATTTCTGTGCATTGATTTTATATCCTGACACTTTACGGAATTCCTGTACAAGTTCTAGCAGTTTTGGAGTGGAGTCTTTTGGGATTTCCACATATAGTATCATATCATCTGCGAAGAGTGATAGTTTGACTTCTTCTTTGCTGATTTGGATGCCTTTATAATTTCCTTTTGTTGTCTGATTGCTGAGGCTAAGACTTCTAGTACTATGTTGAATAGCAATGGTGATAATGGACATCCCTTCCGTGTTCCTGACCTTAGCGGAAAAGCTTTCAGTTTTTCTCCATTGAGAATGATATTTGCGGTGGGTTTTTCATAAATGGCTTTGATAATATTGAGGTATGAGCCCTCTATCCCTACACTTTGAAGAGTTTTGATCAGGAAGGGATGCTGTACTTTGTCAACTGCTTTTTCAGCATCTATTGAGAGTATCATATGGTTCTTGTTCTTTCTTTTATTGATGTGTTGTATCACATTGATTGATTTGCGGATGTTGAACCAACCTTGCAGCCCTGGAATAAATCCCACCTGGTCGTGGTGAATAGTCCTTTTAATGTACTATTGAATCCTATTGGCTAGTATTTTGGTGAGAATTTTTGCATCTGTGTTCATCAAGGATATTGGTCTATAGCTCTCTTTTTTGATGGGATCCTTGTCTGGTTTTGGGATCAAGGTGATGCTGGCCTCATAAAATGAGTTTGGAAGTTTTCTTTCCATTTCTATTTTTTGGAACAGTTTCAGGAGAATAGGAATTAGTTCTTCTTTAATTGTTTGGTCGAATTCCCCTGGGAAGCCGTCTGGCCCTGGGCTTTTGTTTGTTTGGAGATTTTTAATGACTGTTTCAATCTCCTTACTGGTTATAGGTCTGTTCAGGCTTTCTATTTCTTCCTGGTTCTGTTGTGGTAGTTTATATGTTTCTAGGAATGCATCCATTTCTTCCAGATTGTCAAATTTGTTGGCATAGAGTTGCTCATAGTATGTTCTTATAATTGTTTGTATTTCTTTGGTGTTAGTTGTGATCTCTCCTCTTTCATTCACGATTTTATTTATTTGGGTCCTTTCTCTTTTGTTCTTGATAAGTCTGGCCAGGGGTTTATCAATTTTATTAATTCTTTGAAAGAACCAGCTCCTAGTTTTGTTGATTTGTTCTATTGTTTTTTTTTTCTTTTCTTTTTTTTTTTTTTTTTTGTTTCTAGTTCATTGATTTTTGCTCTGATCTTTATGGTTTCTCTTCTCCTGCTGGGTTTAGGGTTTCTTTCTTGTTCTTTCTCCAGCTCCTTTAGGTGTAGGGTTAGGTTGTGTACCTAAGACCTTTCTTGTTTCTTGAGAAAGGCTTGTACCACTATATATTTTCCTCTCAGGACTGCCTTTGCTGTGTCCCACAGATTTTGAACCGTTTTGCTTTCATTATCATTTGTTTCCATGAATTTTTTCAATTCTTCTTTAATTTCCTGGTTGACCCATTCATTCTTTAGAAGGATGCTGTTTAGTCTCCATGTATTTGGGTTCTTTCTGAACTTCCTCTTGTGGTTGAGTTCTAGCTTCGGAGCATTGTAGTCTGAAAATATGCAGGGAATGATCCCAATCTTTTGATACCAGTTGAGTCCTGATTTAGGACCGAGGATGTGATCTATTCTGGAGAATGTTCCATGTGCACTAGAGAAGAATGTGTATTCTGTTGCTTTGGGATGAAATGTTCTGAATATATCTGTGGTGTCCATCTGGTCCTGTGTGTCATTTAAGGCCTTTATTTCCTTGCTGATCTTTTGCTTGGATGATCTGTCCATTTCAGTGAGGGGAGTGTTAATGTCCCCTACTATTATTGTATTATTGTTGATGTGTTTCTTTGATTTTGTTATTAATTGGTTTATATAGTTGGCTGCTCCCACGTTGGGGGCATAGACATTAAAATTATTAGATCTTCTTGTTGGATAGACACTTTGAGTATGATATAGTGTCCTTCCTCATCTCTTATTATAGTCTCTGGCTTAAAATCTAATTGATCTGATATAAGGATTGCCACTCCAGGTTTCTTCTGATGTCCATTAGCATGGTAAATTCTTTTCCACCCCCTCACTTTAAATCTGGAGGTGTCTTCCGGTTTAAAATGTGTTTCTTGTGGGCAACATATAGATGGGTTTTGTTTTTTTATCCATTCTGATACCCTGTGTTATTTGATTGGGGCATTTAGCCCATTAACATTCAGAGTAACTATTGAAAGATATGAATTTAGTGCCATTTATTGCCTGTAAGGTGACTGTTACTGTATATTGTTTCTGTTCCTTTCTGATCTACCACTTGTAGGCTCTCTCTTTGCCTGGAGAATCCATTTCAATATTTCCTGTAGAGCTGGTTTGGTGTTTGCAAATTCTTTCAGTTTTTGTTTGTCCTGGAAGCTTTTAATCTCTCCTTCTATTTTCAATGATAGCCTAGCTCGATATAGTATTCTTGGCTGCATGTTTTTCTCATTTTGTACTCTGAATATATCATGCCATCCCTTTCTGGCCTGCCAGGTCTCTGTGGATAAGTCTGCTGCCAATCTAATATTTTTACCATTGTATGTTACAGACTTCTTTTCCCGGACTGCTTTCACAATTTTCTCTTTGTCACTAAGGCTTGTAGATTTTACTATTAGGTGACATTGTTGGGTCTATTCTTATTGATTTTGAGGGGCATTCTCTGAACCTCCTGAATTTTGATGCTCATTCCCTTTGCCATATTGGGGAAATTCTCCCCAATAATTCTCTCCAGTATATCTTCTGCTCCCCTCTCTCTCTCTTCTTCTTCTGGAATCCCAATTATTCTAATGTTGTTTCATCTTAAGGTGTCACTTATCTCTCGCATTCTCCCTTTGTGGTCCAGTAGCTGTTTGTCCCTCTTTTGCTCAGCTTCTTTATTCTCTGTCATTTGGTCTTCTATATTGCTAATTCTTTCTTCTGCCTCATTTATCCTAGCAGTGAGAGCCTCCATTTTTGATTGCACCTCATTAATAGCTTTTTTGATCTCAACTTGGTTAGGTTTTAGTTCCTTTATTTCTCCAGAAAGCGCTTTTATATTTCCCAAGAGGGTTTCTCTAATATCGTCCATGCCTTTTTTGAGCCCAGCTAGAACCTTGAGAATTGTCATTCTGAACTCTAGATCTGACATATTACCAATGTCTGTATGGATTAGGTCCCTAGCCTTTGGTACAGCCTCTTGTTCTTTTTTTTGTGGTGAATTTTTCCGCCTTGTCATTTTGTCCAGATAAGAGTATATGAAGGAGCAAGTAAAATACTAAAAGGGTGGCAACAACCCCAGGAAAATATGCTTTAACCAAATCAGAAGAGATCCCAAACCGTGGGGGGAGAAAGGGGATAAAAAGAGGTTCAGAAAGAAAGTAAGAAAGAAAAAAAGGAAAGAATGAAAAGAATTAAAAAAAGAAAACGAATAAAGAAAAGTATAAAAAAGAAAAAATATATATATTAGATAAACTAGTTAAAAAAGTTAGAAAAGAAAAGGGTAAAAGTTAAAAAAAAATTTAGCAGAAGAAGAGAAAAAAACGAAAAAAAAAATTAAATTAACTGCAAGGCCAAAGAATCATAGGGAGAAAGCCATGAGTTCCATGCTTTGCTTTCTCCTCCTCTGGAATTCCTCTGCTCTCCTTGGTATTGACACTGCACTCCTTGGTAGGTGAACTTGGTCTTGGCTGGATTTCTTGTTGATCTTCTGGGGGAGAGGCCTGGTGTAGTGATCCTCAAGTGTCTCTGCCCCAGTCGGTATTGCACCGCCCTTACCAGGGGCCATGCTGAGTACTCCGCTCAGGTTTGCTTTCAGGACCTTTTTTTCCCTGAGCGCTTTCCAGTAGAGTTCCAGAAGACGGGAATACAAATGGCAGCCTCCTAGTCTCCAGCCCGGGGAGCAGAGATCCCGGGGCCCCACTCCTCTGCACGCCCTCAGAGAACAGCGCCCAGCAACTCCCGTCCGCCGGACCCCCAGCCGCGGGCTCCAAGCTCTCCGAGCCTGCGACCGGATCAAGGTAACCCCGAGCTGTGATCTCACTGTTGGCTCTGTCTCTGTAGCCGGCTTCCCCGTTCTAATACCTATAAGCTCTGGGACACTCAGACACCTCGGGTCCTTCTGTACTCTGCAGGCCTGAGGCCACACTGACCCCGCGTGGGCTTCACCCCGGTTTAGCCTCTGGAGCGATGTCCCTCAGCAGAACAGACTTTTAAAGTTGTTTTTTTTTGTTTTTTTAATTTATTTGACAGAGAGAGATCACAAGTAGGCAGAGAGGAAGGCAGAGAGAGAGAAAGGGAAGCAGGCCCCCCGCTGAGCAGAGAGCCCGACGCGGGCCTCGATCCCAGGACCCTGAGATCATGACCTGAGCCAAAGGCAGCGGCTTAACCCACTGAGCCACCCTTGCGCCCAGAACAGACTTTTAAAAGTCCTGATTTTATGCTCCATTGCTCCGCCACTTGACGGTAGCCGGCCCCTCCCCCCGGGGTCTATCTTCCCGTCGCTTTGGATTCACTTCTCCGCCAGTCCTACCTTTCAGAAAGTGGTTGTTTTTCTGTTTCTAGAATTGCTGTTCTTCTTCTCTTCGATCTGCTGATGGATTGTAGGTGTTTGCAATGTTTAGATAAGCTATCTAGCTGATCTGCTAGCTGAAGTAGTCTCAGCCTGCTACTTCTCCGCCATCTTGACTCCTCCCCATCAGGTTTGTGTTTTTTTTAGGCCTCTCTTTTTGATTTGTAAATAGCTGACCTGGCCTCTTGCTATCTCTTCACATGCCCATTCTCTGTGCATGCATACCCCTGGTGTGTCTCTGAATGTCCTAATCTCCTCTACTTATAAGGATGACTAATAGTTTTATTTTAATTTAATTAACTCCTTAAAAACCCTATTTCCAAGTACAGTCAAATTATGAAGTACTGAGGATTAGGACTTCAACATATGCATAATTCAGCCCATAACAGAAAATATTTTTTCACATTTAATATATTAGCTGTATATTTTATTTGCCTTTTATCAAATTAAGGAAGTTTCCCTTTATTTCTGTTTTCTCTGAGAGTTTTTAATCCTGAATGAGTGCTGAATTTTGTCAAATGCTTTTTCTGTATCAATTAATATGATTATCCAGTTTTTCGTCTTTAGCTTGTTAATATGATAGAGTACATTGATTTTCAAATACTGAGTCTCCTTTGTATCCCTCTAATTAACTCCACTTGGTTATAGTTGGTTCAAATATTGCTGAGTGTAATTTGTTAATATTTTGTGAAGTATATTTCCATCTTAATCAGGAGAGATGTTGGTCTGTAGTTTTCTTTTTGTCTTTGTCTAGCTTTGCTATTAGAGTAATACTAGCTTCATAAAATGAATTGAGAAATATTTACTTCTTCTAATTTCTGGAAGAGATAATGTAGAGAATTGGTGTTATTTCTTTTAAACATTTCTTAGAGTTCTTTAGTAAAATTATCTAGGCTTGGAGATTTCTATTTTGGAAGCTTTTAAATTATAAATCCCATTTCCTTAATAGTTATGGGGGAGGATTCCAATTATCAATTTGATGAGTTGTGGTAGTTTATATTTTTCGAGGAATTGGTTCATTTCACCTAAGTTGCCAGCTTTCTGAATGTAGAGTTACTCATAGTATTCACTTGTTATTCTTTTAAAGTCTGTAGAGTCTATCATGATATCCTTGTTTTATTACTGATAATATTAATCTGTGTTTTCTGTTTTTTCTTTGTCAGTCACACTAACAGTCTGTCAGTTTCACTGATAGTTTCACAGAGCCAGTTCTTGGTTCATTGCTTTTCTCAATTGTCTTTCTATTTTTAATTTCATTGATTTATACTCTTACACTGTTTTCTTTCTGATTTTTATCTTCTCTTCCTTTTCTAGGTTCTTGAGGTGGATATTAAGATAATTGATTTGAGACTCTTTTTTTTTTTTTTTCTAATGTATGCACTTAGAACTATAAATTTTCCTCTCAAGCACTGCTTCACCCAGTTATTTTTGATATGTTGTCTTTTCATTTATTCTTGTTTCCAAGTGTTTGGAGATTTTCATTACCTTTCTTTTTTTTTTTTTAAGATTTTATTTATTTATTTGAGAGAGAAAAAGAGCATAAGCAGGGGGAATAGGCAGAGGGAGAGGGAGAAGGAGACTTCCTTCTGAGCAGGAAGCCAATGCAGCGCTCAGACGCAGGACCCTAAGATCATGACCTGAGCTGAAGGCAGACACTTAAACAGTTGAACTACCCAGTAGACTCCACACTGATCACAGAGCCCTACACAGGGCTTGATCCCAGGACCCTGAGATCACCACCTGAAGCTGAAACCAAGAGTCTGACATTTAACCAACTGTGCTGCCCAGGCATCCTGATTTTCATTACCTTTTAACTATTGATTTCTAATTTGATTCCATTGTGGTCAGAAAACATACTCTGTATGATCTCAATTTTTCTACATTTGGTTAGTTTTATTACAGTGTCCAGAATACAGTATCTTTTGGAAATATTCAGGGAAACTTGAAAAGAATGTGTTTTCTGCTGATGTGGGGCAGAGTGCTCTATAAATGTCAGTTAGATACTGTTGTTTAATATTGAGTTCTTCTGTATCCTGCTAATTTTATCCATGCTTTGTTTTGATTAATATTTGCATGGCATATGTTTTTCAATTTTTGTTTTAAATTTTCAACCTGTTTCTCTCATTATATTTGAAGTGAGTTTCTTTTAGAGATTACATAGTTGGGTCCTGTTCTTTGTTTTTAAAATTTTAAAAATTTTTTATATTTTATTATTTATAAGTAATCTCTACACTCAATACGGAGATTGAACTCGCAACCCAAAGATCAAGAGTCACATGCTTTACTGACTGAGCCAGTCAGTCCTCCTGGGTTCTGTTTTTTAATCCTCTGTGTCAACTTCTGCTTTTAATTGGTTTATCGAACCATACTCTTTTAGTTTAGTTATTAGCAAAGTGTGGTTTAACTCTTCCATTTTTTTCTGTTTTCTGTTTGTTCTGGGTTTTTTTGTTTATTTGTTTCTGTTTTCTTTTACCTGTCTTCCTATGAGTTGTTTAAACATTTTTTAGAAAATTATCTTAATTTATAGTTTTTTGAGTGTATCTCTTTGTTACAGTTTTTTATTGCTTACTAAAAACTTTTATATATATATTTATATATTTACACATTTATATTTACATGTATTATATACATTTTTATATATCATATGTATATAACATGCTGAAACTTTTCTAATTTTTCACTTATTTCAAGCATGCTCATAATTGCTCATTGAAGCATTTTAATAATGATTGTCTTAAAATACTTATCAGATAATCCTAACATTTCTGTCACCTTGGTGTTGGCATTTCTTGATTATCTTTCTCATTCAATTTGAGATATTTTTGACTCATGGTATAAGTGATTTTCAATTGAAGTCTGTATATTTTCATTATTATGTTATAAGATCTTTTTTTAAAGATTTTATTTATTCAACAGAGAGAAATCACAAGTAGGAGAGGTAGTCAGAGAGGCAGGCAGAGAGAGAGGAAGGGAAGCAGGCCCCCTGCTGAGCAGAGAGCCCGATGCGGGACTCGATCCCAGGATCCTGAGATCATGACCTGAGCCCAAGGCAGCAGCCTAACCCACTGGGCCACCCAGGCGCCCCTGTTATAAGATTTTAAATCTTACTCTAGATCTTGCTTACATCTTTTGTTTTAGCTAACTTTCTATGTTATCACTATGACAGAGTGGGAAGGAAGAGAGCAGTGGACTAGAGAGGAAGAGGAAGAGAGCAGTGGGGTAGCACCTTTTTATTGCCAGCTGGGGATAGACAACCAGATCTCTCCCTCAGCCTATGTTGATATCCAGCCAGGTGTGAGGGAGACTCCTCAGTACCGCTGTGTGAAGACAGGAGTTCCAACTCCCCAGTAAGCCTCCACTGATAGTTCCTGGAGATGTAGGAGTGTTTCATTATTGCTTCCCACGTGGCCTCTGCTGGCACCAAGAGGGGATTGGCTGTCTTAATAGTGACACAAGTCCTCCAGTAGCCCTCCTTGGACAACACCATAACACAAAGATGGAAGAAGGGGTGAAAGTCCAGACTCTCCATGTAATTTTCGCTGATAACATAGAGATGGCCTCAAACTGCCCATCCCTGTAGGGATGAAAGTCCTAGAAACTTACTCAGACTTTTCTGACACTACCCAATGGTGGGGTTAAGATGCCTCTTCACAGCATGGTCTGAGTGGAATTCCAGGATTCCCACTTGGCATTTACTGGTATGGGTTAGTGGGTCCACAGTTCTTTTATATAGCATTTGGCTAGAGTAGAGCAGATATTGCCTTGGTGGTTTTTCTCTTGGTAGGCTGCCTCTTTCCTTCTGTTTTGGTCAAAGAGGCTAGGTTTATGGAGGAGTTTTCTTTTGTCTGCAGCCATTGACATTTCCAGATTGTTGGTTTCTGGGATATTTAAGACAAAACAGAATCCCAGGAACTCACCACCATGTTGTTTCTTGAAATCCTGGCAAGTCTGCTTTCTTCTCTCAACTTTTCAGAGCCTTCTTGGGTATGTTTATATACAATGTCCAGGAATTTAAGTTATAATTAGGAAGGGGGATAGAGAAAATATTTCCACTTTTCTGGAAGGAGAAGCCCTGAGGGTTTTTCTTTTTTTGACACTTGTAGCTGAGTCCAAGTGTGGAACCACTGGATTAGATGACGGTGAGGCTCATTCCAGCTCTAAGATGCAGTGTTCTTTATTCCGGTCTTGGATCTGGGATTTTAGAAGAGATCTTGCAGGCAATAAGATATTCTCCAACTTACCCAACTGGTTACTAAACCACATAGGATGCGCTTTCCTCCCAGACCCCCATGACTTTCTTTTAAAAAGGTGGGAGTGAGGGCACCTGGGTGGCTCAATTGGTTAAGTGTCCGTCTTTCCCCCAGGTCATGATCTCAGGGTCCTGAGATCAAGCACCAGGTCAGGATCCCTGCTCAGTGGGGCATCTGCTTCTCCCTCTCCTTCTGTCCCTCCCACTGCTTGTGCTCTCTTTTGCTCACTCTCTCTCTCCCCCAAATAAATAAATAGAACCATAAAAAAAAAAAAAAAAAAAAGGTGGGCAACTGTTGAAAATGGCAGTTATCAAGTTCCTTCAGCCATGTACCAAGGTGTTAAATTGGGAGTTGCTCCTCTGTATGAAAAATCTGAATTTCCCTAAACCATATGAAGAATAAACTTACAGCTCAGAATTCCCTAACAGAACAGAAGTTTAGCAATCTTTTTTGAATTTTAGACTGAAATCTCCCTAATTTTAACATCCTATTCTTAGTTTTTTCCCAGTAGATATTTATGCCTTTTAAATAGATATTTCAGATGAGATCTATTGTTGTTTATGCTTATAAAGTCATCAATGGAACTGTCAGAAGTGGTGTTCACTATCAAAATTTTGGCTTTAATATCAATATGTATATATAGGAGAAAAAAATTCTTCTCTACCCTTTTAGGTTGGCTGGCTAGATCTGAGCAGTAAACTGAGAACAGGAGTTTAACAGGAGGAAAGATATACAAATTTATTTGATTGCAGGTCCAGTAGAGTGGAGGGAGCTGTGGTCATGAAGAAGGGTAAGAGAGAGGAGCACACAGGGGAATACCCAAGGAGAACATATCCTGAAAGCCGCTGGCTTGGAAAATGAGAGGGGCTGAATTTCAAGAGTTCTTACAACCAGTGGGGCTTAAAGCCTGGAGTTTTTAAGTTCAGCAGACTTGGCTGGGATAGAGCCCTAAGAGCACTGCCCTACTCCTGGAGAGAAGGCCTGCAAACAACTCAGGGGAGGGGGTGGGGCAGACAGCAGGAAAATAGTGATTTGAAGAACACCTGGGGCACACAGGGGAATTGTTGCTCTTCTTGGAGGGAATCCCTAAGAGCCAGTTTTCACAGAGACACCTCTCTGGGAACAAAAAAGCTGGCTGGCACAATTTCCCTCTTCTGCCTCTCAGCATACACACAGAAACACCCGCAGGAAACAGTGTAGTATCAACACTGGCTGCCTAACTTACTTACACTAAGCCCCACCCACTTTGTGCTCTGGTGGGAAGGCTCCTCTCAGTTAAGTTGCTTCATTACCAGTGAAGAAGAGCCCTCCCCCTGAAGACCAGCACAAACCCTTGCCCACACTATGTCTCCCAAGCAGAAAGTTCTGCAGGGCCTCAGTTCTGGTAGAAGTTGTGTCAGGTCCCATTTCAAAAGCAGACCAGAGTGCGCCTAGTTAAACTCACCACATTCAGGCCAGGGCCCAAACATTGCCCTCAGAAGGCACGGAGAGCTCTACACACGACAGGCCTGAAGGATAGAGCAGCCAAAACATTATAGCGAAGTGCACACAGTACACATTGGAGAGACTCTCTAAAGTGCCAGACCCCAAGCACCACATGGTCTCATTTTCATAAGGCCATTACTTTCAGATGTAGGAGACATAACTGGATTTTCTAACACAGAGAAGAAGGCAGAGACTTAGACAAAATGCCAATACAGAGGAATTTATCCCAAATGAAAGAACAAGATAAGGCCATTGCCAAAGATCTAAGTGTTACAGATATAAATAACATGCCTGATGGAGAGTTTAAAGCAACAATCATAAGGATACTCACTGGGCTTAAAAAAAGAATAGACAACATCAGTGAGACTCTTATTACAGAGATAAAAAAGATTTTAAAAAATCAGAGATGAATGTAATAAATGAGATTTGAAACAGGCTTGATGCAATGAACAGCAGGCTGGAAAAAGCAGAGGAATGAATTAGTGATCTGGAAGACAAAATAATAGAAAGTAATGAAACTGAACAAAAGAAAGAATTATGAAACATAAGAACAGACATAGGGAACTCAGTGACTCCATCAAGCATAATAACAGCTATCTGACAGGAGTTTGAAAAGAAGAAGAGCGAAAAGAAGACATAGTTTAAGTAAAGAGATAATAGCAGAAAACTAATCTGGGGAAGGAAACAGACATTCACATATAGGAGGCACAGAGAACTGCTATCAAAATCAATAAAAGCAGGCTAACACCAAGATACATTGTAACTAATTTTGTAAAATATAATGACAAAGGAAAAAATCTTAAAAGTGCAAGACAAAAAAGTCTTTAACTTACAAGGGAAAACCCATGAGGCTACCTGGAAATTTCTCTATAGAAACTTGGCAAGTCAGAAGGAAGTCGCATGATATATTCAACGTGCTGAATGGGAAAAGTCTGCAGCCAAAAATACTCTATCCAGAAAGGGTATTGTTTAGAATAGAAGGACAGATAAAAATTTTCCCAGACAAACAGAAACTAAGGGAGTTCGTGATCCACTAAACAAGCCTTGTAAGAAATATTAAAGGGGACTCTTTGAATGGAAAGGTCAAAAGTGACAAAGATAAGAAAGGATCAGAGAAAATCACTAGAAACAATGATGAAACAAATAATAAAATATATATCTATCAATAATTACTTTGAATGTAAATGGACTAAACACTCCAATACATAGGGTGTCAGAATGGTTAAAAAAACAAGACCTATCTATATGCTGCCTATAAGAGACTCATTTTAGACCTAAAGACATCTGTAGTTTGAAAGTGAAGAGATGGAGAAACATTTATCATGCAAATGGATATGAAAAGAAAACCAGAATAGCAATACTTATACTGGACATACTAGACTTTAAATCACAGCCTGTAACAAGAGATGAAGAAGTGGATTATATAATCATAAGGGGAACAATCCTACAAGAAGATGTAACAGTTATAAATATTTATGCACCCAAAGTGAGAGTACCAAAATGGAGCACCCAAATATATAAAACAATAATAACATAAAGGAACTATTTGATAAAAACACAATAATTGTAGGGGACTTAAACACCTCCTACTTATATCAAGGAACAGATCATCTAAACAAAAAATAAGGAAACAATGGCTTTGAATGACATACTAGACCAGATGGACTTAATAAATCTATTCAGAACATTCTATCCTAAAATAGCAGCATATACATTCTGTTCAAGTGAACATGGAACATTCTCCAGAATAGATTACATATTAGGTCACAAAACAGGCCTCAACAAATACAAAAAGATTGAAATCACACAAGGTACCTTTTCTGTCCACAGTGCTGTGAATTTAGAAGTCAACCACAAGAAAAAGTTTGGAAAGACCACAAATACCCGGAGGTTAAACAACATGCTACTAAACACTGAATGGGAGAACCAGGAAATCAGAGACAAAATTTAAAAATACATGGAAACAAAAGAAAATGAAAACATAGTGGTCCAAATGTAGAAAAGTAGTCCTGAGAGGGAAGTAGGTAGCAATGCAGGTCTGCCTCAAGAAGCAAGAAGCAAGGAAAATGTCAAACAATCTAATCTTACATCTAAAGGAGCTAGAAAAAGAACAATAAACAAAGTCCAAAGGCAACGAAAAGGAAATAATAAAGATTAGAGCAGAAGTAAAAAAGTAGAACATGTCAATGAAACAGGAGGTAGTTCTTTGCAAAAGTTAATAAAGTTTATAACTCCCAATCCACTTATCAAAAGGAAAAGTGATCCAAATAAATAAAACCACAAGTGAGAGAGGAGAAATAACAACCAGGATCACAGGAATACAAACAACTATAAGAAAATATTATGAAAAACTATATGCCAATAAATCGGACAACTGGAGAAATTGGTAAATTCCTAGAAACATATAAACTACCAACACTGAAGCAGGAAGAAACAGGAAACTTGAACAGACCTATAACTGGCAAAGAAATTGAATCAATAATCAAAATACTCCCAATAAACAAAGTCCAGGGCCAGATGGTTTAATCGGTGAAATCTATCAAACATTTAAAGAAGAGTTCGTATGTATTCTCAAACTATTCCAAAAACAATAGAAAAGGAAGTACACTTCCAAATTCATTCTATGGAGCCAGCATTACCTTGATTCCAAAACCAGATAAAGGGTCCACTAAAAAAAAGAATTCATCTTTGATGAGGATGGATGAAAAAATTATCAATAAAATACTAGCAACTGAGTGCAACTATACATTAAAAAAAAAATCTTCAAGTGTAATTTATTCCCAGGATGCAAGAGGGTTCAATATTTGCAAATCAAATAATGTGATATGCCACATTAATAAAAGAAAGGATAAGAGCCATATAATCATTTCAGTAGATTCAGAAAAAGCATTTGACAAAGTAAAACATTCATTCATGATAAAAACCCTCAACAAAGTAGGTTTGGAGAGAACATACCTCAATATAATAAAAGCCATCTGTGAAAAATCTGCAGCTAATATCATCTTTAATGGGGGAAAATGAGAGCTCTTCCTCTAGGATCAGGGATAAGACAGAGATATCCAGCTTCAGTACTGTTATTAATCATAGTACTAGAAGTCCTAGCCACAGTAATCAAACAATAAAAAGAAATAAAAGGCACCCAAATTGGCAAGGAAGAAGTCAAGCTTTAATATTTGCAAATGACATGATACTCTATACAGAAAACATGAAAGACTCCACCCAAAATGGCTAGAACTGATAAACAAATTCAGTAGAGTCACAGGATACAAAATCAACTTACAGAAATCTGTTGCATTTCCATACACTAATAATGAAGCGTTAGAAAAAGAAACTAAGGAATCAATCCCATGTACCATGCACTAAAAACCATAAGATAACTAGGAATAAGCCTAACCAAAGAGTTGAAAGACCTGTACTCTGAAAACTATAACACACTGATGAAAGAAACTAAAGATGATATGAAGAAATGGAAAGACATTCCATGCTCTTGGATTAGAAGAAAAAATATTGTTAAAATGTCTGTACTACCCAAAGAGATCTACACATTTAATACATTCCCTATCAAAATACCACCAGCATTTTTCACAGAGCTAGGGCAAACAATCCTAAAATTTGTATGAAGCCACGAATGACCCCTAATAGCCAAAGCAAACTTGAAAAAGAAAAGTAAAGCTGGGGGCATTAGAATTCCAGATATTAAGTTATACTATAAAGCTGTGGTGATCAAAACAGTATGGTAGTGACAATCAATAGAACAGATCAATAGAACAGAATAAAAAGCTGATAAATGAGGGGCGCCTGGGTGCCTCAGTGGGTTAAAGCCTCTGCCTTCGCCTCGGGTCATGGTCCCGGGGTCCTGGGATCGAGCCCCGCGTCAATCTCTCTGCTCGGCAAGGGGCCTGCTTCCCCTTCTCTCTCTGCCTACTTGTGATCTCTGTCTGTGAAATAAATAAATAAAATATTTTAAAAAAAGCTGATAAATGAACCCACAACTATTTGGTTAGTCTTTAATGAAGCAGGAAGTAATAGGTAATGGGAAAAAGAGTCTCTCAACAAATGGTGTTGGGAAAACTGGACAGCTACATGAAAAAGGATAAAACTGGGCCACTTCCTTATTTCATACACAAAAATAAATTCAAAATGGATTAAGGACACAAACATGAAAACAAATCATAAAAATTCATTTTTTAAAAAGATTTTATTTATTTATCTGACAGATCACAAGTAGGCAGAAAGGGCAGACAGAGAGAGGGAGGAAGCAGGCTCCCTCCTGAGCAGAGAGCCTGATGTGCGGCTCGATCTCAGGACCCTGAGATCATGACCTGAGCTGAAGGCAGAAGATTAACCCACTGAGCCACCCAGGTGCTCCATGAAATAATAAAAATTCTAGAAGAGAACAAAGACATTAACTTCTTTGACATTGGTTATAGCGACTTTTTAGATATGTCTCCTGAGGCAAGGGACACACACACACACACACACACACACACACACAAAATAAGCTATGGGACATCATCAAAATAAAAAGCTTCTACACAGCAAAGGGAACAACCAAAAAACTAAAAGGCAACCTATGGACTGGAAGAAAATATTTGCAAATGACATATTGGATAAAGGGAGTATTCCAAATACCAAAGAACTGATACAACACCCAAAAAACAAATACTCTAATTGAAAAGTGGGCAGAAATCATGAAGAGACATTTCTATTACATTATATGTGTGTGTGTGTGTGTGTGTGTGTGTGTGTGTGTACACAGACAAACACACTGAAATATTATTCAGCCATAAAAAAGAAAGAAATCTTGCTATTTGCAATACCATGGATAGATCTAGAAAGTATCTAGACTGGAATTAAATTTTTTTTTGAAGTGTATTTCAAAAACACTGCCTCCCAAAAGAAGAAAAACAAAAAGACAACTACAACAGAAAAATACAAACAGCATTTAACTGATGATTTTTTAAAACTTTTATTTAAATTTCAGTTAGTTAGCACAATGTAATATTACTTTCAGGTGTACAATATAGTGATTCAACATTTCTATACGATACCTGGTGCTCATCATAAACACACTCCTTAATCCCCAACACCTATTTCACTCATGTCTCACCCACCTCCCCTCTGGTAACCAGTTTGTTCTCTATAGTTAAAAGTCTGTTTCTTGGTTTGCCCCTTTATGTTTTTTTGTTTCATTTCTTAAGTTCCACATATGACTGAAATCATATGTTATTTGTCTTTCTCTGAATACCTTATTTCACTTAGCATACTCTCTAGCTCCATTCATGTCATTGCAAATGGTAGGACTTCATTCTTTTTTATGACTGAAAAATATCCCATTGTTTGTATATACACACATGCACACACATACATATACATACATTCATACCACCTCTTCTTTATCCATTCATCTGTCAGTGGACACTTGGGCTGTTTCCATAATATGGCGGTAGATAATGCTGCAATAAATGTAGGGCAGCATGTATTCCTTTGTATTAGTGTTCTTGTATTTTTGTGTTTTGGGGGTAAATACCCAGTAGTATATTTACTAGATCATAGGTTATTTCTATTTCTATTTTTAATTTTTTTGAGGAACCTCCATTCTGTCTTCCATAGTGGATGCAGTAGTTTGCATTCCCACCAACAGTTCACAGAGTTTTCTTTATCTCCACATCCTTACCAACAGTTGTTATTTCTTGTGTTTTTATTTTAGCCATTTTGACAGATGTGACGTGATATCTCATTGTGGTTTTGATTTGCATTTTTCTTTTTTTTTCCAAAGATTTTATTTATTTATTTGACAGACAAAGATCACAAGTAGGCAGAGAGGCAGGCAGAGAGAGAGGGAGAAGCAGACTCCCTGCTGAACAGAGAGCCCGATGCGGGGCTGTGCGGGGCTGGATCCCAGGACCCTGAGATCATGACCTGAGCTGAAGGCAGAGGCTTTAACCCACTGAGCCACTCAGGTGCCCCTCAAGTCAACAGTAATTATTAATAGTCCATTAGGTCTCAGGCATGGCGTTAGGCTGTTGGAGAATATAAAACATTGATCCTACTCTTCACGGTGCCTACAGTTACTGAAATAACACGCACATCCCTGGAAAAGTAAACAATGATAGCGGTTTAGGTTCAAAGATGATATGAACTAGCATATGATAAGTGTCTGAACGAGTTAATTACAATGAAAATCTCTATGGGCGTTTTGAGGAAGAACAACACTTCAGATTGGAGTTTTCAGAGATAGTGATAAATGAACCAAATCTTGAAGGGTGGGAGGGATGTGGATAGATGGAGGTGAATGAGAATGGGCATTTCAAGCCTTGAAATTCCTTCTGATAGTCTTTTTAAAGGAAAATGGGTAATTTTTGTGGATAATCTGAGTTACTCATGACCCAGCATACTGATACCAGTTTAAAACCCTTCTCTGCCCTTCATTCTTTTTTCTTGTTCCCTTGTGGTCGGTCGATTGACATGGTTGGGAAAAGAGTCAGTGGTCAAGAAATGAAAGAGGATCGGAGAATAAGAAAATCCTCCTGGGAAACCTGCTTGTGGTTTCCTTTAATTTTATATCTTAATGTGGGTCAGTGCCGAAATAGATCCTCCACATAACATACAATTTATAGCCAATTTAAAACCAAATGGTTATCCCTGCTCTATCCAGAGTAACACATTTTAGGGGTTGTGATCCTTATGCTTCCAAAAGTGAACCAAGGGCATGCAGAATTGTGTCAACCAGAGCCCAAGGGTATTGAAAGAGAAATTGCTCCAGCATGCCTGGTGATCAGCATCTAAAGGAGGAAAATGGGAGATAATAACTTATCATTTGACAATTGCAGTAAATAGAGTCAGAAAAAAAATAAGTCTGACACCTGGGCAATTAAATTCTTAATAAGTTAGTGATTACACTCAACTGTGCTGGATGTGTTGCAGGAAGACAATGAAGTCCATTTCTACCTAAGTTGCTGATTGTACCTCCCCCCCCTTAAGCTATTAAGTTCAAAGATGTGGCTCCCCCCAGGAAATAAAGCATGTTCCCTGCCTTCCCAGTCCTCTACTCCATGCTGGCTGAGTTTTCATTCTAAGTACTTGCTTGAGCATTTTGGAGAATCTTCTTCTCAACAGGACGTTGGTATCTGAGCAGAAAAGAAAATTGTTTCTATTTCCAACTCAAAGGTGGTTGTATTTACATAAGCTCCTCTTTCATTTAAATCTGTCTTAATCCTCAAGGATTTAGTAGTTTAAATGCAAAATGCATTTTTTTTAATAAATGAAAAAACCGTAAGAGAAAACAAACAGTACAGAGAAAGAATTTTAACAAATCCCCTTTCTCTTTTATTTTCATTTGTCTTGCCTAAAAGCCATGGGGTTTCAAGATATTTGCTTGTGTTTTCCCAGTAAAAGGTTGAAATAAAAATATATATGTATATACATATGAAATGAAGGAATGAGGTCATTATTTCATCTGAAAGTACAATGTAATCATTTAAATCTTACTTCCAACCCATCTTTAAGGTAGTTCTGTGAAATTTCATTTTGAGTTGGATAGCTGACTTAAAAGGCAGCCCATCTACATCATCACTCCAACAGTTACATTAAAACATGGTTAATTATTAGCTCTTCTGATTGCAAAAGCATGGCCAATGTAGCCTTCCTCCACCCCCAGAGTAATGTGCAAGAATTTATTCTGCGTCATGAATGGCTTAGTTGAGAGTTCTTAAAATTTTCTTCCCTGATGAGGTGCTAATGGTGAGAGCTCAGTTCTGCACTAAAGGACCTGCCAGCAGGGGGTAGAGACATGACAAAAGCTCCTGGTTTGCGTTCATTTCTGAACTTATTTTTCCATTTAATTGAGTCTTCTTTCACTCTTGGCTATGTTGAAGAAAGGCATTTTGTTTTTTACAAACAAAAGTACTTAGCCTCTAAAGATCCTTTTTCTTTTTCTTTTTTTAAAAAATAAGTGCAAAGGTTTCTTTCAGCTTTAAAATCCTTCCATGGATTGTAGGATTGTAATTTTATTTAGGTCTTTTCACATTATCACTACAATCCTTATTTGCATATACTTTCTCTTTCATAATTTTTTCTTTTATGCATGAGATGCTGTGTCAAATAATTCTGCAATATTTGCAATATTTAATATTAAAATATATTAAAGGAAGGTAGTAGAGGAATATGACCTCCTTCCAGTCAGTATAAACAGAACTGTCCACTAATCAACATTATTGGCAATTCTAATACTAAAGCCACTAGAAGCTTAAAATTATGTTTATATTCTTTTATTTCACATTTCTTATTACAAACTAAGAAAAGGATATATAAAGGGCTCAAATTTGTGTGGTAGACTTTCTTTTTCATGTTAAAAAAATCAAGCCTGTATAATTTTCCAGATTAGTCTGGTACCTTAGCAAAGGAGTGAGTGATATCCTTCTATCACTGAGCATGGTGTATGTAATGAAGAGAAGTAACATTTATTTTTCACCTACTGAGAGTCAACAACCTATATAAACATTATCTAATTTAATCCTGTTTCGTGAACATTATTGACCTTATAAAAATTCAGGATGGCTACTACTGTCAGTACAACACACAAAAAAGTACCAGTCACCAGTTAGGTGACTCTAGTAGGTAGATACCTCAAAGCCTATATCCTCCTAGTGAGTCAATAGCCCATGTAGTAACCAATCAATATGCAGAAACCAAAACATGGATAGGTTTCCAGTTTTGTTAAGATTATTTACAAGCCATAAAGATCATGGGTTCTTATTCCAATTTCTTCCTTCTAATCTACTTGTTGCTTTTTGTTTTTCATAGCAACCCTCTTTAGTTTACATACCAAAAGGTATCTTCTTTTTTTTTTTTTTAAAGATTTTATTTATTTATTTGACAGAGAGAGATCACAGTAGGAGAGAGGAAGGGAAGAGATCACAGAGAGAGAGGAAGGGAAGCAGGCCCCCTGCTGAGCAGAGAGCCCGATGTGGGACTCGATCCCAGGACCCTGAGATCACAACCTGAGCCAAAGGCAGCGGCCTAACCCACTGAGCCACCCAGGCACCCCCAAAAGGTATCTTCTAATAGACTTTGTCCCTGGTCAACATTTCTTGAGAAATATTGTGGCTGGTTTAACCAAGGTCTCATTAAAAGGAAAAAAAAAAAAAAAAAAAAAGGAGTTTAAAACAAAGCCAATTAAAATGTACTATTAAATATAATACTATAGGACCCAGAGGGCTGTTGCTTTTAAAATAAATCAGATTCAACAGTATTAAAAAAAATCCACTATGCTTTCAATAATTTATCTCATGTATATACTTATGTGTGTGTGAAATAGCCTACTTAAATAATTAGTGCAGCTTCTTTATAGTAGTAAAAGACTGGAAAGAACCTAAAAGTTTATCAACTGGTAACTGACTATATAAAGTTAACATATCCATTTAATGGAATACTACACAGCTGTTCAAATGAATGAGGCAGCTCTATAGGAATAATATAGCACTAAAATATATTATTGAGGGACAAAAAAAACAAAGTGCAGAAGAGTGTACTTAGTATAATTTATGTACAGAAAGGGGAAGATAAACACATACCCACATATATACTTGAGTTATGTATTAAATGTTTCTGTATTACAGACAGGAAGACAAAAATGGGCTTTAGGTGGGTAGGAGGAGTAGGTGAGTAAAATAAGTTCTTTTCTCTATATAGCCCTCACTCCAGAAAAGAAAAACACCACTTGAAGTAAATCTATGGGTTTGTATTTTTTCTTCCTGGAAGTTTAGGCCACCCCACCCCACCTTTTTAAGTAGGTTCCTTGCCCAGCATGGAGCACAGTGCGGGACTTAAACTCATGACCAGATCAAGACCAGACCAAAAGTTAGATGCTTATCTAACTGAGCCACCCAGCAGGCCCCTTCCCGGAAAGAAACCCCCTTTTCCAAGCATTTACCCATGGGAGCTGCCCCCCCCCAAACTCTTTTTTTCAAGCACTTATCTACAGAAGGAGCTTTTGGTATTCATTTAATGCCATTTCACTGATTTTGACAAGTATCTATTACTTTTATGAAAAATATGATTTAACCGGTAGAGCTTTTGCATCCCTTTCTTTATGCTTTCTTAACAATTAAAAAAATTTTTTTCTTTAAATTTTTCTGAAAAAGCTGTTACTATGGGGTACCTGGGTGGCTCAGTGGGTTTAAGCTCTGCTTTCAGCTCAGGTCATGATCTCAGGGTCCTGGGATCGAGCCCATGTCGCTTTGGGCTCTCTGCTAAGCAGGGAGCCTGCTTCCCTTCCTCTCTCTGCCTACTTGTGATCTCTGTCAAATGAATAAATAAAATCTTAAAAAAAAAAAAAAAAGCTGTTGCTATTTCTGTTGTTTAGTAAACATTACCAGGGTCATGATCTGCAGAGGCCAGTTCTCTCCTAAGGTTTATTCAGATTGTACCTTTTCTGGAAAATTTTTGAATCCAGCTTTGTTGCATTAACATGTAATGTCTTTTGCTCTGTAATTCACCCATGTGTCTTCTCCTCAAGTTCTCATAAAGTTCTAGTAAAATCCTTACAAAAGGCCTGGGCTTTTCACAAATTGTCATGCTTATTCTTAAGGGCACAATTTCCTGTGCCTGGGAAGTCCATTGAGAGGACTCAATAAAATGCTTTGCTCTCTTGGTTAAGGTGACAGAGTGAATAGCCTAAAGAAATAGCATATAGAGGTGATCAGCTTCCCAATGTGAATATTCAGACAAAAAGTCATGCTTCAGAAGCAGTTGGTGAGAAACTGTTTCTACAAGTAATCTACCAGATCTCTCCAAAGCCTTGTTACTATTTGATTATGTGACCCCTGATTTTAGGGATGTTGTTGATGTTAATTTATAGAATCAAATAGGCCAGTTCACACAAATGGATGACAAAATAGATGTGGACACATTATTGAGTAATTTTATTTATACATCTTCCAGTTCTATCATGTGTTCTAGCTCTTGTAACTTGTGTCCATTTTTTCTTCATATGACATTTAAAAAATGTACATTAAATTATTTGCCTTCATGCTTCCCATTAATTGTTCTTTTAAAGACAAGTTTGACTTGTTTTCTGGCTTATTTATCAAGTGGAGTGAAGGTAATGATAAAAGAAGCCAACAAGGAGGAGCAAGAATATGTTCCTTCTTCCTCCTCAGTCTGCTGGGCTTCTTCTAGTACCCTTTCTTGGCAGGTTTTTAACTCAAGGAGCAGCTGGTAAAGACGTTTGCAGAGTCCCAACTCGGTATCATAAGCAAGTATAGAAGGGTGTATTTGGAACTGAGAGAGAATAATTTAATAAATGGAACACATTCATGCTTCCTTTATATAAAACCTAAATGGATTCATATGAAATTTTGTTTTTATGTATCTGATTAACAACAGTTCTAAAACCACTTTTTACTCACTGGTTTCTTTTTTCTACATCTGAAATATGAAATGGTATAGGTAGTTTGTTTTTTTGTTTTTTTTTTTAAGATTTTGACAGAGGCACAGCGAGAGAGGGAACACAAGCAGGAGTGGGAGAGGGAGGGAAAAGCCCACCCAGCAGAGAGCCTGATGAAGGGCTCCATTCCAGGACCCTGGGATCATGACCTGAGCCAAAGGCACACGTTTATCAAGTGAGCCACCCAGGTGCCCCGATATGGGTAGTTTTATGTTACAAATCCAAATAAGTATTTGAGTACCCATGAAGAACACTAGACTAGGCACTGAGAAATTTAGGATATTGTCTATTATGTACAATGAATTAAGTACAAGAATGAAAAGATAGAGGTCTCTGTCCTGATGAATTTTGGAAAAAAAGACTAATTTTTTGAACAATACTGTTACTAGTTATAAGCTTAGATCGAGAACATTCCCACTAGCATACATTTCTGTGGCATTTACCAGTTATGAAATGTAAATTATTCCTTATCTGCTATATGGTAATACATCAAGGGAAGATTACTTTTCCTTTCATCATGAAAAATGATTGTTGTAATTTCATCAAATGGCTTTAAACTGGTAATAGTATTTCTGCAACCTACTTAACAGATAATGTTAAAATTACATTAGCCACAAAGTATGAACTAACCTTCAAGATATAAAAACTGTTGAGTATTTAATAGCCTAATGTAGATAATGTTTAAAAATATATTCTTGAGTAGATGGATTCATTATCAAGGCGATTTTCCTATCCTATTTAAATAGAAGAGAGGGGTGCCTGGGTGGCTCAGTCAGTTAAGATCCTGACTCTCGACTTTGGCTCAGGTCATGACCTCAGGGTTGTGAGATCGAGCCCTGTGAGGGGCTCTGCACCAGGCGTGGAGCCTGCTTCTTGAGTTTCTCTCACTCTCCTTCTGCCCTTCATCCTGCTCCCTCTTAAAAAAAAAAATAAAAAAATAAATTGAATAGAAGAGAATTATCCTTTACTTTTTAACATTTTCTGTCTTTACTACCTTCCTCTAGTTTAAAAAAAAAATAACCCCAAGCTGGGAAACATGCAAGTTTGCTTTTTGAAGAGCGATGAAATGTTAGCTGGAAGTAAGAGTCTGAGTCATCTTCATTTGAATATATATTTTATTTAGGATGCGGCACTAACAGCATGATGATAAACTGTCACAAATTTATACCAAGAAGCACACAATCTTTCAAATGTGGTGTTTTTCACAAGTAATTTAAGTTTAACATTATTGTTATTTGGTACTAGAATCAAAGACGACATTTAGATTCTTCAGCTTTAGAGCCTTTAGTAACATCAAAATGATTGTCTAGTCAGGCAGAAGAAAGAAACTCAAAAGCAGTTTCTTTTTCTTCTGCCAGTTCCTTTGCAGTCAGGTCCATCTTCTCACGTGAGAAATCATTAATAGTGAGACCTTCAACAATCTTCCAGGTCTTGTTCTGTTTGGAAATAATTGCATATAAAAGATTTACAATTAAATTAGAACTGATCTTCCAGCAAGCAACAACTTAGATTGAACTTAAAGCTACAGGAGTATCTGTTTATAAAGACTGATTTAAAGAAATCAAAATCCAGATCTTAACAGATAATTCTGATAAAAGTTCAACACTTAAAAAGTAAGGTACTATTGATAGATATACAGTATTAGAGTCATGATAACAAAGTATGTAATATCAAAAGTTGAATCTTGCTTTCCAGATTGAATCTTTTAGTAACCCGAAGTTGTGCTTTGTAGAATTTTGAAGTTGAGAAAAATGTCTAATTTAGTAAAGGAAGAACTTCCTAAATTATACCAGTATTAATAAAAACATGCAACTACTTTCTCAGAATGGGACAGAGGGAAATAACCCCAAAATACTTTACCTTGATTGTAACAGGGAAGGAATACAGCAAATCATCAGGAACACCATAGGAATTGCCATCAGAGATAATGCCCATGGACACAAATTCTCCCTGAAAATAAGAATCAATGTTTTACATTCTTGGGGTGCTTAGGGATTAGTTTTGCAACCAAATGACACATGAATTAAAAAAACTAAACCTGGTGATGCTTTCTTACCACGTGTGTAACTTTAATACTGTATAGGGAAGCATCACCAGGCACATCCCTGACAGGGTAACTTTTATGGGTATTATCTCACTCCACTCTCCTAATCCCTGTAAAGTAAGCCAGAGAAACATAATCCTCATTTTATAAATGAGGAAGCTCTGGCCCAATATAAGTTTTAAGAAAAACAAACAAACAAACAAACAAACAAAAAAACCCCAAAAACCCCCCACGTCCACCAGGTGTAATAGGTGTTTTCCAGTTCTCTCATCTAATCCTTAACAACCCTAAGGCGAATGCCACATAAAAGATAACCAAAGGTTAATTAACTTTCCCAAGATTATTCAGCTCATAGGCAGCTGATCTGGGATATAAACCTAACCTGCCTAACTGCAAGGTTATGTTCTTTTCATATCACAGCATCAGAGGACAAAAATCAAAGAGTGGCGTGTGCAAATCATAGAGTCCTCACCTCTGGGGTTCCAAACCAGATGTCTCTGACGTGGTCACAGATGGCTTTTGCAGCAGACATTGCACTGGAGAGCTTTCGAGCTTTGATGACAGCAGCACCACGCTGCTGCACAGTCTGGTTGGGGACAGGCAGAGACAGCATTACTTGATCATGAAAGGACAATTTTCATCACTACCAAACTAACCCTGGAGTGAGAGACCGCAGCTACAGTTTAATGTATTCCCCTCCCAAAATCATACAATTACCCAGCATGGGCCTTACCAACCTATTTCAGTTACAAGTGTATCTTTTTGAAAAAAGAAAACTACAAATTCACATAGGAAGTTTACTACACTCTGTGTGGAGAAATGGATCTCTTTATAAAGATTAACTGGAGGACTAGAAGGAACTCTAGTTTTTTCCCCACTTTAGCAACCAATCTTGACCGCCACACAGCAGATCAAATCAGATAGGATCATGACTGGCTCTGCATGTAGTCATCAGAAAAACCGTGAAAGGCCTGCTCTCCTTGAGAAACATGCCGCCAAATGGAGAGACACTTGGGGTCAGCAATGGGGTGTCTCTCTCCAGAGTTCTTTATGCTTGGCTGTTAAGAGATTTTTCTTACGGTGATGAATTCTCCCTTGAGCCAGCTGTCATCTTTTAGAGCGTCATAAACACCAACTTCCTTTCCTTGCAGTTTCACCTTAGCGTGGCTGACATCTGGGTACTGAGTTGAGGAATGGTTTCCCCAGATAATGACATTCTTTACATCATCAGAAGTCACACCAAGTTTAAGAGCAATCTAGTGAAATAGAAAACAAATGCATTACTAAGACAAATGCTTTTTATTTCAAACTGTGCCTGTCTGACAAACATCTTTAAAGGCCTCTGAAACTTCAAGAGAACCCACAAGTTTTATCTATCTGTATTAAAAAAAAAAAGAAAGAAATATTGCTCGGTAATTTCGTCAAAGCTTAGCAGTATAAACAAAATGTGAACCTGAAACATCACAGGCTAGAATATTTAAGAGCAGAGAGCATCCTACAGTTTATGATGAACTTATCAGTACAGGCGGTTTATTAAACACAAAATGCCAACATAAAACACCAAGCAAGAGCTTAAGAATATATAGATGTGACCTTTGTTTTGTTGTATTTACTTGGAGATGTCTCCTCAGCACTTCTGAGCAATCAGGTTCGAGTATGGGAATTTCTCCATATTTAGGTGAAATTTTTTTTACCACATACCTAAATCAAGTGATCTTAAATATGGAATTTTAGAGTTGAAAGAGGCTCAGATTACTAAAAGTATAGTTGTCTTCAATTTACAGATTAGGAAACCAAAGGAAAGAGTTTAAATAAAATACTAAAATGATACTAAATATGACAGTTTCTAGCTATAGGTTTAAAAAGCATTTAAGAAGACACGTGGCTGGCTTAGTTGGGGGAGTATGTGACGCTTGACCTCAGAGTCCTGAGTTCGAGCCCCATGTTAGATGTAGAGATTACTTAAAAACATATTTTAAAAATGTAAAAAGCAAACAAATAAAAATCACTTTAAGATCCTGCATGCCGGAGCGCTTGGGTGGCTCAGTGGGTTAAGCCTCTGCCTTCGTCTCGGGTCATGATCTCAGGGTCCAGGGACTGAGTCCCACATTGGGCTCTCTGCTCAGCGGGGAGCCTGCTCCCCGCCCCACCTTCTCTGCCTGCCTCTCTGCCTACTTGTGATCTCTGTCAAATAAATAAACAAAATCTTAAAAAAAAAAAAAAAAAAAAAAAGATCCTGCATGCCTTATAGTCACATGACTATCAATTATATAGTGTAGTACACTATCCACAGATAAAGTTCGAAAATTATGTTTTTAAAAGATATAAATAGGGTGTCTGGGTGGCTCAGTGGGTTGAACCTCTGCCTTTAGCTCAGATCATGGTCTTGGGGTCCTGGGATCGAGCCCTGCATCGGGCTTCCTGCTCGGTGGGGAGCCTGCTTTCCCCCTCTCTCTGCCTGCTTTCTGCCTACTTGTGATCTCTCTCTCTGTCAAATACATAAATAAAGTATTAAAAAAAAGATATAAATGATCAAAATCAGTTCACTTATTTTGTTATTCACCTAAAAAGGGAATGTGCAAAAAGAAATTACGGTTAGTTGTATGCATAATTTGTTCTTAGATAGCAGAACTGTGATGAACCAGAAGGGTATGTTTTGGAAAAAATTTTTTATGATTTTATGAGCTGATGTGTCAGTGTATCGTTGTGGGCGATTTTTCCTTCTTTTATATTATGGTAAAAATGGGAGAAAAAAATAGCTGCACCAGAGTTCACTGTTTTTGCATGAAAAAAGTCAGTCTCAAAAGGTCTCTTCCTCACTACATGATTCTATTTTTTTTTAAATTTTTTATTTTTTATAACATGATTCTATTTTTGTGACATTCTCAAAATGACCAAATTAATTAAGATGAAGAACAGATAAATGGTTGTTAGAGCTCAGGAATGGAGAGGGAGTGCATAACTATAATGAGGCAGCATTAGGAGGTTTTCTTATGGGTCATCAAACAGTTCTGTGGTGAGTATAGTAATCTACGTATGTGATTAAAGACAAAGAAATGAATGTAAAAACTGTAGAAATCTGAGTGAATCTATTAACAGTGTTGTGTGTAGTTTAGTCAATTTCCTAGTTTTAAAAAAGCTCTATAGACATGGAACATGTTACTGATGGGGGAAGTGAGTTTATGGGG
The DNA here is from genome assembly GCF_964662115.1 of Mustela nivalis. NCBI lineage: Eukaryota > Metazoa > Chordata > Mammalia > Carnivora > Mustelidae > Mustela > Mustela nivalis. The sequence goes on from NC_139027.1 coordinate 58,299,855, forward strand.
ACATGGGATTCTCTGTACTATTTAACTTCTGAGTTTATAATTACAACAAAATAAAAAGTAAGAACAAAACAGCAACCAACCAAACAAAAAAGATACTGATGAAAAAGGCCAATACCTGAAATGTTTGCAGTGACTTGAGTCATCTTTATACCAATTTACTCAGTCAAGTAAGAATCCAATTGTGTTTACTTTCACTATGACCCTAATGTTGAGACTTCTTAAATCCTAGAATAGTTAAATGATTTTAATTCTCTTAAAATCTGTTTTTGATATTTAAAATCACTTCTCAGCTAAACCCTGCTTCATCTAGAGTTCTGTAAGTATTACGGCTATTTACCATTTAGTCTCACTAATTAGCTGGACAGTTGGTTTCTAGAGAATCCAGCAACCCATCTGCTTAGTGGTGCAGGCACAGTGGTGTGCTGTGAAGTACCATATTCTGTGTGTGCCATGACCTTCAAGGACTTGGGAAGAATTGCCCTTACTTCTATTTAGCTAGTATCACAGAGAAAACGGAAAATTTACCCAAGGCAAGTAACCCAAGATGTCTATTACCAAGAACTTAGAACCTGTAATTTTGCTGAATGTCAGCCCTAACTGCTCCAAAGTATGATGAAGCTACAGGAAACTCCTTACTTTCTTTGTCCTGCTGCCTACTTCCTCTTTTTATTTATTCTATTTTATTTTATTTATCCACTCAGCTAATTTACTTCTGAATGGATAGCAAAGTCAATACTTTGCAGATGCAGTCTCTGAATTTCATTCATATTAGAGCTAGTCTAAATTAACATGTATCCAGGATTCCACTTCCTTGCTCCCTTCGACCTTTCACGTCTAACATGTAGTTCTGTTAAACAGTTTTGGACTAATTCTCCAGCCCAGTAATTCCTCCTGCTCTTCTGCACCCCCATACCAGCTATTAGTTTTATTGCCAAAATAAAACTGCCAAAACTGTTGGCATTCATATGCAGCTCTGGTTTACAAATACACAGGGGGATTCTGCAGGTGATAAACAGTCACTAGGGAGCTAGGTCTTCTGATTTCCAAAATAAATTATGTAAGGCTAGCAACATTCATGTAAGAAATTAAGTCTTTGAGCTTGTTATTTTTCTCACTGGATGAACAACTCCTACAGGAAGAAGAAACTGCTTTTTTAAAAACTTGCCAAAAGTTCTCACTATGCCAGACTGACATACTGGAACATATGCCAAGTTAAAGTCTAACAAGACTACTACTTCTCTCTTTCCTCTCTCAGACTTTTGCCCTTACAGGGAGAACTGTTTTGGGCACTGGGACAAAGTGTCACTTAGTAGTACCTCTGGAAGCAGAATTTTCCAGTGCCTGCCTTCACCAATGCCTCAGTTGAAACAGCAAAAACCAAGTTTTTCAGTGGAGTCATTTTACCTCTTTTCCGTTGTTGCAAGTAAGTTACCATCTGGCCATCTAGAACCTACAAATGTACCACCTAAAACCATCTTTTCCTTCATGACTGTTTTGTAGTACACAATCTCCTGCCTCCACTTATTCAAATGAACTCCCATTCTTTCTACCCGCCTCAACTTTAGTTAAAAAGTAAGGAAAAAGACCCAGTTCACAGCCTAAAGCCCCACAGGAAAGATCTACAACCTAACAGATTATCTAACGACCTTCTAAATTAATGGAATTTTCAAGGAGATATATGAGGTGTGGTTCTTCTCAACTCTTAGTTATAGGCCTCTTAATTAACACTGCTGGGGCACCTGGGTGGCTCAGTGGGTTAAAGCCTCTGCCTTCAGCTCAGGTCATGATCTTGGGGTCCTGGGATCAAGCCCCGCATCGGGCTCTCTGCTCAGTGGGGAGCCTGCTTCCCTTCACCTTTCTCTCTGCCTGCCCCTCTGCCTACTTGTGATCTCTGTCAAATAAAGTCTTAAAAAAAAAATAATACTGCTAATAAAAATCATTACTACTAAATACAGCCAATCTTTATTGAGTTTTATTATGTGACAGGTACCATAAAAGAACTTAACTTAGATCTTATCTCATTTAATCCACATAACTTCCCTTTGAGGTAGAAGTATTATCCCATTTTATACCTTGAATACACTTCCTCAAGGTCACAGAGCCAGTAAGTGAACTTAGGCCACATAATCTCTTTACGTAAGAACACACCTAAGGGTTTTGGAGTCAGGCAAATCTAGCTGGCTTCATCATTTACTAGCTATATGACTATGATCCCAGACCATTCGGGGCTTCTGGTTTCTGTGTATAAAACAGAGATAATGACCTATCTCATATAGGTATTAGAAAAATGAAATGATAAGTTACACACAGAGCATTCAGCTTAGGGTAGAGGCTTAACAAAATGTCAATTCTTTTCTCTGTTACTGGGTAACTCCAAAGCTGGAAGATGATCAATTCTCAGTTTAAAGCAGTGGTTTTTCAACTTAGACCTCACACCATCTTTTGATAAAATGTTTTCTTCAAACTAAACAAAACTGTCTTCTTTAGAAGAAAAAGGACTGAATTCAAAGACCTATCTAATAGTGATGACCTGTGGATGAGGAGGTATGGCCAGAAAGTTGCTAGGGAAAAAGGAAAGAAGTTATGTCCAAGAAACTAGAACTCTTTTATGGCTTTCAGGGACACTGGGATCATCTAGACCCCAGAAAGCCTAGGAAACCAGCACAAATGATCAGAGGTGGCGCCTCATTTTTCGAAGAGCTACTGGTCACTGACCCCTTGGCACTTTTATCTAAACCTCCAAGGGGTAAGGAAACTTGAGAACAATTAAAATTTAGTTTCTAAATAGTTCAAAGTAGAATGTTTTATGGGAACATGTAGAACATTAAAAAGATATAAAAATAAAATTAAATATAAAATTAAACATTAAAAAATCTGAATCTGCTGGGTTAGCTATAGGGAAAAAGGAAGCAGAACCACACAAAACACAAAAAGCTCAAATCTTTTTTATAATGTTCTATATATCTGGAAAAAATAAACTATGTATTGTCCTATTAATTATACTAATAACCAATTCTTTTTTTTTTTTTTTAAAGGTAGGCTCTATGCACAGCATGGAGCTCCAGGGAGGGTCTAAACTCATAACCCTGATGAGATCAAGACCTGAACTAAAATCAAGAGTTAGAGATTTAAATGACTGAACCACCCAGGCGCCCCTAATGACTGTTTTTTTTTTTTTTTTTAACCCCTGTAGCAAGAGGACATTAGGAACAGTATTTTGGCATAGTTAGCAAATGAACTATAGTTGAGAAAATTAAGTAAAAGTTCAGCCTCCTTAAGAGTCTAGATGCAAAGACTTCCTAACAAATTAGAATAGCTTTCTACTTGGGGGCGCTTGGATGGCTCAGTGGGTTAAGCCTGTGCCTTTGGCTTGAGTCATGATCCCAGGGTCCTGGTATCAAGCCCTGAATTGGGATCTCTGCTCAGCGGGGAGCCTGCTTCCCCCTCTCTCTCTGCCTGCCTCTCTGCCTGCTTGTGATCTCTCTCTGTCAAATAAATAAATAAAAATCTTAAAAATAAAGAATAGCTTCCTACTAAACAAAAACAAAAAAGTAAGCATTAGCTACTTCAAAAGTGTGAGAAAAAGGTTTTAAAGCTGAAAATTCAAGATTTTAAAAGGTGTTTTTCTACCTGAGCTTTAGCTCGGTTGTGATCCAGACGAGTCAAGCAACTGAAGTTCTCCTTGGGAATGGATGGTGCCGACTTGGCAGCTGTCAGGCAGTTGGTATTGGCTGGGTTCCCCACCACGATAACCTAGGATATATGGGAGGCACAGTGAAGTTACACATCATAAATTGATGAACTAAACTATCTTAGAATATGACTGATAAATGTGTAACATGTAGCCTTTGTATCAAGTTTGTATGAGCTAAGTATAGTTACCACTATAGTTTCCATAGTATTTCCACTCCACTGCTGGTGTCTGGTGTGATTACTGAAACATGTCTTTCTTTAATAAAGCTACCAACATGTACACAAGTTGCTTTCCAGGTTGCAGCATGCAAGACCAAAGGTACATGTCTATCCATTTTGTTTTGTGCCAGAACAGAGACAGAGCATTTATCTCTTTACCACACACGACACACAAACACGCAATCAAAGGCTCTGAGAGAACAATTCATTCATAAAATTTTCCTTCTTATAAAACCAGTCCAAGAAAGAAATTCGACTTGAGCAGTTTAACTTTAGGACAGTAATTTCTTTTTATTAATTAGAGGAAATTTTTAATCTTGCCTAATCCTAAGAATTAACTGGGGTTTGCTAGAATACAGATTACCAAGTCCTATCCACTCTATACCTTTTGAATCAATCATTAGCAGAAAGTACTTCAGGCTACTTTTTTTTTAAACTGGGGAAGTACAGGATATACTATATTATAATACAGTATAGGAAGATGTCCACATGTACTTAACCTTTTAAGTTTTAGATTCTTTAATAAAACTATAAACTTACTGGGAAATAATGTCAAAGTTACCGAAAAGCTGTGAGCTTATTACAAAGACTATCTCCCACATCCTCTTTACCCAGATTTCCTAATTTTTTCCATTTCTCTCCCTTTACACACACACAGTACCCTTAGTCTTTCTGGCCCATTGGAGAACAAGCTAAAGATCTGATACTCTAATGCCCCCAGTGTCAGTAAATATTTTTCCAAAAAGGATACTTAGCTGAGAGGTGATTATAGTGCAAGCAGCACAGCTCTAAGCAGCCTGGATCAGTCCAAACAATGCTGTCATTTTTTATTAAGAGACCCATGAATTTCTACTCATTTCTACTATTTTCTGTTAATGATTACAGAAAATAAAAGTACGCTATTTAAGATGAATTCTACAGGAAGCAAAAATTCAGGTATGTATAAAATATTGTAACAGAACATTGTAACTGGCAACTTTAAAATCTTAAACATTTTCTTTTACCTTTGTTTAAAGTCAGGACTGGGAAGAATAAGTCTAACAAAATCAGTAAAACCTCTAACCAACAAGCCTTTTTGCTTACTTATTTGGTAAAAAGAGGCCTTAATGTAATATTAAGTAAGGCAAATTCAGAAACTAAAGTAGCTTCCACACAAAGAGAGGAAGTAATACCAACCAACTCCTCAAAAGACAAGTATATCAAATATCTCTGGATTAAGAAAAATCTGAGCATTTCAGAAGTCACCATCTCAATGCTGAGAACACAGCTTACAGCCATCTCTCCCTATCATCATACACACAAATCCAAACATCTGAACAAATATTCCCATGCATCAAAAAGGCACCAGAAGGTTCTGTGCCTTCTCTATAGGACTGTAAATTAATAGTAAATTTCCGTATCACAGTAATGGACAAAATATTTTTGAGAACCTCTAAATAAAGATTTCTACATTATAAAAAAAAAAACTCAGAAAAGGAGAGCTTATCAAGTAAAACTCTATCTGTATTTACTGACCGCTGCAGAAAAGTAATGGGGGAGAAAGCAAGTATTTTGTCTTTACTTAAATGCTAAAAAAAGAAATTTCAAATGCTGATAATAGAAACCCCATAAAATACTGTATTGGTCACCTTAACTGACTTCTTGGCATACTTCTCCAAGGCTGCACCCTGGCATTTGAAGATTTTCACATTTGCTTTAAGTAAATCTTTCCTCTCCATGCCATCCCTTCTTGGCATGGAGCCCACAAGAATGGCCACATCCAGGTCTTTGAAGGCAACATCTTCTTTATCTGTTGCAATGACATCTGTGAACAGGGCAATAAATATGCAGAGCTACTGAAACACCAAAGTCTGAGGTTTTCTTTTTCACACTCAACCTAGCCAGTAATTCTTTCACTTTGTAGCAAATGTTTACTTTACATATCACAATGATAAAAGTTTCAGGGGCCTAAGAAAGGAAAAGTTATATAATCAACAAACATAATAAAATGTAAATTAATTTTGCTTTTCCTATTTCAGTAATCATTTCAAGTTTGAAAACTCTACAGCTTTTGTTCTATGATCAGGTATGATGCAAAACACAATATAAACTTTCAACTCTGTGCAACATTTGTTATTCAAACCAACTACCAATAACATGATAGGAGAAATTAATTTACCTAACCTTTAAGTTGTGATTACTTTAAGATCTAAGATATCAATCACAGATTCAAAATAATGTTTATTGAGAAGCTTCATGCCAGGAATAACACTACAAATTTTGTTGTATCAAATTTATTCTTAGTATTTTATGAAGACAAAGAGGTTTAAGGAGGTTAATCTGCCATAAAAAAGCAGTGAACCTGTAATTCCAGCCCAGGCTGGTCAAGAGGTCAACCACTATTTCCTGTGCTAGCCCAGTAAATATATACTACTTACTCTTTGATTAAAGAACATAAGTCATCACTCCCCTTTACTGACCATATTAAAAATGCCATGACCAGTACTATAGACTGAATGTTTCTGTTCCTCACAAAATTCAGGTTGAAACCTAATCCCCAATGTGATGGTATTATAAGGCAGGGCCTGTGGAAGATGATTAGGTTATAAAGGTAGATCCCCTCATGAATAGGATTAATGGCCTTCTACAAGAGGTCTCAGAGGGATTCTTCACCCCTTCTGTCTTGAGGACACAGGAAGAAGATGGAACCAGGAAATGGTCTCTCACCAGAATGTGAATATGCCTTAGTCTTGATTTCCTAACCTCCAGAACTATGAGAATTAAATTTTTGTGGTTTATAAGCAACTCAGTCTATGGTATTTTTGTTATAGTAGCCCAAATGGACTAAGCCAACCAGGATTCAGCATTGTCATTGGTAAGTTTTTAGGAGAGTCAAACTGTGTTACAGTAAGGCTGCTGTAGAGCTCCCAGCAGGTATACAAAGAAACACCAGTTGGTAAGGGGAATCTTCTTCCCAGCCATGAATACTTATTTGCAGACTCTACACTCCCTGTCATATTCACAGCTGACTAAAGACAAGCTGACTGTAACCTGAACCCATTAGAGAGCAAAAGAACTCAGCAGAGAAAGGAATAAAAATGTGACAATGCAATAAAGCTGATTCGGAAATAGAGGGTGAGTTGTATGTCTACTATACTTCAGTTTAAAAAAAGAAAGAGAGCATGAGGAAAGGGAGCCAGCAGAATAGCTTGGCAGGGCAAAGCACTCTCTTATATAACTATGCACCAAAATGATTCAGACAAGAGAGTACCCCTTTGTAAATGTTTATTGAATGGACATATGAATTGAACATTTTTTTTTTTTTTAGATTTATTCACCTATTATCTTAGAGAGAAAGTGAGAGCCACAAACATGCAATATGTGGGGGGAGGATAGAGGGAGAAGGAAAGATTGAGAGACTCCTGTTGAGGGTGGTCTGATGCAGAACTCAGGACCATGACCCAAGTTGAAACCAAGAAGAGGTGGACACTTGACCCACTGTGTCACCCAGGCACCCCTCTGAGCATTGGATGTGTATATATTTTGCTTGTGCAAACTTGGGAGAGCATTATTAATTAATCCTTACTAAAAAAAAATGATAATAATGAAGGGATACCTAAAGAAAAATATTCAAATTAGTTTACAAGTTGACCTGACATTTGAATGAAGTCGTCAATCAAATTTAAGACTTCTATCTTACATTTGTGTAATATTTCAATGATTCCTAAAGGCTCTTAGCAGAACCCTCATGGGCTTTTTCAAACTATGCAGCATATGACTAGGACAACTTATGCTGTATCTCAATCTGATGACCAGCTGTGGGTTAGGACTATATGTGAGGGACCAAACAATTTCTAGCCTCAGGGTAACATATAAGTCTGGAAGACATCATTTAGAGCTGCATAATTTAGGCATTGCTACTGCTTTTTAAATACATTTCAAAACACAATGCAGATAATCTCAAGTGTATAACCCTTATGCAACATTATCCTTAATTAGTAAGGTAAATTATAAGAATGCTGGAAAAAAGCATCGTCTCTTAACTGACATTGGTTACTTCTTGCTTTTACCCTTACATATTCTTGGTATACATCTTACCAAATAATTGTAGCTCAAAAAACAACAAAAAACACTTTTCTGAAATAGTTTCTAATTGAGAGGCTAGTTAAAAATCTAAATCTGTTTTTTGAAAGACATAAAATACTATAAAATCCTTTTATCCTCCACCCCCCCAACTCACCTTTCAGGAGGGGAAGGGCACAGTCTTGCAGTTCCATTAGGACACCATCTAGGACACCCATCATGGGTGTGATATCCAACAGCACAAGAATTATTGGCTGCCAAGTAAATAGTAAGGACAACATCTGTCAGTGTAGGTTATTCATTTAGTCACAAAAAAGTCCTCTTGTAAATTTTAGTTCAAGGAAAGCTAAATATTATCTGACATGAGGGATGAACTTAATATCTATGGGTGAAGAGAAGAAATAAATGCACACTTAAGAAAGGATTTTAGTGGAATTAAGGGAGTAAGAAAAGGGGGTGTCATTATACTTTAAAAAAAAAAGAACCGGGGGCGTCTCTTTAAACTGGAAAGCAGATCTGCCTTCTGACTATTTTGGGTCTAAAGACCATTTATCAATAAGTTAGTGCTAATTCAGCGACTTTCTCTCCCACATGACTCTCCCTACCCTAGTAGTTACTGTTACCAGGGAAAATCTTCCAGAGACCACTATCTGATGGCTGAACCAAGTCAACTAAATAAAATATGCAGAATAGTTAATACGCAAAGCATTTTCAATGGCTGGAGGGGTACATACAAATAAGATACCAGCTTATATTTATAGCAGTATGCCCCGTATAATTATTGGGATAACCCATCCCTTTCGTCATTAAAATATTTCTTTGAAACTAAATACAGGGTTTATTGATATTATTCTTATTTTGATTTGCAGTTCATAGGTAGTTCCCCTACCTGGTCTTTACCAAAGACTGATCCATTTCCAATACTGTACAGCAGGGAATATGCAATTTGACCAGCTGCTCCAGTCACAAGGACTCTGATTGGTTCAGACTGTAATGAAAGAGACGCATTAATTAACATCTTATTTTAAAATGCTATTTTGCCCTAAAGACATTCAGGGTTTTCTCTATAATAAGACAACCCCATACTTCAGAAGTTTATGTAAAATTTTAAAGTCTCTTCACATTTGGCTTAGTGGAAGATAACTTATTCCGGGCTTGTCCCAGTAAATACAGCATGCACAAATCAGCTGAGCAACTTCTGGAACATGTGTCCTTTGGCTAGATATTTATGCAGTGTTACTTAACTCTCATGTTATCCTGGAGTTACTTACAAAATCTTATCCATCTCGTCAAAGCTATTTTGCCACTGAAATAGGCCCAAAAGAGTTGATGTGCCTTATATGGTGATACAAACTCTGGCAGCAACTAGAACCTCATAAATCCTCTTATGCAAATCCCCCCACTCCCCATCTGCTAAAATAGAATCCCTCACACCAGGAAGACAAGTGACAGTGGTTAGTTAAAATTTTCCACTTACAATGAGTCAGAAGTTTTAATAAAACTACTAATAATGATTTGACTTGACTACCTGAAGGAGGAAAAATAAGTCTGTATTTTTTATTTAAGGAGAAAGATAAGCTAGAGAATACTGGATTATTATAAATTTTACCATTAAATAACTATTATGACAATATAGAAACTTTTGACAACCTGATTCCAAAAGAAAAGTAATTTTAAAAGAGAGGAAGTACAAAGAGCATAATAGTTGTAACAGAAGTTGTTTTATAGACCTCAACAGACCCTGAACAAAATACAGACATATGGACACAAATAATAACCAATATTCAAAGTGATGATCCGGAGTCACTAAAAAAAAGCAGCTCAGATAATTAAAAAGACAGAAATATTTATATTAAAAAGAGCTGAACACAAATGTTTGGAAACTTAATGGATACATTAGATGTACAAATCTGAACAAGGTGGACTGTTCCTTTCCTTGACAATACTGTGTAAATGGACTTTCACGGAGTCACCTCTATTGTTACCTGCACGAGAGAAGTGGTCCACTGAAATGAATGGGGCAGAAGTCTTTGATTTCTTTATATTTACAATTTCCTTTTCCAGGTGAGTCATGTCTTTGGGATGGAAGGAGACTATGTGCTATGACCTCCCAATCCTAACCTCTGAAGGTCAGAAGTATTTAGCAATTTGACACCCAGAGAAATCAAAGGAAAAAACTCTAAGGAAAGAAGTGCCAACTGCCGTAGAGAAATGAATCTGTATGTAGCAGACTATGTATGTATTTCTTCCTTACAGATGAGTGACCAGGATGTGAGTGCAAAAAAGGAGAAAACTACGGAGAGTTTACTCCCTGACCTTCTGAGTCTCTTCCCCATTTTCTTTTCCAACTTTTCCCCTAGGCCTTCATACCCCTAACAAGACAAAATACGGTAATTCCCCAAATAAACCTCCCCCCCCCCAAGACAGTCTTATGTTTCCAAACAGATGTCAGGTTTATAAGGAATGCTAAAGTTATCATATATGGTTATTTTTCATCATATGGCCTTTACATGTTTTTAATTCTGTCATTTTCCCCTCTTCCCTTGGAGTAGGTGAGAAAAAGGGAACAGAGGAAGAATTTCTAAATTCTGTATTTTTAAATTCTAATTTCTAAATTTTAAAGAATTTCTTTTTAGAATGCAAGCTCCTTAAGGACAGGGGCTTTGTCTGTTTTATTTACTACTGTATTCCAACTGCCTACAACAATGCCTGCCACATAGCTGGAGCTCAAATACTTGATGAAGAAATGGCTGGATCTTGTAAAATCACTACCCCAAACTTGGAAATGTAAAAGAGTTGTTTGGAAGCAATCCTAACATGCTCTAAAAAACTGTTTAAGATAATTTATTCATATATACTTGCAATGAGAGGGTTGGAAACTTAGAGATCACAATAATTCCAGCTATAGTTAGGAAAATTAAGTCCTAGTTCTAATGATATAGTTTTATTAATCAATTGATAAACTGTTATCTTACTTCATTCATTAAATGATACACTACTGGATCTCTATTATGTACCTGGTACTATTATCAAGCCAGATAATCCATTAGTAAACTATATGCAGGAAACAAGAGGATAGCCCAATTTTCTAAAACAGAGGTCTAGAGAGGTGGCAGAGTATAGTAGAGAGATAGCCTCTAGAGCTGGATGTTCTGGGTTCAAATCCTGACTTTACAACCCATCAGCTGTGTGCTTTTCACAAGTTACTTAGCCGCTGCATTCAGTTTCCTCACAGTAAAGTGGAGACAATGATAGCAGCTACCTAACAAATAAGGTAGTTGTACAGATTGAGAGTTAACATAAAAAGCATTAAGAACAGTATGTCACCAATACTAGAATTATAGATCTCTGTCACCACAGAATTTTCCTCTAAGGATTCTTCTACCCTGTGGTGTTCTACTTCTATGTCTGTTACTCTCTACTAGACTGTGAACCACACAATGATAGCAGCTACCTAACAAATAAGGTAGTTGTACAGATTGAGAGTTAACATAAAAAGCATTAAGAACAGTATGTCACCAATACTAGAATTATAGATCTCGTATGTCACCAATACTAGAATTATAGATCTCTGTCACCACAGAATTTTCCTCTAAGGATTCTTCTACCCTGTGGTGTTCTACTTCTATGTTACTCTCTACTAGACTGTGAACCACCACTGCCTTGCTATGAGGGCAGTCTGCCTTTGCCTCAAATTTGTGCTCCATTACAGTGTTCAACAAGTATTTGCTGAATTAATAAAAGGGTTAAGAAAACTATAAACACATGCTACTTGAATGTAAAGCAAGCCAAGATAAGAAATAAGGGGGAAGAGTATAACAATCTGTAAAGATTACAGGTAGATGGTTAGAACACAATAATGTAGTCAATCTTAGGTTTAGCTGCTAAAAAAAATGTGCTCCCAGTATCACAGTCTTCAGTGAAGTGCTTGTGGCCAGCTAATGAAGAGCTGCTAATTCCATCTCAGCAGTTTCCTTCCTCTAGATCTACGAACAAGTTATTTTCACAGGTAATTCTATCTTACTAAAAGTAGGATGAAGCCTAGTAAATGCCTGAATGTTTGATTATGAAATGGGAAAGGATGAGCCTATTTGGTTCTTTTTTGCTCTTTGCAACATTGCAGTAGAATAACAGGAGGGTGGGAGATTCCTGCTGACTTTCTACAATGTTACAGTGTGAAGACAGGTTACTATTCTTTGCTTAGATATCTGGGCAGTCGGCCAAGATCCAAAGGAGGAATGTCTCTGCTCTTGGCAGGGCTCTAATGACCTTCCTGCAGATTCAGACTGCCTTGCGCATGTGCTCAAGTCTCAGTGGTAAAGCTTGAATATAAGTGTTCTTTCTGTTATTCTACAGAAAAACCCCACGTATTCCTTTTTTTACTTTATAATTTACATATATTTCTGTAATATAAAAAAGAAACTATCATTCAGATTCCTTCATACAGTTAATCCCTGGTGTCCTTCCCTATTTCCTCTTAAAAAAAAAAACAAAAAAACTGCTTTGAACAGCTTACAAAAGATGACTCTTTTTAAACTCAGTGATTGTTCACATGGTCTCCTGAGGAGGCAAGGAGATTCTCAGTCACCTGAGAGGGCTGTCAGTTTCAGTAAACTGACAGGAGTGTTCTTTCTTAGGGACATCGGTGTTATCTGGTGCCCAAGTGACCTTCCAAGGGTGAGACCTGTCTTATCTACTGTGTTGCAAAACAACAAAAGAATGGGGGCCCAGGATTCTCCCTGTGACCTTGCGAAAATCATTTAATGTCACTGGGCTAACTTTTAAAATTAGAGTAAATAATTTCCAAATTCCCTTCTAATTCTAGAATTCCAATATAATGAATTACAGGGAATAAAGCTATCAGGTAATATAAATGCTGATTAAATACTTTGGTTTGTATTTGCAATATGAATTTGTATGTTCCTCCAGAACCTCAGCTACGGAAAATAAAATTTCAAAATGACTTGGTAATTGTCTGTATTGGACAATATGGTATGACGGAAAGAGCTGTAAGGCTCTTGGGGCAAACTGCTGTATGACCTTGAGGAAATCGTTCTCTCTGGGTTTCAATAATGTCAATTTTAATATATGAAGTAGGGGGAAATTCATCAAAATGATCTTTAAGGTCCCATCCAGTTCCAAAATTATGAAGTCTCAGGTTCTCTGTTACCTCTGCATTCTTGCTAAGTTTCTTAAGTCAGAGACCACTGAAATCATTTAAATTATAGGTAGGAAACTGAGGCTTAACATTGACTGAGAATTAGTAGCTGTCCCCACTGGCCCCTTATAAAGGTGGAGGAGGCAATGATACCCTTGCCTTAAAAATATGTCTTTCCAGGTTCTGGAAATTTCCAATTCATTCAAACATTTCCCCATAATCCCCACCTACCTCAGTATTTTGAGATAACGGGGAAGAATAACTTCAACTATAAATAAAAGTACTAGAGAAATTTGTCTGGTGTCAAATTTCACCTTCAAACACCATGCAGATTATTCATACGTCAGAGTTCCCTCACCAGCCTCCCCCCACCCCCTTTCAGGAGAGACAAGATGTGACGATCTAGGTATCCTGACCTTCACAAGATGGTTACATTGTGTAACATTAAGAGAAGTGGCTCTAGAATTCATAACCTACAAATCAACAAAGAACATCTGCACTAGTTATTTGGCTAGTGATGCCATCACTGCAACACATTCTGTCATTACAAAAGGACATCAATGAACAGGTTTTAAATAACATTTTATGAAATCAGATATGGCGGAAACACGGCTCTTGAAAATGTCGATCGCAGTCTGAAGTACCTGGTAAGCACAATCTATAACTAAGGGCCTTCTGCTTTCAAGGGGTTTGTGACAAAAGCCCTTAAAAATACCGTTGACTCAATTAAAAAAAAAAAAAAAAAGTTAGGACCCAACACCCCCGCCTCCCCAGTCAAACGTTATCATCCTTATCAAACCCTGGTATCGTGCTTTGGAGAAAACCTGCAGCTTATTTTGCACCCACGCTACGCAGCAGGACTGAGATCAAACCTCTCCAAGGACAAATTTCTCCAGAGCCCTCGTAAGAGCTCCCCAGGTGGAAACCAACCCCTTCCCAATTATTGGGTCATTACGACAGTCCCCAAAAGATGAGTCGGGTTTTTCCAAAGGGCTCGAAAGACAGTGCTTTGCACAGCCGCCCCCGCCCCACAAATCCTTCAAATGCAGGAAACCCCACACAGGGGCGCTTAGGTCGGGGGTAAGTAAGATCTAGGGGCTAACACTCACCATGATTAAGAAGAGCGCGAACAATTCCAGCACCTGTAAAAAGAGCCTCAGGGAATCGGGTCACCTCTACTGCGGAATTGACTTGGGGAGGGCGAACGCTCTTAGAAAGAAACGGTTCTTCTCCCAACCGCAGCGCCCTCTGGGAGCTGTAGTTTACGTAGCCGGATTATGGCGCATTCTTCAACGCATTTCCTTCAAGTGTTGAACTACACTTCCCGAGGTCAGAGGTTCGATCACGCCTTTCTCCCTGCGCTCTTCATCGATTGCAAAGTAGTCCCCGAGGGCGGGCCGCTGTGATTGGAGGGCAGCGATGAGTTGAAGATTTGTGCTTGGGGCGGGGAGGACCTGCTTGTTGGCGCCCAATAATTGGTGGGAGGGGAGGCACGTGGAAGGCGAGGGAGGAGATACAGACCCTTAAGCTACATCACCCACTTGTGCGTGAGTGAGACTTATCTTACCCCAAGGGTAAAAGTGGGAGGTAAAGAGACCTTCCGCTGCGTAAAATCGGCTCGACCCGGAAACAGAGTCTCTTTAAAACTCTTCACACTCCGTAGGGGCGGGCGGAATTGACGTGTTGCTAAGGCTGGAAGGCTTCGCAAGTTGCTAAGCGACGAGGCGGGAGAGCGCGCGCACGCAAGGGCCGCTGGCGAGTACCTGAGGGATTTGTGGCTCTCGCAGTTCAGAGACCGAAGACTCCTAGCCAGTGCGCCGCGGCCTGCCGGGTCCTCCTTCCCTAGTTGCCAGGGGACCCTCCGCTGTAGGTAGTGTCCGGTGACGAGCTGAGCAGCTTGCGGGGACGCCTCTCTGAGGCGGCCAGCTACCGCGCGTCTTCCCGACTCCCTGAGGCAGGTGAGCCCGGGCCCAAGGGCAAGGGGTTTTCTGTTAACATTAGGGTCCGAAATGCGTTTGTGCGCCGTTCCGCGTTGTTTTGATCTACCCTGCTAACCAGCTGACCCGCAGGCTCGCCGGTCCTTACTCAGGGCTGTTAGGGTAATAGCCTTCTGGAGGGTGTAGTGCCTTGGAAGTTCTCGCCCCCTCCTTTCTGTAAGAAGCAGCTCTTTCAAAATTAAATAAAAAAATAGTGAGCGTTTGCCTTGTGGGAAATGAAATGAGCCCTTCCCTTCCTGGAGCTCACAGTTCACGGATCTAACTTTTTCTTAAGTCCTCGGTGAGCGTTGACAGTTTTGTCCGTTCGTTTTTGGAGGCAGGTCAACCATCTTGACCTTGAAATGATGCCAAACCTGCATTTCTAAGTAAAGTGTGGCAGCTGTATGGGAGACACTGGTTGTTTCAGGCAGAATCTCAAGTGGTAAAACAACAAGAGGTTTTCATTTAAAATTAATGCTGCCCAAGAGAGTTGTAGTGCTCCTTGCAAGCTAGTGTGATGTGGATATTGAAAGGAAGATGTGGTGTTCTGGAATAGCATAACTGTAAGCAAATCAGTGCAGTATCTGTATTAGATAACGTTATTGTAACTTCTAGTTTTTCTCTGTCAACTGGTAATTGAAGGCCAATTGGTACCTTTCAGTTTTACTCTCTTCATTTTGGAGGGTTTGCTATTGTGGGAAAGAATATAACATATTTCCAATTTTTTTTTTACCAGTAGTATTTATTATAACTGAGTGATTCTGTCTTTCTTTAATGCCTTTATTCACTTATTCATATACTTTACTGGTTTTCCTCTTATGTCATTGGTTGCCCCTCTTTTTTACCTCTGACTTCTTTAGCACTGGAGTGCCTTTGTTCTTCTGCCTACACTTAATCCCTATGTGATATAAATTACGAGTTGATTGGTTACAGATGTCAAATATCTGGTTACATCTATATCAGAAAACTCCCAAATTTGTGTCTTGTCCTGAATTCCAGATTCTGTGTCAAACTACTCCCTCATTATTTCCACTTGGTTTTCTAAATGCATCATTTTCACTATTTTACAGTGTTTTCTAATGAACAATCATAGATAGAGGTACAACACCACACCCTGTGATATAGATAAAAATGACCTGGAATTTTTCCATTTCTAAGATGTTTGTTGTGGATGGGATTATGAGATTTCAAATGGTAGAGTGGTAAAGAGCTGTGATTGGTTAGATGAAAACTGGCTTAATAAATTGGCCAGGAAAATGTAGGGAAAGAATTTTAGGATGTGGCACCCTAGTAGGCTGTGGGAATCTAGAGATTAATATACACAGTTGCTGCCTTTTTAGAGCCCCCATAGTAGCAGGGAATACAGCTATGTAAACCCATAATGACAATATGGTATGACCTGGTTAGTAGTAATAAAGAGTTAGTAACTCTGGGGAGCCAGGGCTTTGCAAAGGAGTTGTTGCCTCAATGAAGACAAATGGATGTTTTGGCCAAGCAGCTAAGGTAGGAGATAGAACCACAATTGCTGTGTTGTAGTAGGGTTTTGGGTTGGCAGTAAGACAATTTGCAACCGTACATGCTTTAAGTTCTTTTTTGTTTGTTTTTTTGTTTTGTTTTGTTTTATTTTGTTTTTAACTAAGACTCTAGAACTGTATTACCCAAGACTGTAGCTATGAATCCTGTGGCTCCTAAATTTAAATTAATTAAAATTAAATAAAAATAAATAAAAATCCAGTTCCTCAGTTATACCTATATTTCAAGTATTCTAATCATATGGGACAGAATATCAGACATTTCCATTATCACAGAAAGTTCTTTTGCACAGCCTCTAGATCTTAGTGGAATCAAGGCATCACCAAGAGCAGGCACTGCTGCAACATATCTTTGTAAGGACATCCCTTTTGCCTGTGGTATACAATGGCGTGCATAGCTGTTTGTGATACTGACTACACACACAGGAAGAGCTCTGTCAGAGGCAAGAAAGAAACCTAATTCTAGTCTTGACCATTGCTTTTGTGTTTTGGAGGAACTTACTTTAACAGTCTTGGTGTGTCGTTTGAAAGAATATTTCCAAACATTGCATTGTCCTGGATCTTGAGCCACACTTTGCATCAGGGAACCCAGAAAGGGTTGAGAAAGCAGAGATCATTGCCTGGATGATACCACACAACATCTTTCTGCTGCTGTCTCCTGTTTTGGGATAACTGTGTTCCTGCCACATTCTAAATAGATGGAAGAGCATGTAACACATACAGAAGTTTGAAGTAAAATGACAGGTTCGGACCTTACCAATAATGGGGATTAGGAGGGAAAGGAGCCCAATTGGGGTAGCTGTATACTTTAATGTGTACAACAAGTCTATGTTCTTATGTACTTCTAATGAATTGTCATATGTTTTGTTTGGATGTATTTTCTTTATCTCTTTAAGGAGTTCTCTGTTAAATATCTAACTGGTTTTATAATTTTTTAATATTTTCAGTTTGGATGAAACAGACATGTTTTTTGTAAATCAAATTTCACTATAGTTGTCATTTCTAAGGAAGGGAAAAGTGGAGAGATGTAACTGGACACTGGCCTAAGGGTGCTTTAAATATATGGGTGGGTGGAGAAAATATTGAGTATTCATTTTATTATTTGTCCTACTGTACTTAACATCCAGTTTAACAAAGAATATTACCAGTCCCTTCCCAGAGATCTTAGGTTGGCACACATGCACATATTCTCACTCTGGTGTATATAGACACATTTTGTAATCACAAAAAAAGTCACATGAGTTGTTACTAATGCGTTTTCTTATGCTCTACTAACTAGATATTATGGAAACTTGTTTTATGCTACTACTGCTGGCTTTAAATGTAAAAGAATGCTGGTGTATAAGCACAAGCACATCTATGTTTTGTCATAAATATGTCCAAAGACATATCATTATGCCCATGTTTGAAGAAATTAAGATACAAAAAGATGCAATGGATCAATTTATGGCTCATGAGAGGTGAGGAAGAGTGGAAAGAGCTAGATCTTGGACAGTATGTAGAAGTAAGGGCAGAGCAGAGAGGAGAGTAGGCCAAAAAAAAAAAAAAAAAAAAAAGCAATTGAGTATGAAGTAATACAGAAGTGAAAGAGTGGAAAAATATCTTACCATGCACATTTATTTGCGTTTTCCGTCTTATACGTTAGCCAACCTACTTGCTGTTGCTAAAACATGTCCTTTGGTTTTCTGCCTCCATATTTTACATGTGCTTTTTCCTTGATTGGAGTCTTATCCTCTGTTTCTGCCTGTTAAAATTCATTCCACCAGGCTCCTCATAAATGCTTTGGCCATTTTGAAGCCTTTCTCCCTATCCCTCATCTCCTTTTAAAAAGTATTACAGGAAATTTAAAACATAAACAAATGAAGAAAGAGTGGTATAATTTTCTCAATCCATCATCCAGCTTTAACAATTATTAACAGTTGGTCTGTCTTCTTAAATATGCCTTTTTGCTTTTCCCCTCCCCCCAACATTTTCAAACATACAGAAAAGCTGTGCAGTGACTAACCCTTTATAGTAGTCTGAGTTTAGTCAGGAGACGGATCTCTACTGGTTATTTGAAAATTTAATGATGAAATGTTAACTAGAACAAGGAGGGGTGGTTATACTAAAAGGCATAAAAGAGCTCTGAGTCTAAGGGTCCCAGAAGTAGAAGATGTTAAAGAGCAGCTAATATTTCTAGGAGGAAGAAGAAGAGGGCCCTTTACCCAGAGCTTGTATGCAGACCTGTTCAAAAGAGGCATTTGTACTATTGCTACATGGTCCAGAAAAGTGCCTAATGTCAGTGGGAAGGCTGGAGCTGCAGCCACAACAGGAACTTGTCTTTTCTGCAAGGCTCTTGGGCTCTCATGCTGAATGGTATGAACATTTGTAAAATCTGCTTTTGAGACACTTAAGATTTGTACATTTCATATTTATAAATTTCCTCTTAAAAAAACCCCCCAAATTATTAAGTTCCAGCTAGTGATAGGTATGCTGAAGTGTTTGGGTGTGATACATACTTACACTGGCAACTGTCTTTGAAATGTACCTGGCTGGCTCAGTTGGTGGAACATATGACTCTTTATCTTTTGGTTGGTTGAGCCCCATGTTGGGTGCAGACATTATTTAAAATTAAAATCTTAAAAAAAAGGATAGATTAATGGATGTATTGAGGGATGAATAGTTTTGTCCACAAAAAAATTAAAATATGAAAGCAAATATAGTTACAGGAAATGCTGTGTTATAGAATTTAGGTGGTATTCACTGTGCGATGCTCTCAACTTGTTATTAGAGTGATAATTTATTTGGGTTCAGAGACTGCAGGTACAAGAGAAATATCTCTGAAATTGCCGTTGCGGAAGCTGGAAGACTAAGAATCTTGGCTTAATGAAACTAATCAGTTTCAGACTTTTCTAGCTAAGCAGAAATTTTGTAAGTGCAAATTATATTGGAAAATGATTGGAAGAACTTGTGAAATACTGAGCGTATCTGAAATTTCACAAATGTAATTTGATACTTTAATAAAAATGTATATATTTTTGGTAAATAGCTTATTCATTTGAGTACCAAGTCATTTAGCCAAATTATCAGACAACCTAGAGGCAGAATTAAGAACAGTTTTCATTATAAAATTTGTATGTTGGAAAATTATTTTTTATTTCAGTATGATGTTTTTATTATCTAGTATGCTTGGTTTGCCTGGGAATATACTTGGCTCCGTCTAAGTGAAACTACTGAGAACTGTAGTTGGAGGCCCAGAAAATGGGGATATGTTACTGCTAACTGTTTCATAACCTTGCTGCAGGCCTAAGAATTTATGTTACAAAATGCTGATTTTAAGGTAGAAAGTTTCAAATGCCCCAAAAGATGGGAATGACTGAGTAAGGATGGCCCTCCATAAATTGTTTCTAAATCTATGTCCCCTGTTCCCTTTTTACATTTCAGTGTCTTAGTTCCCAAGTCTGGTTTTGTAATACCCTCCTCTTATATTTGGCTAAATTTAATTTTAAAGAATCGTGGCACATAGGAATTTAGTTATTTATAGATCAATTTAATATATGGCTCCTGGAAATGAATCAAGTTTTCATGAATTACAGCTGGGATTTGTCATGGGCTGTGTTCCTTCATACGAAAAGGACACAAAATCAAGGGAGTTATTACTTTCCTAGCCCTTCATTAATTTAATCATATTGTTTTACATTTTACAAAAACATAGTGAATATGTGTAATATTACATAATCTGAGGTAGAGTGAATATGATTCTCATTTTATAGTTTAAGAGACTCAATTTCAAAGGTTGTGATTTGTTCAAGTTCTTGTAGCCATGTCTAGAAAACTAAGACCTTCTTACACTAAGAAAACAAATTACATATCCTCTTGTCCGTTTTAAAATGAACACTTAAAATGTATCATGTTTATACAGTTTTAAAGATTATAATTTCCAATGTATTATGAGTATTGAATTTTTTGTTAAAAAACCGTTAGATCATTCTTCCAAAAATATGCAGTGGAATCTAAATATCTTTCTACCCTCATCCACTTAAAAAATAGGTAAATATCTCTTTTTTGACAGTCAGAAGTTGAGGTTTCTATACATTGCTAATCTCAAACTTCCAATTCATGTTACTGACATAATTTTATCTTACTTTAATGTATTTTAATTCTAAAAAGTCTTTTTATGATCATACTGTAAGTTTTTTTCACAAAAATATGAATATAAACTGTCATTTGTGCCTGCAAGTATAATAAACCTATTATCATTACAGTTCTTAAAAGCATAAAATTTATCAAAGTGAATGTTACTTTGATAAATATTTGATTTATCAAAATTACTTTATCAATTATTACTTTGATAAATTTACTAAAAATTAAAAGTAAAAATTTAATGGAATGTATCTCAATGGATGGGACTTTTCCTCCCTGGTTAGTTTATATACATGTGGATGAATATTACTTGTGGTTAAAATGAGACTGGATTCTGTTTCAAATTTATTCCTTTTTTCCAGCGTTATAGATCTAAGTGCTTAGAAACCTATTCACTTAAATAAGATGGGAATTATTTGAACTCCTTCCATGTTATTTACAAAACAAAATCACATGGGTGGCCTATTATCAGAAATTGTTTTCAATGGTGTAACTCATTTAGGCCCTTTCTTTAATTTGGCTGCAAACAAAAGATTGAAAACCACCTGACTTCCAAAAGGATTAATTACCCATTAGTCATTCAAAACTTTACTAAAATTTGCCTAAAACTATACAGTCCGCTTTCATTTAGAGTTACCTTGATTAATTCAATATGCTCTGAAAATGTTAGGAAAAATTGAAATAGAATTTCATTGTGACCTTCCCCAAATAATATTTTTAATTAAATGCTTTCATCTTACCATATGCTTTAGGGTTTAAGTATGTCAGAACCTTGAGGTGGTTTATTTGCCTGTTGAATTTTTAATTTTGGATAAAATAATGCCATGTAACCTAATTGGTGAAGCCCAGTCAGGTAAGATTGACTTACTTAAAAAAAAAAAAAAAAGACTTCATTTTAAATTAAATTAATGTGTTAATACCCATTTTGAGGAATACTATAAAAACCACTGAGAAATAAATTATGGAATGCATTTGAGAGAGATTATTAAACACAGAAAGTCAAGGTTAAAATGATGCAGAGATAAAATATTGTTTATTTTATTTTATTTATTGTTTGTTTATTTTATTTTTTAAATATTTATTTGACAGAGACATAGTGAGAGAGGGAACACAAGCAGGGGGAGTGGGAGGAGAACCAGGCTTCCTGCCAAGCAGGGAGCCTGATGTGGGGCTCAGTCCCAGGACCCTGGGATCATGACCTGAGCAGGAGGCAGACGTTTAATGACTGAGCCACCCAGGTACCCCAAAGTATTGTTTGAAATGACTATTAAAATCACAGTAATGCTATTTCTCATTGCTTAATTTATAAAAATGATATAAAATGGACCTAAAATTATAAATGATTTATGAAGTGAGGAATATGATAAAAGGATATCCCTTCAGTAAATGGGTTTCAAAGGTTTTGAGTACTTGAGTACTTAAGAATCATGTATACAAGTTAGAAGTAAATACAGAAATTTTGTTAGACTTCTTACATCTCAACCATTCACTTCATAGTCAGACTTTTCTGATGTATTAATGAAGAAAGAAAGTGAATTACAAAAAAAGTTGGTCTGGAAACTAACATATAATTTTACATTTTGGTAATAGAAACTAGAAAATAATGTTTTCTAAGATCAAAATTAACTGTAATTCTAACAAATATTTCATTATGTAATTTGCTTAAAAAATGTGATTTGCATTAAGTTCCTACTGAAGGTTGGGCATAGAGTGCCAGGATGGCTCTCATGGCATGGGACATTGCATGCTCCCTCTGGCTCTCCGACTTTCCTCCTCTTGGGGGTAGGTGGGTGGGTGGGGAGGGAACAGATTGATCTCCTTTTCTCTTACAGAGTAGGTGTGCATTATTCTTCAAACCTAGCTTCTACGTTTATAAAAAATTTCTCCCATGATCCTACTACATGAATACTAGTAACTGCTAAGAGGAAAAGGTTCTCCCTGTTGTTGTTCTTAGAATCTCATGATTTCTGTCCTTGATTTATAGTGAATTTTTGAAGGGAGAGTTTTCAAAACGAGAAATCTCACTGTAGTCCTACAGCAGAATAGGACATATCCATACTCCCAAGTAGGCCATAGACCTGTATCCTAACACTCCTCCCACTGCTGTAGTCCAGATACACACAAAGTCAGCTCTATGTTAGTTCCTGGGCCTTGTTCTCTTTATAGTTCCTTCTTCTCTAAGTCAGATTAAAGAACATATTTGCGCTGATTGTTTATAGATTACCTTTCACAGGTAATGTAATATGCTGCAAGAGAGGTTTTTGTTCTGGTGGACATTTTAACACATTTCTATTTCTCTCTCTCTTTTATTTATTTATTTATTTTTAAGCACATTTCCAATTACACTAATAATAAGGTTGTCTTCCTTACTTTCTTAAAGAGCCATCTCTGGTAGTAATATCAAGGAGCACAATATGTCATTGCAATTTCGTTGTGAGTTTGAATCTTCAGGTGGTTTCTGAATTCCTCACAAGCTTTCACTTTCGTTAAGGCAACAAACACTGGTGCATTAATCTGTTATGTTAGATTTGGAGATGTTTTTAACATTTTTTACCCCAGCTCAGCATTATTTAGGTAATGTTTAATTGAAACGGCAGAAAACATTTGAAATACAATTCTAACAACATCCAGCAGAGCTACTGAAGGAGAATTAAGTTTCATATCCCTAAAATTGAACATTGGCTCTTGATATTTTAGGTATTTGGGAGCGTACATGATTTTATACTTACACAGTATGAAATTATTTAACCTTATTAATTTTATTTATAGTATATATAAACTTGGTATGATTCTGGTTAAAACTCATTCATTAAAATGAGTAATGAGTTATGAGGTAAAGTTCTTTATGTAACAATTTTGTTATAATCTGATTCTGTTTCATTGAAACCAGTGAAGTAATATTTAAAGAGTAATCTTTTTTTAAAAAATTGACATATAATGTATTATTTGCCCCAGGGGTACAGGTCTGTGAATCATCAGACTTACACATTTCATAGCACTCACCATAGCACATACCCTTCCCAATGTCTGTGACCCAGCCGCCCTATCCCTACTCCCCAAACCCCAGCAACCCTCAGTTTGTTTCATGAGATGAAGAGTCTCTTATGGTTTGTCTCTCTCCTTGGTCTCATCTTGTTTCATTTTTTCCTTCTCATTTTTTCCTACTCTACCCCCTGCAGCCTGCTGCCCTGCCTCTCAAATTCCTCATATCAGAGAGATCATATGGTAATTGTCTTCCTCTGCTTGAATTATTTCACATAGCATAGTACCCTCTAGTTCCATCCACATCATCGCAAATGACAAGATTTCATTTCTTTTGATGGCTGCATAATATTCCATTGTGTATATATACCAAATCTTCTTTATCCATTCATCTGTTGATGGACCTCTAGGTTCTTTCCATAGTTGGTTATTGTTGACATTGCTGCTATAAACATTCAGGAGCACGTACCCCTTCAGATCACTATGTATCTTTAGGGTAAATACCCAGTAGTGCTATTGCTGGGTCATAGGGTAGCTCTGTTTGAGGAACCTCCGTACTGTTTTCCAGAGTGGCTGCACTAGCTTGCCTTCCCACCAACAGTGTAGGAGGGTTCCCTTTTCTCTGCATCCTCACCAACATCTGCCATTTCCCGACTTGTTAATTTTAGCTATTCTGACTGGTGTGAAGTGGTATCTCATTGTGGTTTTGATTTGTATTTCCCTGATGCCGAGTGAAGCTGAGCATTTTTTCATGTGTGTGTTGGCCATGTGGATGTATTCTTTGCAGAAATGTCTTTTCAAGTCTTCTGCCCATTTCTTGATTGGATTCTTTGTTCTTTAGGTGTTGAGTTTGATAAGTTCTTTATAGATTTTTGGGTACTAGCCTTTTATTTGATATGTCATTTGCAAATATCTTCTCTATCAGTTGTCTTTTGGTTTTGTTGACTGTTTCCTTTGCTATGCAAAAGCTTTTGATCTTGATGAAATCCCAATAGTTCATTTTTTCCCTTGCTTCCCTTGCCTTTGTGATGTTTCTAGGAATAAGTTCTGTGGCTGAGGTTGAAGAGGTTGCTGCGTGTTCTCCTCAAGGATTTTTTTTTTTTTTTTAAAGATTTTATTTATTTATTTATTTGACAGAGAGAGATCACAAGTAGGCAGAGAGGCAGGCAGAGAGAGAGAGAGAGGAGGAAGCAGGCTCTCCGCCGAGCAGAGAGCCCGATGTGGGACTCGATCCCAGGACCCTGAGATCATGACCTGAGCCGAAGGCAGCAGCTTAACCCACTGAGCCACCCAGGCGCCCTCTCCTCAAGGATTTTTGAGGGATTCCTATCTCACATTGAGGTCCTTCATTCATTTTGAGTCTATTTTCGTGTGTGGTGTAAGTAAATGATCCAGTATCATTCTTCTGCATGTGGCTGTCCAGCTTTCCCAACACCATTTGTTGAAGAGGCTGTCTTTTTTTCCATTGGACATTCTTTTCTGCTTTGTCAGAGATTACTGGACCATAGAGTTGAGGGTATATTTCTGGGTTCTCTATTCTGTTACACTGATCTATGTGTCTGTTTTTGTGTCAATACCGTACTGTCTTGATGATGACTGCTTTGTAATAGAACTTAAAGTTTGTACTTGTGATACCACCAACTTTGGCTTTCTTTTTCAATATTCCTCTGGCTATTCGGGATCTTTTCTGGTTCCATATAAATTTTAGGATTGTTTGTTCCATTTTTTTGAAGAAATTGGATGGGATTTTGATAGGGATTGCATTAAATGTGTAGATTGCTTTAGGTAGCATAGACATTTTCATAATATTTGTTCTTCTAATCCATGAGCATGAAAAGTTTTTCCATTGTGTCTTCCTCAGTTTCTTTCATGAGTACCTTATAGTTTTCTGAGTAGAGATTCTTTGCCTCTTTCATTAGGTTTATTCGTAGTTATCTTATGGTTTGGGGTGCAATTGTAAATGGGATCAGCTTCTTAATTTCTCTTTCTTCTGTTTTGCTGTTGGTGTATAGAAATGCAACTGATTTCTGTGCATTGATTTTTATATCCTGACACTTTGCTGAATTCCTGTATGAGTTCTAGCAGTTTTGGAGTGGAGTCTTTTGGGTTTTCCACATAAATATTATTTCATCTGCAAAGAGGGAGAGTTTGACTTCTTCTTTGCCAATTTGGATGCCTTTAATTTATTTTTGTTGTCCAATTGCCGAGCCTAGGAATTCTAGTACTCTGTTGAATGGCAGAGGTGATAGTGGACAGCCCTGCTGTGTTTTTGACCTTAGCGGAAAAGCTCTCAGTTTTTCTCCATTGAGAATGATATTTGCTGTGTGTTTTTCATAGATGGCTTTGATGATACTGAGGTATGTACCCTCTATGCTTACACTGTGAAGAGTTTTGATTAAGAAAGGAAGCTGTCCTTTGTCAAATGCTTTTTTGGTATCTATTGAGAGTATCATATGGTTCTTGTTCTTCCTTTAATATATTGTATCAGATTGATTGATTTGTGGTTGTTGAACCAGTCTTGCAGCCCAGGAATAAATCCCACTTGGTATGGCGCATAATCCTCTTAATGTACTCTTGGATCCTATTGACTAATATTTTGGTGAGAAGTTTTGCATCTGTGTTCATAAAGGATATTGGTCTGTAATTCTCCTTTTTGTCTGGTTTTGGGATCAAGGTAATGTTGGCCTCATAAAATGAGTTTGGAAGTTTTCCTTCCATTTCTGTTTTTGGAACATTTTTAGGAGAATAGGTATTAATTCTTCTTTAAATGTTGGTAGAATTCCCCTGGGAAGCCATCTGGCCCTGGGCCTCTTGATTGCTGGAAGATTTTTGTTAACTGCTTTAATCTGCTTCCTGGTTATGGGTCTGTTCAGGTTTTCTATTTCTTCCTGGTTCAGTTGTGGTAGTTTATATGTCTCTAGGAATGCATCCATTTCTTCCTGATTATCAAATTGGCTGGTGTATAATTGCTCATAATATGTTCTTATAATTGTATTTCTTTGATGTTGGTTGTGATCTCTCTTTCATATTATTTTATTAATTTGGGTCCTTTCTCTTTTCTTTTTGATAAGTCTGGCCAAGGGGCGTTATCAATCTTATTTATTCTTTTAAAGAACCAGCTCCTAGTTTTGTTGATTTGTTCTATTCTTTTGGTTTCTATTTCATTGATTTCTGCTCTGATCTTTATTATTTCTTTTCTCCTGCTGGGTTTAGGCTTTATTTATTCTTCTTTCTCCAGGTCCTTTAGGTGTAGGGTTAGTTTGTGTATTTGAGACCCTTCTTGTTTCTTAAGAAAGGCTTGTATTGCTATATACTTTCCTCTCAGGACTGCCTTTGCTGTGTCCCGAATATTATGTTTTCATTTTCATTTGTTTCAATGATTTTTAAAAATTCTCCTTTAATTTCCTGGTTGACCCATTCATTCTTTCTTCTTCTTCTTCTTTTTTTTTTTTTTTTTAAGATTTTATTTATTTATTTGACAGAGATCTCAAGTAGACAGAGAGGCAAGCAAAGAGAGAGGAGGAAACTGGCTCCCCGCCTAGCAGAGAGCCTGATGTGGGGCTCGATCCCAAGACCCCGAGACCATGGACCCAAGTCGAAGGCAGAGTCTTAACCCACTGAGTCACCCAGGAGCCCCGACCCATTCATTCTTTAGTAGGATGCCCTTTAGCCTCCATGTATATGAGTTCTTTCCAGCTTTCCTCTAGTGACTAAGTTCTAGTTTCACAACATTGTGGTCTGAAAATATTCAGGGAATGATCCCAATCTTTTGGTACCAGTTGAGTCCTGATGTCATCTATTCTAGAGAATGTTCCATGTGCACTAGAGAAGTATGTGTATTCTGTTGTTTTTGGATGGAATGTTCTGCATATATCTGTGATGTCCATCTGGTCCAGTGTTTTCATTTAAAGCCTTTATTTCCTTGTTAATCTTTTGCTTAGATGATCTGTCTATTTCAGTGAAGGGGGTGTTACAGTCCCCTACTATTATTGTATTATTGTCAATCTGTTTCTTTGATTTTGTTATTAATTGGTTTATATAGTTGGTTGCTCCATGTTAGGGGCATAGATATTTAATATTAGATCTTGTTGTACAGGCCCTTTGATATAGTGTCCTTCCTTATCTCTTATTATAGTCTTTGGCTTAAAATCTAATTGATCTGATATAAGGATTGCCACCCCAGCTTTCTTTTGATGTCCTTTATCATGGTCAATTGTTTTCTACCCCCTCACTTTAAATCTTGAGGTGACTTTGCATCTAAAATCAGTTTCTTGCATAAAGTATATCAGTGGGTCTTATTATTATTTTTTTTAATCCATTCTGATGCCCTTTATCTTTTGATTGGGGCATTAGCTTGTTTTTACATTCAGGGTAACTATTGAGAGATACGAATTTAGTGCCATTGTATTTCCTGTAAGGTGACTGTTACTGTATATTGTCTCTGTTCTGTTTTGGTCTGTTAGTTTTAGGGTCTCTCTTTGCTTAGAGGACCCCTTTCAATATTTCCTATAGGGCTGGTTTGGTGTTTGCAAATTCTTTTAATTTTTGTTGGTCCTGGAAGCTTTTTTTTTTTTTTTTAAGATTTTATTTATTTATTTGACACAGAGAGAGCTCACAAGTAGGCAGTGAGGCAAGCAGAGAGCCTGATGTGGGACTCGATCCCAGGACTCTGAGATCATGACCTGAACTGAAGGCAGAGGCTTAACCCATTCAGCCACCCAGACGCCCTGTCCTGGAAGCTTTTTATCCCTCCTATTTTAGTAATCCAGCCTAGCTGGATATAATATGGTTGCACATTTTTCTCGTTTAGTGCTCCGAATATATCATGCCAACCCTTTCTGGCCTGCCAGCTCTCTGTGGATACGTCTGCTGCCAATCTAATATTTCTACTGTTGTATGTTACAGACCTCTTGTCCCGAGCTGCTTACAGGATTTTCTCTTTGTCACTGAGACTTCTTCTTCTTTTTTTTTTTTTTTTAAAGATTTATTTATTTATTTATTTATTTGACAGAGAGAGAGATCACAAGTAGGCATAGAGGCAGGCAGAGAGAGAGAGAGGAGGAAGCAGGCTCCCTGCTGAGCAGAGTGCCTGATGCAGGACTCGATCCCAGGACCCTGAGATCATGACCTGAGCGGAAGGCAGTCACTTAACTCACTGAGCTACTCAGGTGCCCGTCACTGAGACTTCTAAGTTTTATTATTAGATGACAGGGTATGGACCTATTTTTATTAATTTTGAGGGTGTTTTTCTATGCCTCCTGGATTTTGATGCTTCTTCCCTTTTCCATATTAGGGAAATACTCTACTATAATTTGCTTCAGTATACCTTCTGCCACTTCTCTCTTTCTTTTTCTTCTGTTATCCCCGTTATTCTAATATTGTTTGTCTTATGTTATCACTTATTTCTCAAAGTCTCCCCTTGTGGTCCAGTAGTAGTTTGTCTCTCTTTTACTCAGCTTCTTTATTCTCCATCATTTGGTCTTCTATATCACTAATTTTCTCTTCTGCCTCATTTATCCTAGCAGTAAGAGCCTACATTCTTTATTGCATTTCTTTAACAGGTTTTTTGATTTCAACTTAGATTGTAGTTCTTTTATTTCTCCAGAAAGGGATTCTCTGATATCTTCCACAGTTTTTTTTTTTTTAAATATTTTATTTATTTATTTTGACAGAGAGAGAGAGAGAGAGAGAGAGAGACATCACAAGTAGGCAGAGAGGCAGGCAGAGAGAGAGGGGGAAGCAGGCTCCCTGCTGAGCAGAGAGCCCCATGCGGGGCTTGATCCCAGGACCCTGAGATCATGACCTGAGCCGAAGGCAGAGGCTTAACCCACTGAGCCACCCAGGCGCCCCTTCCACACTTTTTTTGAGCCCAGTTAGCATCTTGATAATCATCATTCTGAACTCTAGTTCTGACGTATTACTAGTATTTAAAAAAAAAATATTAGACTGGTGAATAGAACAAAGTCACCCACTTGATTTTGGGGGTATTCTGGTCTCTTAGAAGAAACTACCTTCCAAAATTTTAAAGAAGAAAAAACTTACATATACAAAAATAAGGGCAAACATGATGAAGGGATGGTATATGACTGTAAAGTTGAAAATTAAAAGTGATTTTTAAAATGTTATTGATGCCTGGGGGGCTCAGTGGGTTCAGGCCTCTGCCTTCAGCTCGGGTCATGATCTGAGGGGTCCTGGGATCGAGCCCTGCATCGGGCTCTCTGCTCAGTGGGGAGCCTGCTTCCACTTCTCTCTCTCTGCCTACTTGTGATCTCTGCCTGTCAAATAAATAAATTAAAAAAATTATTGATAAATTGGTTGGGGGGGGGGAAATGTGATCAGGCCAGAGACTAGAACAAAGCCATGTTCTAGATTTATGATATATTTTCATCTATTAGAAAAAGTTGTATCCCCGAACGTTAAAGAAAAAAAATCTATATGTATACAAAAAGTGAGGTTAAATACAACGAATGGATAAAATATGAGTTTAACAATGAAAACTTAAAAAGATTTTTTTCCAGTGGTATTGATAAGATAAAATAGTTAAAAAATGTTAAAAAAGGAAAGAAGAAACATTAGAAAGTAGAATAAGAAAAAAATAAAATTAAAAAAATTTAATTTTGAGAGACTAAAGGATCCTGGGAAAAAGGCCATGAATTCTTTGTGTTGTTTTCCCTTAGCTCTGGAGTTCTGTAGTTCTCATTGATTAGTGAACTTGGTCTTGGCTGGATGTTCTTGCTGATCTTCTGGGTTGAGGGGCCTGTTTCGGTGTTTCTCAAATGTCTTTGCCGGAGGCAGTATTGCACCATCCTTGCCAGAGGCCAGGCTATGTAATCTGTTCAGGTTTGCTCTCAGTAGCTTTTGTTCCCCGAATGCTTTCCGTAGAGCCTTGGAGGACAGGAATCAGGATGGCAGCCTCCCAATCTCCAGCCAGGGGAACTGAGAGCTGGGGGCCCCATTCCTCAATTTGTCCTCAGAGAAAAGCAGCCAATCCCTCCCCTTTCCCTGGTCTATGGCTGCACTCCATGCTCACCAGGTTTGTGACAGAGCATTTCTATTTCTGGTGCATGGCCCTGTTTGGAGTCTCCAAACTGAGTAGATTCCTGTGGTGTGCTTCCATGATGCTGCTCCCGGAAGAGGAAGGTGAGTCTTCCCGGATCTGCCTCTTGAGGTGTCCGTGCTTGAAGTGCAGTGGTCCGGCTGTGCCTTGGATCATGGTTTAAGGATCATGGTTTAACCCTGAGCTGAGAATGTACTCCTGAGCTCCATCTCTGTAGCTGGCTTCCCTGTTCCTATAGCTGGGAGCTCTGACACACTCCGGTACCCCTGGTCTTTCTGTGACACTGCAGGTCCTGAGACCACACTGTCCCTTCAAGGGCTCCACCCCTCCTTCTCTGGAGTGAGGTCCCTCAGTGGAGCAGACTTCTAAAAGTTCCAATTTTGTGCTCTGCGGCTCTCTTACTTGCCCGGACGTGGCTTCTCACCCTGTGGCCTATCTTCTGGTGGTTTCGGATTCACTTCTCTGCATGTCCTACCTTCTGGAAAGTGGTGGATTTTCTGTTCCTAGAATTGCTGCTCTTCTTTTTCTTCTATCTTCTGTTGAGTTTGTAGGTATTCAGAATGTTTTGATAACTATCTAGCTGAACTCCTGGGTCTCCTACTCCTCTGCCATCTTGCTTTAGGGAGTAATCTTATAAGTTTGCTTTTGGTTTAAGTATATGCATGTTTAGAAATATGTGTTTTACATGCCATCTATGTAATTAATAGAGAGTCATGGTATATAATAGTGTAATTAAAAACAGGATCTTTTATTTTTATTTTTATTTTTTTGTTTTTTAAAGATATTATTTCTTTGGGAGACAGAGCGAGAGAGCACAAGGTGGAGGGTAGTAGCAGAGGGAAAGGGAGAATTAGGCTCCCAGCTGAGCAGATCCCAGAACCCTGGGATCATGACAAAATCTAAGGCAGACACTTAATCAACTGAGCCACCCAGGCACCCCCAAAACAGGATCTTTTAAAAAACCAATATTAAGACTTGTTAAATAGATCAGAGACCAAATTATTATAAAGTTTTCTTTTCTTTCTTTCTTTCTTTTTTTTTACTATGGTAAAATACATATAAGATTTACCATCTTAGCTATTTTTAAGTATAGAGTTCAGTGGTATTAAATGTCATAATTTGGGGCAGTCACCACCATCATCCATCCCCATAACCCTTTCATCTTGTAAAGTTGAAATTCTATGCCTATTAAACAATAATTCTCCACTTTCCCCTCCCTCCAGCCCATGGCGACCACTATTACAGTTTCTGTCTTTGTGATTTTGATTGTTCCACGTACCTGTATAAGGCAAATCACATAGTTTTTGACTTTTTGTTACTGGTTTATTTCACTAAGCATAATGTCCTCAAGGCTTATTCATGCTATAGCATATTGCAGAGTTTTCTTCTTTTTAAAGGTAGGCTGATTTACCACTCACTATATGCATATGCCACATTGTGCTTATCCATTCATTTGTGGCCACTTGGGTTGCTTCTATGGTTGTGAATGGTGTTGCTATAAAGATGGGTGTACAAATACCTTTTTGAGACCCTGCTTTCTGTTCTTTTAGGTAAATACTTGGAAGTGGAATTGTTGGATCATATGGTAATTGTTTTTAATTTTTTAAGAAACCATCATTTTGCTTTCCGTTTTATATTCCTATCAATATTCATGAGGGTTCTGATTTCTCCACATCATTGCCAACGTATATTTTCTGTTTTTTTTTTTTTTTTGATAGTAGGCCATTCTAATGGGTATGAAATTATACTTTATTGTAGTTGTGATTTGCATTTCCCAAATGACTAGTGATTTGAGCATCTTTTCATGTGCTTATTGGCCATTCATGTATTTTCTTTGGAGAAATTTCTACTAAAGTCTTGGCCCATTTTTGAATTGGATTTTTTTTTTTTAATCTTATTTTCTTAAGTAAGCATTATGCCCATCATGGGCCTTGAACTTATAACCCCAAGACCAAGAGTCACATGCTCTACCAGTTTAGTCAGCGAGGTGCCTCATTTGTTTTTGTTTTTGTTGAGCTTTAGAATTTATAGATTCTAGATGGTAGTGTCTTACCAGATATATGAATGGCAAATATTTTCACACATTTTGTGGGTTGTCATTTACTCTCTGGATAGTATCTTTTTTCTTATAATTTTTTTTTCTTATAACGCTTTTCAGGTATTTGTGATTATTCATCTTTAATACTAAATTAAAATTACACCAGTGATAGTTCCTTAAAGGTTATTTGCAAAATGGAACCTGAAACCGTATCATTGAATATTTCCTATTTGATTACATAAAAAAATCTATAGACATTTCTTGCACATGAAATGGCTTTTGTATCAATGCATGGCTTTTTAGGTAATTCATTGTTTCACTAGGGATAGTGTCTTTTGGATGTGAAAGATTTTAAAATTTTCATGTTGTCCCATTTGCCTATTTTTTTCTTTTTTTACTTAGACCTGGTGTCATATCCAAGAAACCATTACCAAATCTAATGTCACTAAGCTTTTGTCCTATATATTCTTTTAAGAATTATATTGTCAGTGTTCCTGGGTCACTTGGTCAGTTAAGCGTCTGCCTTCAGTTCAGGTCATGATCCCAGGGTCCCACATCAGCCTCCCTGTTCAGTAGGGAGTCTGCTCATTCCTCTCTTTCTTTGCCCCTCCCCTGATTTATGCTCTCTCTTACTCATTCTCTCAAATAAATAAATAAAATCTTTAAAAAAAAGAATTTTATTGTTGTAGGTCTTATACTTAGATCCTTGATCTATTTTGAGTTAATTTATATGTGATGTTAGGTAAAGGTCCAGCTTCATTTTTTTGCCTGCACATATCCAGTTTCTCCAGCATCATTTGTTGCAAAGACTCCTTTACCCATTGAATGATCTTATCACTCCTGTCAAAAGTCATTTGTCAGTGTTTATTTCTGGGCTTTCTATTCTATCCATTGGTCTATATATCTGTCTTTATGCCACTACCACACTATTTTAATTACTGTAGCTTTGTCATAAGTTTTAGAATGAAAAAGTATGAGGCCTCCAGTTTTGTGTTCTCTCTCTCTCCAATTATTTTGGCTCTTTGGAGGCCCTAGATATTGCATATGAATTTTAAGGTGAGTTTTTGTTTTGGTGCAGTATGTCATTGGGATTGCATTGAATCTGTAGATTATTTTGGGATGTATTGACATTTTAACTAAACTAAATCTTTAAGTCTGTGAACATGAGATGTGTTTCCATTTATGTATGTCATATTTGGTTTCTCTTAGTGCTGTTTTGTAGTTTTCATTGAACAAGTCTTTCACCTCCTTGTTTAAGTTAATTCCTAAGTACTTTATTGTTTTTGATGCTGTTGTAAATGGAATTGATTTTATAATTTCCTTTTCAGATTTTTCATTGTTGGTATATAGAAATGTAACTGATGTTTATTTTTTGACTTTGTATCCTGCTAATTTGTTATTAGTTGTGACAGCTGTTTTGTGGAGTCTTTAGGGTTTTCTAAATATAAAATCATTGTACTTTTTCCTTTCCCATTTGTATGCCTTCTTTTTTTTCTTTTTCTTTTTTTGCTGAATTGTTCTAAGTATAACTTCTTGTACTATGTCAAATAGAAATGGTGAAAAGTCGGCATGTTGCCTTGTTCCTAAACTTAGAGGGGAAGCTCTAAGATTTTCTAAGCTTCTAAGTCTTTCACCATTGAGTATGATGTTTACTATGGGTTTTTCATATATGGCTTTTGAGGTAGTTTTCTTCTATTTTTAATTTGTTGAGTGTTATTATCATAAAAAGAATGTTGAATTTTGTAAACTGTTTTCTTCTTCAATTTAGATGATCATGTGCTTTTTCTTTCATCTTGTTGATGTTTGTATTAAAATAATTGATTTGTTGAACCAACTTTATATTAATCCACTTGGTCATGGTGTTATCTTCTTAACATGATGCTGAATTCTGTTTCTACCATTTGTTGAGTATTTCTACATCTGTTCATAAGAGATATTGATCTGTAATTTTCTTAGAGTGTGTTTGTCTCTTTTTGGTATTAGTGTTATGCTGGTCTCTTAGAATGAGTTTGAAAGTGTTCCCTTTTCTTCAATTTTTTGGATAAGTTTGAGAGGAATTGATTAATTTTTCTTTAAATATTTGGTAGAATTCACCTGCGACAGCTGCAGGACTTCTCTTTATTGGGAAATTTTTATTACTGATTTAATCTCCTTATTACTTATAGGTCTGTTCAGATTTTCTTTGTTTTCCTGATTTAGTCTTGGTAGATTCTGTGTTTCTATGAATTTGTCCATTTCATCTATGTTGTCCAGTTCTTTGGCATATATTTGTTCATTGTAGTTTCTTATAATCCCTTAATTTCTGTAGACTTAGTAGTGATGTCTTTCCTTTCTTTTCTGATTTTGATTTTGAGTAATTCGAGTCTTCTCTCTTTTAAATCTGTCTTGCTTAAAAGTTTGTCAGTTTGGTTGATCTTTTCAAAGAATCAGCTTTTTGTTTCATTGATTTTCTTTGCTGCTCTTCTATTTATTCATTTATCCCGTTTAGTCTTTATTAGTTATTCCCTTCTGCTAGTTTGGGATTTAATTGTTCTCCTTTTTCTGGTTCCTTGAGTTGTAAAGTTAGGTTGTTGATTTGATATCTTTTTTTTTTTTAAATGTATACATGTATAGCTATAATTTCTCCCTTAGAATTGGTTTGCTATGTTCCATAATTTTTTTATGTTGTTTTTGTTTTTGTTTCTAAGTATTTTCTAAATTCTAGTTTGATATCTTCTTTGAAATATTGTTTAGAGGGACATTCTTTAATTTCCACATAGGGTTTATATGATATCTTCTTAAATATATTGAGACTTAATTTATGGTATAATATATGGTGTGTGCTGGAAAATGCCCATGTGCACGTGAGAAGAATGTGTGTGCCGCTGTCTTTGGGTAGAGTGTTCTATAATGTCTTTTAGATCTAGTTTGGTTTATTGTAATAGGTGGTCTGTTTCCTTAGTTATCTTCGGCCTGGCAGTTCTGTTCATTATTCTGAACTGAATATTGAAGTCTCCAACAATATTGTAGAGCTATTTATTTCTCTTTTAAGTTCTGTCATTTTTTGGCTTCATGTGTTTTTTTTTTTTTAATTTTTTATTTTTTATAAACATATATTTTTATCCCCAGGGGTACAGGTCTGTGAATCACCAGGTTTACACACTTCACAGCACTCACCAAAGCACATACCCTCCCCAGTGTCCATAATCCCACCCCCTTCTCCCAACCCCCGTGCCCCCAGCAACCCTCAGTTTGTTTTGTGAGATTAAGAGTCACTTATGGTTTATCTCCCTCCCAATCCCATCTTGTTTCATTGATTCTTCTCCTACCCACTTAAGCCCCATGTTGAATCACCACTTCCTCATATCATGGAGATCATATGATTGTTGTCTTTCTATGCTTGACTTATTTCGCTAAGCATGATACGCTCTAGTTCCATCCATGTTGTCGCAAATGGCAAGATTTCATTTCTTTTGATGGCTGCATAGTATTCCATTGTGTATATATACCGCATCTTCTTGATCCATTCATCTGTTGATGGACATCTAGGTTCTTTCCATAGTTTGGCTATTGCGGACATTGCTGCTATAAACATTCGGGTGCACGTGCCCCTTTGGATCACTACGTTTGTATCTTAAGGGTAAATACCCAATAGTGCAATTGCTGGGTCATAGGGCAGTTCTATTTTCAACATTTTGAGGAACCTCCATGCTGTTTTCCAGAGTGGCTGCACCAGCTTGCATTCCCACCAACAGTGTAGGAGGGTTCCCCTTTCTCCGCATCCTCGCCAACATCTGTCATTTCCTGACTTGTTTATTTTAGCCATTCGGACTGGTGTGAGGTGATACCTCATTGTGGTTTTGATTTGTATTTCCCTGATGCCGAGTGATATGGAGCACTTTTTCATGTGTCTGTAGGCCATCTGGATGTCTTCTTTGCAGAAATGTCTGTTCATGTCCTCTGCCCATTTTGTGATTGGATTATTTGTTTTTTGGGTGTTGAGTTTGCTAAGTTTTTTATAGATTCTGGACACTAGTCCTTTATCTGATATGTCGTTTACAAATATCTTCTCCCATTCTGTCAGTTGTCTTTTGATTTTGTTAACTGTTTCCTTTGCTGTGCAAAAGCTTTTGATCTTGATGAAATCCCAATAGTTCATTTTTTCCCTTGCTTCCCTTGCCTTTTGCGTTGTTCCTAGGAAGATGTTGCTGTGGCTGAGGTCGAAGAGGTTGCTGCCTGTGTTCTCCTCAAAGATTTTGATGGATTCCTTTCGCACATTGAGGTCCTTCATACATTTTGAGTCTATTTTTGTGTGTGGTGTAAGGAAATGGTCCAATTTCATTTTTCTGCATGTGGCTGTCCAATTTTCCCAACACCATTTATTGAAGAGGCTGTCTTTTTTCCATTGGACATTCTTTCCTGCTTTGTCAAAGATTAGTTGACCATAGAGCTGAGGGTCTATTTCTTGGCTTTCTATTCTGTTCCATTGATCTATCTGTCTGTCTTTGTGCCAGTACCATGCTGTCTTGATGATGACAGCTTTGTAATAGAGCTTGAAGTCCTGAATTATGATGCCACCAACTTTGGCTTTCTTTTTCAATTTCCCTTGGCTATCCGAGGTCTTTTCTGGCTCAATATAAATTTTAGGGTTATTTGTTCCATTTCTTTGAAAAAGATGGATGGTACTTTGATAGGAATTGCATTAAATGTGTAGATTGCTTTAGGTAGCATAGACATTTTCACAATATTTATTCTTCCAATCCAGGAGCATGGAACATTTTTCCATTTCTTTGTGTCTTCCTCAATTTCTTTCATGAGTACTTTATAGTTTTCTGAGTATAGATTCTGTGTCTCTTTGGTTAGGTTTATTCCTAGGTATCTTATGGATTTGGATGCAATTGTAAATGGGATTGACTCCTTAACTTCTCTTTTTTCTGTCTTGCTGTTGGTGTAGAGAAATGCACCTGATTTCTGTGCATTGATTTTATATCCTGACACTTTACTGAATTCCTGTACAAGTTCTAGCAGTTTTGGAGTGGAGTCTTTTGGGTTTTCCACATATAGTATCATATCATCTGCGAAGAGTGATAATTTGACTTCTTTGCCGATTTGGATGCCTTTAATTTCCTTTTGTTGTCTGATTGCTGAGGCTAGGACCTCTAGTACTATGTTGAATAGCAGTGGTGATAATGGACATCCCTGCCGTGTTCCTGACCTTAGCGGAAAAGCTTTCAGTTTTTCTCCATTGAGAATGATATTTGCGGTGGGTTTTTCATAGATGGCTTTGATGATATTGAGGTATGTGCCCTCTATCCCTACACTTTGAAGAGTTTTGATCAGGAAGGGATGCTGTACTTTGTCAAATGCTTTTTCAGCATCAATTGAGAGTATCATATGGTTCTTGTTCTTTCTTTCATTGATGTGTTGTATCACATTGACTGATTTGCGGATGTTGAATCAACCTTGTAGCCCTGGAATAAATCCCATGGTCGTGGTGAATAATCTTTTTAATGTACTGTTGAATCCTATTAGCTAGTATTTTGTTGAGTATTTTCGCATCTGTGTTCATCAAGGATATTGGTCTATAGCTTTCTTTTTTGATGGGATCCTTGTCTGGTTTTGGGATCAAGGTGATGCTGGCCTCATAAAATGAGTTTGGAAGTTTTCCTTCCATTTCTATTTTTTGGAACAGTTTCAGGAGAATAGGAATTAGTTCTTCTTTAAATGTTTGGTAGAATTCCCCCGGGAAGCCGTCTGGCCCTGGGCTTTTGTTTGTTTGGAGATTTTTAATGACTGTTTCAATCTCCTTACTGGTTATGGGTCTGTTCAGGCTTTCTATTTCTTCCTGGTTCAGTTGTGGTAGTTTATATGTTTCTAGGAATGCATCCATTTCTTCCAGATTGTCAAATTTCTTGCCGTAGAGTTGCTCATAGTATGTTCTTATAATAGTTTGTATTTCTTTGGTGTTAGTTGTGATCTCTCCTCTTTCATTCATGATTTTATTTATTTGGGTCCTTTCTCTTTTCTTTTTGATAAGTCGGGCCAGGGGTTTATCAATTTTATTAATTCTTTCAAAGAACCAGCTTCTAGTTTCGTTGATTTGTTCTATTGTTTTTTTTAGTTTCAATTTCATTGATTTCTGCTCTGATCTTTATGGTTTCTCTTCTCCTGCTGGGTTTAGGGTTTCTTTCTTGTTCTTTCTCCAGCTCCTTTAGGTGTAGGGTTAGGTTGTGTACCTGAGACCTTTCTTGTTTCTTGAGAAAGGCTTGTACCGCTATATATTTTTTTCTCAGGACTGTCTTTGTTGTGTCCCACAGATTTTGAACCGTTGTATTTTCATTATCATTTGTTTCCATGATTTTTTTCAATTCTTCTTTAATTTCCCAGTTGACCCATTCATTCTTTAGAAGGATGCTGTTTAGTCTCCATGTATTTGGGTTCTTTTCAAACTTCCTTTTGTTGTTGAGTTCTAGCTTTAGAGCATTGTGGTCTGAAAATATGCAGGGAATGATCCCAATCTTTTGATACCGGTTGAGTCCTGATTTAGGACCGAGGATGTGATCTATTCTGGAGAATGTTCTATGTGCACTAGAGAAGAATGTGTATTCTGTTGCTTTGGGATAAAATGTTCTGAATATATCTGTGGTGTCCATCTGGTCCAGTGTGTCGTTTAAGGCCTTTATTTCCTTGCTGATCTTTTGCTTGGATGATCTGTCCATTTCAGTGAG
This sequence comes from Mustela nivalis, assembly GCF_964662115.1. Lineage (NCBI taxonomy): Eukaryota > Metazoa > Chordata > Mammalia > Carnivora > Mustelidae > Mustela > Mustela nivalis. Next base: position 58,339,401 of record NC_139027.1, read on the forward strand.
GGGAGTGTTAATGTCCCCTACTATTATTGTATTATTGTTGATGTGTTTCTTTGATTTTGTTATTAATTGGTTTATATAGTTGGCTGCTCCCACGTTGGGGGCATAGATATTTAAAATTGTTAAATCTTCTTGTTGGCCAGACCCTTTGAGTATGATATAGTGTCCTTTTTCATCTCTTCTTATAGCCTTTAGTTTAAAATCTAATTGATCTGATATAAGGATTGCTACTCCTGCTTTCTCCTGATGTCCATTAGCATGGTAAATTCTTTTCCACCCCCTCACTTTAAATCTGGAGGTGTCTTCGGGCTTAAAATGAGTTTCTTGGAGGCAACATATAGATGGGTTTTGTTTTTTTGTCCATTCTGTTACCCTGTGTCTTTTGACAGGGGCATTTAGCCCATTAACATTCAGGGTAACTATTGAGAGATATGAATTTAGTGCCATTGTATTGCCTTTAAGGTGACTGTTACTGTATATGGTCTCTGTTCCTTTCTGATCTACCACTTGTAGGCTCTCTCTTTGCTTAGAGGACCTTTTTCAATATTTCCTGTAGAGCTGGTTTGGTGTTTGCAAATTCTTTCAGTTTTTGTTTGTCCTGGAAGCTTTTAATCTCTCCTATTTTCAATGATAGCCTAGCTGGATATAGTATTCTTGGCTGCATGTTTTTCTCGTTTAGTGCTCTGAAAATATCATGCCAGCTCTTTCTGGCCTGCCAGGTCTCTGTGGATATGTCAGCTGCCAATCTAATATTTTTACCATTGTATGTTACAGACTTCTTTTCCCGGGCTGCTTTCAGGATTTTCTCTTTGTCACTAAGACTTGTAAATTTTACTATTAGGTGACGGGGTGTAGGCCTATTCTTATTGATTTTGAGGCGCGTTCTCTGAACCTCCTGAATTTTGATGCTCGTTCCCTTTGCCATATTGGGGAAATTCTCCCCAAATAATTCTCTCCAGTATACCTTCTGCTCCCTTCTTTCTTTCTTTTTCTTCTGGAGTCCCAATTATTCTAATGTTTTTTCGTCTTATGGTGTCACTTATCTCTTGAATTCTCCCCTCGTGGTCCAGTAGCTGTTTGTCCCTCTTTTGCTCAGCTTCTTTATTCTCTGTCATTTGGTCTTCTATATCACTAATTCTTTCTTCTGCCTCATTTAACCTAGCAGTGAGAGCCTCCATTTTTGATTGCACCTCATTAATAGCTTTTTTGATTTCAACTTGGTTAGATTTTAGTTCTTTTATTTCTCCAGAAAGGGCTTTTATCTCTCTCAAGAGGGTTTCTCTAATATCTTTCATGCCTTTTTCGAGCCCGGCTAGAACCTTGAGAATTGTCATTCTGAACTCTAGATCTGACATATTACCAATGTCTGTATTGATTAGGTCCCTAGTCTTCGGTACTGCCTCTTGTTCTTTTTTTTGTGTTGAATTTTTCCGTCTTGTCATTTTGTCCAGATAAGAGTATATGAAGGAGCAAGTAAAATACTAAAAGGGTGGCAACAACCCCAGGAAAATATGCTTTAACCAAATTAGAAGAGATCCCGAATCGTGCGCGGGGAGAAAGGGGATAAAAAGAGGTTCAAAAAGGAAGAAAGAAAAAAAAAGAAAAAAGATAAAAAAAGAAAAGAATTAATAAAAAAGAAAACACATTAGAAAAATATAAAAAAGAAAAAATATATGTATTGTATAAACTAGTTAAAAAACCTTAAAAAAGAAAAAGGTAAAAGTTAAAAATAAATTTTTACCCGAAGGTGAGAAAAAAAAAACAAAAAATGAAAACAAAATTAAATTAACTGCAAGACTAAAAAAAATCACAGGGAAAAATCCATGGGTTCCGTGTTTGGCTTTTTCCTCCTCTGGAATTCTGCTGCTCTCCTTGGTATTGAGACCGTTCTCCTTGGTAGGTGAACTTGGCCTCGGCTGGATTTCTTGTTGATCTTCTGGGGGAGTGGGTTGTTGTAGTGATTCTCAAGTGTCTTTGCCCCAGGCGGAATTGCACCGCCCTTCCCCGGGGCCGGGGTGAGTAATCAGCTCGGGTTTGCTTTCAGGTGCTTTTGTTCTCTGAGCGCTTTCCGTAGAGTTCTGGAGAACTGGAACTAAATGGCGGCCTCCTGGTCTCCGGCCCGGAGGAACCGAGAGCCCAGGGCTCCACTCCTCAGTGCGCCCTCAGAGAACAGCGCCCAGTCACTCCCGTCTGCCTGACCTCCGGCCGCGCTCCGAGCTCACCGAGCCTGCGGCCAGTTCAAGGTAACACCGAGCTGTGAGCTTACTGTTGGTCTGTCTCTGTAGCCGGCTTTCCCGTTCCAGTACCCGCAAGCTCTGCGACACTCAGACACCCCCGATCCTTCTGTGACTCTGCGGGACCTGAGGCCACGCTGACCCCGCGTGGGCTTCGCCCCGGGTAGCCTCTGGGGCGATGTCCCTCAGCGGAACAGACTTTTAAAAGTCCTGATTTTGTGCGTGGTTGCTCCGCCGCTTGCCAGTAACCGGCCCCTCCCCGCGGGGTCTATCTTCTCGTCGCTTTGGATTCACTTCTCCGTGGGTCCTACCTTTCAGAAAGTGGTTGTTTTTCTGTTTCCAGAATTGCTGTTCTTCTTCTCTTCGATCTGCCGATGGATTTTCAGGTGTTTGCAATCTTTAGATAAGCTATCTAGCTGATCTCCGGCTAGCTGAAGTAGTCTCAGCCTGCTACTTCTCCGCCATCTTCACTCCTCCCTGGCTTCATGTGTTTTGAACATTTTGTGTCTTTGTGTCTTAAGTGGGTCTCCTGAAGACAGCATATAGTTGGGGCATATATTTTTTTTTCTTCTTAAAGATTTATTTATTTGACAGAGAGAGAGATCACAAGTAGGCAGAGAAGCAGGCACAGAGAGAGAGGGAGAAGCAGGTTCCCTGCCGAGCAGAGAGCCTGACATGGGGCTCGATCCCAGGACCCTGAGATCATGACCTGAGCCGAAGGCAGAGGCTTAACGCACTGAGTCACTCAGGCGCCCCTGTTGCTAGGACTTCTAATACTATGTTCAACAAGAGTTGCGAGAGTGGGCATCCTTGCCATGTTCCTGATCTCAACGGGAAGGCTGCAAGCTTTTTCCCATTGAGGATGATATTTGCTGTGGGTCTTTCATAGATACATTTGATGAAGTTCAGGAATGTTCCCTCTATCCTGTACTTTGAAGCATTTATTTATTTATTTATTTATTTATTTATTTATTTATTTTACAGGCAGAGATCACAAGGAGGCAGAGAGGCAAGCAGAGAGAGAGAGAGGGAAGCAGGCTCTCTGCTGAGCAGAGAACCCAATGTGGGACTCCATCCCAGGACCCTGAGTTCATGACCTGAGCCGAAGGCAGTGGCTTAACCCACTGAGCCACCCAGGCGCCCCATGGTGCATAATCTTTTTAATGTGCTGTTGGATCCTGTTTGCTAGGATCTTGTTGAGAATCTTAGCATCCATATTCATCAGTGAAATTGTTCTGAAATTCTCCTTTTTGGTGTGGTCTTTGACTGGTTTGGGGATCAGGGTAATCCTGGCTTCATAGAACGAGTCTGGAAATTTTCCTTTTGCTTCAGTTTTTTGAAGCAGCTTCAGGAGAATAGGTGTTATTTCCTCTTTGAAAGCTTGGTAGAATTCCCCAGGGAATCCATCAGGTCTTGGGCTCTTGTTTTTTGGGAGGATTTTGATCACTGCTTCAATCTCATTACTAGATATTGGTCTATTCAGGTTGTCAATTTCCTCCTGGTTCAATTTTGGGAGTTTATAGTTTTCCAGGATTGTATCCATTTCATCTAGGTTGCTTAGCTTATTGGCATATAACTGTTTATAATAACTTCGGATGATTGTTTCTACTTCGTTGGGGTTAGTCGCGATCTCTCCCTTTTCATTCATAATTTTATTAATTTGGGCTTTCTCTATTTTCTTTTGGATTAGTGTGGCCAATGGTTTATTGATCTTAATGATTCTTTCAAAAAACCAACTTCTAGTTTCATTGATACGGTCTACTATATCTCTGGTTTCTACCTCATTGATCTCTGCTCTAATCTTATTTCCCTTCTTATGTGTGGACTTGGTTTGATATGTTGTTGATTCTCCAGTTCTTTAAGGTGTAAAGACAGCTGGTGTATTCTGGGTTTTTCAGTTTTTTTGAGGGAGGCTTGGATGGCTGTGTATTTCCTCCTTAGGACTGCCTTTGCTGTATCCCATAGGTTTTGGACTGAAGTGTCTTCATTCTCATTGGTTTCCATGAATTGTTTAAGTTCTTCTTTGATCTCCTGGTTGATCCAAACATTCTTAAACAAGGTGGTCTTTAGCTTCCAGGTGTTTGAGTTCCTTCCGAATTTTTCCTTGTGATTGAGCTCCAGTTTCAAAGCATTGTGACCTGAGAATATGCAGGGAATAATCTCAGTCTTTTGGTATCAGTTTAGTCCTGATTTGTGACCCAGTATGTGGTCTATTCTTGAGAAGGTTCCATGTGCACTCGAGAAGAATGAGTATTCTGTTGTTTTAGGTTGGAATGTTCTTTATATATCTATGAGGTCCATCTGGTCCAGTGTGTCATTCAATGCTCTTGTTTCTTTATTGATTTTCTGCTTCAATGATCTATTTCTGAGAGAGGCGTGTTAAGATCCCCTACTATTACGGTATTCATATCTGTATGACTCTTTATCTTGATTAAGTTTTCTTATGTAATTGGCTGCTCCCATATTGGGGGCATAGATATTTACAATTGTTAGATCATCTTGGTGGATGGTCCCTTTAAGAATGATGTAGTGTCCTTCTGGATCTCTGACTACAGTCTTTAGTTTAAAATCTAATTTATCTGATATGAGAATCACTACCCCAGCCTTCTTTTGAGGCCTATTAGCATGAATGATGCTTCTTCATCCCTTCACTTTCAGTTTGGTTGTATCTTTAGGTTCAGAATGGGTCTCTTGTAGACAATATATGGATGGGGCCTGTCGTTTTATCCAGTCTGCAACCCTGTGCCGTTTTATGGACGCATTTCGGCCATTCACATTGAGAGTATTTATTGATAGATACGTTTTTATGGACATGGTGTTACCTTTGAAGTCTTTCTTTCTGTAGATTGTCTATTTCTGTTCAGTGCTATTCTTAGGATTTTTCCTCTTTTATAGAACCCCCCCCTTAATATTTCCTGCAGTGTCGGCTTGGTGGTTGCATAGTCTTTAAAGCCTTGCCAGTCTTCGAAACTCTTTATCTCTCCTTCCATTTTATATGTCAGTCTTGCTGGATAAAGTATTCTTGGCTGTATGTTTTTCTCATTTAGTACCCTGAATATATCTTGGCAGCCCTTTCTGGCTTGCCAGGTCTCTGTGGACAGATCTGACATTATTCTGATGGGCTTTCCTCTGTAAATAAGGAGCCTCTTTGTCCTGGCAGCTTTCAAGAGATTGTATCTACAATTAGAATTCCTCAATTTGACTACGAGGTGCCTTGATGTTTTTTTGGAATCTATAATCTTGGGTGGAGACCATTTGGCCTCTAGTACATGAATGCTGGTTTCATTCACAATATTGGGAAAATTTTCCTGAAGAACTTGTTCCACTATGTTTTCTAGACTTCTTTCTTCTCCCCTTCATGGATTCCAATAATTCTGATGTTGGAACGTTTCATGGTATCATTTATTTCCCTGATTTTGTTTTCGTGGCTTCTAAGCTGTTTGTTCCAGGCTTCTTCTTGATCCTTTCTCTCTGTTTGTCCTCCAGATCACTAATTCTATCTTTTGTTTCAGTTACCCTAGCTTTTAGAGAATTTAGATTGGATTGGAACTCATTGAGAGCATTGTGAACCTCATCCCTGATAGCTTTCAACTCTGCCCTAACATTGTGAACTTCATCCCTGGTCGCTTTCAGTTTTGCCCAAATCAGTTCTGTTTGGTCATCCATGGCTTTCTCCAACCTAGCTATTGCCTGGATAATTGTTAGTCTGAATTCTCTTTCCGACATATCGTCTATGTTGATAGCCGTTAGCTATGTTGCAGAAGGCCCATCCTCTGTATTTTTCTTCTGTTGGGCATTCCTCCTCCTCGTCATTTTGGTGAGAGATGACTGAATGGATGTAGCTGAATGTATTGACCGTGGTGCAGTCAAGGTGCACCCTGGAATGCTTCTGAGCAATCAGGCTTCCCCACCCAAATGAGAGAAAAAAGAAAAGAAAAAGAAAAAAAAAGAGAGAGAGAGAGACAGGAAAAAAAGGGAAGATAAAAGAGAAGGTTCAGCCCAAATGGGCCCCAAGGTAAGATTGATGAAGTATACAAACAAAAACAGACAAACAAAAAGACTGATAAAAGTATATGACAAGAGAAAAAAAAAAATACACACACACACACACACACACAAATAAAGGAAGGACCTCGTCAAGTAGAACCCCAAGGATAAGATTTATATACTATCAGGACAAACACAAAAACATAGACACACTGGTGGAAGAAAAAGATGGGAGAGTGGTTATAAATTCTCAATGTGGGCGAGGAAGGTTGTTTCGATTCTTCCTGGATGTATCTTGATATCTTTGTTAAAGGATTCAACTTTCCTAAGATAAAGGGGGATTAAAAATTGGTTTATTTATAGGGGTAGCATTGATTGGGGAAAGGGGATTACCTTGAAGTTTAACTCTATGTGAATATTAGAAAATAAAAATAAAAAAGGAATAAACTAGACTAAACTAAAATTTAGAAAATAAATTAAAAAAATAGAAATGCAAAAGAAAAACAGGTGTATATATCAAAAAGTTCAGGTTAGAAGGTTATTATGGAATTTGATGTACTAGACATCTCACTGTGATGGTAAATAGGTTAAAAAATTATATATATATAAAAAAATGAACCAGAATAGTGGGAACAAGTTAAAAATAAAAGTCCTATGAAGTAGTGGTGGTTGTTCTCTTGTAGTCTTTTTTTTTTTTTTCCTTTATTCTTTTTCTTTCCTTGTTGGTTTTCTGGGGGAAGGGCCTGCCACATTGGTTTTCAGTCAGTGATGTTCGCTGAGTTAAGTCCTCCCGTCCCCCTCAAGGGGGTGGGCTCTGAGGAAATCATTTCTTTTTTCAGGCTTTTGTTCTCTGGAGGTTTTTATGTTTGTTCACTTTTTTTTTTTTCCTCTCACCTTGACTGCTTTTGATGGTTTTTGTAGGTTTAGCGGAAAGCAAACTGCACCTGACCCCCCCTCTCAGAGAGAATCCTCTGTCTGGTCCCCTGTGGGTGTTGCAGAGCCCATATAAATTCCTCCTTGGCTGCTGGCAGAGCAGGTTCTGAGTCTCGGTCCCTGGGGATGCAGGATCTTCTGCTTGTACTGAAAACCACAGCAGCGGTAGCTGTCTGGGCAGCTCCTGACCACCAGAGAGGTTCTAAGCAGTGATTGCACACTGAGATTTTCCCACTGGCCCAGGCTGGGAGTGCCTGGTTTCTGGGTCTAAGAGCACCAGGCTTGGGCGCACCTCTCTCAGGGGAGGCTGTGGGTCGTGCCTGGGTCTCAGGCTCTGATAGCAGGGCCTGGGTCCCAGAGCACCAGGCTGGGCCTCCGCGCACCTCTCTCAGGGGAGGGTGAGGGGCGCGTGCTTCTCAGGCTCTGTAGCATGGCTCCACGTTCTGCTGTCTGGCGAGGCTCCCAGCCCCTCACAGGAGCCGGACCCCACACATTCTCCGGCGTGCTGGCAGCTCAGGGACCAAGACCTGGTTTCTCCGCCACACTCTCTCTGGCTCAGCACCAGGGGAGGCTGTCTTTGGTCCGGGGACTTAAGCCCCTGTCCCTAGCTGCCCCCATTCCCACAATCCCCCCTCCCCCGCAATCCTTTGCTCTTTCTGAGTGCTTTCAACCAATCTCCAAGTTAATGCTGGTCCCCAGATGCAGGGCACTCTCCTATTAGGGGTATTACTTTCCAATCGGTTGCCTCTGGTGGCTCCCTCCCCCTTTTGTTTATCTTCCGATATCAGTCCAACGTTCCTACTCCGCTTTACCTGCCCACTGGCGTCTTCTGCCCCTGTAGAGATCCAGACGTTTATAATTCTGATCTCAGGCTGATTTTATGGGTGATCGGAGTTCTTTGGTAGGTAATCCGCTTACTTTAGGGTACAGGTTGAAACGGTGCCTCCTCCCACTTCCCTGCCATCTTGTCTCCCTCTAAAGGATTTTCTTTTTAAAATACTTATTATAGGGGCACCTGGGTGGCTCAGTGGGTTAAGCCTCTGCCTTCGGCTCAGGTCATAATCTCAGGATCCTGGGATCGAGCCCCGCATCGGGCTCTGCTCGGCAGGGAGCCTACTTCCCCCTCTCTTTCTGCCTGCCTCTCTGCCTACTTATGATCTCTCTCTCTGTCAAGTAAATAAATAAAATCTTTAAAAAAATTTATTATAGCACAGAATGGATGGTGAAAAGTATTTTCTTATCTTTGTATGTCTGAAAAAGTCCTTGTTTAACCTTTTATTTTTATTTTTCATAACGATTTTATTTATTTATTTGACAGATAGAGATCACAAGTAGGCCTAGAGGCAGGCAGAGAGAGAGAGGGAGAAGCAGGCTCCCTGCTGAGCAGACAGCCCGATGTGGGGCTCAGTCCCAGGACCCTGAGATCATGACTTGAGCCAAAGGCAGAGGCTTAACCCACTGAGCTACCCAGGTGCCAAATTACCTTTTATTTTGAAGGATATTTTCTTTGGGTACAAAAATCTGGGTTGACCTTTTGGTTTTTTTCTTTCAGTACTTAAGAGGTAGTGTTCTCTATTTGTTTTGTTTCTGGTGTCATCTTTATCTTTCTTTTTGTATCTAAGTATCTATTTTATTCTTTATCACTGGTTTTGGGTATTGTTATTATGATATGCCTTGGTTTAATTTTTTCATGTTTCTTATACTCATGTTCTTTGAGATTCTGGGATTGATGAATTTGTAGTTTTCAACTAATTTGGGAAAATTTGGTGATCATTTCTTCAAATATCTTTCCCCCATCATGCCACTATTTTGAGGATGCAAATTATATGTATAGTAGGCTGAATTGAAGTAGTCCCATTGCTTACTTATGTTCTGTTCATTTTTTATATTACTGTTTCTTTCTAGGTTTCATTTCATAAAGTTTTTACTTCTGTTTCTTTGAGGTTACAGTTTCTTCTGTTTTCTTTGTTTGTTTGTTTGTTTTTGTTACGTGTAATCTGTTAATCCCATCCATTGTACTTTTCATTTCACATATTGTAGTTTTCATCTCTAAAAGTTTTATTTGGGTCTTTTGCATATCTTTCATGTGTGCTAAATTTTTGGAATCTATGAAATACCTGATAATTGTTTTAATATTCTAGTCTCTTAATTATAATTGTCAGAATTGAGTTGGTTTAGATTGATTTTTCTTCCTATTTTGGACCATATTTTTATGTTTCTTTGGATGCCTGGTAATTTTGTGTTGTATGTCAGAAGCTATAAATATTATCTTTTTGGGTGTTGGATATTTTTATTTCTCTATAAATAATTTGTGTACTTTATTCTGGGATGCAGTTAAGTTATTTGGAAACAGTTTGATCTATCAGGACTTGCTTTTAAGATTCATTGGGTAGAACTGAGTAGTGTTCAGCCAAGGGTTAATAATTCTTGATTCCTGCGGCAAGACTTTGGTAAACAAGACTTTTCTGGATACTCTATACAATTACTGTAAATTAGCAAGTTTTTCTCTCAGGCTGGTGGGAGAAGGCACTATTCTTACCCCATATGAGTGCCAAGCACTATTATTGTTAACCATTCCTGGTCTTTCTTTCCCTGGTCTTTTGAAAATTTCTTATATGCATATACTGTCAGTAATCAGTTGAATTCTCAAGGGGAGCCCAGTTAAGATCTCTGTAGTTATCCCTGTAGAGAAGCTGTCTCCTCTCCAGAGTATTTTAACCATCTTGTTCTCCCCAGTCTTCCAGCACCATCTCCTCAACCCAAGCTGGGCTTCTCTTGATTTTCCCTATTCTGTATCAGACCTTCTCTCTTCTAACACAGCTTCAATAGGCCTACCAGTTTTGTTTTTAGTTCCTGCTTTCTTTTTGGTAAATAGGAACTCCTTTTTCTTGCAAGCTCAGCTACCTTTTCCTTCTTATGGGCCAAGTGTTGTCCTTGTTTCCTCCATGTTTGCCTTGTGCTTGATGGAAGCTGTTGGAAATGCTCAGAACTTTTCTCGGGAGGTTTGGCCCCACCCACAACCCAGTAGCTGGTCCTTGGTACATCTAGGAGAGCTCCTTGGAGACTGATGTGCCCATGGGAGGCCCCATCAGCATTAGGCACTGGAATGGATTGGATTGTTTTCTAAGTGGAAGAAATTTCTACTTCTCTAGTTTAACCTTTCCTTGCAAACTGAAATGGGGAAATCACTTTTCAAACAGACAAGTTCAAGTGAGAATAAAAAATATCCTCTACTAGGTAGTCTGACAGTACCTGCATTAGTCAGTGTTTGGATAAGAACAAGCCCTTCAAGGAATAATGGAACCCTTCTTTGGACCTTAATTGATCTTTTTGTTTGTTCTGCTTTTAATTCTTTGTGAAAAAATAATTTGTAGTGCAAAGTGGCTTTCAATGTTATAGGTGCTATATTATGTTATACTGTTCTTATCAAAAGGTCATTTTTGCTTGTTTTGACTTTTTAAATTTCTGATCCAGCCCATGTTTATTTTTATTTTTCATTTTATTTCTTCTTGTTTTTACAGTTTTTGTTCCTCTTATTTATGCTGCTTTACCAACCTCCACCCCCATCATCTGCCAGAGGAATGGAAAGGAATGGGGGCACTTGGTTTACTCCTTTTTTAAAAAAAATTTTCCAAACCAGTTGGCTAGATAGCTTCAGAAGTCATCTTTCCCTGGTGAGTTTGTTACATAAGGTGGATCCTCACTAGTTATAAACCTGACTCTTTAGAAACTGGGTTATGTTTATTACTAAGAATTAAGGCCATATTGGCCTGGTTGTCCCTTTAGGGTTTGTGATGTTGTCCACCCCTTATGACCAGGGTGAGTGATCCTGGTTCATGAACAGGGCAGCTACTTACAGAGGTACCCTGTTGTGTAAGAAAGTTCTATAGAGTAGTGGTGACTAAAATTTCTTTTGGTAAAATGAGGTTGTTAACCAATTTACTTAATAAATGCAGAACTTGCAGATTCAAAGTGTACTGGCATGGGTTTGTTCTTTTTAAATTATTTTACTTTATTTTTCTTCATCATGGTGATTGTGCTTTTTAATCCCCATCTCTTATTTCACCCTGCCCCCCACCTACACCCCCCCCCCCCCCGTCAATCATCTGTCAATCCTCTAGAGTTAAGAGTCTCTTTCTTGGGCACCTGGGTGGCTCAGTGGGTTAAGCCTCTGCCTTCAGCTCAGGTCATGATCCCGGGGTCCTGGAATCGAGTCCCGCATCGGGCTTTCTGCTCAGCAGGGGGCCTGCTTCCTTCTCTTTCTGTCTGCCTCTGCCTACTTGTGATTTCTCTCTCTCTGTCAAATAAATAAAATCTTTAAAAAAAAAAAAACGGAGTCTGTTTCTTGGCTTGTGTCTCCCTGTCTCTCTTTTTTCCCTTTGCTTATTTTGTATCTTAAATTCCACGTGTAAGTGAGATCATGTGATATTTATTTTTTTCTGAATTATTTTATTTAGCATTATACTCTAGCTCGATTCATGTTGTTGCAAATGCTGAGATTTCTTCCTTTTTTATGGCTGATTAACATTCCTTTGACTGTATATACCATCTCTTCTTTATCCATTCATCTATACTTGAGCTGCTTCAGTAATCTGGCTATTGTAAATAATGCTGGAATAAACATAGGGATGCATGTATCCCTTTGAATTTGTGTTTTTGAATTTTGGTGGTAAAGACCCAGATGTGTGATTACGGGATCATAGAGTAGGTCAATTTTTAACTTTTGGGGGAACTTCCATACTGTTTTCCACAGTGGCTGTACCAGTTGGCATGCCTACAAACTGGGCACAAGTTTTTTTTCTCCACATCCTCTCTAAGACTTACTGTTTCCTGTATTTTTGATTTTAGGCATTCAGACATGTATGAGATGATACCTGATTGTAGTTTTGACTTGCATTTCCTGGATGATAAGTGACGTTGAGTATCTTTTCATGTGCCTATTGGCCATTTGTATGTCTTCTTTGGGGAAACATCTGTTCATGGTTTTGCCCATTTTTTAATTGAATATTTATTTTTGGGGTATTGAGTTGTATCAGTTCTTTACATATTTTGGAAACTAACCTTTTATCAGATACATCATTTGCAAATATTTTTTCCCATTCAGTATGTTGTCTTTTAGTTTTGTTGATTGTTTCCTTTGCTGTACTTTTTGGTAAATATGAACTTTTTTGAAAGCTCATCTATTTTTCAGTATCTTTTTTTAAAGACTAATTTCAATTTGCTGAAGAATTATAAGATAATATAAGAACTTCTGAGACCTTTCATCTATATTTACCAATTAATGTCTAGTCACATTTGCTTTATCACACTTGTTTCTTTCCTTTCCCTCCAAATGTTCTTTTTTTCCTGAACAATTTGATACTAAATTGCAGGCACCATGCTCTTTTTCACTCCAATATTCTTCAGTGAATATTTTCTAACAATAGGGACATTCTTTCTTATAACCACCAAACAATATAAAATTCAGAAAATTTAATATGATTGTGTACTGTCATGTTGGAAAAATTCAGTCTTCTTTCTGTGTTTCTCTTTTGCTATCCATATAGAACACTTCACTTCTGGTCAGATAAAATATGGGGGTTTTTCATACACCAAATAATTCTGCAACACCAGCTGGGTGTCCTACAATTTCACCCAATTCTGACACTGTCTACCTAGAGATAGTTTTAGATCCCATAGGTTAAGGCCCTAGTCCCTTGAGATTGCCCCTCACTTCAGTGTCAATAGCAAGTGATACATTCCTAGGTTACCCATAACTTCTGTCCAACTTGGCTGCAAATGGGGCAGATTTGGTTTTTGTCAGCATAGCACACAGAACTCAAGGGAAACACCTATTTTTGTGTCCCAGTGTTTTATATAATAAAGGATATGATAAATGATAACAGATGAATAGCCTGTTAAAAAGATACATTGGGCAAGGTCTGGAAGGGTCCTGAGTACAGGAGCTTTTATTTCTCTGGAATTGATGTGCATCACCCTCTTGGTACACAGATTTGTTCATCAGTCTGAAAGTTCTCTAATCCTCAAAGGATTGGGATTTTTATGGAGGTTTTATCACGTAGGCATGATCATTTTTTAACCCCATTTTTAGCTCCTTTCCCCTCTAGAGAATAAGGGGGATAGGAATGAAAATTCCAAGCTTTTAATTATGGTTTGGTCTTCTTGTGACCAGCCTTGATCCAGGAGCCCACCTCATTAGAACACAAAACAGTTCTACTATACGGAAAATTCCAAGTCCTGTATCAGAAACCAAGGTCAGAGGCAAAATATTTACCTAGAAAAAAATGGATAAATTCCTAGAAACATATAATCTTCCAAGACTGAATCAGGAAGAAATAGAAAGTCTGAATAGACCAATATCAATAGACCAGAAAGATTGAATCAGTAGTCAAAAACCTTCAAACAAAAGCCCAGAATTCACTAGTGTCTTCACTAGTGAATTCTACCAAATATTCATAGAAGACTTAATACTTATCCTTCTCAAACTGTTCCAAAAAGTTGAAAAGCAGGAAATACTTCTAGGTTTATTTTTTGAGGCCTACATTACCTCGATACTAAAACCAGACAAGGACACCATTAAAAAAAAAAAAAAAGAAAAGAAAAGAAAAAAAGAGAGAGAAAAGAAAGAAAATTATAGGCCAATATCTGTAAATAATGTAGAGCAAAAATTCTCAACAGAAGATTAACAAACTGAATTCAGCAATACATTAAAAAGTTCATACACCATGATAGAGTGGGATTTACTCTCGGAATGCAACATGTGCAAATCAGTCAATGAGATTTACTACATTAACAAAATGCAAGATAAAAAAATCATGTGAGCATCTCAGTAGTTGTAGGAAAAAAGACACTTCAAGATCCATTTATGATAAAAACTCTGAACAGAGCAGATGTAGATAGAATATACCTCAACATAATAAAGGTCACATATAACAAACCCACAGCTAACATACTCAGTGGTGAAAAGCTCGAAGCTTTTCTTCCAAAATCAGGAAAAAGACAAGTATGCCCACTCTTACCACTTTTACTCAACATAGTATTGGAAGTCCTAGCTGGAGAAGTCAGGCAAGAAAAAGAAATAAAAGACATCAAAATTGCAAAGGAAGAGGTAAGACTTTCACTATTTACAGATGACATGAATTAATATATAGAAAACTCTAAAGACTCTATCAAAAAGTGTTAGAACGAATAAATTCAGTAAAATTGCAGGATATAAAAATCAGTATACTAAACTCATTTTCATTTTTATACACTAACAATGAGCTATCAGGAAAAAGGAGTTTGCATCAAAGAAGTGAAATACCTAGAAATAAATTTAACCTAGGAGTTCAAGAACCAGTATACTAGAATCTACAAGCCATTGATGAAAGAAATTGACAACAATACAAATAAGTGGAAAGAGATTCCATGCTCATGGATTGGAAGAGTTCATATTGTTAAAATATTTTTATCACCCCAAACTGTAGATTCAGTATAATACCTGTCAAAATTCCAATGGCATTTTTCACAGAAATCAAAAAAACAATTTTAAAATATTTATGGAGCCATCAAAGATTCTGAATAGCCAAAGCAATCTTGAGAAAAAACAAAACTGAGGTTACTTTATTACAAAGTTATAGTAATTAAAACAGTGTGGTATTGGCAAAGAAACAGACACGTAGATCAGTGGAATAGAATAGAGAGCCCCCAAGTAAACCCATGTGTATATGACCAATTAATTTATGACAAAAGAGGCAAATATACACAATAGGGACAGGACAGTCTCTTTAATAAATGGTGCTGCGAAAACTGGACAGATATATGCAAAATAATGAAACTGGATCACTATTTTACCATACAACAGAAAAATTATCTCAAAATAGATTAAAGATATTAAAAAATAGATTAAAGAATGTAATGCCAGGGGCGCCTGGGTGGCTCAGTGGTTAAGGCCTCTGCCTTTGGCTCGGGTCGTGATCCCGGGGTCCTGAGATTGAGCCCTGCATTGGGCTCTCTGCTCAGCGGGGAGTCTGCTTCCTCCTCTCTCTCTGCCTGCCTCTCTGCCCACTTGTGATCTCTGTCTGTCAAAAAAAAAAAGAATATAATGCCAGAAACCATAAAACTTATGGGAGAAACAGAGATTGTCAGCCTGGCATCACTCTTGGAGCTCTTTTCCTTCCTCCCTCCCTCCTTTCCTGTCTTTCTTTTCTTTTCTTCCTTTCTCTCTCTTTCTTTTCTTTTCTTCTTCTCTTTCTTTCTTTCTTTCTTTCTTTCTTTCTTTCTTTCTTTCTTTCTTTCTTTCTTTCTTTCTTTCTTTCTTCTTTCCCTGAGGGGGTCTGACTCCAAATGCAATGACAACAAAAGCAAAAATAAACGAATGAGACTCTGAAAAAGATTCTGGTCAGCAAAGGAAATCATCAACAAAACAAGACAGCCAAATGCTTGGGAGAACATATTTGCATGTCATATTTAATTAAGGGTTAACATCCAAAATCTATAAAGAGCTTCTACAACTCAGTAACAAAAATATCCCCAATCTGATTACAAAAAAAAAGGCCAGCAGGTGCATGAAAAGATGTTCAGCACTAATCATGAGGAGAATGCAAATCAAAACCACAATGAGATATTACCTCACACTTGTCAGAATGAATATTATCGGAAAGATAAGAAATGACAGGTATTGGAAAGCCTGTAGAGAAAAGGGAGCCCTCCTGCAATGTTGATGGGAATGTAAATTGGTGCAGCCACTATGGAAAACAGTATGGAGGTCCCTCAAAAAACTAAAGCTAAAACTACCATATAATCTAGCAATTTTATTTCTAGGTATTTATCTAAAGAAAATGAAAGCAATAATTCGAAATGATATATTGCACTTCTCTGTTCATTACAGCATTATTTACATAGTCAAGTTATGGAAACAACCAGTGTTCTTTGATGGATCTGACCAAAATTTAACCAATAGTTTTAGCTTTCACTGGTGATTTTTTTTCTCGAATCAGTTATTAAAAACTGCTTGTTTTTAAATGACGGTGAAATGCTCTTCAAAGTCGGTCGTTTTTCAACATTTATCAGATGTCATTCAGCTGTAAGTTTGTTTTCCCTTATCTATTTATCAGTGTATCATCTATTCTTACTACTAGCACTTCTGACACAAAATGTATGCGTTTTCTACAGCAAACAAATTATCCAGTTCTGTGTGGACACCAATTGGGTGTCCTACAATTCAGTTCAATTCTGACACTACCTGGAATCAGCAAGACCCTACAGGATTGTGGCTCAGTCACACAAGACTGATCCCTACTTCAGAGCCATCACAAGTCCAGACTTCCCATAATTCTGGCCAACTGGCTATAAATCACTGGTTTCTAAGACCATTCTTTGGGTTCAGTTATTGCTAGAATGGCTCACAGAATTCAGGAAGGTAGTTTGTTTGCTATTACTGATTTATTATAAATGGTACAACTCAGGAACAGCCAAATGAAAAATGTATAGGGTAAGGTGTGGGGGAAAAGGTATGGAACTTTCATGCCTTCTCTGGGCATGTCACCCTCCCAGCACCTTTATATGTTTAAAAAAAAAAAAAACCAAAAACAAAACCCAAACTAACTGGAAGTTCTCTCAACTCTGTAGTTACTATGGAGGTTTCATTATTTCATTATGTAGGCATGGTTGATAAAATCACTAACCATTATTGATTAACTCATTGTGTAGCCTTTCCCACCTCCTTGGATATCCTGAAGTGGAGCTGAAAGTTCTCAACCTTTAATGATGCCTTGGTCACGTCTGGTGACCAGCACCTCAGCCAAGAATCATCTCATTAGTATTACCAAAGGCACTCTTATCACTCAGGAAACTCCAAGGGTTTTAGAAGCTCTTTTGCTAGGAAACCAGGAATGAAGATGAAATGTTTATTAAATCACAGTATCACTCTATCTATCTCGTTAGTACAGACTTGTGGATTTTTATTTAGTGAATTACATTATATCTTAAGGGTTTCTGTCTCTCTCTCTCTTTTTAAAAAATATTTATTTACTTGAGAGAGAGCACATGAACTGGGGTAAGGGTCAGGGAGGAGCAGGGGGGTGAGGGAAAAGCAGGCTTTCCACTGAGCAGGGAGTCTGATGCAGGGCTCTATGACTGGACCCTGAGATCATGACCTGAGCTGAAGCACTTAACAGACTGAGCCACCCAGGCGCCCCAAGGGTTTATTTTTAAGTACATGATAATGACTTTTTCCCCCCTAATTTGGCATGACCTAATAAGAGGAAATGAGCTAAAATCAAAGCCAAAGTTCTTTTATTTAGTATTCTTGGTTTTTTAGGAACAGAGCTTACCTCAGATGTTTTGTAATTTTGAAGCTGCACTGTAAGGATACACATAATAAGAAAAGGACAAGTCTCAGCAACTTGGCAAGACCTCTCAGAACCTAGAGAAAGTTAAACTGTCAGATTTTAGTCCCACTCTCCCTTTCCCCAAGCAGGAACAAATGGGACAATTATGTGAGCCTCATGGAGAATAGAAGTAATATGTCATTCTAGAATCTCAGAAGGATTCTGGTTATCTTGGATTCTTGGTTATCTTGTCCATCTAGCTTTGGAGTTCACAGATCCACCAATAACCTGACTTCTTTTTAAGTCTTTTTGCTTTTCTTTCTACTCTTAACTGTCTGGTATATCCATAATTGCTGAGAAAAAGAGGGAGAGAGACATGGGAGGTTCTCACCGTTGTCACTTGGGCAGAACTTCCCCTACCAGAACCTTCATAATTGGCCTACTAATCCTCAAACTATAGCAGGTACCCATTCCCAGCCCACTTAGGCGGATGTAGGGAGTCATGATTTTCAGAACACATTTCTTTTCATGGAATATCCTATGGCTAGCTCCCCTTGTAGTAGGGTTGCTGGAGAGGGCATTTTCCCTAAGTGGCTATTATGGATACAGTTTGCAATATGTATCTGCATCCTGGTTCTTCATCCTTCCAGAATAGATCCTATCTGTGTAGGCAATATAAGCTAAGTGATTGACTTTCTGAGTTATTTTCAGAATACTAATATGTGATATTTATTTTAACTTATTTTCAGTAATCCTAATACTGGAAATTGGTATAAAACTTAGACAAGGAATTTCAATAATCTAATACCTGTTATTATTCTCTAAAAGTGTTACAAAAGCATGGTTGTTAATTAAGTGTACCTCATTAATTTAACTCGATAAAGGGATATAAATATAACTGTATATTTCCTTATACTTCTGTGTTACTACAGCATCACTATTTAATATTTTACTTTAAAGAGCTATTTAGCACTTTGTATGAAAATCTGTGTAGACAGACTATTTTCCCTTAACATTTTCTGGAAGCGCAAAATAGACTTCCCACATTGTATAATTTGCCTCTGAAAATTTCCTGCATTGAGCTTCCCTTGTTCATGTGTTCCTGTTATTTAATATGACTGAAATATTATTAACTAATTGTTTAAAGTGGAGTATTTCAGTTAATTCCATGTGTAATTAAAAAATTTAAATACATTAACATTTCACAACATAGTCTGTGATTGGGATTAGAACTGTTTGTGTTTGCTATTCAAATACTCAGTATAATATTTGACATTTGGATAAAATGCTATTTTCATATGAAGTATATTTGTTTAAAATTTTAGAGGGGATATACGAGAGAGCTTGGAAAATTTGTATTTAATGTAAAATTATTTGATTATTTTCAGATATTAAAAGTACAGAACAGTTTTTGGGAATCTCACAGGCTTATATGACTATTGGATTTTGCAGGTTTGCATCCTTTAATGTTATGTGCCTCTTTTTTGTCATACATAAAACATTTGATCTCTAGGTCTTGCTCAAAATGGAATAAAGGGTGAGAAAAGTGAGATGAGATACCCTTTCAATTCTTTTCTAGAGAACGTAAAACTATCTCATTTCTTTTAAGCAGACTCTCCCAAATGATTAACTATTTCACAAGAGGAAACAAACCTTTATTTTAAAGTACAATACTTTCCTTGTACATTGTGTGAATTGTTAAATGTGTTGACATTTAAAAAAGCTGCCTGACAGAACCAATTATTTACAACAAGTCCGGGCCAGCCAGAACTACTTGGGAAGGGCATATAGACTTACTGAAGTTAAAACTACTACGAGGCAAGATTATTCTAGAGACATGAAGTCTAGGTTTTGGCTTCAGGAAATACCACTTTGAAATTAGTCTCTAGGTAGGATTAAATAAAAATTTGAAATATGTATCTAAAATGAAGTTACCATACTGAATAGAACTCATTGCCAATGGATTTTTAAAAGCATTTTGGTTACTGTTATTTTAAATGCTTTAAGAATGTTTGAAACTGTATTGTGGAATTACTTTATAATGAAGGGTTTAAAAGAATGTGGTCTTTCCTGGCTGTGAAAATGGGATTTTTGTTATAAGTTGATTATGAGAAAGCTATTAACTAGTGATATATAACCCATGTCTGCCTAAAAAGAAAATAACCTCTCAATGCCAAATTATGAATCATGCTTCTCATTGTAATAAACAACCGAATGAAAAGTTAAAATACAGATATCTAGGATTCCGTTATTATCTGAATTCTTATTTTAAGTGGTGGAAATGATCTTTTTGTATTTGTGTATCTGTAGGATTTGTGTATACACATATACACACAATATACACTATACACACAAACTATATGCTGTAGGCTATTAGGCTGTAGGCTATTACACACTCTACACTGTATAAGATTCTTGTATTTATGCTTATACAGTATATATATTATAATCGTATAAGGTATGTATGTATATATATATATATAGTATATGTATATGTAGTGTGTTCGTGTATATATAGAGAAACAAGCTGACATATACAGTATATATTATATAATATATTGTGTGTGTGTGTATAGTAGAGAACAGTGCATTTCTAGGCTATTTCTATTACATCATATGGAGAAATAATTATATCAGTAATCCTAAGTCTTTTTAATTAGAGCAATTATCTTATAAGCAGGACTTCCTTTGCCATATATTTTAAGGTTGTACTATATAGAATTACTGGTGGCAGTTGTGTACATTTATTTTTGTTTTATTCCTCTACTAAGCAGACCGTTGCCAGAGGACATTTTTTAAAAAAAATATTTAATTTCTTTATTTGACAGACAGAAATCACAAGTAGACAGAGAGGCAGGCAGAGAGAGGGGAAGGGAAGCAGGCTCCCCACTGAGCAGAGAGCCTGATTCAGGGCTCTATCCCAGGACCCTGGCATCATGACCTGAGCCGAAGGCAGAGGCTTTAACCCACTGAGCCACCCAGGCGCCCCTCCAAAAGATATCTTTTAAAAGAGAATGTGATTGTGACTTTTATACAAATAAAAAATGAATACATTTTAAAGATTATGTTTAACTCATTAATTAGTGGTATTATAAGATTGTCCAAAGTACCGCATGTTTATGGTCAAATAAGGGATGTTGACATCAATGTACAAGTGAATGCAGAACAGATAAAACTGATTAATATCCACTGGACAATAATCAGGACGAGTTTACATTTCTAGGACCTGTTTGTATTATTATCCATTTCCACAAGTTGACTTCTGTTTCTATGGAGTTATAAAAAAGTCTAGTCAATGACAAATGCCTGAACTAGTCAAGACTCACATTAAATTTCAGTCTTGAACAGTTTTTCCTTGCTGTTCATTACCATTTTCATTTCTGGTATTTTATATTAACTTGATTTGAGTAGTTGTCAGGGAGAAATTGTTTCATGTCCATCTACTTATTTCAGCTTAATCATATAAATTTTGTGAGTGCAGGTACTCAAAAATGCATGAATCCATACATCAATAAAATAATGTTCTGGGTGTAGTTGCAAAAGTTGAATGGTTAAAATCTATGTCCTGCTTCAGAAAGTAGAAGAAAATAAGGTTTTTATAAATAGAATATTTTAAAAATTGTAATCGAGGAGTCATTTATTTGAAGGAATCCATCAATGAGTCCTTTTGAAAAGCAAGAATTCTCTTTGGATAGAATTAATTCCTCCTTGCCTTTTTATTTTATAAATGAGAGCTTTGTATATCACATTTTAAGTTGGGTATAACTTCAAAATAATTAGAAGCACTGCACCATGAATGAAGCAAGTATGGCATGTTACATTCATGAAAAACTCATATTGTATGTTTTGCTCTGATGTTTGCTGTCTTGCTGATCATTGTATTTCCCATTTTATAACTAATAATATTATATCGGAACTAACTTAGAGTTACATATCCTTCCCATTTTGAGGAATACCAGTATGGTGACGTAAACTTTACCTATAACCCTGGCAATTGGACTGTGAGTCAGTCAGATAGTCTTGCTCAAGATATTGACTCATAAGGGAGTGATGGATGTTAAATTAGTCAGATGAGATGATGCACCTGTGAAGTAGTTTCAGCAGTATGGGTGTGAAGAGTGGGGATGTGTATTCACTGGGTTCTCATGGCTGAGTTTATAGCTTAGGATTTTCATCATGCCTTATCTTCTTTGATTTCCTTTGGAATGTGATTCTCTGGGCTTCCATTGATTCTATGATCTACCTAGGTTTTTTTGGCAATCAGTTTCTTTTCTGCTAAAGTTAATTGGATTTTGTTTCTGTTGTTTATTAAGCAAACAAAAACCAAAACAAAACTCTAATAGAAGAAATAATCAAGTACATGAATATGTTTCTAGTTATATGATCATATCAAATTTATATAATGCAAAGTGAACTATATTTTACTGTATGTGAGAAAAATAGAAACAATGCTGAAATCATTAGATTGCTGAATTGTAACCTAACAGACACATGAATCAGTTTATGGAATAATAGTACAACCATGAATATATCATTTTGAAGTATTATAATCTATCTTTTACCTTAGAGTCCCATGCACAAGAATATCCTTTGAATATTTAAAACTTCTCTGGCATCTTAAAATATTAGCTGCTTCTAGTAATACTGGAGTAGCTCGTATTGAACTAATCCTCCTGCAGAAAACCATTATAAATTCTGGACATAATACAAAAACCCCACAACTCTGAAGGCACTGGAGAGTGACCAGAAGCAGGCAGAAATGGAAGGGAAGTCAACACTTGGAGAGAATAACACTACATAAACAAGAATGAGATTTTATTGCCAGCAGACCTGCATTACAAGACATGCTGAAGGGGAGTTCTTCAGGTTGAAGGGAAGTGATACCCAATGAAAACTCAGATTTTCCATAGGAATAAACAGCACCAGAAATGGGAAGTATTTGGGTAAATATATTTATTACTCCCTAATTCCTTTAAAACACATGTGACTCTTTAAGGTTAAAATTGTAGTGTTGTATTGTGAGGTTTCAATATGACATATGTTAATATAATACCTACAAAGATTATAGCATAATGTTGAAGAAGGGAAATTGCAAGGTTCCTGCATTTTCATGAAGTGGTACAATATTAACTCTCAGCAGATTGTGGAAAGTTGAGGATATATGTTGTTGTGCTTTGAGCAATTACTAAAAATAATGTAAAGAGTGATTGCTAAAATATGAGGTTAACAGTTTTTAATATGCTGGCATGCAGCTGAATCCAGATTTTAAATTTATTTAAATGATTAATTTCCAGTATAAGATAATTTTTTAAAAGATTTTATTTATTTATTTGACAGAGATCACAAGTAGGCAGAGAGGCAGGCAGAGAGAGAGGGGGAAGCAGGCTCCCCGCTGAGCAGAGAGCCCGATGCGGGGCTCCATCCCAGGACCCTGAGACCATGACCTGAGCCGAAGGCAGAGGCTTAACCCACTGAACCACCTAGGCGCCCCTAAGATAATTTTTAAATGGTAATGTAGAAAATACTAGCAGCATGTAAAAGTGCTGAAATAATACAGAAACTCCTGGTTAAGTAATAATAGTTATTGTTATAATTTATTTAGTGCTATTATCAGCATTGTGTTAAGCTCCGTACATATATTATCACATTTATTCATTACAACATCCTTAATAAGGTATTTACTATAATTCGTTCCATTTTACCATAAGTGAGGTATTAAATAATGTGGTTTTAAATAATTTACCCAGGGTATCATAGCTAGTAAGTTGTGTCATATCTAGTTTTGAGCATTTTAAAATTTTATATAACTGAAATCATAGGTATTTTTCTTCAGCTTGCTCCTTTGCTCAGTATACTTGAGAGTCAATCATGTTGTTGTCTGCTGTATACTTTATTCATTCTCTATATCAGTGACCTTTGAGTCATTATTGATTTTTAACTATTTCAAACATTGCTATCATATATATTTTTGTACTTATCTCTCAGTATATATGAGAAGCTCTCATGGAGATTTTAAGTTCTTCAGAGGACTGTCTTTGGGAATCTCCTTAGTAGTTTCCACAGTCAGAGTCTTCTTCCTGTTTTCTTATTTAAAGTAGTTATAGTTTAACACATTTCCTTATGTTCTAGAAAGTATAATGGTTGAACTGGCTTCAAAACTCCTAACTCTCTCATGTCTGTGTAATTTTGGGCAATTTATTTAACCTCTCTGGCCTCACGTCCTCACCTGCTAACTAACTTATATGGTTTTTGTAAGGATCAATGAATTAATCTATCTAAAGTGTCTGAAACATGGTAAATGTTTAATAAATGTTAATTTCATTATTCAGTTGTACCCATAATGGAAGTGGAAAAAACTTGTTAGTATCTTTTATGAAAGACCCATTTATAGATTTAAATTTATTAGTTCCCAGTCCTCTCCCATTGAAAGCTTACTTTTCAGTAAAAATTTACCTATTTATTCCAAAAACTTAAACATTTACTAGGTGCATGGCATTATATAAGTAACTAGGCATACAATCAGCAACTAAACTGATGTTTCTGCCTTTAGGAAACTTAAGAGTTCAGTAGGGATTAGAGACATAAAATAAATACGTAAGTATTGAATTTCAAATTGTTATTAGTGCTTTGAAAGGAAAGAATATGGACTATGAGGGGGATAAGAACAAGGGAGTGTCTCCTTGAGACGGAGGGGGTAGAGGAAGCCCCTTTTAGCAACTGGTATTTAGGCTGCAGTAAAAGTAAAGTAGGAAGAGGTGTGTTCTCAATAAGAGGTCATAATGTGCCAGGACTTTAGGTGGAGAAGAGTCTGGTGTATAGGAGGCATAAGGGAAGCCAGAGAGGCTAAAGCTTAGCAAGGTGGGAGCAGTGACATTGAAGAAATTGGAAGAGATACATGCAAAGACTTGCAGGCCAAGTAAAGGACACAAAGGGGAATTGCAGTGGATTTGAAGTTGGAGAGGGACAGGGTCCATTTACATCACAAAGGTGCCACCTGCAGCATAGAGAAAGTATTAAATATAGATTAGTTGGGGAGACTAATCAGTTTTAGAGGTGGCAGATGATGATGGTTGTGGAGATGGAGATGGAGAGAACTAGACATTGAGATATATTTGAGATATTTGAGATATCACCCAGACAAGACTGGGTGATGGTTGTATTTTTAATCATGGGTGGTGAGAGAGAGGAAAGTGTCAAAGATAGCTCTGGTTTTTGATTTATCAGCCTTCTTTGCTAACTTTTGAATTGTATTTGTCATTTTTTATTCAACACGCTCAGATTCATAACTTTTCAGTTGAATAAACCCTAACAGAATTTAGTACTTTTTAAAAATAGATGCTTGGGCACCTGACCGGCTCAGTCAGAGGAGCATGCACTTTTGAACTCGGGGTTGTAGTTTGAACCCCATATTGGGTGTAGATTGCTTACATGAATAAATAAATAAAAACTTTAAAAAACCCCTATAATCTTAATAAAAGTAGATGCTTAACTAATGTGGGATTCTTGGTTTTATATACTGATTTCCTGTTTGCTTTTTAGATTATGTAGGAATATGATAATTTAAAAAATTTTTGAGACTTTACAATGAGCAAGGTACTGGTTAGAGAAAATAAACAATTAAGAGGTAAATTAAATGTAAGTACATTTCCACTGACACCCTATTTTCTTCAGTGGCTCTTAGAATTCTTAAGTATAATTCATCTTATAGGGTTTGAATATTTCTTGCATTTTCTGAATATTTCTTCAGTTGTCTTCTAGTGTGTTTTTTATTGGCTGTGACCACTACTCATATATTTATTCAGACCCATATTGAACTTAATTGTATTTCTTTCTTTCTTTTTTTTTTTTTTTAAATAAAGATTTTGTTTATTTGACAGACAGATCACAAGTAGGCAGAGAGGCAGGCAGAGAAGGGGGGGGGGAAGCAGGCTCCCTGCTGAGCAGAGAGCCTGATGCGGGGCTCGATCCCAGGATCCTGGGATCATGACCTGAGCCGAAGGCAGAGGCTTTAACCCACTGAGCCACCCAGGTGCCCCCGAACGTAATTGTATTTCTAATCATGTATTGATAACAAATTAATAGGTTTTTCCTCATTTAAAAAATAGTCCTTTTTTGGAAGATCTTAAAACAGTCTTCTATAAGCTTTGAGGGTTGCAGTTTTCTTTTTTTAAAATTGTAGTATAGGTGATATACAATGTAACATTAGTTTTAGGTGTACAGCATAGGAATTGGGCAACTCTGTGTTATGTTATGCTCCCACATGTGTAGCTGCCATCTTTCACCATACAAAGCTATTACGGTACCTTTGGCTATATTCCCTGTTCTCTCTGCCTTTTATCCTGAGAGTTACAGTTGTCAATCCTAATATGGTAGAATTTGATAATCACTCCATGCTCAGCCTATTCGTGGCCTTCAAGCCTTAGGGTAGATCCGATTTCATTTTACTTATGTCATTCTAAACAGAAGTAGTCTTATCCTTAGTCTTTTTTACGTGAATATATATACTTGGTTGTTTTAGCTGTTCTTTAAGGGACCACTACCAGGTCCATTATTTTCCTTTTGGTTTATTGGGTATTTGATAGTTGCTTCAGCCAGTCATCTGTCATGACTGAAAATATTTAGCTGATACTGGGCCTATAACCACTTTTAAAAAACATTACTTCCCTAAGACAAATTTCCCTAAAAACAAATGAAATTATAACCAATTCATAACCATCTAATAGGCCTGTGTTATATGAAATCTAAACGACTTTCTAAACTTTCTCTTTGGTTCTTTGATCAGACTATTATAAAAAAAAATGTTGACAGGGTACCTGTCTGACTCAGTGACTAGAGCATGAGACTTTTGATCTTGGGGTCATGATTCCGAGCCCCATGTTGGGCATAGAGATTACTTAAAAATACATTGCGTAGTAATCCTATTTTTAAAAATTAAATTTTCCCCTTTTATTATGTAGAGATCAAAGATTCATGGGCATAAAGTTTTCAGCATCACTGAATCTAGTGTCCTGCTACCTTCAACATTCTAGTCCCAATGGAATTTTTCTGTCTTTAGGTACTTTCTTCAAGTTACTTTTTCTAATGGATTTTTCTCAAAGATAAGTATTAACCCAGTTCTTTTAGCTTTGAAGGATGCCTTTCGTTGAACTTTTAGATTTAAAAAAGATCAGCTAAGTCCTCTTTAATTAGACTCTTGTTTAGAAATTAGAAACTTGGTTTTCTACCCAAACAATTACTATATTTCTTATATATTTTCCAAGTTCTTTTTTTAGAAAAAACAATCACTCATATCTTTAGGGAGTACATGTTGTTATGTTGGCTATGGTCTTCTGAATTTTATTCCTTTTTTAATGACTACAGCTAAATTTATGATTTTATGTAACTTAAGAGTGCCTCAGAAGTCTTAGCACAGTTTGTTTTTGTTTTGTTTTGTTTTTTAAAGATTTTATTTATTTATTTGACAGAGATCACAAGCAGGCGGAGAAGGAGGCAGAGAGAGAGGAGGAAGCAGGCTCCCCACTGAGCAGAGAGCCCGATGTGGGGCTCAATCCCAGGACCCTGGGATCATGACCCGAGCCGAAGGCAGAGGCTTTAACCCACTGAGCCACCCAGGCGCCCCCACAGTTTTAAGTTTTAATAACTTCAAAAATATAAATGCTACTTAAAAAGAAATCATTTGAAAGTTTATTGAAACTTCTCTTATTCATGTTTTTATGAATTTCAAATAGAAAAATTTTAATTTAATTTTTTTGTCTCAATCCTTTTGATTGAAGATGGCAGACACTGAAGAAAAAGTTACCTGTGCTCTTGATTAGCTGAAATCAAGTTCACATTAACAGTAAGAAGAAAATTCACTTCCTGTTATAAGAAAGAGGCTCCCCACAAAGACATAATTAGCAACTAGATGGAAAACTCAAGGACATTGGACTTAGTTTATGTTAAACCTAGATCTGGAGATGCCAGCAAGCCAGAGACTGTGGCTAAAATTGAGACAGTGTTGGCACAGAGTCATAAAAATATGCATTGTACATCTGCTGAATCAAATATTCTAAAAACCTCAAGCTACAGAACTCTTAACAGTGAAATTCCAAAGTGTGCCTACTTGTTCAAATACTGCAAAAGATAACCATGCTAAGTTAGACTGTTGACAACTAATAAAGTGAAAAGTCAAAAATTCCAATTTTATTTTTGACAAGTTGACCTTTTCTGATGAAGCACATTTCTATCTAAATGGCAAGATTGTCTGTCACATGTTAATTGAGGTGTTTGGTGTACAGAAGAGCCTCAGAAAATTTGGCAACATGAGAATCCTCGAAGTTAACATTTGGTGTGCTGTTAAGAAGTCTTGCATTATTGGCCCCCCCCTTTTAAAATTAAGATAAAATTCATAGACCATACAATTCACCCGTTTAAAATGTACAGTTCAGTGATTTTTAGTGTACACATAAAGTTGGTAACCATCATCACTCTCTAGTTCAGAACATTTTCATCAGACCTAAGAGAAATCCATATGCATTAGCTGTCACTCCCCATCTTCCCCTCTGTCCAGCCCCTGGCAACCGACCTTCTTTCTGTCTCTATGGATTTGCCCAGTCTGTATGTTTCATAGAAATGGAATTATATAATATGTGACCTTTTGTGTCTTTTGACTCTTTCTTTTTGAAGAATCTGTAATGAGTGATGAAACTGACTTGCAGTGTGTTAGATTTTTTAAGTTTCCACATTGTGGTGGTTATTTTATTAAATAATACCATTTTCCAACAAGACAAAATACTTGTTACTGTGATTTTAACACATGTGACAGTTTCTGCATGACACTTCCTTGAACTAGTGGATGTCTTCTTCCTTGCTCTCTTCTGTCACCTCTTCTAGAAATAGCCCTTTTTGTGAGGTCATTTCAAAACTATTGTATAATCATCAAAACCTTTTTTTTTTCTAAATATTTTATTTATTTGAGAGAGAGGGACAGCACAGAGGGAGAGTGAGAAGGAAAAGCAGACTCCCTCACTGACCAGAGAGCCAGATATAGAGCTTGATCCCAGATCCCAGGATCCGAGGATCATGACCTGAGCTGAAAGCAGATGCTTAACCAGTTGAGCCACCCAGGTGCCCCTAATCATCAAAACCTTATTCTTTGGATGATCTTAAGACTAGAATTATAAACAAAATTTTTTTCAGTCATGGAACCAGCAGTGGGCCATATGTGTGTATATGTATGTGTGTATTTATCTGTAGTACTTACAAATCTTTCTTAGCTCTGTCCAATGAGAGGATCTAGAAGCACTAACAGACTAGTGGCAGTGAGCACACTTTTGCCCACATCCTGGTTTCTAGAAGTCATTCTCTGCTAAAAGGAATCAGGGCTTCTTAGGGAAATGGTTTGTTGAGCTAGAAAGCAATGAAGTGTTGAATGAACAATAAAACCATGTCAAGAGCACACCGGAACCAGCTCAAAGTAGTTGTGCTGGTTGAATTAGTGACTTTTTGAATATAAAAAGAAATAATGATTGGTTGAATTCACTGAATAAATTGAAATCCATGAATATATATTGATATAAATAAATGAATGAATAACTAAATGGGGTTGAATGGAAGACACTACCTTATAGTAGAATACCAACTAATCTAGATGAAATGTTGGAATTAGAAAATGACCTTTGGTTTGGGAAATTAAGAGTAGTAGGGGAACCCTGAGCTTGCCTCATACCTCAAACACAGCTAGATGAATGTCAAGTCATTTTGAACAACTAGGAAATCTGAGGATTAAGAAAATGATCTGCACAATTAGAGGGAGAGAATGTGGCAGATGGAAGGTTTGGAGACATGAATTGGGGGAGAGAAAAGCTGCGGTGCTACAGAGGGAAGGGAGCCCTTTTCACAGAGGAAAGGCAGGGAGAGAGGGAGCGAGGGTGAAGAGATCAATGCATAGTGTTCAAATGAGATATGGTGGTGTGAGGATCCCCGAGAGGTGTGGGGTTCCATTTGGAGAAAATATTTTCCTTTCTGGAGTACCTCTGGAAGAGGGTATATTGCCTCCAAGGACAAAAGGTGTGTCAAGTGTTACTGAATAGCCATTCAACAGCAGAGGGCAGAGCCATTCAACAGCAGAGGAAAGATAACCTGATTGCAGCTTTTTGCTGTACTTCACCACAGTAGCTGTTTGACTGCTTTCTGGGATAGAATGGTGCTGGGAGCAGTGCTGTGAGGCTCTCCTCCAGTGGAGGGGAGCAGGTCTGAACCTTGCCATGCCCTTTATTCAGTTTTGAGTCCCAGTTGCATTGTTGGCTTTTTTGTGAGGACCTCCTGAACAGTGGTGGTTGCTGGGAGTGGCCCTCAGGGGGAGGAGAGTGTGGGATGACATTGTCTTCCAGCCCACCAGCACAGTGGGACTTCAGAGAGATAGCGCCCCCAGTCACTTACACCAAACTCTGTCCCCCTGCACCCAGCAGGGCCATATTTACTAGGGCAGGTATAACTGTGAGCCAGCACATCAGATCTGTCCCTTACAGGACTAGCACAGGATGCAGTATGTACCGAGTCTACTGATCATAGAGTGCCCCAAAGTGTCAGCTTCAGTCCTGGTGGAAATAGAACCAGACCTTTTTACTAATTTTATTTTGACTTTTATTTTTAATCAGGTTTATAGTTTTTTGTTTATTTCTTTTCTTTTCTTTATTTTTTTTGGGGGGGGGAATCAGGTTTCTTTCTTCCTTTTTTAGTTTTTGAATCAGGTGTATAATTTTTTGTTTGCTTTTTTGTTCCTTTTCTGTTTTTTTGGATCAGGCTTTATTTATTTATTTATTTTCAAAATCAGGCTTATTGTAAATCAAAGCACATCTCTTTGAAGGTCCAAACACTCTCCAGTAGAAGCAAGGAGGAGCTCTGCAGGGGACTGACCTGTGAGAAGGAGCAGCCAAAACACAACTGCAGAGTGCACACAGCATACATCCCAACACTTCCTGAGGCACCAGGTCCTGGACAGTGTATGACCCCTTCTTAATATGGCATTTGTCTAAGTAGCACAAAGCACAACAAGCTTTATAGACATAGTGACAAGATAGAGGCATTCTTCCCAAAAGAAAGATCAAAAAGAAATTACGGTCAGATTTCTGAACAAGAATTTAGAACAACAGTCATAAGAATACTAGCTGTGCTTAAAAATATAGAAGACACCAGAGAAATCCTTGATGTAGCATTAAAAGACCTTAAAACTAATTAGGCTGAAATAAAAAAAATGCTCTAACTGAGATGCAAAACTGATTGGATGTAATCACAATAAGGATAGAAGAAGCAGAGAATTGAATAGGTGATATAGAAGATAAAATTATGGAAAATAATGAAGTTGAAGAAGGAAAGAAAACTATTATACCACAAATATAGACTAAGGGAACTCTGCAATTCCACAAAGAGCACTAAGATCCATATCATAGGAGCCCCAGAAGAAGAGTGGGGCAAAAGGGGGCAGAAGGTTTATTTGAACAAATTACAGCTGAAAACTTCCCTAATCTGGGGAAGAAAATAGGCATTCAAGTCCAAGAGGCCCAGAGAACGCCCCTCAAAAGCCACAAAAACAGGTCAACACCAAGATATGTCATAATGAAACTTGTAAAATACAAAGATAGAGAATTTGGAAAGCAGGTAGGGACAAAAGGTCCTTAATAAGGGTAGACACTTAAGGTTAGCAGCATACTTGCCCACACAAACTTGGCAGGCTAGAAGAGAGTGACATGAAATATTCATTGTGCTAAACAGGAGAAGTATGCAGCCAAGAATACTATATTCAGCAAGGGTGTCATTCAGAATAGAAGGGGAGATAAAGAATTTCCAAAACAAACACTAAAGGGAGACCATGAACATTAAACCAGCTCTGCAAGAGACATCAAAGGGGATCCTTTGAGTG
The DNA here is from genome assembly GCF_964662115.1 of Mustela nivalis. NCBI lineage: Eukaryota > Metazoa > Chordata > Mammalia > Carnivora > Mustelidae > Mustela > Mustela nivalis. Next base: position 58,370,762 of record NC_139027.1, read on the forward strand.
GGAAAGAGAGACCAAAAGCAATGAAAACTAGAAAGGAACAGAGACAGTCTATAGGAACAGTGACTTTACAGGTGTAAATGGTGCTGAATGCATATCTATCAGCAATTACTCTGAATGTAAATGGAGTCAATGCTCCAATCAAAAGACCTAGGGCATCGGAATGGACAAAAACCCCCCAAAACAAAAACCAAACCGAAACAAAACAAAACCAAGACCCATTGGTGTGCTTATAAGAAAGTCATTTTAAACCCAGACACATCCAGATTGAAAGGGGATGGAGGACCATTTATCCTACTAATGGATATCAAAAGAAAGCTGTAGTCATTATACATATATCAGACAAAGTAGATTTTAAACCAAAGCTTGTAACAAGAGATGAAGGGCAGTATATCATATTAAAGGTGTCTATCCAACAAAAAGACTGAACAATTATAAATACTTATGCCCCTGATATGAGAGCACCCGAATCTATATATATCAGTAACAAGCTTAAGGAAAATCATTGATAATAGTACAATAATAGTAGGGGACTTTAACACCCCACTCAGCAATGGACAGATCATCTAAGCAGCAGATTACCAAGGGAGCAATGGTTTTGAATGACACACTGGACCAGAGGGGCTTAACAAATATATTCAGAGCATTTCATCCTAAAGTAACAGAATACACATTGTTTTTGAATGCACATGGAACATTCTCCAGAATAGATCACATACTCGGTCACAAATCAGGCCTCAATTGGTACAAAAAGATTGAGATTATACTAAGTATATTTTCAGAACCACAACGCTATTAAACTTGAAGTCTACCATAAGAAAAAATTTTGAAAGACCACAAATACAAGAAGGGTAAAGGACATCCTTCTAAAGAATGAATGGGTTAACCAGGAAATTAAAGAAGAAATAAAGAAAATATATGGAAGAAAATGAAAACATGGCAGTCCAAAACCTTTGAGATACAGAAAGGTGGTCAAAAGAGGGAAGTATATAGCAATACATTCTCTCCTCATGAAGCAAGAAAAATCTCAAATACACAACCTGATTTTACTCATAAGGGAACTGGGGAAAGAACAGCAAATAAAGCCTAAAACCTGCAGAAGAAGAGAAATTGTTAAGATTAGAGCAGAAATCAATAAATAGAAATTAAGGAAAAAAAAAGATCAACAAAGCTAGGAGCTGATTTTTTGAAAGAATTAACAAAATTGATAACCCCCTAGCCAGACTTATCAAAAAGAAAATAGTAAGGCCCCATATAAATAAAATCACAAAGGAAAGATGAGTGATCACAAACAACACTGCATAAATACGATTATAACAGGAGATTATGAGCAATCATATGCCAATAAATTGGCCAATCTGGAAGAAATGGATAAATTCCTAGAAACAGCCAAAAACTGTAACAGGAAGAAATAGAAAATTTGAACAAACCCGTAACCAGCAAAGAAATTGAATCAGTAATAAGAATCTCCCCAACAAACAAGAGTCTAGGCTGGATGGCTTACAGGTGAATTCTAGCAAACCTTTAAGGAAGAATTAATATGTATTCTTCTGAAACTATTCTAAAAAAAGAAATAGAAAACTTTGAAACTCATCCTATGAGGGCAGAATTACCTTGATTCCAAAACCAGGCAGAGAGCCATTGAAAAGGAGAATTACAGACCAACACTCCTGATGAACATGAATGCACAAATTCTCAGTAAGACACAAATTAATCAAATTCAACAGTATATTTAAAAGGATTATTCACCACAATCAAGTGTGATTTATTCCTGGCCTGGAGGGGTAGTTCAGTATCCACAAATCAATCACCGTGATATACCACATTAATAAAAGAAAGGATAAGAATCATATGATCCTCTCAAAAATGCTGAAAAAGCAAAATATAAAATACAGCATCCCTTCTTGATAAAAACTCTCAAGAAAGTAGGAACACCTCAACATCATAAAGGTCATATATGAAAGACCCACAGCTAATATCATCTTCAGTGGCAAAAGTGACCACTTTTCTCTTAAGGTCAAGAACACAGCAAGGATGTCCACTCTCTCCACTGTGTTTAATATAGTACTAGAGGGCCTAGCCTCAGCAATCAGACAAAAAGAAATAAAAGACCTCCATATCGGCAAGGAAGAAGTCAAACTTTCACTATTTGCAGAACAACATGATACTCTGTATAGAAAACATGAAAGATTCCAACCAAAAAACTGCTAGAACTGATACATAAATTCAGCAAAGGCACAGGATATAAAATCAATGTGCAGTAATCTGTTTCATTTCTATACACCAAAATGATGCAGCGGAAAGAGAAGTCAGGGTATCAGTCTCATTTATAATTGCATCAAAATTGATAAGGCACTGAGGAATAGACCTAACCAAAGTGGTAAAAGACCTGTACCCGGAAAGTTGTAAAACACATGAAAGAAATTGAAGAAGACACCAAAAAATAGGAAAACACTCCATGCTCCTGGATTGGAAGAACAAATACTGTTCAAATGTCTGTACTACCCAAAGCAGTCAACATTCAGTGTAATCCCTATCAAAATAATGCCAGTATTTTTCACAGAACTAGAATAAACAATTCTAACATTTGTATGAAACCAGAAAAGATCCCAAATAGTCAATGTAATGTTAAAAAAGAAAACCAAAGCTGGAGGCATCACAATTCCCTATTTCAAACTGTATTACAGAGCTGTAATCATTAAGGCAGTATGGTTCTGGCACAAAAACAGATCAGGGGAACAGAATAGAGAATCTGAAAATGGATCCACAACTGTATGGTCAACTAATCTTCGACAAAGCAGGAAAGAATATCCAGTGGAGAAAAGACAGTCTCTTAAACAAATGGTGTTGGGAAAAGTAGACAGTGACATGCAGAAGAATGAAACCATAGCATTTTTTTACACCATACACAAAGATAATTTCAAAATGGGTGAAAGACCTAAATATTAGATAGACAACCATCAGAATCCTGCGGAGAACACAGACAGCCACTTCTTTGACCTTCGCCATAGGAACTTTTTACTGCCCACATCTCTGGAGGTAAGGGAAACAGAAACAAAAATGAACCCTTGAGACTTCATCAAGGTAAGAAGCTTCTGCACAGTGAAGGAAACAAACAATAAAACAAAAAGAAACTTCAGAATGGGAGAAGGTATTTTCAAATGACGTATTAAATTAAGGGCTGGTATCCGAAATCTGTAAAGAACTTAAAAAATTCAACACCCAGAAAATAGATAATCTGGTTAAGAAATGGGCAGAAGACATGATTAGACGTTTCTCCAGAGAAGATAATGCAGATCGTTAAGAGACACATGAAAAAATGCTGAACACCACTCATCATCAGAGAAATACAAATCAAAACCACAATGAGATACTACCTCACACCTGTCAGAATGGCTAAAATTAACAACCCAGAAAACAATAGATTTGGGCAAGGATGTGAAGAAAGGGGAACTCTCTGGCACTGGTGGTAGGAATGCAAACTGGTGCAGCCACTCTGGAAAACAGTATGGAGATTCCTCAAAAAGTTAAAAATAGAACTATCCTCTGACCTAGCAATTGCACTACTAGGTATTTACCCAAAGCATACAAAAATAGATTCACAGTGGGCACATGGACCCCAATGTTTGTAGCAGCAGTTTCCACAATACCTGAAATATGGAAAGATCCCAAATGTTCATCTACTGATGAATGGATGAAGATGATGTGTGTGTATATAGGTATATACACATATATATAATGGGATACACACACACACACACACACACACACACACATATATATATGAACATTAATGTACACACATATACATATAATGGAATACTCAGTAGTCAAAAGAGTGAAATCTTTCCATTTGCAATGATGTGATGGAACTAGAATATATTATGGTAAGTGAAGTAAGTCAGTCAGAGAAAGATAAATACCATATGATTTCACTCATATGTGGAATCTAAGAAACAGATGAATATAGGGGAAGAGAAAGAAAAATAAAATAAGATGAAAACGGAGAAGTAGACAAACCATAAGAGACTCAACTGTAGAGAACAACTGAGGGCTGCTGGAGGGGAGATGGGTGGGGGAATGGTCTAATTGAATGATGAGTCCATTTGGATTGTATGTGTTGTGATGAGCGTTAGCCGTTATATGTAAGTGATCACTAAATTCTATTCCTGAAACTAATTCCATGCCATGTGTTAACAAAGTTGAATTTAAGTAAAATATTGGAAGAAAAAAAAAAGAAAATTACCTTTGGCAGTCCTCATAGCAATAATTTATTTAGGCAGAATATCAGTGGATACTATAGTGAGTGAAAGTTTGATGAAAAGTAGGGTATTTGCATAGTCAAAATATCTCCCCATAAAATGCTTAGTAATTATTTTTAAATAAGAACAGAATTCTTATTAACTTTACTGAGGCAAAGTATCATCTTAACAAGTGACAAAATTTACCAACCCTAGTAATGGGACAAGTCAACATTGTATGCCTCCTGATAATGAACCTGAAGAGTATAGCCTCAGTTCTTTGATATTCTTGCCAAAAATATGTAAGTGGCATCTGTTCATGATAAAGGAAATGTTAGAAAAATCCCCATTGAGGAAAATTCTATGAAGTAGCAGCATTTATGTTTCAGAAATGTCAAGGTCATCAAAGACAAGGAAAAACTGAAGGAGCATTCCAAATTGAAGTTGTCCACAGAGACATGGCAATGAAATGCAAAACATGATCTGAATTAGATTTTGGACATTATTGGAACAAATGGTGAAATTTGAATTGGGTCTCTGGTTTAAATGGTAAAACCATGTTAAAATTAATTTATTCATTTGAGTGATTGTGTTATAGTTATGTAGGATAGTGTCCTTGATTGGAAGGAATATACATAGTGGTATTAAGGGGTAATGGACATCATGTTGCAACTTAAATTCCAAATGGATCAGAAAAATGTTTGTGTACATATGAGTGAATGTTAGTTTAAAGAGGTAAGATATTAACAATTGAGGGAGCTAGGTCAAGAGTGTATACAAGTTGTTTGTACTATATTGCCACTTTTCTAAGTTATTTCACATACATTTTTAAAGAAGTACTATCTTCAAAAGTTGAATATCTCTATGACTGAATTTACATTGAATGCTCTACTGACCAAAAACGTATTTATATTTAATTTTTGTAAAAAATTTTATTTATTTGAGATGGAGAGAGAGTGCGTGGATGTGCGTGTGTGCGTGCGTGCGCACACACACCCACACCCACACACCCATATATGCATGAGTGGGGGAAAGAGCAGAGGGAGGGGGAGAACCAGACTCCCTGCTAAGCAGGAAGCCCAACGTGGGGCTTAATTCTAGGATCCTGGAATCATAACCTGAGCCAAAGGCAGATGCTTAGGCAACGGAGCCACTCGGGTGCCCCAACTTTTTGTTTTTGTTTTTGTTTAATTTTAAAATGCTGAAATTGATGCAAAGGTGAGTTTGAGTATTTATACAAAATAGATGAATGGATGGTTGTGCCTTGGATGTAACAAGGTTGACATGGGACTTGAATTTTTTTTATTTTAAAAACTATACCTGTCCTCCAAAGTACATAAATCATTTCTAAACAGAGATGCATTAAGGAAAAATTAGCATCCTAGAGGACAAAAACACCTCAGGCATTTATCTCTTGACCTTACCAGATGACAGACCTTGAAGGAACTTCAAAGTTTCGAAAAAACTGGCTCTGACATGTACCAAAATGGGGGAAATACTTTCTGCAACTTTGAAATAAATGCTTAGTCTTTTAAAAAGAACAAAAGAAAAAGTATCATATTTCATAAGTAGAATTTAACAGTTGAATAGTTCACATTATTCATTTGTGATTTTGTTGTTACTTGGGAAAAGCTAATAAAGTTAAGTCAAGCTTATCTTTTATATTCATTCTTTCCTTCCCCACTTCCCGCCCCCTTTCTGGTAGTGTACAGTGAAACTGAAAGCTTTAAAAATTTCATCGCTTACCCCATGTGTCAGTGAAAGTATGTTGGATGCTTTCCTTTTACTGCCATTAGGCCTACACAGGTCAAACTTCATTTTACACGTCTTAGTTGGCATTTTTGTTCTTCTGTAGTTTAGTTTAGTTTAGTTTAGTTTAGTTTAGTTTCTTACTTAACTTTAATACCCTGTAGAAATCATGTTGACACATTTGTATTTATTTTACCCTGTAAGAAATTTTTTGCTTCTAATTACTTGTGATTCTTTCACCTTTGTTCTCTGAATGTTCGCTACTCATCTGTCAAAATACATTGTGGGTTTCTGTTTCTTCTGGGAAGCTGTTTCTTTCTTTTTTTTTTTTTTTTTTAAGATTTTATTTATTTATTTGACAGAGAGATCACAAGTAGGCAGAGAGGCAGGCAGAGAGAGAGGAGGAAGCAGGCTTCCCGCTGAGCAGAGAGCCCGACGTGGGACGCGATCCCAGTACCCTGAGATCATGACCTGAGCCGAAGGCAGTGGCTTAACCCTCTGAGCCACTCAGGCGCCCTGGGAAGCTGTTTCTAGTCCTTTTGGTTCATGGTGATTTCTCTGTATTAAGACTTTTTACAGCTTGTTTGTTAAAGCCTTTTCTTTGGCATTTAATCTTTAAATCTTGTGCATTTTGGTTTCTCAACTAATTTATAAACTCCAAAAGAGCAGATACTATATTTGTACCTCCCAGTCTTTCTGATAGTGCCTAGCTGTCTTTTTAGTTGAATTACTTTTTAAAGTACAGAGTTATATTTTAAGCACTTATTACCTAAAATGGATATAAATCCTTTAAAATTAGCATATTATTATTACTTTTTAAAATCTGTTTAAAATTAAAAAAATTTTTTTTCAAAATGAATGGAGTAGGTATACTTTTTTCTCTTGGAATAACTGGGAAAAACAACATAAATGCGAATGGATAGGGAAAATTTATCTTTTATAAAGGAAGTTATCTTTCAACATTCCATTCAGATTAAAAATGCCCAAATACTCACATTTTAAATATGACACCAGTGAAAGAAATTTTTACAGTTTTCTTTGCAGGAATATAATATGGTACTTACCTTTTTAGTAAAATATAGGATATAGGATATAAATTTTTTAAAAAGATTTTATTTATTTGAGAGAAAGGGAGAGAGTACAAATGGTGAGGAGGAGCATAGGGAGACAAAGAAGCAAACTTGCTGCTGAGCAGGAAGCACAATATGGGGCTCAATCCCAGGACTCTGAGATTATGACCAATGGAGGCAAATGCTTAACCAACTGAGCCACCTGGGCACCCCTAAAATTTTGCTTTAAAGAAAGTTTCTTGTATTGTTGATTTTAGCCATTCTGACAGCTGTGGGGTGATATTGTGGTTTTGATTTGCATTTCCCTTAAGATGAGTGATGTGAGCATCTTTTCATGTGTTTGTTGGCCATCTGTTTATCTTTGGAGAAATATGTGTTCATGTCTTCTGCCCATTTTTATTTTTAATTTAATTATTATTTTTATTAACGTATAATGTATTATTTGCCCTAGGGGTACAGGTCTTTGAATCACAGGGTTTATATACTTCATAGGACTCACCAATGTCCATAACCCAACCACCCTCTCCATTGCCCATTTTTAAATTGGATTATTTGTGGTGTTGTGTTTTATTAGTTCTTTATATATTTTGGATACTAATCTTTTACTGTCACTTGCATATGTTTTCTCCCATTCATTAGGTTGTCTTTTAATTTTGTTGATTGTTTCCTATGCTGTGCCCAAGCTTTTTATTTTTATATAGTCCTAGTAGTTTATTTTTGCTTTTGTTTTCCTTATTTTAGGAGACATAGCTAGAAAAAAATTGCTACATCTGATGCCAGAGAAATTACTCTCCTGTCCTCTCTTCTAGCATTTTTATAGTTTCAAGTCTCACATTTAGGTCCTTAATCCATTTTGAGTTTATGTATACGTATGGTGTAAGAAAGGGATCCAGTTTCATTCTTTTGCATGTTCAGTTCTCTCAATACCCTTTGTGGAAGAGACTTTTTCCCATTGTATATTCTTTCCTTCTTTGTCAAAGATTAATTGAGAATATAAACATGGGTTTATTTCTGGGCTCTCTATTCAATTTTATTGATCTGTGTACCTATTTGTGTGCCAGTACCGTACTAGTTTGATTACGACAACTTTGTAGTATAACTTGAAATCTGGGATTGTGATACCTTAAGTTTTTGTTTTTCCTTTTCAAGGTTGCTTTGGCTATTTGGGATCTTCTGTGGTTTCATACAAATTCTAGATCTGTGAAAAATGTTGGTATTTTAATAGTGATTTTATTTAATTGGTAGATTGCTTTGTGTAGTCTGGATATTTTAGTCTGTTCTTCCAATCCATGAGCATGGGATATCTTTCCATTTACTTGTGTCATCTTCAGTATCTTTTATCAGTGTTTATAGTTTTCATAGTTTAGGTCTTTCACCTTCTGGTTAACTTTATTCCTATGTAGGAATAAAGTTATTTTTGCATCTATGTTTTATTACCTTTGGTATAATTATAAATGGGATTGCTTTCTTAATTTCTCTTTCGTTTGCTTCATTATTAGTATACAAAAATGCCACAGGTTTCTATATGTTGATTTTTGTATCCTGCAACTTTTCTGAATTCATTTATCAGTTGTAGTAGTTTTTTGGTGGCATATTTAGGGTTTCCTATATATAGTATTATATCACTTGCAAATAATGAAAATTTTACTTCCTTACCAATTTGGATGCCTTTTATTTCTTCCTCTTGTCTGACTGCTGCGGCTAGGATTTCTAGTACTATGTTAAATAATAGTGGTGCTGTCTTGTTGACCTTAGGGGGAAACGCTCTGTTTTCCCCCATTGAGTGTGATGTTTGCTGTGGGTTTTTCATGTATGGGCTTTATTACGTTGATATAGGTTCCCTTTAATCCAACTTTTTTGAGAGTTTTTATCATGAGTGGATGTTTTACTTTGTCAGATGCTTTTTCTGTATCTATGAAATAATCATATAGTTTTCATTCCTTTTTCCATTGATGTGATATATTGATTGGCAAATATTGAACCACCCTTGTATCCCAGGATATATCCCACTTGAATGATTTTTTTAAAATGCATTGTTGGATTTGATTTGCTAATATTTTGTTGAGAATTTTTGCATCTACATTCATCAGAGATACTGGTCTTTAATTTTCTTTTTTTGTAGTGTCTTTATCTGGCTTTAATATCAGGGTGATACTGGCTTTGGGATAAATTAGGTTTTCCTTTCTCTACTGCTTTTTGCTATAGTTTGAAAAATATAGGTGTTAACTCTTCTTTAAATGTTTGGTAGAACTTACCTGTGAGGCTGTCTGGCTATAGACTTTTTGTTTATTGGGAGTTTTTTGATTACTTATTCAACTATATCACTGGGAATCAGTCTGTTCAGATTTTCTTTCTTCCTTATTCAGTTTTGGGAAGTTATATGTTTTTAGGAATTTATCCTTTTCTTCTAGACTGTCCAGTTTGTTGGCTTATAAACTTTCATGATATTCTGTTATGATCTTTTGTATCTTTTTGGTGTCAGTTGTCACTTCTCCCCTCATATTTCTGATTTTATTTATTTGACTTCTCTCTCTTTCAGGTTTGGTGAGTATGGCTAAAGGTTTATAGATTTTGTTACTCTTTTCAAAGAACCAGATCCTGATTTCACCGATTTGTTCTATTGCTTTTTTTGGTTTCTATTTTGTTCCCACAGCTCCCCTCCTCCTGCAGGCAGCTCCTGACCACTATTTCTGTTCTTCCTAACTGCTCAGCTGCACCTTCTTCTCTGCCTTTAGTTATGGAGTTTGTTTTGCCAGCCTTCAGTTCACTCTCTGGTTTACTTACATGGATGTGAGTGATCTCTAGTTGTAAATGTGGAATGGGATGAGTTTAGGGACCACCTACTTCACCAACTTCCCATACTTCTCTTTTTTGTTTGAACTTTATTTTGTATTTGGTTTTGGGGAATGGCTTTAACCCCTTCATTTTTATTTAATTACATTTTGCAGTTTTGTAAACCATCACATGATTCCCAAATCAAATGTTTAAAGCAGGGTACATGTAGAGAAATCTAACTTCTTTCTTTTCTACTTCAGCTTGGTATCATTCTTCCTTTCTCTTACTCTCTAGGTAACTTTTTTTTTTTTTTTTAACTTTTTGGTTTATCCTTCCATTTAAAAAAATAAGCATTTGTGTATCTCTTTAGTAGATAAAAAGCAGGATACTGTTCATTTTCTGCTTTTTTTCCCATACTAATCAGTATATCCTGGATATCAAATTATAGGATTATATAGAGATACCTTACATTCCTTTTTAAAGGTGTATAGAACTCCACTATGTGGATGTACCATGGTTTATTCATCCACTTCCCTTTTGATGGATATTTGAATTGTTTCTGTTACTTTGCTACTATAAATGATGTTGCAGTGAATTGCATATGACATTTTGGGCATATGACATTTTTTATTTTTGACATTCTTAGAAGGATTGTTGGGTTTGAAAATAAATGCATATTTCTTTCTTTCTTTCTTTTTTTTAAAGATTTTATGTATATGAGAGAGTGATTGAACATAGGGCAGGAGCAGAGGGAGAAAAAGAAACTCAAGAAGACTCTACACTGAGTGTAGAGCATGGTATGCGGCTCAATCTCACTACCCTGAGATCACGAGCCGAGCCAAAACCAAGAGTTGATGGTTAATTAACTGCATCACACAGGTACTCCAGTACGTATTTCATATTTTAATTTTTAGGGTATGGTTTGACAAAGTCGCTTGGGTGAATCTGAATCCCCGCCTACCTCCTTACTTGAAAAATTATCCTAGTGATGAGAACTATTTGAGGAAGGGATGGTGGCCCAATTGTACCCTAGGCATGGCACCCAGCTGCTATTCATATATCTACCTCACTTCACTGCTTGGGTTGACTGGCTGAGGTGTAGTTGGGTTTTAATTTGAACAGGGCCCTTCTGAAATGGAAGACAATTGGAATATGAACTCATAACATTTAGAGCCAGGTATTTCTTTTCGTTCTTTTTCTTTTTATTTATTTATTTATTTATTTATTTTAAGATGTTACTCATTTATTTTTGAGAAAGAGGAGGATGAGCATGGGTGGGGGAGGGGCAGAGGGAGAGAGAAGCAGACTCCCTGATGAGCAGGGAGCTGGATGTGGGGATCTGGATGTGGGGCTTGATTCCAGGACCCTGGGATCTGGACCTGAGTCAAAGGCAGACATTTAACTGACTAAGCCACCTGGGCGCCCCAGAACCAGGTATTTCTGAAGTCTAAGCACCTCTCAGTGGAAAATATGAAATGTCTGGCAGACCAGGATTTGAGGGGGTGGCAATCCTGATAAGGCTGTCAGTGAAGATACTCCAAGGAATGTGATTTCATGTGTTATCCTGAAAAGTTTGGTTCTATGGTTTAAGCCTTTGCATTCCCACAGGACTAGGGTTCAAGTCATCGGGCAGTGTGAATTCTACTTAGCTATCTTCTTTCTTACTTATGAATAATTTTATTGTATGATCACATGTTGCACTTTCACCTGCAGTATATTAAGGACATCCTTGGTCTGGTATCCCAGAGCCCTCTCTTTAGAAGAATAAGATTTATTGGATTTGTTTTCCCTATGCTATACAGTATTTTTAAATAAGGGATTTATATAGCAGTCTGGATTCTTGTTTAGCACAGAGAGTCTGTTTTTCATTTCTTAGCACAGTGGCTAGAATATATCAAGTGTTCAAGAAATTTGAGGTGAATGAATTAATTAATTCAGTTGGGAGTATAAGGAAATAGGAGTAGAAGGTTTTTTGTTTTGTTCTTTTTTAAATATGGGAGACACTAAACATAGTTAAAATGATCATATGGTTTTTATCCTTCCTCATATTAACGTGATGTATCACATTGATTGACTTGTGAATATTGAACCACCTTTGCATCTAAGCCCCATCTGGTCATGGTGAATGGTTTTTTTAATGTGTCATTGGATTTGGTTTGCTAAGTTTTTTGAAGATTTTTACATCTATGTTCTTCAGAGATATTGGCCTATAGATTTCCTTTTTTGTAGTATTTTTATGTGGTTTTGGTACCAGAGTAATGCTCTGATTACTTTGGAATTTGGAAGCTTTCCTTCCTCTTCTGTTTTTTGGAATAATTTGAAAAGAATAGGTATTAACTCTTCTGTCAAAGTTTGGTTAAATTCGCCTGTGAATCCAGTTGATCCTGGACTTTTGTTTGTTGGGAGTTTTTTGGTCACTGATTCAGTTTCCTTGTTACTAATTGGTCTGTTCACATTGTCTTCTTCATTGATGCAGTTTTGGGAGGTTAGGTGTTTTTAGGAATTTATCCAGTTCTAGGTTGTCCAGTTTGTTGGCAAATAATTTTTCATAATATTCTTTTATAGTCCTTTGTATATCTTGGATATTAGGTTATTTCTCCTCTTCATTTAAACATAGTTCAGTTTGGATGGATAAATAAATGAAAGCTAGTGTAGTTTTTCTTATGAAAGTTAGGAAAAGTTTGTATTGTTTATAAGAAATCATGAATTTTAGAGTATTGATTTTTGAAATCTTAAATTATGTTATTTTAGAAAAGAGATTCAGATCAATTTGAAAAACATTTATAAAGTAGAGTTTATTAGATATTGATTGATTGGATGTGAACAGCAAGAGAGAAAGAGTAAACAATCTAAGTTTTTTCCGTAAGCAATTCAGTGAATGGTAGTTTGAATAATAGTGGTGAGGGTGGACAGCCCTGTCTTGTTGACCTTAGAGGGAAATGCTCTGTTTTCCCCCACTGAGTGTGATGTTTGCTATGGGTTTTTCATGTATGGGCTTTATTACATTGATATAGGTTCCCTTTAATCCAACTTTTTTGAGAGTTTTTATCATGAATGGATGTTTTACTTTGTCAGTAAAGTATATCTGTATCTATGAAATAATCATATGGTTTTCATTCCTTTTTCCATTGATGTGATATATTGATTGGCAAATATTGAACCACCCTTGTATCCCAGGATATATCTCAAATACATAAAATCTTTAAAAGAAAGAAAGAAATATGCATTTATTTTCAAACCCAACAATCCTTCTAAGAATGTCAAAAATAAAAAATGTCATATGCCCAAAATGTCATATGCAATTCACTGCAACATCATTTATAGTAGCAAAGTAACAGAAACAATTCAAATATCCATCAAAAGGGAAGCGGATGAATAAACCATGGTACATCCACATAGTGGAGTTCTATACACCTTTAAAAAGGAATGTAAGGTATCTCTATATAATCCTATAATTTGATATCCAGGATATACTGATTAGTGTGGGAAAAAAAGCAGAAAATGTTCACTAAAATTGGAACCACAAAAAGAAGGACAAGTTTCCTCAGTGAAGGTGAGGGCTTCCAGTTTGGTCCTTTATAAGTAATATTATATTCAAGAGTTCTCATTTCAGGAGTTAGAGTAGGTGGAGGAGAGACAGCATGCCTTCCAGTGCATTTGAGGATGTTTGGGACAGATTCAGAGGCTATTCATAGGGTACTGCAGAAAGGTCTGGCATGGACAGAAGCAGTGGGATACTGTGCAGTAAAGGAAGAACTGGGAGAGAACATCTTTCCTTCTTAATTCACTGCCATATTTCAGATCTTCCTTCTTTACTATTTGGAACTACAAATCAGAATCTTGGGTAGACTAGCATTCACTTGGGAGTGTTCTTATGTCTCTCTAATGCTTAATTGATTATGGAAAGAGTTTTAAAATATCCTTTTTGGTAATGATCTAGTAATCTTTTCCAGTTTCTACTAAAGTGCTTTGTTGGTTCTGTTTCTGAATTTATTAATTTCTGCTATTTTTGCTGTCTCCTTCTAATTACTTTGAATTTACTTTATAGCCCTTTTAAAAGTTTATTACTAATTTATTTTGAAAGACAAAACTCATATACATTTGAGATATACAATATGATGTTTTGTTATGTATACATTGTAAAATTATTAATATAATTAAATTAGTTGATATGTCTGTCACATCCCATAGTTACTAATTTTTAAATTTATATTTTAATTTTTTTTCAGTGTTCCAAGATTCATTGTTTATGCACCAACCAAGTGCTCCATGCAAAATGTGCCCTCCTTAATAACCACCACCAGGCTCACCCAACCCCTCACCCCACCTCCGTTCCAAAACCCTCAGTTTGTTTCTCAGGGTCCACAGTCTCTCATGGTTTGTCTGTCCCTCCGATTTCCCCTAACTCACTTCTCTTCTCCATCTCCCAAAGTCTTCTGTGTTATTCCTTATGCTCCACCATAGTTGCTATTTTATGTGTGTGTGGGGTGAAGACACTTGAGATCTACTCTTTTAGTAAATTTCAAACATACAATACCTTATTATTAACTATAGTCAGCATGCAGTACATTAGGTCTCCAGGACTTAACATTTTATAGCTCAAAGTTTGTCTCCTTTGATAATATCTCTACTTTCCCTCTACCTCCAAGTCTTTGTTAACTACCATTCAACTTTCTGAGTTTGATTTTTTTTTTTTTTTTTTTTTTTAGATTCCACATAAAAAATAAGGTCATGTAATACTTGTCTTTCTGTGTCTGGCTTATTTCACTTAGCATAATGTCCTCCAGGATAATAAACTTAGCATGTTTGTTTCAAAGTATCTTTATTTCTGTTTATTTTTTTATCCTTAATTCATTATACAAAAGTATGTTTCTTGATTTCTTTTTTTTAATTAAAATTTAAAATTTATTTTATAAACATATATTTTTATCCCCAGGGGTACAGGTCTGTGAATTGCCAGATTTACACACTTTATAGCACTTATCATAGCACATACCCTCCCCAATGTCCATAACCCCACCCCACTCTCCCAACCCTCTCCCCCTCAGCAACCCTCAGTTTGTTTTGTGAGATTAGGAGTCACTTATTGTTTGTCTGTCTCCCAATCCCATCTTGTTTCATATATTCTAATCCTACCCCCTTTGCCCCCCATGTTGCATCTCCACTTCCTCATATCAAGGAGATCATATGACAGTTGTCTTTCTCTGATTGACTGATTTTTGCTAAGCATAATACCCTCTAGTTCTATCCATGTCATCGCAAATGGCAAGATTTCATTTATTTTGATGGAATATATATATTCCATTATATATATATTACCACATCTTCTTTATCCATTCATCTGTTGATGGACATCTAGGTTCTTTCCATAGTTTGGCTATTGTGGACATTGCTGCTATAAACATTCGGGTGCACATGCCCCTTCGGATCACTACATTTGTATCTTTAGGGTAAATACCCAGTAGTGCAGTTGCTGGGTCATAGGGTAGTTCTATTTTCAACATTTTGAGGAACCTCCATGCTGTATTCCAGAATGGTTGCACCAGCTTGCATTCCCACCAACAGGGCAGGAGGGTTCCCCTTTCTCCGCATCCTCGCCAGCATCTGTCATTTCCTGACTTGTTAATTTTAGCCATTCTGACTGAGGTGATAATCTCATTGTGGTTTTGATTTGTATTTCTCTGATGCTGAGTGATGTGGAGCACATTTTCATGTGTCTGTTGGCCATCTGGATGTCTTCTTGGCAGAAATGTCTGTTCATGTCCTCTGCCCATTTTGTGATTGGATTCTTTGTTCTTTGGGTGTTGAGTTTGCTAAGTTCTTTATAGATTTTGGACACTAGCCCTTTATCTGATATGTTCTTTGCAAATATCTTCTCCCTTTCTGTCAGTTGTCTTTTCGTTTTGTTAATTGTTTCTTTTGCTGTGCAAAAGCTTTTGATCTTGATGAAATTCCAATAGTTCATTTTTGCCCTTGCTTCCCTTGCCTTTGGCGATGTTCCTAGGAAGATGTTGCTGCGGCTGAGGTCGAAGAGGTTGCTGCCTATGTTCTCCTCAAGGATTTTGATGGATTCCTTTCTCACATTGAGGTCCTTCATCCATTTTGAGTCTATTCTTGTGTGTGGCATAAGGAAGTGGTCCAATTCCATTTTTCTGCATGTGGCTGTCCAATTTTCCCAGCACCATTTATTGAAGAGGCTGTCTTTTTTCCATTGGACATTCTTTTCTGCTTTGTCGAAGAATAGTTTACCATAGAGTTGAGGGTCTATTTCTGGGCTCTCTATTCTGTTCCATTGATCTCTTTGTCTGTTTTTGTGTCAGTACCATGCTGTCTTGATGATGACAGCTGTGTAATAGAGCTTGAAGTCCGGAATTGTGATGCCACCAGCTTTGGCTTTCTTTTTCAATATTCCTTTGGTTATTTGAGGTCTTTTCTGTTTTCATATAAATTTTAGGATTATTTGTTCCCTTTCTTTGAAAAAATTGGATGGTAATTTGATAGGAATTGCATTAAATGTGTAGATTGCTTTAGGTAGCATAGACATTTTCACAATATTTGTTCTTCCAATCCAGGAGCATGGAACATTTTTCCATTTCTTTGTGTCTTCCTCAATTTCTTTCATGAGTACTTTAGTTTTCTGAGTATAGATTCTTAGCCTCTTAGGTTAGGTTTATTCCTAGGTATCTTATTGTTTTGGGTGCAATTGTAAATGGGATTGACTCCTGGATTTCTCTTTCTTCTGTCTTGTTGGTGTAGAGAAATGCAACTGATTTCTGTGCATTGATTTTATATCCTGACACTTTACTGAATTCCTGTATGAGTTCTAGCAGTTTTGGAGTGGAGTCTTTTGGGTTTTCCACATATAGTATCATATCATCTGCAAACAGTGATAGTTTGACTTCTTTGCCAATTTGGATGCCTTTAATATCTTTTTGTTGTCTGATTGCTGAGGCTAGGACTTCTAGTACTATGTTGAATAGCTGTGGTGATAATGGACATCCCTGCCGTGTTCCTGACCTTAGTGAAAAAGCTTTCAGTTTTTCTCCATTGAGAGTGATATTTGCGGTGGGTTTTTCATAGATGGCTTTGATAATATTGAGGTATGTGCCCTCTATCCCTACACTTTGAAGAGTTTTGATCAGGAAGGGATGCTGTACTTCGTCAAATGCTTTTTCAGCATCAATTGAGAGTATCATATGGTTCTTGTTCTTTCTTTTATTGATGTGTTGTATCAGATTGATTGATTTGCGGATGTTGAACCAACCTTGCAGCCCTGGAATAAATCCCACTTTGTGGTGAATAATCCTTTTAATGTAGTTGAATCCTATTGGCTAGTATTTTGGTGAGAATTTTTGCATCCGTGTTCATCAAGGATATTGGTCTGTAGTTCTCTTTTTTGATGGGACCCTTGTCTGGTTTTGGGATCAAGGTGATGCTGGCCTCATAAAATGAGTTTTGAAATTTTCCTTCCATTTCTATTTTTTGGAACAGTTTCAGGAGAGTAGGAATTAGTTCTCCTTTAAATGTTTGGTAGAATTCCCCTGGGAAGCCGTCTGGCCCTGGGCTTTTGTTTGTTTGGAGATTTTTGATTACTGTTTCAATCTCCTTAGTAGTTATGGGTCTGTTCAGGTTTTCTATTTCTTCCTGGTTCCTTTGTGGTAGTGTATATGTCTCTAGGAATGCATCCATTTCTTCCAGATTGTGAAATTTGTTGGCATAGAGTTGCTGATAGTATGTTAGTATGATAGTATGTTCTTATAATTGCTTGTATTTATGATAGTATGTTCTTATAATTGCTTGTATTTCTTTGGTATTAGTTGTGATCTCTCCTCTCATTCATGATTTTATTTATTTGGGTCTTTTCTCTTTTCTTTTTGATAAGTCTGGCCATGGTTTTATCAATCATATTAATTCTTTCAAAGAACCAGCTCCTAGTTTTGTTGATTTGTTCTGTTGTTTTTTTGGTTTCTATTTCATTGAATTCTGCTCTTATCTTTGATTTCTGTTCTCCTGCTGGGTTTAGGGTTTCTTTCTTGTTCTTTCTCCAGCTCCTTTAGGTGTAGGGTTAGGTTGTGTACCTGAGACCTTTCTTGTTTCTTGAGAAAGGCTTGTACCACTATATATTTTCCTCTCAGGACTGCCTTTGTTGTGTCCCACAGATTTGAACGTTGTGTTTTCATTATCATTTGTTTACATGATTTTTTTCAATTCTTCTTTAATTTTCTAGTTGACCCATTCATTCTTTAAAAGGATGCTGTTTAGTCTCCATGTATTTGGGTTCTTTCTAGATTTCCTCTTGTGATTGAGTTCTAGCTTCAGAGCATTGTAGTCTGAAAATATGGAGGGAATGATCCCAATCTTTTGATACCAGTTGAGACCTGATTTAGGACCCAGGATGTGATCTATTCTGGGGAATGTTCCATGTGCACTGGAGAAGAATGTGTATTCTGTTGCTTTGGGATGAAATGTTCTGAATATATCTGTGATGTCCATCTGGTCCAGTGTGTCATTTAAGGCCTTTATTTCCTTGTTGATCTTTTGCTTGGATGACCTGTCCATTTCAGTGAGGGGATTGTTAAAATCCCCTACTATTATTGTATTATTATTGAGGTGTTTCTTTGATTTTGTTATTAATTGGTTTATGTAGTTGGCTGCTCCCATGTTGGGGGCATCTAAAATTGTTAGATCTTCTTGTTGGACAGACCATTTGAGTATGATATAGTGTCCTTCCTCATCTCTTATTATAGTCTTTGGCTTAAAATCTATTTGATCTGATGTAAGGATTGCCACCCCTGCTTTCTTCTGATGTCCATTAGAATGGTACATTGTTTTCCACCCCCTCACTTTAAATCTGGATGTGTCTTTGGGTCTAAAATTAGTTTCTTGTAGGCAACATATAGATGGGTTTTGTTTTTTTATCCATTCTGATACCCTGTGTCTTTTGATAGGGTCATTTATTCCATTAACATTCAGGGTAACTATTGAGAGATATGAATTTAGTGCCATTGTATTGCCTGTAAGGTGACTGTTACTGTATATTGTCGCTGTTCCTTTGTGATGTACTACTTTTAGGCTCTCTCTTTGCTTAGAGGACCCCTTTCAATATTTCCTGTAGAGCTGGTTTGGTATTTGCAAATTCTTTCAGTGTTTGTTAGTCCTGGAAGTTTTTTTATTTTTTAAATATTTTATTTTTTATAAACATATATTTTTATCCCCAGGGGTACAGGTCTGTGAATCACCAGGTTTACACACTTCACAGCACTCACGAAAGCACACAACCTCCCCAATGTCCACAATCCCACCCTCTTCTCCCAAACCCCCTCCCCCCAGCAACCCTCAATCTGCTTTGTGAAACTAAGAGTCACTTATGGTTTGTCTCCCTCCCAATCCCATCTTGTTTAATTTATTCTTCTCCTACCCGCTTAAGCCCCCATGTTGAGGGAGATCACTGGAAGTTTTTTTTTCTCTCTCCTTTTATTTTCAATGATAGCCTAGCTGGATATAGTATTCTTGGCTGCATGTTTTTCTCACTTAGTGCTCTGAATATATCATGCCAGCTCTTTCTGGCCTGCCAGGTCTCTGTGGATAAGTCTGCTATCAATCTAGTTTTTACCATTGTATGTTACAGACTTCTTTTCCCAGGCTGCTTTCAGGATTTTCTCTTTGTCACAAAGACTTGTAAATTTTACTATTAGGTGATGGAGTGTGGACCTATTCTTGTTGATTTTGTGGGGGTTCTCTGCACCTCCTGGATTTTGATGCTTGTTCCCTTTGCCATATTAGGGAAATTCTCTTCAATAATTCTCTCCAGTATACCTTCTGCTCTCCTCTCTCTTCCTTCTTCTTCTGGAATCCCAATTATTCTAATGTTGTTTCGTCTTATGATGTCACTTATCTCTCGAATTCTCCCCTCGTGGTCCAGTACCTATTTGTCCCTCTTTTGCTCAGCTTCTTTATTCTCTGTCATTTGGTCTTCTATATCGCTAATTCTTTCTTCTGCCTCCTTTATGCTAGCAGTGAGAGCCTCCATTTTTTGATTGCACCTCATTAATAGCTTTTTTGATTTCAACTTAGTTAGATTTCAGTTCTTTTATTTCTCCAGAAAGGGCTTTTATATCTCCCGAGAGGTTTCTCTAATATTTTCCATGCCTTTTTCGAGTCTGGCTAGAGCCTTGAGAATCATCATTCTGAACTCTAGATCTGACATATTACTAATGTCTGTTTTGAATAGGTCCCTAGCCTTCAGTACTGCCTCTTGTTCTTTTTTTTGTGGTGAATTTTTCCTCCTTGTCATTTCGTCCAGATAAGAGTAATTGAAGGAGCAAGTAAAATACTAAAAGGGTGGCAAAGACCCCAGGAAAGTATGCTTTGACCAAATCAGAAGAGATCCCAAATTGTGGGGTGGGAGAAAGGGGATAAAAAGAGGTTCAGGAAAAAAAAAAAATCAAGAAACAATTCAAAAAAGAAAACAAATAAAGAAAAAGTATAAAGAGAAAAAAAATATATATATTTGATAAACTAGTTAAAAAACGTTAAAAAAAGAAAAGGGTGAATGTTAAAAATTTAGCAGAAGAAATAGAAAAAATTGAAAAAGAAATTAATTTAACTGCAAGACTAAAGAATCTTGGGGAGAAAGCCATGAGTTCTGTGCTTTGCTTTCTCCTCCTCTGGAATTCTGCTGCTCTCCTTGGAATTGTACCTGCACTCCTTGGTAGGTGAACTTCGTCCTCGCTGGATTTCTTGTTGATCTTCTGGTGGAGGGGCCTGTTGTAGTGATTCTCAAGTGTCTTTGCCCCAGGCAGAATTGTACCGCTCTTACCAAGGGCTAGGCTGAGTAATCCGCTTGGGTTTGCTTTCAGGAGCTTTTGTTCCCTGAATGCTTTCTGTAGAGTTCCGGAGGACGGGAATGAAAATGGTTGCCTCCCAGTCTCCAGCCCGGAGGAGCCGAGAGCTCGGGGCCCCACTCCTCAGTGTGCCCTCAGAGAATAGCGCCCAATCACTCCCGTCTCCCTGGCCTCCGGCCGTGCTCCGAGCTCACCAAGCCTGTGACCGGTTCAAGGTAACCCTGAGCTGATAGCTCATCCTTTGCTCTGTCTCTGTAGCCGACTTCCCCGTTCAATACCTGCAAGCTCTACGGCACTCAGACACCCCCGTTCCTTCTGTGACCCTGCGGGACCCGAGTCCACTCTGACCCTGTCTGGGCTTCACCCCGATTTAGCCTCTGGAGCGATGTCCCTCAGTGGAACAGACTTTTAAAAGTTCTGATTTTGTGCTCCGTTGTTCTGCCACTTGCTAGGAGCCGGCCCCTCCCTCCGTGGTTTATCTACCTGTCGCTTTTGATTCACATCTCTGCCAGCCCTGCCTTCAGAAAGTGGTTGATTTTCTGTTTCTAGAATTGCACTTCTTCTCTTCCATCTCCCGTTGGATTTGTAGGGGTTTGCAATCTTTAGATAAGCTATTTAGCTGATCTCCTGCTACCTGATGTAGTCTCAGCCTGCTACTTCTCCGCCATCTTGACTCCTCTCCCTGTTTCTTGATTCGAACACATGATGATTTCTTTTAATTCCTTTTTTGTTGTTGATTTCTAACTTAATCAGATAATGTGTCCTATAGGATCGAAATCCTGTATTTGTGAAGACTTGCTTTGTTCCATTTGGTTTTTTATTTCCAAATTGAGTTGTAAAGAATGTATATTCCTTAGCCTTTGAATGTAGTGGTCTCTATATATGCATTGAGGTAAGTTTGTTTATGATATTTTTTTAATCCTCTATCCACATTTTTTCCTGATTATTCAGTCAGAAAACATTTATTTGTCCTTTTAATTTTTGTTTTATATATTTTGGAGTTCTGTTATCAGATGCATATTCATTATAAATTTTTCATGGTGAACTGAACCTCTAGTATTAGGAATTGACCCTTTTCATTTCTAGTACTGTCTTTTATCTTAAAGCTTTACTTTTTGTGTGTGCTTAATGTTAATGTTACTATACTTGCCTTTGTTTGGTTAGTATTTTCATGGTAAATCTTTTTTCCTTCTTAGGTGGAATTTTTATGTATCCTTATATTTAGATATATCTCTTTTAAATGTCACTTAAAAAAAAAATCCAGTCTGTAGCTAAAGCCATTAATTCATTTACATCTGATGTAGTTGCTTATATTTTTAGGTTCATAGTCACTGTCTTTTTTTGTGGTTCTTGTTTGTCTCTCCTATTTTATGTTTCTTTTTCTCTCCTCTTTTGCCTTCTTTTGCATTGATTTTTTAAAAAATAGTTTTTAGTACGGTTTTAGGTTTGTAGCAAAAGTGAACAGAAAGTACAAAAAGTTCTCATATACTCACTGCTCCTTACTACCCACACAGAGGCACATTGCTTCTCAGACCAGAATGGTACATTGGTTGCAGTTGATGAACCTACATTGACACATCATTACCCAGAGTCCATAGTTTACATTAAGATTCACTTGTGGTGTTGTATTTTCTTTGAGTTTTGACAAATATATAATGAACTTATCCACTATTATAGTATGGTGTAGAATTGTTTCACGGCCCTAAAAATCTTCTTTGCTCTGCCTATTCTTCCCTCCCTTCCCCCAACCCCTAGCAACCACTGATCTTTTTTACTATCTCTGTAGTTTCATCTTTTCAGGAATGCCATATAGTTGGAATCATGCAGTATGTAATCTTTTCAGATTGGCTTCTTTCATTTAGTAATATGCATGTAAGTTTTCTTTATGTCTTCTCATGACTTGATAGCTCATTTCCTTATAGTTCTGAATAATATTCCATTATCTGGATGTACCACAGTTTATCCATTCATTTACTGTAGGACATCCTGTTTAGTTCTAAGTTTTGGCAATATTGTATAAAGCTGCTATAAACATCTATGTACAGGTTTTTGTGTGGGATAGGGTTTTTATTTCATTTGGGTAAAATACCAAGGAGTGTGATTGTTGGATTGTATTGTAGGAGTATATTTTGTTTTGTAAGAAACTGCCAACTGTCTTCCAGTGTGGTTTCATTCCAGCCAACAATGATTTAGAGTTCTTTTTTTTCCCCCCAAAAACAAACAATCAAGTAAAAAAAATGGGCAGAAGGTATGAGCAGACAATTCTCCAAAGAAGACATACAAATGGCTAACAGACACATGAAAAAGTGTTCATCATCATTAGCCGTCAGGGAAATTCAAATCAAAACAACATTGAGATACCACTTTATACCAGTTAGAATGGAGAAAATTTGCATGGCAAGAAACAACAAATGTTGGAGAAGTTGTGGAGGAAGGGGAACCCTCTTATACTGTTGGTGGGAATGCAAGTTGGTGCAACCACTTTGGAAGACAGTGTGGAGGTTCCTCAAAAAATTAAAAACAGAACTACCCTATGACCAGGAATTGCACTACTGGATATTTACTGAAAGGTACAGATGTAGTGAAAACCTCAATGTTCATAGCAACAATGTCCATGATAGCCAAACTGGAAAGAGTTGAGATGCCCTTCAGCAGACCAATGGATAAAAAGATGTTGTGCATACACACAATGATTGAGAGTTCTTTTGCTTTGCATTCTTATATTTTATGTGTTGGTGTTATGGATTTTCACTATTCTAATAGGTATGTATTATCGTTGTTGGGTTGATTTTCTTTTTGTTTAAAGATTTTATTTATTTATTTATTTATTTATTTATTTATGACAGAGAAGGATTGGGAGTGCAAGCAGGGAAAGCAGCAAGCAGAGAGAGAAGCAGGCTCCCTGCTGAGCAAGGAGCCAGAGTGGGACTTGATCCCAGTATCCTGGTATCATGAGCTGAGCTGAAGGGAGATGATTAACTAACTGGGCCACCCAGGTGTCCCTGTTTGCTTGATTTTTTAAAAATCATTTCATATTTCCCTTCTACTAGTTTGGAAGTTATATACTCATTTCTCTTCTTTTAGTGGGTATCCCAAAATTACACTTACTGTACTTCTCAAGATCGAAGGCCAGTTAATACCTCTGTTTTCTTCTCAAATAATAGAACAATCTTAGAACTTTTTTTAAGTAGGCTCCATGCCCAGTGTGGAGCCCAGTGCAGAGCCTGAACTCACAACCCTGATATCAAGACCTGAGTTGAGATTAAGAGTTGGGTGCCCAACCAGTTGAGCTACCCAGCAACCCCAAACTTTGGATCTTTTTAGTTACTTTTGCCTGCCTGCTGACTTACATGATATTGCTGATTTATATTTCACTTCTTTTTTTTAATATCAAAAGAAATTATTATTATTAGGTTTAATACAGAATTCATACTTTTCTTTTTTTCCTTTTTACATCTCAGATCCCCATCTAGTAAGATTATTTTCCTTCTGCCTGAAGTATATTTATAGAGTTCTCTTTCTCAATGTTTACTGGTACCAGACTTTTAGCTTTTGTCTGTCTGAAAATGCCTTTATTTTGCCCCCATTCTTGAAAGATCCTAATACTGAGTTTAAATTTCTAGATTCACATTTTAGTTTCTTTCAGCACATGGTTTCTCTTGTGGCTGTTGAAGTCAGCTGCCAGTCTACCTGTTGCTTATTTTAAGACAGTCTAACTGCTTTTAAGATGTTGGTTTTGTCTTGGGCCTACTGCAGTTTCACTGTGATGTATCTGTGCATGAATTTTTATTTCTTTTAAAATCCATCTTTGGATGTGTTGAGCTTTTTAAATCTGTACATTGTTATATTTGATCAGTGTGAGAAATTTCTTTGTATTTCTTCAAATTTTGCCTCTGCCCTGATGTCTCCTGTTGTTTTTGAGCAGTGATCAGGTATACTAAATAATTTCTCACTTTGTACTCTGGGTTTTTTTTTTTTTTTCCTTTTTTAAAGATTTTATTTACTTATTTGAGAGAGAGAGCATGTGTGGGAAGAGGAACAGAGGGAGAGGGACAGGCAGACTCTGTGCTAAGCATGGGGCCTGACATGAGGCTTGATTCCAGGGCCTCGAGATTATGACCTAAATTGAAATCAAGAGTTGGTCACTTAACCAGCTGAGCCACCCAAGCACCCCTCCAGCTCTTTATTCTGCTGTTAATTTTTCCATTGAGTTTTAAATTTCTATTACTATATTTCTTTTATTTCTTGAAGTTTTATTTTTCTCTAAAATCTGTTGTTTTTTTAAAAAATTAGTTTACTGTTCTCTCCAGTATTTTCAACTTGAGTTTTTATTTCTTTAAATATAGTAAGGATAGTTATTTTATAATCTGTGCCTAATAATTCCAACATATTATATCTTTGAGTTTGTTTCCGCTTTTTGTTGCCTTTGCTGATTTTTGTTCATGATGTATTATCTCATTCTTTATTTGAAAAATTAATTTTGGGAAGTCTTTGAGGTTTGGAATGAAAGTGTGCATTCGTTCCTTCAAGAGTCATTATGTTTGCTTCTGCTATAGAAATCACTAATGACCTGGGACCACTTTGGGCTAAATTCAAAACTTAAAATGCTTTGGAGAATTTGGACTGTATTTCTATGTGATGGGTGACTTCAGGCTGCAATTTCTCAGGAGTAGGATCCTTTGGCTCCCCTTTTAGTCCCAAGGTAACTTTCTTTGAAGTCCTTTATGGGTAAGAGGGGTTACGTAGGTTTACTTCTGTTCTGTTTTTACATTGAGCATGTAGTACCTCATGGCTTAAGCTTTACAGTGGGAATGGAGGTC
Source organism: Mustela nivalis (assembly GCF_964662115.1). NCBI lineage: Eukaryota > Metazoa > Chordata > Mammalia > Carnivora > Mustelidae > Mustela > Mustela nivalis. Next base: position 58,396,258 of record NC_139027.1, read on the forward strand.
TATTAGATTCCCTACCTGGGACAGGTCTACATTCTGCCTTCTTTTCTTTTGAATTTAAAAGCTACCTTACTCTTTTTCTCTGAGTTCATGTTTAAGGTTCTAAATTATCTATTACCACATAGCTTATGCATAAAATACACACACATACATACACACACACTTTAGTTTTCACCACTTTCATTTATTGTTCAGGAGGAAAGGGAATAAATATCACCCTTATCTCTTCTTTTTGCTAGCCTTATTGTCAGCTAAACCTCTCACAAGCATCCTTTCTCATCTTTCTACTTTGCTGAACATGTATCCTACAAATTTTAGTGGTTATGGTGCTGTGGGATTCTAGGTTAGGCTAAGATCTTGAAAGCCATGGCTTTCAGAATCTTATGGGGCTTTATTATGAGTTGGCCTCTAGGATCATGGGATCTCTGGACCAGTATAGCAAAGGGAAAGTTTTTGGTAAGTTTTATGTAAGTTAGAAAAAGTTCTTGAACCATAGCCACATTTCACAGTACATTTGCATTTGAGCCCCTCATATTACCATAGAGCCCAGTTCTCATGACAAGTAACGGTAATCTAGCGATTAGAGAAGCTAGAAGAGCAAAACTTTGCATACCAGTGTCCCATTTTTTTTTTTCCATAGAGGTGTCAAATTCTTGTGTACTTTGAGTTTTTAGGGATTATGAAGTTTTCCATAAACCCTTAAATGTTTTCAGGTAGGTCTGAGTTCTGCTTGATAGTGGCCAAGAATATTACTTGGATCATTTCTATGTTTAGCTTTAGACAGATAAACTATATAGGTCATACCCTTGAGCTAGGGAAGATGAAAAATGAAATGTCCAAAGACAAAAGAAAGGGTAGATTATCACATGGTGCATTTAAGAGATGAGAAAATGAATAGTGATAGAGACCTAGTGCTGGAGAACAAAGGGAAATAGACACTGTCCAAAGATTTCATTGGATACTTCTGCTGTTTAAGTGGGGAGCCTAAACTAGTTTTCAGTTTGGATTGAAATCCTCCATTTTCATGTGTCTGTCTCCTTCTCCCTTCCCAGCCCCCCTCCAACACCTCCACCTCCCATCTCCCTCCTTCCCTGTTTCTCTCTCTCTCTTACACACACACACACTTGCACACACACGCACACGCACGCACACACGCACACACATTTTAACACACTTTAACATTAGCTGCTATTCTAAGCCAAAGTGTATTTGGCTGTCTTCTGGCTTTCAACACTGGAGGTTGGCAAGTTGGAGGACTGGTAGACTTACCAGCCAGGGAATTCTATAATCTACAGCCATGCCACCCTGCTGCTAGAAAAGGAATGGGTTTGTTTCTCCAAGTATAAATAATAGATCTAATGTCTTTGGTAGGGCCTTGGAGTACCTTACTGTACACTGGGGTTTCCCATTCTCTCTCTCCAATTTACCTTAGAAATACTTTAACTATGTAGAAGCAATGTTGGTAATAGTAATTCATGTGAACAGTTTATTATTTATGTTTACCACATAGAGCTGTAAATATGACTTCTAATCATCGTGTAAATTATTAAATAAGTGTGAGGCTAATATTGCAAATTTAATATAACTATGATATTTTATTATTCATAGATGCATGTTTAAAGAAGTTTTTGCTCAACAATATAATAGGAACATTAATTCCAAAAAATTTAATATTTACTGAGGAAATAATTATAACAGTATAACTGTGATAGGATATCTTTTTTTTTTAATTTTTTTTAAGGATTTAGTTGTTTATTTGAGACAGAGGGCGAGAAACTGGGTGCAGGGAAGGCAGCGGGAAAGGGAGAGAGAGTCTAAAGCAGACTTCATATTGAACATGGAGCCCAACATGGGGCTTGACCTCCAGACCCTGAGATCAGGGCCTGATCTGAAACCAAGAGTCAGATGTTTAACCAGTGGTACCACCCAGGTTCCCCAGTAGTATGTCTTTTTTTATACGCAGTTAAAACAGTCTTTAAAATGTGATTCTGGGTGGATAACAGGAAGAAGAGCCTACCTTGTTACCCTCTGGAAGCCAAAGTAGTAGAAGAGAAGGTATGTCATTGCCTTTGACTATGAAGAGGCCATCCACCATTCTCATTTGTCTCTGTTAATTTTGGCTTTGAAATGTATTCTAGATTTTAAAATGTGATTCTTTTTGAGGTCATACGTAATCAGTTTGTGCACACGTAAAATACATTTTCAGAATTGGGATCCTACCTCAGAGTACATTTAGATTATTTAAATCACAATTAAAATCTTACATTTTAATGTATCTCACTCTATTAAACTTTCATAAGTCAAATAAAGATAACAAGTTAAAGTTTGGATGGTTGTTGTTGTACTAGAGTGTCTTGATGGTGATGGTAGTGGTGGTTTTGTTTTAAAACAGAGAAAGCTTTACTAAATTTGTTTATTGCCTAGTGAACACTAGGTGGTGCAATTGTGCAAGGACCATATAATGAGGTATGTGGAAGTTTTTTTTTTTTGTTTGATTTTTAGAAGGCAGGAAGATGAAATTAAAATTCTGGTTTGAGGAAATTCTTTGGAAATACTAAATACTAAAATGCATAGATTAATCTTGTTCTTCTATTAATTGTTCTGGGATTCAAATGAAGCCTATCTTGTGATTTAGATCACAAAGACCTCAAAGTATTTGTGTATTATTTACATTGCATTTTAAAATCAACTTCTATACAAAGAAAAACAACTCCACAAAAAAAAAAAGAAAACTGCTACAATTTGGTTTTCTATGAATATTTCAGTCTTGAATTGCTCTATGACTACAATTAAACCAGCTTATGCTCTACTATTTTAAAAATAGTTCTAAAATGCCATAGGATTTTAGCAATTATATGTAATATAGTTCATTTTATCAAGTGATTGTTGATCAGTTAAAACTTGAAAGGTAGCTTACCTCTGTCATGTTTTGTTTTCTTTTATCCATTAAAAAACAACAAAAAAACAACAGCCTTGCCTTCCTATGTAGGTTCAGGTCATTAAATTAGTAAGCTTAAGATTGAGTTTCTCAAATGAAAAATAATTGTTGGTTTACATGTATATTAAGGAGAAAAAAAAACATTTCTATACAGATATTTAAAGCTTTAAGTCTTAATCCTGCAAAGTTTTTTTTCCCCTTTTAAGTTCTTTTTCCAATTTGAGATATAGTTCTTCTTGGAATTAAAAAATGTCATTTTTGTCTTTTACCAATTTAATGAATAATGTTTAGGTTACATTTATATTTAAATGTCTTTCAATATTTTGGAAGCAAAATATGAAACTCTCTTACCATTTTGAAACATACACTGGTAGTCACAGAAAAATCAGAATCACTTTGAGTACTTCAGTAGGCTTCCTTAACTGACAGAATTACACAAACTATATGTGTAATTTTATGTTATTTTTCTAATTGAATCATATATCCTCTATCAGATACAGTTATACAAAACTGATTCTAAGTTCTATGTAATATACTGAAGCTTTATTTTAAAACTTATTTTCCATGTACTATACAAAGATTATAACATTTTTAGAAATTTAGATTTAAAGTTTTATGAAAATTTTTCTCCCTAATACCACCTTTAGTATTTCTTTTTTACATCTTTGATATTTCTGTTTTGAGATAACATTATTTCATTACTTATGTGGAGCACCTGGGTGGCTCAGTGGGTTAAAGCCTCTGCCTTCGGCTCAGGTCATGATCCTGGGGTCCTGGGATCAAGCCCTGCATCAGGCTCTCTGCTCAGCAGGGAACCTGCTTCCCCCTCTCTCTCTGTCTACTTCTCTGCCTACTTGTGATTTCTCTCTCTCTCTCTCTCTCTCTCTCTCTCCTTCTGTGTCAAATAAATAAATAAAATAAAATAAAAACATTATTTCATTACTTATGAATAAAGTCATTTTCCTTCTTTTTGTGAAATGGATGTATGTGTTCACAGACAGACACGCATACATCAGAGTCTGACTAGTTGGGTCATTGCTAATGGCTCATTTGATCCTAAATATTTCTATTTTAAATTTATTTTCACAGTTGACTCCCTTTGAAACTTTTGGAATATTACATGTAATTAATATTTTGTTTAAAAATGCATTTTAATGTTTGAGTCATGTAAGGCAGTTTTAGGTAAAATGTTGTAGAAACAATTTGTGAAATTGAAAAATCACTATTTTTGTAGTAGTTGGCAGCCTTTATGAAATGACTTGTTGTTCTTGCAGATATATCCATTATCACAGTTGTCACTATTTAATGTACCCATATTAGCTATATTAGGCAGAGGGCTGAATAACCATGAAAATGTGAGTAACCTCTGACTTCAGAAATCGTTCTTTTAAAAAGAGGACTGAAACATTGGTGATAGGAAATTTGAATTGCTCTTGCAGTGCAGTTTGTTCTGTGAATACTTAATTTAGTTTAAAGCTTTACTTTTTCTTCCAAATCTGTCTGTCTTTCAGAAGCATCAAATTCACTTCAGGAAGGAAAAAAAAAAAATGCTTCCTTCCTAGGCCTATATTATTGAATGTGGTATTTAGGCTTTAAACAGTTTCATTTAAGTAATACATACAGTCTTAAGAATGGGAATCTTCACATTTGACACGCTGTTAAATATATAGCTCATTCAGACCCCCTTCAAGATATTGCTATCCAGGGCACTTATTCTGGATAATCCTTTTAATGTCTGTATCTCAACTTCTTAGCTATGTAGGAGGAGTTATAGAGTGTAGAGATGTAAATGTGTGTGTGTGTATGTGTGTGTAAATATGCATATCTCTGTATATTATATAAGATTATTCAAGTTTTATAAAGAATTTAAGTTTTGTGTTATGTATGTACATACTTATTTAGATACTTGAAAGAAACTGTGCAAGACTTATGTTTGATGTGTGGGGAGTTACACATAGAATTAGGGTAATGGGATTGCTATGGTAATTCTCACATGCTGACCAAAAATTTAGCTCAAAGACACTTGACAGTGGTGTTTAAAAAAAAAAAATTGGATCATGGTCTAGTTACTTTGAAATTATTAATTCATCTGGCCTACATAAGACTCTCTTACCCTTAGTTTTAAACAACTTAGTAATGTATTTGTCAATCAGAGAAGGTGGAAAGAAAAGGGCAGAATCTTAGCATTTGCTGCTTTAATACCAACTAGGCAAAATCAAAATATTTGCTATATATTTTAATATTTGCTCTGTATATTCCATAATGTTAAATGATTTTGAAAAAGCAGGAAAGAATATTATGATAAAAAGAATATGAAAGTAATCTGAAATAAGTTTTTTCAACATTATATAATAAAGAATTATGTGAAATAAAAGACCATGTATGATTATTATTTACTTTATTACATGCTGTATTGAATTATCAATCTTGACAGTAAGAACTCTTTTGTGCAGTTTGGAAAATGATAAAGCATTCCTGAAATCCATTTGAGTTTCAGTGCTTATTAAATCAAAATGGGACCAATTAAGAATTGAAATACAGAATCTAACTGTGTTTTAATTAGGAAAATTTGCTGCTTTTCTTCATTTTGTATTTAACATAAATAGTCACATATAGAGACATAATAATTAGCATATCTAATATAAAACAGACTCTTACATGCTTTCTGGCCTACCATTAACACTCCTTTACTTCTGAAGGGTTTGAGGTGCCTCTGGCAAGTACCATGTCTGTTCCTTACCCAACCATAAGAGGAAGCTTTGATACCAACAAGCTGCTTTCATTACTTCTGTTTTATTTGAACAGAGTGTGCATAATTATCTGCTCCAAGAGTGAACATTATATGTAATGAACTTTCTGAATTCTATACCTTCTTTTAATTCATTAATTTGTTTACACTAGCTGATAGAAACCCAACTTTATAGGAGTTTAACCTAGTTATAAAAGAAAAACAAGTATTTTGTTATTTTAGAGGAATGTTAACAGAGGTCAAATGAATATTTATGTCTTATTTATAAAAAGAATTTGTAAATCAAATACTACTTCTTAATATAGGAAACTTGTTTTCATATTGAATAGAAATGTGCACATCATCTTTAAGCCACCTTGAATAGTGTTACAGAAAATAATTTCTATATAGATTTTTAAAGTCTAGTTTTTTAAAAATTTAATTGCTTTTCAAAATAGCACTTACAACAAAGCTACTGGAACACAGCCTTTTAGTAGAAAGCCTTGCTTCTCTTTAGAATAACAGTAAAGATGAAGTTATTAGAATACTTAAGAACTAGGGAATGCAAAGCATGTCCTGAGTGACTCAAGAAGTGATGTATTAGCTATTATCTACCAATCTGTTAATCTATCAATAAATGACATTATTGGTTCAAATTCTCTGATTGCCTGTAGATAATAGTTCAACTGATAGAAAAAAATACACAACTGAAAATTAGTTTGTTAAAACTTGGAGTAATCAAAGTATTACCAGAGTTAATTTTTAACCATCATTTGTGGAGCAGACCTTATTCAGCATCCTCAGTTTATTCTATGTGTTACAGAAGTTTTGGCAATGTGAGAGAATTTTATCTGCTTTTACCTTGCAATATATATATACTTTTTACTGCAGGTGAAAAGAAACACTTTAGGTGTCAGAAATATTAGCAAGACTGCAATGAGATAACAGTTTTCTATGTAAGTGTAAATTGTGGGTTTACTGTCTTAGAAGAAAAGACAAATTTTTAAAAACAAATTAATAATGGCATAATTTTGGGAAAAGTTTCACTTCTCATCAAATGCTATGTTTCCTAAAAATATGTTTTCTTTAAATATTTCGCCAATGGATACTAAAACAATATTCTTTAACTGTTTATTAAGTTCTGTCTGGGAAACTTGTTTTCAGGAGTTGCAAAGAGGAAATTTGAGAAAAGTCTGAGAAATAGACACCAGCTCATGATCCCCCCCCACCCCCGGTTTATTTGAGACAGAAAGAAAGTGTGTGGGTAGGGACAGAGGGAGAGTGACAGAGAGAATCCTTAAGCTGACTTCCTGCTGAGCACAGAGCTAGATGTGGGGCTCCATCCTAGGATCCTGGGATCATGACCTGAGATGAAATTAAGAGTTGGTTGCTTAACCAACTGAGCCACCCAGACACCCCCAGCCCATGAATTCTAATGACTAAGGCTATATTATTTTGAAAATATATACACTAATCATAGAGTTCTTCTGCATCTCACCTCATATGTTCTGAGAACAAAATAAAAGTGACCGATTTCCATGAATACATAATTTACATTTCTTAAATGTTACTTCATTAGGAGTATTATGATTCTGACTCTCAAACCATTGGACAGTGAAATTCTATCAGGCTAGTTTCATCTTTTCTGCTAGCTTTACTACTTTAAAAACTGTAAACCCTTAATAAATTGCTGAAATCTTGTTTGAAAATACATGTCAAAATAATACATGCTTTAAAAATATGTTCCTTGAATGAGACATGAATGAACGCTTTCAAAGGAGGTGTTGACACTAGTGATTTTGATGATTGATATTAAGCTATAAAGAAAATACACAGGATGATGTAGTATATTTAAAGCCGACTTATGACAGTAATATATGCTAAAATTGTTGGGGTATAGAAATCATCTTCATAGCTGGATTACAATGCTTGTATGAATTTCTCTCCCTTTGAGTACCCCAAGCAATTTGTCAGAAGTGAATTTTTAATTTTTAGGTGATGGTTTAAAGTATTTGAAGATGAAAAGCTCTAAGCTCAAGTAGGTAACAGTGAACTAATTCTGCAGGATAGTCATATTTCTCAATGTTTCTTATTTTTCTACACTAGCATATTAGTGAATCAGTTCTTACATAGTGAGTCAATTTTTGTTTTTAATTATTTATTTTATTTGAATATCACTGACAAACAATATTACATTAGTTTCAGGTACAACATAGTGATTCCACAAGTTTTTGCTGTCTATATTCACCACAGTGTAGCTACCATTTGTCACCATACAACACTATGACAGCGCACTGACTATATTCCTTATCCTGATTGTTTTATGCCCATGACTTATTCATTCTATAACTAGAAACCTATATTTCCCACTCTCCTTCACCCATTTACCCTTCTGCCCTGCTCAGTTCTCTTGATTCTGGTTTTTTTTTGTTTGTTGTTTTAGATTCCACATATGAGTGAAATCATAATGTATTTGTCCTTTTCATCTGACTTATTTCACTTAGGATAATAACCTTGGGGTCTGTGTTGTTGCAGATGGCACAATCTCCTATTTTCTATGGCTATGAAATACACACACACACACATGCATACGCACTCTCACACACACACACACACACCATCTTCCTTATCCATATTCTCTGATGGACGCTTGGATTGCTTCCATATCTTGGCTACTATAGATAATGCTGCAGTAAACATAGGGGTACATGCATCCTTATAAGTTAGTATTTTTGTTTGTTTGTTTGTTTGTTTTTATTTAAGGGTAAATACCCAGTAGTGGAATTATTGGATCATATGGTATTTCTATTTTTAATTTTTTGAGGAACCTCAATACTGTTTTTCACAGTTGCTGCACCAGTTTACATTCCCACTGACAATGTGCCAGGGTTCCCTTTTACCACATCTCATCAACATTTTGTTATTTTTTTGTCTTTTTGGTAGATAACATGACAGGAGTTAGGTGATATATCATTGTGGTTTTTAATTTGCATCTTCCTAATGATTAGTGATGTTGAGCACCTTTTCATTTATTGATTGGCCATCTGTGTGTCTTCTTTGGACAAATTCAGGTCCTCTGCCCATTTTTAATCAGATTATTTGGAGTTTCTTTGATGTTGAGTCGTGTAAATTATTTATATATTTTGAATATAAACCCCTTATTAGATATGTCATTTGCAAATATTTTCTCCCATTCAGTAGGTTCCCTTTTTGTTTTGTTGTTGGTTTCATTTGCTGTGTAAAAAAGCTTTTATTTTTATTCAGTCTCAATGGTTTATTTTTTACTTTTGTTTCCTTTGCCTTAGGAGACATGCCTAGAAATATGTTGATGTCAGAGACATTACTGCCTGTGTTCTCTTCGAGGATTTTTATGGTTTCTGGTCTCATATTTAGGTCTTTAATCCACTTGAGTTTATTTTTGTATATGGTGTAAGAAAGTGGTCTAGTTTCTTTCTTTTGCATATACCTGTCCAGTTTTCCCCACAACATTTAAGAGACTGTCTTTTCCCTGTTGTGTATTGTCTTCTTAGTCACAGATTAATTTGCCATAAAGTGTGAGTTTATTTCTGGACTGTCTGTCCTGTTCCATGGATCTGTGTGTTTGTATTTGTGCCAGTACCATACTGTTTTGATTACTACAACTTTGTAGTATAGCTTGAAATCTGGGATTAGTACTTTCAGCTTTGTTCTTCTCAAAATTGCTGTGGCTATTCAAGGTCTCTTGTGGTTCCATACAAATTTTAAGATTATTGGTTCTAGTTCTGTGAAAAATGCTGTTGGTATTTGATGGAAATTATGTTGAATCTGTAGATTGCTTTGGGTGGTATGGACATTTTAACAATATTGATTCTTTCAGTTCATAAGCATGGAATATCTTTCCATTTGTTTTGGTCATCTTCAATTTCTTCACTAATGTTTGTAGTTTTCAGAGTGCAAATCTTTCACCTCTTTGGTTAAGTTCTGAGATATTTTTTTCCTTTTTGGTGCAGCTGTAAATGGGATTGTTTTCTTAATTTCACTTACTGCTACTTCGTTATTAGTGTATAGAAAAGCTACCAATTTCTGTTTATTAATTTTGTATCCTGCAACTTTACTAAATTTGTGTGTTACCTCTGGTAGTTTTTTGCTGACGTCTTCAGTATTTTCTATGTGTAGTATCATGTTATCTGCAAATAGTGACAGTTTAATTTCTTTCCCAATATTGTTGCCTCTTAGAATCAATTTTTATTTTTACATCTTATTTGGGATTCTATATATCTAATTTTGTAATCTCATGTGTTACTTTAATATTGTTAACAACAATTTTTAAATACTTGGTCATATAAAATTGAGGAATTGATTATATTTTACTTGATTAAAGGCAAAATTTTGGACTGTGTGACTTTTGGGGTTCCTTTCCTAGCATTTTAAGCCATCCTTTTGAATGCAGATCATGCTCTTTGAAATTTAAACCTTATTTAACCTTTGTGAAATTTTTAAAAAATTCTTGTTTTTATGAGCATAGTATATGGTGATTGCAGATTTTTCATACTCAGATTTTGCAATTCAGGGACATACCTTCATATTTAGCAGAGATAAGACATATTCATTCATTCAACAACAAATATTTATAAAACATCTGCTGTGTTCTGTAAGAGTAGTTAAGTTACCTATCAGGGCTCAAGTCAATTTCAGTCTTGTGCGGGACACAGACAAGGAATTAAAATTTAAGTATGTAAGTTGATGAGTACTATGTTTGGGAAATGTAGAGGGTATCTGGAAGTACATGTGGTAGAATTATGTTTGGCCATCTAACCAAATCTTTGGGGAGCCTGGTATTGGGGGAGGTGTCCTGGAAAAAGTTTTTACTAACCTGGTGCATTACATGTATAAGGATTAGCCCGGGGACATGTTAGAAGGGAAAGAGATGTGGGGATAGCTAAGTGCATTTCACATGGAGTATGCACAAAGGCAAAGAGGAACATGGCATGACTCATGGGACTCTAAGACTTCAGTGTTCAGAAATGAAGCCAGAGGTGTGAGGAAGGAGTGTTTTATTCATAGTCTTATGTATTATTGGAATTTCATCCTTGGTGCAGTGGAAAGTCATTAAGGCTTCTCGAGAAATTACATGATTCTTGTTGCTGTTTGGAAAAATTTTGCTGGCAGCAGTATGGAGAAGGGGTTGGAAGACGTTAGCTTAGAGACAAGGATACAAAAAAGGACTTTCTGAGTAATTAATTAAGATGTATTTGAGTCATAAACTATTTTTGTAGCAGTAAAGATGGAAAAAACTGATGAATTTATGAAATTTTGACTAATAAAAGCAAGAGTTGATGATTGTAGGATATGGAGTTTGTGGAAGAAATAAATAGTAGTAAAAGTGACACTCAAGTGTCTAACTTAGGTGATTAGGTGGATAGTGCTTCCATTCAGTGTGATTGGAATCATGGAAGGAGTCAGAAAAGGAAGAATATGAATTCGTGTTTAAAGATGGTGAACTTCATGTTAATGTGGAATAAGGTGGCCAATAGAAGGTAGACACATAAACTAGCTGCTCAGGAGTGAAGTGAGGACTAGTGACTAAGAGTCATCAGCATGTACGTAGTTATTGGAGTAGATGAAGTGTTTTCCAGGGAGGACCTAAAGAATAGAGATCTTGGAGGACTCTGAGTAGGACCCTGAGGAATCCAGTATTTAAGAGATGGTCAGAGGAAGAACCAGTGAAAAATACTCAGAAGGAGTAGCTAGAGAAAGGTAGGTTGAAAATGAGGAGAGTGCGGTGTCACTGAAACCAATATGTGTAAGTGAAAAAAGGTATCAGGCAGTTAGAGTAGAAATACAATGGTAGAAAATGCACACTGTATGAGAAATTCAGATGATATGCTATATGATTTCAGATGAAAGAAAGATTCTGTCTGTCTGGGGAACAGAAATGCTCATGGAGGAGGTTGCATCTGAAAAGCACATTTTAAAAAAATTTTTAATTTTTTTTTGAGTCTAATCTTATTTACTTGTTACTCTTAGTAAATCTCTCTCTCTCTCTTTTTTTAAACTGGTCTCAGACTTAGAGGTAGAAGCTGTCAGAGAGGACAGCCTCCATCTCTTGGCAATCTGTTCCCGGCCTTTCTTTTTCTTTGGCTTCCTTCATTCTCTTGGCCAAAAGTTTAGCATATTCTGGGTCCTCTTCTTTATTTTTCTTAGTGTGCTCTTTCTTCAAAGCAATACACCAATGTTTGTTTTGGAACAATATGGAATAACAAGACACTGAATCTTGGGAGTTTGGTTCTAGATTTCTTACCTTCTTTGTTTAAGTGCTTTCCCAGAACATACTGGCAGACATCATCTTCTTTAGAGAGATTGAAGAATTTGTGGATTCTGCTGGCTCTTTTGGGCCCCAGACAATGAGGCACAGTAGTATCAGTGAGTCCAGGAATATCCTTCTCGCCCATTTTTTACAGTGACCAAGTTGAGAACACTGAGATTGGCATCCACAGTGCAACCCCAATCAGATTTGTGCCTTCTCTAGGCAGTCCTCCTTGGTCTGTAGCAGGAATGCCCCTTTCTCAGCAGCAGGTGGATGCAGCCATGGGTCAAGACACCCTGCTTCATGGGGAACACTCTGCCTTGTTTGTCATTGCTACTGATTCGGACCACATAACCCTTCCATTCTTTACCCAGAGCATCAGCAGCAACTTCTGTGGCCATATGCTTCTCATAAAAGGTATGAAGTTTGTGTTCATCATTCACTTCAATGAGTTTCTGGCAGTCAGTAGCTGAGAAAGAGATGTTCATCTTCATCCTGAAGCAGCCTGCTGCCTCTGAGCTGAAAGGCACATTTAAAGAAGCTACTGAATGGTGGAGAATACACTCCAGGTTAAGGGGCAACATAGTAGAAGGTAGGAAAGTATAAGGCTGTAGAAATAACAAGTTGTATAATAGCCAGGGACAGTTCTAGGGTTGTTTTTAGAGGTAAGACTAACAATAGGGGGAAATGATCATGAAGGCCATGATTGACATGCTAAGAGCTCTGTGCTCTTGGCAATAGGAAGTCATAGGAGGATTTTAACTAGAGAGATTTCATTACTTTTAAGGATGAAGAATATTCCATTGTATAGATATATCACATCTTGTTTATCCATTCATCAGCAGTATATTCTTTAGGGATATATATATAGGTAGGAATCTATTTTGAAAAAGGGAAGTAACCCAAAATTCAAGGTGCATGTCACCTCTGGAGGAGGGAATGGAGGGATGTGATTTGGGATGGGACACGAGCATTTAACATACTGGTAGTGTTCTATTTCTTAAACTGAACGGTGAGTACAGGCTATTCATTTTATCCATTAAATAGTACTTATATATTTTATTTTTTAGGATGTATATTTCATTTTTTCATTTTTTTTAAGATTTTTATTTATTTATTTGACAGAGATCACAAGTAGGCAGAGAGGCAGGCAGAGAGAGAGGAAGGGAAGCAGGCTTCCTGCTGAGCAGAGAGCCCGATGTGGGGCTCGATCCCAGGACCCTGGGATCATGAACCGAGCCGAAGGCAGAGGCTTTAACCCACTGAGCCACCCAGGTGCCCCGATATTTCATATTTTTTAAGAAAAAGTGATCATGCCATTAGTGTAATTTTCAGTGTCTTGTAAATAGGAGAATGATATGATGAGATTTGTTACTTGATAAGATTAATTTATCAGTAGGTTAAGTTGGGACGAAAAGAGGTTCTTTGGAGAGATTTTTGAAATTGTCTAGTAGAGGAGTACAGGGCCAGAACCAAATCAAATTATAGCATTGGAGAAGATAGGAAATTAATATAAATCAGGCAAAAAAAAAAATCAACAGTATTTGTGAACTGGTGGAGTTCACCCTTTGTGGACAGGGTGAAGTGGAGGTGTTCATTTCCAGTTTGCTTTCTTTCCTTTTTCTCACAGTGACTTTATCTAAAATCACTCATATTGAGTCTCCCTCTGTTCACCTTGCCTTACTCAACAGAAGACCTCTCTTCATTCCTCATTAGGAAAAAATAAGTTATCCAGCTTTAATGTTTCGCTTTTTGTCCCTATTTCACATCAAGAAATATGAATAGTAAGATTTTACCTTACTTGCTGACTAGTAGGTTAGTGAGTTTCATGGATGCTGGTAGAAAACAGAGGTTAAGTTTTTATTCATAGCAATAGAAGACTTAAGTATTAGCATTTTTGCATTGGTTCCCTGAACCCCAGTTTCTCTGGTGTGACAGGAAGAGTGCCAGATGACACCAGTACACTCAGCGGGTTCCATTATGCTGAGCTTGGGGAACCTAATTTTTTATAATGGGAAGTAAGCATGCCTGCCCTTTGCTCCATAAGAAACATTATCTCTATTTTCTAGGGCTATTATCCTTCAAAAGATAGTCTAGAATAAAGGGCACTCCATGTCTCTTTTACAGAAACCTGAAAGATTACAAAGAATTGTTTCCTAACCTGAGAACATCTTAATGTTTATCCTTCTTTCACTCCTGTCTGTCTCAGAAATAAGTAATTTCTTTTCATGGCTAACACTTCAACTTTGATTTTTATCCTCTTTTCTTGACTTCTGAGATCTTGTGTAATGGCTAGAAGACTCTCAAATCTTCATTTATCAAATATTTATTGCATATATGCTACCATGTGTGATGTTACAAAGCAGCTTTATGTAGCACTTCTGCTAGTGGAGGTACTCAGACAAGTAAACAAAGAAATAAGATCATCTTAGTATAGGATAAGCTCAATAAAATAAAAAAGAATGACATGACAGAAACCAGGATGGTCGTATTTTATATGGTGATCATTGGAGAAGACTTTTGGGAAGAAGTGACATACGCACAGAGATCTAAATTATGAGAAGAATCAGATTTTCTTATAAAAGAAGAGCACAAAAACTCGTAGGAATAAGAGTGAGATTTTTTGAGAAACAAAAAGAAATCCCATGTTTCTGGATTGTAGTGAACTAAGGAAGATAGTGGTAAATGATAAATTTGAAGAGGTAATTCATGACAAAAGGTTTGAATTTTATTCTGTCTGTAACCTTTGTTACTCCACTATATCTTTCTTTTATTATAGATACTCTAGGAGCCTTTCTCTGTCCTAAATCACTTTTTATATAGATGCCACTACTTCCCTTTCTTTTCCAAATTCTTTAAAACCAGAAGAATTAAAAGGTAAATTATCAACACTGTTAGAAGACAGGAAATGGTGCCATCAGAAATTGTGAGGAATTCTTGAGAGGCCAAAAACAGAAGCCTGGAAAATGACAGCCCAGAATGCAAAGAAAACAACTGTGTTTGAGAGGAAACCCTCAAAACTTTGAAGTTCTTGCTAGGGGGGGTAATTATTTAAAGGTATGTGCCTTAGAAAGGAAAACAGTATTTCCCCTTGCCCAGTTCTTTCTCCTCCAATCTGGCACATACACATGTATACTCCATTCTTTCAGCTCTCCCTTTCTCTCTCTTTCTGACACATGCACACACACACAGTAGTGATAGCAGACAGCAGTGACATTTGTCCGTTTCTGGAATTCAAAAGCCATATGTAAGGTAAAATACCTATTTGGGAAAGACTTCCAATGTGGCTATAGGGACATGAGAAAGGAGTACAATATGAAGTAACTTGGGAGGACTTATCAGTGTTACAGATGGGGACTGGAGGAAAAATGAAAGTCCTGTCCAGGTGGGAAATATGTTGAGTACTCTATAACCAGATTAAAACTCTTCTGTTTTTGTCACTTGGAGTCTCCTCACCTTGCCTTTGTAGGCTAACCTACACATCTTAATGAGACTATGGCCACTTATATATATATACCAGCAGTCTTCCCGTACAGGAAAGAGACTGGATGGGCAAAATATCTACATGGCTATAGAGAAAACCTGAGCCAACTGTGTATAATCATCAGCTTAGATTTTTGTTTATAAATATGAATGGATAGCCAGGGATCATCAGACAGGTAAGAAAACCACTAGCAGGAAAAAGAAGAGCCAAGATGAACAAACCACTAATTTGGGTAAACATTAATTCAAAGAACAGAAGATCATGTAAAATATATTCTAATCAATAATTTTTGAGAGATTCCAGAAGATAATGGAACAAGAATAGACCATGATTCAAAAGAAGCAATGAGAAAAAAGATCTTTGAAATTAAACATATGATTTAAAATTTAAAAAAAATATAGGGGTGTCCAGCTGATTCAGTTAGTAGAGTATGCAACTCTTGATCTCAGGATTGTGAGTTCGAGTCCCACATTGGGTGTAGAGCTTACTTAAAATAAAAATAAATAAATAAATAACTATTAATGTATACCTTTGACCCTTGAACAGCAAGAGGGTTAGGGGTGCTGACTTCCTACACAGTTGAAAATCTGAGTATACTTTTGACTCTCCAAAACTTAATTACTAATAGCCTGTTGTTGACTGGAAGCCTTACTGATAACATAAACAGTCAATTAACACATATTTTGTATGTTATATTTATTATATGCTATATTCTTTCAATAAAATAAGCTAGAGAAAAGAAAATGTATTAAGAAAATCGTAAGGAAGAGAAAATATTTTCACAGTACTGTACTGTGTTTATTGAAAGATGTCTTGGTGTAAGTGGTCCTGTGCAGTTTAACCTGTATTGTTTAAGAGTACATCTTTCTGTATATAAGAAGAGCAAAGCAATGTAACAGGTCTAAGCACAGACTGAAATAGTAATCTGGAAGATAAAATCAAAGAAATACTCTCAGAGTTAAAAGACAAAATGTGGGAGGGGCGCCTGGGTGGCTCAGTGGGTTAAAGTCTCTGCCTTTGGCTCAGGTCATGATCCCAGGTCCTGGGATCGAGCCCCGCATCTGGCTCTCTGCTCAGCAGGGAGTCTGCTCCCCTAACTTTCACCCTGCCTTCCCCCGCCCCCCGCCTGCCTCTCTGCCTACTTGTGATCTGTCTGTCAAATAAATAAATAAATAAAATCTTTTAAAAAGAAAAAGACAAAATGTGGGATAGAAGTTAAGCCATGGAAGGTCAATCCAGGTAATGCAATATAGTTAGAAATTGAGAAATAAAGGCTGGCCCCCCCACATGTAACCATTTGGCTTTTGAGGACTGTTGGTATTAGCGGTTGGGATGGGCCTCTGGACCTTGCTTTAACCAGAGCATCTCTACTTTTACAATTTTTATATGTTGGAATTGGTGTAATAGTTTATTGAAGGAAAAAGTGATCTACCAGGAAAAAAAAGTTTGAAAATTAATGACATATGGGGTAAAGCTCAGATTTGCTGCATTTTATACATAGGTCTTTACAGTTTTACCCCAACTTGTCTTTCTAGGGGGAGTGAAAGAAGATTACATAGAAGAGGTAGGGGCCAACTCACATAGGGGTATATGTAAACCAATATAAGGACTTTAAGACCTATGCAGTGAGACGTTTTTGAAAAGCTTCAGACAAACAGATAAAATGATCTAATTTGTATATTTAAAATATTTTATATTAACTATTGCATATTGTACATTATATATTAAAAATCTGAAAATATCTTTGTATTTCTATGGGAAATGGATTATGATGGCTTAAAAGTTGAAATGGGAGGCCAGTCAGATGCATGAAATATTCTAGGCAAGATAAGATACTGTTCTAAACTGGAGAGCTAAGTGGGATAGAAAGAACTAGCAAGATTAAACTATATTTTAGAAGAAGCTGATTCAAGGGGCACCTCAGTGGCATAGTCAGTTAAGCCTCCGATTCTTGGTTTCTGCTCAGGTCATGATTTTCAGGTGGTAAGACTGAGCCCTGCATCACGCTCTGCACTCAGTGCAGTGTCTGCTTGAGATTCTCTTCCTTTGCCTTGCCTCTCCTGCTCATGCTCTTTCTCTCTCAAATAAATAATAAGATACATCTTAAAAACAAAAAAGAAGAAGAACCTGAGCCAGTAAGGGAAAAGAGAACATGAGAGTGCTGATATTGAGAAAGACTTGAAGGGTATGGTTTTTTCTTTTTTTTCCTTTCTTCCTTTTACTCTACTCTGTCTCCTCCTCCCTTGCCCCCCTTTCAGTAAAACAGTGAGTATTTCTTTATAGTCATAATGTATACTCCATTTTGTTGGGAAAGGGAAAGGAGTTGGTGTTAAGACTGGAAAGGTTGCCCACATTCAAAATGAATTGCTCATATATTTAATAAAAGAATATCAGAACTTTAAAAAATAAACATTTGTTATCCTCATAGTTTGTGTGTATCAGATATTTGAGAGTGGCTTAGATGAGCAGTTCTAGCTCAGGCTCTCTCAAGAGATATTACAGTGATCTAATGGCTGGCCTGGAGCTGGTGGATCCAAGTCCCAGGAGGCTCATGCATGTGGTTGGCAAGGGTGTGCTGGTTGTTGCCAGGGGGCCAGCTCTTCCTCTCCCAAAGTGGTCTTCTTCATGAGCTGTTTGAATATCTTCACAACATAGTTCTGGCTGTATCTTCTCCCTCTGGCCTTGGGGTGAGATGCATCTGCAGAGACAGGTTCTGAGCCTCAAGGACAGCTGCAGCAGCTGAAACATGGGGCAGAGTAGTCAGAACTTTTTAAAAAAATGGTTTTAAATACTGTACAGTGAAGAAGCATGTACTGACAAAACATTGGATTTGGGGGTTAGGCAAATTCATGTTTAAAATACAGCTCCTCCCAGGACTCCTGGGTAGTTCAGTCGGTTAAGCATCTGCCTTAGGCTCAGGTCATGATCGCAGGGTTTGGGATCAAGTTCCTTGTTGTGTTCCCTGCTCAGCTGGGAGCCTGCTTCTCCCTCTGCCTGTTCTGCCTGCAGCTCTCTCTGCTTCTGCTCTCTCTCTCTGACAAATAAATAAAATCTTAAAAAAAAACCACCCCCAAAATAATAAAATATAGCTCATCTCCTTTCTACTTTTTAAAATAGGAAAATACTATCTCATATGCTTGCTGTTAAGATCTAAATGACAAAATGCATATAAAGCACTCACCATACAGTAGGCACTATGTAATTTGCTGAGAAGAAAACTTTCTTTTTGATCAAATATAAAATGAATAACTTTAAAACCTTAGAGACTTTTCAAACTTGTTGAGGTTTAAAAACAAGTAAATACAATTTCTAAAGCAAATCACACATATTTCCTTATTAAGCTAATCAGTGATTTATATATAGGAAGTTAATAACACCCAGCACAAATTTAGTTCCCAATAATTGACCATTGCTTTATGAGAGTATTTAACCTTTTTTTGAGTATCTTTAAAGCACTTTCTGAATATACCAATTACTGAATAATTTGTAATAGAGTCATACCATAAATAATAAAGTTATGTCAAACATCAGTTTAATAAGTTAGGTATTTAGGTAAGTGGACACTGGAATGTTTATGGAAGGGGATGAAGAGTTAAAGCAGTGTTCATGCCAAATCCACCATGCATTCATGTGTATTGAGCTATACATTTAATATTTTGTAATTAAAATATGTATATCACCAATTTTTCTTTGTTAGAAAATAAATGACATATAATATTTACTAACCACTGAAAAAATAGCAAACTCTGCTTTGAGTACCTAGACATCTTCTCTTTGGCTGGCACCATCTGTGACAATTCTGAACTGTACTGTTTACAGACACACAGCTGTAGCCTGAGTTGGCACCAAAACTAAGTATTGACGCTGTGCTCTTTGCAGCCCCGGCCCTGTCTAATTCCTCTGGGAAGGAGGGAGAAGAGGTTGCAAATGCAGGAGTGATGAGAATAATTGATAGTTTGTCTCTTCTCTCTTAAAAAATAAACTCTCCTTCTGTCTCGAAACTCCTTTAGCTACCACCCTGTCTCACCATCCACATTCATGGCTTCAACCACATAATTGGCTCCTAAACCCATATTTTTATTCTAGATCTCACTTCCGAGCTCCATATCTGTAGTTTTATCTGGGTGTTTATATCTGGGTGCTTGTATCTGTTTATATCTGGGTGTTTAACGTCTACCTAATGCTTCAAGTTAGCTTGTCACTCTACAGAATAGTCATCTCCTAAGTAATGTTAACTGTAGGCAGCTCAGCAGTTTTGCACCTATTTTTAAATGTCAGATGACATCATGGAATGTTGCAAAGTCAAAGTGGTGAATTATCCCAGAAAAATCCCAGTTGTATTTCTTTCTTTCTTTTTTTTTTCAAAGATTCATTCATTCATTTGACAGAGATCACAAGTAGGCAGAGAGGCAGACAGAGAGAGAGGAGGAAGCAGGCTCCCTGCTGAGCCGAGAGCCCGATGTGGGGCTCGATCCCAGGACCCTGGGATCATGACCTGAGCCGAAAGCAGAGGCCTTAACCCACTGAGCCACCCAGGCGCCCCCCCAGTTGTATTTCTAATAGAAAATATTCTTTCTTGAAGAGTGCCTGTTGAAGTAGTAGGATTAGCTGCTATTCCAGTGGTTAAACAGACCATCAGTTGAAGCAAAATGAAAGATGCCCACCAAGACATTAAAGGCATTAGCACAGGAGTGAGTGAAACACCAGGGATGAAGCATTTGCTCAGTGTTCACTGCTCTTTCCATCCGCATATGTGTTCTGAATAAACTTGGGAGAAGGTGGGAAACTTTCTTTAAATCAAATGGCACACATACATAGTATAGAAAATCAGAGTTCTTCAAGGCTTATCACTAACAATGAACGGCATTTGCATATCTCAGTGCTTTCCATGGGCAACCACTTCCAATTCTTTAGTTATTTCTTCTGGTATTTACCTCTTTGTTTGTAAATAATATGTATTACTTATTTCTTCATATTGATCTTAATCCTTCATCTTAGCTCTTACCCTTCCCATACATACTTCTCTCCTTTCCAGCACAGATAAAACACAGTTTTTTGGTTAATCTACAATGTATGTCTACAGTATTCTAATTGTATATAATCAAAATTTAGCAATGTAATATATTAAGATTACATTTTTCTTCTTGTATAATTTTTTTTGTTTTCTCTGCAGTTAATAATTGCCTTGCTTTCCAAAGTTGCTTATTTTTTATAGACCTATTATTTCCTTAACCCCAGCTTCCCCAGCAGAAGTGTAGAATCTTCTTTTGGTGAATCTGTGTGCATCGGGTAATCTCTTACTTTCAATTTTTTCTTGGAAATATTCTTCTTGAAGTTTGCTGTCATCCTTTACTCTGCCTGAGATACAGCTATCCTTGTATGATTTCTCTTTATTGCTATTCCGGAAATCCTTTTTCCTTGTTTTTGTGTTGGATCCTTTATTTCCTGGATCCATATTTTCCTTTTTTTTGGTTTATTGTATCCTTTGGGTGGAACACATCTTCCAGTAATTTCCTGTAAAAAGGGCACAATAATTAAATCTTGAGACTTTACCTCTTTGAACATCTTTATTCTACTCTCACACTGAAGTGTGAGTTTGGCTACATGTAAAATTATAGGTAGGAAATATTATAGGTAGGAAAATTATAGGTAGGAAACTGCTTTCAGAAATTGAAAGCAGCACTCCTTTGTCTTCTAGCTTCCAGGGTTGCTTGTTGAGAAGTCTGATGCCTTGATCCTTTTTAAGTAATTTTTTTTCTTCTCTGGAAACCTAAGATTTTTGTTTATCTATAGTGTTTTATGATTTCATAATGATGTGCTTAGGGAGTGAGTCTTTTGCAAATCACTGCATTGGGTACTTAGCAATTTCTTTCTACATAGAAACTCATGTACTTCAGTTCTGGGAAATTTTCTTGTATTATTTCTTTGGTAGTTTCTTCCTTTCCTTCTCTTGCCTCTGTTTTCTTCCTCGGTCATATTTGTAATTTAGGATTAATCTGACTCATTTTCCAAATTCCTTTTCTCTCTTTGTCTCTGCGTGCGTGTGTGTGTGTGTATGTGTGTACACATGCACATGTAGTGTGTAAGTATGCATTTCTTCTTTCTTTATTGGAGATGACTTCAACATTATTTTCCAAGTCTTCTTTTGTATTATTTATTTTGGCTTTCATGTGTTTATTTTGTCCCTCTTTTCGGTATAGCTCTCCTACTTTCAATAATGTTTTATTTCTTAAGTACTTTCTCTGATAAAACAACCTTTCAAGAGTCAGCTTACTGTTTTCTTCTATGGTAGGGAGGGATTGCCCAGCTGTGGTGGCAGAGAAAAGCACCTAGATGTCTAAGTATTATTTACATAGAATTTCAGACAGATCTCTTGTTTTCAATCCTAAGCACAGGTATTCCTTCAAAAGTATTTGGTGCCTCCAGTTTCTGAGCCTTTCTAGAGTTCCAGTGCGTGAACCCTTTGGCTCTCAGCCATCTACCTTCCGTAGGTACTTGGCTTTCCACTTTCTTGAATCTGTTGTCAGTTACCTTTGTCCATCTGCTTTTTACTCTCCAAAATTTTGTTGATAACTATTTTGTTGTCTTCTAATTCTCTTCGCCTTGAGAGTTTTCTTTTTATTGTTTATTGTCATTTTAGTGTGGGCTTGGAGGGTAGTGAAGGTAACTATATGTGTTCAATCCCCTATCTTTATTGGGATGGTCCTCTATGCAGGATTTTTGTGTGTGTTGCCAGCTTGCTTGGAGCTGGTTGTGCTACCAAAAGAAACCAATCAAGCATTGGTGTGTGTATATATATATATATATATATATATATATATATATATATGTATATTTCCCCTTGATTCTAATTTATCATTGATTATAAAGTGCTATTGATTTAGTATAGCATCAAATTCTGATAAAAAACAACACTGGGTTAATATATACATTGATTATAAGATAAATAAGTTTTAGAAACCATCAAATTTGAATCATACAGTAGATTCATATGACCCATTCATATGCTAGGTATTCATTTTCTCTAAAAGGGGCCTAAGGTTCTGAAAATGGATTTATAATTTCAATTTTTGTAGCTTGGATTGTGTTAGATTGTTAGAATTAATAACTTTCTTCTCTGTGCTTTCTTCCTTGGGTATGGTTTTATTTTATTTTCCATACTCTGATGTAATTGTATTCATCTATTTTCTCTTACCCCATCCCCCACTAAGTTATGACCTCCTCAAGTGCAAGTTCTTGGGTGGTTTCACAATGCCTGGTCCAATTTGGCACTTGGTAGTTGCTTTGCAAATGTAGTTTGAACCAAACTAAAATAATTTGAAAATGAAATGATACCCAGTGAAGCACTAAGATAATCAGAGTATATTTTCCTTTTCTGTTATTGCAGTCAGGCTCTATCTTATGGATATTGAATATTCAGGAAAAGGAAACTGACATTTATTGAACAATTGTCATTTGCCACATAGTTTCAAATACATTATCCTATTTACTTGGTAAAATAGGGTCCAGTCTGAAAAGCATGGGAAATATTTTTTGTGAGTCCATGATTTGTTTGGGCTTTACGGAAAAACATGATCATAATCTAGAATCTTCCTTGTTTTATTCTATGACTTTTAAATATTAGTTAATAATTTTCTACTCATTAAGGAATTATGAACATTTTAAGCCATGATGATGTATGCTTGTGTTAAATATATTAAAGTGAAATTGATCCCTTCTTGGGAACCTGAAGTCTGTTATTCACAGACTTCATTTCAGTAAGAGAAGGCTGTTCTTTCCTAAGTACCTACTTTGGTTTTTCATTCAACCACTGAAACAAAACGTTAAAAGTATCATCTAAGTGATACAGCTGTGACAAACCATTAGTAAAGGTGAAAATAACCAGTCAGGGAAGAAAGAGTGTGAAGGAAGATCCAAACACAATATAAAAGGATTCACTGAAGAATTCTTACAAATTGGGAGCTTTTAGGACTTGTTTACATTTCATTAAGAACTAGTCATAGAGGGGCGCCTGGGTGGCTCAGTGGGTTAAGCCGCTGCCTTCATCTCGGGTCATGATCTCAGGGTCCTGGGATCGAGTCCCGCATCGGGCTCTCTGCTCAGCAGGGAGCCTGCTTCCTTCTTCTCTGCCTGCCTCTCTGCCTACTTGTGATCTCTCTCTGTCAAATAAATAAATAAAAATCTTTAAAAAAAAAAAAAGAGAACTAGTCATAGAGATTGAGGAGTTGAGAACTTAATGAGAGCTACTACCAAGTAAAAGTAGTAAAAATAGAAATAAGCCTTCTCTGATATAATGCAGTAACTTAAAAAGAAGACCTTAACGCATTTAACATTCAGTTGTAAAATATTAATAATTCATGTTGGAACTTATTTTTGTATTATCTGTAAAGTTTGTTAAGTAAATACTGTGAAGATTTTTTAGTGCCTAAGAAATACCAGTTTTATCAGATGTTTTAGTTATATCAGTTTACTTACAAACTATTGATATACTAATTAAAAATAATCCTTAACTAGTCATTCAAGTAACTTCCTCCAAGGGCTTTCTAAGCAAAATATATTAAATTTAGCCAGAAATAGGTTTCACATGTATCTTTCGCCATGGATTAATTATACAAGTCTAAACTGACACCTGTCTCAGGTGCTTAAGCAGAGAAGCTTAACTAAAAGGCTCTATTTAGCGTAGTATTTAGGCAGAGGGAGGTAGAATAGAAAGAGCACTGCACAGATAATCTGTGGACAGGAATTCTAACCCTAAGTGTTCCTGTAACAAGCTGACTGAATTTGTACAAATTACTTTACCTCCCTAGACCTCATTTTTCATATCTGTAAATTAAGAGATTTAGAGTCTGTCTGAGTTGATTTCAGTTGGGGGAGGGGAGGCAAATGGACTCCTTGCAAAAACTGCTATTCCCTGCCCAGAAAAATAGTTACGTGCACGTGTACACCATAGGTATGCAGGCAAATATGTGCACATTTTAGTACATAATTTCAAAGGGTTACTGTGAGGATTAAATGGAATAATGAATATAAAACGCATTAAGTAGGCATTTAAAAATTGTTATACCCCCTTTACTTACCCACATTGGGAGGGTTCTTTAGCTTTTAAGTTTTGATAAAAGCCACAGAAAAAGGTTTTTCAAGTCTCTTTTGGAGGAAAAAAAAAAAGATTTTAAAGTATACAACTATCAGATTGCATGAGATATTCCACTTTTTAAAAGAAGCCACTTCTTTCAACAGTTACTAGGGTTTGTTTTTTAGAGGAGGGGGTAGCAATCTGTCATCAAAGTGTTGACAAGTGAAATCTGACAAGGTTGAGGTGGTATAGCTGGAGGCCACTTCAAATTTTTTCACTGTCTTTTCTATTTGAAGAGAAAGGATCTCTTATCTTTTTTCATTCTTGCTCACTTTGCAGCAGTCTTTGATTTATATGCTTTTTAAAACAGTAAATCTAAATTGACAAATTATTTCGGCAGTTAGCATTGGTTTAGATAAGAGCATTTCAGTGTTCTCTTGTCTTTAACTCAGCTCTTTAGGAATTATTCCTGAAATTCAGTTTATTCTCTCCTCAAAGTCCCTTTTTTTTCCTATCCAAGTATAGCATAAAACTATATTTATGGAATTATAATCTCAATTATCATGATTACATTGCCAACATTTCTATTTTTATTGTCTTTTAATTGTTGTGATTGAAATACATCCTAAAAAGAATTTTAAATCCATATTTTTCTAGATAAGAAAGGTGGGTACATATGGTAGAGGTGGTGGTAGGCAAAGATTATTTTATTTTTGTTATTGTTATTTGCTTATGCAAGCAAATCTGCCCCCCCCCCAAATGCCTGGTATAAGCCATTACAATTATTTTGCAAGGTCATGGAAAAAATGTACTTCAACTAGTCTTTTTGAAATAATGGAAATTGTGTATATTCAAAATGAGCATCAGCAAACAAGATGTTTGTATTAATGGGAACCTAGGAAATGGCTATGCAAAGGTCAACACTGATCTTTAAATATTAGTGAAATTTAATTTGTTGCGTGTAATGAGTAGAAAGAAAAGGAAACAGGCCACAATAAAGAAACCATTGATAAATTATCTAAATGTCAAAACTGCATACAATATGGAAAATGTTAAATTGACAAAATCTATTTAACTAAATGAATTAAACAATTTAAACAATGCCTTAGAGAAATATTTTCCAAATTTAAGGAGAACCGGAGATTTATAAAAATCTTTGCCACAGTTTACTTTGGGAAAGTGAAGGGGATCCTACTTTTCTTTCTCGGCATAGAATTTCCTCTAACCTCTTAGTAAGAATGATGCACAGTTTTTCTGGGAACATACAAATCTGTTGCCTTTTGCTTCATCTAGAAATAGCATCATCTGACCAATTGTGAGTTGCTGTGAAGAACCATCTCTGGCCAGGGCATTTTCCACAGCATGAGCTCAGTGGTATTCAAAAAGCTTTCTGTTAAGTTATGCCCAATTTTTAAAACAACGTGAATTCTATATTTTCTTATTTTCTTCATATATAAAGTCAATGAAGAATTTTAAAAAGGGCTAAATATGTCCAATCTATAACAAAGTATTAATATTATTAATACACAAAGCGATAACTCAAAAGACGGACAAAGATAGGAGCAAGTAATTTATAGAAGAAACAAAATTGCTTAAAAATACATGAAAAGGTGTTTGAGTTCTTTAATAAATGGAAAAATGAAACTGAAAACTACAAGAATCCAATTTTCGCCTAGCAGATTGGGAAAAATGTAAAACTTTGACAGTTCTCCATGTTATTGAGGATATAGGGAAAAAGATAGTCATAGTGTAAGTAAAACTGTAAATTGGCATAGTCATTTTGGAGGCCAATTTGGCATTACCTATCAAAATGTAAGGTGTGCATCTATGTTTTCAAGGTATTATTTATAAGACAAAAAGTAAAAACAGAGTGTACATTAAGTGGTTAAGTAAATTATGATCACTATCCAGTGGAACATCTTGCAGCTATTAAAAAACAGTGAAGTAAATCTGTGTATGCTGACAGAGAATATCCATGCTGTGGTGTTTAGTGAAAAAAGCAAGTGGTATGTATAGTAAAATCTTGTCTTTACAAAAACACAAAGCAAGTAAGTATGGGTGTGACATACTGTATAAGTACATCAAGAAAATCTGGAAGGCCACATGCTGCGTTGTGCAGTGGCTCTCTTCAAAGTGCAGAGGGCAGCTGGGAGGAGAATGTAGTTATTTTAACATCAAGTATTTCCATATTTGCATTTTTTAAACCAATAAGCATGCATTACTATTGTAATTTTAAAATCCAAGAAGAAACAAAAGATCATACAGTGTCTTAAATTTAAAAGTTACTCTCTTCATTTTTTGTACACTTTTAGGTTATATAGGTTGTTTTAGAAACAAGGATGTCGTAGAACATACTTTTAACACACTGCTTTGTGCTTTTGTTTTTTGCCTTTACAATATAATTGTTGAGTGTTATTTGTTAAATCTAAAATTTCATAATTAAAGTATTACCTTTGAGCATTTATTGAATACTTGCAATCGGTGCTTATTGGGAAATAAATAAGTCCTGAATATTTATACTTAATATTTAGGTTGTAAAGGTGTTCTAGACTTCTGAACTGGTCAAATTTTATATACTATGAAATAACATGTATGACATAATTTACAAAAGATATAGGCACATTAAAAATAATAATAATATTAGAAAGTAAATGTCACTAAGGGAGCTAAATACTTTGGTGATAACTGCTGTTTGAATAAAATTAAAGGATAAAATTTTCAGTATTATAGGCAATTACTTATGCAATACCAGCAATAATACTCAGTTCTTTTCATCTTCAAAGCATTGTACAGCATTAATTAATCCTTACAACATTGTTGCAAATGTAGGTCAATATCATTATCCCTATTTTTGTAAGTGGGGAAATTGAGGCAGAGAGATTAAATGGTTTGGGGTAAGTTTGTCATAGCTAGATTAGAATTGCGGCAGTTTTGGCCCACAGCCTAGCATTCAGAGCAGTAGAACCACACCTTCTTTAGAAGACTTAATCTGTGTGTCTTTGATAAAACATTACTTCTCATTAAACTATATTGAGGTCATCTCTACATTGAGATTCCGAAACAAGTTTGATCATCACTATATGACCATTAAAAAAAACACATAGGCCGTTTTTTCTTCCCTGGTTTTCCTGACACTGTGTTGTCAGGTTTTTTTTTTTTACACTATACTGTCTTAATCTCTTTTTCATTGTTTTCCTGTTGGAGATTACCAAAATATCTATACTGATTTTATTTTTCTTTTGGGATCTTATTCAGTGGTTTTAGCTTTCTATTCAGAAAATCCCAAAATAGGTTTTGTACAGTTTAGTCCCCTTTTCTTTACTTCTAGCTACCAGGTAGACATTTCTATCCGTATCTACTTTTATACCTTAAATTTCCACTGTGTTAAAAATTCAGCTAACCTACATTGGCAAGACTTGCTCCTTTTCTAGACCAACCTGTTTCTATATATGTTTTATTCCAACTCCTGTTTTTGAAACTAGAATAAACCAGGTGGGAAGAAGTCTGTATAAGGGATTCTTGTAAACTGGGTGTGACTAAGAAATTGATAGTTGTGAGTCCTTCACCAGAGTGAAGAAGCTGAATCACAGTATAAGGAAGAGGAAGAGCCAGAGTTAAAAACTGAGGGATGAGGGAAAGGTAAAATAGGAGACCAAGTAACAAAGTCAGTGGCTGGGAGGATTGAGGTGTGTGGATTGAGTGGTTAAGGCAGTTGTGAGCAGAATATACTCATACCCTTTTAGAACCTGGCACATGTAATGGAGACATGCCTGCTCAGTGGAGCCATATTCAAGGCAAGGGTCACTATCTGAGCGGTAACCTAGGTTCTCATTCCTTGGTGGTTACTCCAGATTCTTCCTTCTTTCTCACTTCTACAATTCATTAGTCCCCATATGCTGTTGATTCTTCAAAAGATGACTTGAATCTGTTTTTTTTTTTTTTTAATTTACTTTCCTAGTTGCTATCATCCCATTTCATGTTCTTGTTACTGAATATTAGTGTTACCTGTTACTGTGTTACTTTTTGAACAGGTCACTTGTATCCTATTCCTCCATTCTTCCAATATTCCCTCCTACCAGTTAATTGTCCAACAGCCATTCAGATCTGTTAGTTACTTTTTCTAAAATCCCTTACCAGATCAAAAACTTGCCATTCTTCCTCATTAGCTTTCCAGCAGATATAAAGTCCTCACAACTGAGTATGGCATTCAGACTTCCTTAGTGTGGCCCTGATTTCTCTCTTCTATTTGTGCACCAAACCAATTGCTTATTATTTCTGAAATAAGCCTTGCAACTTACGCTTTTGCATATTATTCCCTCATTTTTCTCTCACCCTCTCTCAATATCTAATAATCCTCAACTTTATACTTTATAAGAACATTTCTTCTACTTTGTAAGAACATTTCTACTTTATAAGAACATTTCTTTATCATCGAACTAGAGCATCTACTGAGCACCCCTGGCCCTTTGTTGCTAAATTAGCACTGACCACAAACCTCTTACTGATTTTGTGGTTATTTTATCTGTTTCACTGGATTATTGCTGTCTGATAGTAGAGACCCTACTTTGTAAATCTTCATATCTAGGACTTGGAATAAAATGTCATACACCTAAGGTGCTCAAAATATTGGTAATATTTAATTAATATAATTTAATTGATAATATAATTAATGTCATAAGACTCTCTGAGGTGTTAATGACCCAGTGTTTTTAACACTCTGGTCTTTTTTTTTTTTTTTTTTTTTTTGCTGTGGATTCAATCCAAGCTTGAGGTCTTTTTATTTTGAGACTCCTCTGTCCTTTTACACAAATTTTATCATTTCTTGTTTGGTTTAGTGTTGGATATTTCAAAATATTTTTTTAAATCCTTAGTTTCTGATAATGTGACATTGATTATGTTCATGCCTGTGCTTAACAGATATTAATGTAATTCTGTGTCGATGGCATTGATGAGATTATGGGGGAATACACTGTATTTTATGTAATTTGAAAATTACCTATTGATGACTAAAACGCTTAATATAAATTAAACCAAAAGTTTATCTTTAATTTATGCTATTTAGTTGTCTTTATTTTTGTACCTTTTGAATTGGTGAATAGATATTCCTCAGAAAATCTATTGGTAATAAGTAGCAAGTATACGCTCTAAGTTTATGCGCAAGGAAAATACCCTTAGGCTCTCTGAGGTATTGTGCTGATACACATTTATTTTCAATGTTTTGTTGGTACCCGATATCATTTATCTTTGTTAAACCACAGTAGTGTCTTCTGTTTGTTAATTATTTCCTTTCCCATCATATTTTACTTCAAGGCCCTCAAGCCTCCTTCCCAAAGCAGTCAAAATAGCTGACTTAAAAAAGCATGAAAGAGGGGCACCTGGGTGGTTCAGTGGGTTGAGCCTCTGCCTTTGGTTCAGGTCATGGTCTCAGTGTCCTGGGATTGAGCCCCACATCGGGCTCTCTGCTCAGCGGGGAGCCTGCTTCCCCCTCACTCTCTGCCTGCCTCTCTGCCTACTTGTGATCTCTCTCTCTGTCAAGTAAATAAATAAAATCTTAAAAAAGAAAAAAAAAAGCATGGACGACAAATACTCTGCAAATACTTTATTTAGTGGCAAGAAATCTGTACCTCTAAAACGTAAGTTTTTATTTTTTTATTTTATTATTTTTTTTTAAGATTTCATTTATTTATTTGAGAGAGAGAGAATGAGAGAGAGAGCATGAGAATTGGGAGGGTCAGAAGGAGAAGCAGACTCCCTGCTGAGGAGGGAGCCGGATGTGGGACTCAATCACTGGACTCCAGGATCATGACCTGAGCCGAAGGCAGTCACCCAACCGAGCCACCCAGATGCTCATATTTTTATATTTCAAAATAAAATTATCAAAAGTTAAACAGGTTATAGCATCTTAGCACAACTGTTTTTATTTTGCATGTTACTTTCTTAAAATTTAGTCTATAGTAACAATTACTCTTAAGGCAAATAAATAATAGTTTTTTGGTAATGTAACCTGTTTGTGGGGGAAGGCTTTAAACTTTTAAAAAATGTAGGTAAAAGAAGGTCCTGTAGGATCCTCTCATCTCTGGCCTCAAAATTTGGGCTATCATTGATTCTCCCCCTATAGAACAATCATCCATATTTAAGTAAAGATTAATTAATTAATTTTTTTAAGATTTTATTTATTTATTTGACAGAGAGAGATTACAAGTAGGCAGAGAGGCAGGCAGAGAGAGAGAGAGGAGGAAGCAGGCTCCCTGCTGAGCAGAGAGCCTGATGCGGGACTTGATCCCAGGACCCTGGGATCATGACCTGAGCCGAAGGCAGCGGCTTAACCCACTGAGCCACCCAGGCACCCCTAAAGATTAATTTAAATCATGCTTCTTATTCTCTCATGGAGACTGGAAGTTTAGATTCAGAATGGCCTTCTGAGACATCTGGGACTGTCACCAACTACCTTACAAAATTAAAGTAAACAGAAAATTGTGAAAGTTTAAGAGTTATTTTAAAATAATAAATGCGGGCATTTTCTTGTTGCTTTGGTTTTTCCTTCTGTAGTTCTTTTTATTTGGATAATTCTTTGCTATATTTTTTATTCATTCGTTCATTCTTTCATATTTCCCCTTAAATAGCTACTTTTGTTCTAGTTATAAATCATGCAATGGGTTTTATTCTCAAAGAAATGCACAAGGGTACTGAGTAGGGCAGCATTTCTCAGCTAACTTTTTTAGGCTCTCTGCTCATTCACAGCATTCAGTTTACTGCTTACACCTTGATCCCACAATGTAGAATCCAGCATTCTTCTGAAATTCTTTTCTTCCCTCCTTCAAAACAACTATTTATGTACTAATACAATATTTGAATAATACAAGCTCAGTCTTGACTACTTACTCCAGGCAAATTTTTCAAACATGGAAATAACAAGCATTCTTTTTCACTGGTGGCATTCTTGAGTAAGAAGGAAAATTTAAAGGTTTACACCTTTAAAAAAAACAACAACAACAAAAAAAACCCTGCACAGTGTAAAGATGGCAAAATATCATGAAGACTAGGAAGGATATTGACTTGTTTTCCTCTCACTGTGCCCATCTAGTTTTATTATAGGTTTTTATAAAGTTGTTTTATTTGCTCCATTAATTCTCTTCAGTATTATATGGTCTTACTGGTAGATATTTAAAGTTCAGGGGAAAAGGAGGATGAATAACCCTCACTTGACTATCTTTGGCCCTCCTGCTATAGAACGATTCCTGCAAAGCCTCCTCCTTAATTATATATATTTTGGGGGGACTCTACAGGAATTGTCACAAGTGCTTATAAACAAATACAGTCATCATTTACTAATGGACATGGGCTATTTTCTTTTTACTTGCCTCACCTACTACTTGCTAGGCTTGCTCCATCAACTGATCATTGCTGATATTACTCCTTGGCCACCATGTCTACTTTTGCTGAGTATAGATCCATTTTGTCCTGATACCATCACTCCTGCTGAGCATGTCAATCTAAAGGGCTGCCAGTCCTGCTTGCTTTCTACTGGGTATCATCCCCTGCAGCCACTTCATTACCCTTATACCAAATGTCCCCTAAGGGGACCACAGAGAGGTCCTTTATAAAGCAAAATGTCTCTCTCCCCTTTGTCCTGTATTTTTTTTTTAATTAAAGATTTTATTTACTTATTTGGTAGAGAGCAAGAGAGCACAAGCAGAGGGAGAGGGAGAAGCAGGCTTCCTGCTGAGCTGGGAGCCCAGTGCAACAATGCAGGGTACCATCCCAGGGACTGGGATCATGAACTGAGATGAAGGCAGACGCTTAACTGATTGAGCCATCCAGGTGCCCCTGTCCTGTATTTTTTAGTGGGAAACTGGAGCAGTATTGTTCGTATAGGGCATTTTTCGCTGTCTTTGTACCCCATTGAGACTAGACATGAACCCTTGGTGCTGAGCTGGAAGACAAATATAGATCATAGACTCAAACATGTACTGTTGTCAGGATTTCTCTTTATGTCCAAATATAAAGGGTCATGGCCTTTGCATTTGACATTTGAAGCTCTCCATGGACCTCATTTTGCTTGTTCTTCCCTAAACTCTGTTATTTCTGAGTACTTTAGGATTTTTAGACTTGGTAAAAATATGGGCTGTGGATCTCTTGGTTTTCAGGTTAAAAGCATTAGTCATTCTTAGAAATAGCCAATGTGGGGAATGTTAGGTGGCTCAGTAGGTTAAGCATCTGCTTTTGTCTCTGATCATTATCCCTAGGTCCTAGAATCGAGTCCTTGCTCAGCAGGAGCCTGTTCCTCCCCTTGCCTACCACGCCTGCCTCCTGCTTGTGATCTCTCCCTCTCTCTCTTTCTTTCTGACAAGTAAATAAATAAAATCTTTTTAAAAATAGCAAATGTAGGAAAATTATTCTTTACTCTCCACTTCTGTTATCAGGGGAAAGTTGACAAATTCTTTATTATTGAATTAACTTAAATGAAAAAACAGTTTCAAGTGCATACTGCTTTTGATATATAAGTAAAGGTATGGCCCTTTTGGCTTTAGCTATAAAGTTTTTTTCATATTTAGTTTGCATAATAAGACTTTTTTATTTAGCTACTAACAGCTAAACTTCAACCTTGTATTTGCCCACGTTGTCATAAATTCTAATTATTGGTGTCTGAGTAAACACTAAATTGAAGAATGTAAGTTTTTATTTTCTAGTGTAGCCTAAAAGTTGTGACTTCTGTTGCTTTATATCAGAGGAAATGTGCTCCTGTTTCATCATAGTTTCTCTCTGCTCACAGGGAAATATTAATCCATTTGCATGTCCTGATTCAAATACTTTCTCTTGTGTAAAAACTCGTCCACAAATAGATGTTTTCCTTCATAAAACCCCTATGGTACTTATTCTTCTTTCATTTCACCTTGTGAAATTACTATACAACGTGGAAGATTGTAATACACTCCCTGTGTTTTTTTCCATATAAATATGCATAATGTTAGACATAGTGAGTAATAGCAGTAGTAGCAACAACAATGGTAACAATAAATTAATTGAATAAAAGTGTCCTCACAGTAGTCCTGAGGTAGGTACTTTATTATACCCATTTTATATATGGGGGAGTTTAGAGAAATTATGTCAGTTGTCCAAGTTGGCTAGCAAACTGAGAAGTTAAAGTAAGAAATCAGGCAGTTTGAGTCTAGAATCTATACATTAAGCTTACTAAATTGCAAATAAATATATATTTAATTTATTAAGTGTTTCTTTAAACAAACATTCCAGGCCTCACCCATCCAAATGAGAAGGGTGCTGTTTACATATTCTAATAAGGTAAGTATTTTGGTTTTAAAAAATGTGTAACCCTAAAGTAATAATCCTGAAATAAGCCTTGTAAAACTAACTGAAAGTAATTCCAAAGACTATGGCTTTGGGAATATTTTGAGTATAGTAGCATCGCTAGAGTCACTCCAAAGGAGACAACTCTGAGATAATGCCCAGTTGAATTGAAAAACTTGTAATGAGCTTAATATCACTTTTTCTCTACTGTCTGCTGATAAGGAACTTCATCCTCTTTCATAGTAATGAGGTCCACTAGCTCTTCTGCCCCCTAACTGTATACAGTGGCAGTCCCCTCTGGTGACATTTGGATAGATTTGGAGACTGATGAGTCCTTTGTTTTATCTCCAGCCTTTAAAGGCACTTGAGTTCAAGGAAGAGAGTAACTCAGATCAATCCAAATATCTCTGTTATTTTTATAGCCTGTTTCCTTGTCACCCTTTTCAGCTTCATTTTTCCATTTTCTACCATGTATTTTAATCTACCACCATGCCTGGGATATGCCATCCTTTTACTCACACTACTACTTGTTCTCCCTCTCACACCTCTAGATAGCCCAATACCAGAGTGTGCTGTGGTTTTAAGCACAGATTCTGGAGCCACTCTGCTTATATTCAAAGCCTGCCTCAGCTACCTGCTGGCCAGGTGGCTTCTTAGTGCCTGAGTTTCCTCATTATAGGAGTAGTGATGGTACTACTTCAGAGGGTAGCTCTGAGGATTAAATGATTTAATACATATAAAATGTTTAGAACAATGCTTGTAATGAGGTCAGTATTTAGCAAGTGTTGTCTGTTGTCATCATCATCATTTTATTTATCATCGTTTAACTGGTGAAATCCTGTGTGTCTTTGAGGTTCTGCTAACATTTCACAACTCTGTAGCTTCTCAGAGCCCCACATTTCTAGGCAGGCTTGGCCCTTCTTTCATGGTGCCACCTTGTTCACTCTGCCATTTCAATATTGGCACACTGCATCTTATTATTGAACATGCACTGTTTTTTGATTATTGATTACTGACTTCAAATGTAAAGGTGAAGGAAGGACGAAAGAAGTTTGTACTGTGTCTAAAATTATTTTGGGTTATCACCCATGTGAATAGTGTGAGAAATATTTTTGTCACTCCTAATGTTGAAGAAGCTGGGGGCTTTTTCCTCTGTCTAAAGATGTAATAAAACGTTTTTCAAGCTTTCTTTGTTATTCAGAAGTTTATTGGAAAGAGCAATTCTTTTATGATCTCCATAAAGAAGATATCAATAGTTTATGTATTTCTGATAGATAGTGAACTATTCCTATAGTATAGTACTGTATGTATTTCTAAGCAAACATTTGGAAGCTAAATACTTTTACAAGTATTTTTCAAATACTTGTAAAATGTTGACATTTTTTTCTGATTCATATTGGCCTTTCTCCAGTAGTCCAAATGAATGACATACTACCTCATGAAAAAGTATCAGTAATATCCATCCCTAGCCCCTGATATTAAAACTGGGAGGAAATACTCTATGTACTGTTTTGTTATCTTGTTTTTTTTTTTTTAATGTATTTAGAGTAGAATTTCTCCATCTATCATGACATGCAGATTAACAAACTAATCTGAATCCTAATGTGGTTTTACACTATTTACCTTTAAGTAAATGTTTCTTGTAATAGTAACAATATACCATTTACCTTGCAAATTGCACTTTAATTAGCTTGTTTGTATGTGGGAGATCATAAATATGTGCTTTGTATATTAAAAGTACACCACAAAATGTGTTTGTATGAATTAATTATTTAACAGATGTTTCCTTTTCTTAGAATGTTTTAAAAATGCTTAAATACTAAATAATTTTAAATATACTCAGAGCCTTAAAAATCAAACAACTAACTTAAAATTCGAATACATATATTCTTCTTACCATGTTTCTCAGTGAAATGGCATAGTACATTTAGGAAGAGTGTATTTTTCTTTTTTCTAGAGTTTATTTCTGGATAGTTAACCAAAGATATGTTAAAATATGTTTATTCTAATGGACCCCATATCTCAAATATGAGTAGTGTCAAATAATTCTGTTATTTCTCTAAGGGATTCTGGTTTTATTGACAATAGAAGATAATTGTCATCTCTTTTTAACTATTTTTTAAACAGGACAGAGATTTCTTCTACCATCAGATGTCTTTCTGCTTGACTGAACTGCACCTGTGGTCTTTGAAGAATACCTTACACATTGGAGGTAAATGAGCTCTGGGTTAATTTTAGTATTTTTCAAGTATAAGTTATAATGTTATAAGTAAGTACTAGCAAAGTATAGAGCCTGCACTCTCTAGCTAGAGTTGCATAATTTTCTTATACTTACTGAAAATATTGGCTAATGAAAAATAATTCTTTTTAGTTACTCTGAATAAGTTATTTTTTTCAACTTGAGTTAGATTTTATGTTGTGAAAATTAATTTTATTGGCCTAATGTTTGTTTCTTTTTAAGATGAAATACATGTTCATTTTTTTCCTGAGAGTGCTCATAACAACTCATTTATATTAATAAATATTTGCAGGCTAGCTAGCTAATGGTAATCGTATTTCTACTTGATATTAAGATAATATATCAAACATACAGCTAAGATGTACAATTATGTTCATGTTTTTTCATTTCACATTTTTGGGGACAGGAGTAGTGTAGTTATATTTTAATGATGCTTATTAGTTTTATAGCATAAAGTATGTATCGCTAAGAAATAGGTTTTAAAAAATCTTCTCCTCTTGGATTATCCAAAACAACTCTAGTAATCAGGAGGAGAGTTTTATTTATATGCCTTTAGCATCATTACTAAGAAGATGGTTTGCCTTGCAAATGTAATTATAATTTCACTGTTTACTTTGCCCCAAATGTGCTAAGAAT
Organism: Mustela nivalis; assembly: GCF_964662115.1. Taxonomy (NCBI): domain Eukaryota; kingdom Metazoa; phylum Chordata; class Mammalia; order Carnivora; family Mustelidae; genus Mustela; species Mustela nivalis. The sequence continues at coordinate 58,432,945 of NC_139027.1, forward strand.
AGAATTTCCAGTTAAGCAAGGTAGATTTAACACACATTTGCTTCCTCCCTAAATTCTTCTCAAATGAGAGAGTAAGTGAATTAAAATAAAGAAGTCATAAATCCACAAGGACTAAGAGAGGAGAGGAGAGGGGACTATTGCAATTGGGCAATTTTTGGAAGATGGAAGAGATGGAGGAGTTAGCAAAGCTTCAAAATCTGAGTATCAAATGTCAACAGAAAAGAATTCCAAAGACAGTCACTTTGTGTCTCAAAATTCTAGAAAGATAAGTTTGAGAAGCCAGATACTGCAGAAGGATGGGATTCAGCATGAGGGTGACAACAAAGGGACTTGAAAGTTTGCTTAAGAAGTAGTGAGATACCTCTCATACATGGGGAAGTATTTAATTAGAGAGGTTCTAGACTTGGAGACATCAGCCCCAGGAAAAGAAGACAGGGGAAAGGTTCAGAAGTGAAAACAGTAATGAAGTGAAAACCTACATACTGATGGGTGAATTCCTCTTAATCCCACTTGATTTTGAAATGTATCTCAGCCAGTTGTATACTTTCCAAGAAAGAGGGAGTTTGAGGGCCGGGAGCAACTGCATGACCCCAGAGAGAAGCCCTGTAGACATTGATATTTGAGGAGTCCTCCAGTGAAGCACCCTAGTCCCTGGCTGATGAGTTGAAGCCCACTGGTTGGCAAACCCTGTTCATGTACACAGAGCTTCTAATCAGCTTTCTAGTACCTCATTTTTAAATATGAAGAGCAAGAAACAAAATACAGAAGTTTCAGAAAACTGGAGAGTTATTCTGACCTCATGGAAATTGAAAATAGCACAAAAAATTTTTAAACTCAAAAAAAAAATTCTCTCCGAAAATAGAAGAGAAAAAAAGCATACAAGGAGAAATTCAGCTTATTTCACTACTAGTTAAAGTATAAATTGGTCCAACCAGTTTAGGAAACCATTTGGCATTATCTAGTGTAGTTGAAGCTGTATGTCATGTATTGACCAGTAATTCCACTCCTGGCTATATACTCTAACAAAAGCCCCCACACTTGTGTACCAGGAGACATGTACCAAAATGTTCATAATAGTTCTGTTATGACGCAGGAAACTAGAAACAACCCAGCAAGAGAATGGTTAAGTACATTTACGCAACAGAGAAAGTAAACAACAATGGAATGATGTCTTCAAAATTCAGAGAGAAATTATTTCCAACTTAGTATTCTTTTTCCAGCCAGATAGTCATTCAGTTGTGAGAAGACATTTTCAGCTACGTAAATACTCACCAAATTTACCTTCTTTTTCTCATTAAACTACCAGAGCATATGTGTCTTGCCAAAGAAGGGAATTAAATCAGGACAGAAGACACACCTGTCTAGTCAAGAAAATAAACATTGTCTGTGCATCAAACCTAGAAGTTAGGTGGTCCAGAATAGTACAGGATCATGAGGCTCTAGGGGAGATGTTACCAATGAAAAAAATTATACTGATTGTCAGAGTATATTGGAGATTAGTAAGCATTAACATTCTTAAAAAATATTTTATTTACTTATTTGAGAGAGAGTGTGACGACAAGCTGGGGGGGAGAGGGGAGAGGGAGAATCAGACTTCCCACTGAGCAGGGAGCCCGATGTGGGACTCAATCCCTGGATCCTGGGATCATGGCCTGAGCCAAAGGCAGATGCTTAACTGACTGAGCCACCCAGGCACCGTGTTAACATTTTTTTTTTTCTTTAAAGCAGATGAAAAGTCAATTTTTAACGTCCGGGAAGTTATTTAAAAAAAGGAAATGCAATTATAGTGTACCTTCTCCATGGTTTGGTTGTGAGTATCTATGTATTCATTAATATTGTAAGCACTGACTTAACCAAAAATTGTGCTCTAATTATATTGGAAAGATTTGGAGAAGTGAAGTTAAGCGTCTGTAGGTAGAGAGGGGTACACAGTGGTAAAAGATAACTGAATTCCCAATTTCCATAGTGGATAGGCAATAGATAATATCTACAACTGAAGAATCAAGAAATAATAAAGTGAGAAAACTATTTATAAATATGGAGGAATATACAGAAGAAACAACTCATAATTGCAAATAGTTATCTCTAAGGAGAAGGTATTAATGGCTAATAGATACACAGTGTGGCAGTGTTGCTTATGTTGAAAGACTTGAGTAGTATATCTGAATTTTTTAAAACCCTGCACATTTTTGAATTAGATAATTTTAAAAAGATCAAAAGCCAAAAATAGCCATCTTTTTATATCCGCAAAGACACTGGTAATATCATAATTAGTGATATTTTTCTAGAAAGCTCAAAAAGGTATCAATGCAAACATTTTTTAAAAAGAAGTATGAGGTGGGGCGCTTAGGTGGCTCAGTGGGTTAAGCCTCTGCCTTCAGCTCAGGTCATGATCTCAGGGTCCTGGGATTGAGCCCCGCATCTGGCTCTCTGATCAGCAGGGAGACGGCTCCCCCTCACCCCCGCCTGCCTCTCTGCCTACTTGTGATCTCTCTGTCAAATAAATAAATAAAATCTTAAAAAAGAAGAAGAAGAAGAAGAAGAAGAAGTATGAGGGGTGCCTGAATGGCTCAGTCAGTAGAGCTTGTGACTCTTAATCTTGGAGTGGTAGGTTTGAACCCCACACTGGATGTAAAGATTACTTAAATAAATTTAAAAACTTAAAAAAAAAAAAAAAAGAACTCATGTCCTTTTATGGTCTTCATAGTTCTGTTCTAGAGTTGTGAATATTTGGCTGCATCTAATGATGAAGAATTACACTAGAATTACCTGTGTTTATAATACTTATGGTTCTTAGATTTTTTTAAAAAAACCTGTTTATTGAAGTAAACATATATATTGCAAAGTATAAAGATCGTAAGGGCATGTTTTAAACTATCAGAGAATAACACACCATAAAATCATCATGTAGTAAAGTATTATCAGTATTTTAGGAGTCCTACTTATCGCCTTTCCCTTTCCCTTATTAGATATTTTCAATCTATCTAATAGAAATAAACTGTATTCTTAAAAGTTATATGTCCTGGGGTGCCTGGCTGGCTCAGTTGGTAGAACATGTGATTCTTGATCTCAGGATTGTAAATTTGAGTCCCAAATTGGATGTAGAAATTACTTAAAAATAAAATCTAAAAAAAAAAGTTATATGTCCCAATTAGTGTCATGATGAATAGAATGGAGCTTTAATAAGTACACAGGATTGACTGTTTAGAAAAACTCTATTTAAAAAGTTAATTATGTGGGGTGCCTGGCTGTCTCAGTTGGTAGAGTATGTGACATTTGATTTTGGGGTTGTGAGTTTGAGCCCCATGGTGGATATAGAGATTACTTAAATTTTTAAAAAATAAAAATAAAAATCGTAGCTGTAATACATTTTTGGGGGGAAGTTTCATGTTTCAGTTTGAGAAAGTTTGGAACAGTTAGTCACTAGGGGGCAGCCTGTACTGCTTCCACTTCTTTAGAAACAGTTGGATCCTTTTGTTAGTAACTAGAATTATTTTGCATGGAGGGAAACAACTATTACTTAAAAGAAAAAAAATATTTCACTATTCACAGATAGGAGTAAAATGGACAAAATTATTTGGTTTTCCTGTAATTCAGTTGAAGGACAGAGTCCTTGGTTAAATCACTGTCAACATCTAGGAAGCCTTGCTTTGCTTTTGTATCCCTGAGAGAGCACCTGAATTAGAACGGGTTTGGAAGATTTTTGTGTCTAAGCAAACTTCAGATAACTTAACCATACTTTCCTCGACTTTTCTCTTTCTCTCCTGGATATTTCCCCCAAGCACCATACTAGATTCAAACTATGCTGGAGTAAAGAAAGCAATAGCTCAGAATCCCAACAGTTAGGGCAGTTTTTTTTCCATCCTCTAATTTCATTTGGCATTGCATAGAAGCAGTTCTTTTTGATAGCACCCTCTGAAAAATAGAAGAAGTGTGAAAGAGAAAAGTTGGTCCTCCTTGATTTCAGTTAATTTTACTACTCTTTTCCTCATGCCCTTCTGGTTTTTTGTAAATCTTTTAAAATTAGATTGACATACAGTCCAGTTCCTGCATATCCCTAAAATCTGGACATGAACTCATGTCCAGATACTTTTGAACTTATTTATTTCTAGTAACATAAAAAAATTGTTTCTCTCTTTTCCTACCCACCCTGTAACCCCAGTCCTGCTGTATAATATGGTTTGGCTTCTTATTCTCCAGAACTTTTTACCATACCTAATTTTATTTCTTCTTTTCCATAGACAGAGACATAGGGATCTATCAGTATTATGATAAGAAAGACCCACCAGGTAAAGCATCTGTTCTACTCAAATAATTTTTATAAATGCAATATTCTGAACTATATAGTACTGACCATTAAAAACTTTTTTGAGCTTAGGTAAATTCTGAAATTAAAAAAAAAAAACTCATTTCCATTCTTTAGAAAAATACTGAGGTTGATATCTGTTCTATATAAAATAGAGTAAAATTGAGAAAATGCCATGGAAGGACATGAAAATTGTCATTTTACTTCTGATCCAACTGATAACTGGACAGTCTATTCACGTTTATCTATCAGTGTCCCAGTAGAGGGCATTGTTAATGCGTGGGTCCCACTGTTGCTGGCCTCCCGGATCCTACCTGATATCTGAAATAGGCATTTCTGAGTGAATGATCAATTTTCTTTATCTGATTAATCCTGTTAATCCCAGAAGTTTCATGACGGGCCAAAAGGTCTTTCTAGCTAGTTACTTCCTGGTTTGGTCTCCGTTGAAGTGGAGCTTGTGTGGGCATCCTGTGTGCTTAGCTTGGTGGTTAATAGGCTAACTTCATGGTTCTGATGACAGACTTAAGCAGCTTCTGTTCTGGACTCGGGTGCAGTTCTCTTCCGTATGTGATGAGACTGTGAGCTCAGGATATTGGCCCACCTGTTGTGCTATGTAAGCCTTTTTACTACAAATTTAGGCAATACCTATATGAAATGGACCCACATAATAGCATATTTTTTCCAATTGCCTTAAAAAAATTTAGCATAATTTATTAGTCTCAACAGTGTGCCTAATGTACGTTATATATGTGCGTTTAAAAATACAAAATATTTTAATTAAAATAATTTCCACTTTTTTTTCTTCTTTCCTTGTTTCTCCTGCCACAGTATCAGTGACAGAGCATGGTAACTTAGCAGAAAAGCAGAAACTGGCAGAATGTAAGCTTACTTTATACTTTTTTATAATTATTATAAAACTAGAACTTTAATATTCCTGAAGATTCAGTCTTAAAATATATTTTAAGCTTTCTGCACAAATAGAAAATGTTACTCCTTCCAAATTTCTTAAAATTATAAATTCCCATTGTTTAGGTATATAAACATATGAGTGACAATTATATTTGGTAAGCATTTCTAATGTAGACCATTGAAATCTCTATCTAGTATTGATAGATGCCTGTGTAAACATAAACTTTCTTAACAAACCATATTTATTTATATCATTTAATATATTTAAAATAAGTGTATCAGCATGCCTGGGTGGCTCAGTGGGTTAAAGCCTCTGCCTTTGGCTCAGGTCATGATCCCAGGGTCTTGGGATCAAGCCCCACATCAGGCTCTCTGCTCCATGGGGAGCCTACTTCTTCCTCTCTCTCTCTGCCTGCCTCTCTGCCTGCTTGTGATCTCTGTCTGTCAAATAAATAAATAAAACCTTAAAAAAAAAAGTGTATCATATTTAAATTCTGATAACATTTTGTTATATGTACCATGCCTGAGTTGTTAGTATGTTTTACCCATTTTAAGAAAATAAAATTTGTAAAAAAAAAAAAAATTTGCAATGAAAGATGGCTTTAATGACTTGAAATTAAATATAATTTAAGTTTTATTTGGAATACAGGTGGAGCTGAAAGTCCGACTTGTTCTCTTGTTTTAAATGGGCAAGCTGACAGTTTTTTTCAATGCTGTATTAGTGACTGCAATATAAATTTAAAACTTTGCACATATGCTCTATACATCATACATTATGTTTATAGAATGAAATTAATTTGCTGAAATAAGATTATAGTAATTCTACTGTAAAATTTAAATTTAAATATCTGTATATACTGTGTATTAAATGAGTATGCACAGAACATACACATGTATATACAACTCATTTTTAGAATTATTATTTGGGAGAATTCAAAGGTGAATTTATTTTTGTGATGAAATAGATATGATAATGAATTTAACATTTTGTTCTTTTATTTCTTTTCTTTTTTAAAAGATGTTATTTATTTATTTGACAGACAGAGAGAGCACAAGTAGGCAGAGTGGCAGGGAGAGGGAGAAGCAGGCTCTCCTCGGAGCAGGGAGCCCAAGTAGGACTAGATCCCTGGACCCTGGGATCATGACCTGAGCCGAAGGCAGCTGCTTAACTGACTGAGCCACCCAAGCACCCACAATTTGTTCTTTTAAATAAAACTTTTTAGTTTGTTTTAGGCTAACATTGAGATTCTGCTAACTAATTTTCTCTTTTAATTAAATGCATTTAAAACAAAACAAAGGCTTATCATTTTTGAATTGTGTACATTTTAAAGAGGTTCATTTTAAATAAAAAAGTTTTAATAGGTGATGCTTACTTTTGAATTTATATTCTGTGCCTGATATTTTGTGTTTTATTCTTTCCTCAGCATATCCATTCACTCTTAGGAATTTTCAGGTCTGAGAGGGTTATTTGCAGAATTTGGAATTTCTTTTGGATTGAAGTTCTAATGATTTGTATGAGAAAGTTCATTCTCTGGTAAAGAATTGGTCATTTACAATTAGGTACCAGATTCACAGGACTAGGAAACTTTCCCAGGGATTCTCTGAGCTCTGTTGGTTGTCATCATAAAATTATGATCACTGAGATTGTTTTGTGGTAAAAATCCTGTTCCTATGACAAAGCCTTTCAAAAGGCTGTTATTTGATGATGGAAATGAAGCTCACTTCCTCTCAATTAAGGAGGTGTTTTATTTTAATCCTCCTAAGGCACACTTCTAAGCAGTTTCCTTTTTAAATCATGTTTAACTAACTGTAGTACATGTTTCATTTGCCAGCACGAGATTATCTGTGGACACTCAAAAATAGACGCCCAGAGAAACTTCGAGACTCACTCAAGGAGTTGGAGGTATCTTTCCAAAAGTTTTAAAAATGGTAACAAACAAATTTGTTTTAAAACATCTTTCAACAGTTTTAATTTTCATAAAGGATCAACTCTCCTGGTGATGATAGCTTTGCTTTTGTCTAGTAAGGAGTTCCAAAACAGTTGCATCTTTGTGTGGCAAGCTGATCTTTCTTTCTTTCTTTCTTTTTTAGTGTGCTTGCCAATCAGAAGCACTCTAACTGATAACAACAATGTGTATAGCCAACTGCACTCTCTCTTTTTCTGTTTCCTTCAGGAATTGATGCAAAACAGTCACTGTGTGCTGAGCAAATGGAAGAACAAATATGTCTGTCAGGTAAAATGGTTTGACATATTTTTGCAGTGTTTAACCAGTGGAGCTGAAAGCTATGCAGTATTTGGTATTCTTGTGTTTTTTGATAGGTAACGGACAAAAACTTTTTAGGAGTGGATATTTCATAGTTTGAATTCTAGTCATGCTAGAACTAACATTATATAGATTGACATAGGCCACCGGGCTGCCTCATTAATTAGTATAGTTGTACTGACACTATGAACACTAATAAAAATGGTATTTTTTTGGTTTATATTTGACTAAATGTTGTATTAGATGTTCCCTGGCATAGATTTGATAATATTTTTGACTGAAGATAAAGCCACAGGACAGAAGGTGTTTTGGCTTATTACTCTAGTAAACATTGATGAGCACCATGCTTATGGAAATCAACAAGTTGTCTAGAGTTAGACTTAATGTAACAAGACATTTGCTCTCATTTTTTTGAATCCTCTAAGTTGTGCTATTTAATATGATAGCCACCAGTCACCGTGGCTATTTAAAAATAAATTTAAACTAATTAAAATTAAATAAAGTTGAAAATTCAGTTCCTCAGTTGTACTATCCACATTTTAAGTGCTCGATAGCCAAATGTTGTCATATGGACAGTTAGATAAAGAACGTTTCCATCACAGAAAGTTCTGTTAGCACAGTTAGGGTCTAGAAAACATGAGCCACATGTTGAATGGATCTAGATTCAGGATATAATAATTAGTAACCATTGATCAGAAAATAATGGACATTGGCTTAACTTTGTTTATAGGCTTAATAAATTCTAGTTGCCTAGAAAAATTTTACTTGCTTGTGATTAGAGGAATCATTAGTCATTATTCTGCTCATACATGTAATTGAAGTTATATCAATATAACTAATAATTATAACTTTTATGGAATTGAATATCCTGTACGAATTTAAAATCTTATTTGTTTATAATATGATTTATTTTAGGTCTAACTATTCTTGTTTAAAGTTTAGGCCTTTGGCTCTATCCATAAATCTGTAGTGTTGAACTTGTAGTTATTATGAACATATCTTAATTGAGTATTTGAATATAGACTATCATTTTAATGAACTCCAGTTTTTCTTCATTTTTTTGTTTAAACTAGCTTACTTTTACTCTTAAAGGTAACTAATTAACTCCTCAAGTAGCATAAATGATTTTTTTCCAGAGACTGTTTATAAGGCTGTATTAATATTATTAGCAGCATAATTATACATTCTAAATTTGACTTAGGAGTCTATTGAAAAGGATGAGATTATTTAAAAATTCATAATTTGTTTTCATTAAAGTTTTAATCAAACTTTAAAACTTGAATACAAAATATGCTCCAGAAAGTTTTAAATTTAGTTTAACTCATTGTATTTCTCAATGCCATTACTCACCTTAAAAGCAAGCTCAAAATAATTTGACTGGAGGGCAAGCCTACTACCCATAGTAAGAGGTCTGTCTTGTGGCCTCCATCCTTACCACTGCACAGGGTAAGTTGGAACACGTTAGGCATCTTAAAATATGCAGTGAAGCATCCCAATATTCCATCCTTTTTTTTTTTTAATTTAATTATTTGGAAATATTTTATTTATTTGACATAGAGGAAGCACACAAGCAGCAGAAGAGGCAGAGGGAGAGGGAGAAGTAGGGTCCCCGCTGAGCAGGGAGTCTGACACAGGGATCGATCCCATTACCCCAAGATCGTGACCTGAGCTGAGGGCAGATGCTTGACTGACTGAGCCACCCAGGGACCCCTAAGCAATACTTTTTAAATAGATGCTATTTCATTTTAAATTTTAAGCAAGTTTGTGTGTGTTTTTATGTAGAGAGAATAAGGAGGAAGATGTCCTTCATTGTTAAATTACTTCAGTGTAGAAAAGGAATTTTCATGATAGGAGATATATATATATATTTTTTTTTTTTTTTGACTTCTCTAATTTATACTAGACTGACAGTAGTGGTTTCTTAGTAGTAGTAGTGACAATGAGTCACTTTTAATAATTCCAATGAAATTTATCTTTATGTTCTGTCATATTTTGTGCTTAATTTTTGAGGTTGATAACTTATTCCTAAAATAGACCTTTTAGTATCAACACATTCTTAATGTGATGATACATTTTATATACATAATTTTTAAAAATTTTTTGGGGGGCATGCTTTTTTAAAAAAAATAAACATATAATCTATTATTAGCCCCAGGGGTACAGGTCTGTGAATTGCCAGGTTTACACACTTCATAGCACATACCCTCCCAATGTCCATAACCCCACCACCCTCTCCCGACCCCCCTCCGACCAGCAACCCTCAGTTTGTTTTGTGAGATTAAGAGTCACTTATGGTTTGTCTTTCTCCTGATCCTATCTTGTTTCATTTATTCTTTTACTACCCCCCAACTCCCCCACGTTGCATTTCCACTTCCTCATATCAGGGAGATCATATGATAGTTGTCTTTCTCTGATTGACTTATTTCGCTAAGCATAATACCCTCTAGTTCCATCCACGTCGTCACAAAAGGTAAGATTTCATTTCTTTTGATGACTGCATAGTATTCCATTATATATATATATATATATATCACATCTTCTTTATCCACTCATCTGTTGATGGACATCTAGGCTCTTCCCATAGTTTGGCTATTGTGGACATTGCTGCTATAAACATTCGTGTGCACGTGCCCCTTCGGATCACTACATTTGTATCTTTAGGGTAAATACCCAGTAGTGCAATTGCTGGGTCATAGGGTTGCTCTATTTTCAGTTTTTTGAGGAACCTCCATGCTGTTTTCCAGAGTGGTTGCACCAGCTTGCATTCCCACAAACAGTGTAGGAGGGTTCTCCTTTCTCCTCATCCTCGCCAGCATCTGTCATTTCCTGACTTGTTAATTTTAGCCATTCTGACTGGTCTGAGGTGGTATCTCATTGTGGTTTTGATTTGTATTTCCCTGATGCCAAGTAATGTGGGGCACTTTTTCATGTGTCTGTTTGCCATCTGGATGTCTTCTTTACAGAAATGTCTGTTCATGTCCTCTGCCCATTTCTTGATTGGATTCTTTGTTCTCTGGGTGTTGAGTTTGCTAAGTTCGTTATAGATTTTGGATACTAGCCCTTTATCTGATATGTCCTTTGCAAATATCTTCTCCCATTCTGTCAGTTGTCTTTTGGTTTTGTTCACTGTTTCCTTTGCTGTGCAAAAGCTTTTGATCTTGATGAAATCCCTATAGTTCATTTTTGTCCTCGCTTCCCTTGCCTTTGGTGATGTTCCTAGGAAGAAATTGCTGCGGCTGAGTCAAAGAAGTTGCTGCCTGTATTCTCCTCAAGGATTTTGATGGATTCCTTTCTCACATTGAGGTTCTTTATCCATTTTGCATCTATTTTCATGTGTGGTGTAAGGAAATGGTCCAGTTTCGTTTTTCTGCATGTGGCTGTCCAGTTTTCCCAACACCATTTATTGAAGAGGCTGTCTTTTTTCCATTGGACATTCTTTCCTGCTTTCTCGAAGAGTAGTTGACCATAGAGTTCAGGGTCTATTTCTCGGCCCTCTATTCTCTTCCATTGATCTATGTGTCTGTTTTTGTGCCAATACTATACTGTCTTGATGATAGCTTTGTAATAGAGCTTGAAGTCTGGAATTGTGATGTCACCAGCTTTGGCTTTCTTTTTCAATATCCCTTTGGCTATTCGAAGTCTTTTCTGGTTCCATATAAATTTTAGGATTATTTGTTCCATTTCTTTGAAAAAAATGGATGGGATTTTAATAGGGATTGCATTAAATGTATAGATTGCTTTAGGTAGCATGGACATTTTCACAATATTTGTTCTTCCAATCCAGGAGCATGGAACATTTTCCCATTTCTTTGTGTCTTCCTCAATTTCTTTCATGAGTACTTTATAGTTTTCCGACAATAGATTCTTTGCCTCTTTGGTTAGGTTTATTCCTAGGTATCTTATGGTTTTGGGCGCAATGGTGAATGGGATTGACTCCTGGATTTCTTTTTCTTCTGTCTTGTTGTTGGTGTAAAGAAATGCAACTGATTTCTGTGCATTGATTTTATATCCTGACACTTGACTGAATTCCTGTATGAGTTCTAGCAGTTTTGGAGTGGAGTCTTGGGTTTTCCACGTATAGTATCATATCATCTGCAAAGAGTGAAGGTTTGACTTCTACTTTGCTGATTTGGATGCCTTTAATTTCTTTTGTTGTCTGATTGCTGAGGCTAGGACTACTAGTACTATGTTGAATAGCAGTGGTGATAATGGACATTCCTGCTGTGTTCCTGACCTTAGCAGAAAAGCTTTCAGTTTTTCTCCATTGAGAATGGTATTTGTGGTGGGTTTTCATAGATGGCTTTAATAATATTGAAGTTTGTGCCCTCTATCCATACACTTTGAAGAGTTTTGACCAGGAAGGGATGCTGTACTTTGTCAAATGCTTTTTTAGCATCTACTGAGAGTTGGTTATATGTTTTGATAAGATAGCTTGACCTCCATCATGTCCATCCTGATTAGTCCCCACAACTTTAGGGCCTTTGAGAGACCTCCTAACATTATTTATCCACTTCCTTAGTTTCTAAACAAGACTGCAAGCAAAGTCTTCTAAAAATATATGTTTATGTGCATTATCTTAAGGATCTCTAATATTACAGTAAATTAAAAATTTGGTGCTCAAACTAAAATTTTAAAAGGATCCCCTTAACCTATTGTTAGTTGCAAAATAAGTATTCCCCAAGTTATTCAAGGGTCCTCCTTTTGTGAGGTGTGGTGACTCCAAACATAACACAGGCTTAAATTTTTATTAGTAGTTTTCCCCATATATTTAGCATGATAACTGACCACAACATAGTCTTTAAAAAGGAGTGAAATTAAAGTTCCTCTCTACCTTGGTGCTAACATAGTTGAACTCTGTCTTTGATTATAGCCACTCCTTAACTAATGTAAATCTTTTACCCTCCCAAAATGGCAAATTTAAGACTTTACAGAATTTATCTTGGTTGTCTTCTTTTTAAGGCATCCTTATTTCTTCAAAAGATCCAGTTGTTTAGCAATTAGCAGAGCAACTACAAAAACATTAAGGATTTCAGAGGATACATTTTGAGGTTGGATTTTTCCCTCTGTTGAATATTGGGATTTTATAGCTTGTCATCATAGCCAACGCTTAGTTCATGTTGTTGGTCCAGTGACCTACAGATTGTACCATTTAAGAGTGATTCCCTTCACTTGAAAATTTGAAAGTTTATAAATCACGACTTATGTGTACATATGTCCTGTATGAAAATTGTTTTTTTAAAGTTGGTTTTTCAGACCATCCCTACCCCTAGTTTGAAATGCATTGAAAGTAGGAGATGTAATTTAGAGTTTTAGTCTCATTAGCTATCAAAATATTTCTCTCTTCTTTTTGTTCTCCTAAAATCATTTTATTATAAGAAAGTGTTTAATAATTTCCACTTTGAATTTCTTAATCCATTTTAAAAACTTTGTTTTATAAATATTTTACAAAGGGAATAATAGTTTCACCATTGGAGACTATTAAATTGTATACCAGTGTGGTGGAATTTCTAAATTCTTTAAATTATTGTGCTTTAAGTCACATTCATATTTACAGGTTATTGTGCAATTATTTAAAAGCAATGTTATCATTAAGATAGATATAACCTCAATTATGGTGATTTTAGATTAAATTATTTGAATCGTGTATGTAGATAGTCAGCTACAAAAGTATATGATATAGTTAACTATACACTGATTTCTTTCTATAACAGTTACACATTTCTAGGTATAATTTTAAAATGCCAGTGGAGTGCCTGGGTGGCTCATTTAAGCAGCTGATTCTTGCTTTTATCTTGGGTCATGATCTCAGGGTTCTGGGATGGAGCCCTGCATTGGACTCTGCTCAGGGGGGAGTTTACTTGGAATTCTTTCTCTTACCCTTCCTCTGCCCCTCCCACTGCTCATGCTTTCCCTCTTTAAAGTAAATACATAAATCTTTTAAAAATTGCCAAGAAAAGATAGTTTTCTTTTTTGGTTCTTATAATGAATTACTTGACATGCTATGTAAAAATATAAAATTATTTTCTAAGCCTATCACTGATAAATTGTGAATTTTTGGAACTCATTTTATCATAATTTCCTCAGTTATAGAATTAATAGCATCATTACCTGATCTTTCATCAAATTGTATTGAAAATCGTTTGATTTTCTCATAAAATAATAATTGACAAACCATGACTTTAAGTTACAACTATTAGAAACAGCGTATTACTTATATAAAACCTATCACACTGTATTTATTGAGTGCCACCATTATGGGATGCACCAAGGAAGTGTAAGATGTGAGCTGAGTTGCCAGTGTAACCTGGTCAAGGAATATAGACACATGAAATCACTAAGACACTGTGAGTGCTAACTAAGACACTATGATTGCAAGTTGTAGGATTCCAGATAGAAAGATAATAAAGTTTAGTGAAAAGATAGTTTAGAGAGTGAAAAGAGTTTAGAGAGAAGGCATAGAGATTAGCCTGGGATGCGCCTGGGTGGCTCAGTGGGTTAAGCCACTGCCTTCGGCTCAGGTCATATCTCAGGGTCCTGGGATCGAGTCCCGCGTCAGGCTTTCTGCTCAGCAGGGAGCCTGCTTCCATCTCTCTCTCTCTCTCTGCCTGCCTCTCCATCTACTTGTGATCTCTCTCTATCAAATAAATAAATAAAATCTTAAAAAAAAAAAGATGTAGGCTAAAACAGGAAAGCTAGAGGCAGTTTATGTAAAGAACAAATGAGATAGGATAATTATTTTCTGGAAACATCAACCCACAGGGTTTCTGGACTTGAAGATGCTAAGCACAATACATAGTAAAAGTGAGGTGACTAGACCAAGAATAATGGGATTAAATGTGTGAGATCTTCCCCAGCTCCTCCCCCTCTCTAGGAGTGAGATATATGTCTCTGTATAACCTGTTTAAAGGATCCTTCTCTGAAAAAAATAAATTATTCCCCTACCCCAGCTGTCAACCCAGAGAAATGGCTATAGAAACCAATATTTGGTAGTTTCCTTTGAAAAGGTAGATGTGCCGTCCAATATCCTTATAGCGGAGTTATAAGTTAATAAGCCTACCAATGCATAACAAGCTCACAATCAATTTTTAAAGAGGCTTACTTTTAAATATAACCAGAGAGCTAGAAATTATGATACTTTTGAAGAAATTCTGCATCAGTAAATCCAATATCTTTGTGAGTTTAAAACAAGAAGATAAAGAACCAGGGACAGTACAGTAAACAGAACCAAATTCAAGGAATTAAAATTAGTCCCCACAGAGATGTAAGAGAATCTGTTGCATCTTTGAAATAAGAATAGGAAGCTATTTTTAAAAAATGATCCTTGGGGGAAAAGAGCAGAGGCTCTTAAAAATATGGCAGCATTTTAAATAGAAAAATTAATAGATGAATTGAAAGAGAAAGTTGAGATAACCCTGTACTGCAGAACAGAATGACAAAAGGACATATTAGTGAACAATAGGCAATAGAGGATAAGGAAATTAGAGTATTAGGTCAGAAGGTTTAATATCTAAATAATAATAGGAAAGAGAAGGGAAGAAACAAAAAAAAAATAAAAGAAGAAAAATTCCCATAACTGGAAGATGCTTGTTTCCAGTGTAAAAAAACCCATAACTGAAAAAGATCAATACAAAGGTGTATTCTGTGAATTTTAGGAAACCAAAGCTAGAAGATCTGAAATGCTTTCAGAGTAGAAAAGAAAATAAGATACGTACAGAGGAATGGGAATCAGATTTCCCAACAGTGACACAGAGAGAAGACAGTAAAATGATGCTTTCATAATTCCGAAGGGAGGTGATCTGTATGTAGAATTCTAAATCGTCATTCAAATAGGGACACTTTCAGATTTGTTAGCTCTCAGAAAAATTTATCTGCCAGACACTTTACTCAGGAATTTATTGGAAGATGTGCCAACCTAAAAGCAACAGAATAAACCAAGCAACAAGAGTTCTTAGGATCCAAGAAATGGAGGATCTTACATAAGAAAGAAGTGAAGAGAAATCTTAGGATGTAAGTGTGCCTTAGGCCTAGAGAGCAACTAGTCCAAACTGGGGCAGGAGACAGAAGATTCTACTAGGAATGTTGGAGGGAGGAAAGAAAAGGAACTGATAAATCTAATTTCTGATCTGATACAGAAATTTAAAAAATAATAAGTAAGAAATAAAGGATATAAGAGAATTATATCTTGATTCATGATAATAGGAAATCAGTAAGTAATGACTAAATAAAGAAATAACATGTGGAAGACATTGCTAGTTGCTTGCCCAATATCCATTTTTCTTTACTATCAGACCCTGATATTCCAAGTGGCAGTGTGACCAGTTTAAAGCACTCAGTTACCCTGTCCCTTTATGAAGCTAGAAATGCCCATATAAAGTAGCTCTGGCCAAAGTAAGCACAGGTCACTGGTAGGACTTACAAGAAAGCTTATTAAAGGGGCCAGACTTGCCTGGGATGTGCCTTTTCAGTTTCGGCTCTTTGCTTTCTTCTAGTCTGGATCTGAGATACGCCTGAGATTCAGGGTCCCGCCTTTGACCATTTTTTTCACTCAAGATATATATATTTCTTGTCTACTATATCCCAGATAGTATTCTCAATGCTGGGGATAACAGTTAACAAAAAGACAAAAATGACCAATATTCCTGTTCCCCTGTGGTTTATATTCCATTAGGGAGATATGAAAATATTGATAAGTAAAATTTAGAGTATGTAAGAAAGTAAAAAACTGTTAGAGAAAAAGCAAGAAAGATAGGGAGTTCTGCATGGGGGATGGTGGGGCATGATGGGCCTGATGTTTGGTGACCAGGAAAGGCCTTACTGAAATACCATGTTTTTAAGACATGAAGGAGCAAGCAATGGAAAATATCTGGAGAAAAGGGTTCCAGGTAGAGGGAACAGCAGATACAAAGGCCCTGAGATGGGACTTATGCCTGACATGTTTGATGAACAGGAAAGAGTCTATGTGACTAGAGTGGAATGAGCAAGGACAAGAGTAGCAGAGACTGTAATAAGAAAGGAAATTAGATATGAGTTATATAGAACCTCTAGGCCTTTGGCCTTTGATAGGACTTGGCTTTAACTCTAAGTGAGATAGAAAACCCTTGAAAGGTTTTGAGCATAAGAGAAACTTGATCTAATTCACTTTGCGGTTAGATTGCTCTGGGTATTATGATAGGAACCAATTGAAGAGAACAAAGATGAAACAGGTTAGAAGTCTGTTGCCATGGTCCAGGTGAATAATGGTGGCCTTGACTGGATGGTAGTGATTGAGTAGTAAGAAGTAGCCAGATGCTGGGTATATTTTGAGTTTTGAGCCATCAGAATTCACCGATGGATCAAATGTGGTAGATAGAAAAAATTTCTGAGAAGCTTGAAGAATAGAATTGTCATTTATTGAGATGGGGGGAGATTGAAAAGTGACATTTTGGGGGAAAATATCAGTTACTCAGTTTTGGGGCATCAGTGTTTGAAAGACCATTAGATATTTAAGTGGAGAAGTCGAATAATTGAGAAAAAAGTCTGGGCTGGAGAGAGAAATTTGGGAGGTTGCCTAACAGATGGTATTAAAGACAAGAGATTGATGAAGATCACTGAGGGAGGGAGTTTAGATTCAGAACTAGAGGAAGCTGAAGGGCTGAGACCTGGGGTCCTCCAGCTTTTGGGGCTTGAAGATAGAAAAAGGGGGAGATGGAGCAAGGAGACTAAGAAGGAGTAGCCAGAGCGTATTGGAGGGAGTATGTATCCTGAAAACTAGATTTCAAGTAGAGAGTAAATAAAGTGTTACTGTTACATAAGAAACCAGTAACAAGATGCCTGAGATGGACCATTGGATCGAATAGCAGGGAGATCACCAGTGACCTAGATAAAGGCAGTTTCAGGGTATGGACATGAGCCTGATTGGAATATATTTAAAAGAAAATGGGAGGAGAGAAATTAGGAATTAAAATATAAGAAGGGGTTATGTTACAAAGGAAAATGAAGAAATAGGGCAGAAGCTTGAAGAAGTAGAGTCAAAAGAGGTTCTTAATTCTTTTTTGGATAGGAGAAATAACATCTTAACATCTGTTTCTGTTGGTATGCTAATGGGAATGATCCACTACAGAGGGGAAAAGCTGATGCAGGGAAAGAGAATTAATTGCTGGAGTAATGTTCACAAGAAGCCACTTAATAAAGGGGGAGGGGACAAAAAATAGGTGCCTGGTACCTGATGATATCATGGACCTATCTTATCAGCCATGGACTGCCTATCTGCAGATTTCTGGCTCTTTGAGGAAAAACAAACCCATTCTGTTAAGTGATGGGGTGTTTGTTTGTTTATTTTTTAAGTTTCTTTTACATGCACCCGAATGCCATTCTAAGTGAAAAAATATGCTTAGAAATGTGGGCATAGAATCAGAAGGAGGTACTGTAAGAGTTAAAAGTGGTCTCATTTGCAAGTGACATGAGAGGCTATAGTGGGATTGGGCAGTAAACAGTGTTTTTAATTCCAGGTATTCTTCGACATTTTAACAATTTATACATGTATTTCTTTTCTTTTCTTTTTAAGATTTTATTTATTTATTTGACTGAGAGAGATTACAAGTAGGCAGAGAGGCAGTCAGAGAGAGGAGGAAGCAGGCTCCCCGCTGAGCAGAGAGCCCAATGCGGGACTCGATCCCAGGACCCTGAGATCATGACCTGAGCCAAAGGCAGCAGCTTAACCCACTGAGCCACCCAGGCGCCTTTATACATGTATTTCTTTAACTGAAATCTTTTTTAACCATGCCAGAGTTCTAAGAAGCAGATGTAAAGCTGTAGTAGGGGGCACCTGGCTGATTTATTCAGAGCATGAGACTCTTGATCTCCACATCATGAGTTTGAGCCTCCTGTCGGGTACAGAGATAACTTAAATAATAAATAAATAAGAATTAAACAGAAGATGTACTAGGAATGCATGAGATTTATGGGGGAGATGTGAAAGATAAAGGGGGAAGGGAACAAAAATACATGGGAAGGGCCTTTTGACTGGGATGCTGGTCTGAACTCTGTGAAAGGAGAAGGGCATAAACTCTCTGAAAGAAAATTGGGTATAATGGGCCTCAGGCTATAGTATGGTGCTGAGAAAGTTTCAGGGAGGCTAAACAGGGAGTCCCTGAGCCAAAGTTGCTCATTAGAAGAGTAATGAGCTTTTCACCTAGCACCTGCCATGCTCCGACATTAGCTAGTAGCCACCAAGGGGAAATCTAGTTTTGTCCAACTATGACGCAGGTTCCTAGCCTCTGGTACTCCTGAAGAAGCTCTGAGTGCTGCACGTCTATAACCCATCATACCCACAAAGATTTACATTAAAAATAAGGACATGTGTCTCTATGTTTGCACATATACAATAGTGTACCTGAATAATCTTAATGTTCTGCTAGCCAGTTTAGTATCATGCCTTAATAATTACTCTTTATTAGACAAAAAATTAATTCTTTTCCAGGAAAAACAGAAAGAAAATTTACATTACATCTTGATTATCTCAATCCGAAGTTTGATGACCTATGACAATTCATTGATAGGGTCAATATTTACTCTTAAAAATACAGTAAGATATGAACCCAGTTTTGGAATGTAGTTATGAAACAAAGAAAATTTTGATCTCTATAGTAATGTATCTTAGTATCACCAATTAACATTTCCTTCCTGTTCTTTTCATAAATGGTTCTTTCTTTTCTTTTATTAATTGTTTTCATTTTAAAGCATTCCTTTAAAGAAACTTGTAATTTCCCTGCCTCCACCCTTGGCATTCATGTCTAATAATGTTTTGGAAGCTTAAAGGTATTTTGCCCCAAAGGAAGCTAGTTCAGGACTATGAACTCAGTTATAGTTAATAGTAAATATATGGAAAGCTAAATTAATTCAAAATCTGAATAATCTGTCTCTTGTTGATTTTTATAGTTAACAAAATAGAAACAAATATAGAAATGCCATTTATCTACTTTTTACTATCGTAACTAGCAAATGAGAAGACATTTAATGCATTATATTTGGATATTTGCACTGAGATTTTACACAAACACCTAACACCTGAAATATGTTTCAAATTTAGAACTTTATATTGGATGCATAGGTTGGAATGTACCAATTAGAAAAGTACATTTATAAAACAGGCATCTGAGGTTAGGTTTGAGAACCTAACAACTGTACATTCATGGTATTGGAGAATATCGTTATATATATATGCCAGTGTCAATGATAGAGAAAACATATCAGGTGTTTTTGCCAATTGTAACTTATACCTTTTATTTTAAAAAGAGTTAAAATGGAATTATTAGGTTAGCAGATATATTGCTTAAGTGACTATAAAATGAAAAGCATTTATAGCTATGCTTCTTATGAAATAGTGTTATATATAAAATATTTATTCACAGTGGCTTTTCACAGTGAAGTACTTGTCATTTGGTTGTCTCCTTGGTCTAAGTAGAAGCCTAGGTTGAATTGTGAGATCCCAGTTGCCACTGCGTGCTAAATAAATAAATCTCCTTATATTCTGCCATAAAGAGGAACAGTCCCTACTCCTGTCTGAGGCCCAGCGTCTCTGCTTCTATGACTTTGACCTAAATCCACAGTTCTCAAATTCTACACTGAGGCATCCTGGGGACTACAGTGAATTCACAGGAATCTTGTAGGGTATTAAAAATTTTCAAGGAAACACAATACTTCCAGGGCTTCTGGATGGCTCAGTGAGTTAAGCATCTGCCTTTGGCGCAGGTCATGATCCCAGGGTTCTAGGATTAAGCCCAAGTCGGGCTCCATGCTCGGTGTGGAGCCTGCTTCTCCCTCTCCCTCCACCCACTCCCCTATGTGCCCGTGCTCTCTCTTTCTCACTCTTGCTCTATCTCAAATAAATAAATAAAATCTTAGGAAAAAAAAAAAAGAAACACAAAACATCGGTCAGACACTACACGAACAGGTAGCTCCAGGTAGTGCAAGGTTTCACCATAAGATCGCATTACCTTCTTTTTGAGGATGTCATGGTTATATGAAGCTGACTTTTCAGGACTTGCTGTGTTAAGAAGCAAGGATCATACAAGACTTCACACAGAACAGGAGCAAGTATGAGGGTGTCCAAGCTTATTTCAAGGTTTGAAAAGTTGTATAGTGCCCAACTTCCATTAGTTCACACATCCTATTAAAAAGTAATTATGGTTATTTAGGAATTAATTTTTTTTTCTTTCAATCCCTGTTTGTTATGTTTTCAAATGGCTACTGAATTGTTGGGACATAAATACTTTAGTTGTTGGAGTCTATTTATCAAATGGACCTGTAGTTCCATTGGCTTGGGGACACCATAAGATTACTGAGACCTATAGGGTGCCATGAACTGAGAAACTTTTGGAGCCCCTGGCCTGGAGTTTGGCTCCTGTGCCCTCTGGCCTTCTCAGGACCTCATATGATTATAATTTCTTTTATCTGTAGCATAGTGGTGGAAAGCACAAACTGCTTCATTCTTCATGGTATCAAATCTTGGCTTTACTAGCTATGTGACTTACCTCTCTGTGCCAGTATATTTTATTATAAAACAAAGATAAAAACTTACAAGTTTATTATAAGAAGTAAGTTAATATATATAAATGTTCAGTTTCTGGCACAGACCTGGTTTTTAAACTTTCTGTTGACAGGATCTTTTGAATCAACTTTAGATTTTTTTTCATTTTTTTAAATTAACATATAATGTATTATTTGTTCCAGGGGTACAGGTCTGTGATTCATCAGTCTTACACAATTCACAGCACTCACCATAGCACATGCCCTCCCCAATATCCCTCACCCAGCCACCCCATCCCTCCCAATCCCCTTCCCTCCAGCAACCCTCAGTTTGTTTCCTGAGAACTTTAGATTTTTTTTAATTAAAAATATTTTTATTATGGAACAAAAAATATAAAATTTGTCATTTTAACCATTTTTATGTGTTTAGTTCAGTAATGCTAAATATACTCATACTGTTGTGAAATAGATCTCCAGAACTTTTTCCTCTTGAGAAGCTAAAACTTTTTATCCCTTAAACAACAAATCACCTTCCCCTCTTCTCCCAGCCCCTGGCAACCACCATTCTACTCTCTGCTTCTGTGAGTTTGACTATTTTAGATACCTCATATAAGTAGAATCATGCAGTATTTGTCCTTCTGTGACTGGCTTGTTTCACTTAGCATAATGTCCTCATGGTTCATCCATGTTGTGGCATGTGACAGGAATTCCTTCCTTTTTAAGGCTGAATAATGTTTCACTGTATCTATGTACCACATTTTGTTTATCTGTTTGTCCATTGCCATTGATGGACATTTGGGTTGCTCCCTTCTTTTTTTATTGTGAATAATGCTATTATGAACATGGGGTACAAATATCTCTTTAAGACCTTGTTTTCATTTCTTTTGGATATATACCCACAAGTTGGATTATTGAATCAGATGATTGTTCTGCTTTTAGTTTTTTGAGGAAACTCCCTAGTGTCTTCCATAGTGATTATACCATTTTATAATTCTAGCAGAGGTACACAAGGGTTCCAAATTCTCTACATCCTCACCAACACTTGTTTTATATTTCTGGTTTGGTTTTGGTTTGGTTTGGTTTTGGTAGGTGCTATCCTAATGAGTGTGAAGTGGTATCTCATTGTGGTTTTGATTTGCATTTCCCTAATGATTAGTGATGTTGAACATAATTTCCTTTGCTTGTTGGCCATTTGTATATTTTCTTTGGAGAAATGTCTATTCAAGTGTTTTGCCCATTTTTTAAGGGTTATGGTTTTATGTTACTGATTTATAGGAGTTCAAATAATATATTCTGGATATTAATCCCTTATCAGATGTATGATTAGCAAAGATTCTCTCCCATTGTGTGGATTGTCTTTTACCCTGTCTTTTTACCCTGATGATTGTCTTTTTACCTTGTTGATTGTGTCCTTTAATACATTAAAGTGTTAAAGTTTGAGGTAGTCCCATTTGTCTATTTTTGTTTTGTTGTCTATGCTTTTGGTATTATATTCAAGAAATTGTCAAATCCAGCGTCATGAAGCTGTTTTCCTATAGTTTCTTTGAGGAATTTTATATTTTTGTGTAGCTCTTTAATCCATTTTGGTATTTTTGTGTATGTGTAGGAGTCCACTTTTGTTCTTTTGCATGTGGATATTCAGTTTTTCCCACACCATTTGTTGAAGTGATTGTCCTTTACCCTTGAATGGCCTTGGCCCTCTTGTTGAAGATCGCTTTGAACATATTTGTAAGGTTTTATTTCTGAGCTCTCTGTTCTGTTCCACGGGTCTAGGTTTGTCTCTATGGCAGAATCACACTGTTTTGATTACTGTGGCTTTATAATATGTATTAAAATCAGGTAATGTGAGTCTCTAACTTTGTTCTTTTTCAAAATTGTTTTGGTTATTTGGGATCTCTGAGATTCCCAATTAGCTTCTAAATAAGCACAGCTCTTTTCTTTTTAAACAAATAATCACAAGTCTTATTCATCACTGGTACTACAGGTCTTATCCCTTTCCTTCAAGAGCAAACTTCTCAAAAATTATTCAGCCAGCTCCAGTTGTGCTTTTGTCCTGATTATTATGCTGAAAAACTTGCCTCTAAGGTTGCAAAAAACTCCATATTACTAAATGTAATAGACTTTTATTTTTTAAAGCATCATCTTAAATACACAGGAGGATTCAACACTACTGACCACTCCCTTGTTTTTATTTTTGGTTTTTTTTGTTTGTTTCGTTTTGTTTCAGAGTGGGGTAGAGGGGCAGAGGAAGAGGGGGAGAGAGAGAGAGAATCTTAAGCAGACTCCACACCCAGCATAGAGCCTGATACGGGGCTTGATCTTGCAACTTTGAGATCATGAGCTGAGCTGAAATCAAGAGTTGGTTGCTTGAATGACTGAGCCACCCAAGCTCAGTACCACCCCCTTTTTCTTAAAGTGCTCTTTTTCTGTCAATTCTCCTGAAACTTTGTTCTTCAGTATTCTTTCTACCTCTTTGGCATTCTTGGTCTCCTTTTCAGGCCCATACTCCTTTCTGTGTCCTTGAATGTTGTAATTCCTCAAAGCCCAATTCTAAGTCCTGTCCTCTCTCCTCTGAACTCCTGAGTTAACAAATTTATATCTGTAGCTTTAGTGGCTTCTTTACAGAGCTCAGACCTTTTCCCTTTGCTCCAAATCCATAAGTCCAGCTGCCTACTTGTTGTCACCCCTTCGGTATCTCAAAGATATTTCAAACACAGTATATATTTTTTTAATTAAAGAAAAAATTTTTAAAGTAAACTTTACCCCCCATGTGGGACTTCAACTCACAACACTGAGCTCAAGAGTCACACACTTTACCAGCTGAGCCAGCTGGGCACTCCCAAACATAGTATCTTTAAAATGGAACTCAGAGTCCCTTACCTGTTCCTTTTTTGCCATTCCAATCTCAGTGAATAGCTCTGCCTTTCATCCACTTACAGAAACCAGAAAGCTGGAGGTCTGCTTATCTTAGAAATTATCTTCTTTACCTAACTTCTCCCCACCACACACATGCAAATGTCTAACTTAACTCTTATTCTTGTTGATTTTATCTCCTAAATCTCTCTCACATTGACTGGAGGCTTTCTATTGCTTTGCTCATAACTTTAGTCACAGCCACCTCACTTCATTCTCTCTTCTAGACTACTTAAACACTTCCTAAATGTTCTACCTGCTTCCATTTTTGCTCCCCACCAGTCTATCCTCTACCCTGTAGCCAACATGGTTTTTTTAAAAGGCAGACTGGTGACTCTTCTGTTTAAAACCCTCTTACAACTCTGGATAATAGATAGGAAACTGAAAACTGATTCATTAGGGCAGGGGCAAGGGAGCATTGGTGGTGGTGGGGGATACAGGAAAAGGAATAAGTCTTAAAAAAAAAAAGGTTCACTCATTTGACAGAGAGCACAGGATCGGGGACAAAGGGAGAAGGTGAGGGAGAATCTCAAGCAGACTCCTCATCAAGTACAGAGTCCAACATGGGACTCAGTCTCACATCCCCAAGATCAGGAACTGAGCCAGAATCAAGAGTCAGCCTCTCAACCAACTGAGCCACCCACAGCATCTCAAGAGCAAGACTTTTAACTGTTACCTCTGTATAATTTGTTGTTTTCTTTTGGAAATACATGAATGTATTATCCATTCTAAAAATTAAATCAATAAGTTGAATTTTAAAAATTACAGCATCAGCGGCACCAGGGTGGCTCAGTGGGTTAAGCATCTGCCTTCGGGTCAGGTCATGGTCTCAGGGTCTTGGGATCGAGCCCTGCATTGGGATCTCTGCTCAGTGGGGAGCCTGCTTCCCCCTCTCTCTCTGCCTACTTGTGATCTCTCTCTCTCTCTCTGTCAAATAAATAAATAAAATCTTTTAAAAAATTAATATTGTTATTTTTTAAAAATTACATTATTATACTACTCTTAAAGGCTAGACTGAACTCTAATCTACTTACCTTTTCAACTTCATCCCCTACTATACTCTTTTTTAAAAAATTGGGGCACCTGGGTGGCTCAGTTGGTTAAGTGTTGGACTCTTGATTTTGGCTCAGGTCATGATCTCAGAGTTGTGAGATTAAGCCCTGCTCGCGAGCACACTCTATCTCTAAAAAAGTAAAATATAGGGGTGCCTGGTTCATTGGGCAACTGCCTTCGGCTCAGGTCTTGATCCTGGAATACCAGGATGGAGTCCCACATCAGGCTCCCTGCTCTCTGGAGAGTCTGCTTCTCCCACTGACCTCTCTCCTCTCATGCTCCCTCTCTCATACTCTCTCTCAAATAAATAAATAAAATCTTAAAAAAAAAAACCATAAAAACAAAAATCTCAGTGCCTCAGCCACACAGGCTTCTTTCAGTCTCTCATGCTCTACAGGCTTTCTCTTGCTTCAGGGCCTTTGCGTAAACTGTTCTTAGCTCAGCCTAAAATACCCTTTGCTTCCCTTTTCACTGAGGTAACACATTGCTATCCTTACATCTCAGACTACCTGTTATCACTTCTATAGGGAAGCCTTCCCTGACTACAGAAAGGAAACTCTATCCCTTCTGATGTCCTTTTACAAGACCATGTACTTCTTGGCAGTCATTGCAGTTCAGTTTTACATTTATTGTGTGACCATCTAATTACTATCTGCCTCATTGATTTGACTAAAAGTTCCAGGGGGCAGGGACTGTGCCTCACATGCTGAATTAGATCCAAGTTATAAACTATTTGGGAGAAGTTATAAAACTGACTGCTCAGTATTTTGTGATAGATTTTTATTTTGAAAGATTTTTGTGGTTTGTATTTCTATCTCAACAAAAAGCAATAGTAACAATTTAACAATACTAATCCTAAGAAATCTCTGCTGTGCTTAAACCCAGCATAATGCTCTGTGTTGTTAAATTAGGAAGGTATCTGGCGCCTATTAAGGGTGAATGTGTGTATGTGTGTGTTTAAATTAACTCAGGAAGTGCTGTTGTCAGTCTCAAAGAGGTGATGTATATACAAAATTTCCAAGCTTACTTTTCTGGAACATCTTCAAAGATTAGTATTTCACAGACTATGCCCTGGGAAATGCTCTTTTAGATTTATGCTCTATTAGTATTTTATTACAGGGAAGGAGAAGCAGAATGTTTCAGGGGCAACTGTGGAGTGTACTCCTAGTCAAAGAGAATAGACAAAGAGTTATATTAAGAATGATAGATTTTAGAGAAATTAAAATCATCAGAATATTGGTGATTTTGAAATCTTTTGGGTGAAGGTGAGCAATTTAAAATGGTAAATTCAAACTAAGGGAACTGAAAAAAGATTTAGTGGTGATCTTTATTCCCAGTTTTAATGTTTTAAAATTTAAAATAATTAGGGATGTCTCGCTGGCTCAGTTGGTAGAACATGTGACTCCCTAATCTCAGAGTTGTGATTTCAAGCCTCATGCTAGGTGTGAAGCCTACTTAAAAAAAATTAAAAATTGAAAAATAAAATAAAAAAATTAAAATTACTCCTTATCATTGTAAAATGGCATACAATAAAAACAGGTATATAGTAAAAAGTATCCTCCAACACCAAGCTTATTCCCTTCTTCATGATACCACAGTTAGCAGTTTGATTTCTGTCCTTCCTCCATGCATTTACAAACACTCCTCTGTGTTTTTGTGTGCATATACATTTGTTTTTAAAATAAGCAAAATTACTCTGTACATATTGTTCTGTAACTTTCTTCACATAACAGTGTATACCTGTCAGTGATCTATATCTACCTCCTTATTTTTAGTAGGCCCATAATAATACATAATTTGGATCCACCATATTTTACAGTGATAGTCTTCTTTTAGTAAGTAAAGAAATTGGACATGGATTAAGCAATCTAATAAGGCGCTATGATAGGAAAAAAAGAGTGTTTTGATTTTTTTAATAAGTGAAATTGCAGAGGAGAGGGATTCAGTCCAGTTTCCTACTTGATTTTTTAAGTAAGGAGCCACTGTTATACTTTATTTTCAGTATGGTTTAGATTCTGACTTAGAAACACATTTTGTGGCATATATACAACTAATGTAATCATTGAACACCACATCAAAAATTAATGATATACTATACAGTGGCTAACTGAACATAATAAAAAAGCCCATCTCTTTAAAACCATAAAATAAGAAATATAATTTAAGAGCTGCTCTGTTTTTAAAAAGTTCATGGAACACTACATCAGAAACTAATGATGTACTGTATGGTGACTAACATAACATAATAAAAGTAATAATAATAAATTTATAAAAGAAAAATACTAAAAACATAAAAAGTTAAGAAATCATTCATAATCCCAATTTTTTTTAATTTTAAATTTTAATTTTTAAAAAAATTTTTATAAACATATAATGTATTTTTATCCCCAGGGGTACAGGTCTGTGAATCGCCAGGTTTACACACTTCACAGCACTCACCAAAGCACATACCCTCCCCAATGTCCATAATGTCCATAACCCCACCCCCCTTCTACCAACCCTCCTCCCCCCAGCAACCCTCAGTTTGTCTTGTGAGATTAAGAGTCACTTATGGTTTGTCTCCCTCCCAATCCAATCTTGTTTCATTCATTCTTCTCCTACCCCCTTAACCCCCCATGTTGCATCTCCACTTCCTCATATCAGGGAGATCATATGATAGTTGTCTTTCTCTGATTGACATTTCGCTAAGCATGATAGCCTCTAGTTCCATCCACGTCGTTGCAAATGGCAAGATTTCATTTCTTTTGATGGCTGCATAGTATTCCATTGTGTATATATACCACATCTTCTTGATCCATTCATCTGTTGATGGACATCTAGGTTCTTTCCATAGTTTGGCTATATATATAATCCCAATTTTTAAAAACTCTTTGAGACTAGAAGTTAAAATTCATTCCTCCAACTCTTAATTTCACCTCTTTGAGGTATATACTGTCAATAGTTTTGGGCCTATTCTTTCTGACATTTTCTTGTATTTATACAGATAATTTCTCCACACACACACACACCCCCCACTGCACTTTTTTCCCAATAAAATGTGATGGTAATTTTCATGTAGGTCTGTAACTTTTAGAAATTCTGCACACACACCCCAACAATGTATCATATTCTTGGGCAGAAAACTTCTGATTAATTAAACTTATCTATCTTTTATGTTATCTCTATTTGTTTTCTTGTACTAACAACATTTACAATAACCAAACTCAGAAGGACTGATTTATTAACTGGCATGGCAATTTATTAATTTATAGTGTCAGATATATCTGGCAGCATAGATTTTGTTCATTTGCTTGGGGCATTCCCACGTGATGGCTGAATTACTCAAGAGACTAAATTATAGATAAGAAGATTGGTGAGCCGAGAATTAGAACACAAGTGAGGAGGTGTTCTTACAGGATATTTCTATCAAGCTGCTGTAGCTAACTGACTTGCCCTGGGGCTCTATCTGTCTTGACAACTGGCGTTAGTCATCACTCATTGCCCTGAACATGGTTGGAAGCATACAGAACAAGTTTCCTCCAGGTTCCTGATCTAACTATGCACTGCTCACCACTCCATTTAAGATATCTGACCAGGTCTTCAGTCATTATTCTTTCTTTATGTGAGGAAAGTGTTGATTAGAATTTGAGGATCTCCCACATCTGCTTAATGGAGATAAGGAGAACCTTCACCTCCACAGCAGCTCATTTATGAGCATTCTCTTCAGGTGAGCCTCTGTGCAAGTGACTCACTTACAGGGCTTGTGATCACCAGTGTCTCCAGACATTGCCAAATGTCCCCTGGTAGCCAAAATCAGTCCCATTTGAGAATTACTAGTTGAGAGGGCAGCTAGTTTAGAGTGAAGAGCGAGCCACAGAGAGAGGAAAACCAGATGGGTTATTATATGGAGGTCAACTGAGAGTTAAGGATATTAGTTCCTCAGTGGTGTGAGAAAGAACACTGAATTTGTTCTGTCGTGGTCTCTACTTTCCTACTGATTATGAGACCTTTGGTTAGTTGCTTTACCCTCCTGATCATGAATTAGTATGAGAATTAACCTTGTTATTGTTATTTTTTTTTTAATTTTTTATTTTTTATAAACATATATTTTTATCCCCAGGGGTACAGGTCTGTGAATCACCAGGTTTACACACTTCACAGCACTCACCAAAGCACATACCCTCCCCAATGTCCATAACCCCACCCCCCTTCTCCCCAACCCTCCTCCCTCCAGCAACCCTCAGTTTGTTTTGTGAGATTAAGAGTCACTTATGGTTTGCCTCCCTCCCAATCCCATCTTGTTTCATTCATTCTTCTCCTACCCACTTAAGCCCCCATGTTGCATCTCCACTTCCTCATATCAGGGAGATCATATGATAGTTGTCCTTCTCTGCTTGACATATTTTGCTAAGCATGATAGCCTCTAGTTCCATCCATGTTGTCGTAAATGGCAAGATTTCATTTCTTTTGATGGCTGCATAGTATTCCATTGTGTATATATACCACATCTTCTTGATCCATTCATCTGTTGATGGACATCTAGGTTCTTTCCATAGTTTGGCTATTGTGGACATTGCTGCTATAAACATTCGGGTGCACGTGCCCCTTCGGATCACTACATCTATATCTTTAGGGTAAATACCCAGTAGTGCAATTGCTGAGTCATAGTTATTTTTTAAACTTGTGTACTTATTAGGTAGCAGAGTTGTACTGGCATTTTACATGCATTATATGTATAAAAATCCTCTGTAAATTATAAAATTTTGTATAAAAGTACTGTGCTATCTGGTATGATTTCCTGTTTACTTTTTTAAGAAAAATTTTTAAGGTTTTATTTATTTCTTTATCAGAGCACAAACAGGGGGAGTAGCAGGCAGAGGGAGAAGCAGGCTCTCTGCCAAGCAAGGAGTCCAATGCAGGACTCGAACCCAGGACCCTGGGATTATGACCTGAGCTGAAGACAGACGCTTAACCGACTGAGCCACCCAGGCGTCCCTTTTTGTTCACTTCTTACCACTGCCTTTATCCCTTTTAAACTTTAAAACTTTTGGCAAGTAGTAGAAGCTTTACCTTTGTACTTTGTGTGTGTGTTATATTTATAAATATTATAAATATTTCTAGGAATGATCACTTTTATGTAATTATTATATATAAATGCAGAAGAGGTGGCTTGAGAATTACATTAGGAATTAAAAAGTAGCTTTACTCATAGTGAGAAAATGAGATTTCTTATATTGAAATACTTAGCAGGCAAATTTCTAGGCATGTATCTATTCCATATATTGAATAATACTCTACAAATTTTGGGGAAACCCCATTGTTAACACTTCTCTATCCGGAAAAATACCTGTTTATTTTTTATCCTTCTGTTTCTTGTCCTTAAGTCAGTTTTCTCTAGTGAGTCAATTAAATTTTTTTTTGTCCTTGTTTTAATTTACTTTTGTTTCTCCACTCTAATGCTTTAGTCAGGCATGGTTTCCCTCTATACTCAAAGGTTTGCTGAATGAACGAGTAAATTACAGAAGACATGTTATCTTTTTTCCAACAGGTTATCTGCTAAAATAATCAGTGACTCTAGTCTTCATTATAGATTTTCCCAATGTAAAATTGTTTGACCATCTATAGCTCTCAGAGTTTCTCCAGAATTTATCCTGTGGATTGGATTGTGGGGGCAGGAGTGAGGTGTTGGGTCCCATTGTGATGTAAATTCACTGGACCTCCAGGGAAGTGGCTCTATAATGCTTTAAATATTTGCTTCAGCCCTAGAATTCACTGCAGTGGTCCTGATACTCTGGACAACAATATTCTTGTTGTCTCTCTGGATTGTAGTGTTCAGCACCTGCTATCACCCACATGTCTGCTAGTGATTTGGGGGATCAGACTTTGCTGGCTGTTCATGACTTAATTTTCAGATCATGGATTAAACTTGTCGCTCACTGTTGATTTGTAGTCCTGACCCTGCATACCTTCACTTTTTTCATTTTCTCCTCAGACGTAATTATAATCACATGGATTTGGGGGGAGTTTTCTTAACCACTGAGAATACTGAATTTAGTGGAATTGTTTGTGATCACTATTATAAAATAATAGCTCATTTACAATTACTGCACCAGTTGTTCTTCAGTATTTGAGACCAAGTATGATCCATTTCTCTTTTCTGTGGGTATTAAACTCTCTGTTCTAGGAAGCAGCCATCTATCCTGACCAAAACCTCCACTTTTCTCTGAAATGAGGTCTTCTCCTGTATTCTCTCTATATTCTACTAACATGTGTCTTCCTTATTCACCATTGTATCCCTGTCTATACAGGAGGCAAAAATTCACATGTTTTGAGCTGGTGAATGAAATGAATCGTAGTTTCTTGTGGTTGTTTGTGTTTTATGTAGATTAATGTTATTATCTGATCTGATTTTCTTTTCCCAGTGCCATTTCACTTCCCATTAAGTACTGAATCTGAGTTTAGGAGAAACCATTTGAAGAGCCATCTGAAGATTATGGAAATCATTTCCCATAATCTTAAAGAGAAAGCCTCTTTGGCATGAGCTTGTTGGAGAAAATGGGAAGAAATGTTAAAGGCAATGGAAAGAAATATGGACATAGCAGAAATAGTAAAAAAAAATACTTCCTGCCTGGGAGGGTGTCCAAGAAAAGAAAAAGTTTCCGTTCCTGTTTTGCCTTAGTCACGTTCTGCACAAAGAACAACATTAAAATCGGAACAATTTTGGGAAATCTCATGGGCCTTCCATTGATTCATCCTAGGGAGCTAGCCCAAAGCTCAGATCTGCTCTGTAGGGGCTTCCCTTTACTTCTTTCCTCGTTTTCATTTTCTGAGCTGTCAGAATTCCCCAACTCCTTGCTAGTAGGATAGGATAGTATCTTTTTCTTCATGTCATGCCAAATCTTACATTGGCCATTTTCATTTTGGAGGGTTTAAGAACAAACCTTTTGGGAAGACAGGTGGAAGCACTTTCTTGTCTGAACTGGAATATTCTTTTCCTGAACTTCAGACTATTTTATCCTGATTCTGGTTATCTCTGTTACTATATCCAAGACTATCTTTGGCACCAGTACTTGGAAACTTTATGCTTTCCCATAGGTTGTTTTATAAAAATGCACTAATTAGCTTGCTAATTTATTTATATCTTATTATTTCAAAATCTGGTTTCAGAGATACCTCTAGGCCACAAGACATTTAGAGATCTAAATGATGGACATACCTTGATCCTAATGAGTACCCAAACTAGGTTTCGTTAAGAGGGCTAACCTGATCTTTTCATACCTCTAAAGATTGGAATGCTCCAAACCTCAGACCAAACCTCTTTCAACTTTAATGATAGATTAAGTGAAAAAAAATTTTTTTTAATTTCTCACAGCTCTAGAGACTAGAATTCCAAGACTAATGTGCTGTCAGTGTTGCTTTTTGGTAAGTCCTCTCTTCCTGGCTTATAGATAGCAATCTTCTTACTATGTTGTCATATGGCTCTTTCTCTGTGCGTGCACATGGAGGGAGAGAGCTCTCTGTTGTCTCTTCCTCTTCTTATGAGGACACCAGTCAGGGTGGATTAGGGCCCTAGCCATGTGACCTTTCTACTCATTAAATCCAGTTACTCAGCTCAAAGCTTTTTGAGTTTTTCCTTGTATGCCACATCCAGTCCTTCAGCAGGTTCTTGCTGATTCCCTTTAAAATATATCTCTGGGGCACCTGAGTGGCTCAGTGGGTTAAAGCCTCTGCCTTCAGCTCAGGTCATGATCCCAAAGTCCTGGGATCGAGCCCCGCATTCGGCTCTCTGCTCAGTGGGGAGCCTGCTTCCCCCTCTCTCTGCCTGCTTGTGATTTCTCTCTGTCAAATAAATAAATAAAAGTTTTTAAAAAAATGAAAAATAAAATATATCTCAAATCTGTCCACATATCATTTCTTCCAGCATTGCCATTATATCCAAACCATCATCTTCTCACCTGGACCACCACAATAGCCTCCAAATGGTCTCTTGCTTTTACTCTTGCCCAGACCCCTCTTTAAAACATAAATTAGATTGGGACGCCTGGGTGGCTCAGTTGGTTAAGCAGCTGCCTTCGGCTCAGGTCATGATCCCAGCGTCCTGGGATCGAGTCCCATATCGGGCTCCTTGCTCTGCAGGGAGCCTGCTTCTCCGTCTGACTCTGCCTTCCACTCTGTCTGCCTGTGCTCGCTCTTGCTCGCTCTCTCTGACAAATAAATAAAATCTTTAAAAAAAAAATAAAAACATAAATTAGATTGTAATTCTCTGCTGCTTAAAATGATTTCTCGTCAGCCTAACTTGGCCCAGCTACCTCTCTGATTTCATCATCTGTGAATAGCACTGTCACTCATTTCCCTCTAGCTACTCTGCCCTAGCTTTCTTCAGTCCTCCCAGGCATATTCTGACCTTAGAGTTTTTGCAGTTGGTGTTCTCCGCCTTAAGTTCCCTTTCTCCAAATAATCCTGTGGCCTATTCAATAACTTCATTTGGGTCAAATGACTCCAATGTCATCTCCTTGGAGAGGTCTTTTTATTTCTTTATTAGTCATTCTGCTTAAAACAGGATTCTTCTAAAAATCCCTGTCCTTACTGTGCTTTATTTTTCTCTGTAGTTCTTACTGCTATCTGACATTATATCAAAACTATTTGCCTATTACCTGTGTCTACACTAGAATGCAAGCTCCCTGAGGTGAGGGTGGGCAAGGGTTTTGTCTGTTAGGTTCATTGCTGTATCTTCAGTACCTAGAGCAGGGCCTGGCTCAAAATACTAAGTATAGATTTGTGGAATGAATGAATGAATGAATGAATGAATATATATATAAATAAGTGGCTGCACCTGTCCTTCGAAGAAAGATTCTGAAGGAATGCTGAAACTCACTGGGCAGGATTCACAGTTCCCAAATCACTGCTCCAGTCTCCATGTGTTACCTACTGCAGCATGCATGCTTTCTTACTGCACCTTGACACTTTCCCTTCAAATCCTTTCCAGCTTAAGTCCCTCTTTTACCTACTTTCACAGGTTACACTTGATACCACCATCCTACAAAAGTGTTTTTTTTTTAAGATTTTATTTATTTATTTGACAGAACGAGATCACAGGTAGGCAGAGAATCAGGCAGAGAGAGAGGAGGAAGGAGGCTCCTCACCAAACAGAGAGCCTGATGGGGGGCTCAATCCCAGGACCCTGGGATCATGACCCAAGCCAAAGACGGAGGCTTTAACCCACTGAGCCACCCAGGCACCCCCAAAAGTGGTCATTTATAATTTTTTTTCCAAGATGATAAATGCCCAAATATAGAAATAGCGATAAGTATTAGGACATGAGGACTAGTTCATGATAACGGTGCTGAGAGTAGAAAGTAAGGAAAAGAAATTTGAGACTTGTACAAATTAAATGCCAAAGTTCTGGAGGAACTTGCAAATATCTTGGAGACAATATCCTTATGAAATCATTGCAAATGGAAAAGGTAACAAAAGATTGTACTGGTGATAACTCACCTGGGCTCTAGTGTACTCTCTCTAGTCTTGAGTCCAATCTGGGCACAAGATTTTTAGAAAGAAAAAAAATGGGTTCAGAGATGGCAGGTAGTATAGTGAACATATATCATATGAGCAATGGTTGAATAATAGTAATTACTGTGTGCCAGGCATTATTCTAAATACTGTTTGTAAAAAGTTATTTAATGCTCATCCTATGAGGTAGATGTCGATTTTACCCTATCATTTCAGACAAGGAAATGAAGTCATAGAGAGGTTAAGTAATTCCCACATGGTCACACAGCTAGGAGGAGGTAGAGCAAATGCCGATTTCATTCTGATTCAGAGTCACGCTTAACACTATGTTACTTTCAATATTTTAAAGTGTGCTGTTGAAGAAAACTTTAGGTTATTATAGAAGTTCTTAGAAGGCAGTATTAACCTTTACCTCAAGCTCAACTGTCACCACCTCTTACTCAGTCTCCCTAGTCTCCCCAGTGAGTACTTCTATAATTGGACCAGTAATAGCACTTTATTACACTTATTTGCTTGTATGTAGAGATACTCTCTGTTAACCTCTCTCACCTATTTTGAGGATTATATTTTATTCTCTTTTGAGCCACTAAATTTAGTTTAGTGCTTGGCATAAAATCAACATTTAGTCTTTGTTGAATGAAAACCATGAATAAAAGATCTCTAAATCAATTAGAAGTGTTCAGTGGTCAGATAATGAGCTCCTGATCACTGGAGGTATTTAAGCATGGACTGAATGCTTGAAAGATGCTTGAAGAGATGCTGTAGAAGGACTTTCATGTCATTGTGGAAGATTAGAATAAGTTTCTTTCTAACTATGAGTAATCTGATCCTATAATGAGTTAGTTTTGATTTTTTTTCTTCAAACATTTAGTTCGCACTTACTGTGTGCCTGGCATTGTTTTAGGTGTTAAAGATACAAAGATAAGAATGACCTAGCCGGTATCCATAAAGAGCTTAGTAGTCAGTGGATAACTAAGAAAAAAAGATGCTCAAAGATATAGGTGTAAAGTTTTAGTAGATAAAAACAAATAGAAAAGGACAGATTTTAGAGATGTTTCGAATAAATGGGGGAGAAAAAAGCTGTGACATAGGGGAGAACTAGGTATGAAAGATGACCCTAAAATTGCCTGCCTGAGAAAGGAGAATTTAGAAGTAAAGGCTATGTGTTATGTTGTTATGGGGGAATTCCCCAAAGGGAAATATCAGTATTTGCCATCAAGGTGTCTTGCAGGGTTGGATGTAATTCAGCAGAGATTAATTTGTGAATATTTTGAAATTCTTGGAACAAATGTTCTTCTCTTATTAGTCTCCCAAATGAATAATGATGATTACATCTTTCCTGCCATCTACCCCTTTTAGGGGCATTGACATTAAATGGACAGTCTTTTTAGTCATGTGGGACCCTTCAGTTTCTGTTCCTATTAATGTGCCTGGAATCTGTTAAGCATTGGGGAAGTAGTAGTCTTTCTTTATATTAACCTGGTCCCTCATGCTGCTCATCCTTCACACATGTCTAA
Organism: Mustela nivalis; assembly: GCF_964662115.1. Classification (NCBI taxonomy): domain Eukaryota; kingdom Metazoa; phylum Chordata; class Mammalia; order Carnivora; family Mustelidae; genus Mustela; species Mustela nivalis. The sequence continues at coordinate 58,468,902 of NC_139027.1, forward strand.
ATATGTCTTGACACAGAATCATCCTTTCTAGCTGGGACACGTTTCCTAGGTAGGTGGGGAATTCCCCTGTTTTGTTTAAAATCATAGTTGTCTTTGAATTTGGCTAGCATGTTCATGATTAGTTTACTGACAATTGGTTTTTTTCTTTGTATACCATATGCTGTTCCATGATTCATCTGCTTTGAGTCTGTTGCCTTGAAGGTGAAACAATTTCTTCCAGTGTTGATATTTCATAATCTTATAGATAACAAGCATATGCATATGCATAGTCCTTTCAGAAGTTTTAAACATTTGGAGATGAATGAATTATGCTGCCACAAATGGAAAGGAGCAGTATCATAATGGTAATATCTAGTCATCTTTGTTAGGTGGTTGGGTGAACACCGATATTGATAAAGCCTGGTACTTTACTGTGTTTATCTCTTTTTGAGAAATTGTTTACTTATTTATGAATATTAAAATTTAACATTTTACTTCAGTTGATTTGATTTCCATGTATTTTAATTTTTAAACTGACAAGATCTTTATTTGTAGAAGTGGGGCTTAAATTCCAAATAAATTGTAACATTCACTGTTTATATTGTAATGGTTGCATCTTTTCTATATTTGATGTATAGCAATGACTATTCAAACTTTCAGAAATCTTTTAATTTATGATATAAATAGTAATCTTTCAAAGTATTTTAGTAGAACACAGTACATTTCTGAATACAGTACAAAGCAATTACTTCTTTATTGGTGTTTTCTAAGTGTTTTGTTGGTTGGGCTTCTGATAAACATGGTCTAAATTCAGTTTCTGCACATAGCTTTAATCAAATGCACTTACCATTTTGCATCATGTAGCCACATGTATCTATTTACTCAGAATTTCAATGCTTCTTTTCAATAAAGAAAAAATCTTTATAATTTCCTGGTATACATGCCCATGTAAATATCTTTATAATTTATACATTTAAAAAAAGATTTTTGAAAGACTCTAATTCTCAGTACATCTCTCCCCCTGCCCCCTTTACCTGTTTTTAGCTCCTCTTTGGTTCAGGTGTGCTGGTGTCCCTAAGCCTCTCTGGGCCACAGCTGGAAAAAGTGGTGATTGACAGAAGCCTGGTGGGGAAGCTCATCTCAGACTCCATCAGTGATGGTAATTACCCCCATGTGTCTACATTAACAGTGGGGCAGGAGAAATAGTGTGTCAACAGGTACACTAATTATTACCACTGGGGACTTGCAAACACAAGTAATCGCTTATAATAGCATAGTTACAACCCCTGGGACCAATACAAGTTTTGACTAATATTTAATACAAAAATTTTGTTAAGTGTTAGGCTCATATTCAGAGTACTTTTTACTTTTTCCTTTGAAAAATGTGAATGTATTCTCAAAACAGGGTTTTTTTAGTGTGTTCTTTTAAAATTAGTCCTTTATTGTTGACATTTCAAGTATTTTTCATTTTCAAATGAATTTTCTGTAAATAACCCAAATGTGTCAACACAGCCACCAAAAAAAAAAAAAAAAAAATCTGTGATTTGGCTAGTAGGAAGATCTGTTGTTACCAAAATCTAAGAATACTAACTTTTGAGAAAATTTGGGCAGTATTTCTAAATATGTACACCAATGCCAAATATACTAGATAAAACTGGATCCTTTTAAGTATACCACAATCAGTAAATAATTGCTACAAAGTATGTAATAAAGGGGCGCCTCATGGCACAGTCAATAGGGTGTTCAACCCTTGGTTTTGGCTTGGGTTGTGATCTCAGGGTAGGAGATTGAGCCTGGTGTCAAGCCCTGAGTTGGGCTTCGTGCTCACCATGGAGTCAGAGTTGGCTTGGGTTTTTCTCCTCCTCTCTCTTTGCCCCTCCTCCCCACTAACCCTCCCAAACATATGCAGCAGGTGTGCACACACTCTGTCTTTCCCTCTCTCTCTCTCTCTCTCTCTCTCCCTCTCTCTTTCTCACTCAAATAAATAAATAAGTCTTTTTAAAAAACATGTAAAAAAGATTTTAAGCTAGTTTTTGAAATAGGATACTGATATTTATTTGAGCCCTGAAAGGCTCTAAGATGCTGTGTCTACCTACTTACTTAATTAAAAAAGAAGCTTTTATGGTATAGTTATTTCCATTTTATAGATAAGGAAATTGAAGTTAAGACATTAAGAAACATGCCCATGAATGAGATACCAAACTAAAATTGGAACCCAGGTTCTAGCTGCAGAGCCCATTTTCTCTCTGCTCTGCTGTGCTGACTCCTGAAATATTAAGGTTATGTGCTTTTATTGAAGGTAAGAGGGTTTAAGAAACAGGTTGCATTATCATTAGTGATTGAAGTTGTCAGTATCTTAACTGAATAATCAAAACAAATTGTGGTCTGGTGGAAAGGACAGAGGTGAAACTATAGAAACCTTCCTTCTGCTGTCTGCTATCACTAGCTACCTCTGAATAACACAGATACATTTTCATCAACTTAGAGAAAAGCTTTTTGCAGGATGGCTATAATTGACAAAATTCTTGATAATAATAAGCTGAGTGTAGAATTGTAAGTGTGCCATTTCCTCTTCCTTACAGGAACATGGTGTCAAGGAAACTTACTATGGAAGAAGTTCCATTTTCATATGTGTCATAATTAACCCCTTTGTTGACACCGCAAATAAAATAGTGGCTATGATGATTTTGTCATGTTGATGCTCCTCTATAAGAATTAAAAGGAGACTTCCAACACTATTCGTGTCTCAGAGATATCTCTTTTTACTTGTTTCTTTTATTTATGCCCAAAATAATACACTCTCAAGAGACCATGATAACAATGTGATTTCTTGGCAGCTCTCCAGACTCTCCTGTAATTGTGTAGCTATACTCTTGGCTGCTGCTTGCATAGCTAGGGTGTGGAAGTAAAGAAAAGTATATGAAACACTCAGTAATTTCTTTATGGTAGGAACAATGTAAAACATTTCTCAAATTCCTATTATACTAAGCTTTTATCAATATTTTTATAACATTAATAACCCTTTATGTAACTCATGAGTATTAATTGTCTGCCTCCTTGTGCATATTAGAAATAAAGCTGGAGAAACATTTTTGCTAATCTTCATTATTATATATTAATTACTGTAATGTGCATGTTGAGTGTAGTATGGTTTATTTAATTCAGCTTGTATACCCTCAAAAAGAAGGTTTGTTGATGAAAAATTTTAAAACAACAAAAAAAATACAGAGCTGCCTGTGTAGCTTGTCAATTAAGTGTCTTACTTCTGCTCAGGTCATGATCTCAGGGATCTGGGATCATGTCCTATTTTGGACTCATTGTTCAGTGGGGAGTCTGCTTTTCTCTCTCCCTTTCCCCTCCCCCTGCTTATGCATGTGGGCATGTGTGCATTTCTGCTCTCTCTTAATAAATAAATAAATAAACGTACGTATGTGGAGAACACTGATCTGTATCCCCTAAAAGAATCAATTTATTCTCAGATGGTTTATATCATGTAAACACAAGATTAAAGGCTAAGTACAAATAAAAATTAAGTATTTTCATCTTTACCTTCAGGTATGAGATGGTCTTTATTTTATGCTTATCTAGCCTTGGTTCATTTGATGGTTATCTCCAAACATCAGTGTTACCATAAAATGGTATTAGGTAAAAAGGAAAGCATCAAATCCATGCATGACTAAATTGATGATTATTGCTTTTTTGTAATTTCTTTCTTTTTTTTTTTTTTTTTTAAAGATTTTATTTATTCTTTTGGCAGAGAGAGAGAGAGAGATCACAAGCAGAGAGGCAGGCAGAGGGAGGGGGGAAGCAGGCTCCCCGCTGAGTAGAGAGCCCAGTGTGGGGCTCAATCTCAGGACCCTGAGATCATGACCAAGCCAAAGGCAGAGGCTTAATCCACTGAGCCACCCAGGTGCCCCATTTGTAATTTCTTTAATATCCTTGTAAAATAATGATATTTAGGAGACTAGGTATTTCAATAGGTATCTGTCTTCTGAGAAGAGCTTTTTGTAATATTTTAATGAAAAAAATTTCACAATTCATTATCATTATATTCTAACAGTATTTTATAAAATTATCAAATCTTTTTTGTTTTAGCTCTTCTCACAGACAACTTTATCATCTTGTCATTTTTGGCACAAAACAAACTATGTTGTATTCAGTTTACCAAGAAGATGGGGTCTCCTGATACAAACAAAAGACTGGAAAAACTCTCAGCCTTGGATTATAAGGTAGAGATTTCAATGTATAGAGTTGTGTTATTAGTTACTAAAGTATACTAAAGTATCACATGGATTGGTGTTATACTTATTATTCTTGAACATTTCTAGATTTCAGACAAACCAGAGTTAATTATGTGATTAAGGTTGATTCACTGAAATAGTGACTATCCTTCCTTTTCTTTTTTACTCTCATTATGGGACTCTAATAATGGCATTTTGGAGCAATTTATTTAGTTCTTTATGGAAATCCAAGATAGTAGAGACAAGTTACACATTTGAAAATGGTTTTCTTGCTAAGGGCAGTATACACACCATTCTTATTTTTCCCTGAAACCCCATATCATCTTTCTAGGCAAGGATAGCTGCTCTGGATTCCATTTCACAAGAAAAGAAAGAAGGCACTTTCAAAGGTTAATAGAAAAGTGTAATAAACAAAGAGTGGGAAGACCTCTCACTCCCCCACATACACACATGTATACCCACCTATAACTAGAGAAAAATGCAAAACGAATTCTCCTTCATATGTTAGTATCTCTCCCTTCACTAACTCCAGGTAATTTGTTTCCTTGTATCAGGGATTTTACATCTGTTAGGCAGGATTTTTATTTTAAACGGTGTGTTTAATATAAGTTTTGCCACATTACATTTTAACTGCTTGGAAGGCATACTCTCTGCTAGGATGAGTATCTAATACATTTTCCAGGCTGTTTCAGTTCAAGGCCTCTTTTCAGCAATGACTTGTGTTTGCAAGATTGATCCAGCCTCTGTGACGTGGATTTGAGACAGTTCACTGTTCACTGGGAACAGAGCTGATATACAGTTTCCTTAAAAAAGATGCATACTTATGCCATACCCAGAGTATCTATCTATAATACAGGCAAAGATTTTTAGAAGTCAGCTTTGTGATTTGAAACTTTGTGTGTGATTTTGAGAAAGTAGTATTTAGCTAACCTTTTGCCCTTTGGGATTATTTCTTACTATGATTGAGGTGGTAGTGATATGGGGAGGATGTAATTTTATTTGGTAGAAACATCTATTCTTATAAAAATAAGATTTTTGACATGGGATAAAAAAATTAAATGAGTTTTCATTGTGGTAATGAACTGAATTTGGTTTTATTTCCCAAACTTGTGGAGTTTCTGTAACATTTTGTGTAATACTGATTTTCTTTAATTGGAGTTGGTGGTATTATATTTTGGTAAGTAAAAAAACTGTATTAGCACTCTTAATGAGATGTTATTTTCCAGATTGACTAACTATAGACTTATTTGAAATGTTGCTTATTTACAAATGCTGGTCTTTAAAATGTAAAGTAAGTAAAAAGTAAGTAAATTAATGAAATGCTCCAATATGCATTAACTCAAACTATTTAAAATGTTTTCAGTGCTATTATATAAAATTTTGTATGACTAGTTTCTTCATCTTAGGTGTGATGGATAGTTTAGTAGTCTTCTCAGCTGAAGGATAGTAGCTACCCATTAATGAGATCAGAGAGAAACTGTCAGGATGTCATCTTTTCTTATGAAAAAATGTGAAAAATAGACTTACTCTATGGACTCTTACACTTTAAGGGAATGTCTTATTTGTTTATTCTTTCTGCCTTTGAATTTGAGGATAATATGGGCACTCACATCATTTCTATACATTGGAGAACTAACCTGCTTCCCTTTGGAAAAGCCCATCATGGATTTCATATTTTTGTTCAGTATTTGAAATATAAATATTTAATACATAGTAAAAACTGCCATTTGTCAATAGGAAGGAGAATTTAAGAAACTTGTTCATTTTACTTGCCTTGTTGACTATCATGATAGAATACTGATGCCATTAAAACTCATAGGAAACAGTAAATTACAGATAATATACATGATTTGCACTATATAAGGATTAAAAGTGTCAGTTTCTTAATTCTATTTTCTCATCTAGAAATTTGTAAGCAACATGTTTACATGGCAATAGGACATCAAAATAATGTATGCTAATATGTAAGTACTTAGCAATTCCATTATGGTATTTATGTCAAGAAAATATGTAGTTAAAATAATGATATTGAAAGCATAACTGTAAGAATTTGCACTTCAAAGCCTAAAGTACATCTGTGTTGTCTGTCATTGCCCATTTGGATTTTAAAACAAAGAAATAATGTAGAGTATTTATAATTCTGCTTTTCTTTACATAGTACCATAAGTTAATTCTTTCAGATTGAAATAATTTTGGCAAAGAAAATTGCAGGGTAAAAATTCTGAGACTGTTGACCTTTAACAAGTTTTCCAGTCTACATTTTAAAAATCCAGTTCAATTTATTTAACAGGAAAGGGACAGTGCAAGGAGTTAAATGTTTACCATAAGAGAACAACACTGGTAATTACTTTGATTTCAGTTCCTTTTGATGTGCATTCAGAGGATGAAGAGGTCAATAATATTATGGCCATGCAAATAGAAAAGGGTTCCTTTTGACCATATTAAAAAAAATAGCAGAGGATTATTAAAGCATTAACCTTGATTTTAATGGCCTTGGTTGAGTGGTGAGATCACAATTTGGATGAGCCTGATTATTTACTAAATACAATACATAAATGCAACGGGTTCTTAACACCCATTGCACTCTGGCATTATCGCATTACTGCCATCCTTTGTTGCCTTGCAGACAGGAATATGAAAGCAATCTGTCATGTAGTGAGACTGGCTCCAGAAGCATTTCTCTGATAAGAAGACCCCCTGCCCTTTGCTAGTGTCTGGTCCAGTAGGCTTAGCCATGCGCTTAATCCCCAGAAAGTGGTTCGATTATTGCTGACCAGCAATGGCAAGATAGTTTTTTTTTTCTTCCAAGCTATCAACCTTCCATTAATTCCTTAAGCAGAAATACGGTGCAATCTATATTTCCTTGGCATGTGTCACCCAGATGGTGCTGTGCTTATGTTTTCAAATAACCATGTTCCAAAATAACATAGTTTGAATAATAAATTCTACAAATCCTTCCTAAGAAAGAGAAGCATAATTCTCAGAAGCTGCATAAACTTTTACGCATGATGCTGTGACTTATCCCTTTATGCAGAATATATGTCTCATATATTCTAAAAAAAAAAAAAGGTGATATTTGCCTCAAGTTGTTTTTCCTTTTATTGTTGTCAGTCATTATTAATATGTTATGTCTTAAACAGTAGTCAGATACTCTTGGTCAGCAGTACTAAACTTGTCTTTTAATACAGCTGGTCTTAAATCCTATGTGTAGGTCGATGCTGTCAAGCAGCCATGACTGTACATTTTGGTATTGATTGGGATTGCTACAGCCAATTCCTCCCTAACTCACATTTCTCCTTTTCCTTTCCTCTGCTAAAAATGGGGAGAATTTTGAACATATGTCTTTTTTATATATGTGTCAAAAGAATTTGGTAAATTCTGACACCTCCTTAAGCACATGTTTAGCATGCATATTTACTTGCATTTATCTACATTTACAGATGCTTTAATTTTTGTAATACTGTGAGGATTTTGTGTTAAAAAATTATTTTTGTATGCTTTTTTTCCTTAATCATTAGATTTCCTATTATGAGATACCTGGTCCAGTAAACAGGACAACAGAGCGTCGTCTTGCTATCAATTGTGTTCAGGATATAGTTGCTTGCTGGTGGCCACTGGTCAGTGATGATGCTTGGCCTTGGGCTCCCATTTCCCCTGAGAAGGACAGAGCCAATCTGCTGCTCCTAGGTTATGCTGAAGGAAAACTAGAGGTAAATTTAAAGCAAATATATACATTTTGTTGAAGAGCAAATAAAATAGGATTCTAAAGTTTTTCTATTCTGAAATAAAGATGAATACTTTTTAAAACCTATAATTTATTTTCCTAAATTCTCAAAGGAGGAAATTACATATAAAGTGGGACCCTTATAAGTATATTTATAAGGTAAACAGACAATTCCAGGGCTGGCCTGAATCTCACAGTGATTAAAGAACAAAGGCTTTGGGGTTCAAATCCTAGCTCTGCCACTACCCAGCTCTCTGTCCTTGAGCAAGCTATTAACCTCTGTGCACTGTGGTTTCATTATTTGAAAAATAGAGTTAACGAAGATAAGTTAATACATGCATTTAGAGCAATACCTACATATAGTAAACTCTCAGACATGGATTACTGTTGTGATTCTTGTTATTATCATTTTTAGTATTGTCATTACTATTTTCCTATAATTTCATGCCTGACAAAGCTATGTTATCTGTCACCTTCCTTATACTTCAGTCATTGAATCAGCAAACATTAAACAAATGCTTATTTTGTGGAAGACTCTGTGGTACGAAAACATAGCTGAGGCAAGAATTTATGAGGGCTGTAGAGCAATGGCCTTCTCAGTATCCTACCTTGGCAGGAACACCAAAAGGGTTAATCTGGGGCGAGGGGTGGGTGGGGGGAGTATTTCATCCCATGTGTTCCCAACAGTGGTTCTATCATCATTTGTTATTGTGAACCTATGGGTAATTCCACCTTGTACTTGTACTTTGAGTATGGAATTCTGTTTTTCTTTTTTATAATTAAAAACAAAAGCAACCCTTCCGAGAATGGGGGGGTTGGGTGAGCCTGGTGATGGGTATTATGGAGGGCAGTATTGCATGGAGCACTGGGTGTGGTGCATAAACAACGAATGCTGGAATACTGAAATAAAATAAAATAAAATAAAATAAAATAAAATAAAATAAAATAAAATAAAATGTGAAAAAAAAAAAGCAACCCTTCCTGTTCCTTTTTTAAGTTTTTGCCTGAGTAAATATAGACAGTCCCAATTTGTAGATGGTTTGACTTAGTATTTTCAACTTTGCCATGGTACAAAAGCAGTACATGTTCAGTAGAAGTCATACTTTGAATTTTGAATTTTGGTCTTTTCCCAGTCTAATGATATGTGATAGGATACTCTCCCATAAGGCTGGGCAGTGGCATTCAGCCTCAGTGCCTAGTCAGACATGCAGTCATAAAGGTAAATAACTGTTACCCCTACAACTATTCTGTACTCATACAACTATTCTGTTTTTTGCTTCCAGTACAGTAGTCAACAAATTACATGATATATTCAGTACTTTATTATAAAGTATACTTTGTGTTGGACGATTTTTCCCAAGTGTATACACTAATTTACGTTTCTTAGCATGTTTAAAGTAGACTAGGCTAAACTGTGATGTCTCGTAGGTTAGGTGTATTAAATGCATTTTCAACCTGAGATATTTTCTTTCTTCCCCCTTTTTTTTTTTTTTTTTTTGACAGAGAGAGAGTACAAATTTGGGGGAGGCAGGCAGAGGGAGAAACAGGCTTCCCACTGAGCAGGGAGCCCAATGCGGGGCTCAATCCTGGGACCCTGGGATCATGACCAAGCCAAAGGCAGACACTTAACAACTGAGCCACCCAGGCACCCCTCAACTTAGGATATTTTCAACTTATGATGGGTTTACTGGGATTTGACTCTATTGTTAGACAAGAAAGACTCTTTCCATATTTTCTCTAAATTTTGGGCTTTAATTCTGAGATATGAACCAGTCCAAGTTTTTTCTATCTCCACCTGCCTTTTCTGGTATTAGAAACTTTCAGGCTGTCTTTTAAGACTGTAGAGTCATTTTTAACTAATTAATTAACCTTTTTCTGGAACTTTTCCAATTTTGTTGCAGTGACTAAAACCACTTGTAATACTGTATGTGTGGATTTGTGAGGCTAAGGAAGTGCTTTGTTCCTATTCACTTGCTTTGCATTCCCATGCTTTATTGATCTTGGGTTCAGAAGCTAATTGAGTAAAAGACTTCATCAAAATGATTGTAATAAAGCTAATTAGAATTCTGTCAAGTGTTCTGCCTCATAATAAAAGGTAAAAATAATTTAGTTATACTTTACATAAATTACCTATGTTTGAAATGAGTATATTACATGAAATTAGGAGTGTTCTAAAGAGTATACATATGGCCTACATACCTTATCTCCTGGTGTCATCTAGATCACCAACTAGGTTTGTCCAATTGAAATTGGACAAACCTAGTTTACCTGTTGGTTGGACCATATACATACTAATTGTGTAACCTTAGTCAAGTTTACTCCCTGCAAGCTTCTGCCTGCTCTTGGCTAATTTTAAGAACTCTCTGACTTCAGTTTTCTATATTTTAAAATGATGGATTTCAACCAGATAGGTCACCTTCAGGTCTGTGACACCTCTAAAAAGCGCTCATCTGGATTCTAAAGATACAGGTTTGATTTAACCATTGCTCACTCCAAAGCCTTTAGTAGATATGAAACTAAACTTAGCCTCAGCACTGAAAGCCCACCCTGACTGGCCCTGACCTACCTTTCCAGTAGTATTTCCTTATACAAACCTATGTTCTAGCCAACTGGTTTACTCACTGACTCTTATTTTCCATGTCCTGCCTGTACACATTACTGGTATTTCTAGCTTAAAAGCTCTTCCTTCTGTTTCCACATCATTCAACAACTATTGAACATGACCATGGAGTAAACACTGTATTTCATTCCAGGGAATATGAATACGAAAATATTCCTGCCTGCAGGGATCCTAGTGTCCACCAATGAGAGACAAATATGAAAATGTGCAAGTGCACTAAAGCATTAAATGATGCTGTGGATAGAGGATGTGCAAGCTACAGTAGGAGCCAGTGGGGGATGATTGATTTTACTTAGGGACATAGTTGGGAGGAAACATTAAGGAGGCTTTACAATTCACTCAAACGTGAGATTGGCAAACAGTTTTACTTGCTTTTACTCTCCTTTCTAAGTTCCATTTAAAGGTTGTACTAGCCCTCTGGAGTGATTTGGCTAGCTTTTCCTTTTTCTCCTCTTTGAAACAGTACCAAAATGAATTATCTGACATTTGAGCATTTGCTAAAACTCACCTACAAAATTGCTTGGGTGTGTTATCTTAAAGAAAGGTAGGTTTTTACATAACAGATTCCAGTTCTAAGGGCTGGGTTTTTTGTTTTGTTTTGTTTTCCAGGAATTTTGTTTTTTTCTTGAAGTCATTTTCCTCAATTTGTATTTCTGGAAAATTATCCGTTTTATATAAGTGTTTTTGAATAGATTTTCATAAAGTTGTATATGATACTTGCACATGACTTTTAGTTATTCATCACTGATTGCAAAGTTAATGCCCCTCTTTTCAGACCTACTATATTAAGATAGAAAAATTCCCTTTTTTAGCAAGAGTAGCTTTTTCTTGGATTTGGCCCTTTCAATCATTGTATCAAAGTTAACCTTTTGGAAATATTTGTGAAGATTAGTTTTGCAGAACCTCATGTGAATTTCTATATGTAAAAGGTGAATGTCTTTGGAAGAAATCTCTAGGGAAATAACTCTTTTTTTTTCATATGTGAAGACATGATTTTTAACTATAAATTAATTGTAGAACATTTTTTAGAATATCGTGAACAAAACCACTAGTCTATATTCAAGCATATGTCTTTAATTTTTTTCCCCTGGCCACCAATAGACTTCTTGAACTGATCATCAGAATAAATGATACAATCTACTCTTAAACTCTAAAATTCAAACTAAAAAAGTAGCAACCTCATAGAGAAGAAATTTAATCTTTGCATATGTTAAGCTATAGAATTTTTAAAAAGCATCTCCCAGCCAAGTTCAATCGGAAAATATAATAAGCTTTTAGTTGGAAAGTGGCGAGATCTTAGAGTAGTGATTCCTAGCCTTGGCTAGAATCACCTGCAGAGCTTTTACAAAGGGGCCCACCCAGAGCAGTTAAATCAGAATATCCAGAGGGAGAGGAGGCACCAGTATTCTTTAACAGGTTCCCTAGGTGATTCTCATGTGCATCTACGTTGAGAAACACTGCTTTACAGCAAACTTAAAAAAAAAAAAAAGAAGAAGAAGAAGAAGAAAGAAAGAAAGAAAGAAATTTAAAGCCATCATTTTTGCATAACAGACCATGGAAAGGATAAAGCCCACATACTGAACCAAATGAGAGTTTTAACAGTAGATTCTAAGTAGAAAATTGGCTTACCAAGCAGCTAAAGAAAAAAGAAAACAAAGGAAACATAGAAATAAGCTCTCTGTGACTGAATTATCTGTCTTTCAGAGGAGGAACATTTTTAAATATATTTTATGGGTATTAGAAAACTGGTCTAATTTCACACCACAGAGCTCTAAACAACAGCACATATCTTAATTAGAAGCATAAAGCAGAGAGAGTTATGTAGTCTAGAGAAAAAAATTTCTTTTGAAAAATATACAATAGATAGTATATAGAAAAATTATTTTATCAGTAAATTCATTTAAAAGCAGTTTTTAATTGTGTATATGTGGATTATCATATATAACATGGTAATCATTTTTATTTGAGTTCCACATACTTTTTATTCTTTTCTTTTTGGAAAATTTTAACCATCATCACAGAACTATTTAATTCATTCACTTTGTCAAAAATGTGATGACAACATAACTTATTCTTCCCTTACCTTTGTATTTGAACAAGTATTTTAACCTTTCATCTGAATGGATTAGATAATGCTTTCTAAGTATGGTAGTAATTTCAAGGTATATTCCTCAGAATAGATCACCTTAATTTGTTTACCAGATTAATCAAAAACAGAGTTTTTAAACAGAGTTATTAAACTTTAAAACGTGTTGTCAGGGGGTAGGGAAATAAAACCTCACAAAGATAACTGTTTTCCTCTAAAATTTAAAAACCTTTTTGCAATGATTTAGATAGAGGAGCAACAACTAATGGAAAGGTAGAAGTTAACAAACTTTTAATATAGCATAAATTGATTAAAAAGTATTCAAGAAGTGTTACACATGCATTCAACTGAAGGCCAAAATATTTTAAAAACCTCTCTTCCAAAGAAATGTATGTATTATGTTAACTTTCATGAAAACAAGATAACAAAGATTTTATATTCTAGGCATGATAGCTTTTAAAAAGTCTCTTTATTATAAAACATGCATAAAGAAAACCACATGAAATGAATGTATAGTTTAATGAACTATTATGAAGGAATTAACCCTGGAACCACATTCAGGTCAAGAAGAGGAACTTTGCCAGCACCCAGAAATACTGTTATGTCCTATCATGATTTCAACCCCATCCTGGTCCCCATGCCTAACCTCTGTCATAACTTTCCATCACTTTCTTATATATCCATGTAATTTTTTTCATCCTAATGCATCTCCCAATACTGTAGTTCAATATTATCCATATAAAACACTTCAAATGTGGTCTGCCTGCGTGGCTCAGTCAGTTAAGCGACTTTGTTCAGCTTAGGTCATTATCCCAGAGTCTTGGGATAGAGCCCCATGTTGCGCTCTCTGTTCAGTAGGGGAGTCTGCTTCTCCCTCTCCCTTTGTCCCTGCTCATGTTCTTTCTTGCTCACTCTCTCAAATAAATAAATAAAATCTTTTTTAAAAAACCCTCTTTAATCTACAAGTTCCCTCTCCATCCCTACTGTTCCTTAAAATTTATCTTTTGAAATTGCAATGTCCCATGGTCTGGATTTTGTTGCTTGGATAATCGTAGATTGGTTCAACGTATTCCTCTATCTTTTGAAAATTCTACAAGTTAGTCAGTTTGGGCAAGACTATATAGGGTGGTGTGTTATTTTTATCAAAAGGCACATAATGTCATCTTCTATCATGGTTTTTTTTTTTAAAACTTCTATCATGTTTTTTTAATTAAATTTTTAAATTTTTTAATAAACATATTATGTATTTTTATCCCCAGGGGAACAGGTCTGTGAATCACCAGGTTTACACACTTCACAGCACTCACCATAGCACATACCCTCCCCAATGTCCATAACCCCACCACTCTCTTCCTTGCCACCTCCCCCCAACAACTCTGTTTGTTTTGTGAGATTAAGAGTCACTTATGGTTTGTCTCCCTCCCGATCCCATCTTGTTTCATTTATTCTTTTACTACCCTCCCAACCCCCCCGTGTGACATCTACGCTTCCTCATATCAGGGAGATCATATGATAGTTGCCTTTCTCTGATTGACTTATTTTGCTAAGCATACAACCCTCTAGTTCCATCCACATCATCACACAAGGCAAGATTTTATTTCTTTTGATGGCTGCATAGTATTTCATTGTATGTGTATATATATATACATGTGATATATATATATACACATAACATGTTCTTTATCCATTCATCTGTTGATGGACATCTGGGTTCTTTCCATAGTTTGGCTACTGTGAACATTGCTGCTATAAACATTTTGGTGTGTGTGCCCCTTCGGATCACTATGTTTGTATCTTTAGGGTAAATACCCAGTAGGGCAATAGCTGGGCCATAGGATAGTTCTATTTTCAACTTTTTGAGGAACCTCCATGCTGTTTTCCAGAGTGGTTGCACCAGCTTGCATTAAAACCTCACAAAGATAACAGTGTAGGAGGGTTCTCCTTTCTCCGCATCCTCGCCAGCATCTGTCATTTCCTGACTTGTTAATTTTAGCCATTCTGACTGGTCTGAGGTGGTATCTCATTGTGGTTTTGATTTGCACTTCCCTGATGCCGAGTGATGTGGGGCACTTTTTCATGTGTCTGTTGGCCGTCTGGATGTCTTCTTTGCAGAAATGTCTGTTCATGTCCTCTGCCCATTTCTTGATTGGATTCTTTGTTCACTGGGTGTTGAGTTTGATAAGTTCTTTATAGATTTTGGACACTAGCCCTTTATCTGATATGTCGTTTGCAAATATCTTCTCCCATTCTGTCAGTTGTCTTTTGGTTTTGTTCACTTTTTCCTTTGCTGTGCAAAAGCTTTTGATCTTGATGAAATCCCTATAGTTCATTTTTGTCCTCGCTTCCCTTGCCTTTGGCAATGTTCCTAGGAAGAAATTGCTGCGGCTGAGTCAAAGAAGTTGCTGCCTGTATTCTCCTCAAGGATTTTGATGGATTCCTTTCTCACATTGAGGTTCTTTATCCATTTTGAGTCTATTTTCATGTGTGGTGAAAGGAAATGGTCCAGTTTCGTTTTTCTGCATGTGGCTGTCCAGTTTTCCCAACACCATTTATTGAAGAGGCTGTCTTTTTTCCATTGGACATTCTTTCCTGCTTTCTCGAAGAGTAGTTGACCATAGAGTTCAGGGTCTATTTCTCGGCCCTCTATTCTGTTCCATTGTTCTATGTGTCTGTTTTTGTGCCAGGACCATACTGTCTTGATGATGACAGCTGTGTAATAGAGCTTGAAGTCCAGAATTGTGATGTCACCAGCTTTGGCTTTCTTTTTCAATATTCCTTTGGCTATTCGGGGTCTTTTCTGGTTCCATATAAATTTTAGGATTATTTGTTCCATTTCTTTGAAAAAGATGGATGGGATTTTAATAGGCATTGCATCAAATGTGTAGATTGCTTTAGTAGCATGGACAGTTTCACAATATTTGTTCTTCCAATCCAATGAGCATGGAACGTTTTTCCATTTCTTTGTGTCTTCCTCAGTTTCTTTCATGAGTACTTTATAGTTTTCTGAGAATAGATTCTTTGCCTCTTTGGTTAGGTTTATTCTTAGGTATCTTATGGTTTGGGGTGCAATGATAAGTGGAACTGACTCCTGGATTTCTCTTTCTTCTGTCTTGTTGTTGATGTCAAGAAATGCAACTGATTTCTGTGCATTGATTTTATATCCTGACACTTGACTGAATTCCTGTATGAGTTCTAGCAGTTTTGGAGTGGAGTCTTTTGGGTTTTCCAAATATAGTATCATATCGTCTGTGAAGAGTGATAGTTTGACTCCTTCTTTGCCGATTTGGATGTCTTTAAGTTCCTTTTGTTGTCTGATTGCTGAGGCTAGGACTTCTAGTACTATGTTGAATAGCGGTGGTGATAATGGACATCCCTGCCATTCCTGACCTTAGTGGAAAAGCTTTCAGTTTTTCTCCATTGAGAATGATATTTGCAGTGGGTTTTTCATAGATGGCTTTGATAATATTGAGGTTTGTGCCCTCTATCCCTACACTTTGAGGAGTTTTGATCAGGAAGGGATGCTGTACTTTGTCAAATGCTTTGTCAGCATCTTGAGAGTATCATATAGTTCTTTTTCTTTCTTTTATTAATGTGTTGTATCACATTCATTGATTTGCGGATGTTGAACCAACCTTGCAGCCCTGGAATAAATCCCACTTGGTCATGGTGAATAGTCCTTTTAATGTACTGTTGATTCCTATTGGCTAGTATTTTGGTGAGAATTTTCGCATCTGTGTTCATCAAGGATATTGGTCTGTAATTCTCTTTTTTTGATGGGATTCTTGTCTGGTTTTGGGATCAAGGTGATGCTGGCCTCATAAAATGAGTTTGGAAGTTTTCCTTCCATTTCTAGTTTTTGAAAGAGTTTCAGGAGAATAGGAATTAGTTTTTCTTTAAATGTTTGGTAGAATTCCCCTGGGAAGCTGTCTGGCCCTGGGCTTTTGTTTGTTTGGAGACTTTGTTTTTTTTAAAGATTTTATTTATTTATTTGACAGAGAGAAATCACAAGCAGACCGAGAGGCAGGCAGAGAGAGAGGAAGGGAAGCAGTCTCCCTGCTGAGCAGATAGCCCGACGCGGGACTCAATCCCATGACCCTGAGATCATGACCTGAGCCGAAGGCAGCAGCTTAACCCACTGAGCCACCCAGGTGCCCCTGTTTGGAGATTTTTGATGACTCTTTCAATCTCCTTACTGGTTATGGGTCTGTTCAGGTTTTCTATTTCTTCCTGGTTCAGATGTGGTAGTTTATATGTCTCTAGGAATGCATCCATTTCTTCCAGATTGTCATATTTGTTGGCGTAGAGTTGCTGATAGCATGTTCTTATAATTGTTTGTATTTGTTTGGTGTTTAGTTGTGATCTCTCCCCTTTCATTCATGATTTTATTTATTTGGGTCCTTTTTCTTTTCTTTTTGATAAGTCTGGCCAGGGTTTTATCAATCTTATTAATTCTTTCAAAGAACCAGCTCCTAGTTTTGTTAATTTGTTCTATTGTTTTTGTTTGTTTGTTTCTAGTTCATTGACTTCTGCTCTGATCTTTATTATTTTTCTTCTGCTGGGTTTAGATTTTCTTTGTTGTTCTTTCTCCAGCCCCTTAGGTGTAGGGTTAGGTTGTGTATTTGAGACCTTTCTTGTTTCTTGAGAAAGGCTTGTACCGCTATATATTTTCTTCAGGACTGCCTTTGCTGTGTTCCACTGATTTTGAACTGTTCTATTATCATTTGTTTCCATGAATTTTTTCAATTCTTCTTTAATTTCCTGGTTGACCCATTCATTCTTTAGAAGGATGCTGTTTAGTTTCCATGTATTTGGGTTCTTTCCAACCTTCCTCTTGTGACTGAGTTCTAGTTTCAGAGCATTGTGGTCTGAAAATATGTAGGAAAGGATCCCAATCTTTGATACCATTTGAGACCTGTTTTATGACCCTGGATGTGATCTATTCTGTAGAATTTTCCATGTGCACTACAGAAGAATTTGTATTCTGTTGCTTTGAGATGGAACATTCTGAATATATCTGTGATGTCCATCTGATCTAGTCTGTCATTTAATGCCTTTATTTCGTGGTTGATCTTTTGGTTGGATGATCTGTCCATTTCAGTGATGGGAGTGTTAAAGTCCCCTACTGTTATTGTATTATTGTTGATGTGTTTCTTTGATTTTGTTATTAATTGGTTTGTATAGGTGGGTGCTCCATGTTAGGGGCACAGATATTTAAAATTGTTAGATCTTCTTGTTGGACAGACCCTTTGAGTAGGATATAGTGTCCTTCCTCATCTCTTATTATAGTTTTTGGCTTAATATCTAATTGATCTGATATAAGGATTGCCACCCCATCTTTCTTCTGGTGTCCATTAGCATGGTAAATTGTTTTCCACCCCCTCACTTTAAATCTGGTGGTGTCTTCAGATCTAAAATGAGTTTCTTGTAGGCAGCATATGGATGGGTTTTGTTTTTTATCCATTCTGATACCCTGTGTTTTTCGATTGGGGCATTTAGCCCATTTACATTCAGGGTAACTATTGAGAGATACGAATTTAGTGGCCTCGTATTGCCTGTAAGGTGTACTGTTACTGTATATTGTCTCTCTTCCTTTCTGGTCTACTACTTTTAGGTTCCCTCTTTGTTTAGAGGACCCCTTTCAATATTTCCTGTAAAACTGGTTTGGTGTTTGCAAATTCTTTCAGTTTTTGTTTGTTCTGGAAGCTTTTTATCTCTCGTATTTTCAATGATAGCCTAGCTGGATATAGTATTCTTGGCTGCATGTTTTTCTCATTTAGTGCTCTGAATATATCATGCCAGTTCTTTCTGGCCTGCCAGGTCTCTGTGGATAAGTCTGCTGCCAATCTAATGTTTTTACCATTGTATGTTACAGACTTCTTTTCCCAGGCTGCTTTCAGGATTTTCTCTTTGTCGCTAAGACTTGTAAATTTTACTATTAGGTGTCGGGTTGTGGACCTATTCTTATTGATTTTGAGGGGGGTTCTCTGCACCTCCTGAATTGATGCTTGTTCCTTTGCCATTTTAGGGAAATTGTCTACAGTAATTCCCTCCAATATACCTTCTGCTCCCCTCTTTCTTTCTTCTTCTTCTGGAATCCCAATTATTCTAATGTTGTTTCGTTTTATGGTGTCACTTATCTCTCGAATTCTCCCCTCGTGGTCCAGTAGCTGTTTGTCCCTCTTTTGCTCAGCTTCTTTATTCTCTGTCATTTGGGCATCTATATTGCTCATTCTTTCTTCTGCCTCATTTATCCTAGCAGTGAGAGCCTCCATTTTTTTTTAAAGATTTTATTTATTTATTTGACAGAGAGAGATCACAAGTAGGCAGAGAGGCAGGCAGAGAGAGAGAGAGAAGGAAGCAGGCACCCTGCTGAGCAGGTAGCCCAATGTGGGACTCGATCCCAGGACCCTGAGATCATGACCTGAGCTGAAGGCAGTGGCTTAACCCACTGAGCCACCCAGGCACCCGAGAGCCTCCATTTTTGATTGCACCTCATTAATAGCTTCTTTGATTTCAACTTTGTTAGATTTTAGTTCTTTTATTTCTCCAGAAAGGACTTTTATATTTCCCGAGAGGGTTTCTCTAATATCTTCCATGCCTTTTTTGATACCGGCTAGAACCTTGAGAATTGTCATTCTGAACTCTAGATCTGACATATTACCAATGTCCATATTTATATTTATTAGGTCCCTAGTTTTCGATACTGCTTCTTACTCTTTTTTTTTTTTTTTTGTGGTGAGTTTTCTGCCTTGTCATTTGTCCAGATAAGAATATATGAAAGAGCAAAATACTAAAAGGGTGGCAAATACCCCAGGAAAATGCACTTTAACCCATTCAGAAGAGACCCCAAATCATGGGGTGGGGGAGAAAGGATAAAAAGAAGTTCAGAAAAAGAAAAAAATTAAAAGAAGAAAATAAATAAAGGAAAAATATAAAAAAGAAAAAAAATATATATATATATGTATATATATTAGACTGGTGACTAGAACACAGTCACCCACTTAATTTTGGGAGTATTTTGGCTTCTTAGAAGAAACTACCTCCCAAAATTTTAAAGATTGAAAAACATGTATAAGGGTAAACACAATGAAGGGATGGAATATGCCTATAAAGATGAAAAACAAATTTTTTTTTTAATTTCTAAAAAAGGAGTTGATAAAGTATGTTGATTGGGAGAATAAAGAAAAAGAAAGTGGAGAGAATTTTCTCAGGCTGGAGACTAGAACAAGACTGGAGCTAGATTTAGAGTATATTTTGATATATTAGAAGTTGTACCCCAAATTGTTTAGAAGAAAAAACCCTATATGTTTACAAAACATAAAGTTAGATATAATGAAGGATAAAATATAACTATAATAATGAAATTTCAAAAATTATTTTTTTTAATGTAAGTTATAGTTAAGATAAACTAGTTAAAAAATGTTACAGAGGAAAGGGTAAAGGCTAAAAAATAATTTAGCAGAAGAAAAAAAATAAAATTTAAAAAATTAAATTAACTGTAAGACTTAAGAATCCTCGGGAGAAAGCCATGAATTCCATTCTTTGCTTTATCCTCCCCGGAATTCCGCTATTCTCCTTGGTAAGTTGAACTTGTTCTTGGCTGGATTTCTTATTGATCTTCTGGGGGACGGGCCTGTTGTAGTGATTCTCAAGTGTCTTTGCCCGAGACAGAATTGCACCCCTCTTTTGAGGGACCAGGCTAAGTAATCCGCTTGGGTTCACTTTTGGGAGCTTTTGTTTCCTGAAGGCTTTCCGTAGAGTTCCAGAGGACGGGAATGAAAATGGCGGCCTTCTCTCCTCCAGCCCAGAGGAGCGGAGAGTTCAGGGCCCCACTCCTCAGTACGCCCTCAGAGAAAAGTGCTGAATCACTCCCATCTCCCTGGCCTCAGGCTGTGTTTGGGGAAAAGCGCTGAATCACTCCTGTCTCCCTGGCCTCCGGCTGGGCTCCAAGTTCACCTGGCCTGTGGCCGATTCAAGATAACCCCAAGCTGAGAGCTCACTACTCTGCTCTATTTCTGTAGCTGGCTTCCCCCCTCTAATACCTGCGAGCTCTGCGACACTCAGACACCCCCGATCCTTCTGTGACCCCGCGGAACCTGGGGCCACATTGACCCTGTGTGGACTTCACCCCGGTTTAGCCTCTGGAGCGATGTCCCTCAGTGGAGCAGACTTTTAAAAGTCCTGACTTTGTGTTCCGTTGTTCCACTGCTTGCCGGGAGCCGGCCCCTCCCCCCAGGTGTATCTTCCCATCTCTTTGGATTCACTTCTCTGCTGGTCCTACCTTTCAGAAAGTGGTCAATTTTCTGTTTCTAGAATTGTTGCTTTTCTTCTCTCCAATTTCTTGTTGGATTTTTAGGCATTGGCAATGATTTGATAAGCTATCTAGCTGATCTGCTACCTGATGTCTCAGCCTGCTACTTTTCTGCCATCTTGATTCCTCCCCCAGTTGTTTTTTTTTTTTTTTAAAGATTTTATTTATTTATCTGACAGAGAAAGATCACAAGTAGGCAGAGAGGCAGGCAGAGAGAGAGAGAGAGAGGAAAGCAGGCTCCCCGCTGAGCAGAGAGCCCGATGTGGGACTCGATCCCAGGACCCTGAGATCATGACCTGAGCCGAAGGCAGCGGCTTAACCCACTGAACCACCCAGGTGCCCGGTTGTTTGTCTTTTAATGTTAGCATCTATTAATGATCAGTTCCTACATCCTAACGTTAATTCAGTAGCGTTGCAAATGGTGATATTCTAATTACATTATTTTTTTCATTTACTAATTGGGATACTTTTATAAAGAAATAATTCCACTCATCTCCTATTTGTTTTCCCAGTGGATGAATTCATATAGATAGTATCATCAGGATAAATGTCAGTTTCTTTTATTTGCTAGTTTTCAAGATAATGAATTGGTTCCTTATCACTCCTTGAAGGTAACCAATTAGTTTCTTTTTTTCAAGTAGCATTATTAATTGATGGGTTTAAATATATTGTTTGACTTGATGAGTTTTATAAATTGTGCTTGTTATTGTTTTGAGAGCTCAGACTTGTCTTATGTTTGGGAGCCTCTGCAAGTTGGCTCCTTTTTCTGTCATGACTTCAGTAGTCTTGGGAAGCTTCCCTGCTATTTAGTATGACGAATATCTTTCATGCTTATCTTGTGCATTTCCTTCCTCAGACCTGGAATTAGCCATTTCTTCAATAAGCTCTAGTTTCTTTTAATGGAAAACGGTATTTTAAGCCCAAGTTTGGGAGCTAGGGATAATGGGTTCAGTGTGTTCTTACTGGATTGGTCGTTGTTTTAGTAGAATGAGCTAGAGATTTTATATATTTATGTTTTCAGAGTGAGTTCACATTGTTACTTCTAACTTGAATTCAGGATACATGGTTTTAAATTTAATCTCTTCTGTATTACATCTGTATCTCCTCTTTTTCATACCAAAGTCCTAGTTTGCTGGTACGTGGGGGACAAATTATATTTGTCCCATAATTACTTGCTTACTTTATTTCACAGTACATACCTAATGGTCTGAGAATAATCATACTAATACTACTACAACTAATATAAATTTATGAGAACATTCAGAGAATTTTTTGCCCATGTTCTTACCAATTCTTTCTTTTCCATTTTTAAATAGCTGTACTTTATTTACATTACTGGAGCATGGAGTCATTACATATAATGTTCTCTCTCTTAATCCTTATCTAGTCATCCATGGGTTTTTGGTTTTGCACTTAGTCGAACTGTTTCTTTAATGTGGGGATTTAGAGAGATTCAAAACTGTAGTGCCAGAATCAGGGATGCTGTATTCATGGTCATAGTTTTTAAAGCTGTCTGCCCAACATGGGGCTTGAACTCATGACCATGAGATCAAGAGTCTTATGCTCTACTGACTGAGCCAGCCAGGTACCCCGACAAACACTTAAGTTTGAATCAACCCTCTACAGCTAAACATGAAACATGACAATCTTGAGCCTATCTCCAGCTCACTGTAATTGCTTTTCTGCTTTCTGTGCTTTCTTAATTTTAAAAATATCTTCCAGACAGGGCATCAGTCATATTGACTGCTTATGCTTTTCCTTGTCTGTACTGTTCTTTTTTTGATGACTTTTGGATCAGTTCTACTTTTTTTTTTTTTTCAAATTTAGCTTTTTTTAAGAATAAAAATGAAGTCTTCTCAATGTATGTTTTTCAAGTTTTAACCTTAAAGCTGACTGAAACTTGACTGAAACAATTCACTTAGAAAGGAGACTACTGGCCTGTTTATCCTTGAAGTTGGGAAATTCCAAGTCCTTTAGGACTCTTCTTTATCTTTTCTGCTCTTTCTTAGCTTGAATTTTTAAGTTCTTATCACTTCTTTCTTTATTACACAGTTTTCTTTAAAAAAGCAAAAAGACCAAAAAGCAAACAACAAAAAATAAAACGTTGAACGATGGTCATCTCCTTCATGTCTGGTGTCACAGTCTCTCTAAATTGGCCACTTGGACCATTACATAGCCTTTTAGCCCATGTTTCTGTGCTTTTCTTTGTGCCTTCCTATTACCTTAGATTAAAACAGAGATCTTTTTTTAGAGATTTCCAGACCTCGAGCCCATTACCACACATTATAAAAGTGTTAATTTTTTCATCCCTTAGTTATCTATAATGTTCTTCCCCACATCATTGTTTGGCTCTTCATTATGCTTATATTAAAACTTTTCACCATGTTCTTTACTACAGCCATTCCCACCTGAATTCTACTTGATCATTTCCTGAAACTTGGCATGTATATTTTAAGAATCTTTTAAAGAGTTATTAGATTTCCGAATTCACCTAATCAGGGGAATGCCTGAAGATAGGATTAAGACCAAGAACTCAAGGTTGCTAAGAGAGCAAATCTTAAAAGTACTTATCACAAGGGCTAGTATCCAAAATCTATAAAGAACTTATCAAGCTCAACACCCAGAGAACAAAGAATCCAATCAAGAAATGGGCAGAGGACATGAACAGACATTTCTACAAAGAAGACATCCAGATGGACAACAGACACATGAAAAAGTGCCCCACATTACTCGGCATCAGGGAAATACAAATCAAAACCACAATGAGATAGCACCTCAGACCAGTCAGAATGGCTAAAATTAACAAGTCAGGAAATGACAGATGCTGGCGAGGATGCCGAGAAAGGAGAACCCTCCTACACTGTCGGTGGGAATGCAAGCTGGTGTAACCACTCTGCAAAACAGCATGGAGGTTCCTCAAAAAGCTGAAAATAGAGCTACCCTATGATCCAGCAAATGCATTACTGGGTATTTACCCTAAAGATACAAACATAGTGATCTGAAGGGGCACGTGCACCCTAATGTTTATAGCAGCAATGTCCACAATAGCCAAACTATGGAAAGAACCCAGATGTCCATCAACAGATGAATGGATAAAGGAGATGTGAGATACACACACACACACACACACACACAATGGGATACTATGCAGCCATCACAAGAAATGAAATCTTGCCATTTTGCGAAGACATGGATGGAACTAGAGGGTATTATGCTTAGTGAAATAAGTCAATCAGAGAAAGACAATTATCATATGATCTCCCTGATATGAGGAAGTTGAGAGGCAACGTAGAGGGTTTGGGGCATAGGAAAAGAATAAATGAAACAAGATGGGATGGGGAAGGAGGCAGACCATAAGAGATTCTTAAATTTCACAAAACAAACTAAGGGTTGCTGCGGGGAGGGGGATAGGGAGAGGGTGGTGGGGTTATGGACATTGGGAAAGGTATGTGCTATGAAGTGTATAAACCTGGCGGTTCACAGACCTGTACCTCTGGGGCTAATAATATATGTTAATTTAAAAAAATTTTTATTAAAAAAGTACTTATCACAAGACGAAACTTTGTAACTATGTATGTTGATGGATATTAAGGAGACTTACTATAATGGTTATTTCACAATGTATACAAATATTGAATCACCTGAAAGTAATATAATGTTAAAGTCAATTAGACCTCCATAAAAAGAAAAAAAGGCCAAGAACTCAATGAGAGATTCTTGATCATGAAGTTTGTAGAGGATAGCTAGCATTAAACATGTCTAATGGAAGGTGATAGTAGACTTCAAATTAATCTTGCTAGCTTACATGAATATCACCAGCCAAGGTTCTCTGTCTTTCCCCTCCCTTGTGCTTTTTTCTTCAGGGCATTGTCACTTAACATTTCTCCCTTCACTACACATCACATTTTAAAATTTCTTTATCTTAACATTATTTCTTGGTCTGATTATGTCCTTACTAGTACTTTGAACTAAGTTCATTTGGGGAGGAAAAACTAGCTGCATGAATATGAGAGATGCCTTAGTATATGCAAGTTTAGATTTTTAAAAGTCTGGTTTTTTCTTGGTATTTTGCAATAACTGTATAATTGTATTTGGTGTTTTCAACTTATTTGCAAATGATCTGCTAACAGAGCATTTTATAGCTAAAATATGTATTGACACATTTTCCTTCATATACCTCTTCAGTAAATAGGATATATTTTAATAACTTTAAAAGGCTGCTGAAAATGCAGGTATAACACTTTATTTTCATAACCTCGGTCCATCACATTAGCATTTTTGTAGAAAATCAGAAGGACTGAATTTTCTTCTTCTGCATCTCATTGCTTTATTTTAGCTGAGTTGAGTCTACTTTTATTGATGATTACCTGTTTCTTCTACTTCTTATAAACAAAATGTCTTGCTTCAGAATTTTAACTGGAATCTCAGTGCACTTTTCTTATCAATTAAAAATATTAATATCACATTAGGTAATATGCAATTATCATTGCAGTATTCCTGATTGATCGAAATTTGCAATAAGGTTTTGTGCCATGTCAAATTATTTATAAGCATTTCTCTATGTAGATATGCTTAAGTCACTAGGTATTTATTACTGCTTCTTGTTTATAATAATACCTGATAACTTTATCGTGACAGTATCTATATGTACAGATTTCATATTTTCATGGACTGAAATGTTAATTCTGATAATATTGACTGTCATTAAATATCATATAATTAAGTATGATTTTAAATGAATTTGAAAGCCTGCAATTAAGTATGAACATTATATATCTTATTTAAAATATATTCAATCAGTCATGTTTATTGAGCTACTACCATATGCTAAGCCCAGCACTAAATATCATAAATAAATGAAACCACTTTAATATTAACTTATAGGTTACATCTTTCCTTTGTTTAAAATTATCTTCCACATTTATAGTTTGCAACTATGTTAAGTGTCTGCCACAAATTCTAAATAACCAGATTTGGAATTTATTTA
The DNA here is from genome assembly GCF_964662115.1 of Mustela nivalis. Taxonomy (NCBI): domain Eukaryota; kingdom Metazoa; phylum Chordata; class Mammalia; order Carnivora; family Mustelidae; genus Mustela; species Mustela nivalis. Next base: position 58,494,850 of record NC_139027.1, read on the forward strand.
GGATTAGTGTCTCTCATTCTTTTTATCTGCTGTTCTTGTGAAAAACTCCATGACTTGCTCTTCAGGAACAACAAGGATAGCCACTATTTATTGCGGTCTCCTCTGTCCCCTGCATATAAGTATGTTGTCATTATTTTTATTAAAGATTTTATTTACTTATTTGACAGAGATCACAAGTAGGCTGAGAGCTAGACGGTGGGGTTGGGGGTGGTGGTGAAGCAGGCTCCCCACTGGAGCTTGATCCAGGTCCCTTAGATCATGACCTGAGCTGAAGGCAGAGGTTTAACCCACTGAGCCGCCCAGGTGCCCCTGTCATTTTTAAATCATATGGCAGTCCTGCAGCACAGGTGAATAAATCCACATCTTAGAGATGAGAAAATCACAATTCCAAGGAGTTATCTTGACCCAGACTCAAGAGCTCTCTATCACCAAAACCAGGAGTCAACCCCTGTTATGTGCTGCTTCTGCTATGTAGCGTTGCTCCATGGCTATTGTACAGGGTCAAGTCCAAGTTATAATTAAATTCTGAACCTAACTCTGTCAAATACTTTTAAGCCTATAGGTATTTTGGATTTTAATATTTTTTAAAAGTGATATAAGTTGGACCCTTTCTATGTATGACATAATACTATTTTCAAAAAATTTCATGTGACATAGAAGAAACTTAAAGTTTTCCTTTTTATCTCCTTTACAAATGCAGAAACTGGCAAAGATGTTTGTGTTTGTATAATTTTTGTGGTGAGGAAATAGTTTAGTTTGTATTTGGTTCGTTTTGGGATGTTTTTACATTTACACCTACAGAGTATGCTGTCTATTTTTAGTACAACTCAAATCAATGCAAGAATGAAGCATCTTTAAAAGAAGTCAGTTTAACATCCTTGCCCTCCAAATTTCCTCAGTCATGCTAAGGAAGGTTTCCCAGATCATCAGCACAAGCTCCTTTTTCATCCCTAGGCTAACAGGCTCCATTGACATTTGCATAATTTGTCTCTTCAGTTCCTTCACCTAATTCTCACTCCTTAGCTCTGTGAGGATCCTTCCACTACACTTGAGGTTTCTAATGCCCTGTGGTTCTTCTCATTCATGCCCTCTGATCACATTGAGGAAAAGCTGGGACATTCATGGAAAAGTGGAAAAGAACTATTGATTCCATGTGCTAGCAGAGCAGGGTGTCTTGCAGAAACCTTGGTTTTTAGAGTCCAAAAGACCTGGATTTGAAACTACAGCTCTATCACTTAGTAACTTTGGGATCAAAGACATTGTAAACCATCTGACCCTCATTTTCCTTATCTCTAGATAAGGAAATACCAAATGTTGTAATACCAAATGTTGGAGTATTAAAAAGTTGGAATAAAATAATGTATGAAAAGTGATTAGCATAGTACCCTATTTTCTTGCTTCTTATTTTTGGTGGGATTACTCTATTGAAACCTACACACACTCAAATATTTTTTAATCTTTATTATTTTCCTTTTTATTTATATATATTTAGATTTTTATTATTTAAATTCAATTAACATAGAATGTATTATTGGTTTCAGAGGTGGAGGTCAGTGATTCATCAGTCTTACATAATAGCCAGTGCTCATTACATCACATGCCATCCTTAGTGTCTATCATCCAGTTACCACAACTCCCCATCCACTTCCCCTCCAGCAACCCTCAGTTTGTTGCATATGGTTAAGACTCTCTAATGGTTTGTCTTTCTCTCTGATTTTTGCCTTGTTTTATTTTTTCTTCTCTTCCCCTGTGATCTTCTGTTTTATTTCTTCAATTCTACATATGAGTGAGATCATATGATAGTTGTCTTTCTCTGATTGACTTATTTGCTTAACATAATACCGCCTAGTTCCATCCATGTCATTGCAAAGGTAAAATTTCAATTTTTTGATGGCTGAGTATTATTCCATTGTGTGTGTGTGTGTGTGTGTATTTATATATATATATATATATATATATATATATATATACACACACAAATATATAAATATCAGGGAAGGAAATATATATATTTATATATTTGTGTAATATATATATATATATATATATATATATATATATATATATATATCACATCCTTTTTATCCATTCATCTGTCCATGGACATTTGGCTCTTTCCACAGTTTGAGTATTGTGGACATTGCTACTGTAAACATTGGGGTGCAGGTGCCCCTTCAGATCACTACATTTGTATCTTTGGGGTAGATGCCTACTAGTGCAATTGCTGCATCATAGGGTAGCTCTATTTTCAACGTTTTGAGGAACCTGCATACTGTTCTCTGGAGTGGCTGCAGCAGCTTACATTCCCACCAACAGTGTAAGAGGGCTCCCCTTTCTCTGCATCCTCATCAACATCTGTCGTTTCCTGACTTACTAATTTTAGTCTTTCTGACTGGTGTGGGATGGTATCTCGTGGTTTTGATTTGTATTTCCCTGATGCTGAGTGATACGGCACTTTTTTTCATGTGTCTGTTGACCATTTGTATGTCTTCTTTGGAGAAATGTCTATTCATGTCTTCTGCCCATTTTTTTTTTTTAAAGATTTTCTTTGTTTTTGTGAGACAGAGAGAGAGAGAGAGGGAACCTAGTAGGGGGAGTGGGAGAGGGAGAAGCAGACTCCCCACCAAGCAGGGAGCCCAATGTGGGATTCGATCCCAGGACCCTGAGCTGAAGGCAGACACTTAACCGACTGAGCCACCTAGGTGCCCCTTCTGCCCATTTTTTAGTTGGATTCTTTGTTCTTTGGGTGTTGAGTTTGTTAAGTTCTTTATAGATTTTGGATACTAACCCTTTGTATCCCATTGTGTTGGTTATCTTTTGGTTTTGTTGACTGTTTCCTATGTTGTGCAAAAGCTTTTTATCTTGATGAAGTCCCAATAGTTCATTTTTACCTTTGGATCCCTTGCCTTTGGAGATGTGTCTAGCAGGAAATTGCTGAAGCCAAGGTCAAAGAGGTTAATGCCTCTGTTCTCTAGGATTTTGATGGATTCCTGTCTCATATTTAAGTATTTCATCCATTTTGAGTCTCTTTTTGTGTACGATGTAAAAAAAATGGTCCAGTTTTCATTCTTCTGCAGGTGGCTTTCCAGTTTTCCCAACACTATTTGTGGAAGAGACTGTCTTTTTTCCACTGGATATTCTTTCTTGCTTTGTTGAAGATTAGTTAATCATATAATTGAGAGTCCATTTCCAGGTTCTCTGTTCTGTTCCTTTGATCTATGTGTCTGTTTCTGTGCCAGTACCCTACTGTCCTGAGGATTACAGCTTTGTAATAAAGCTTGAAGTCCAGAATTGTGATGGCACCAGCTTTGGTTATCTTTTTCAACTTTCCTTTGACTCTTCGGGATCTTTTCTTTTTCCATACAAATTTTAGGATTCTTTGTTCCATATCTGTGAAAAAAGCTGATGGTGTTTTGTTAGGGATTGCATTGACTATATAGATTGCACTAGGTAGCATGGATATTTTCATAATATTTGTTCTTCCAATCTATGAGCATGGAATGTTTTTCCATTTCTTTGTGTCTTCCTCAATTTCTTTTATGAGTGTTTTATAGTTTTCTGAGTACAGATCCTTTGCCTCTTTGGTTAGGTTTATTCCTAGCTATCCTATGGCTTTTAGTCTAATTGTAAATGGGATTGGCTCCTTAACTTTCTTTTTCTTTTGTCTTGTTGTTATTGTATAGAAGTGGAACTGATTTCTGTTTGTTGATTTTATATTCTGCCACTTTGCTGAATTCCTGTATGAGTTTTAGCAATTTTGGGGTAGAGTCTCTTGGGTTTTCCACACAGTGTCACGTCATCTGCAAATAGTGAGAGTTTGACTTCTTTGCCAATTTGGATGCCTTTTATTTCTTTTTCTTGTCTCATTGCTGAGGCAAGGACCTCCAGTACTATGTTGAATATCTTGAATAATACTATGTTGAATAGCTGCTGTGTTCCTGACCTTAGGAGAAAAGCTCTAATTTTTTTCCCTATTGAGAATTTTATTCACTGTGGACTGTTCATATATGGTTTCTGTGATATTGAGGTATGGTCCCTCTATTCCTGTACTATGAAGAGCTTTTAATCAAGAAAATATGTTGTACTTTGTCAAATGCTTTTTTTGCATCTATTGAGAATATCATATGATTCCTGGCCTTTATTTATGTACTGTATCACATAGATTAATTTATGGATATTGAACTACCCTTGCAATCCAGAAATAAATCCCACTTGGTCATGGTGAATTATCTTTTTAATGTACTGTTGGATCCTATTGGCTAGTATCTTGGTGAGAAATTTTGAATCCATGTTCATCAGGGGTATTGGTTTATACTTCTCCTTTTTAATGGGGTCTTTGTCTGGTTTGGGGATCAAGGTAATGGTGGCTTCATAGAAAGAGTTTGGAAGGTTTCCTTCCATTCCCATTTTTTGAAACAGCTTCAGAAAATTCTTTTTGAAATTGTCTGGTAGAATTCCCCTGGGAAGCCATCCAGCCCTGGACTCTTGTTTGTTGGGAGGTTTTTGATTACTGCTTCAGTTTCCTTACTGGTAATAGGTCTTTTCAGGTTTTCTATTTCTTCCTGTTACAGTTTTGGTAGTTTTTACATCTCTGGTAATGCATCTCCTTTCTTACAGATTGACTAATTTCTTGGCATATAGTTGCTCATTATATGTTCTTATAAGTGTTTGTATTTCTTCGGTATTGGTTGTGATCACTCCTCCTTCATTCATGGTTTTATTAATTTGGGTCCTTTCTCTTTTCTTTTTGATAAGTCTGGCTAGAGGTTTATAGATCTTATCAATTCTTTCAAGGAACCAGCTCCTAGTTTTGTTGATCTATTCTCCTGTTCTTTTGCTTTTGATTTCATTGATCTCTGCTCTAATCTTAATTAATTCTCTTCTCCTGCTGAGTGTAGGCTTTATTTGCTGTTCTTTCTCCATCCAGCTCCTTTAAGGTATAACGTTAGGTTGTGTATTTGAGACCTTTCTTATTTCTTGAGAAAGGCTTGTATTGCTATATACTTCCCTCTAAGGGCTACCTTTACTGCATCCCTAAGGTTTTGAACTGTTGTGTTTTCATTTTCATTTTTTTCCATGAATTTTTTTATTCCTTTTTAATTTCCTGGTTTACCCATTCATTCTTTAGTAGGATGCTCTTTAATCTCCATATACCTGAGTTCTTTCCAAATGTCCTCATGTCGTGGAGTTTAGGTTTCAAAGCACTGTGGTCTGGAAATATGCCGGGAATGATCCTGGACTTTTAGTACCAGTTGAGACCTGATTTGTGACCCAGGATGTGATCTATTCTGGACAGTGTTCCATGTGCACTCAGGAAGAATGTATATTCTGTTGTTTTAGAATGGAATGCTCTGAATATATCTGTGTAGTCCATATGGTCCGGTGTGTCATTCTAAGCCCTTGTTTCCTTGTCAATCTTTTGCTTAGATGATCTGTTCATTTCAGTCAGTGGGGTGTTAAAGTCCCTACTATTATTGTATTATCCCAATGTGTTTCTTTAATTTTGTTATTAATTGCTTTATACAATTGGCTGCTCCTGCGTTATGGGCATAAATATTTATAATATTTAGATCTTCTTGTTGGAGAGATTCTTTAATTATGGTAGTGACCTTTTTCTTCTCTTATTACAGTCTTTGGTTTAATATATGTTTTGTCTGATATAAGGGTTGCTTTCTTTTGATATGCATTAACAGGATAAATGGTTTTCCACCCCCTCACTTTCAACTGGAGGTGTCTTTGGGTCTAAAATGAGTATCTCACAGACAGCATATCAGTAGGTCTTGCTTTTTTACCCAGTCTGATATCCTTTATCTTTTGATTTGGGCATTTAACCCATTTACACTCAGAATAACTTTTGAAAAATAGGTATTTAGTACTGTTGTATTACCTGTAAAGTCACTGTTTTTGTATATTGTGTTTTTTTCTTCTGGGCTCTCTGTTTGCTTAAAAGATCCCTTTTAATATTTCTTGTAGGCCTGTTTTGGTAATCACAAATTATTTTGTGATCATAATAATGGAAGTATTTTGTTTGTCCTGGAAGATTTTTATCTCTTCTATTTTGTATGACATCCTTGCTGGATAAAGTATTCTTGACTGTATATTTTTCTTTTTAAAATTTTGTGTATTTATTTTTTAAGACAGAGCATGAGCTGGGTGGGGGACAGAGTTGGAACTAGTCTCCATTGAGCAGGGAGCCCAGTCTGGGACTTGATCCCAGGAATCTGAGATCATGACCAGCTAAATATTTTTCTCTTTTAGCACCCTGAATATATCCTGCTAGTCCCCTTTGGCCTGCCAGTACTCTGTGGATCAGTTTACTGCCAATCTATTGTTTATACCCTTGTAGGTTAGAGACCTTTTGTCCGAAGCTGCTTTCAGGATTTTCTCTTTGTCTCTGAGATTTGCAAGTTTCTTTGTTATATATCAGGGTGTTGACCTATTTTTATTCACTTTGACAGGGATTCTCTGCGCCTCCTGGACTTAGATGCCTGTTTCCTTCCCCAGATTAGGGAAGTTTTCTGTTGTTATTTGTTCCAATGTACCTTCTGCCCCTCTCTCTCTTTCCTCTTATTCTGGGATCCCTATTATTTTAATACTGCTTTGCTTTGTGGTATCACTTCTCTCTCAAAGTCTTCCCTGTGATCCAGTAGTTTTTAATCTCTCTTTTTCTCAGCTTCTTTATTCTCCATCATTTGGTCTTCTATATTATTAATTCACTCTTCTGCCTCATTTATCCTAGCATTAGAGCCTCCATTTTCCATTTATTCCATCTCATTAATAGTCTTTTGATTTCCACATCATTAGATTTCAGTTCTTTTATTTCTCCAAAAGGGAAGTCTCTGGTTTCTTCTATGTTTTTTCAAGCCCAGTTAGTATCTTTATAATTGTTATTCTGAATTCTAGTTCCGACATCTTATGTCCATACTGATTAGGTCCTTGGCAGTCAGTGCTGTCTCTTGTTCTCCTTTTTGAGGTAAGTTTTTCTGTCTTGTCATTTTGTCCATAGAAGAATAGATGAACAAGAGAACAAAATACTAAGATAACAACAATGACCCCAGAGAAATATACCCTAAACAAATCAGATGAGATCCAAAACCAGAAAAAAAAAGAAGGAACATAATCAGACAGGTGGGTGGACAGAACAGAGCCATACATTGGATCTTGTGTGTATTTTCATCTGTTTGTTAGAAAACTAGATGCTGGGCATCTGGGTGGCTCAGTCAGTTAAGTGTCCGCCTTCAGCTCAGGTCATAATCCCAGGGTCCTGGGATCAAGCCCTGCATCAGGCTTCCTGCTCAGTGGGGAGCCTCCTTCTCCCTCTGCCACTCCCCCTGCTTCTGCTTGCCTTCTCTCTCTCTCAAATAAATAAATAAAATATTTAAAAAAAGAAGACTAGATGCCAAAATTCTAAATAAATAAAAACTTATATATGTATAAAAATGACATTAAATACAATGAAAGGATAGAATGTAACTGTCAAAATGAAAATGAAAAGGCAAAAAAAAAAAAGAAGGAATATAAATAGACAGGTTTTATTTATTTATTTTATAAATAAACAGAACAGAGCAATGCACTATATCCCAAGTGTATTTTGGTCAGTTTGTTAGAAGAATCTACATCTCAAAAGTGTAAAGAAAGAAAAGCTTATATATATACTTATACGCACACACACACACAAATAAAATACATTGAAAGCATAGAATGTTACTGTAAAGATGAAAATTTAAAAAGACTTTAACAAAACAAATTAAAAAAAGAAGAAAAAGAGGGGCACCTGGGTGGCTCAGTCATTAGGCATCTGCCTTCGACTCAGGTCATGATCTCAGGGTTATGGGATTGAACCCCACATCGAGCCCCACATCGGGCTCCCTGCTCCTCAGGAAGCCTGCTTCTTCCTCTCCCACTCCCCAGCTTGTGTTCCCTTTCTCGCTGTGTCTCTCTCTGTCAAAGAAATAAAATCTATTTAAAAAAAAAAAAAGAAGAAGAAAAAGAGAAACAATATAATCAAACAGGTGAGGAGAACAGAGCCATAGACTAGATTCTGGATGTATTTAGGTCTCTCAGAAGAAACTGAATCCAAAATTGTTTTAAAGAATATATGTATGTGTGTGTGTGTATATATATATATATATATATATACATATATATATATATATAAATACATGAAAATAAAATTAAATAGTGCAACCTCAGGGAAAAGCAGTCAGTCACTCCTGTTTCTCTGGTCTCTATCCACTCTCTATGCTGACCCCAGCCTGTTACCAAGTGTTTCTTTCTCAGGAACATGACCCTGTTTTGAGTCTCCAAATCCTGCAGATTCCTGCAGCACACACCTGCAGTGCTCTTCCCCAGGAGAGGAAGGGGAATCTCCCCAGTTCTGACACTTCTTGGGCCCTTGCTTATTGATCAGTCACCCGACGGTGCCATGGTTGGGGGTTTATAGCAATTCCAAGCTGAGAGCCCACTCTTGGTCTAGCTGATTACAACCAGCTTCCCACTTAAAATGCCTGGGAACTCTGCCACACTCAGGCAACCCTGGTCTTCCTGTGACCCCTCTTATCCTGAGACCACACTCTCCCACCTAGGATTCTGCCCCACTTCACCACCTGAGCACCTTTCAGGCAAGGCCGTCCCTCACTAAATCAGACTTCTAAAAGTTCCGATTTTGCGCTTCGCTGCTCTATCACTTTCTGATAGCTGGCTTATGGAGGCTCCTTCCCTGCGTGGTTTATCTTCCCATATATCACCTTGGATTCACTTCTCCACATCTCCTGTCTTGCAAAGAGTGAACGCTTTTCTATTTGTAAAGTTGTAACTATTCTCTTCTTAGACCTCTGTTTGAGTTTGCAAGTGTTCAGAATGATTTGTAGCTGTCTAGTTGAATTCCTGGGACCGGATGAAACTAAGGTCTCCTACTCTTCTGTCCTGGACTCTTTCTTAATCTTTAAACTTCTATGGTATCTTTATGTCATGTAGACATTTTCTTTTCTTAAACAGTCTTGAGCTATTTAGTGGAGAAGATAGCAGGTGATCCTCTGACCTTGACTAGCGTTTTAGAGTTATCTGGGATCGACAGTGGAATTTTTCGTGGTACCAATTCTAGTGGTGGGAGGGGGGTTTCACCCATACCAACAAGCAATTCTTGTACACCAACAGGGTATTGTAATTCTGATACTATTTACCTAGAGATCTCACAGGTTAAGGGCTCCGTCCTAAAAGAGTGCACCCCACCCTTACTTCATATGCCAGTAACAAAACCCTTTTGGTACCTGTGCTTCTGACCTACCAGCTAGTTTGGAAGTTCCCACAACCACCTCCTTGTACTTCAGATGCCAGTCTAAAAAACAACCTAGACTTCTGACTGGCTGTCTGTAAATCAGAGATTCTTCTAGCCCCTCTTTGGGTTTGATTTATTTGCCATAGTGGCTCAGAGAACTCAGGGAAACATTTTATTTATTAGATCACCAGTTTATTATAAGAGGACATAACTCAGAAACTGCTAGATAGAAGAGATATATAGTGCAAAGTATGGGGAAAGGGCTTAGAGCCTCCAGGCCCTCTCCAGGCTTCCAGTCTCCTGGTAGCTCCATAAATTCACCAACATCAAAACTCTCCAAGCCCCACCCTTTTGACTTCATTACATAGGCAGGACTAATTAAATCATTGGCCATTGGTGATTGAGTTATCCTCCAGCCCCTCTTTCCTCTGGGAGGTCTGGGGATGGGACAAAAGTTCTGACCCTCTGAACACTTGGTTGACAACCAACCCCCACCCTTAGGTACTTCACAAAAGTCACCTCATTAACTTAACAAAAGACACCTTTTCACTCTCAGCACTTAGGAAATTCCAAGAGTTTGGGACCTGTGAGCCAGGAGCTGTGGAAGAAGACTAAATATGTATGAGAAATATATTTTGGTTATCTGAATAATCATACATAAAGATTTCTTATAAATTGCAATATCATACTTACCCTTTCTTTTGGTGAAACTACAGAGCCTGTTGGGTTGACATAAACCCTTAGAAGTCAGGAAGCCTGCAACCCTTCTCCCTGGACCTTGAGCCTAATTTGTAATATACCAGGACTGCCATCTGGCTAGGCTCTTCCTTTTAGGCTTTCTCTGTATGAGTACAGGCCCTATTCAAGTCAGATGGCCTCTCAGTTTTCTGCCCAGAGGCTTCCTTTACAAAACTTTAAGCTTTCCGGAAGTATGGTATTTCAACCAGCATTATATTATGCATATGTATTTAATTCATAGGTTTTTTTTTTAAGATTTTATTTATTTATTTGACAGAGAAAGATCACAAGTAGGCAGAGAGGCAGGCAGAGAGAGAGGAGGAAGCAGACTCCCTGCCGAGCAGAGAGCCCGATGCGGGACTCCATCCCAGGACCCTGAGATCATGACCTGAGCCGAAGGCAGCGGCTTAACCCACTGAGCCACCCAGGCACCCTAATTCATAGTTTTTTAAAAGTTTGCTGCATACCCACTACCTGCATAGTTTTTGGCTAGCTGCTACATAGGACACATAAAAGAAGTGTAAAATAGATGAGACAGGGTTTTTTTAAGCTTACAGTAAAAAGGAGGATGTTTGTTCAAATATTAGAAGTAGCTGCGCCTGGGGGCTCAGTGGGTTAAGCCTCTGCCTTAAGCCCAGGTCATGATCTCAGGGTTCTGGGATTGAGCCCTGCATCGGGCTCTCTGCTTAGCAGGGAGCCTGCCACTCTGCCTACTTGGGATCTCTGTCAAATAAATAAATAAAATCTTTAAAAAAAATATATTAGAAGTAAATGAAAGGCTGAATGTCCCAAGCAAGTCATTGGCTAAGTTACAGTGGGGAAGAGTGAACAGAGGAGGCGCCATCAAAGAGAAAGGTTGCCACCCAGCTGGAAGGAATCCAGAAACCAGAATAGCATTTGTTCTAATTCTTCAAGGGTGAATGTGATTGGTAGGAAGAACTGAGTCTCTATGTGGATTTCAGGCAAAGAACATGAGTTAGGTTGTTAAAAGATAAACTGAGGCATATTTAAAATTTTAAGAGTTTATTTGAGCAAAAATTTATTCTAGTTGGGCAGCGACAAGCTAGAAGTGGTTAGGAACTCTGCTGAGAGAAATCAGGGGATAAGGTTATATAGAAAAAGTGCAGAAGTGAAGAAAGGAAATTATTTGATTGGCTAAAGCTTAAAGCCTAGTTGGCTTTTTGTGGTTGGTATCCTTAGCATTTTGATTTTATGAATGGTCTATTTTATTTCTTAATTCTTCTGCCCAGGTGTTCCTTGTAGCCTTTTCTACCTACAATAAATATGATTTAAAATTTTTATTTCATGAATAGTGACAAATCATATTACTTATCAGGTCTTAATTTTTGTTTTGTTTTAAAACCAGTGCATTATTATATAACATTTCTTTCTCTTGGTCATTTGTCTACGTAACAACCTTCAGATCATTTCTGAAAGTAAAATATTTCTATAAGACTGTTAACAGGGTTCTAGTTCTTTTCCTTTGCCTACTCTGCCCTACTAATTAGAAGTGTTCTGGTAAGTAATTAATCAAAAATTTCAGAATTGGGAAGGGTGGTGGATAGGAGTGAGATTAGCTAAATTGTTTAAAGTCCTTTATTCTTTTTTTTTTTAAGATTTTATTTATTTATTTGACAGAGAGAGATCACAAGTAGGCAGAGAGGCAGGCAGAGAGAGAGAGAGGGAGGAAGCAGGCTCCCCGCTGAGCAGAGAGCCCGATGTGGGACTCGATTCCAGGACCCTGAGATCATGACCTGAGCCAAAGGCAGAGGCTTAACCCACTGAGCCACCCAGGCACCCCTTTATTCGTTTTTTAAAAAATTTAAACTTATGATGTTTTTAGGTATTCTGCTAACCATATTATCTTAGTAAAAGGCCACCTTGTTAATTTTTATATATTGAACATATTTGTCTTTAAGTTATTTATAGACTTTCAAGAAACAATGTGTTAATGTTAAAATCTTATAATTTCTGTAGCTGTATTCTATATGTGCCACATATTTGTATATGTTCTATATGAGAGAATTATGTATGCAAAAATATATAGACATACATACTTATATGTTGCTGATGTTTAGGGTGATAATTGATGCTCTTCAGTATGATGATGGATTAATATGCAGGCCTGTGTGTGACAACTGAAGAAAAACCAAGGTCTGCATGAACATAAATGATACATTTTTTACAGGTCCTGAGTTGTGTCCGCACAGAATGGGATCTACTGGATGTTCGCTTTGGCACCAAACAGCCTTATCAGGTGTTGACAGTGGAGAACTCCATCAGTGTAGACAAAGAGCCCATGGCTGACAACTGCATCTATGAATGCGTTCGAAACAAAATCCAATGTATATCAGTAACTAGAATACCACTAAGATCAAAGGCCATTAGCTGCTGCAGGAATATTACTGAAGACAAACTAATTTTGGGCTGTGAAGATTCTTCAGTAATTCTGTATGAAACTCACCGTAGAGTAACTCTCTTAGCCCAGGCTGAACTTTTGCCTTCATTAATAAGTTGTCACCCAAGTGGTGCCATTCTACTAGTTGGCAGCAACCAAGGGGAGCTGCAGATTTTTGATATGGCTTTATCCCCAATTAACATCCAGCTCCTGGCCGAAGACCGCTCACCCAGTGAGACCTTACAGTTCAATAAATTCTTTGACATTTCCAGCAGTCTTGTTCAAATGCAGTGGATAGTTCCTCAGGTGGTTTCTCAGAAGCCAGAATGTGGGGACATCTGTGATCTCCTCTTCCTCAGGTTTAACAGAGGACCTTTGGGTGCACTTTTGTTTAAACTTGGTAAGTCCAGAGCGTTGGTGAGTAAGTAAATTAAAATGTTCATGATAGTGACGTTATGATTAAGAGAATAAGACCGTTCTAGAAATGGAGGTTTTCTATGTTACTCCATAAATAAGCTTGGCTTTTAGACATTTCATATAGTTCCTTTTTTTTCTTTTTTCAAGTAATCTCTATGCCTGAACTCACAACCCTGAGATCAACTCATGTGTTCTACCAACTGAGCCAGCCAGGTGCCCTCATATAGTTTCTTTTTTTTTTTTTTTTTTTTTTAAAAGATTTTATTTATTTATTTGACAGAGAGAAATTACAAGTACACTGAGAGGCAGGCAGAGAGAGAGAGAGAAGGAAGCAGGCTCCCTGCCGAGCAGAGAGCCCGATGCGGGACTCGATCCCAGGACCCTGAGATCATGACCTGAGCCGAAGGCAGCGGCTTAACCCACTGAGCCACTCAGGCGCCCCCCTCATATAGTTTCTTTAAGAAAGCTTTGTGGATGATTTTCTAAACGTTAAGGAACATTAGTGAACAATTTGGAAACTGCATTAATTGCCCATTGTGATGCACAAAAAACTTAAACTCCCACATTTTATATCCAAAATAAATACATATGTGGATATTTTAAAAGTACTTACTATGCCTGTTAAAAAGTTCTGTTTTGGGGCACCTGGCTGGCTTATTTGGTTAAGCGGCTGCCTTTGGTTCAGGTCATGATCCCAGGTCCTGGGAACGAGCCCCACATCAGGCTCCCTGCTCAGCGGGAAGCCTGCCTCTCTCTCTCCACTATTTGTACTCTCTTGTGTCAAATAAATAAATAAATAAAATTTTAAAAAAGTTCTGTGTTGTAGGAATAAAATGTTTTTTTCTATTTTCTATTACTTAGATAATAGGTATCCATTGCTTAGACTGGAATGTGTAAGACAGATGTTTTAAACAAAGAGAAATTGGGGCACCTGGGTGACTGAGCTGGTTAAGCAGCTGCCTTTGGGTCAGGTCATGATCCTGGAGTCTTGGGATGGAGTTTCACATTGGGCCCCCAGCTCCACGGGGAGTCTGCTTCTCTCTCTGACCTTCCCCCTTCTCATGCTCTCTCTCTCTCTCAAATAAATAAATAAAATTAAAAAAAAAAAAAAAAGAATGTGAATGTTTGGAGAATTTGGTTAGAGAGTTGTATAACTTTTTTTTTGTTTCCTTTAGATAAAAATATTGACAAAGATTTTTCAGTATTATGAAAATCATGTATTAATGTTGCCCATTTCAACCAGGAAACTTTTTTTTAATATATTAAATATTTTTAAGTAATCTCTACACCCAACGTGGGGCTTGAACTTACAACCTGAAGATGAAGGGTAGTATGTTCTACTGACTGAGCCATCAGGCACCCCTCAACCAGAAAAGTTTGAAATAAAATTGTAGTAGTATGATTTATTTGTCTTTTGCAGTTTTGCCTTACCAGCTATGCCCTATAATATTCTTTAGGTAGTTTTGTATAACTTAGCATTCTTGAGAGAACCTCACTTAGATTAATTAATTAAAGCTAGATTTTAACTAATGCATGTTATTGCAACTTGAGAACTTAGAAAAGTAAATATATTTCTAAGCCCATTATATGATTTGTTTCTGTCATACAAGTTAAGTTTTTAAAGACATTGTAGGATTTGTTAAATAGCTGTCAGTCTACTTTTTTTTGGTAACATATCTAAACCTCTGAAATTGAACCCATGAAATAAATCTAGTTGAAAATGACTTGATTAACCTGAAAGATATAATGAATATAATGTCAGGGCTATATTCTTTCCACATAATAAAAATGCAATTAAATATCTTTATAGTGTTCATGTTGTCCAAGAAAAAAATGTTTGGAATCTCGTTTATTGTAAAATAATCCAGTTCTACTTTGCCCAGCTACATGTTTAACAGTTGTATGTCTCCATACACAACACTCATTAAAGTGGATGTTAGATGTTTTGCATGTCTGTTAAAACACACACACACTCTCTCTCTCTCTCTCTCTCTGTCTCTCTAAATTACCCAGTTACCTGTCAAACAAAAGGCTGTCTGCCCACATATACCTAGCTTTTCTTCAGCCCTCCCTTGTGGGCCTACTCACAACAGCTTTGCAAAAAGCACAGCTTTCTCTTCCTATCTCTAGCACATTTGCCTTCTTACTAAAGTAAACAGGCTCTCAGTGTAGGGATTTAGAGGGCTTCCTGCTAATTGCCAGCTTGTAAACTTAATTGGACTGTCTCCCTGGGCACTGTTCCTAAATCAATTAGGCAATGAGTTGGCTGTCACCTCTTTTTCCCAAGAAGGTCTCTTGGAAGAGAATTATCCAATAGAAGTCAAGCATTCAAATGAAAAGGTGATAACTTCTGCAACTGACATTTATCATTTAATTTTATTTTCAATATGACTCTTAAGTTTTATGTGATAGGGGAAATTTTACAGGCTTACAGACTCCTTAAAAGATCTAAATATGGAGTTCCCCAGAATTTTTAAAAAATGTATTATAAGATTAATATTTATTACAGATTATTTTTTCTAGGAAGAGTTGATTCCTTGAAACAGTAGATTCCAACTAACAGATCTTTTTTTTTTTTTTTTTTTTAAGAAAACCCTGTTTAAAGAACAGATTTTTCCTAGGTTCTGCTACTAAATACATCCAAAAATTTTAATATACTTCTTGAATTAACACAGTGCTGATTCTGGGCATCCATGTGGAATTTTCATGTATAATTCAAGTTATTGCATATATAAACAGGTAGTTGCATGTGCAGTTTCTCCACTAGGGAGCATTTACGAGATTTTTTTCATAAGCTTGTTATGCAAGCCTGTGGAAAATTTGACATGCAAGGTGTAGCTTACAATTTAAGAAGCTGACATAGATCATAGTTTAAAATAGAATGCTGTCATATGTAAACGTGGTAGTGGCTGGTGCCAATATGCTAAGATTTTTGGAGTTTGACTTTTAGAATAGGTCAGTGTAATGTTGAAGGAAAACTTTTGTTCCAAGGCTAGGACTTCCATTCTAAATCCTTATAATCATCACACAAATGTTTCAGGTGAATAAAAGGCCACCACTACTGTTAGAAGAATTTCAAGAGCATGTCTTCCTCAGGAGAGAGCTAGAAGTATCATTCTCCTGCATGGAAGCCAGGAGGTACTGTTTTATGTAAAGCAAAATGTAATCAGATTTCTTTGCTTGGCAGTCATTGTCCCATATTTCCACATATGTAGACTGAAATTAATTTTCAAAAGAGGAGTCCCTAATTATATTACAGAGATATTAAAGCTTTTGCATTCTCATCAGTACCTTTTTCAACTTTCACTGCTCTCTTTAAACTCATATGATCAACTCCCTGCCCTCTCAACAAAGAGTCTTACCTTTTAATTGGCACTTCACTAAGTTTATCTGCTCCTCACTACCTACCCACTCCCCTAATCAACAATTTACCTTGAACATAAATCTTATTATCATGGATATAAGTCTTTCCTTCTCAATGCAGTGGAAGAGGAGCCCTTCCTCTTATCTAAGACTAATTCCACCGCTAGTTCCAGTCTGGATCCCACTGCATTCCTGTGGATCCCTTTATGTTGTCATCCTCCCCACTTCACCTGTGAATCTTGTTACACCAGTAGATATAGGCCCAGCCCACACCATAAAACAAACGTCTCTTCCTTAAAATTGTTTCTCCTGTTACTAATCAAATGGTCTTTCTTCTTTTCATAGCCAGACTCACTAAAATAATAATGAACACTGACTTTCTCTGCTTCTTCACTTCCCATTCATTCCTCACAGTACCAAATTTTGACCTGAATCTTTAGTGTCCTGGAACTGCTCTTGGAAAGGTCACCAGAGACTTCCTACTTGATACATATAGATATATATCAAGTAGGATATATAATCTTTCTTTCTTTCTTTCTTTCTTTCTTTCTTTCTTTCTTTCTTTCTTTTTCTTTCTTCTTCTTCTTCTTCTTTTTTTTTTTTTTAGTGTTACTTGATGACTTTTCAGCATTTGATGCTTGCTGACCCCTTTTACTGTCACAGAATTCTCATCATACTGCCCTCTGTGTTCTGAGATACACCTTTTCATCACTTTGCATACTCTTCTTCTGGATACTCATGAATATGTTGAGGCTCCCTAAGGTTCCAGTTTTAGCTCTCCTCCCATTTTATACAGAGTGAGAGTTTCTAATTTTTTTCCCCCAAAACCTGTTTCTTCTCTTTTATATTCTCCATTTTGGTGGATGGTACAGTTACTCAGATGGAATCCCAAGTCAGAAATCATCCTAGAATCCTTCCTCACCCGAATGCCATATTCAGTCAGTGGCCAAATTCCATCAGTTCTACCTTCTAATACTCTCAGAAACATCTCTTTTCAGCCTTACTGTCATGACCTAAATCTCGACCTTCCTTGTTTTCAAGCAGTGATCAAGTTAGTAGCTTTCTGTCTGTAATATTCTGCCTTCCAATCTTATCATTCTGCCCCACAGTTAATCCCCTGAACTGCCACCAGAGTGATCTAACTGCAGATTTGGTCATGGCCTGAAATCCTTCAGTGGTTGATAAACCTTTGTTTGCTTCTCGGGCTTCATTTCCCCAGCTGTTTTTGCAGGAGTGTAGCTCCCCATCCACGGCATGTGCTCTTACACCCTCTCTTTCCCATGGTAGTTTCAATAGTATTCCATCCCCCTGGAGTGCCCATCTAGTACTCTAACTAGAGCCTGCAAAGTTGGGAAAAGTTTAAATCTTCTAGTGATTATATTAAGCAAGAAATAATTAAAACTAACCTTTTCCTTCTCATAGGATTTTGAAAAGCAAAGTCAAAATGTGTGTGTGTGTGTGTGTTACTCTGTCTAAAAAACAAGTAGTATGATTTTTCTCTTAATATTTTTATGGGAAGTATGTTTTCTTCAAAAGAGTTATTTTTAATGAACTATTGAAATATTACAATTTACCCCAGTGGTAATTGGGGGTAATTTATTGCTGGAAAGAATGTCAGATAATTTGATATCTACTCATCTTAAAATTGGATCTCATATTATTTGAAATGGACTGTTATTCCAGATAGCATTCTGCTTTCTTTAAACTAGACTGATGATGAGTTTTTAAGTCAAATTTATTGGGATATCATTTATATAAAATAAAATGTACCCATGCCAGATGTACAGTTTAATGAGTTTTAACCAATATATATTCTCATGATTACCACTACAATCAAGATATAGAACATTTCCATCACCAGAAATTCTCCCAAACTCCTTTGCAGCCGTTCCCCATCTTCCTCAAACCCAAAGAGCACTGACCTGCTTTCTGTCATTACTGGTTAGATTTGCTTTTTCTAAATTTCATAGAAAACAACTCATAAAGTAGATTTTTTTTTTAAAGATTTTATTTATTTATTTGACAGAGAGAAATTACAAGTACACTCAGAGGCAGGCAGAGAGAGAGAGAGAAGGAAGCAGACTCCCTGCTGAGCAGAGAGCCCGATGCGGGACTCGATCCCAGGATCCTGAGATCATGACCTGAGCCGAAGGCAGCGGCTTAACCCACTGAGCCACCCAGGCGCCCCTAAAGTAGATTTTTTTAAGGTCTTACTACTTTCACTCAGTATTTATCTGTGAGAATCTTCCATATTAATGTGTATATCTAAATTTTCTAAGTAATAATACTGAGTAATACTCCATTGTATAGATAAACCACAATTTGTATATTGTTCCACGTGTTAATGGACATTTGGGTTTTTTCAAGATTTAAGCTAATATCAATAAAAATGCCAGTACTTTTGTGTATACTTCTTTATATTGACATATGTTTTAATTTCTCTTGGGAAAAACAGGAGTAGAATGACTGGGCCATAGGTTAAGTGTATGTTTAACTGAAGAAGAAACTATTTTGGAGTTCTAGTTACTCTATATCCTAACACTTAGCATTAATGGTCTTTTTAATTTGGGGTGTTCTAATGGGTTTGTAATGGTGTTAATTTGCATTTCCCTGATGACTCTTGAAATTGAGCTTAATTTTATATGCTTACTTGCCATGTATCTTCTCTTATGAAGTATGTCTTCAAATCTTTTGCCCAAATTTAGTTGGATTGTTTATTATTGAGTTCTAATTTTTATATACTGAATACAAGTGCTTTGCAGATTACTAGTATTATGATATTTTCTTCCAGCTTGTTATTACCTTTTCATTTACTTAATAGTGTGTTTCAGATAGCAGAAGTTTTTCATTTTAATGAAATTCTATTAAATTTCTTTATGACTTGTGTTTTTCATGTACTCTATGAAGTATTTGTCTAACCCTGTTTTCTTCTAGAGGTTTTAGGGTTTTAGCTCTTAGAGTTAGGTTTATGATCTGTTTCAAGTTAATTTATTGCATATGGCATGAGGCATGGATTGAATTTAATTTTTAAATATGAATATTCAGACCCAATTGTTGGAAAGATTGACCTTTCTCTGTTGAATTGCCTTGACCATTTATGTTTCTATGAACAGACTCTGTTTTCTTCCACTATTCTACCTATACTTCAGTGAGTACCACACTGTCTTAATTACTATAGTTTTACAGTTAAGTCTTGAAATCAAGTACTGTTCTCCAACTTTGTTCTTTTTCAGAATTGCTTGGCTACTCTAGATTCTTTGAATTTCTATGTGTATTTTAAAATGAACTTGTCAGTCTCATAAAAACACTTGAGATTTTGATTGGGATTATGTTGAATCTATAGTTCAATTTGGGTTGGAATGACAATTCAACAGTATTGAGTCTCTCAATCTGTGAACACAGTATCTCTCTGTACTTATTCAGGTCTTTTAAAATTTCACTCAGCAGTGTTTTTCAAATTTTAAATATCTTACATATATTTTGTTCATGGTTTTGGGTACTACTGTATTATACTATACACTGTATAATATTTTAATACTGTATAGTATTAGTCCTATGTATTATTTTAATACTGTATGGCATTAACACTGTAAAGTATTTTTAATTATAATATTGCATAGTATTTTAATTACATAGTATTTTTAATTATAATTTTCATTGTTCATTGGGATTATATATAAATAAAATTTTAAAATATTGACCATGTATCCTGCAACCCTGTTAAACTCATTTCTTCATTGTAACATTTTTGTAGATTCTTTAGGACTTTCTGAGATGACTATAACAATAGCAATTAAAAACAGTTTTATATCTTCTTATTTAACCTGTGTGTCCTTTATTTTTGTTTCTTTATTATATTAGCTAGAATCTCTAGTACAATATTAAATTGAAGTGGCAAGAGAGGACATCCTTGCTTTGTTTCTGATCTTAGGCAGAAAGCGTTTAGTTTTTTCACTATAAGTATTATGTTATTAGGTTGAGGAAGTCCCCTTACCTTCCTAGTTGGCTGAGATGCGTTATCTTGAGTGGATATTGAATTTTTTCAGGTGCTCTTTTTTGCATCAATTGAAATGATCATGTTTTTTCTGGTCATATGGTGAATTATATTGATTAGTTTCCAGATGTTTCAATGGCCTTGCAGGTGTGGGATAAATCTCTCTTGTTCATGATACATGATCTTTTAATATATTGCTGAACTTGCTAATATTTTGTTAAGGTTTTTTGTATCTATTTATGGGAGATTTTGGTCTATAGTTTTTCTTTTCCTGTGATGTTGCTTTCATTTTTTATATCAGTGTAATGCTAACATCATGAAATGAGTTCTCAGGTGCTCCCTCTTCTTATATTTTGAGTTGTGTAGAGTTGATATTATTTCTTCTTTTGATGTTTGAGAGAATTCACCAATAAAGGCATCTGGGAATGCAGGTTTTTGTGTATGTGTGAGCACATGCATGTATGTGTTTGTGCATAAAAGTTCTTTAACTATGAATTCAAATTTAAATTATACAGAGTCAAGTTATTTATTCCTTCTTGAAAGAGCTTTGAGAGTTTGGATCTTTCAAGGAATCCATTTCATTTAAATTATATTTATTTGTTTAAAGTTATCCATATCAATCACTATAATTTTTTAATGTCTGTAGTTCTATAGTTTCTTGATTGTGGTAAGTTGTGTCTGCTCTCTTTTTTTATCAATTTAGACAGATGTTGGTCAATTTTACTGATCATTTCAAAGAACTATCTGTTGATTTCATTTGTATTCTTTATTTTTTATTTTCATCATTTCCATCCTTCCATTTACTTCAGGGGTAATTTGCCCTTTTTTCCAGAGATTCTTAACTTAAAGCTTGGTTTGTTGATTTTAGATCTTTCTTCTTTTCTAATTAAAAAAGCTAGAAGTTTCCCTCTAAATACTGCTATAGCTGCATCTCACAAATTTCAGTGTTATATTTTTATTTTTACTCATTTCAAAATATTTTTTAATGTACTTTGTGATTTCTTCTCTATTTTTATTAATATTATTATTATTTTTTAGTAATCTCTACCCCTAACATGGGGCTGGAACTCATAACCCTGAGATCAAGAGTTGTATGCTCTACTGAATAAGCCACCAAGGTTCCCCTGTGATTTCTTCTTTAAATCATAGTTTGTTTACTTATTTATTTAACATTTTATTTATCCAAAAGAGAGGTAGAGAGAGCACAAGTAGGGGAAGAGGCAGAAGGGGAGAGAAAGGGACAGTCAGACTTCCTGCTGAGCAGGGAGCCCAATGTGGGGCTCCATCCAAGGACCCTGAGATCATGACCTGAGACCTGAGCTAAAGTCAGACTTTTAACCACCCAGGCACCCCTAAATCATAGTTTGTTTGTTTTAAAGAATGTTGATCAATTTCTAAATGTTTGGAGAACTTCCAGACATGTTTTTTAATTGATATCTATTTTAATTTCTGTTGTGGTCGGAGAAACTACTCTGTAAAAGCAGCTAAATTTATTGAGGCTTGTTTTATTGCCCTGAATATACCCTATCTTGGTTGATAGTCTATGTACATATAAAAAGAATGTGTAGTTTGCTATTGTTAGGTGAAATATTTTATAAATGTAAGGTCAAATTCATTGATAGTGTTTTTCCAATATTTTCTATTTTTGCTGATTCTGTTTACCTGTTCTCTCAATTAGGGAGAAATGCTGAAATCTCCAATTATAATTGTGGTTTTGATTCTTTCTTCTTTTAGTTCTATCACTCTTTGCTTTATTATTTCAAACTTTGTTATTAGGTACATTTAAAGATTGTTATGATTCTTCATGAATTTTCGAAACTCTTTATTATGAAGATATAGAATTTTAGTTTAATTCATTTTTATTTCAGCATTTAAAAAAATCCTGCTGTTGTCTTTTGGCTTACATGATTTCAGAAGCAAAGTTTTCAGTTTTTCATAATTTTTTATGTGTGTCCTTTTCTTTGGCTACTTTTAAAGATTTTCTCTTTATCACCTTTTGAGCAATTTGATTATGACTATATTTACTTTTACTTGACAGGTCAGTTTCTTGTCTTTTTACTTGACAGGTCAGTTTCTTCTCTTGCTAGAAGTATTGCTTAGGGTATAGATGGAGTAAACAGATTTCAGATACTTTTGGTTCCCTATAAAATTCCTACACATTAGTATCTACTGCCAAAGAACCACCCTAATTTATGAGAGTTTCCAGTACTTGATTGCAGGCTCATGAAGGCTTTTGGATAGTACCATTCATTGATTCTACCAACACAAAAAAAATAATGAGGTTTTATTGCTTAGTATAGTCAGGGCAATTCCCCAGATTCCCTATCAAGTTGAGTCCTGTCAGATATAGCACAAATTCTCATTTTGATGTGACTTGAAGTTAATATGAAGAATTTCAGCATCTTTCTTATGAACTAATATACCTTTTAAAACCCTAAATCCTGTAACTATTCCAGTTAAATGATGATGATGATAGTAATAAAAAGAATTGCAGTAATATATTATATGCAGTACAACTTACAAATAACTTCACATACATTTTTTCATTTAGCTTTATGATTATTTGTACTGAGATGAGAAGTTTTTATAGACTCAGTCTAATCAGTAAACATTGGCTGAAGAAAAGGATTTTATAGCCAGCCATTTTTGAGAGTTAAAAAAAATGCTCAAAAGCCCTAATACTGTCATTTAATTGCACAAAAATCATTAGTTTATTAGTTTCAAATGAGATTAAGCCTATATAAAAATGACAAAATGAAATTAGAACAGAATGACTCACTTTTTTTTTGTAGTCTTGGTCCTCTAAGATTGGAATTAGATTTTCTTTCATTTTGGAAGGACAAACAAATGTGTTTATATTATACCAAGAATATTTCTAAGTAAATATTAGTTGTGAAGGGCATCACTAGCAGGATTAATACTGAGCATTTATTACTTCAATAGAGTAGTCTTTAAATGCCAATTTAAGATAAATTAGTATGTGGTAGCTGTGAAAAAACTATTAATTGAAAGTACCCATTAATAAAAACTTAAATACTTAAAAGTATTTATATAGTCATATTTGTCAGGATATTTGTACTTACCCACACCCACACCAAATATGTGGGGCTGACAACTAGAAACAACCCAGAACTGATAAATCTGATTGGTAAGAATTGTGTTCACATCAAAAAAACTGTCTTTAAATGTATACAACAGAGGTCTAAATAACTGATGGGAAGAAAAATAGAGTTAACTATTGTGGTCTACCTAAACATCCTTCTCAGGTTTATTCATTTTTAGTGTAAGTTTAATTATGTTGAGTACAAATTAATTAATGCTGAATGATAGGCATAAGATAGATGGAGTTGGTAGCTGGTATTCAAAATGAAGATTTAACCAAAGAATTACTATTGGCCTTGCCAATCCCACATTTCTAGCACTTATGCAAGAAATCATTACTGTTTTTTTCCTTTAAGGAAATGTTAACTGTTTTTGTTAGTCTACTTTTTATTTTTAGAAGAATCACTTGGTTTTACTTTTTTTGTGACAGGTATCTTCACACGAGGAAAGCTGGGCCTGACAGACATTATATTCCAGTACATTCATTGTGATGAGATCTGTAAGGCAATAAACATCCTGAGCAGTATGGACTGGGACACACTGGGCCACCAGTGTTTTATCAGCATGAGTGCCATTGTAAACCATCTTCTTAGACAAAAGCTCACTCCAGAGAGAGAAGGTCAGACATGAAATGTATTTCATAAGTTGGTTGTGTATGTATATGAAGTAGGTTTTATTGAATCAGTTATCTTTTGAGGATTTTTTGAATTATGTTATTGGAGACCAAAAGACAAAAATGTTAATGCCCTATTAAAACTGACAAGATCAGATAACCATATAATTATATGGTACTTTACTGTATAGTATTTGTCAACATAAAGAGTAATGTGTTTGTATACCTATGTTGGAACTCACAATGCAGTCATTGTACTTTTCACTCTAATTTCATGTGTGCAATATGTTCAAATTTCAAACTTTAATCAAGAATTTCAGGTACTTACTAATGGTATCCAGAAAAAAAAACTTTCATGTACTCTTGGGGTCTGGGTGGCTCGGTTGGTTTACCATCTGACTTGATTTCAGCTCAGGTCATGATCCCTGAGTGGTGAGATGGAGGCCAGCATTAGGCTCTGCGCTGAGCAGAGGCTCCTTGTCCCTCTTTCTCCCCCACTACTCCTCCCCCTGCACCTGCACATGCACTTACTCTCTCAAATAAATAAATAAATAAATCTTAAGTAAAAAGGGAAAAAATATTTACATGTATTCTCTAGGGTCTGGTAGAGAAAGGCCCCCAAACAAAGTCCTTATTCTTCCTTCACTTTAGACATAAATATTTTTCTGTCCCACTCAAGTCTTTTGTCCAGAGAATAGTCCTTACCACTGATTGTGTTTGAGTGTGAGTGAGAGAGAGAGAGAGAGAGATTGAAAATTGTAACTCCGGCCGCTGTTCCTTGTTTTCATTCTAACTGGTAGTTCTGATACCCCTCTGCCTGTTTGGATTTCTCTACTTTCGAAACCTTAGTAAGTAATTCTGCCCATAGGATCTTGGATAAGACACTGTTTTGTCTCTCTCTCTCTCTCTCTTTTTTTTTTTTTTAAGTAAGCTGTAGGTCCAACATGGGACTTAAACTCATGACCCTGTAATCAGAGTTGCATGCTCTACCAACTGGAGGCAGCCAGGCACCCTCAGATATGACACTGTTTAAAAAAAAGGGGGGCGATAGGTGCCACATACAATAATGAAATTCATTTTAATATTTGCCAATTATCCACTGTATGATATTTTTATTATAAGTCATTTACTTAATATAAAATGCAGCTAAATGTTCTTGCACCTGGATCTTTATTTCAAATCTTTGCAGGAAGCATTGACATTAATGATGAGAATTCCTAGCCAATGAGAAACTGTCCCTAGGTAATTTATAAGATAGAGAAAACAGGAAATATGTCAAAAGGTCTTTGCTGAAGAGCTTTTTTCCCTACTATTTTCTTTGAATGTTTATAGATTTTCTTATTCCATTTTATTACATGGTGTTTAGATAAAAATCTATACAGAACCTTCATTGTAGTAATTTTTTTGGTTTGTTTTTTTAAGATTTTATTTATTTATTTGACAGACAGAGATCACAAGTAGGCAGAGAGGCAGGCAAAAGGAGAGGGAGGAAGTAGGCTCTCCGCCCAGCAGAGAGCCTGATCCCAGGACCCTGAGATCATGACCTGAGCTGAAGGCAGAGACTTTAACCCACTGAGCCACCCAGGTGCCCCCATTGTAGTAATTTTAGAGGGCGTGTTCCTTCAGGAAGTTCACATCATGGGATTTGTCCCAACTCACAGGAGGCCCACAATAAATATTTAATGTTAATTGAATGTGCTTTTTGGAGGTAGTCCAGTCCCTCTGTGGAGGGTCCAGTATTTCTACAATGAGAAAATGCCTAGCACAGACGGTGCTTGGCCTACTGTAGGTACTCAATGAATATTAGTTAAAAATAAAAAGTATAACTTCAAAATGCTAGATATTACTGTAATATGTCTGCCTACAGAGTTACCTCAAGTATTTATATGTTATATTGGTACACTCTCAAGATTAGGTACATAGTAGGAA
The DNA here is from genome assembly GCF_964662115.1 of Mustela nivalis. Taxonomy (NCBI): domain Eukaryota; kingdom Metazoa; phylum Chordata; class Mammalia; order Carnivora; family Mustelidae; genus Mustela; species Mustela nivalis. The sequence continues at coordinate 58,520,681 of NC_139027.1, forward strand.
AAAAAAAAAGGCAGAGTCCGTAAAGATAACTTGTTACGGTATACACAATCTATACAAGAGCTCCTAAATTTACAGTTGGGGAATTATAGAGAAAATAAAATACTGACTCTCCCTCAGGACACTGAGAAATTGCTAGCACATTGGTGAATTTGTGTTGTAAGAAAGATAATTAGGGAATTCACAAATGGGCATTATTAGATTCTTGCTTTAATAAAGGATATTTTCAAGGAGCTGTTCTTGGGAAGGTAGGGAAATAAAAAGTTTGTATGATACTAGGCTATTAAAATACTTGCATGATGCTGGATTATTGGAATATGTACATTTCAAGTAGATATATGCATTATTCCTCAAGTAAACTGTAAAATACATTTCTAAAACATTCAGAATTCTTCTGTATTGAGATTTATTCTATCTGAATCTAACAAATTTGACATGGTAATTTGTTTTCCTTTTATTAGTGGAAACCATTGAGCTCTTTTATTTGTAGCTGTGTTGTGGTTATCTTTGAGATTTTCATTTCTGCCTTAAACATCAAGCTGGGCTATCTAATGAATCTATAACTGTGCTGGGAGTTATGAGTATTCCATGTAGGCTTGAACATTTCAGAAGTACATGCTGTCAAGAAAACAAGCAATGGCAAGAGGATCTGGCTTGTTTTCACAATAGCATTGCTGTATTCAATTTTAATCTAAATTGACTGCTGCTTTGAAAGAAAATACCCCTAAAGTTCATCTTACTTTACTGTCTAGATTTGAGATTAAAAGAAATAAATTACTAACAGCTTAGCCAAGTCCATAGCAATTACTCTGATGAGGTATTTAATACTTTCAAACCCAAATATGCCTAAACCTAAAGAGTTTTGCTAAATAAGAAATTGTTTATTCAGTCCAGCACTAGTAGCATAAAAACCAATGGAGTCTTACTGTGAACCGTAGCATTCTCCTACAACTTTCACCATTACTATAATTATTTAACTTCTAGGTATTTCTGGAAGAAAACACACCAAACGCATGGCTTGGTAAAATTATGAAGTAGGCAGAATGTGCCTTTTTCTCCCAATCTGTAGCCCTCTGGTTTATCAAAACTTGCTCTCCAATCCTTTTTTTCTAGAAAGGTGTTAGTTGAGCTAATCCAAGAGCGGATTAGCATGTCATCCCTCCCAGGGGTATTAGCTTTCACACGTGGACAAAAACAGCAATCTTGTTTTTTAGGATGAGATTTAGGGAAAGTATGGGGACTTTCACTGTTTCTTTAAAATTGTCTTAGAAAGATATTATTTCTCCAATAGGGCTATTTTCATTTATATTATTTTTAAAGCACTTCTAATACTTATTTCAATTCCCAATGCAAAAAAGTTTGTTTTCTCCTTTCAGTTAAAGAGAATAAATGTTGAGCACACTGTGAATTGATTTTACTGGAAATACTAGTTCAAACTGTGTTACTTTGATGAGTCACTGTTTTAATTATCCATTTGTGGTGAGAGGTTGATTCATTATGGATTTCTTCAGTTTTGACAGCTTTTTGTTGCTCAGAGTCATTGTCAGCTTTGCCTCAAGTGAAAGTTTATACACAGGTTTGTTTTTGTACCAGCTGTCATATTTTAATTTCATCTTTCCTGCAACAAGCTCACATTTCATCCAAGTTTGCAAAACCTGACTGACTGCAAACATGAGTATTCTGTTGTAATTGAAGGAGTTTCACTTGTTTTAGTGCTGCTATGTTTGAATTCCACAGCACAGCTTGAGGCAAGCCTTGGAACCTTTTATGCTCCAACAAGACCACTCCTGGATACAACTATATTGGAATATAGAGACGAAATCAGCAAATATGCAAGAAGATTCTTTCATCACTTGCTCAGGTGAACAATATCTTGGAATTGATGAGTGTCAGACTAATTACCTATTTAATGAGCCATTTTCTTTAATTAGAATATTCCATAATTGGGCTGTTTTCTAATAGTCCATTCCTAAGAAAAAAAACAAATCTCCTTTTGATATTCTTTAATTTCTTCTTGTTTTCCTTTTAAGGAATATATTTGAATATTGTTTAGGGCTTTTATATCATCAGTACATTTGAATATAACTTCACCTTTAATATGAAAGCAAATAGTACTAATTATGTATATTCAATTTTGGAGAGGGGTAAGTCAGTTTTAAAATACTCATTGTGCTCTTAGCACTAGAGAAATGTTTTAGTTTTAAATGAAAATAAAAATATAAATGTACTATAAAGCTCTGAGATAGTCATTGGTTTGCTTTACTTTCAGAATTATGATAGAAAGATTTGTCCATTGTCCTCTCATATAATGTGGCAAGTTCCTAATTCCACTGTGCCTCATTTTCACTAAAGGGTATAATAGATTTCTTTAATTTTAGGGATTTTATGAAAAATTAGATAATAATGTCAAATCACTCTGAGAAAAAGACTGTAGAAGTTGAAGGACAAGTATATAGCATATTCCATATAATAAAGTTCAAAAAGCAGATGGATGGATGGATGGATAGATGGAAAGAGAATTGATGGATATAGATAGATGATGACTAGATAGTTTAAGGATACATATAAATGTGTCAATGCTATAAATAAAATCAAAGAAGTGATTAGCACAAAATTTAGGATAATATAGGGTAAGTTAAAGAGAAATATAGGAATTGGCACATGGGAGCCTCCAAAGTATTAGTAATGTTTCATTTTTTTAACATGAGCCGAATATATAACAGGGCCCATTAAAATTATTATTCTTTTAATTGAATATATATTGTATACTTTTATATATGATGTATTTTATAACAGGAGATAATAGAATTAACTTCATATACCAAAAGGAAATACTACTTTGAGTTGAATATTGATTTTATTTATAATCTGTTATACTTCTTTTTAACTCTTTCAAGCAAATTTATGTATAGTGTCTCCTTTTTTTCTCAGAACAACCCTGTAAAGAGTGTATTATCATTTGACAAATAAACTATTTATTAAGTGGCACTTTAATCTCTACCCAATAGGGAAGCCTTTGGAAAGGGAAGTCTTTGTGGAAGCTGAGAAATGTTAATATATTGCTTGAATCACAATCTGTGATTGAATCTTGCCTTTTCATCTGAATGACTTTAACATATTTCAAGAGACTCTTCATCCTGAATGAAGCAGTCTTCTACATGTGAACATATGCCAAAAATATTGGGACCGATGTCACATGTATTTGGACGTAGGGCTTTGTTCTTTGCTCTGACTATATTTTGTTTGCCTTGTTTCTGGAGAAAACTAATGAATTCACCTCCTCCCTGAAGACCCCCAAAAGTTTGATTTAAATGAAACAGATGTTTTGGAGGCATATTTTTGGTGGCCTCACTGTGTCTGGCTTCTCTGACTTTATGCAGTGGTTTAGTTGTGCATGAGCCTTACATTTCACAATGCTGGGCCCTAGCATGCTCATATCCTGCTGATGTTCAGACATTTTACTAATGTGCAATTTTTTGTTCATTGATTTTTCCTTAGGTGCAGAATTCAAATTATTTTTTGGATGTATTTTGATGAGGTGACTATTGTTACTGTTATTGCCATTATTATTGGACTCTAGCTTTGTGTGGTTATACTTGGAATTGAATGTTTTTCCTTGGGGTATACTACGTTTTTCACATTTTCTTTTTTGCATGCTTTGCAGTTGTTTCAGTTAATAATGAGTGTTTATTAGTTCTTTTGACAGTAGGCTATGTATGACATTATGAAAAAAGAAGAGTAAGTTTATAAGAAATTAAATGAAACAGCTTAAATTAGAATTATTATTATTATTTTTTTTTTTGTTTAATCTGCTGCCAAGAAGTTCTCCTACTTAGGGGAAGAGAAATAGGCCGAATACTTTTTTGTATTTGCAGAGTGCTAGAATTGCATTATAATCTGTACCTTGTCTAGCCAGTATATTAATACTCTAAAAAAAAGTTAGTAGGTAATGGAGTAAATCCTAAACAGTAAAGACCATCATAAAGAATTTTAAAGATGAAGAGAAGGAGCACCGTGGAGAGTAGAGATGTACCTAATGTCACTAATTGGTAAAGCTGAGGACTGAGATTGCCTGAGTCCAGATTAGGCTCTTTAGATAAGGAATAAAATATTACACTGATTTTAATTTCATACAGATGTAAAATGTGAGGTCATAGTATGAATCTGTGATAATTAACAATTATCTATGTGCATTATTAAAATATTTTTGCTCATAATTTTGTTTTTATCTTGACATTAGAGGAAGACTATGGATCTTTTTGTCTTTAAGCAAGTTAAAAAATTATCCAAAGTAATCTAAGCTTTAAAACTTATTTCTCGTGTCCTTTCTTAACAGCTTTTTATATGTGTTCAAAATGATAAATTTTCATAAAGAAATGCTTTCTGTGTGTGTAAATCATTGCACCTAAATTGAAGATAGAAAGCAGGGTATAATATTAATATATATGATAGCTAAATAAAATGTTTATGATAGTAAAATTTTAAACAGGTGATGCAGTCTAATTCATAAAATCATTAAGCTGGATACTTAATCTATAGAGGGTGTCTAGAAAAAAATTCATTGTGATTTCCTTTACTCTCATATTCACACTTCTGATACCAGATGTGTGGGTGTTTTTTTTCCCCCACACTGACCAATTCTCAGACATCTGCTAAGTGTCCTACAATTCAATTCAGTTCTGACACTAACCAGAGTTAAGCACAGACTCCACATGTAAATGGATCAGTCCCAGAGTAGTGTCCCTATGTCAGCTGCCATTTCCAAGTAGGAAGACCCCAGGTTACCTACAACTTCTGTCCAACTGGGCTACCAGTTAGAGTTTCCTGCTACCCCTTACTCAGGTTCACAGAACCCAGGAGAGCAGTTTACTTACTATTGCTGGTATTTTAAAGAATATGTTAAAGGATGCAAGTGAATAGCCAGATGAAGAGATGCATAAGGCAAGTTATATGGGGAAGGATGTAAAGCCTCATTCCCTTTCCAGGAATGCTACCCTCTGAGCACCTCCACATGTTCACCAAGTTTAGAAACTCTTTCATCCCAGTCCTTTTGGATATTTATGCAGGCTTCATTAGATAGGCATGATTGATTAAATTATTGGCCATGGTAATAATTCAACCTCCAACCCCTCTCCCCAGCCCTAGATATGGGGTTGAGGCTGAAATTTCCAATCGTCTAATCTAGTGCTTGTCTCCACTGGCAACCAGCCCCTAGCCTAGAGGCTTTCACAGTCTTCTCTGTAACACAAACTCAAGTGTGGCTAAAAGGGGCTTGTTATGTATAACAAAAGATTCTCTTTTCAGTTAGGAAGTTCCAAGGATTTTAGGAACTCTGTGCCAGGAATGGGACAAAGACCAAATACATGTTTCTTATTATAAATGGCAATATCACTGCCTAAGGCAAATTCAGCTGCCTAAGTTAAGTTCAGAAGTTGGTTGTTCACTTCTTTGTCTTCATGAAATTGATTAGTCCTCTAGAACTACTGAAGAGGAAAGTGTTAAAAAGGAAGAGCTTTTCATTATAAATAAATAGAAACTATAATAGGAACTCCCCAGATATTGATGAAATAAAAGGGTAAATATTGCAAATGAATGTGCCACATATGAAGCTTATTTTCCCAATGTGGAAGTATATTATAAAGGATTAAAATTAATTTATTCTACTGATTTCCCTTCATAACTATAAGACTATTATTTTCTGACTCAAATGGTATTAGGTGATTATGGCAGAGTCATGCTTTTCAGTTCTTAAAAAATAGTAAACAAAATGTTGGGAAAGGGGGATTTATTGCCTAGAAATAAAAATATTATATTTGTGAAATTTTTGAGGTAGACTTTATTAATGTCTGTATTTCCTTTACACATCAACAAAAAGTAAGATGAATTGGTAGGAAGGGAGATGGATGGATATGTGATAAAACAATATTGTAAAATGATGATAGAATCTAGGTGCTAAATATATTCTTTCAACTTTCCTAGATGTTTGAAAATTTTTATAATAAGGTGTTGAAGGGAAATATACATTATGTTAGAGTCAATATTTATACTTAGAGTTCAGGAAAAAAAGGGTAGTGTTTTGGAAATTATTCTTAGCCTTTTTTTTTTTTTTGCTTTTTTTTTTTATTCTTAGCTTTTGAAATGGTTCTTAACTTACATGATAAATATATATGATAGACAAAAAATCATTTGGGACTAAAAAATTTGTTAACCAATTTGATTTCTAAATGTCTTTTTCAGTTACATTTTTCACTAATGGAGCATACACAGTAAGTAAAACCATTATATGAAATCAGTTCAAAGACTATGAATATCAAAACAGTTACCTAAGAATATTTAGGGACTAAGACAGAATATTTGCAGAGAAAAACTTCCTGGTCAGATCATCTGACAATGCTGGATAATATATTTAAAATATTTGCTTAAAGCAAGGTTGAGCTGGCAGGAAAGGAAGGGAAACACTCAGAGTTTGAAATGACAAGGATGCTTGATTCCACAAGAGTAAGTTTGCCTTGAAGGCATGTGCTGGCACCTGGCAGGGAGGACCTTAGTTTACAAAGGCTGTATATTTAAAGTGTTGGGAAAAAAGCCTAGGCTTTGTCAAGGGCTCAAGAAGAGTGGGAGATGGGATCCAAGATGCCCACATCAGTCTAGTACCACTGAAGGATAGCATCTTCTCTAAACTCTAAGAGAAGAATGTATGAACAGCAAGAAGAAATGGTGGGCCAAAAAGAATATTAAACTTGTGGGAACACAAAATTCGATAGTATGGAACAAATACCCATGTCTAATTCAAGGGTTTAAAATTAAGATAAAGATAATGATTAAAAAAAAACCCAATGAAAATAATAATAATAATAATAATGGGATAGGGGAATTTTTTTTAGAAAAATGAATGAAGTTAAAGCATTCTCTGGTCTTTATACTTTTTAAGAGGAAGATAAAGATACTGATTAATATTAGAATTTATTGAGTAAAATACATAAGGTAGAATTTCTAGGGTAATCACTAAAAAAATAGAGTACATAATTTTCAAACAAATATAGTGAAAATGTTGGATGAGAAAAAATTCATCCCAAAAGAAGGCAAGAACTGGGGGAGGGTATAACATATACAGGGAAGAAACATTTTAAAAAAAAGAAAACAGAAAACAGACAATGAGGTTGTAGAAATCAGTTTTTAAAATCAGTAATCATTATCAATGTAACTGATCTAAATTTTTCTCTTTTTTTATTTTTTTAAAGATTTTTATTTATTTATTTGACAGACAGAGATCACAAGTAGGCAGAGAGGCAGGCAGAGAGAGAGGAAGGGAAGCAGGCTTCCTGCGGGGGCTCGATCCCAGGACTCTGGGATCATGACCTGAGCCGAAGGCAGAGGCTTTAACCCACTGAGCCACCCAGGTGCCCCTCTAAATTTTTGATTTGCAAAAATGGTTGAAACATTTTTCTTGTAAGTTTTTACAAGAGACACATAAAACAAGTTTAAAAACTAGAGAATGGGGAAAAAAGTATACTAGGTATAGCCAAAAAAGAGCTAGTAATGTTATAGAAATAGTCTTCAGAGCAGAATTATTGGTAGGGATTACTAGAGATCAATATCGGCAGAAAAACTGTTTATCGATTCTTATTCAGGAAGATAAAACAATTCTAAATGTATAAAACATAGGTTAAATACAGATGAAATAAATTGATAAATCCACTGTTACAGTTGCAGATTTTATTTACTTTCATGTGGTAATTGATAGATTAAGCAAATAAAATAATCAGTAAGGAAATACAAGATTAGAACAATATAATTAAAAGCTTGATTTAATGGACATATATAAAGTACTGTATACAACATTGGAGACTATACTTTTCTCAGGAACAAAGAAAAACATTTTTAAAATTGACCACGTCGTAGGCCATAAATCCTTAAAAATTTCAAAGGATTAGTTAGTTGTCTTTACTCAGTAATTAATTACTGAGTGCCACATGCCAGCACTATTGTTAGAACTAGGACTATAGCAAAGAACAAAACAGACACACATATACAAATCTATGGCATCATTAAGTTTACATTATAGTGAAAGAAACAATATGTAAATAAGTAGATAAAATATATAGTATATTAGATAATGATATGTTCCACAAAGATGAACAAAGCAGAGACAGTGGTTAGGGAAATATTGAATGGTGGAGTGAGTGGACTGCAGTTTAAATAAAGTTGTCAGGGAAGGCCTCCCTAAGAAGGTGAGCTAGAAGTTAAATCCGAGCCGTTTCACTGAAGCAGTAAACAGAATGGCAGAATAATAAGAGAATGGGTCAGAAAGGTAGCAAGTGGCTTGGTGATGTAGGATTTTGTTGCCTGTCATAAGGAGTTGAGATTTTTCTCTTGAATAGTAGGGAAAGTCAGTAGATGACTTGGAATCAATGAGTGAATAAGTCCCTCAGATGGTCAAGAATAGACTTTTGAAGGATAAGGGCATTTGGGAGTCTACTGAAATAACTAAGTGAGAAATAGTGACCATTCAGAGCAGGTAGGCAGCAAAAGGGATGAGGACAGTGGTTGGATTTTGGATATATTGAAAGTTTTGCTGACAGCATTTGCTGATAGACTGGATGAAGAATATGATAGAAAGAGAAGTCAAAGATGACATCAAATGTTTGGACTAGAGCTTGAAATGGAGTTCCATTGACAAGACTGTCAAAACCACAGAAAGAATAGGTGTGTGGGAAAACAACCTGAGATTAGTTTTGGACATGTTGAGTTTGAGTGAGCAATTCAGAGGTGAGTTCTGAAGCAGTTATAAAGGGAAATATATAGGTTTAACTGTTAATGATGAAAAGAAGAAAAACTGAAAGAGCTATGCAATTTAAGAAATTTTTAAAGTATCAGTAAAATACCCTCAAAGAAAGTGGAAAAGGAAATAATAAAAAGTTCAGAAATTAAGTAACAAAGAAGGCAGTAAGAGGATTAATAAAGCTAAGCATTTGTTTTTTGACAAGATTAGTAAAATAGAAAAGTAATGAACAGTATTAGGAATATAAAAGGGAGCTAATGATAGACATACCAGAGGATTTTAAATATTGAAATAATCCTGTTTACTCTGAACAACTTCATTACAAAAATCTTGAAAAATTAGAAGATAGGGAAATTTTTTTAGAAATATAAAAATAACCAAAACTAACTAAAAAAGAAATAGAAGATCTGAAATAGCTCTATAACCTCTAAAAAATTAAATTAGTAATTAACATTTTTCGCATGAAGTAAGCTACAGTCCCAAGATATATGTATTTTTAAGATTTTATTTATTTAATAGAGACATCAAGAGAGGGAATACAAGCAGGGGGAGTGAGAGGGAGAAGCAGGCTTCCCACTGAGCAGGGGGCCTGATGTGGGGCTCCATCCCAGGACCCTGGGATCATAACCTTGAGCAGAAGGTAGACGCTTAACAAGTGAGCCACCCAAGTGCCCCTCCAAGATAATTTTTTATATGCAGTTCCATCACTATACTCATACAATTTTTTTTCCGTTGTTTTTCTTTAAGTCTTTTTTCAGATGCCTATTTAGTTACATAGTTGTAATTATTGAGTACATGAAATTTTAATAGAAAAGAATCCCAGGAGGGTTGATTCACTATGATGACATTCCAAGAGACTTTTACTCTTTGATATGGTACTCAGATTTAAAACATTTATTGTGGCCTTTAGAAAGTGGCCGACACACGTGAACAGATTTTTTTTTTTTATTAAGGAAAAAGATGAAAGAACAAGAAGGGAAAATAAGCAGAAGGGAACAACAGTAAAACCTCAAGCCCTTTAACTAAGAGCACCTAGAAAGATGTGCTTTTATACCTGAAGGAGCTGGTTTTCATGTGGGCCCAGTTAGGACTGGTTGGGAAGGAAAATTCTGGGTATTTGGATTTCTGCCAAGGGGTGAGGGGCCTCTACCATAATGGCAATTTGAAAAAGTTTATGATCCTAATTAGTAAACTAGGATACTAAACAAAATTGGCAGAGTATAGGTAAAAATAAATTGAGGGTCATTTCATGAACAAATTTTATATACTTGGCTCTTCCTTAATGTTCCCCTTCTGTAGTTAGTCAGAGGTATGGCCCAAACATTCAAACCGCATTTTGTTTGGCAATCTGGCATTCCTTACAGCATTACTTCTGTGTATGTAACTATACCAGTGAAGTAAGTCCTTACATTTTGTTTTTGTTGCTCATATTCTCCCTCAGATATTGTATCTAAAAATTAAAAGGGGTAAAAGCTGCATTGTTAAAGAAAACCATGATTCTTTGGAAAGTTATGATAATAACCGTTCTGTGTGTGTGGTTTTTTTTAAGATTTTATTTATTTATATAACAGATACAGATCACGAGTCGGCAGAGAGGCAGGCAGAGAGAGAGAGAGAGGAGGAAGTATCCTCCCCGCTGAGCAAAGAGCCTTACACAGGGCTTGATCCCAGGACCCTGGAACCATGACCTGAGCCGAAGGCAGAGGTTCTAACCTACTGAGCCACCCAGTCACCCCAATAACCATTCTGTCTTACTAGAATTACTGTATTGGCCTTAGGGAACTCTCTTTTGTCCAGTGTGAGAGAAATAGATTGGAGTCATTCTAGGGGTCGAGCTAAAAGTGGGGATGGTCTGCATATTAGGCATCAAATTGAATGGATGAATCTTAAGACTTTTATTAGTTATTATTCATTAGTTATCTTTTCATCTGTGATGTACAAAATTTGTTTTCCACCAAAATTCCAGTTGAGTTGTCTTTTTGGGACTGTTTGCCACTGTCAGTTTCTCTTGCATTCAACTCCCCACTGTTTTCTCTGGTACCTTTATTCAATGAATGATATTCTAGGACCTGGGTAAAAGGCTCTGTTTATGAGTGAGTGAATTGTGTCTGCAAACCTGACTTTTTTAAAAAATATTTTATTTATTTATTTGAGAGAGAGACAGTGAGAGAGAGCATGAGCAAGGAGACAGAGGGAGAAGCAGACTCCCCATGGAGCTGGGAGTGTGATGCGGTGCTCAATCCTGGGACTCCAGGATCATGACCTGAGCTGAAGGCATTCGCTCAACCAACTGAGCCACCCAGGTGCCCCAAATCTGACTTTTTTTTTTTTTTTTTTTTTTTAAGAGAGATTGAGAAAGAGAGAGAGTAGAAAGGGAAGGGCAGAAAGGAAGGGAGAATCTTAGGCACAGAGCCTGACTTGGGACTTGATCTCAACCCTAAAATCATGACCTGAGCCAAAAGAAGAGTTGGATGTTCAACCAACTGATTCACCCAAGAACCCCCTAATCAGGGCATTTGTTGACTTCACATGCTAAGCTGGCCCCGGCTGATGGCCTCCTCATACTTCTTGTCATGAAGTCTTAATCTCTTTCATTTGGCAATGATGGATTAAAAGACTCTAAGACCTGTTCACATTCCTTGTATTAAATTGACCTTTAGGTACTTTTGAGTATACCCCCTAGCAGCAATTGGTATGTACTAGAGATGACTATGGACACTTCTTTTACAAAGTTACAGCTGTATTAAAGCTGAAGGATGAGGATAGCCTTTACCAATGTGGTAAAAATCAAAGATATCTTACTATGTGGTGAAGGACATGCACAGTATGTGCAAATTGTAGCTAGTAAGAGAGAGAGTGATTCTTGGCTATTGACACTCTTGAATGCTTTGTGAAGTCTAGGAGAAATTCTGCTTTGATATTCTACCTTGTTCAGTTCTGAAGGGAAACATTCAGAGAAAATACAACCAACAGTTTATTAGACAGATGTTACTACATTTGCAGATCTCATGGCTCAAGAAAAGACCATGACATATAATGAATGAACATTAATAAGTAAATTTCAGAATATGTCTACCTTTACATAAAATATATTTGCTTCCTTTGTGTTTGATAAAGTGTAGTCACAACCTTAATAATTCTTCATCCTTTTATTGTATATTTAAACTTCATAAAACTCAAAAAACTATGAACAGATGATGTAACTTTATTTCTGATTATAGTAAGTACTCTCACCCATCTGTCTCCTTCTGGAGGAAACAAGATAAGTACCATTCTGTTCCTAGTTTTTGAATTCTCTCCTCTTCCCATTCCTTTCCTACTGATAACCATGTTCAAATAATAGTACTCTGCTTGCTATATATTCTGATCCTTATTAACTATCTCATTACATTTGCTAGAAGGAGAAACTTAAGTTTTGTCAGTACCTGTAGAACTAAGGAGTGTCTGTCTAAATTTTGGGGAGGTAACAAATATTAGCTTTCCTTAGAAAACTAACATGTGGCCCTCAGCATTGTTGAAGTGGTTGGAAAAGAGACATTACTTTGGAAAAATCTTTAATGGGCACTCTGATCACATGTCATTACTACTATGCAAGGATATGTATTTGTCTTTAGTTCATAGGTTTTATAAATAAATGTTGTTTAACCCTAAAGCCCTTCCATTAATTCAACTTTTCCTGATCCAGAGAACTGTGTGTTGTCAATATAGTTTTTAGAACACTAAGCTACATTTTTTTCAGAAATAAAAATAGCTTTCTGACTGCAAAAGTAACATTTTTTTTTCTCAATATAATATCATTTCCGTTTTTGCATGTCAATAAATATAGATTCACATCTTGCATTATAAGGATGCATCACCATAATTGATTAACCTATCTATGGACATGGATTATTTCTAATGTTTTGCTGCTTTAAACAATGCTATAATCATCATATTCATACACACACACACACACACACACACCTTTGTGCATTTATCTGATTATTTCCTAAGAATAAGTTCCTAATAGTGGAATTACTGAGTCAGAAGTTATTCTTGATATAGTCAAATATTCCCCTCACCTTTTTGTGAAATTACTTATAATATCCACCATTGAAAAATCAGTATATTAAAACATTGACAATTAAATAGGTAGAATTTGGCATCTTTCTGCTTTTATTTTTTATGTATTCTTTCTATTAAAGTTCTTTTTTAATAATTAATAAACTACTCTTAGAGCAGTTATGTTCACAGGAAAATTGAGAGGAAAGTATAGAGATTTCTCATATACTCTCTGTGCCCATCTGCTCTAATACTAATTTCTTTTTTTACTAATGGTTATTGCATACATTTCCCAGATATATATATGGGAAACATATATAATTCTGCCCATATATATATATGGGCAGATATATATATGGGAAATGTATGCATTTGTGTGTATATATATATGTATGTGTGTGTGTATGAATTATATATGAATGAATTATATATGAATGAATTATATATGAATATATATATATGAATGAATTATATATGTGTATGTATATATATATATATATATATATATATATATATATATGAATGAGCTATTTGTCTTGTGTGAATGGCTATTATTTAAGGTATGCTAGTTAAAGCTGAGGGCTTTTGAACATCAGATTCAATTCTCACATCTTAGCCTCTGTTTTGTATTTTAGTCATTCTGAAAGGTATGTAGTGATATCTCAGTGTCACTTTACTTTCCATTGCCCTAATGGATAATGATGTTGAATTGAGTATCTTTTTATACAATTATTTGCCATTAGTAGATCATGTCTGGTGAAATGTCTCAATATCTTTTGTCCATTAGAAAATGATTAGAAAGTGGGTTTGATTTTTATTTCCCTGACGATAAGTGATAATGAGGATTTTTCATGCATCTGTTACCCATTTTTTGTCTTCTTTGGAGAAATGTCTGTCTGTTTATGTCTTCTGCCTATTTCTTAACTGTATCATTTATATTCAGGGTGTTAATTTTGAGGAGTCTTGTATAGATTATATATAGATAGATATAGATATTCTGGATATTAGCCCTTTATCAAATATGTCATTTGCAAATATCTGCTCCCATTCCATTGGATGTCTTTTAGTTTTGTTGATTGTTTCCTTCACTATGCAGAAGCTTTTTATCTTGGTGAAATCCCAATAGTTTATTTTTGTTTATTTACCTTGCCTCAGGAGACATAGCTAGGAAGAAATTACTTCAGATGATATCAGAGGTTGCTGCCTGTGTTCTCCTGTAGGATTTTGATGGTTTCCTGTCTCACATTTAGAGCTTTTGTCCATTTTGAGTTTATTTTTGTATATGGTATAAGGAAGTGGTCCAGTTTCATTCTACATGTCTTTGTCCATGTTTCTCAATACCGTTGTTAAAGAGACTGTCTTTTTTCCATTGGATATTCTTTGTTGCCTTGTTGAAGTTTAGTTGACCATAGCTGTGGATCCATTTCTTGGTTCTCTGTTCTGTTCCATTGATTTGTATGTCTGTTTTTGTGCCAGTACCATACTGTCTTGATGATTACAGCTTTGTAATATAGCTAGAAGTCTAGAGTAATGATGCCTCCTGCTTAGCTTTTGTTTTTTAGCATTACTTGGGCTCTTTGGGGTCTTTTCTGATTCTATACAAGTGTTAGGATTATTTGTTCTAGTTGTCCGAAAAATGCTGGTGTTATTTTGATCAAGGTTGGACTGATGTGTAGATTGCTTTGGGTAGTATAGACATTTGAATAGTATTTGTTCTTCTAATCCATGAGCATAGATATTTTTCCATTATTTGTGTCTTCTTCATTTTCTTTCATAAGTGTTTTCTAGTTTTCAAAATACAGATTTTTTTACCACTTTGGTTAGGTTTATTCCTAGGTATCTTAACATTTTTTGGTATAGTTGTAAATGAGATCGATTCCTTAATTTTCTGCTGCTTTATTGTTGGTGTTTAGAAATGCAACAAATTTCTGTAGGTTGATTTTATATCCTGTGTCTTTGCTGAATTTGTGTATTAGTTCTACCAGTTTTTTGGTTGGGAGTCTTTGGGTTTTCTACATGGAGTATCATGTCATTTGTGAAGAGTGAAATTTAACTTCTTCCTTGATGATTAGGATGCCTTTTGTTGTCTGACTGCTGAGGCTCTGTCTTCTAGTACTGTGTTGAACAGCTGTGGTAAGAGTGGACATCCCTGTTGAGTTCCTGACCTCAGTGGAAAAGCTCTCAGTTTTTCCCTATTGAGAATGATACCAGCTGTAGGACTTTACTTTTTGTAGCCTTTATGATGTTAAGATCCTTTTGCTCTATTTCTACTTTGCTTAGGGTTTTTATCAAAGTATGCTGTGTTTTGTTAAATGCTTTTTCTGCAGCTATTGAGAGATCCATATGGATCTTACCCTTTTTTTTTAATTGTGGTGTATCACATTGATAGATTAGCAGATATTGAACCACCCCTGTAGCCTAGGAATAAATTCCACTTGGTCACCATGAATAATCCTTTTAATTTACTGTTGGATTCTATTGGCTAATATCTTGGTGAGAATTTCTGCATCCATGTTCACCAGGGATATTGGACTGTAATTCCCCTTTTTGTGGAGTCTTTTTCTTATTTGGAATCAAGGTAACACTGGCCTCATGGAAAGAGTTTGGAAGTTTTCCTTCCATTTCTGTTTTTTGGAATAGTTTAAGAAAAGTAGATAATTCATTCTTCTTTTAAGTGCCTTGTAGAATTCACCTGTTACGCTATCTGACTCTGGAGTTTCTTTTGTTGGGAGATTTTGATTACTGATTCAATTTCTTTGATAGTTATGGTTCTGTTCAGTTTTCTCTTTCTTCCTGTTTCAGTTTTGGTAGTTTATATATTTCTAGGAATTTATCATTTCTTCAAGATTGCCCAATTTATTGGTGTATAATTGCTCATAATCATCTCATAACTTTTTTTTATTTCTCTGATGTTGGTTGTGATCTCTTGTCTTTCAGTCCTGATTTTATTTATTTGGTTCTTTCTCTTTATAAGTCTGGCAAGAAGTTTACCAGTTTTGTTAATTCTTTCAAAGAACCAGCTGCTAGCTTCATTGTTTTTTTTTTTTTAATTTCTCTATCATTGATTTCTGTTCTAATCTTAATAATTTCCCTATGTCTGCTGGTTTTAGGCTTTATTTGGTGTTCCTTCTCCAGGTCCTTTAGGTGTAAGGTTGTGTATTTGAGACTTTTGCTTCCTGAGAAAGGCCTATATTTCTATATATTTCCTTCATATGTCTGACTGCCTTTGCTGTATCTCAAAGGTTTCAGCTGTCATGTTTTCATTTTCATTTGTTTCCATGTATTTTTTAATTTCTTCTTTAATTTCCTAGTCAGCCCATTCATTCTGAGGTAGGATATTCTTTACTTTCCAGGTATTTGTTGTCTTTCCAAATTTTTTCTTAGTGATTTCAGGTTTCATAGCCTTGTGATCTGAAAATATGCATGGTATGATAGCAGTCTTTTTCTACTGGTTGAGGTCTAAGATTGATGACTCAGTATGTGAACTATTCTGGAGAATGTTCCATGCATACTCTAAAAGAATGTGTTTTCTGCCGCTTTAGGATGAAATGCTCTGAATATATCTGTTAAGCCCCTCTGGCCCAGTTTATCATTCTAAGCCATTGTTTCCTTGTTGATCTTCTGGTTAGATGATCTGTCCATTGCTGTGAGTGGAGTGTTAAAGTCCCCTACTATTATTGTATTATTATCAATGTGTTTCTTTATTTTGTTATTAATTGGCTTATATAATTGGCTGCTCCTGTGTTTAAATTTAAAAAATAGCAAAAAAGTGGGGGGGGGGAGAGATTCCTCTCATCTAGTTAATGAATATATGCATCACCTCACATATTTATTTACTTAGTTTTGGTGAGTACATTTAAGTTATACCCTTTAGCACATTTCAATAAGACAGTACAGTATTATCAACTATAGTAACCATGTTATACATTAAATCCTGAGACCTTATTCATCTTAGAGCAAAAAGTTTATGCCCTTTTATAAACAGCTTCCTGTTTTCCCTACCCTACAGCCCCTGGCAACCACTTCTTTGGTTTCTGTTTCTATGAGTTTGACTTTTTACTCAGATTACATATGTAAGTGATATGACACATTATTTGTCTTTCTCTGAGTTTTCTCATTTTGTGTACTACCCTCAGGGTCCATCCATGTTGTCGCAAATACTAGGATTTCCTTTGTTCCTATGGTTGAATAATATTCCATTGTATACATATAAACCACATCTTCTTTATCCATTCATTCCCAAGAAAACTTATATACAATATGAGACATAGATTTAGTAGAGTAATGAAATCATATATGGTATTGATTTGTTTCACTGTTATTTTTTGTTATTGGTTTTTCCTCAAATAAATTACTTTTTGAAAATGTTTTCTTGAATTAACATATACTCAGAAAAATGAGCAAATTGTAAATGAATTATCGTACATAACCACTGACCCAGTAAAGAAATAGAACTTTACTAGCACTTCTTTTTTTTTTTTTTAAGATTTTATTTATATATTTACTTGACACAGAAAGATCATAAGTAGGCAGAGAGGCAGGCAGAGAGAGGGGGGGGGAAGCAGGCTCCCCACTGAGCCAGGAGCCTGATGTGGGACTTGATCCCAGGACACTGAGATCATGACCTGAGCCTAAGGCAGAGGCCCAATCCACTGAGCCACCCAAGCGCCCCTTTACTAGCACTTCTGAAACCCCCTTTTGACACTGCCCGATCATCCTCTCTCCTTTCCAAAGATAACCACTATCCTAAATTCTGACAGCATAGACTAGTATTACTTCCTTTTGAACCTTATATGAGTGAAATTTTATTTTTTATTTTCTATCGTGTTTGGCTTTTTTACTCAACATGGTATTTGTGAGAGTAGTACATGTTGTAGTATGTTGCAGTAGGTTCATTTTTATTACCAAATATTATATTATCTTTAAAAATTTTTTTTTCATTTATTTATTTTCAGCATAACAGTATCATTTTTTCACCACACCCAGTGCTCCATGAAATCCATGCCCTCTATAATACCCACCACCTGGTACCCTGACCTCCCACCCCCCACCACCACTTCAAACCCCTCAGATTGTATTTCAGAGTCCATAGTCTCTCATGATTCACCTCCCCTTCCAATTTACCCCAACCCCCTTCCCTCTAACTCCCCATGTCCTCCATGCTTTTTGTTGTGCTCCACAAATAAGTGAAACCATATGATAATTGACTCTCTCTGCTTGACTTATTTCACTCAGCATAATCTCTTCCAGTCCCGTCCATGTTGCTACAAAAGTTGGGTATTCGTCCTTTCTGATGGAGGCATAATACTCCATAGTGTATATGGACCACATCTTCCTTATCCATTCATCCATTGAAGGGCATCTTGGTTCTTTCCACAGTTTGACGACCATGGCCATTGCTGCTATAAACATTGGGGTACAGATGGCCCTTCTTTTCACTACATCTGTATCTTTGGGGTAAATACCCAGTAGTGCAATTGCAGGGTCATAGGGAAGTTCTATTTTTAATTTCTTGAGGAATCTCCACACTGTTCTCCAAAGAGGCTGCACCAACTTGCATTCCCACCAACAGTGTAAGAGGGTTCCCCTTTCTCCACATCCTCTCCAACACATGTTGTTTCCTGTCTTGCTAATTTTGGCCATTCTAACTGGTGTAAGGTGATATCTCCATGTAGTTTTAATTTGAATCTCCCTGATGGCTAGTGATGATGAACATTTTTTCATGTGTCTGATAGCCATTTGTATGTCTTGATTGGAGAAGTGTCTGTCCATATCTTCTGATTTTTTTGATATGATTGTCTGTTTTGTGTGTGTTCAGTTTGAGGAGTTCATTATAGATCCTGGATATCAACCTTTTGTCTCTACTGTCATTTGCAAATATCTTCTCCCATTCTGTGAGTTGCCTCTTTATTTTCTTGACTGTTTCCTTTGCTGTGCAGAAGCTTTTGATTTTGATGAAGTCCCAAAAGTTCATCTTCGCTTTTGTTTCCTTTGCCTTTGGAGACATATCTTGAAAGAAGTTGCTGTGGCTGATATCGAAGAGATTACTGCCTACGTTCTCCTCTAGGATTCTGATGGATTCCTGTCTCACATTGAGGTCTTTTATCCATTTTGAGTTTATCTTTGTGTATGGTGTAAGAGATTGGTTGAGTTTCATTCTTCCAAACTCTCAAAGAAGAAATAACACCTATTCTCCTCAAGCTGTTTCAAAAAATTGAAGCAGAAGGAAAACTTCCTGACTCTTTCTATGAAGGCAGCATTACCCTGATCCCCAAACCAGGCAAAGACCCTACCAAAAAGGAGAATTTCAGACCAATATCACTGATGAATATGGATGCTAAGATTCTCAACAAGATCCTAGCAAACAGGATCCAACAGCACATTAAAAAGATTATCCACCATGACCAGGTGGGATTCATCCCTGGGCTACAAGGATGGTTCAACATCCGCAAATCAATCAATGTGATACAACAAATTAATAAGAGAAGAGAGAAGAACCACATGGTCCTCTCAATTGATGCAGAAAAAGCATATGACAAAATCCAACATCTGTTCCTGATTAAAACGCTTCAAAGTATAGGGATAGAGGGAACATTCCTGAACTTCATCAAATCTATCTATGAAAGACCCACAGCAAATATCATCCTCAATGGGAAAAAGCTTGCGTCCTTCCCTTGAGATCAGGAACACGACAAGGATGCCCACTCTCACTACTCTTGTTCAACATCGTATTAGAAGTCCTAGCAACAGCAATCAGACAACAAAGGGAAATAGAAGGTATTCAAATTGGTAATGAAGAAGTCAAACTCTCTCTCTTTGCAGATGACATGATTCTTTATATGGAAAACCCAAAAGACTCCACCCCCAAACTACTAGAACTCATACAGCAATTCAGCAATGTGGCAGGATACAAAGTCAACGTACAGAAATCAGTGGCTTTCTTATACACTAACAATGAAAATACAGAAAGGGAAATTAGAGAATCGATTCCATTTACTATAGCACCAAAAACGATAAGATACCTGGGAATAAACCTAACCAAAGAGGTAAAGGATCTGTACTCAAGGAACTACAGAACACTCATGAAAGAAATTGAAGAAGACACAAAAAGATGGAAGACCATTCCATGCTCTTGGATCGGAAGAATAAACATTGTTAAAATGTCTATACTGCCTAGAGCAATCTATACTTTTTTTTTTTTTTTTATAACCATATATTTTTATCCCCAGGGGTACAGGTCTGTGAATCACCAGGTTTACACACTTCACAGCACTCACCAAAGCACATACCCTCCCCGGTTCCTCAGAATGTTGAAAATAGAGCAATCTATACTTTTAATGCCATTCCGGTCAAAATTCCACCGGTATTTTTCAAAGAGCTGGAGCAAATAATCCAAAAATTTGTATGGAATTGGAAGAGACCCCGAATCGCTAAGGAAATGTTGAGAAACAAAAATAAAACTGGGGGCATCACGCTACCTGATTTCAAGCTTTACTACAAAGCTGTGATCACCAAGACAGCATGGTACTGGCATAAAAACAGACACATAAACCAGTGGAACAGAGTAGAGAGCCCAGATATGGACCCTCAACTCTATAGTCAAATAATCTTCGACAAAACAGCAAAAAATATACAGTGGAAAAAAGACAGTCTTTTCAATAAATAGTGCTGGGAAAACTGGGCAGCTATATATTATCTTTTCATGGCATATACTGTTAGTATATATGACATTTTATTTATCCATCTACTGTTCAGGGACATTTCTGTTGTGTCTAGTTTAGGACTGTTATAAAAATGGTGCTATTCGGGCGCCTGGGTGGCTCAGTGGGTTAAGCTGCTGCCTTCGGCTCAGGTCATGATCCCAGGGTTCTGGGATCGAGTCCCGCATCGGGCTCTCTGCTCAGCAGGGAGCCTGCTTCCTCCTCTCTCTCTCTCTCTCTCTGCCTGTCTCTCTGCCTACTTGTGATCTCTCTCTGTCAAATGAATAATTTAAAAAAAATCTTAAAAAAAATAATTTAAAAAAAAATGTTGCTATTCATGTACATATCTTTGTTGGATATGTGTGGATCTTTCTAAAATATTGACCATTTGTAAGTTTTTCACAAACTGTCTATCCATTCCATTGGAATTTCTATCCTTTTTATGGATTTTTAAACAAACTTTGGGTATTATTATCTTTCATATGCAGATATTTTCCCCCAAATTACCATTTGTTTTTTAATGTAGTATATGCATTTTGTTGTTGTTCCTTGAGGAATTTGATAAGCTTAACTAATATATGAATGTCCTACATTATGGTTTCTTAATTCTTAAATCTTCTCTCCCCAGGATTATAAAAAACATTCACCTCAGTTTTTTTCAATCACCTTTATAACTTTATGCTCTACCTTTTATTCTTCTAACACTGAAAATAATTTTGGCATAAGAAAGAACACATAGATCCAACCATATTTTCTCTCAACTCTCTAGGACCCTTGTCCTAACATCATTTTAATATTTTCTCATGACTTTTTAACCTACGTTTATTCCATACTGACAGTTACAGAATAATGTTAGGCAGCAGTCACAAAGTCATGGTCATCCATAAGAGTTCACACACACACACACACACACACACACACACACACACTCTCTCTCTCTTTAAGAATTTGAGTCAACAATTTAAAATTGACAGTGCAGGGCACCTGGCTGGCTCAGTCGGGAAAGCATGCAATTCTTCAGTTCTTTTGTTTGTTTGTTTGTTTTTAAGATTATTTATTTATTTTAGAGAGAACTGTGAGGAGGAGCAGAGGGAGAGGGGGAGAGAATTTTAAGCAGACTCCACAGTAAGTGCAGAGCTCATCACAGGACTGGATTTCACAACTCTGAGATCATGACTTGAGCCGAAACCAAGATAGTGGTCTATCTTCCCATCGCTTTGGATTCACTTCTCCGCTCGTCCTACCTTTCAGAAAGTGGTCGATTTTGTGTTTCTAGAATTGTTGCTCTTCTTCTCTTCGATCTCCTGTTGGATCTGTAGGTGTTCAGAATGGTTTGATAAACTATCTAGCTGATCTCCTGCTATCTGATGTCATCTCAGCCTGCTACTTCTCCACCATCTTGACCCCTCCCAGCTCTCTAAGTGTTTTCTAATTTGCCTTGTGATTTCCTCTCATATAAGTGTGTATTATTTAGGACGTCTAATTGGCTCAGTCAGTTAAGCATCTGCCTTCGGCTCAGGTCATGATCTCAGGGTCCTGGGCTCAAGCCCCACATTGGACTCCCTGCTCCGTGATGAGTCTCCTTCTCTCTCTTCCCCTCCCTGTGTTGATGCTCTCTCTCTCTTTCAAATAAATAAATAAAATATGTTTTAAAGTGTACTGTTTGATTTCCACAGTTCCATTAATTTTCCAGTTTTACTTTTGTGATTTATTTCTAACTTTTTCTGTGTGGTCAGAGAAGATAATTTGTGTGAAATCTATCTTTGAAACCTATTGAGACTTAATTTGTGATCTAACGTAAGATACATCCTGGAAGGTAACCCATGCTCACTTGAAAAAAATGCTTGTATTGTTGGGTAGAGTTCTGTATATGTTTATTAGATTTAGCTGGTGTATTGTGTTTATGTCCTTGCATATCTTTGGTATGGTTATACTATCCATTATTGTTGGTGGGATCTTGTAGTCTCCAACTATTATTTAGAACTTCTGTTTTTCCTTTCAATTCTGTTGGGTTTTGCTTCATATATTTTGATAGTCTGTCTTTAGGTACATAAATGTTCATGATAGTCTTATCTTCTTGCTCCAGTAAACCTTCTATTAATATATATAATGTTCTTCTTTGTCTCTTGTAACCTTTTTTTTAAAGATTTTATTTATTTATTTGATAGAGATCACAGTAGGCAGCGAGGCAGATGGAGAGGGGGAAGCATTCTCCCCGCTGAGCAGAGAGCCCGATGCCGGGCTCGATCCCAGGACCCTGGGAGCATGACCTGAGCTGAGGGCAGAGGCTTAACTCACTGAGCCACCCCAGCGCCCCTCTTGTAACCTTTTTTGATTTAAAGTTCCTTTTGTGGGGCAGCTGGGTGGCTTAGTCAGTTGGGCATCTGCCTTCAGCTTGGGTCATGATCCAGGGCCCGAGGATCAAGCTCTGCATCAGGCTCCTTGCTCAGAGAGGTGTCTGATTCTCCTTCCCTCTCTTCCTGCCACTCGCCCTGCTTGTGCTCTCTCTCTCTGTCAAATAAATAAATAAAATCTTAAGGAAAAATAAAACAAGGTCTTTTGTCTGTTACTTTAGCCATTCCCTGCTCTCTTTTAGTTAGCCACCCCTACTCTCATTAAGTTTGCATTGAATATCTTTTTCCATCCTTTTACTTTCAACCTGTATGTGTCTTTAAGTCTCAAATGAGTCTCTTATAGACAGCATATAGGTGGGTCATGTGTTTTTGTCCATTCTGCCAATCTTGTCTTTTGATTGGAGAATTTACATTTACATTAGGGTAATTACTGATAAGGAGGGACTTCTGTCATTGTGCTATTTTTTTCTATATGTTCTGTAGTCTTTTGTCCCTCATTTCTTGCATTACTGTCTTCTTTTGTGTTTAGTTGAGTTTTTTTGTTGAAATGTTTAAATTTCTTTTTCATTTCCTTTTGTGTATCTTCTATACCTACTTCTGTTGTGATTATCAAGGGTATTACATTTAACTATCTAAAGTCATAACACTCTAGCTTAAATTTATACTAGCTTAACTTAAATAATATATAGAAGTCAATTTCTTTACAGTTTTGTCCCCACCCCTTTCAGTTGTTGATTATAAAGAATTACAGTAGTCTCCTTTATCCATGGTGAATATGTTCCAACACCCCAGCTGATGCCTGAAACCACAGATAGTACTGAACTCTATATATACTGTATTTTTTCTATACATACATACCTGTGAGAAAGTTTAATTTATAAATTAGGCACAGTAATAGATCAACAACAATAACTAATAATAAAATAGAGAAGTTATATCAGTATACAGTAATAAAAGTTATATGAATGTGGTGGTCTGTCTTTCACAAAGTATCTTATTATATTATACTCACCCTTCTTGTGATAATGTGAGATAATAAAATACCTACATGATAAGATGAAATGAGGCATGTGATGCAGGCATTATGACATAGCATTAGGCTACTGACTTTCTGACAGTACATCAGAAAGAAGATCACTGGCTTCTGGACCACAGTTGACCATGGGTACCTAAAACCGTGGAAAGTAAAACTATAGATAAAGGGGGACTATTGTACATCTTTACACATTGTGTGACCCAAAACATACACTAACAATCTTTTTAAATGTATTAGTTTCCTAAACTGTGTAGAAAACATGATGTGGAATTACAAGCCAAAGTTAAAATAACACCAGCCTTAAATTAATAATTGTCTTTTTTTAATGTATCATATAGAAAATAAAAAGTACAGTTACAAATCATTGTTACAATAATGGCTTTTATAATTTCCCATGTATTTACTTTCATTGAGATCTTTATTTCTCCACAGGGCTTCATGTTACTATCTCGTGTCCTTATTTCACCCTACAGAATCTTCATGAGCATTTGTTCCAAGACAGGTCTAGTGGTTGCAAACTCCCTCAGCTTTTGTTTATATGGGAATGTTTTACTTCTCCCTCACTTTTGAAGGACAGTTATATTAGATGTAGATTTTTGGTTGACAGATATTTTTCTTTGAGTACTTTGAATATATCTTTCTACTGTTTTCTGGCCTCCAAAGTTTTTGATGAGAAATCTAGTCATAGTCTTTTTAAGGATCCCTTCTATGTGTAATTCATTTCTTTCTTGTTACTTTCAACATTCTCTCTTTAACTTTTGAAAGTTAGATTATGTGTGCCTGTATGGGTCTCCTTGAGTTAACCTTACTCAGAGTTCATTGAGCTTCTTGGATGTTTATATTTGTGTCTTTCATCAAATTTGGGAAGTTTTCAGCCATTATCCCCTCAAATATGCTCTCTGTTCCTACTCTCTTCTGGGACTCCTATGATGCATATGTTGGTCCCTGTCCAAAACTCCTTAAGGCTCTGTTCATTTTTCTTCCATCTTTTTTCTTTTTGTTTCTGAACTTTGATTGTCCTCTCTCCAGGTTTACTATTTCTTTCCTCTGCCTGCTTAAATCTGCCTCAAATCCACCTATTGAAGTTTTCATTTTGGTTATTGTACTTTTCAGCTCCAGAATTTCTTTTCTGTTTCTCTTTAGGTTCTCTCTTTGTTGAGATTTCCATTTTACTCACACATTTTTTTTTTCACATTCTTTATGTCTTTAGTTCTTTGAACACCTTTAAGACAGTTGTTTTAAAGTAGTTGTCTAGTATATTTGCCATTAGGTTTTTCCACAGACCGTTTCTGTTGATTTATTTTTTCTTTGAAAGAACCATAATTTCCTGTTTCTTTGTATGTCTTATGATTTTTTTTTTATTGTTTTTGTTGAATGTGGATATTTGAATCTAATAACTCTGGAAATCAGATTCTCTTCCTTACCCAAGGTTTACTGTTTTTTGTTATTGTTTTTATTTTTTGATTGTTTTAGATGTCTCTGTGCCAAGAATCAGCCTAACGTATAAACTTAATGTCTTCTCAGTTCATTCCTGAGCTTTTGCCCTGGGTATACAATGTCACTTTCTGACTTTACTACAAATGCAATGGCTTTTAAGTGTAGTAGTCTTTAATTTCTGACTCTCAAAAGAGGAAAAAGAATAAGGTGAAGAGAAAAGAGGACCCTTGAAATCCTGTGAAATTCATTTCAGCCAAAGGAGAAAGGGCTTGTAACAATGGGAGGAGATGTCACTTCATTGCATCTCTCTGTTCAGAAGCAGCAGTTAATATTCAGAACACACAGGGACACCTGGGTGGCTCAGTTGTTAAGTGTCTGCCTTCCCCTCAGGTCATGATCCCAGGGTCCTGGGATCAAGCCCCACTAAAACTCCCCACATTGGGTTCCCTGCTCAGTGGGGAGTCTGCTTCCTCTTCTTCCTCTGCCTGCTGTTCCTCCTGCTGTTCTCTCTCTCTCTCTTTCACCCCTCTCTCTCAAAACACAGTTCCCCAGTATTTGGAGGACAGAGTCCTTTTCCCCATCCTAGCTCCCACAGTTGTAAAGTTGCTCCAGGAACATATGCACAGATGCTTGCCATATGGTTGAGGATAGGGGATAAGTAACTGCTACTATGGTTAAGTGCTGAAATTGACCAAAATTAGTCTCAATTTACAATCCAAGTCTTCCCCTAGAGGTTACAAGCCTTCAATAAATTCCAGAGTTCCAAAATAGTTACATCAAGCAGATTCTGTATGGGCAATTGTTGTTTAGGTGGGGAGACCAATGCCTGATGCTTTCTTTTCCACCACCTTCCCAGAATCCTCCTGTTATGTTTTAAATCATGTGAGCCAAACATTTGTCTCTTCCTAAGCTACCAAGGGGCTGAAACATATTTTGTATCTTATTGAATGCCTTTTGGGGATCTTCAGATAGATTTATATGTAACTTTTCTCCCTTTATAAGGATAGTCACTTTTATTGACAGATTCCTAATAACAAACCATCCTTACATTACTAGAATGTACTACTCTGACCAGAACTATTGAAGCAAATGTAAACAATAAAACTTGACCCCAAATTGCATACTACAATAAGTTCTTATTTGAAAATAATGCCATTACTATTTTACAGATGCATATGAGTTTCAGTTTCTCTTATGTTCTGAGCAGTAATTGCATCATTCTTACAGGGACATTTGAAACCTTGGGCTTATTCCCAAAATGTAGAAGAGAAAAATCTTGATAATAAAGAAGTAAGGTAGAATCTGTAAATATACTTGATCCAAAAGAATGCCAGAAAGGGGGTGGAAAAAAACAAACAAAGAATTAGACAATTAGAAAACAAATAGTAATGTGGAAGATTTAAAACCAGAACATATTAATAATCACATTATATGTAAATACTCTAAACCTTCAATTTTAAAAAAATAGGAACAGGGGCGCCTAAGTGGCTCAGTGGGTTAAAGCCTCTGCCTTTGGCTCAGGTCATGGTCCCAGGGTCCTGGGGTCGAGCCCCGCATCGGGCTCTCTGCTCCGTGGGGAGCCTGCTTCTTCCTCTCTCTCTGCTTACCTTTCTGCCTACTTGTGATCTCTGTCAAGTAAATAAATAAAATCTTAAAAAAAAAAATAGGAACAGCACCAGACAGAACAGATACCATTGGAAATCAGGATCGACTTTAGATAATCACTGTGAATGTAGATGAAAAGGCAAGGACATTAAAGCAATTAGAAGTATGTATTAGATATAGAAGACAGATAATTCAACATTAGAGTAATGGGAAGAAAAGATGTACTGAATTTTATAATATAAGAAAAAAGTCCCTGAAATGAAAAAAGAAAATCAAGCAGTTCAAACCAAGAATATTATACTTTGGTGAGATTTCAGGCAGATACACTGAACATTAAAGTCCTCAGACAATATAACATCTTTGAGCTTTTCATGGAAAAAATATTTAATAATGATTGTATATAAAAGTCTCCTCCAAAATGGAGAATCTTACAGAAAAACAAAGAAGCATGGTGGTTAACAATCTTTTTGTGAATCAACTAATGGTGAACAATTTAGAAATTATGACTAGAAAAGGAATTGGGTATTAACTTGGATACTATAAAAGCAACAGAACGGTATTCATAATTGGAAGTTGGAGGAGGGGGAGATGGAGAAAACATCAGTCATTATCTTTCAAAACAGAGTCAGTAAATCCTGTTTAAAAGGAGTATAAAAACCTGGATTTTTTTTTTTATAATCTCTTAACCTTAAAGGGATCTTTTAGGAAATAACCTGTGATTAAGAAATAAATATTTGCGGGGCACCTGAGCGGCTCAGTCAGTTCAACATCTGCCTTCAGCTCAGGTCATGATCTCCAGGTATTTTATACATATAACATACAAATATGTGTTAATTGATAGTTTTTGTTATCAGTAAGGCTTCCAATCAATAATAGGTTATTAGTAGTTAACTTTTGGGGAAGTCTAAAGTCATACATGAATTTTCAACTATATAGTGGGTAAGGCCACCAACTCATACACTATTAAAAGGTCAACTTTATGAATCTAGATTAGTTAACAATAATAATTATATTCTTCTTTATACTTATCTATACATTTTTTTCATTTCTTTTTTTTTAAGCTTTTAGTCTAAAATTGTACCCTAAATCATGATCTTTAGAGGCTTTTATGTTACTGGAAAACTGAAGCAAAAAGTATGCCTAAGAATAGCCTACTGTGTAAATAAAACATCCAGGCAAGCACAGTTGCTAAGAAATTTTGTTTAATTTGTGGAAACAAAATTTTTGTGTTAATGTCAAGTAAATAAACTAATCTCTGAAAGGTCTAGTTCATTTATCAAATCTGTACTAACACCTCAGAGATTTCACACATTCAGCCTCTCCTAGACTTCATTGGAGAAGCAGATTTAAACAGATCAGGGTCATTAGCGTAATTCATTTTCCTGACAGTACTGGGTGCTATTCATAGTCATGAGACTGCAGTATTAATAAATACATCACTGATGACCAAGATAAGAATAACACATTTTCTTTAAAATAGTGTTTTCTTATATCCAGTCATCTTCTCTTACTCTCTCTCCCTTTCCCTCATCCTGCCCACAACTGCCAGAAAAATGGGACTCTATTGATCTTACCTATATATTCATCTGACATTACCTCATTAAAAAGGAAAAAAATAGAACCACAGCTTTAACTTTTGTCAGTGTTGCCCTTACTGTTACTTTTTACTCCCACTCCCCTCACTTGTATTATCTGCAAAAGAATGAAAAATTAGGCTGCTGCTTGGGCAGGTCATGTGCTACCAACATACAACTGAGTAGGAGTTTTCTACCCTATGTGGTGATACAGGTGCTTGGTATAGTGTGAACTACCTTCAGGTGGTTTTAGTTTCAAACCACTTCTTTATTTTTGCTTCTGTGGTATCTTTTCCAAATTTTTGTTTAGTTTTTGAAAAAAAAAATTCATTCACTCAACAAGTATTTATTTGTGTGCCCTTTGCTATGCCAAAAAGTGCAGAATAGAGCTCAAAGCTCTATCTTATTATATTTGCTGAAGTGGCAGCCTTATGATTAATATAATGTGTAGTCAGTGGTCGCTGATCAGTTTCAGGATATTCAAGCTTATGCATTCATTACTTAACTAGCTATTTAGCCCACAACAAGTCTTAAGTACTTTTTATGATCCACTATGCAAATCTTTGTGACTCTTCTTGTCCTTCCCCATCTTATCACTTTTATATAATTTATTTCCTTTTCAGTGACTTAACTGTAGTTATTCTTCAAGAACTGTAATCTTTTCTGACTCCATGTCTACGTGATTAAGGTCACTGTGCATTCTGACCTGGTCTCTCACAGTGCTAGACATACTCTCTTCCTTTCTTCCATCTTGTCCTACCATGAAAATTCTCTGTTGAGCTCTGAAGGAGAGATGGAAGAGAGACATTCATTTAAATGATTTCTAAGTTCTTGTTCCCATAGTTAAAATTGTTGCGATATCACATCTGGACAATTGACATTTATCATTAGAATGTAGTTCGTTCTTAGAGCTGTGGCATTGGATTCCTTGAGTTGACTGTGCGTGTAGTCATCCTGACAGGTTTGTTCAGTAAAACATGGCTTCCCTATTAAGTTTAAATGATCAGTACAGTGAAAGACCTACAGCCGGAATGGAAGAGAAGCTGCAAAGAATTACTGAAATAAAGGATGGTATTTGACAGACTGGGGCTGGAGCAAAAGAAGTGTGAAACAACAGGTGCATTGGGTTATCAGCATTTTTAATTAACATCTGTTTTTAGCCTGAAGCACTTTGCTAAGAATGCTTCACCAGTGCCTGTATTCAGAGATAAACACAGACTGTTGAGAAGCAGTTGAGTAGTAAGAGGTTAGTGAAACATAAAGCTTTTCCTTGAGAGGGAATAATACTGGAGGTTGCTCACTGGATATAGACATCTAAGGGAAACCCCTGTTAAAACTGTATGTTTTTATTTCATTTATTTTGATACTTGTATGTAAAGTCACAGTAAAGATATGAAAAGCCACAATCTATAATAATTAAAGTGTTCACTTCTGCTTATACCTGGTCTTGGAACTTGGAAGTGGTTCTGAGAGGATTTTTGCTTTTTCTGCATTGTTTGAATTTTGAAAAGGAGACAATATTTATGTATTACATTCATAATTATAATAAAGAAAAAAATAATCTATGTTTGGCATAAGGTATTGTGGCAATTTAAGAAATTTTCATGTTGGGAAAAATGGAACGAATTTAGAAGATGAAAACAAAAAAAAGTAAAGGCTTGGGCAAGGGAATAAAAGTTTTCTTTTTTCATTTTATTTAATTTTTATTTTTCTCAGTGTTCCAAAATTCATTGTTTATGCACCATATCCAGTGTTCCATGCAGTACGTGCCCTCCATACTACCTACCACCAGGCTTACCTAACCCCCCATTCCTCTCCCCTCCAAAACCCTAAGTTTGTTTTTCAGAGTCCACAGTCTCTCACAGTTTGTCTCCCCCTCCGATTTCCCCCAACTCACTTCTCCTCTCCATCTCCCAATGTCCTCTATGTTATTCCTTATGCTTAAGTACTTTTCTTGATCAATTTTTGTTAGATATAAAAAGGTTCACTAATGTCATCTAACATTGAGACCCTAAGCATAAAATAAAACCAGTTCATAACTGAAGACACAGGCTTCCATTATTTTGTCTTTAGTCTAATGCAAAGCTAAGGTTTGGTTTGTTTTGCATTATTTGCAGAAAGAAAAATTTCTTGGAAAAAAAAATTTTTTTTTTAGATTTATTTATTTGACAGAGAGAAATCACAAGTAGACAGAGCCAGAGAGAGAGAGAGAGGGAAGCAAGCTCCCTGCCGAGCAGAGAGCTCGATGCGGGACCCGATCCCAGGACCCTGAGATCATGACCTGAGCCGAAGGCAGCGGCTTAATCCACTGAGCCACCCAGGTGCCCCTCTTGGAAATTTTTTAATGCATATTACTTTTCTGCATATATCCTATATTCAACTCTCCTAAGAAATGTTATTCTATTAAGAACAATTCTAAAAGTCATGGAATTTACATATCAAGAGACATTTGGCTATTTCTAGGTTGGGGCTATTACAAATAAAGCTTCCATGAACATTCATATACAGGTTTTTGTGTAGATGTGGATTTCCATTCCTCTGTGATATATGCTGACTGTGCTTGTAAAGTCATAAGCAAAGTTGCATGTGTTCTATCAGAAGCTGCCATACTGTTTTCTGAATGGCTATATCATTTTGCCTTCCTATCAGCAGTATATGAAATACCTAGTTTCTCCTTATCCTTGCCAGCGTTGTCACTGTTATTCATTTTAGCTGTTATAAGAGACGTGTAGTACATTGTTGTAGTTTTCATTTGCATTTTCCTGATGGCTAATGATGTTGAGGATCTTTTTGTGTGTTAATTTTCCATCCATATATACTCTGGTGAAATATCTCTTCATGTCCTTTGTTGATTTACCAACTGGACTTCTCAAAAATATATATTTTTTAAGTTTATGGATATTCTTTGGAAATGCAAGGTTGTATTTTGTAAACATGAGGGAAATATTGCAAAACTATTTGATGACATTGTGGATGTTTAATGTAGAGCTGGATCCAGAATGATGTGGTTGGATTATGCTAACATTCAAACACTGAGGGTATGGTGTTGAGATATGAATATAAAAAAGGATGGAGAAGAAAAAAGGGAAAGGAAAGAGGGAAGATGGAAAAAAAGAAGGAAGGGAGAGGGAATAGAGAGAGAATATAGTGGAAGGAAGGAAGAGAGAGGAATAGATAAAGATAACAGGAAGAATGAGGAGAGGGGATAAGTTAAGAGATAAAGTAATTCCAAGGAGGAAGGTGAAATAAGTCAAAGCTAAGTACATCCTACTAACAAGGGCTTTTTTGGGGGGCTAGAAAGTATTGCCAGGACTAATAACAAGTAGAGACTGAAGCAGACTATTAGAATAGTTTGGGGGATGAGTGTAATGAGTTGTAATGTGCAAAGAAAATGGAGAAGAATTTGACTCAACTGTATCTAAGCTGTTGGTGGTAGAGTTAAAAGAGAATTGGAATCAAGGGATATGATTCTTCATCCCAGTTTTACCAAAGACTAGGGGGTCTTTGATGGGCTCTTTATCTGTAAAATGGAGATCAAACTCTTGGGAGTGTTGTAGCCATTAAAACAATTATTAGAAAACACTTTTACATTTGTGAGTTACTCAAAAATAAAAATTGTGATTGCTAACTTTTAAAAAAGTTTGGGAAATAGCAGGGCTGGAAAAGTTAAGTGAATGCAGATATAATATGATTTTGAAAAAAAGAAGTACTTTGCTAATTTGCATAAAAGGAACTAGTACATTACTAGTTTTTCATTAGTGTAGCCATCATTAGATACCAAGTAGGATATATCAGGAGTCAGTAAATTCGTAACCAGTTCACCCTATTTTTAAGGAATGAACACAAGCTTCCAAGGCATAGAGCTAACACCGTCCAGGTTGGAGAATGTGTCATCCCTGTATGTGTGTCCCTGGTATTACTAGGGGCCAGGAAAAGGTCTGGCACACAGAGGTTGTCTTTGTCCTTTTGGGCCACCCTGTCAAGATACCACTGACTGGATGGCTTATAAATAACAAAAATTTATTTTCCACAGTTCTGGGGGTTGGGAAGTCATCCAAGATCAAGGGTACCAGATTGGTCACTTTTGGGTGAAGGCCATCTTCTAGTTTCATAGTCAACACATGTCCTCACAAGGTGTGAGGGAGTTCTCTTAAGCCTCTTTTTTTAACGGCATTAATCTCATTCATAAGGGTCTGCCCTCATGACCTAATCACCTTCCAAAGGCCCTACCTAATGGTCCAGATGCCTTCATGTTGAGAATTAGGTTTTCAAAACAAAAATTTTGAGGAGGCACATGATGTGATGAGCACTGGGTGTTATACACAACTAATGAATCATTGAACACTATGCCAAAACTAATTAAGTTGGATAATTAAATTAAAAAATAAAAAGCTAGTGGATATCTATAAAAAATTTTAAAAATTGAAAAAGAAATTTTGGAGGGATATAAGCATTCAGACCATAGTAGAGGTCATGTGCTCAACACTGGTTCCAGTCTCCTCTCCTCTTTGCTTTTGAACCCAGATGAAATTGGAACAATCAGTTTATGTAAATGTTTAACAGATTTATTAATCACAGATTTTCCTTCCTATATTCAAGATACAGGCATGCAGACCTACTTATTCAGCAGGAGAAACTGGAGGCAAACTCAGCTGAAGTTTCCATGAAGTAACACAGAAACATTTCTCAATACTTTTTAGATATATCTCCCTCTCTCAGCATGTTAAACCACTGTCTAACTGGTATTTCATCAACTCAGCTATTATGGAAAGTCTTGATGTCTTTGGGACCAGAATATGTTGTCATATTTGTTCTCAGAAATCCTGACTTAACAGTTTTCTTTAGAGGAATATTCTTTGTTAAGCAGTATGATTACTCTCCTTAGTAGGGCCCTTGCTTTTACTTATATTTTTATTTTTAAAGTATACTTCCTGCCATTAATTTGGGGGGTTATATTTTTATTTTATATTGATTTACTAACATTGAATTATTTTTCAACCTAGTGGGTTTTTTTTTTAACGTATTATAGTGTCATACTACAACATACTCTTATCAGTATTCATATGACAGCAATGAATGACTTCTACCATTATGTTTAGGGCGAAAGACTAATCTATTTCCAGCTTACTCATCATAACCAATAGAAGAAGTTCTCAGATATATTACCTTTAATAAATATAACACCAACAATTTTACACCATCACAATAACCTCAACAGCAGTTAGAGCCCCTGGTAAGTATTGATGAGGATATACTAGTTGGGAATTCTCCCTTAAGGCTTAATATACAGTTCTAGTATAACACTTACTGAGGTTCTAGTTAGTTGTGGAGGTTGCACTCAATTTTTGAAAGGCCCAAACACTAGGGTCAGGTTTCAATCCCAGCTTCATAATTTACTGGATTCTTAAGCTCTTATTTCCATTTTATAGATGAGGAATTTACCAACTTAAACATAATTTGCCAAGATTATAAATAATAAGTAACTAGCATATATTCAGTATTTAATAAGTGTGATAGCTACTATTATTGTGTTTTTGACCATTTCTCCTACTAGACTGTGAGTTGCTTAAGGTCAAGAACTAATGTCATTAGTTTTTCTAACCCTTTTGAGTTCTAACACAGGAACTTGTGCTTTAGGGGTATTTTGTAAGCATCTTATAAAAGTAAATGTACTTATAGGTGACAATGTAGCATATGATAACTTTTGAATGATATTAATTTAAAAGCTGTAGGGTTAAAAATATTAGAATTTTGGGTCCCTAACATGCTATAGAAGCCAAAGAGAGAACTGGCTCATCTCTTTATAGAGCCAAACATGGAAACTGTTTGGTCATACCTTTTAAATAAATGCAACATAGCATTTCTTTTCTTTTTTTCCCCCACATTTTTTTTTCTTCTTATTTCTTCTTTTTCTTCTTATTTCTTCTTATTTACTTCTTATTTACCTATAATGTATTATTTGGTTCAGAGGTACAGGTCTTACACAATTCATAGTACTCATCATAGCACATATCCTCCCCAATGTCCTTCACCCAGCCACCCTATCGCTTCAAGCCCCCTCCCCTCCACCAACCCTCAGTGTGTTTCTTGAGATTAAGAGTCCCTTATGGTTTGTCTCCCTCCTCAGTCGTCTTGTTTTATTTTTTCCTCCCTTCCCCCAACGACACCCTGCCCTGCCTCTCAAATTCCTCATATCAGAGATCATATGATAATTGTCTTTCTCTGATTGACTTATTTCACTTACCTTAATACCCTCTAGTTCCATCCATGTCATTGCAAATGGCAAGATTTCATTTCTTTTGATGGCTGCATAGTATTCCATGTATATATGTATATACATATATACATGTATATATGTACCACATCTTCTTTATCCATTCATCTGTTGATGGACATCTAGGTTCTTTCCATAGTTTGGCTATTGTGGACGTTGCTGATATAAACATGTGGGTGCACGTGCCCCTTCAGATCACTACATTTGTATCTTTAAGGTAAATACCCAGTAGTGCAATTGCTGGATCGTAGGGTAGCTCTATTTTCAACTTTTTGAGGTATCTCCATGCTGTTTTCTGAGTGGTTGCATCACTCTATTATTGTATTATTGTTGATGTGTTTCTTTGATTTTGTTATTAATTGGTTTATATAATTGGCTGCTCCCATATTAGGGACATATTTAAAATTGTTAGATCTTCTTGTTGGACAGACCCTTTGAGTATGATATAGTGTCCATCCTCATCTCTTATTATAGTCTTTGGCTTAAAATCTAATTTATGTGATAAAAGGATTGCCACTCCAACTTTCTCTTGATATCCATTAGCATGGTAAATTGTTTTCCACCCCCTCACTTTAAATCTGGAGGTGTCTTTGGGTCTAAAATGAGTTTCCTGCAGGTAGCACATGTATGGGTCTTGTTTTTTTTAATCCTTTTTGATACCCTATGTCTTTTTTTTTTTTTTTTTTTTTAAAGATTTTATTTATTTTATTTGACAGACAGAGATTATAAGTAGGCAGAGAGGCAGGCAGAGAGAGGAGGAAGCAGGCTCCCTGCTGAGCAAAGAGCCCGATGCGGGGCTCGATCCCAGGACTCTGAGATCATGACCTGAGCCGAAGGCAGCGGCTTAATCCACTGAGCCACCCAGGCGCCCCTATGTCTTTTGATTATGGCATTTCACTCATTTACATTCAGGGTAACTATTGAAAGATATTAGTTTAGTGCCATTGTATTGCCTGTAAGGTGACTATTACTGAATATTGTCTCTGTTCCTTTATGGTCTATGTTATTTATAGGCTCTCTCTTTGCTTAGAGGACCCCTTTCAATATTTCCTGTAGGGCTGGTTTGGTGTTTGCAAATTCTTTTATTTTTCATTTATCCTGGAAGCTTTTTACTTTCAGTGACAGCCTAGCTGAATATAGTATTTTTGGCTGTGTATTTTTCTTGTTTAGTGATGAATATATCATGCCAGTCTTTTCTGGCCTCCCAGGTCTCTGTGGATAGGTCCACTGCCAATCTAATATTTCTGCCATTTTATGTACAGACCTCTTGTCCCAAGCTGCTTTCAGGATTCTCTTTGTCACTGAGACTTGTAAGTTTTATTGTTAGTGGATGGGGTATGGACCTATTTCTAGTGATTTTGAGGGGGGGGTTCTTTGCCTCCTAGATTTTGATGCTTGTTCCTTTCACCAAATTAGGGAAGTTCTGTGCTGTAATTTGCTCCAATATACCTTTTTTTTTTTTTTTTTTTTTCCTTAAGGGAAAATTGGAGGGGGAGACAAACCATGAGAGTCTGCTTCAATATACTTCTGCCCCTCTCGTTCTTTCTTCTTTTTCTGGGATCCCAATTATTCTAATACTGTTCCATCTTATGGTATCACTTTTCTCTCGAATTCTCCCCTCATGGTCCAGTAGATGTTTATCTCTCTTTTTCTCAGCTTCTTTATTCTCTATCATTTGGTCTTCTATATCACTAATTCTCTCTTCTGCCTTATTTATCCTAGCAGGAAGAACCTCCACTTTTTATTGCACTTCATTAATAGCTTTTTTAATTTCAACTTGGTTAGATTTTAGTTCTTTTATTTCTCCAGAAAGGGGCTCTCTAGTATCTTCTATGCTTTTTTCAAGCCCAACTAGAATCTTCTGACATATTACTAATATCCATATTGACTAGGTCTCTAGCCATCGGTACTGCCTCTTGTTCTTTTTTTTTTTTTTTTTTTTTTTTTTTTTTGAGGCCGCCTTCTCATTTTATCCAGAGAATAGATGAATGAGAGAACAAAATACTGAAAGGGTAGCAATGACCCCAGGAAAGTCTACACTAATTAAATCAGAAGAGGCCAAAAACTGGGGGGGGGGGGTGAGAAAGGAGAAAACACACACATATGCATATACATATACACACACAAATACATATGGTTAGATCTCTAGACGTATAGAGACCCATATGTATTAGATCTGTATGTGTATATTAGATTAGATTGGCAAGTAGAACAAAGCAACACAGTTGATTTTGGGTGTATTTTGGTCTGTTAAAAGAAAGTGCCTCCCAAAATTTTAAAGAAAAACTTGTATATATAAAAATAAGGGTAAATACGATGAAGGGATGGAACATGACTGTAAAGATGAAAATTAAAAAAGGAATTGATAAGAAGTAGTTGAAAAAAGAAAAAAAGAGAATGTGATTAGGCTGGAGACTAGAACAAAGCTATATGCTAGATTTAGGGTATATTTTGATCTGTTAGAATAAACTTATCTCAAAATTTTAAAGAAAGAAAAACTTGAGGCACCTGGGTGGCTCAGAGGGTTAAGCCTCTGCCTTCAGCTCGGGTCATGAACTTAGGGTCCTGGGATCAAGTCCCGCATCAGGCTCTCTTCTCAGCAGGGAGTCTGCTTACCCCCCTCTCTTTGCTTGCCTCTCTACCTACTTGTGATCTCTCATTCTCTCTGTCAAATAAATAAATAAATAAAATTTTTAATTAAAAAAAAAAGAAAAACTTTACAGAAAATAAGGTTAAATACAATGAAGGGATAGAATATAACAATGAAAATTTTAAAATATTTTTAAAAAGTTATTGATAAGAAAATAGATAAAAAAGGTTAAAATATGAAAGAAGAAAAATTTAAAAAATAGAATAAGAAAAATATAAAGTTTAAAAATTTAACTTTGAACGACTAAAGACCCATGGGGAAAAAGCCATGAATTATATGTGCTGTCATCTCCTAGCTCTGGAGTTTTGCAGTTCTCCTTGATCGATGAACTTGTTCTTAGCTGGATGGTCTTGCTTATCTTCTGGGGAGGGGTCTGTTGCAGTCACTCTCAGATGTCTTCGCCTGAGGTGGAATTGCACCTCCCTTGCCAGGGGCCAGGCTAAGTAATCTGCTTGGTTTTGCTCTCTGTAGCTTTTAATTCCCTGAGTGCTTTCCATAGAATTTTGGGAGAGGAGAATGAAGGTGGTGGCCTCCCAGTCTCCGACCCAGAGGAACTGAGAGCTTGGGACCCCCTTCCTCAGTGGGCACGCAGAGAAAAGCAGTCAATTCCTCCCGTCTCCCTGGTCTTTGGGCACCCTCCATGCTCACCCAGCACATGACCAACTGTTTCTGTCTCTGGCACATGGCACCGTTTGGAGTCTCCAAACCCAACAGATTCCTGCAGCGTTCTCCCATGCCCCTCCTCCTGGTAGAGGAAGAGAGTGTCTATGGATCTGCCAGAGAGGTCCCTGCTCAAAGAGCAATGGCTCAGCTGTGCCAGCGATCACACTTCATGGAAACCCCAAGCTGAGACTTCACTCCTCAGCCCTGTCTTTGCAGCCTGTTTCCTCACTCTCATACCTGGAAGCTCTGCCACACTCAGGCACCCTCTCTCTTTCTGTGACCCCAAGGGACCTGAGACCGCACTGTCCCAGAGAGGGATCCACACCCCACTAAGGCATTGGAGTGCCATTCCTCAGTGGACCTGATTTCTAAAAGTTCTGATTTTGTGCTCTGCTGTTCATCCACTTGTCAGGAGCTAGCCCCTCCCCCCACAATCTCTCTTCCTGAGTATAGCCTTGGATTCACTTCTCCACACATCCTATGTTCCTGAAAGTGGTCACTTTTCTGTTCCTAGAATTGTTGCTGTTCTTTTCTTCAATCTCCTGTTGAGTTTGTAGGTGTTCATAATGGTTTGATAACTACCTAGTTGAATTTCTGAGATCCGACGAAATTTAGGTCTCCTGCTCCTCCTCCATCTTATTCCTGTCACTACATGACATTTCTGATCTGGAACTCAGAAACCCAAGAACCACAGACCTGATCTAAAAACAAAAAACAACAACAACAAAAAAACCTATAAGCCTGTAGCACATAGTTCATTCTCTTCTATTGGTATTAGAGTAGTGTTATGGAAGAGGGTTTAAGTTTTGGAGCCAGATTGCTATACAAGTAGAAATGGGACCTTGAGCAGGTTTAAAGTTGCCAGTCTTATTTAGCAAATAAAAATAAAAGATGCCCAGTTAATCGTGAATTTCAGGCAATATAGAATTATCTAGTATAGATAAGTCCCAAATATTGTATGGGATATGGACACTAAAGAATTATTCAGGGCACCTGGGTGGCTCAGTTGGTTAAGCATCTGCCTTCAGCTCAGGTCATGATCCCAGGGTCCTAGGATTAAGCCCTGCATCAGGCTCCCTACTCAGTGGGGAGTCTGCTGCTCCCTCTCCCTTTGCCCCTGCCCCCTGCTCCTTCTCTCTCCCTGTCTCTCTCTCTCTCTCA
This sequence comes from Mustela nivalis, assembly GCF_964662115.1. Taxonomy (NCBI): domain Eukaryota; kingdom Metazoa; phylum Chordata; class Mammalia; order Carnivora; family Mustelidae; genus Mustela; species Mustela nivalis. The sequence goes on from NC_139027.1 coordinate 58,559,955, forward strand.
AATAAATAGGTGCTTTAAAAAATAAAAAAATTATTCATTATCTGAAATTCAAATTTAGCTGGGTATTCTATATTCTGTATGGCAACTTTTACTTAACCTCTCTGTGCTTGAGTTTTCTCATTATTAAATGGAATATAACAATAGTAACAATCCGATAGGGTTGTTATGAAGATTACATCAGTTAATACATAGAAAGTACTTAGAATAGTAACTAGTATAGAGTAGATCTCAATAAATGATACTTTGCTATTGTTGTTGGTGGGGTTATGATATTTATTGAAGATATTTCTGAGGCCTTCTTCAGTCAGCTGTGATAATTAATTAATGCATAGAGTGAGACTCCACAGGCTAGGCAAAAGACAATGACTAGACAGGTCCACGTCTCCCAGGAATGGACCTGCCTGTGAATCCCTGCTTCATTCATTGGCTGGGTACAGCTTGCAGGAATGTAGCCTCAGTGTAGGTGCAGTGATGTATTTCACATCACAATAGCCAAAGCTATTTACCTATTTTGTTTCCTGAAGTCAGAGGTCTCAGAGGTGCATTCTCATGAATACCAATGTACAGATCTCTTTTTCACATAGGTCCAGAGAGCAACTACTGGAAACTGGAGATATAAAAGGGAAGTTAGTAAGATAAAACTATATCCATTGTCACTGAATTGCATCTCATGGCTGCAAGTAGTATTCATCCTCTCCCTTACTACTATCTAATTTCTGTCTCTTTGGACTGTTTGCCATCTCCAGGCATTTCCACTTCATTGAGTACTGGCCATTGTGGGTTGTTGTGGTTGGTTTTTTCACCAAGCTTTTAAAAGCCATTCCACTAGCAATTTATCCCAGCAGCCTGGAGTCCTTGATAGGATGTTAAATTCCATATCCTGAAACAGTGCTCCCCACATTAATGAATTCTTATTTATCCTATCTTCCATTCCACATCCTGTGTTTTTACTGGCACATGCTGACTAAATCTTGCAACTCTTTAAGTGTGTGGTCTCCTAGTTTATCATATCTATCATGTCCCCACCTGGACTGTGCTGAGTTTTAACCCCAGTTATCAGGCTAGCATCCAGGAGAAGGGTAGGAGCATTTCCTGAGGGTAGGGAATATTTGTTGGGTTGTGGGGAGAGTTCTCTACAGAATCTTCTACTGTAGAGGAATTGCTAGCTCAGATTCAGGGGACTGCACTGTCAACACTCTCAAAGGCATATATCCACATGTACCCATCCCAGATATCAGGATCCCATGTGTTTTTAAACAGGGCATTGACCCAAAAGTAGACTTCCCTGCCTTGGTGGTACCTCCAAATGTCTCTAGAATTCTATGACTCTAACAGTTAGGTCTCCCATCTGTCAGCTGTGTCTGCTTTTCAATTGTAGAAGATAAGGACCTCTGTAAGCTAGTAAAGTGGCTCCCTGGCTAGTAACTTTTAGAAAATAACACTCAGAAAAAGGAAAGAAATGGAAAGAAAAGAGTACTCAGTCTCTAATTATGCTTCCTTAGGGCATAAATATAACTTAGTAATAATTAGCCTATTCCATTGTCTATTTAGTAAGTATTGCCTATCCACAGCCTCCACCACCCACCAAAGTACACCACAGAACAGTTCTAAAGAAAGTTCTAAGGCTTTCTGAGTTCAGAAGTCATCAAGCATGTTGCCCATCTGAAGAATCCCATGTCACTCAGGAATGGTATCTCAGGATCTCAACTTAATATCTCAACTGCCCACAGTCATTACCCAGGAGCAGCTTGTGGAAAGTGTAGCCTTAATGGGAAAACACAATGATACATTTCAAAATGTAGCAGCTGGGGCTGTCAGTCAGTTATACTTCCTGCAGTAGGAGATCTGAGAGAGATATTCTCATGAGTGCCACATTGAGTTCTATAAATAGAAGTGGGAGAGATGACATGAAAACAGCAGAGTAGGGAGCTCCAAGAATCAGTCCTTCCACTGAAGCAATCATTAAGCAAACAAAACTGGCAGAATTAACTTAAACTCTAGAATCTAATTTAAAAACTTATAACAATCAGAATACTTAATAAAGACAGTGGATGTTAAATATTGTGCTGATTCTCAGAAATTCAAAAGGCATTTTTGTTTATCTGCTGTCCTCCATTCCCCACTATGACAGTGGCCATGAAGACAGTGGTCAGCATTTCTGGTGTTACCTAGCTGATGCCAAATGGCCATGATGGACCTTGTTCTCAAACACTGTGGTTATGCATTTTGCATTTTGACCAGTCTTTAGTTTCCAGAGGGACCAGTGCAGAGGCTTGGTTTTGTTTTGCCTCCAACTGGCCAGAACAGCATCTCTGACAAAAATATTCACACATGTGAAAAGCATTTAAAGACATATAACATGCATAGCTGTCTCAGGCAAGAGATGGAGAATGGGGAAAGCAGCAGTTGGACCAACAGATCTGGGAAAGAGAAGACTGAGGAGAAAATATTTGGGGCATAAAGTCCTTGGAGGGCTACCATATATACCACGGAATCACAGGTACAAGACACGTGCCTAAAACTGGTTACATGCTCAGTAAGACCTGAACCTCTGGACCTAAGTCTCAAGGAAGACCTTGGGCTCTGCATAAGCAAGCAGGAAAGGCTAAGACAGAATTGTATGTAGGTAATTTGGCTAAGCAATGAAGGAGTGTCCTAACTCCAAGCCAATCTACAAAGACTGGGAGAGTTGTTTGTTGCTTCAGGATTTTTAAAAAAAGTTCTATCTGGTCATCTGTCAGGAGTTTTTGCTTTTGTTTTTTGGGTTTTTTTTTAATTTATTTTTATTTATTTTCAGCATAACAGTATTCATTATTTTTGCACCATACCCAGTGCTCCATGCAATCCGTGCCCTCTATAATACCCACCACCTGGTACCCCGACCTCCCACCCCCCGCACCTTCAAAACCCTCAGATTGTTTTTCAGAGTCCATAGTCTCTCATGGTTCACCTCCCCTTCCAATTTCCCCCAACTCCCTTTTAAAAATATCTGGCTGATTGCTGAGATAATGAAACAGGCTTTGGTGATCACACATGACAAAGAATATAGGCCTTGCAAATACAGTTTGGGAAGGGCAATAAACAACTGGATGAGGGCTCTCAATAACACAGAAAAACCTAGAGAGGGGAAGAGTCTAATTTCCAGAGTTATCACATTATGATATTCAAAATGTCTAATTTCAGAAAATGTATATGGAAAGGCATACAAAGAAGCAGGCAAGTATGGCCCATTCACAGGAAGAAAAAGTAAAGTCAGCAGCATCCCATGGGAAGCCCAAGCTTTGGGCTTTTAGACAATGACTTTATATCAACTATGAGCTTAAATGAACTCAAAGAGCTAAAGGAAACCATAGACAATGAACCAGAAGGATGATGTCTTACCAGTCAGAGAATGCAATAAAGAGACCAAAATTATAGAAAGGAATTAAATAGAAAAATTTCATCTGTAAAATATAATAGCTGAAATGAAAAATTCACTAGATTGGCTCAACAGATTTGAGCAGGCAGAAGAATCTGTAAAATAGGACAATTATCAAGTTAGAGGAGCAGAGGAAAAAAAAGGAATGAAGAAAAATTAGTAGAATCTGAGCAACTTCTGGGGTACAGGCATTATGGCATTCTGCACGAATCTACATATCCAAGAAACACGATGAAATTCAAATAGAATCAGTTCAGCAAGATCCACATCAAAACACATTATAATCAAAATTCAGAAGCCAAAAAGAGAATCTTGAAAGTGCAAAGCAGAAAGCAACTTCTCTTGTAGACAGGATCGTCAGTAATATTAACAGCTTATTTTTCATTAGAAACCTAGAGGTCAGAAAGTGGTGGGATGGCATTTAAAATTTATGAGAAAAACCAGAAATCATAAAATCAAAAACCATAAAAAAGTATTCTACACCTGATCTTAGAAGAAAAGGTCTCAACTCATTATATTAGTTGTGGGTTTTTCATATATGTTTCTCTGACATCAGGAACAAGATAAGAATGTCCATTCTCACCACTTTTTTCAACCTAGTACTTGAAGTCCTAGCTGCAGCAGTCAGACAAGAAAGTGAAATAAAAGGTATCCAAATGGATAAGGAAGAAGTAAAACTTCACTATTTGCAGACAACATGGTAACAAATATAGAAAACATTAAAGACCACCAAATAACTACTAGACCTGATAAATGAATTCAGCAAAGTTACAGGATAAAAAATTCATATACAAAAATCTGTAACATTTCTATACACTAATTGTGAAGTAGCAGAAAGGGAAATTAAGAAAAAAAATTTACATTTGCACCAAAAAGAATAAAATACCTAGAAATAAACTTAACCAAGGAGGTGAAAGACCTGTACCTTGAAAACTATAAAACACTTATCAAAGAAATTAAGCAAATAGAACAAATGGAAAGATATTTTATGCTTATGGAGTAGAAGAACCAATATTGTTAAAATGTTCATACTACCCAAAGCAATCTGCACATTTCATGCAATCCTTATCAAAATTCCAATGGTACTATTCATAGAACTAGAACAAATAATCCTTGCATTTGTATGGAACCACAAAATAAGCTGAGTAGCCAAAGCAATTTTGAGAAAGAAGAACAAAGCTGGAGGTACCACAGTCCCAGATTTCAGATATACTACAAAGCTGTAGCAATCAAAAGAGTATGGTACTGGCACAAAAATAGGCACATAGATCCATGGAACAGAATAAACAGCCCAGAAATAAACCTACACTTCTATGGTCAATTAATCTACAACAAAGGAGACAAGAATGTACAATGGGGAAAAGACGGTCTCTTCAACAAAGGGTACGAGGAAAACTGAATAGCAACATGCAGCAGAATGAAACTGGATGACTTTCTTAGACCATACACAAAAAATAAACTCAAAGTGGATTAAAGACTTAAATGTGAGACCTAAATCCACAAAATTCCTTGAAGTGAACATAGATAGTAAAATTTGTCAACATAAGCTGTAGAAACAGCATTGTACATATGTCTCCATAGGCAAGAGAAGTAAAAGTTAAACTATTAGGACTACACCAAAATAAAAAGCTTCTGCACAGCAAAGGAAAGCATCAACAAGACAAAAGGGCAGCCTAGTGAATGAGTGAAAGTATTTGTAAATCATATAGATGATAAAAGGTTAATATCCCAATGCTAAGTGAATAAGTGAAATGCTATGTGAAATAAGTCAGAGGAAAGACAATTATATTATCTCACGCATATGTGGAATTGAAGAAACAAAACAGATCAACCTAGGGGAGAGGAAGGAAAAAATTAAAGGAAAACAGGGAGGTAAACCATAGGAGACTCTTAACTATAGGGAACAAACTGAGGGTTGTTAGTGGGGAGGTCTGTGGGAGGGTAGAGTAACTGGGTGATGGACATAAAGGAGGGCATTTGAAGTAATGAGCACTGGGTGTCATATGAAAGTGATGAATGACTGAATTCTACCTCTGAAACTAATAATACAGTATGTATTAATTAAATTGAATTTAAATTTAAAAAAAGTTTTAAAAAGGGATAAAGAAAGCATATATGAACTATAAGATACCACAAGGAAAAACAACCTGTGAAATTATTTTCCATCACAGTAGCTTGTTTTTCTATGCATTTGGTGGTTTTTGTTTTTTTATTTTTTTAAGATTTACTTATTTTAGAGAGAGCATACAAGCAGGGAGAAGGGCAGAAGGATAGAAAGAGAATCCCAAGAAGACTCCCTGCAGGGAATCTGATGCAGGGCTCCATCTCATGACCTGAGATCATGACCTGAGAATCAGACACATAACCAACTGAGCCATCTAGGCGCCTCTGCATTTGGTAGTTCTTTATTGTGAACTCCTATTTGTTTTATTCTAATTGATGGTAATCCTGGGGATTTCTATAAAAGATGCTTTAATCCAGGGGTGCCTGGCTGGTTCAGTTGGTAGATTATGGGACTGTAGGTCTTGGGGTCACAGAGCCTACTTTAAAAAAACTGCTTTAATCCAGACATGAATTTTTTTTTAATGCCAAAGTTAGGTGCACTATATCCTGGGAATATTTTAACTCCTAGCTTAATCAGAAGTCTTGGGTTTGGCACCTTTACCTTGAGACGTATTCAGGGCTCAGTCACTTGAATGTGATGGCCCTTAGAGGAGTAGTACCTCTCCCTGCCCCCCACTATTTGCTTTCTGTTCAGGAATCTTTACTCGTTTTAATGAAGGGATTTAATTTGGTTACTATTTTTTGATTGAGGCTAGGGGGCCCTTGGAGAGATTTTATTTTTTTAGAATTCTGTGATGTACTTTAATGTGTGTTTTATAGGCAGTGTAGTTGGGAGCTCCCTTTGGTATTTCTGGTTGATCATGCCACCAGATGCCAACCCCTATTCTTTCATTTAACCATAGTGCCCTTCATTACCTCTCACCTAGAAGGAAGATACATCCTATCTTACCCCTCTTAATTTCATTCTCTCCAATTTTAATTTATCCTGTATATGATTGCCAACTTGATGTATCAGTGAACATGTTAGGCATTTTAAATTCAAGGTACCTAGAAATCAGAGTTTGGGGCTCAGGAAAGATAGGGATCCTAGAGATTTGTGAGTTCCTGATATAATTATCAATGCCATGAAGTGGGTAAGATTATGGGGAGACTAGAGTAGTGAGTGTAAATAAAAGAGTACAATAACACATCAACTTCATGGAGTAGGCCGAGGGAAGAAAAACCCAGGAAAGGAGACTAAGAAGATGAAATGCCAGAAATTGGAAAACAAAAGAATGGCATCTCCAAAGGGAAGGAAAGGGGTTTTTTTTTGTTTTGTTTTTGTTTTTTTTTTAAGATTTTATTTATTTATTTGTCAGAGAGAGAGCGAGAGCGAGCACAGGCAGACAGAGTGGAAGGCAGAGTCAGAGGGAGAAGCAGGCTCCCTGCGGAGCAAGGAGCCCGATGTGGGACTCGATCCCAGGATGCTGGGATCATGACCTGAGCCGAAGGCAGCTGCTTACCCAACTGAGCCACCCAGGCGTCCCAGGAAAGGGGGGTTTAAAGGAAGGGAAATTTATACGTTTAGATGTGGCATGAAGGGTACGCAAGAGGAGGACTTACCATTTGTTTGATCGTTAGAAGGTGGACGATTACTATTACCAGAAAATTTTCAGTTTAGTGGGATCATATGCAAAATAGCAGTGATTGAATGAACAAGTAGTACAACTTGTTATAATCCTCTGTCCTCTTTCTCTTTACATCCTACCTCCAGTGAATATACAATGAATCAATCAGTAAGCTTCCTGGAACAAAAATAAACATAGTTACTTTCTGATCTTCCATAGTTTAAAGAAATTCAAGTAAATACTGGAGAGGGTAGTAAGAAGGGCAAAGGAGGAGATTGGGGATTAATCTCCAATTAGTCATTAATTTGTGTTGGACTTTACTTACTGTAACTATTTTATTAATAAAGTTTATATAATCTGTTAATAACTAATATCCATATTTCTCATATGTTTTAGTTGAAGTATTTCTATTTTACACTATTATATTTCACAATATGAAACAGAGAACAGGGATACTTAACAGAGAACTTGGATACTTAACTGCTTGTTTCTGGAACCAGAAAAACTCACAATTATATCTGTATAAATCTCAGCATTCAGATCAAACAACAACAATAACAAAAACAACCTTCTAAACCTCTGTGCAAAAAATATGTGATCATGACATGCTTTACTCTCAAAATCTTAAACTTTCTGTAAAGGTAACTTTAATTAGTTAAGTAATTAATTAATTAATTAGATTAATGTATCTTAGCATAAAGTGAAACTGTCACCATAAAGAATTATTGAAGTTATACTTCAGGGAAAGAGGGTATGATTGTGAAAAAAGAGTAGACAAGTATTACTTCACATATTTAGAAAATACTTCAAAATATTTGGAAACAACTTACTGTCACTTTGGAATAGCCTAGAATTTTATTTTCCAAAACTCACAAATATAACTTTTATAATAATACATTTGACTTCTCACCTACTACCTAAGAAACATCAAAGTGTAATTATTTCATTTGTTACCTTTATCCTGCTACATTTTCCATATCCTTATACTTTTCTTTTACAAAACACAATACATTTAAAAATTATGAGAGACCTATTTCCTAAGCCAGCCTTTCCCTATACTCAGCAGCCTCTGCCCTGGGTTCTACTTATCCCTGAAAGTTGCATTGAAGGCCTCAATAGGCTCTTTGCCTCAGTTCCTCATAAGTACAATAACATTTCACATAGAAATCCCAACAGGCAAATTCCCTACTGTTTGAAAATACTTTTCCCCATCAGAAGAACAAAAAACAATAACACATAAATACATTAAACTAGCAGCTCTCTCCTTTTATGGTTTTGTTCACAACTAACATATAACATTTCTTTCCTTCCATATAGGTACCAGAGATTTGAAAAGGCATTTCTGTTAGCGGTTGACATTGGTGCTCATGACCTGTTTATGGTGAGTCATTCCCAGAGATGATTTTGTCCCTTCAGTTCTAAGGCTGAGTAAGTTGTCAGCTTTTGTGACCATTAAAAAGGATTAGTGTCATTTGTGCCTTAAACACATGGTGGGAAAGCATTATTCCATCTTAGCTTGCAGCTTTCCCTTCATGAAACTAGTCAATAGCCATCTAGTCTCTTTTGACTTGTTGACATTTTCCTTGCCAGGGCCCAAAGGATATTTTATGTTTTCTAAGAATTTATAATTCTTGAACTTTCCTCTTCATGTTCTTTGATGTGAGGGGATGACACCTTTCTATCTAATAAGCTTAAATGTCTTTTTAATCCATCCTCTAAAGTACAGCTACAGCATCTAGGACATAAGGCAAAATATGTACGATAGATTTTGAATGTGCTTAGTTTGTCCTTTAGATTTTATAATGAAGTAACAAATTATGGATGCTCTTACTTGTATTTTTAAAGTAACCACAGGGCAAAGTAGATCCAGGGGGTTATAAATTCACATATACTTTAATCTTCCCATTTAGTAGCTAACAGCAGTAAAATTGGCAGTTTCTTACAGATCTCTGTGCTCTGTAGCAGTTTCTTACAAGATCTTTTACCACAATGTCACAGTAAGATCAGATGAAGGTAGTGTTCCTCTTCTGGTTGCCTAACATATTCTGTTCCACAGAAACTTCACTGTCCTCAAAACCTTCTTAAAAACAAAAAAAAGAATTCTGGAAGGCTCTTTTACTTGAATATTCTGCACAATGAAGACATTTTTGTAGTTTAAGCATTGATTCTTTAGATGTTAAAATGGGTTCTTGGCTTTAGGTCACTTGTCTTTGGAATGAGTTTGTTGTTTGAATTCTAGCTTTGCATTATTCATTTAAATTGCACTTTCATTGATCATGAAGAAAACCTTTCTAATTACTTTAAAAGTATGAACCTTCTGTTATTTAGCATCTGTATTTTGTATTTTGTTCTGTCAAATCGAACAGGCATTTTCGTGTATTGAGGGAAGGTTTTACTATCTGGCCAATATCTGTGCATGTTGACATCACAGTTCAGGAGTTATAACACTTTTTCTATTTTTTTCATCTCACTGACTTTATCTCTACTTTTTCACCTCTGCCTCTATTCACTCCAGTAAAGGTAGCTTTTTATCATATTTCTTTTTTTTTTAAAGATTTTATTTATTTATCAGAGAGAGAGTGAGCACAGGCAGACAGAATGGCAGGCAGAGGCAGAGGGAGAAGCAGGCTCCCCGCTGAGCAAAGAGCCTGATGTGGGACTCGATCCCAGGACGCTGGGATCATGACCTGAGCCGAAGGCAGCTTGCTTAACCAACTGAGCCACCCAGGCGTCCCTTTATCATATTTCTTTACTTGCAAGGTTGTTTTTGGGTCTAAGGACAAGGTACTGAAAGACTTTGTAAACTGGTAAATAGTATACAGATATCATGTGTTACTACTGTTAAGACAGAGCAACTATTGTTATTACATGGCTATGTAAAAAGTAATGAGGACCTTAAACAGGGCCTGAGTTATACGAATGTAAAGGAAGAGATATTTTATAAGCAAAATCAAGATGATTCATCAAGACCTTAGATGAAAATAGAATATTTTGATTGTAAGAATAAATAATACTATAATAGAAAGTAAACAATATCATAAAGTATAGAGACAAAAAGTAAAATCCACTTGAAATCTTCTAGTCTAGAAATGCACATCCTTTAAAATACCTCTATGTGAATATGTGTGTGTTTGTGTGTGTATACTGTACTTTTTGTTTAGAACTTGAGTTTTTTCATTCAGCAATATAGTTTTTCATATTGGTAAACATAAGTCTATCATTTCTTCAATGTTTATATTGTATTCTATTTTATGGATGGTAGTAGGATAAAAACAGGCATATGGATAAATGGAATAGAATAAGGGGCCCAGAAATGAATCCACATTTACAGGTCAGCTAGTCTTTGACAAAGACCAAACAACAGGATAGAATAGTCTTTTCAGTAAGTAGTGGTAGGCAAATTGGCTATGCACATGCAAAAGAATGAACCTGGACCTTATATCACTCACAAAAACAAACTAAAAATGAATTGAAGACTTAAATGTAAGATCGAAACCATAAAACTTCTAGAAGAAAACATCAAGAAAAAGCTCTTTTACACTGGTCTTGGCGATGCTTTTTCTGTGTCTGTTTTTTTTTTTTTTTATAAGACAACAAAAGAAAGGCACAAAATCTAAAATATAAGTGGGACTAGGTGTGTCTGGGTGATTCAGTCACTTGAGCATCTTATCTTGATCTTGGCTCAGATCTTGATCTTGTGGTCATGGATTCAAGCCCCACATTAAAAAAAAAAAAAAAAAAAAAAGATGGGATTGGGAGGGACACAAACCATAAGAGACTCTTAATCTCACAAAACAAAGTGAGGGTTTCCAGGGGTAGGGTGGTAGGGAGAGGGTGGTTACGTTATGGACACTGGGGAGGGTATCTTATGGTGAGTGCTGTGAAGTATGTAAGCCTGACAATTCACAGTCCTGTACCCCTAGAGCTAATAATACATTATATATTAATTAAAAATTTTTTTAAATTACAAAGAAAATAAAATAAATGGACTGTGTCAAACTAAAAAGCTTCTGCACAGTAAATGAAATAGTCAAAATAAGGAAAAGGCAATCTACAAATGGGAGAAAATATTTGAAAATCATATATCTGATAAGGAGTTAATATCCAAACTATATAAGGAACTAATAGAAATCAGTAACAAAAGAAATCAAATTATTCAATTAAAAAATGAACAAAGGACCTGAAAAGACATTTTTCCAAAGAAGACATGCAGTTGTCCAACAGGTACATGAAAAGGTATTCAACATCACTAATCACCTGGGCAATGCAAATCAAAACCACAATCTGTTAACACCTCATACCTATTAGGATGTCTTTTATCAAAAAAGATATTATAATGGTGGACAAAAATGTGGGGAAAAGGGAACCCTTGTTCACTGTTAGTGGGAGTATAAATTGGTGCAGCCACTATGGAAAAACAATACGGAGGTTCCTCAAAAAATTAAAAATAAAACTACTACATGATCTAACAGTTCCATCTCTGGGTAAATATCCGAAGGAAACAAAATCAGTATCTTGAAGAAGTATCTGCCCATGTCTATTGCAGCATTATTCACAATAGCTAAGTATATTAAAAAACCCTAAGTGTTAACTGACAGATGAAGGGAATCTTGCCATTTGCTATATCATTGATGAACCTGAAGGGCATTACACTAAGGAAAATAAGCCAGATAGAGAAAGACAAATACTGTATGGTATCAGTTATATACAGAATCCTAAATAAATAAAAGCTAATTTCACAGAAATAGAGAGTAAACTGATAGTTGCCAGGTGCTGGTTAGTGCTCGCTGTGCTGTGTTTTAAAAATCTTTTACTACCTCAATATCTTAAAAATTCTTTTTTCTTAAGGTTTTTTTAAAAAATTTATTTATTTTGTTTGTTTGTTTGTTTTTAACTTTTAATTTTTAAAAATATACATATATTTTTTATCCCCAGGGGTACAGGTCTGTGAATCGTGAGGTTTACACACTTCACAGCACTCACTAGCACATACCCTCCCCAATATCCATAACCCACCCCCCTTCCCCCAACCCCCCTCCTCCCATCAACCCTCAGTTTGTTCTGTGAGATTAAGAGTCACTTATGGTTTGTCTCCCTCCCAATCCCATCTTGTTTCATTTATTCTTCTCCTACCCCCTTAACCCCCCATGTTGCATCTCCACTTCCTCATATCAGGGAGATCATATGATAGTTGTCTTTCTCTGCTTGACTTATTTCGCTAAGCATGATACCCTCTAATTCCATCCTCGTCATTGCAAATGGCAAGATTTCATTTCTTTTGATGGCTGCATAGTATTCCATTATGTATATATGCCACATCTTCTTGATCCATTCATCTGTTGATGGGCATCTAGGTTCTTTCCATAGTTTGGCTATTGTGGACATTGCTGCTGTAAACATTCGGATGCACATGCCCCTTCGGATCACTACGTCTGTATCTTTAGGGTAAATACCCAGTAGTGCTATTGCTGGGTCATTAGGGTAGTTCTATTTTCAACATTTTGAGGAACCTCCATGCTGTTTTCCAGAGTGGTTGCACCAGCTTGCATTCCCACCAAGAGTGTAAGAGGGTTGCCCTTTCTCCACGTCCTCACCAGCATCTGTCATTTCCTGACTTGTTAATTTTAGCCATTCTGACTGGTGTGAGGTGATATCTCACTGTGGTTTCGATTTGTATTTCCCTGATGCCGAGTGATATGGAGCACTTTTTCATGTGTCTGTTGGCCATCTGGATGTCTTCTTGGCAGAAATGTCTGTTCATGTCTTCTGCCCATTTCTTGATTGGATTATTTGTTCTTTGGGTGTTGAGTTTGCTAAGTTCTTTATAGATTTTGGACACTAGCCCTTTATCTGATATGTCGTTTGCAAATATCTTCTCCCATTCTGTCAGTTGTCTTTTGGTTTTGTTCACTGTTTCCTTTGCTGTGCAAAAGCTTTTGATCTTAATAAAATCCCAATAGTTCATTTTTGCCCTTGCTTCCCTTGCCTTTGGCAATGTTCCTAGGAAGATGTTGCTGCGGCTGAGGTCGAAGAGGTTGCTGCCTGTGTTCTCCTCAAGGATTTTGATGGATTCCTTTCGCACATTGAGGTCCTTCATCCATTTTGAGTCTATTTTTGTGTGTAGTGTAAGGAAATGGTCCAATTTCATTTTTCTGCATGTGGCTGTCCAATTTTCCCAGCACCATTTATTGAAGAGGCTGTCTTTTTTCCATTGGACATTCTTTCCTGCTTTGTCGAAGATTAGTTGACCATAGAGTTGAGGGTCTATTTCTCGGCTCTCTATTCTGTTCCATTGATCTATGTGTCTGTTTTTGTGCCAGTACCATGCTGTCTTGATGATGACAGCTTTGTAATAGAGCTTGAAGTCCGGAATTGTGATGCCACCAACGTTGGTTTTCTTTTTCAATATTCCTTTGGCTATTCGAGGTCTTTTCTGGTTCCATATAAATTTTAGCATTATTTGTTCCATTTCTTTGAAAAAGATGGATGGTACTTTGATAGGAATTGCATTAAATGTGTAGATTGCTTTAGGTAGCATAGACATTTTCACAATATTTATTCTTCCAATCCAGAAGCATGGAACATTTTTCCATTTCTTTGTGTCTTCCTCAATTTCTTTCATGAGTACTTTATAGTTTTCTGAGTATAGATTCCTTGCCTCTTTGGCTAGGTTTATTCCTAGGTATCTTATGGTTTTGGGTGCAATTGAAAATGGGATGCACTCCTTAACTTCTCTTTCTTCTGTCTTGTTGTTGGTGTAAAGAAATGCAACTGATTTCCGTGCGTTGATTTTATATCCTGACACTTGACTGAATTCCTGTATAAGTTCTAGCAGTTTTGGAGTGGAGTCTTTTGGGTTTTACACATATAGTATCATATCATCTGTGAAGAGTGATAGTTTGACTTCTTTGCCAATTTGGATGCCTTTAATTTCCTTTTGTTGTCTGATTGCTGAGGCTAGGACTTCTAGTACTATATTGAATAGCAGTGGTGATAATGGTCATCCCTGCTGTGTTCCTGACCTTAGTGGAAAAGCTTTCAGTTTTTCTCCATTGAGAGTGATATGCGGTGGGTTTTTCATAAATGACTTGCTTTAATAATATTGAGGTATGTGCCCTCTATCCCTACACTTTGAAGAGTTTTGATCAGGAAGGCATGCTGTACTTTGTCAAGTGCGTTTTCAGCATCTATTGATAATATCATATGGTTCTTGTTCTTTTTTATTAATGCGTTGTATCACATTGATTGATTTGTGGATGTTGAACCAACCTTGCAGCCCTGGAATAAATCCCACTTCGTCGTGGTGAATGATCCTTTTAATGTACTGTTGAATCATATTGGCTAGTATTTTGGTGAGAATTTTCGCATCTGTGTTCATCAAGGATATTGGTCTGTAGCTCTCTTTTTTGATGAGATCCTTGTCTGGTTTTGGGATCAAGGTGATGCTGGCCTCATAAAATGAGTTTGGAAGTTTTCCTTCCATTTCCACAACTGTTTTTTTGGAATTAGTTCTTCTTTAAATGTTTGGTAGAATTCCCCTGGGAAGCTGTCTTGCCATGGGCTTTTGTTTTTTGGAGATTTTTGATGACTGTTCAATCTCCTTACTGGTTATGGGTCTGTTCAGGCTTTCTATTTCTTCCTGGTTCAGTTGTGGTAGTTTATATGTTTCTAGGAATGCATCCATTTCTTCCAGATTGTCAAATTTGTTGGTGTAGAGTTTCTTATACTATGTTCTTATAATTGTGATCTCTCCTCTTTCATTCATGATCTTTTTTATTTAGGTCCTTTCTCTTTTCTTTTTGATAAGTCTGGCCAGGAGTTTATCAATCTTATTAATTCTTTCAAAGAACCAGCTCCTAGTTTCGTTGATTTGTTCTGTTGTTTTTTTGGTTTCTATTTCATTGATTTCTGCTCTGATCTTTATGATTTCTCTTCTCCTGCTGGGTTTAGCGTTTCTTTGTTGTTCTTTCTCCAGCTCTTTCAGATGTAGGGTTAGGTTGTGTACCTGAGACCTTTCCTGTTTCTTGAGAAAGGCTTGTACCACTATATATTTTCCTCTCAGGACTGCCTTTGCTGTGTCCCACAGATTTTGAACCTTTGTGTTTTCACTATCATTTGTTTCCATGATTTTTTTCAATTCTTCTTTAATTTCCTGGTTGACCCATTCATTCTTTAGAGGATGCCATTTAGTCTCCATGTATTTGGGTTCTTTCCAAACTTCCTTTTGTGGTTGAGTTCTAGCTTCAGAGCATTGTGGTCTGAAAATATGCAGGGAATGATCCCAATCTTTTGATACCGGCTGAGACTTGATTTAGGACCGAGGATGTGATCTATTCTGGAGAATGCTCCATGTGCACTAGAGAAGAACGTGTATTCTGTTGCTTTGGGATGAAATGTTCTGAATATATCTGTGATGTCCATCTGGTCCAGTGTGTCGTTTAAGGCCTTTATTTCCTTGTTGATCTTTTTCTTTGATGATCTGTCCATGTCAGTGAGGGGGTTGTTTAAGTCCCCTACTATTATTGTATTATTGTTGATGTGTTTCTTTGATTTTGTTATTCATTGGTTTATATAGTTGGCTGCTCCCACGTTGGGGGCATAGATATTTAAAATTGTTAGATCTTCTTGTTGGACAGACCCTTTGAGTTGATATAGTGTCCTTCCTCATCTCTTATTATAATATTTGGCTTAAAACCTGTTTGATCTGATATAAGGATTGCCACTTCTGATGGCCATTAGCATGGTAAATTCTTTTCCACCCCCTCACTTTAAATCTGGAGGTGTCTTCAGGTTTAAAATGAGTTCCTTGTAGGCAACATATAGATGGGTTTTGTTTTTTTATACATTCTGATACCCTGTGTTTTTTGATTGGGGCATTTAGTCCATTAACATTCAGGGTAACTATTGAGAGATATTAATTTATTGCCACTGTATTGCCTGTAAGGTGACTATTACAGTATATTGTCTCTGTTCCTTTCTGATCTACCACTTATAGGCTCTCTCTTTGCTTAGAGGACCTCTTTCAATATTTCCTGTAGAGCTGGTTTGGTGTTTGCAAATTCTTTCAGTTTTTGCTTGTCCTGGAAGCTTTTAATCTCTCCTTCTATTTTCAATGATAGCCTAGCTGGATATAGTATTCTTGGCTGCATGTTTTTCTCATTTAGTGCTCTGAATATATCATGCCAGCTCTTTCTGGCCTGCCAGGTCTCTGTGGATAAGTCTGCTGCCAATCTAATATTTTTACCATTGTATGTTACAGACTTCTTTTCCCAGGCTGCTTTCAGGATTTTCTCTTTGTCACTAAAACTTGTAAATTTTACTATTGGGTGACGGGCCTTTTCTTATTGATTTTGTGGGGCATTCTCTGCACCTCCTGGATTTTGATGCTTTTTCCCTTTGCCATATTGGGGAAATTCTCCAATAATTCTCTCCAGTATACCTTCTGCTCCCCTCTCTCTTTCTTCTTCTTCTGGAATCCCAATTATTCTAATGTTGTTTCATCTTATGGTGTCACTTATCTCTCGAATTCTCCCTTGTGGTCCAGTAGCTGTTTGTCCCTCTTTTGCTCAACTTCTTTATTCTCTGTCATTTGGTCTTCTATATCGCTAATTCTTTCTTCTGCCTCATTTATCCTAGCAGTGAGAGCCTCCATTTTTGATGGCACCTCATTAATAGCTTTTTTAAATTTCAACTTGGTTAGATTTTAGTATTTTTATTTCTCCAGAAAGGGCTTTTATATTTCCCGAGAGGGTTTCTCTAATATCTTCCATGCCTTTTTCAAGCCTGGCTAGAACCTTGAGAATCATCATTCTGAATTCTAGATCTGACATATTATCAATGTCTGTATTGATCACGTCCCTAGCCTTCGGTACTGCCTCTTGTTCTTTTTTTGTGTGTCGTGAATTTTTCCGCCTTGTCATTTTGTCCAGATAAGAGTAAATGAAGGAGCAAGTAAAATACCAAAAGGGTGGCAGCAACCCCAAGAAAATATCCTTTAACCAAATCAGAAGAGACCCCAAATCGTGGGGAAGAGGGGGAGAAAGGGAATAAAAAGAGGTTCAGAAAAAAAAAAAGAAAAAGAAAAGAAAAGAAGCCATTAATAAAAAGAAAATAAATAAAGAAAAGTATAAAAAAGAAAAATATATATATTAGTTAAACTAGTTAAAAAAGAAACGGGTAAAAGTTAAAAAAAATTAGCAGAAGAGAAAAAAAAATTGAAAAAAAAAATTAACTACAAGACTAAAGAATCACAGGGAGAAAGCCATGAGTTCCGTGCTTTGCTCTCTCCTCCTTTGGAATTCCTCTGCTCTCCTTGGTATTGAAACTGCACTCCTTGGTAGGTGAACTTGGTGTTGGCTGCATTTTTTGTTGATCTTCCTCGGGAGGGGCCTGTTGTAGTGATTCTCAAGTGTCTTTGCCCCAGGCAGAATTGTACCGCCCTTACCAGGGGCTGGGCTGAGTAAGCCACTTGGGTTTGCTTTTGGGAGCTTTTGTTCCCTGAGCTCTCTCCGTGGAGTTCCGGAGGACAGGAATGAATATAGTGGCCTCCCGATCTCCGGCCTGGAGGAGCCGAGAGCCCGGGGCCCCACTCCTCAGTGCGCCCTTTCAGAAAGTGGTTGATTTTCCATTTGTGGAATTGCTGTTCTTCTTCTCTTTGATCCGCCGTTGGATTTGTAGGTGTTTGCAATCTTTAGATAAGCTATCTAGCTGATCTCCTGCTAGCTGAAGTAGTCTCAGCCTGCTACTTCTCTGCCATCTTGACTCCTAACTCTAAAGTTTTATTTTTAAGTAATCTCTTCACCCAGCATGGAGCTCAAAGTCAACCCCCCCCCCAAAATCAAAAGAGTTGCATGCTTTATAGTCTAAGCCAGCAAGGTGCCCCAAAACTTCTTTTTATCTTCCAGAATTTGTATTATTTTAATGTTAACATTCAAACCTACAATCCACCTCTGTTGATTTTTAAGAGGATAAAGCTCAAAATTGATTTTTATCATATGTATATCCAGTTGACCTGTGACCATTTATTGACAAAATTGTCCTTTGTTTGCTACTTTACAGGGTCACCTTTGTCATAAATGAGGTTCCCACAGAAATGCACATCAAAGTCATAATGAGTTATCACCTCACACCAGTCAGAATAGCTAGTACAAGGTGACAAGAAATAACAAGTCGCAGGGGCATGTGACTGGTTCAGTCTGTGGAGGGTGCAACTCTTGATTTCGGAATTGTGAGTTTGAGCCCCACGTTGGGTATAGAAATTATTTAAAAATAAAATATTAACAAAAATAACAAGTGGTGGCAAGGATCTGGAGAATATTGGTGAGAACATAAATTACTGCAACCACTATGGAAAACAGTATGGAGGTTCCTTAAAAAATTAAAAATAGAAATACCATATGATCCAATAATTTTGCTACTGGATATTTACCCAAAGGAAATGAAAAAACTCATTTGAAAAGGTATGTTGCACCCCTATGTTTGTTGCAACATTATTTTTTTTTTTAATATTTTATTTATTTATTTGAGAGAGAGAGAGACAGAGTGAGAGAGCATGAGAGGGAAGGTCAGAGGGAGAATCAGACTCTCCGTGGAGCCGGGAGCCTGATGTGGGACTTCCCAGAGTCATGACCCAAGCCGAAGGCAGTCACTCAACCAAGTGAGCCACCCAGGCATTATTCTTTGAAACATTATTTACAATAAGACAAGATATGGAAGCAAACCAAGTGTCCATCCATAGATGAATCGATAAAGATGTGATACACACACACACACACACACACACACGAAATGGAATATTAGCCATAAAAAAGAATGAAATCTTGTCATTTGTGACAACATGTATGGACCCAGAGGGTATTATGCTAAGTGAAATGTCAGGCAGAGAAAGACAAATACAATATGATTTCACTTATATGTGGAAGCTAAAAATATAAACAAATGAACAGACAGCAAAGAGAAACAGAAAGAGGCTCATAAATAAAGAGAACAAAATGTGGTCATCAAAGTAGAAGGGTATGGGGGATGGGCAAAGTAGGTGAAGGGGGTTAAGAGGTACAGCCATGTACATATAAAATAAGTTAGGGAGATGAAAAGTACAGCATAGGGAATATAGTCAGTAATATTGTAATAACTGTGTGTTGAGAAATGGTAACTACACTTATCATGGTAAGCATTATATAATGTATAGATTTGTTGAACCACTATGTTGTTCACCTTCAAATAATGTAATACTGTATTTCAACTATAGTTCAATAAAAATAAACCAATCAAGTGCCCACATATGTGTGCAGGTCTTCTACTAGACTCTGTCCTTGCTCCAATACCAAACTGCCTTAATTACTTTATAAATATTTATATCCAATAGTGTAAGTCTTCCAAGTTTGTTTAAATGTGTTGTTCTTATTCTAATTTGTGATAGATGCTTAAGACATGGATTTTTCAGTTTCTGTTTCCTAATGTATGCATTCAAGGGTATAATTTCCATTTAAGCATGGCTTTGATTGCATTCTGACAATTTTATGTGTCTGTTTTTCATTATCATTCAGCTCAAGATATTTCTAACATTTCTGTTGGGAATTCGTCTTTGCTCTAGGTTTCTTAAAAGTGTATTTCCTAATTTCAAACAATAAAATATTTTCTAGAAAGACACACCCCCCCCCCTTAACCTATTCTGTATTACTTCAACCCTTTGAATCTTACTGAAATTCCCTTATTGCTCATTATGTGGTCAATGGTAAGATTTCCATGTGCACTGAAGAGAATGTGCAGTCTACAGTTTACAGTTGTTGAATGCAGTGCTCTATATAAGATCAGATTTGTTAGTTATGTTTTTCAGTTCTTCTACATCCTCACTGTGAATGGTGTTTTAAAATTTTCCACTGTAATTGTGGACTTGTGTTTTATTTGTTTTAAGACCGTAATTAGGTGCATGCCAATTTAGAACTGTCATATTTTCTTGGTATATTGAGCCTTCATCATTATGAAACATTCTTCTATTTTCTAATAATGCTACTTGCCTTAAAACCTGCTTCACCTCAAACCATACCTACACACAGTTTTATTTGGTTTGTATTTGCTTTGTATATGCATGTCTCCTTATATTTAAGTTGTATCTCCTATAAGCAACATATAATTGTATATTTCTAATCAACTGTCACATTTGTCTTTTAATTAGATTATTTAATTGAATTATAAATAGTACAACTGTGTTTCCCCTACCCTCTTTCTTTTCTGTTTGTCTCACATATTCTATGTCCTTTTATCTAACCACCCTTGCCCTTTATTATGTTAACTATATTATTCCATTTTTCCCTCCTATTTGCTTATTACTTACATTTTTCCTCTAATTTTTTCTTTTGACTACAGTCCTTTGGGTGGATCTTTTTGTTCTGGTTTTGGGGTCTTTGGTCTTATCTCTTTGTTCTTTTTTTATTGAATGTTGGGTATAGAATTTTTAAAATACAG
The DNA here is from genome assembly GCF_964662115.1 of Mustela nivalis. Lineage (NCBI taxonomy): Eukaryota > Metazoa > Chordata > Mammalia > Carnivora > Mustelidae > Mustela > Mustela nivalis. The sequence continues at coordinate 58,580,508 of NC_139027.1, forward strand.
TGATAATTTGAGGTTGTGTATAATGTTGTTTTCCTCCAGAAAGAATTTACTTTTTCTTCTGGCAGATAGTTAGGCTAGGGGTTAAATGATACCTTAATCTGTTCTAGGATTGAGTTTATTTGAAGATGAGTTTCAGTCTAAGAGCCAGTTTATTTCTATTTTATACTTACATCAAGAGTGAAGCACTGCAGGAATCTAGTTGGAAGCCCTGCCCTTGAGCAGACCCTGAAGTATAACTTTGTAGCCTTAGCCCATTGACTCTACCTAAAGCTCTGTGCAGTTTCTCAGCTTCTCAAACACTACTTTCTGTTAAGTTTCTCACCCTCTTGGCCGCCAATTACATATTGGCAAATGCTCTGAAAAGCAAAAGCAGCACCAAATGTCAGGCTTACCTCTCTGGGCTTTACTTATGTCTAGAATCTTGGTCCTTCAAATATTCACTGTCTTGGTAGTTCTCCAATATCCCCAAACAGAATTTTAAAAATTATTTTATCCAGCTGTTCTAGTTGCTCTCAGCAAGAGTAGTTTTCTGATATATCCTTATCTGGGTAACTGGAATCAGAAATTCTGCAGAATATTTTTAGGTGAGTGAAGTGTTAAAATTGGCACTAGCTGCTTTCCAATTCTGGATAACCCCCTCCAGTGTGCTATTATGTTTGAACTATTAATCACTAAGCCTTAAATGTCACAAATTCTACTATAAAGCATGACATATCATCAATTTTATTCCCAAAATGGGACAAATGAAATTTTGTGTTTGTATATACTGGAATTTATTTTTCAGTTACAGTAAAAGGCCCCCCCCCCTCAAAAAAGAAAGAAAAACTAAGTTTTTTAAACTTTAATTTACTTTTTAAAAAGTGAAAAAAAATAATTTTCAGCCCTTCAAGTTGAAGAATTGTATTAATCTTATAAGGTTAATAATGCAGATCTTTCCTTTTAATAATAGCAGAAAATATTTGTGTTTATGCTTTCTTAAATTTATAGTCTTTCTTGAGAGCATGACAAGTGCTTTATGATTATCAGCAACAAAATCTTTACATCTCAAAATTAAAGCAGTTAACTTTTCTAGAGCATCTGCAAAGGTCTTATACCAGATAATGCCTTATATAATGATATAATATATATGTTAATATATAACATATATTATACCATTTTATCAATTTTATTAAATTTTCATAATAATCCTAAGCAATATAATTATTATACCTATTTATAGTTGATAAAACTGATTATAAGGAAAATTAAAAATTATGAGTCAAATTCATTTGACAGAGAGAGATCACAAACAGGCAGAGAGGCAGGCAGAGAGAGAGGAGGAAGCAGGCTCCCTGCTGAGCAGAGAGCCCGATGCGGGGCTCGATCCCAGGACCCTGGGATCATGACCTGAGCTGAAGGCAGCTGCTTAACGCACTGAGCCACCCAGGCGCCCCTATGAGTCAAATTCAGATGTGTTTGACTCTAAAGTTCACACTATTTCCATTTATGCCAAATTACTTATATAAGCTAAAAATTTGGAAGTTTCCCAAAGCTCAGTGATTTATGACTTGATGACTCCCCATAACTAGGTTCAAAAAACTATTCTTTTCCTTTTATTCTTTACCAAAACTTATCTGTAAGAAAGTTTATTTCTCTATTTTTTTATTTATTCTTTATCAAAAGTTATCTATAAGAAAGTTTACTGCAAAATGATACCAGATTTAGCTTAAAATGATTTACAGAACCTTGGTTTATTTAAAGTATTATTCATCCAGATTAAGAGCTCTTAATCTGTAATAAAAAGAAGTATACAGTGACTATAGAAAGGATCACAGAAAAATAACACCAATGCCCATTTCCCTATGTCTCATGCATGGCTCCATGAAAGAATACTTCCACATGTTTAGCAATAATTTTCTTAGGGATAGCTGTGGTATGCCAAATATGACATTGATAGATCTTCTAGGACTTTTGGGTTTGCTCTTTGAGAACCCATCTAGATCTTGGGAAACACAAAGAGTATCTTTCAGAGTGTCATTTGAACTGGATAAGTATAACACTTTACGTGTCTCTCCCCAATTTCCTGCCCTTTATTTTTATTTTATGTTTACTTATTTGACAGAGAGAGACACAGGGAGAAAGGGAACACAAGTATGGGCAGTGGGAGAGGGAGAAGAAGGCTTCCTGCTGAGCAGGGAGCCTGATGCAGGCTCAATCTCAGGACCCTGGGATCATGACCTGAGCCAAAGCCACTTAATGACTGAGCCACCTACACACCCAATTTCCTGTCCTTTAAAAAAAAAAAAATTAGTTTCTCATTGATCCCTGTAGTTCAGGGTTGTTTGCTACCAAAATCCAAGCAAAAAGGAATAATTATTTAATCAATATTGGCTCAACTGTTTTAAAATATTGCTGGTAAGGAAAGAGGATTTTCCACTCCCAGCTAATGAACAAATTGGTTTTCATACATGCCCTCCTACTGTAAACTACTATAAAATTAAACAAAATATAAGACAACTATATTTAGGCATTGGACAATACGTCCTGCAAGACTTTGCTTCTTAAAAAATAGGGAATACACAGATGGCTCTCTATATAATTTCCAGAGCAGAGACCAGTAATGTCACTCACCTGGAGAGCCAAGATAGGAGTTCAGAATTCAAAGATGGTGAGTGATCTAGAATTTGTGGGGCAACATGCCAGAATGGGAAAATCTTTGTGAAGAGTGGGGATTAAGGAGTCACTTCTTTGAGACTGAGAGCTAAATGGAGAGGCTGCTGGGACGCCTGAGTGGCTCAGTCAGTTAAGCATCTGCCTTTGGCTCAGGTCATGATCCCACGGTCCTGGACTCAAGTCCCACGTTGGGCTTCTTGCTCAACGGAGAGCTTGTTTTTCCCTCTGCCTCCCTCCCCCTTCCCCCGCTTGTGCTTTATTAACACAAATAAATAAATAAAATCTTAAAATAAATAAATAAATGGAAAGACTGCATAATGCTGAGAGGTGGTGGAATTCTGGATCAAAGTGAAGCAACCTCACTGGGCATTTTATATGAAACCACAGAAATGCCATGTTTGAAAATAAAGACCATATCCCAGGAGTACGTACAAAACTGAAAGAGATTTGCCTTTAAAAATCACAAAACCTAACTGAACAAGTTCAAAAGACTCTACCAGTTAACACCCTGCTAGTATAAAAATCAACATCCTTTAAAAGAAAGACAATATAGGGCGCCTGGGTGGCTCAGTGGGTTAAAGCCTCTGCCTTTGGCTCAGGTCATGATCCCGGGGTCCTGGGATTGGGCCCTGCATTGGGCTCTCTGCTCTCCGAGAGTCTGCTTCCTCCTCTCTGCCTGCCTCTCTACCTACTTGTGATCTCTGTCAAATAAATAAATAAAATATTTAAAAAAAAAGAAAGACAATATTACCCAAACTCTTTAAAATGTAATGTCCCCTATGTACAACACACAGTAAGACATTAGGTGTGTGAGAAGCAAGAAAATGTGATGTATAATGAAGAGGAAAAGGAGCTAATGATAACAGATCCTGAGAGGACCCAGATACTGAAAGGAGAGGAAAAAAAACTTTGGAGAAACTGTTATAAAAAAGTTCAAGTACTTTAAAGAACAAGATAAGCATTACGATTGAATATATAGGGATTCTTAGCAGAGAGAAGAAAATCATTATTTAAAAGGGCACAAGACATTCTAGAACTAAAATATGTAAAATCTGAAATGAATTTCCTGGGTAGTTCCCCAAAAGACTGACAGTAGAATAAAGGATCCGTAGAAGGACATCAAGACAGATCAGTAGAAATCATCCAATTTTAATAAAAGGAAGGAAAAATATTATAAAAATTAATAAAGGCTCAGTAATTTGTAAAACCAAATCAGGTGGTCTAAAATACATGGAAGCTCAGTGAACTCCAGATAGACAAAACAATACTCAGGCACATCACATCTTGGCACAACTTATCCAAACTACTGAAAAACAATGATGAAGAGAAAAATCTAAAAAATACCCACAAAATAAACAAACACAAAGGACATAGCAGGACCAACTATTATGAATTATGGCTGACTTCTCGACAGAAAAGTGATGCCACAAGATAATATAATGGCATCTTTAATGTACCAAAACAAACAAACAAACTCACCCTCACAATACAAAATTTTATATACAGTGAAAATTATCTTTAAATAGTAAAATAAAAGCACTTTTGAATAAATGAAAGCTGAGATAACACCAACTCAGGAGACCTGCTCTATAAGAAAGATTAAAGGAGATTCTTCAGGCAGAACAAATATTGGCCATGGAAACATGGTCTACAGAAAAGAATGAAGAGCTCTGGCAATGGTAAATGTGGATTAGTAGTAAAAGTATTTTCTCCTCATGTAAAAATTTCTTTAAAAAATAATTGTCCAAAGCAAAATAATAATTCATTGTGGTGTTTATAACATGTAGATGTGAAATGAATGATAGTAACATCATAACGTCATGTGGGTGGTAAAATGTAATCATACCATTTTAAGTTTCATACCTTTCACCGAAAGTGGTATGATATTAATTCTAAGCAGACTGTGATAAGTAGTTAATACTGTGTATTGTAGTGCCTAGACGATTTTCTCAAAAACTTAAATAGATATGCAGTTAAAAAAAAAAAAAAGGTGTTTAAAAAGGTGCTTAAAATACTCAACACAAAAGAGGGTAGGACAGGAATGAAAATAGAAAATAGCAAGATGGATGGGGCGCCTGGGTGGCTCAGTCGTTAAGCGTCTGCCTTTGGCTCAGGTCATGATCCCAGGGTCCTGGGTTCAAGCCCCGCATCGGGCTACCTGCTCGACAGGAGGCCTGATTCTCCTTCTCCCATTCCGTCTGCTTGTGGTCCCTCTCTCGCTGTCTTTCTCTCTGTCAAATAAATAAAATCTTTGAAAAGAAAAGAAAAAGACGGTATATTTAAATCTAAACACTTGTAATTATATTGAATTAAAATTAACTAGATACTCCTGTTAAAACGCAGATTGAATTTTAAGTCTGAGATTGTCAGACTCAATAGAAAGCAAGACCTACTTATATTCTGTCTGTAAGAGAAACACTTTATAGTTATTATGACACACATTTAAAAAGATACAATACGCAAAGCATAAGTGGAGTAGATTACAGAACAAAGGCAGTATTAGAAGACATAAGAAATACTCATGATGTTAAAATTCAGCAGGAAGACACAAATCTAAATGTTTATATACAGAATAACTGAGTTTCAAATATATGAAGCAAAAGATCTGACAACCAAAAAAGAAAATAGACAAATGCAGTAATTCACAGACTAAATAGTATAAAAAATCCATAAGGATGCAGAATATATGAACCTATCCAACAACTTGACTTGATGTTTTTTGAACCTATATTCAACAACTTTAGAATGCATAATCTTGGGATGCCTGGGTGGGTCAGTCAGTTAAGCATCTGCCTTCAGTTCAGGTGACTATCCCAAGGTCCTGGGATTGAGTTCAGCATTAGGCTCCTTGGTAAGTGGGCAGTCTGCTTCACCCTCTGCCTGCTGCTCCCCCTGCTTGTGCGCGCTTGCGCGCTCTCTTTCTCTCTCTCTCTGACAAAACAAAAAGACATTCTTTTCAGATGCAGATGGGATATTCACTAAACAGATTATATGCTGGTCCATAAAATAAAGCACAATACACTTTAGAAGAGTGAATTGTGACACCAAAAGAATTAAATTACAACTCAGTAACATTCAAATGTCAACAAAGTTCCCAACTATTTGCATATTAAGCAGTATTTCTCTAAAAGTCTCATGTGTCAAAGAAGAAATCATAAGAGAATTTGGGAAATACTTTGAATTGAATTTTATCAAAATATGTGGGATGATTATAATCAGTTGTATTAAATAAATTACCATTGAGTCCATATTGATACAAGTAAGTACATAAGTAAATAAATAAAGCCAACTAATAAATGTAAAAGAAATGATTGAGAAAATCACAATTTGGCAGATATTATAGTCATAGTGAAGTAAGGCAAGAATAATTAATGGATGCTATAACTGTAAAAGTTTCCTGAGATAAAGGGTATTTACATTGTCTCAAAATATTTCCCCACAAAGTATGTGCTGTTTACAAAGGGAACTTTACAGTGGAAGGCTGATAGATACCATGTCAATGAAGTGATCAAAATGCCATCATCAGTAATGGAAAAAATCAAAATAATTTGCTACCTTATATACTACAATGAGAACACAATAGCCATTCTATGATATTCCTGCAAAAAAAGGACATAACTGGCATCGAATTCTGAGGAAACATCAGTTGAACCCAAATTGAGGGACATTATAAAAACAACCTATACTAGCCAAAAAAAAAAAAGCCAAGTTCATATGAATGAAAGGAAGACTAAAGAACTAATGTATACTAAAGGAATCTTAAAGAGACATAACAACTAAATTTGTCAAGAAATCGACCTTTAAAAAAGAAAAAGAAATTGACCTTTTGATATGAAGAACTTTACTTGGTACAATTTCAGTGATTCAAGCTGGAATGTTATCAGTTTTAACCTTATGGTTTTGATGATTTGATTGTGGTTACATAGGAGAATGTCCTAATTAGTAAAAAATAAACACTAAAGCATTGAGGAGTGCGTTGGCAACTTCCTGTCAAATAATTCAGAAGGAAAAAATCTTTGTCCTGTATTTGAAACTTCTCTGTGACTCTGAAATTGCTTAAAAATTTTAAGGAAAAAAATTTTTACTGCTGTCACAACTCTAGACTCTTTATTGTCCATGTTTTTCTAGGTGGAAGCTGTATGGTTTGGGAGTCTGTTTCTGTTGGTCACAGAAATGCTGCTTTTAATATTGTGTCCTTGTGATCTTATTCTGCTTTTGAAAATTCAGGTAACCTCTCCAACCTAATTATTACTGTGGCATGAAACTACTCATTTGCCACCCAAGATTGCTTCTCTGGCCCCATGTTGGATAGCATGAAGATGAGTATGCCTTCTGAAGATTCTCATGTTGGCATCCCTAATTACCTTGGCCATTGGCACACAACCAGTTGGAATGTCAAGTGTGTGCCATTTGATAATGCTATAAAAAGACCTATAGCTGCTGCTCTCCAGCCATCTGTGCCTTCCCTTGGCATGACATTATTGGGTAGTTTGTCTTTCATTGGCATGATTTCTGTAGTGTGGCTTACATCTGCCACTCCTAGGCACTTGCTTGGTGATCAAGTTGACATAAAAATTGCTTCTTTGGCACTGTTTTTATATAGAGGAGTTTTATACCTGCTAACTTCTGAAACAAGAATTACCATGTATTGCATACAATGTAATTGTAATTTTAAATATTCTGATAATAGACATTTCTGGCTTCTATTGACTCGGACTTATCCATTTGGACTTCCAATTTCAGTTTTCCCAGTCAGAAGTTTTCACTCTAAATAATTAACTTTTAAATGAAATGTACCTCTTCTGTTTTAAGACACTGGATGAGTACATACATCATCCTCTCCCTCCTGTGCCAAATCTCTAGAAATGATGGAACGTGTGTGTGTGTGTGTGTGTGTGTGTGTGTGTGTGTGTTTAAAATTTATAACTGGAATTCAAAACAAGAATGCATGATGGACCAGAAGCTGTGAGGAATCCACTGAAAGCTGTAAAGAGACAAAATGAGGTTGAAAAAGAAAGCAGAAACCTGAATGTCAAGAGAAGAATACTGTTCCCAGAGTTAGAAAAAGCACCAGAAATTCTCCATGCCCTATGGAGGGAGATACTAGGAATTGCAAAAATGTACCTGGGCAAGCAAGGGTGAATAGTCAGTGTGCAGGAGGATGCATGAGAGGAGAAAAGTCAAAATAAATACTAACTACTCTAGGTCTTGTTAGAAAAGTAAGTTGATATGTGTATGTTAAAAACTTAAGACTATATACAAGAAAAATAGGAATAGGTGTTATGGACTAAATTTTGTCCCCATGCCCTGCAAAATCCATATGTTGAAGCTCTAACCCTCAGTGTGACTGTATTTGGAGATAGGCTGTTAAAGTGGATCCCTAATAGAATATGAGGGTGTCTTTATAAGAATTACCAGGGACACATGTGCACAGAGGAAAGGCCATGAGAAATTACAGCAAGAAGGTGACTATCTGCAAGCTAATGAGAGAGAGGCTTCAGGAGAAACCAAACCTGTCAACAGCTTCATCTGGGACTTTTAGCCTCCAGAATTATGAGAAGATAGATTTCTGTTGCACCCAGCCCATGGTATTTTGTTATGGCAGCACTATCAGACTAACACAAACAGCATAACATTGGAACCAGTAAATAGGAAAAATATAAGAAAGAAAGCTTAATATATTATTAAAAAGCAAATAGGTAATAATCACAAGGAAATCACTAATGGTATAGTGAATAGAAAATATAAGATAAGCTGTCAAGAATGTTTAGTCAGTAACTATAATGTGAATGAATTAAGTTCACCTATTGAAAATCAGAGACCATAAACTGGATTTTTAAAATATCCTGATATATATGTATTGCATATAAAAACTCTCCAAACTCAAAATTACATGAGAAAGTTCAAATAGAAAAAAGATCTAAAAGAAAAAGTTCAAATAGAAAAAATAAATGCTGCCAAAACCAAGTATCTGACAAAATATATGTACACAAAAAGATTAGAGAAGGAAAAGTGATGTACTTTAAAAATAGATCCTGATATTTGATATTTGGTTTGATATTTTTCTCTTCAAAAGTTGGTGCCTTATCCTCTCATCCCCTTGAATGTGAGTGGCACTTGGTTACTCACTTCAGTTACAGCTTCTGAAACTAGGTAATATAATGTGTTGTGGCTTCCTTTTTTATCCCTTTGTCTCTGAACACTTGTTCTGCGGGAAGCTAGTTGCCATGTCATTAGGACATTCAAGCAGCCTTATTGAGAGGTCTGTGCAGTGGTGTACCAATGTATCTTGTGAAGAGCCTCCAGCCAAAAACACGTAAATGAACCATTAGAAGTAGGTCCTTCATCCCCAGACTTTCAGATGACTGCAGCCCTGGTCAGCATCTTGACTGCAACCTCATGACAGACCCTGAGTCAGAATCACCCAGTTAAGTTCTCCTATATTCCTGACCTTCAGAAATTGGGAGATAATCACTGTTTATTGTTTTCAGCTGCCAGTTTTGGGGGTAGTTTGTTATGCAGCGATAGACAACTAATACAAAAAGATCCTTCATAATTACATAGTTGACAGTAGAATCCATCAAGTAGATATAGCACTATTCATTTCACTACCGAACTCCAAATGTTTTTGTTTTTTTAAAGAAAAAACTTCAAGGAAAAAATTGAAAAATCCACAAAATGCAGGATTTTAACATGCACTTCTCAGAAAACTATATACTAAGAAAGAAATAAAAACAGTGACAATCTTGAGGGTTTGAATAACAATCAGAAAACTTGAGATAATGAAGATATATTTAATAAACAGAATACACATGATCATGTGTATTGTGACACATGATCATGTGTATGATCATGTGTATTGTGACACATGATCATGTGTATTATGACACAATCAGTCACAAATGATGATATAAAAGCCACCAAGGATATCTCAACAAATGAAAAAGATTACTATCATAGAGACTATAGTCAGTGACTTCCATGCAATAAAGGTAAAAACAAACCACAAAATGATTGCCCTGTAAAAATATAACATGTTACTCAAAATTTGACAACAGACTTTTTCTTTAAATTGAAGTATAATTAACATACAGTGTTAGTAGTTTCAGATGTAATGATTCAACAATTCTGTGCATTACTCTGTGCTCAATCATGATTAGTGCACTCTTAATCCCCTTTATCTATTCCACCCTCTTTTCTTCCACCCCAGCAACCACCAGTTTGTTTTCTGTAGTTAGGAGTTTGTATTTTGGTCTCTTTTTGCCCTGTGTTTGTTCATTTGTTTTGTTTTTTAGACTCCACATGAGTGAAATCATATAGTATTTGTCTTTCTCTGTTATTTCATTTAGCATTATACCCTCTAGCTATACCCATGTTGCCACAAATGGCAAGATTTCATTTTTTATGGCTCATACTCCATTATATGTGTGTGTGTATAAAATTCATATATATCATATATATTATATGTATCATATATATATAATATATATAAAAATAAACTCCCCTTCTTTATCCATTTATCTATGGATTCACACTTGAGTGAATCCCATATCTTGGCTATTATAAGAAATGCAATAAATATAGGGGTGCATATATCTTTTTAATTAGTGTTTTCATTTTCTTTGGGTAAATACCTGGTAGTAGAATTACTGGTTCATATAATTCTTTTTCAATTTTTTGAGGAACCTCCATACTGTTTCCATTGTGGCTACACCAATTTGCACTCTAACCAACAGTGCACAAGTGTTCCTTTTTCTCTACATTCTCACCAACTCTTCTTATTTCTTATTTTTGATTCTACTTTTCTGACAGAGGTAAGGTGATATTTCACTATAGTCCAGATTTGTATTTCCCTGAGGTTGAGAGATGTTGAGCATCATTACATGTGTCTGTTGGCCCATCTGTGTGCTGTCTTTGGGAAATGTCTATTCAGGTCTTCTGCCCATTTTTAATTTGGTTTTATTTTGGGGGGGGGGATTGTGTAAGTTTTTTATGTATTTTGAATATTAACCTCTTATCATATGTATCCTTTGAGAATATTTTCTCTTGTCCACTAGGGTTGCCCTTTCAGTCTGTTGATGGTTTCAGGCTTCAGCAGAAGCTTTCATTTTGGTAGAGTCCCAAAGTTTAATTTTGCTTTTCTTCTCTTGCCTGAGGAGAAATATCTAGAAAAATGTTTCTCTGGCTGATGTTCTGGACTTTTTATGGTTTCAAGTATAACATTTGGGTCTTTACTACACTTTGGGTTTATTTTTGTGTATGGTGTTACAAAGTGGTTCAGTTTCATTCTTTTGCATGTACCTACCTGTCCAGTTCTCCCAGCACCACTGTTGAAAAGACTGACTTTTCCCTATTGTGTATTCTCATCTTTTTAGTCATAAACACATTGACCATAAAAGTTTTAAGTTTAGTTCTAGGCTCTCTATTCTTTCCATGGATCTGTGTATCATTTTTTGTACCAGTACTATACTGTTTTGATTAAAACAGCTTTATAGTAGCTGAAATCTTGAAATCTGGAATTAGTATCTCCAGCTTGGTGGTTCTTTCTCAATCTTGCTTTGGCTATTCAAGGTCTTTTTTGGTTCCATACAAATCCACATTTTAGGATTATTTGTCATAGTTCTGTGAAGAGTATTGTTAGTATTTGGATAGGCATTGCCTTAATCTGGAGATTGCTTTGAGTAGTATGGATATTTTAACAATATTGGTTCTTCCATTCCATGATCTTTCCATTTGTTTGTGTCATCTTTGATTTCGTTCATCAGTGTTTTATAATTTTCACAGTACAGGTCTTTCACATCCTTGGTTAAGTTTATTCCGAGGCATTTTATTCTTTTTGGTGCAAATATAAATGAGATTGCTTTCTTAATCTTTCCTTCTACTACTTCATTATTAGTAAGTATATAGACATGCAACAGATTATTATATTTTGATTCTGTATCCTGTGACTTTACTGAATTCACTTATCATTTCTGGTAGTTTTTTGATAGAGTCTTTAGGGTTTTCTGTATATAGTATCACGTCATCTGCAGATACTGCAAGTTTTTACTCCTTCCTTACCAATTTGGATGCCTTTTATTCCTTTTTCTCTTCTGACTGCTATGGCTAGGACTTCTAGCGCTATGTTGAAAAAATGATGAGAATGGGCATCCTTAACTTGTTCCTGATCTTAGGACAAAAGCTCTTAGATTGAATATGATGTTAGCTATGGGTTTTTCATATATGGCCATTGTTATAGTGAGGCATGTTCCCTCTAAACCTACTTTGTTGAAGGTTTTTTTTTTTTTAACTATGAATAAATATTGTACCTCGTCAAATGCTATATCTGCATCTACTAAAATCATATGGTTTTTATCCTTTATCTTGATGTGATGTATCGTGTTGATTGATTTATGAACATTGAACCACTCTTGCAGCCCAGGAATAAATCCCACTTGATTATGGTGAATGATTTTTTTTAATTTATTTTTTATTTTCAGCATAGCAGTATTCATTATTTTTGCACCACACCCAGTGCTCCATGCAATCCGTGCCCTCTATAATACCCACCACCTGGTACCCCGACCTCCCACCCCCTGCCCCTTCAGAACCCTCAGATTGTTTTTCAGAGTCCATAGTCTCTCATGGTTCACCTCCCCTTCCAATTTACCCCAACTCCCTTCTCCTCTCTATCTCCCCATGTCCTCCATGCTATTTGTTATGCTCCGCAAGTAAGTGAAACCATATGATAATTGACTCTCTCTGCTTGACTTATTTCACTCAGCATAATCTCTTCCAGTGTCGTCCATGTTGCTACAAAAGTTGGGTACTCGTCCTTTCTGATGGAGGCATAATACTCCATAGAGTATATGGACCACATCTTCTTTAACCATTCATCTGTTGAAGGGCATCTTGGTTCTTTCCACAGTTTGGCAACCATGGCCATTGCTGCTATAAACAGATAGCCCTTCTTTTCATGACATCTGTATCTTTGGGGTAAATACCCAGTAGTGCAATGTAGAGAGCCCAGATATGGACCCTCAACCCTATGGTCAAATAATCTTCGACAAAACAGGAAAAAATATACAGTGGAAAAAAGACAGTCTCTTCAATAAATGGTGCTGGGAAAACTGGGCAGCTATATATAGAAGAATGAAACTCGACCATTCTCTTTTACTGTACACAAAGATAAACTCAAAATGGATAAAAGACCTCAGTGTGAGACAGGAATCCATCAGAATCCTAGAGGAGAACATAGGCAGTAATCCCTTTGATATCAGCCACAGCAACTTCTTTCAAGATGTCTCCAAAGGCAAAGGAAACAAAAGCGAAGATGAACTTTTGGGACTTCATCAAAATCAAAAGCTTCTGCACAGCAAAGGAAGCAGTCAAGAAAACAAAGAGGCAACTCACAGAATGGGAGAAGATATTTGCAAATGACAGTAGAGACAAAAGGTTGATATCCAGGATCTATAATGAACTCCTCAAACTGAACACACACAAAACAGACAATCATATCAAAAAATGGGCAGAAGATATGAACAGACACTTCTCCAATGAAGACATACAAATGGCTATCAGACACATGAAAAAATGTTCATCATCACTAGCCATCAGGGAGATTCAAATTAAAACTACATGGAGATATCACCTTACACCAGTTAAAATGGCCAAAATTAGCAAGACAGGAAACAACATGTGTTGGAGAGGATGTGGAGAAAGGGGAACCCTCTTCCACTGTTGGTGGGAATGCAAGTTGGTGCAGCCTCTTTGGAGAACAGTGTGGAGATTCCTCAAGAAATTAAAAATAGATCTTCCCTATGACACTGCCATTGCACTACTGGGAGAATGATTTTTTTAAATGTATTTTTGGATTTGGTTTGGTGCTATTTTGTTGAGGATTTTTGCATCTATGTTCATCAGAGATACTGGCCTCTACTTTTTCCTTTGTTTTGTAGTGTCTTTTTCAGATATTGGTATTGGGATAATGCTGGTCTCATAGAATGAATTTGGAAGCTTTCCTTCCTCTTCTTCTTCTTTTTTTTTTTTTTTTAATAGCTTGAGAAGAATAGGTATTAACTCTTCTTTAAAAGTTTGGTAAAATTCACCTGTGAAGTCATCAGATCCTGGACTTTTGTTTGTTGAAAGTTTTTGATTATTGATTCAATTACTACTAGTTAGTCTGTTCAAATTTTCTATTTCTTGCTGATTCAGTTTTGGGAGGCTGTATGTTTCTAGGAATTTATCCATTTTTTCTAAGTTTTTAATTTGTTGGCACATGATTTTTCATAATATTCTTTTATAATCCTTTGTATTCCTATGGTGTCAGTTGTTACTTCTCCTCCATTTCTGGTTTTACTTGAATCCTCTCTTTTTTCTTGATGAGTCTGGTTTGTGAGTTTTGTTTATCTTTTCAGAAAACCTGCAACTGGTTTCATTAATCAGTTCTATTATTTTTTTAGTCTCTATTTCATTTACTTCTTTTCAAATGTTTATTATATCCTTCCTTCTGCTTGCTTTGGTCTTTTACAGCATGCTTCTTAATAACTCTTGAGCTAAAGGTGAAAAGCATAAACTTTTAAATTTAATGGCAATAAAAAATATCATCTATCAAATTTCAGCTTGCAGCCAAAGCATGTATGCTCAAATTTGTAGTCTTAAATCCATTAATTTTTAAAAATATTCAAAGTAAATCATATGTGCTTCTAATCCAAGAGGGTAGGGAAAGACAAATAAATCAAAGGATGTAGGAGAATCAAATTAAAGAAGATAAAGGAAATTAAATGAAAATTTAAAAAGTAGAAATTCTTATAAAAATTAAAGCCATTTTCTAGAAAAGACCTGTATGACAGTAGTTTGGAAAATAGGATCAAGATGCACAGAAGAAGAAAACAAAAACAAAATTAGGATTGAAAGGACAAAACGACAGAGAAAGGAAACTTGTTTATAAGTAGGAAGATACTGTTAGTTTTATTTTGAATTTATTTTTTGATTAAAAAGCAGAGAATAAAATAATATATGACCATATACCAGTTACATAGCTTCAACAGTTATCTATCCATTATCAAATACTTTTCATTTATGTCTCCATCTACCTTATATCCTGTTTGATTATTATGAGGCATCATATTATTTTATTTTAAATTCTTCAGTATGTGTCTCTAAAAGATGAGTTCATTTTCAATATTTTAAAAGATTTTATTTCTTTATTTGAGAGAGAGAGAGAGAGAGAGAGACCCTGAGAGGGGAGAAGTCAGAGGGAGAAGCTGACTCCCCACAGAGCTGGTAGCCCGATGCAGGACTCAATCCTGGGACTCCAGGACCATTACCTGAGCTGAAGGCAGCCGCTTAACCAACTGAGCCACACAAGGCATCCTCTTTTTAAATTTTTATAGAAACATAACTATAACAGTATTATTACACCCCAAAAGAATCCCCATTAGTTTCTTAATGCCGTCAAATAATCCAGTTGATGTTCACATTTCCCTGTTATCTCCTCAAGTGTTTATTTTAAACATCCAAAAATGTACTTGGATCTCAGGACACAAACAGGGTCCAACGTGAAATTTGGTTTGTGTATCTCAGATGTCTATTTTAATATGAAGTCCAACTACCTCTCTATTTCCCACATGTTTTGCAATTTCTTTTTTTTAATAAACTGAGCCATTTGCCCTGAAGAGTTTCTCAAATTTTGAATTGTGCCAGTTGCATTATCTTTGGAGTGCTTAACAAGTTCTGCTGCCTCCTATATTTCCTGTAGACTAGTAATTCATTTATCTGTGTGTGTATACATACAAAGAAAAAAGGAAAAAAAATTATTGTCTACTTGGGTTTTTTTTTTTAAAGATTTTATTTATTTATTTGACAGAGAGAGATCACAAGTAGATGGAGAGGCAGGCAGAGAGAGAGAGAGAGAGAGAAAGAGAGAAGCAGGCCTCCTGCTGAGCAGAGAGCCCGATGCGGGACTCGATCCCAGGACCCTGAGATCATGACCTGAGCCGAAGGCAGTGGCTTAACACACTGAGCCACCCAGGCGCCCCTGGGTTTTTTTTTTTTTTAAAGATACATACATACATACATACATACTTCATACATACTGTTGTGTATCAACTGACAAATAATGTTAGGTTTTCTTTTTTGTGTGATTTAAGATTGATGGGTGGTTTCAGGATTTATTGATCCAATCTGATCATTATAAATTTCCCCTAAGCTTTCTGCCTATATAGCTTGAATCATTGCTATTATATCCATTATTTCATTAGTGCTGCAAAATGGTGATATTCTATTATTCCTTCTTCATTTGTTAGATGGAATTCTTAAAATCATTTTCCTCCTTGCTATTAGGGTTATTATGAGGTACAGTTCTTGTAGGAAAGAAAAGGCAAATGTTGGATTCTTTACTGTATTTTGCACATTTCAAAAAAGTAATTTCCCTAGCATTCTCTAAGGGCTACTAATTCTGTTTTTTGTACATCATTTTTATTAATACATTAACTTAAAAATAACTCATATGCTTAAATCCATCTAAAATTTTATTTTTAAATTTATAATATTTATATACAATTTATATATACAATTTATATACAGTCATATACATTTATTTATATATAATCATATTCAGCCAATTTTAAATTTGCAATTTGATAAGTTTTGACAAATATATATAGTCACATAATCACCACCATATAGAACATTTATTTAAAGAACATTTCTGGGGAGGAGTCAAGATGGTGGAGGAGTAGCAGGCTGAGATGACATCAGGTAGCAGGAGAGCAGCTAGATAGTTTATCAAACCATTCTGAACACCTACAAATCCAACAGGAGATTGAAGAGAAGAAGAGCAGCAATTCTAGAAACAGAAAATCGACCACTTTCCGAAAGGTGGGACCTGCAGAGAAGTGAATCCAAAGCTACGGGAAGATAGACTGTGGGGGGAGGGGTCAGCTCCCAACAAGTGGCAGAGCAACAGAGCACAAAATCAGAACTTTTAAAAGTCTGCTCCACTGACGCACATCACTCCACAGGCTAAGTGGGGGTGGAGCCCTTGGGGGATAGCATGGTCTCAGGTCCCACAGGTTCACAGAAGGATCAGAGGTGTCTGAGTGTCGCAGAGCTCGCAGGTATTAGAGTGGGAAAGCCAGCTCTAGAGATGGAGCCAAGGAGTGAATTCTCAGCTTGGGGTTACCTTAAACTGTGATCCATGGCACAGTCCTGCCACTACAGGAACCCCACATGTGGCAGATCCAGGGAAAGCCCCCTGGAAGAGTGGCATGGATCTGCTGGGTTTGGAGACTCCAGGTGGGGCTCTGTGCCAGAAACAGAGATGCTTGGTCACAGGCCAGGTAAGCATGGAGCATAGCCTGAGGCCAGAGAGATGGGAGTGATTGAGCACTTTTCTCCAAGGGCACACTGAGGAGTGGGACCGCGAGCTCTCAGCTCCACTGGGCCAGAAATTTGGAGTCCATCATTTTCATTCCCATCCTCCAGAGCTCTATGAAGAGCATTCAGGGAACAAAAGCTCCCAAGAGCGAACCTAAGCATATTACTTAGCTTGGGCCCCTGGCAAGGGCAGAGCAATTCCGCCTCGGACAAAGATACTTGAGAATCACTGCAACAGGCCCCTCCCCCAGAAGATCAGCAAGAACATCTAGCCAAGACCAAGCTCACTGATCAAGAAGAACAGTGGAATTCCAGAGGAGGAGAAAGGAAAGCATGGAATTCATGGCTTTCTCCCCATGATTCTTTAGTTTTGCAAAGTTAATTAATTTTTTTTTATTTTATTTTTTTTCTTACTCTAATTTTTTAACTTTTTCCTTTTTTAATGTTTTTTGATTAGTTTGTCTTAACAATACCTTTCTTTTTTAAAAAAATCATTAAAAAAAACCCCTTCATTATTATAGTCATGTTTTATCCTTGATTGTATCTAACTTATTTTTTGTATACACATAGGGTTTTTTCTTCTAAAAAACTTTGGGACACAACTTCTTCCAATAGATCAAAATATACCCTAAATCTAGCACCGGGCTTTGTTCTAGTCCCCAGCCTGAGCAAATTCCCTCTATTTTATTTTTCTTTCTTTTCCCAACCATTGTACCAACTCCTTTCTGAGAATTTTTTTTTTTAATTTCATCTTTGCAGTCATATTCCATCCCTTCATCGTGTTTACCGTGTGTGTGTGTGTGTGTGTGTGTGTGTGTGTGTGTGTTTCTTTCTTTAAACATCTGGGAGGTAGTTTCTTCTAAGAGACCAAACTACTCCCAAAATTAAGTGGTTGGCTCTGTTCTATTCACCAGTGTAATATCTATATTTTCTTCTTCTTCTTTTTTAATTTTACTTGAACTTTTTACCCCATGATTTGGGGTCTCTTCTAATTTGGTTAAGCACATTTTTCTGGGGTCTTTGCCACCCTTTTAGTATTTTATTCTCTCCTTCATATATTATCTGGATAAAATGACAAGGTGGAAAAACCCATCACAAAGAAAAAGAACAAGAGGCTGTACCAAAGGCTAGGGACCTAATCAATACAGACTTTGGTAATATGTCAGATCTAGAGTTCAGAATGACAATTCTCAAGGTGTTAGATGGGCTCGAAAAAGGCATGGAAGATATTAGAGAAACGCTGTCTGGAAAATAAAAGCCCCTTCTGGAGAAATAAAAGAACTAAAATCTAACCAAGCTGAAATCAAAAAAGCTATTAATGAGGTGCAAGGAGGCTCTTACTGCTAGGATAAATGAGGCAGAAGAGAGAATTAGTGATATAGAAGACCAAATGACAGAAAATAAAGAAGCTGAGGAAAAGAGAGACAAACAACTGCTGGACCATGAGGGGAGAATTCGACAGATAAGTGATACCATAAGATGAAACATTAGAATAATTGGGATTCCAGATGGAGAAGAAGGGCGGGGGGGGCAGATTGTATATTGGAGTGAATTATTGTAGAGGATTTCCCTAATATGTCAAAGGGAACAAGCTTCAAAATTCAGGAGGCACAGAGAACCCCCCTCAAAATCCATAAGAATAGGTCCACACCCCGTTGTCTAATAGTAAAACATACAAGTCTTAGTGACAAAGAGAAAATCCTGAAAGTAGCCCAGGACAAGAAGTCTGTAACATACAATGGTAAAAATATTAGGTTGGCAGCAGACTTATCCAGAGAGACCTGGCAGGCCAAAAGAACTGGCATGATATATTCAGAGCACTAAATGAGAAAAACTGCAGCCAAGAATACTAAATAAAGCTATGCTATCATTGAAAATAGAAGGAGAGATTAAAAAAAGCTTCCAGGACAAACAAAAACTAAAATAATTTGTAAACACCAAACCAGTTCTATAGGAAATATTCAAAGGGGTCCTGTAAGCAAAGAGAGAGCCTAAAAGTAGTAGACCAGAAAGGAAGAGAGACAATATACAGTAACAGTCACCTTACAGGCAATACAATGCCACTAAGTTCATATGTCTCAATAGTTACCCTGAATGTAAATGGGCAAAATGCCCAATTAAAAGACACAGGTATAAGAATGAACGATAAAACAAAGCCCTGTCTCTTTGGGGTAAATACCCAGTAGTGCAATTGCAGGGTCATGGGTCTTATTTTTAATTTCTTTCTTTTAAAAGATTTTTATTTATTTATTTGACAGAGATCACAAGAAGGCAGAGAGGCAGGCAGAGAGAGAGAGAGGAGGAAGCAGGCTCCCCACTGAGCAGAAAGCCCAATGCGAGGCTCAATCCCAGGACCCTGGGATTATGACCTGAGCCAAAGGCAGAAGCTTTAACCCACTGAGCCACCCAGGCGCCCCTTATTTTTAATTTCTTAAGGAATCTCCACACTGTTTTCCAAAGTTGCTGTATCAATTTGCATTCCTACCAACAGTGTAAGAGGGTTCCCCTTTCTCCATATCCTCTTCAATAGATATTGTTTACTGTCTTGTTAATTTTGGCCATTCTAACTGCTATAAGGTGTTATCTCAATGTAGTTTTGATTTGAAGCTCCCTGCTGGCTAGTGCTGATAAAGATTTTTTCATGTGTCTGTTAGCCATTCATATGTCTTCATTGGAGAAGTGTCTGTTCATGTCTTCTGCCCATTTTTTGACATGATTATCTGTTTTGTGTATGTTGAATTTGAGATGTTCTTTATAGATCTTGGATATTGGCCCTTTGTCTGTATTGTCCTTGTCCATTCCGTGGGTTACCTCTTTGTTTTGTTGACTGTTTCCTTTGCTGTGTAGAAGCTTTTGATCTTGATGAAGTCCCAAAAATATATTTTCGCTTTGTTTCCTTTGCTGTTGGAAACGTATATTGAAAGAAGTTGCTGTGTCCAGTGTCAAAGAGGTTACTGCCTATATTCTTCTCTAGGATTTTGATAGATTCCTGCCTCACACTGAGGTCTTTTGTACATTTCAAGGTTATCTTTGTGTAAGAGAATGGTCGAGTTTCATTCTTCTACACATAGCTCTCCAATATTCCCAGCACCATTTATTGAAGAGACTGTCTTTTTTCCACTGTATATTTTTTCCTGCTTTGTCGAAGATTATTTGACAATAGAGTTTTGAGGGTCCATATCTGGGCTCTCTACTCTGTTCCACTGGTCTATGTGTCTGTTTTTATGCCAGTACCATGCTGTCTTGGTGATCACAGCTTTGTAGTAAAGCTTGAAATCAGGCAACGTGAAGTCCCCAGTTTTGTTTTCTTTTTCAACATTTCCTTAGTAATTCGGGGTGTCTTCTGATTCCATACAAATTTTAGGGTTGTTTGTTCCAGCTCTTTGAAAAATGCCTGTGCAATTTTGATCAGAATGGCATTGAAAGTTTAGATTGCTCTAGGCAGTATAGACATTTTAACAATATTTATTTTTCCAATCCATGAGCATGGAATTGTCTTCCATCTTTTTGTGTCTTCTTCAATTTCTTTCATGAGTGTTCTGTAGTTCCTCAAGTACAGATCCTTTACCTCTTTGGTTAGATTTATTCCCAGGTATCTTATGGTTCTTGGTGCTATAGTAAATGGAATCGATTCTCTAATTTCCCTTTCTGTATTTTCATTGTTAGTGTATAAGAAAGCCACTGATTTATGTACATTGATTTTTTATCCTGCCACATTACTGAATTGCTGTATGAGTTCTAGTAGTTTGGGGGTAGAGTCTTTTGAGTTTTCCATATAAAGTATCATGTCATCTGTGAAAAGAGAGAGTTTGACTTCTTCATTGCCAATCTGAATACCTTTTACTTCTCTTTGTTGTCTGATTTGCTGTTGCTAGGACTTCTAATACTATGTTGAACAAGAGTTGTGAGAGTGGACACCCTTGTCATGTCTCTGATCTCAAAGGGAAGGCTGTCAGCTTTTTCCCATTGAAGATGATATGTGCTGTGGGTTTTTCATAGATAGATTTGCTGAAGTTGAAGAATGTTCCCTCTATCCCTATACTTTGAGTCATTTTAATCAGGAACAGAGGCTGTATTTTGTCATATGCATTTTCTGCATCAGTTGAGAGGACCATGAGGTTCTTCTCTCTTCAGATATAGTGAAAAGAAGGGTCATCTGTACCCCAATGTTCATAGCAGCAGTGGCCACAGTCGCCAAACTGGAAGGAACCAAGATGCCCTTCAGTGGATGAATGGATAAGGAAGATGTGGTCCATATACAGTATGGAGTATTATGCCTCCATCAGAAAGTATGAATACCCAATTTTTGTATCAACATGGACTGCACTGGAAGAGATTATGCTGAGTGAAATAAGTTAAGCAGAGAGAGTCAATTATCATATGGTTTTGCTTATTTGTGGAACATAAGAAATAACACAGAGGACATGGGGAGATCGAGAGGAGAAGGGAGTTGGGGGAAATTGGAGGGGGAAACGAACCATGAGAGACTATGGATGCTGAAAAACAATCTGAGGGTTTTGGAGGAGAGGGGGTGAGAGGTTGGGTGAGCCTGGTGGTGGGTATTATGAAGGGCACATATTCCATGGAGCACTGGGTGTGGTACATAAACAATGAATTCTGGAACACTGAAAAGAAATTTTAAAAATAAATAAATTAAAAACAAAAAACAAAATCCATCAATATGCTGTCTACAAGAAACTCTTCTTAGACTCAAAGACACCTCCAGATTTAAAGTGATGGGGTAGAAAACAATTTACCATGCTAATGGACATCAAAAGAAAGCTGGGGTGGCAATCCTTAGATCAATTAGATTTTAAGCCAAAGACTATAATAAGAGATAAGGAAGGATACTATATCATACTCAAAGGGTCTGTCCAAAAAGAAGATCTAATAATTTTAAATATCTATGCCCCTAACATGGGAGCAACCAATTATATAAACCAATTAGTAACAAAATCAAAGAAACACATCAACAATAATACAATAATAGTAGGGGACTTTAACAATCCTTTCACTGAAATGGAGAGATCATCTAAGCAAAAGATCAACAAGGAAATAAAGGCCTTAAATGACACACTGGACCAGATGGACATCACAGATCTATTCAGAACATTTCATCCCAAAGCAACAGAATATACATTCTTCTCTAGTGCACATGGAACATTCCCCAGAATATATCACATCCTAAGTCCTAAATCAGGTCTCAACCAGAATCAAAAGGTTGGGATCATTCCCTACATATTTTCAGACCACAATGCTCTGAAGCTAGAACTCAATCACAAGAAGAAAGTTGGAAAGAACTCATACATGGAGGCTAAAGAGCATTCTAATGAGGAATGAATGGGTCAACCAGGAAATTAAGGAAGAATTGAAAAAATTGATGGAAACATGATAATGAAAACACAACGATTCAGAATCTGTAGGACACACCAAAGGCAGTCCTGAGAGGAAAATATATAGAGATAGAAGCATTTCTCAAGAAACAAAGATCTCAAATATGAAACCTAACCCTACACCTAAAGGAGCTGGAGTACAACAAAGAAACCCTAAACCCAGCAGGAGAAGAGAAATAATAAAGATCAGAGCAGATATCAATGAAATAGAAAGAATGAAACAAACACACAAAAACAATAGAACAAATCAACAAAACTAGGAGCTGGTTCTTTGAAAGAGTAAGATTGATAAACCCCTGGCCAGACTTATCAAAAAGAAAAGAGAAAGGACCCAAGTAAATAAAATCATGAGTGAAAGGAGAGATCACAACGAACACCAAAGAAGTACAATTATAAGAACATATTATGAGCAACTATATGCTAGCAAATTTGACAATCTGGAGAAATGGATGCATTCCTAGAGACATATAAACTACCACAACTGAACCAGAAAGATACAGAGAACCTGAACAGACCCATAACCAGTAAGGAGATTGAAGGGTCATCAAAAATCTCCCAATAAACAAGAGCCCAGGACCAGGGGAGTTCTGCCAAGCATTTAAAGAAAAATTAATACCTATTCTCCTGAAAATGTTCCAAAAACTAGAAATGGAAGGAAAACTTCCAAACTCATTTTATGAGGCCAGCATTACCTTGATCCCAAAACCAGACAAGGATCCCATCAAAAAAGAATTACAGAACAATATCCTTGATGAACACAGATACGAAAATTCTCACCAAAGTAGTAGCCAATGGGATCTAACAGTACATTAAAAGGATTATTCACCACAGCCAATTGGGATTTATTCCAGGGCTGCAAGATTGGTTCGACATCCGCAAATCAGTGTGATACAATACGTTAATAAAAGAAAGAACAAGAACCACTTGATATTCTCAATAGATGCTGAAAAAGCATTTGACAAAGTACAGCATCCTTTCTTGATCAAAACTATTCAAAGTGTAGAGATAGAGGGCACAAACCTCAATATTATCAAAGCCATATATGAAAAATCCACAGAAAATATCATTCTGAATGGGGAAAAACTGAGAGTTTTTCCACTAAAGTCAGGAACACGGCAGGGATGTCCATTATCACCACTGCTATTCAACATAGTATTAGAAGTCCTAGCCTCAGAACTGAGACAACAAAAAGAAATTAAAGGCATCCAAATTGGCAAAGAAGTCAAACTATCACTCTTTGCAGATGGTATGATACTTTATGTGGAAAACCCAAAAGACTCCACTCCAAATCTGCTAGAACTTGTACATAAATTCAGTAAAGTGTCAGGATATAATATCAATTCACAGAAGTCAGTTGCATTTTATACACCAACAACAAGAGAGAAGAAAGAGAAATTAAGGATTCAATCCCATTTACCACCGCACCCAAAACTATAAGATACCTTGGAATAAACCTAACTAAAGAGACAAAGAATTTGTATTCAGTAAACTATAAAGTACTCATGAAAGATATTGAGGAAGACACAAAGAAATGGAAGAATGTTACATGCTCATGGATTGGAAGAACAAATAATGTGAAAATGTCTAAGTAAGCTACATGTTTAATGCAGTCCCTATCAAAATCCCATCAATTTTTTTCAAAGAAGTGGAACAAATAATCCTAAAATTTATACGGAACCAGAAAAGACCTCAAATAGCCAGATAACCTGGAAAAAGAATGCAAAAATTTGTGGTATCACAATTCCGGGCTTCAAGCTCTATTACAAAGCTGTCATCATTGGGGTACCTGGGTGGCCCAGTGGATTAAGCCTCTGCCTTCAGCTCAGGTCATGATCTCAGGGTCCTAGGATCAAACCCCACATCAGGCTCTCTGCTCAGCAGGGAACCTGCTTCCCCCTCTCTCTCTGGCTACCTCTCTGCCTACTTTTGATCTCTCTCTCTAACAAATAAATAAATAAAACCTTAAAAAAAAAAAAAAGCTATCATCAAGACAGAATGGTACTGGCACAAAAACAGACACATAGATCAATGGAACAGAATAGAAAGCCCAGAAAGAGCCCTCTACTCTATGGTCAACTAATCTTTGACAAAGCAAGAAAGAATTTCCAGTGGAAAAAAGTCTCAATAATTTTGTTGGGAAAATTGGACAGCTACATGCAGAAAAATTAAATTGGACCATTTCCTTACATCACACATAAAAATAGACTCAAAATGGATGAAGGACCTCATTGTGAGAAAGGAATCTATCACAATCCTTTAGGAGAACATAGCTACCTCTTCAACCTCAGCTGCAACAACTTCTTCCTAGAAACATCACCAAAGGCAAGGGTAGCAAGGGCAAAAATGAATATTGGAACATCTTCAAAATCAAAAGCTTTTGCACAAAGGATACAGTCAACAAAACCAAAATACACTGACAGAATGGAAGAAGATATTTGCAAAGGACATATCAGATAAAGGGCTAATATCCAAAATCTATAACAAACTTATCAAACTCAACACCCAAAGAACAAAGAATCCAATCAAGAAATGAGCAGAGGACATGAACAGACATTTCTGCGAAGAAGACATCCACATGGCCAATAGACACATGAAGAAGTGCTCCACATCACTCAGCATCAGGAAACACAAATCAAAACCACAGTGGGGCGCCTGGGTGGCTCAGTGGGTTAAGCCGCTGCCTTCGGCTCGGGTCATGATCTCAGGGTCCTGGGATCGAGTCCCGCATCGGGCTCTCTGCTCAGCAGGGAGCCCGCTTCCTCCTCTCTCTCTCTGCCTGCCTCTCTGCCTACTTGTAATCTCTCTCTGTCAAATAAATAAATAAATCTTTAAAAAAAAAAAAAAAACCCACAGTGAGATACCATCTCACACCAGTCAGAATAGCTAAAATTAACCAGTCAGGAAATGATAGATGCTGGCAAGGATGTGGAGAAAGGGGAACCCTCCTACACTGTTGATGGGAATGCAAGCTGGTGCAAGCACTCTGGAAAACATCATGGAGATTCCTCAAAAAGTTGAAAATAGAGCTACCCTCTGACCCAGCAATCACACTACTGCACTACTGGGTATTTACTCTAAAGATACAAATGTAGTGATCCAGAGGGGAACGTGCACTCGAATGTTTATAGCAGCAATGTCCACAATAGCCAAACTATGGAAAGTACCTAGATGTTGATCAACAGATGAATGGATAAAGAAGATGTGGTATACACACACACACACACACACACACACACAGGAATACTATGCAGCCATCAAAAGAAATGAAATCTTGCCATTTGCGATGATGGGGATGGAACTAGAGGGTATTTATTATGCTTAGCGAAATAAGTCAATCAGAGAAAGACGATTATCATATGATCTCTCTGATATGAGTAAGTTGAGAGGCAACATGGGGGGTTTGGGGTAGGAAATGAATAAATGAAACAAGATGGGATTGGGAGGGAGACAAATCATAAGAGACTCTTAATCTCACAAAACAAACTAAGGGTTTCCAGGGGTCGGGGTGTAAGGAGAGGGCGTTGGGGTTATGGATATTGGAGAAGGTATGTGCTATGGTGAGTGCTGTGAAGTGTATAAACCTGGCTATTCATAGACCTGTACCCCTGGGGTGAATAATACATTATATGTTAATTTAAAAAATAAAAAATTTTTAAAAAGAAAAAAAAAAAAACACTCTAACAATGTAACAAAATAGTCCAGAAACCAATGTTCCATGAATACAAGAGAACTCCATTTGTGGTTGTTGTTTAACAAATTTGTGGGGCAAGGACAGATTGTAGAGGAGGTGGGACTGAGAAACTGGCTTATTATATCTTTGGATAAATAAAGCTTACCTGGGAATTAAGTTTAAAAAAAAAAAGAAAATATATATTATTTTAAAAAAAAGAAGAACATTTCCACCACCCCAGGAAGTTCTTTTTAGTCACCCTCCTTCCCAGCCCCAGGAATCTACCAGTGTGCTTTTCACTAGTATAAATAACATTTTCAAGATTTAATTTAAATATAATTACATAGTATATACTATTTTGTAACTGGGATTTATTGGATAAGTTGTGCACTTTGAGTCAGGTCTAAGAAAGCTTTGCAACCCAGTGGTGTAATTAATTTCTTATGTTTTTCTTCAAAAGTTTATAATTTTTGTTTCTATATGTGGATGTATGTACGATATTTGCCCTGTTGGTTTTTTTTTTTTAAGATTTTATTTATTTATTTGACAGACAGAGATCACAAGTAGGCAGAGAGGCAGGCAGAGAGAGAGAGAAAGGGAAGCAGACTCCCTGTGGAGCAGAGAGCCCGATGCGGGGTTCGGTCCCAGGACGCTGAGATCATGACCCGAGCCGAAGGCAGCGGCTTAACCCACTGAGCCACCCAGGCGCCCCTGCCCTGTTGGTTTTTGAATGTGAAACCAGTTATGGGTTGGGGTTTTGTTCTGTTTCCATATGTTTGTAGAATTGTTTCAAAACTATTCTTTCTCTACCGAATTGCTTTCACACCTCCTTGAAAATCAACTGGGCATATCTCTATTTCTTAAATCTCTGTTCTGTTCCATTGATTTATATGCCAGTACCACTAGTTTTCAACAGGATGATTTTATTCCCTTTTCCCACCCCAGGGACATTTGGCAATATCTTGAGATAATTTTGATTGTGACAACAGTTGTGTTATTGATATCTAGTGGGTAGAGGCAGGGAATACTGTTAAACTTCCTACATACATGGGACAACTCCTATCAACAAAAAACTATCTGCCCCAAAATGTCAATAATCCTAAGATCGAGTTATGCTGCTTAATACTACTACCAGTATCACACTGTTTTGGTTTTTATTGTTTATTATATATCTTGAAATCAGGCAGTGTAATTCTTTTTTTTTTTTTTAATTATTTTAGCTAGTCAGGGTCCTTTGCATTTTCATATAAATTTTAGGTTCATTTTATTAGTTTTTTTTAAAAATTCTGTTGGGATTTGATTGAGGTCACATTATATCTGTAAATCAGCTGAGGAACAGTTGACATTTTTTAAAATAGAGTTCAGGGGCACCTGGGTAGCTCATTTGGTTAAGTGTCCAACTTGATATCAGCTTATGTCATGATCTCAGGGTCATAAGATTGAGCCCCATGTTGGGCTCCACACTGGGTGTGGAGCCTGCTTAAGATTCTCTCCCTCTTCCCCACGCTATTCTCAGCCTCTCCCTCCCTCTCCTCTCTCAAAAAAAAAAAAAAGTGTTCATGGATATGGCGTATTTTCAACTTATTTAAGTTAATAAACTTCTCTCAGTTTATAGATATAGATAGATACTATTGTATGTATACATATAAACACACACACTATATTATGTGCATATTTGTCTGTAGTGTTTTAATGTCTTTCTTGTTTTGGCATCAGTGTTACAAAATGAATTGTGAATTGTGACATCTCACTTCTTCTAGGCTTCATTTCTCCCACTTTTGTTTCCTCTCTCCTTCCCTTCCTCTTTCTTCATTTTTTGGAAAAGTGTGTCTACAGTTGGTATGGTTTCTTAAATGTTTGATAGAATTCAGCAGGAAAGCCAATGAAGCAAAGATGTTCTATTGTCTTGTGGATTGCATAGTTTCAGATGGTAGGTCTTTGATCTATCTGCTCTTTATTTCTGTATACATACTGTCTTTTTCCTCTGGTTGGTTGCTTTCAAGATTTTCTCTTTATCAGTAGTTTTCAGCAGTCTATGTTGTACCTCTGTGGGGGGGTGTGTGTGTCTGTGTGTGTGTGTATATGTGTAGACATGTGTGCACATGTGTAGATATATGTGTATTTATACTGTTTGAGTTTGTGGATTTTCTTTCATTTATGGGTTAATAGGTTTCATCATATTTGGAAATTGTTCAGTCCTTATCTGTTTAAATATTTTCCCACCTTTTCCATTCTCATTCTGGGTAGCCAATTACATTTATATTACCCTACTTAGTAATATCCACTGGACAGTGAAATTCTGCTTATGATTTTCAGTATTTATTCTGTTTCTGTGTTTATGTTACACGTTTTGATATCATCCACTGGCTCTGTTCATTTCCTTTTCAGTCTTTTTTCCTCAGTGTACTTGATGTTGGGTTGTTTCTATTGTTTTAGGTTGACTGATCTTTAATTCTTCAGTATCTAATTTGTTTAGTCCTTTCCAGTGAATTTTTCATCTTAGATATACTATTTTAAAGCTCTAGTCCCATTCGTTTTTTTTTTCTAATATCTTCTATTTCTTTATTATGTTTATGGTTTCCCTTAAACCTTTGTGTGTGTATATACGCGTTGATATGTATGTATAAATTGTGTGTGTGTGTGTATCTCTTTTAAAATTCTTTTCTGCTAATTCCATTATTTCTGCCATCTCTAGGTTTGATTCGGGTGATCAGTTTTTCTCCTTGTTAGGGTCACATTTTCTTAGTTCATCTCAATTCCAGTATATCATCATTGGAAGCTGGATTTCATTAATTTCCTTGCTGAGTGCTAGACTTTGTTGTCTTCTTTTAAAGAGTGTACAGATAGTATTTTTGCACTCATCTTTAGTCATGGAAATCCCTTTAAGTTGATTACTGAGTACCATTAAGATGACCCCAGGGGAGAAGTCAAGGTGGCGGAGAAGTAGCAGGCTGAGATGACATCAGGTAGCAGGAGATCAGCTCGATAGCTTATCTAACCATAGCGAACACCTATAAATCCAACGGGAAATCGAAGAGAAGAGCAACAATTCTAGAAACAGAAAATACATCACTTTCTGAAAGGTAGGACCTGTGGAGAAGTGAATCAAAAGTGACAGGAAGATAGACCACCCGGAGGGAGAGGCCGGATCCCGGCAAGGAGTGGAGCAACGGAGCACTAAATCAGGACTTTTAAAAGTCTGCTTCATGGAGGGACATCATTCCAGAGGCTAAACCAGAGGGAAGCCCATGCAGAGTCAGCATAACCCCAGGTCCTGCGGGGACACAGAAGGACCGGGGGTGTCTGAGTTTTGCAGAGCTTGCAGGTATTAAAGCAGGGAAGCCAGCTACAGTGACAAAGCTGAGGAGTGAGCTCTCAGCTCAGGGTTACCTTGAACCGGTCACAGGCTGGGTGAGCTCGAAGCTCAGCTGGAGGCCACGGAGACGGAAGTGACCGGGTGCTTTTCTCGAAGTGCAAGTGATTGAGTGCTTTCCTCCAAGCGTGAGCAGAGGCCAGGGAGACGGGGGCGGTTGGGCGGTTTTCCCAGAGGGCACACTGAGGAGCAGGAACCTGAGCTAACAGCTCCTCCAGGCCAGAGATTGGGAGGCCGCCATCTTCATTCCTGTCCTCTGGAACTCTACAGAAAGCGCTCAGGGAACAAAAGCTCCCGAAAGCAAACCCTAGCGGATTACTTAGCTCAGCCCCTGGTTAGGGTGGTGCAATTCCGCCTGAGGCAAAGACACTTGAGAATCACTACAACAGGCCCCTCCTCCAGATAATCAACAAGAAACCCAGCCAAGACCAATTTCACTCACCAAGGAGAACAGTGGAGTTCCAGAGGAGGAGAACGCAAATCTTATCTGGACAAAATTACAAGGCGGAAACACTCACCACAAAAAAAAAAAAAAAAAAAAAAAAAAGGAACAAGAGGCAGTACCAAAGCCTGGGGACCTAATCAATAGACATTGGTAATATGACAGATCTAGAGTTCAGAATGATGATTCTCAAGGATCTAGCCAGGCACAAAAAAGGCATAGAAGATATTAGAGAAACCCTCTCCAGAGAGATAAAAGCCCTTTCTGGAGAAATAAAAGAACTAAAAGCTAACCAAGTTGAAATTAAAAAAACCTATTAATGAGGTACAATAAAAAAATGGAAGCTCTTACTGCTAGGATAAATGAGGCCGAAGAAAGAATTTGTGACATAGAAGACCAAATGACAGAGAATAAAGAAGCTGAGCAAAAGGGAGACAAACAAATACTGGACCACGAGGGGAGAATTCGAGAGATAAGTGACACCATAGATGACACAACATTAGAATAAGTGGGATTCCAGAAGAAGAAGAAAGAGAGAGGGGGAGCATAAAGTATATTGGAGAGAATTATTGTAGAGATTTTCCCTAACATGGCAAAGGGAACAAACATCAAAATCCAGGAGATGCTAAGAATGCCCCTCAAAATCAATAAAAATAGGTCCACACCTCGTCACCTGATAGTAAAATTTACAAGTCTTAGCGATAAAGAGAAAATCCTGAAAGCAGTCCAGGAAAAGAAGTCTGTAACATACAAGGGTGAAAACATTAGATTGGCAGCAGACTTATCCACAGAGACCTGACATGATATATTCAGAGCACTAAACGAGAAAAACATGCAGCCAAGAATACTATATCCAGCTAGGCTATCACTGAAAATAGAAGGAGAGATTAAAAGCTTCCAGGACAAGCAAAAACTGAAAGAATTTGCAAACACCAAACCAACTCTACAGAAAATATTGAAAGGGGTCCTCTAAGCAAAGAGAGACCCTAAAGTAGTAGATTAGAAAGAAACAGAGACAATATACAGTAACAGTCACCTTACAGGCAATATAATGGCACTAAATTCATATCTCTCCGTAGTCACCCTGAATGTTACTGGGCTAAATGCCCCAAACAAAAGACACGGGTTATCAGAATGGATAAAAAAACAAAACCCATCAATATGCTGCCTACAAAAAACTCATTTTAGACCCAAAGATACCTCCATATTTAAAGTGAGGGGGTGGAAAACAATGTACCCTGCTAATGGACATCAGAAGAAATCAGGAGTGGCAATCCTTATATCAGGTCAATTAGATTTGAAGCCAAAGACTATAATAAGAGATGAGGAAGGACACTATATCATACTCAAAGGGTCGGTACAATAAGAAAACCTAAGAATTTTAAATATCTATGCCCCTAACATGGAGCAGCCAACTATATAAACCAATAAATAACAAAATCAAAGAAATACATCAACAATAATACAATAATAGTAGGGGACTTAAATACTCCCCTCACTGAAAGAGAGAGATCATCCAAGCAAAATATCAACAAGGAAATAAAGGCCTTAAATGACACACTGGACTAGATGGACATCACAGATCTATTCAGAACATTCCATCCCAAAGCAACAGAATACACATTTCTTCTCTAGTGCACATGGAACATTCTCCAGAATAGATCACATCCTGGGTTACAAATCAGGTCTCAACTGATATCAAAAGATTGGGATTATTCCCTGCATATTTTCAGACCACAATGCTCTGAAGCTAGAACTCAATCACAAGAGGAAAGTTGGAAAGAACCCAAATACATGGAGACTAAACATCATCCTTCTAAACAATGAATGGGTCAACCAAGGAATTAAAGAGGAATTTTAAAAATTCATGGAAACAAATGATAATGAAACACAACAGTTCAAAATCTGAGGGACACACCAAAGGCAGTCCTGAGAGGAAAATATATAGTGGTACAAACCTTTCTCAAGAAACAAGAAAGGTCTCAAATACACAACCTAACACTACACTTAAAGAGCTGGAGAAAGAACAACAAAGACAGCCTAAACCTAGCAGGAGAAGAGAAATCATAATGATCAGAGTAGAAATCAATGAAATAGAAACAAACAAACAAAAAAGAACAAATCAACAAAACTAGGAACTGATTCTTTGAAAGAATTAATAAGATTGAGACACCCCTGGCCAGACTATCCAAAAGAAAAGAGAAAGGATCCAAATAAATAAAATCATGAATGAAAGAGGAAAGATCACAACCAACACCAAAGAAATACGAACAATTATAAGAACATACTATGAGCAACTCTACACCAACAAATTCGACAATCTGGAAGAAATGGATACATTTCTAGAGACATACAAACTACCACAACTGAACCAAGAAGACATAGAAAACCTGAACAGACCCATAACCAGTAAGTAGAAAGAGAAATCCAGGAGTCAGTCCCATTTACAATTGCACCCAATACCATAAGATACCTAGGAATAAACCTAACCAAAGAGGCAAAGAATCTATACTCAGAAAACTATAAAGTACTCCTTAAAGAAATTGAGGAAGACACATAGAAATGGGAAAATGTTCCATGCTCATGGATTGGAAGAACAAATATTGTGAAAATGTCTATGCTACCTAAAGCAATCTACACATTTAATGCAATTCCTATCAAAATCCCATCCTTTTTTTTTTTTCAAAGAAATAGAACAAACAATCCTAAAATTTATATGGAACCAGAAAAGACCTCGAATAGCCAAAGGAATATTGAAAAAGAAAGCCAAAGTTGGTAGCATCAGAATTCCAGACTTCAAGCTCTATTACAAAGCTGTCATTATCAAGACAGTATGGCACTGGCACAAAAACAGACAAAAAGATCAATGGAACAGAATAGAGAGCCCAGAAATAGACCCTCAACTCTATGGTCAACTAATCTTCGACAAAGCAGTAAGGTATGTCCAATGGAAAAAAGACAACCTCTTCAACAAATGGTGCTGGGAATATTGGAACAGTTACATGCAGAAAAATGAAATTGGACTATTTCCTTACACCACACCTGAAAATAGACTCAAAATGGATGAAGGACCTCAATGTGAGAAAGGAATCCATCAAAATTCTTGAGGAGAACACAGGCAGCAACCTCTTTGACCTCAACCACAGCAACTTCTTCCTAGGAACATCGCCAAAGACAACAGAAGCAAAAATGAACTATTGGGATTTCATTAAGATCAAAAGCTTATGCACAGCAAAGGAAACAGTTAATAAAACCAAAAGACAACTGACAGAATGGGAGAAGATATTTGCAAAGGACATATCAGATAATGGGCTAGTATCCAAAATCTCTAAAGAGCTTAACAAACTCAACACCCAAAGAACAAATAATCCAACCAAGAAATGGGCAGAGGACATGAACAGACATTTCTGCAAAGAAGACATCCACATGGCCAACAGACACATGAAAAAATGCTCCACATCACTTGGCATCAGGGAAATACAAATCAAAACCACAATGAGATACCACCTCACACCAATCAGAATGGCTAAAATTAGCAAGTCAAGAAATGACAGATGCTGGCCAGGATGCGGAATGAGGGGAACCCATCTACACCTTTGGTGGGAATGCAAGCTGGTGCAACCACTCTGGAAAACATCATGGAGGTTCCTCAAAAAACTGAAAATAGAGCTACCCTATGAGCCAGCGATTGCACTACTGGGTATATATCCTAAAGATACAAACGTGGTGCTCCGAAGGGGCACGTGCACCCGAATGTTTACAGCAGCAATGTCCACAATAGCCAAACTATGGGAAGAACCTAGATGTCCATCATCAGATGAATGGATAAAGAAGAGGTGGTTTATATACACAATGGAATACTGTGCAGCCATCAAAAGAAATGAAATCTTGCTATTTATGACAAAGTGGATGGAACTAGAGGGTATTATGCTTAGTGAAATAAGTCAATGGGAGAAAGACAACTATCATATGATCTCCATGATATGAGGAAGTGGAGATGCAATGTGGGGGGGTTGGGGGGGAATAAAAAATGCAAGAGGTGGAATTGGGAGGGAGACAAACCATAAAAGACTCAATCTCAAAAAACAGACTGAGGGTTGCTGGGGGAAGGGGGGACTGGAAAGTGTGGTGGAGATATGGACATTGGGGAGAGTATGTGCTATGATGAGTGCTGTGAAATGTGTAAACCTGGAAATTCACAGACCTGTACCCCTGGGGATAAATATACATTATATGTTTATTTTTTAAAGTAATTAATTAATTAATTTTAATAAAGATGACCCTAAGCACTGATCTCTTCCTTGCCTTCTTGTATAATAAGGCGCCCCAAGCCTGGTATCAATGATTTCTCCCAATAGTTTTTTTTTTTTTTTAGATTGTATTTATTTATTTGACAGACAGTAATCACAAGTAGGCAGAGAGACAGGCAGAGAGAGAGGAAGGGAAGCAAGCTCCCCACCAAGCCGAGAGCCCGATGCGGGGTTTAATCCCAGGACTCTGGGATCGTGACCTGAGCCAAAGGCAGAGGCTTTAACCCACTGAGCCACCCATGTGCCCCTCCAAATAGATTTGATTTCTTTTAGTTACAAATGGACACTAGAGTTCAGACTGGATGCTAGCATGCTTATTTCTATTGACTTTGTCATTGGTTTTTAAAAAGAGAGTTAGGCAAAAGGTATTTAAATTCTTCTTCTATAATGGACTAGATTGTAAATATTTTAGCCCTTGCAGGTCACTTTAGTCTCTCTCATTGTTCAGCTCTGCCATTGTAGCTTAAAAGCAGACATAGGCAGTATGTAAACAATGAGTATGGATTTTTTTTCTTTTTTTCTTTTCCTTCTCTGGTGAGCCTCTGCAGAGAATTTTATTTTTTTTAATTGTTTTTAGTTTCACTTTATTTTATTTACATTCAGATAATTAATACATAGTGTATTATTCATTTCAGAGGTAGAGCTCAGTGATTCATCAGTTTTGTATAACACCAAGTGCTCATTACATCGTGTGCCTTCTTAATGCCAATGACGCAGTTACCCCATCCCCCTACCTACCCATCCCCACCCCCATCATCCCTCAGCTTATTTCTTTTGGTTAAGAGTCTCTTCTGGTTTGTCTCCCTTTCTGATTTTGTCTTAGTTTATTTTTCCCGCCATCTTCTATGCTCCTCTGTTTTGTTTCTTAAATTCCACATATGAATGAAATCATATGCTAATTTTCTTTCTCCGATTGACTTATTTTGTTTAGCATAATACCTTCTAGTTCCTTCCACAGCATTGCAAATGGCAAGATTTCATTCTTTTGATGTTGGAGGAGTATTCCGTGTGTGTGTGTGTGTGTGTGTGTGTGTGTGTGTGTGTGTGTGTGTGTATGTGTATCATCTTTATCCATTCATCTGTCCATGGACGTCTGGGCTCTTTCCATAGTTTGGTTGTTGTGGACATTGCTTCTAGAAACATTGAGGTGCATGTGCCCCCTTTTGATCACTACATTTGTATCTTGGGATAAATATCTGGTAGAGCAATTGCTAGGTTTTAGGGTAGCTCTATTTTTAACTTTCTGAGGAGCCTTCATACTGTTTCCCAGAGTGACTTCTTTGGTTTGCATTCCCACCAACAGTATAAGGAGCTCCCCTCTCTCTGCATCCTTGCCAACTTTCGTTGTTTCCTGATTTGTTAATTTTATCCATTCTGACAGGTGTAACATGGTATCTCATTATGGTTTTCATTTGTATTTCCCTGAGGTCGAGTAATGTTGAACACTTTTTCATGTGTCTGTTGGCCATTTGTATGTCTTCTTTGGAGAAATGTCTATTCATATCTTCTGCCCATTTCTTGACTGGATTCTTTGTTCTTTGGGTGTTGAGTTTGATAAGTACTTTATAGATTATAGATATTGGCCCTTTATCTGATTAGACATTTGCAAATATCTTCTCCCATTCTGTCAGTTGTCTTTTGATTTTGTCAACTGTTTCCTTTTCTGTAAAGCTTTTTATTTTAATGAAGTCCCATTAGTTCATTTTTGTCTTTGTTTCCCTTGTCTTTGAAGACCTGTCTAGCCAGAAGTTGCTGTGGCCAAGGCCAAAGAGTTTGCTGTGATCTCCTCTAGTATTTTGATGGATTCCTGTCTCACATTGACATCTTTCATCCATTTTGAGTCTATTTTTGTGTATGGTTTAAGGAAATGGTCCAGTTTCCTTCTTCTGCATGTGGCTGTCCAATTTTGCCAACCCCATTTATTGACAAGATGGTCTTTTTTCCATTGGATATTCTTTCCTGATTTGTTGAAGATTAGCTGACCGTAGAGTTGAGGGTCCATTTCTGGGTTTTCTATTCTGTCCCTTTGATCTATGTGTTTTTATGCCAGTACCATACTGTCTCGATGTTTACAGCTTTGTAATAGACCTTGAAGTCTGGAATTGTGATACCAACAGCTTTTTTTTGTTTTTGTTTTTCAACTTTCCTTTGGCTATTTAGGGTCTTTTCTGGTTCCATACACATTTTAGGATTATTTGTTTCAGCTCTGTGAAAAAAGTTGATGGCATTTTGTTAGGGATTTCACTGAATGTATAGATTGCTCTGGGAAATATAGACATTTTAACAATATGTGTTCTTCCATTCCATGAGCATGGACACATTTCTTTGTGTCTTTTTCACTTTCTTTCATGCTTGATATATACTTTCTGAGTACAGGTCCTTTACATCTTTGGTTAGGTGTATTCCTAGGTATCTTATGGTTTTTGGTGTAATTATAAATAGGATCAATTCCTTAATTTCTTTCTTCTGTCTTATTATTGTATAGAAGTGCAACTGATTTCTCTGCATTGATTTTATATCCTGCCACTTTGGGAATTCCTGTATGAGTTCTAGCAGTTTGGTGATGGAGTCTTTTATCATCTGCAAAGAGTGAGAGTTTTCTTTCTTCTCTGCCAATTTGGATGCCTTTTCTTAGTTTTTGTTGTATGATTGTTGAGACTAGAACTTCTAGTACTGTGTTGAACAACAGTGGTGAAAGTGGAAATCTCTGTCTCCCTGACCTCAGTGGGGAAGCTCTTGGTTTTTCCCCATTGAGAATGATACTTGGTATAGGATTTTTGTATGTGGCTTTTATGATATTGAAGTATGTTCCCTCTGTCCCACACCGTGAAGAGTTTTAATCAAGAAAGGATGCTGTACTTTGTCAGATGCTTTTAATGGATCAATTGAGAGGATCATATATTTCTTGACATATCTTTTATTAACATAGGGTATCACAGTGATTGACTTGTGGATGTTGAACCACCCTTGCAATCCATGAATAAATCCCCCTTGGTTGTGGTATATAATCCTTTTACTGTACTATTGGATCCTATTGGCTAGTTTCTTGGTGAGAAGTTTTGTATCCATGTTCATCAGGGATATTGGTCTGTAATTCTCCTTTCTGATGGTGTCTTTGTCTGGTTTGGGCCTCATAGAAAATATTCTGGCCTCATAGAAAAAGTTTGGAAGTTTGCCTTCTATTTCTATATTTTGAAACAGCCTCAGAAGAATAGGTGTTGATTCTTTTTGAAATGTCTCATAGAATTCCCCTAGGAAGCCCGGGATTCTGTTGGAGATTTTTGATTACTGCTTCAGTATCCTTGCTGGTTATGGGTCTGTTCAGTTTTCCATTTCTTCCTGTTTCAGTTTTGGTAGTTTACACGTCTCTAGTAATGTATCCCTTTCTTCCAGATTGCCTAATTTGTTGGCAGATAGTTGCTCATAATAGGTTTTTTTTGTTTGTTTGCTTGTTTGTTTTCTCATAATAGGTTCTTAAAATTGTTTGCATTTCTTTTATGTTGGTTGTGATCGCTCCTCTTTTGGTCGTGATTTTATTAATTTGGGTCCTTTCTCTTTTCTTTTTGATAAGCCTGGCTAGAGGTTTATTGATCTTATCAATTCTTTCAAAGAACCAGCTCCTAGTTTTGTTAATCTGTTCTACTGTTCTTTTGCTTTTGATTTCATTGATTTCTGATTTAATCTTTATTAATTCTCCTCTCCTGCTGGGTTTAGGCTTTATTTGCTGTTCTTTCTCCAGCTCCTTTAGGTATAAGGTTAGGTTGCATACTTGAGACCTTTCTTGTTTCTTGAAAAAGGCTTGTATTGCTATATACTTCCCTCTTAGGACCCCCCTTTGCTGCATCCCAAAGGTTTTGAACAGTTGTGTTTTCATTTTCATTTGTTTCCATGAATCTTTTTCATTCTTTAATTTTCTGGTGATCCATTCATTAGTGAGATGCTCTTTACCCTCCATGTTTTTGGGTTCTTTCCAAATTTCCTCATGTGATTGAGTTCAAGTTTCAAAGTATTATAGTCTGAAAATATGCAGGGAATGATTACAGTCTTTTCATACCAGTTGAGACTTGATTTGTGACCCAGTATGTGATCTATTCTGGAGAATGTTCCATGTGCACTCAAAAAGAATGTCTATTCTGTTGCTTTAGGATGGAATGCTCTGAATATATCTGTGAAGTCCATCTGGTCTGGTGTGTCATTCTAGCTCTTGTTTCCTTGTTGATCTTTGCTTAGATGATCTGTCCACTGCAGTGAGTGGGATGTTAAAGTCCCCTGATATTATTGTATTATTATCAGTGTGTTCCTTTAATTTTGTTATTAATTGGTTCATACAATTGGCTGCTCCTATGTTAGGGCATAAATTTTTACAATATTTAGATTTTCTTGTTGGAGACACCCTTTAATTATGGTATAGTGACCTTTTTCATCTCTTATTACAGTCTTTGGTTTAATATCTATTTTGTGTGATATAAGGGTTGCTTTGTTTTGATGACCTTTACTATGTTAAATGGTTTTCCACCCCCTCGCTTTCAACTAGAGGTGTCTTTTGGTCCAAATTGAGTTTCTTGCAGACAGTATGTCAATAGGTCTTGCTTTTTTATCCAGTTTCATACTCTGTATCTCTTGATTCAGGCATTTAGCCCATTTACACTCAGAGTAACTATTGAAAGATAGGGATTTATTGCCATATTACCTGTAGAGTCACTGCTTCTGTCTATTATCTCTGTTACTTTCTGATCTATGTTACTTTTGGTAACATAAATTTCTTCTAAAATTTCTGATGGTAAAACATCCCCTTTATTATTTCTTGCAGGCCTGGTTTATTTATCACAAATTATTTTCATTTCTGTTTGTCTGGAAGCTCTTTATCTCTCCTTCTATTCTGAATGAGAGCCTTGCTCGTTATAGTAAAATAGCCTCATATTTTTCTCATTTAGTGCCCTGAATATATCATGCCAGTGCTTTCTGACCTGGAATGTATGGACAGGTCTGCTGCCTGCCTTATGTTTTTAACTCTGTACTTAAGACCCTCTTGTCCAGAGCTGTTTTCAGGACTTTCTCTTTGTCTCTGAAATTTGCAAGCTTCACTATCATATGTCGAGATGTTTACCTATTTTTATTGATTTCGAGGGGGATTCTCTATACCTCCTTGACCTGAATGCCTATTCCCGTCCCCAGATTAAGGAAGTTCTCAGCTATAATTTGCTCAAATATACCTTCTGTCCCCCCTTTCCTCTTCTTCTGGGACCTCCAATTATTCTAACTTTGTTTTGCTTTATAGTATCACTGATCTCTCAAATCCTCCTCTTGTGCTCCAATACTTATTCATCTCTCTTTTTCTCCTTTCCTTTATTCGCCATCATTTTATCTTCTATATCACTGATTTTATTTTCTGCCTCATTTATCCTAGCAGATAGAGCCTCCATTTTGGTTCAATCTCAGTATATCCTTTTTTGTTTTAACCTAATTAGATTTTAGTTCTTTTATTTCTCTACAAATGGATTCTCTAGGGTCTTTTATGGTTATTTCAAGTCCAGCTAGTATCATTATAATCATCATTCTCAATTCTAGCTCTGACATCTTACTTATATCTATATTGACTAAGTCTTTGGAAATTAGTACTGCCGTTTGTTCTTTTTTTCTGGGGTGAGTTTTTCCCTCCTGTGATTTTATCCAGAAAAGAATACATGAATGAGGGAGCAAAATGCAAAGATATCAACCATGGCCCCAGCAAAATATATGCTAAACAAATCTGAGGAGTTCAAAAACCAATAACAGAAAAAAAAGAGAGAATATAATCAAACAGATGGACAGAACAGAATCATACACTAGGTCCTAGGTATATTTTGGTCTGTTTGCTAGAAGAAACTAGATCCTAAAGTTGTAAAGAAAGACTTATAAAAAACAAAATTGAATAAAGTGAAAGGCCAAAACAAAGAATATGGAGTGTGTGTGTGTGTGTGTGTGTGTGTGTGTGTGTGTATGTATGAAAATTTAAAAAGACCTTGAAGAAGTTGATAAAATAAGAAACTGGTTGAAAAGGATAAAAAGGGGAATTTTTTTTAAACTGAAAGACTAAGGAATCATGAGAAATACCCTGAATTCTATACTATTTTCCTCTAGCACTGGAGTTTTGCAGTTTTATGTGATTGGTAAACTTGGTATTAACCAGATGTTCCTACTCATCTTCTAGTGGAGGCAACGCTTGTACTAATTCTCAAGTATCTTTGCCCCAGTGTAATTATACCTCCTTGCCAGGGGGCCAGGCTCAGTGTAAGGAGCTCCAGATTGCTCTTTGTGGTTTTTGTTCCCTGAAAGCTTTTTGTACCACTTTCAAGGATGAAAATGGATTTACCCCAATATCCAGACCCAGAGCTGAAAATTTGTGCACCACCCCCCCCACTCTTCTGGGAGCCCTCACAGAAAAGCAATCACACTTGTCTCCCTGGTTTCATCCACACTCTGTGTTCACCCAGCATGTGATTGAGTTTTTATCACAGGTAGGTGACCCCATTTTGAGTCTCCAATCTTTACAGACTCCTATGGCACGCTCCCCTGCCACTCCTCCTAGGGCAGGGAGGAGGAGTCTCCCTCAGTTCTGCCTCTTGCTGGGTTCCTGCACAAAGAATGGTCACCCAGTTGTGCTACAGTTCTTACAGTTTATGGCAACACCGTGCTGAAAGCCCACTCCTGGGCTCACTGTTTGCAGCTGGCTTCCCTGCTTTAACACTTGGGACCTCTGCCACACTCAGGATCCCTGTTCTTTCTGTGACCCCCGGGATCCTAAGACCACATGCCCCACTTGGGACTCTGCCCCACTTTGCCACCTTGGCACCTTTTAGGCAGGGACATCCCCCACTTTAGAGCAGACTTCTAAAATTTCTGATTTTGCACTCTGCGGCTGTATCACTTTCCAGTACCCAGTTTACAGAGGCTCCCTCCTTGCCACAGTTTATCTTCCGATAAGATAAACTTGGATTCACTTCTCTGCACCCACTACCTTGGGAAAACTGTTTGCTTTTCTGTTTATAGAATTGCAGTAATTATTTTCTTAGCTCTCCAGTTGAGTTTTCAGATGTTCAGAATGATTTGATATCTAATTAGCTAAATTCCAGGGACCACATGAAACTAGAGTCCCTACTCCTCTGCCATCTTCCTATGGTGAGACAGTATGACTATTTTAACAAAACTTTTTTACAAAAACTGGTCGTAGGTTGGATGTGCTTCACAGGCTATGCTTCACTGACCTCTGTTATACATTTATAGAAAATAGTTTTAGAATATTTCTACAAATATTATTCCTACTAATAGAATAATGAAAACATTTTAAGATTTCATTGCAATTCCTTTGTTTTTTAGAGATATGACACAAGAGGTAAAATGTCTGTTTTTTAAACTGACTTGCAAAATACTTTTTTTCATGTAGTAATGCCACCAAACTGATGTGCTAGTTCATTAATTTAATTTTGATTGTGATATTTGAGGAATACTTCTTAATTTTTATCTTAAAATTATATAAAAGTGATTCTAAATCAGAGCTTAAAAAAGGGTACATTCAGTGAAGTCTAACTGAATCTCTGTTTTCTTCACATTAGTTCCTGTCCTTCGCTTTAGGTTGTCATTATGGTTTGTCCATCTTTATAGGGAAAAAAAATTTTATATATATATATTATATATATATATGTATATATATAACTAAATATGTGTATCTGTTCAAATAAATCCTTGTTTTAATATTTAAGTAGCACACTAAATACATTGTCACCTTGATTTTTCTCCCTGAGGTGACTCCATAGCAGCATATAAAAAGATCAGAAGATTTTGTTTGTTTGTTTGTTTGTTTTAGTTATGATAATTATACGGGCATACCTTGGGGTTAGTACAGTTTCAGATTCAGACCACCACAATGTAGTGAATCAAATTAATTTTTTGGTTTCCCAGTGTATTGAGAACTTAGATTTGTACCTTATTGTAGTCTATTAGGTATAATACAATAGTATTATAGCTAAAAATAAAATATACATACCTTCATTTAAAAATATTTTACAGCTAATAATTGCTATCTATCTTCTGGGCTTTCAGTGAGTTGTAATCTTTTTGCTGGTGAATGATCTTGCCTTGATGTTAATGGCAGCTGACTTATCAAGGTGGTGGTTGCTGAAAGTTAGAAAATGGATTTACCCCAATAAATCCTTTTTAAAAAGAAGACAGTACATTTTTCTGCATCAGTGGGCTCTTCCTTTGGCCGACAATTTCTCTGTAGAATGTAATGCTCTTTGGTAACATTTTACCCATAGTAGAACTTCTTTCAAAATTAGAGTTACTCCCCTCAAACCTTGCTGCTGCTTTATTGACTAAGTTTATGTAATATTCTAAACTCTTCATTATATTAAATGGTTTTCATAGCATCTTCACCAGGAGTAGAATTTATCTCAAGAAACTACTTTCTTTGCTCATCCATTAGAAACAGCTCTTATTGGTTCAAGTTTTGTCATGATATTGCAGCAGTTACTCACATATTCAGGCTCCACTTCTAATTCTAATCCTTTTGTTATTTTTTGCCAAATCTGCAGTTAATTCCTCCACTGAGATCTTGAATTTCTCAAAATCAT
Organism: Mustela nivalis; assembly: GCF_964662115.1. Taxonomy (NCBI): domain Eukaryota; kingdom Metazoa; phylum Chordata; class Mammalia; order Carnivora; family Mustelidae; genus Mustela; species Mustela nivalis. The sequence continues at coordinate 58,623,315 of NC_139027.1, forward strand.
CAGTGAGGGTTGGTATCAGCTTCTTCCAAATTCCTATTTGTTTTGGTATTTTGACCTTTTTCCATGACTCATGAATGTTCTTAATGTCACCTAGAATGGTGAATGCATTCCAGAAGGTTTTCAATTTATTTAGCCTGGATCCATCAGGGGAGTCACTGTATATCACAGCTTTAACTTTATGAAATGTACTTCTTAAGTAAGAAAACTTGAAAGATGAAATTGCTCCTTGTTCCATGGGCTACAGAATGGCTATTGTGTTAGCAGGCATGAAAACAACGTGAATCTCATTGTCCATCTCCATCAGAGCTCTTGGGTGACCAGGTGCATTGTCAATGAGCAGTAATATTTTGAAGGGAATCTTTTTTTGAACAGTAGGTCTCAAAAGCAGGCTTAAAATATTCAATAAACCATGCTATAAACAAATTGCTTTTTAAAAAATTTAAATTTAGTTAATTAACATAATATATTATTAGTTTCAGAGGTAGAGGGCACTGATTTATCAGTCTTATATAATGCCCAGTGCTCATTACATCACATGTCCTTTTTCCAGGCTTTGTTGTTCCATTTCTAGAGCCCAGGCAGAGTAGATCTAGCATCATTCTTGGGCACCTAGGATTTTCAGAATAATGAGCATGGACTTCAACTTAGAGTTACCAGCTGCATTATCCCCTAACAAGACACTTAGCTTGTCTTTTGAAGCTTGAAGCCTGGTATTGACTTCTTTCTAGCAATGAATGTCATAGATTACTTATCTGCTTCCAAGAGCAGGCTGTTTAATCTACACTGAAAATCTGTTGTTTTGCATAGCCATTTAGCATAGCCCTTAATGATCTTATTTAGATCTTCTGGATAACTTACTGCAGCTTCTACATCAATACCTTCTGCTTCATCCTGAACTCTTATGATATGAAGATGGCTTCTTAAACCTTATGAAACAACTCTGCTAGCTTCAAACTTTTCTTCTGCAGCTTCCTGACCTCTCTGAGCCTTCACAGAATTGAAGAGAGTTAGGGCCTTGCTCTGGATTATGACTTGGCTTAAGGGTAGTTCTGGCTGGTTTTATCTTCTATCCAGACACTAAACGTTTCTTTACATCAGCAATAAGGCTGTTTAGTTCTCTTGTTATTTATGGGTTCACTAGAGTAGTACTTTCATTTCCTTTAATAACTTTTCCTTTGCATTTATAGCTTGACTTTTTGGTGCAGAAGCCTAGCTATCAGCAAGCCTGCCCTGGCTTTTGATGTGCCATCCACATAGTTTAATCGTTTCTAGCCTTTGATTGAAAGTGAGAGAAATGAAGTTCTTCCTTTTGCTTGAACCTCTTAGAGGACACTGTAGGATTATTAACTGGCCTAATTTCAATATTGTTGTGTCTCAGAGAATAGGGAGGCCCAAGGAGATGGAGAGAGGCCAGGAAATGCTCAGTCAGTGGAGCAGTCAGAACACACACATTTATCAGTTAAGTTCACCATCTCGTGTGGGCATGATTCATGGTGCCCCAAGACAATCATAATAGAAACATCAAAGATCACTGATCAGAGATCACTATAAGAAAATCAGTAATAATGAAAATTTTGAAATACCATGAGAATTACTAAACTATGAGAGTGATGCAAAGTAGGCAAATGCTGTTCAGTAAACAGTGCAAATGTATTTGCTTGACGCAAGGTTACTACAAAACCTTCAATTTGCTAAAAAAAAAAAAAATGCAGCATATATGATGTGCAATAATGTGGAATGTAGTAATATAAGGTATTCCTATATATACGTTAATGCAATAAGCACAAAAACATGAATAATTATCTACAAAAATATAAATCTCTAAAAATAACATGCTAAACAAATGAATTCAAATAGTCCAGTAGTCACAAAAAATTCATATAGGTCAAAAATATAACTCTTGAAAGGAGGCAGTAGGTTTTATTTATGAGTTCTATGAAAACCACAAAAACAATTTCCAGTAACTTTTTCTAACATAATAATATGTGCCCCTGTAACTAAATTCATTTGGAAATAATAAATATGGTTTCTACATATTTTCACATTTAAAATGATAATTGTTCTGGTTTATAAAAGATGATTTATATAGACATTAAGATCTGATTACTAAAATATATGTCTTTATACCATTTGATAGATTATTTGCTTCCTTATCTTAAAAGTTAATTTTCCTCAAATCTACAAATATAGAACTTCACAACATTAACACATTATCAGAAACAGTATTTTATTCGATTCTTAAAACTTACTAGTTTTGTCTGATCTGAAATGTTATTATAAAATAATAGATAACAGAAAAAAATAACAAGGAGAATTAGGTCAACATTTTACTTTCTTTAATTGAACTAGAGCAACATGAACTTGAACATTCTGAAAACAATGTTCAATAAGGCTTAAACTTGAAAAATTATAATTAGAATTTAAATTTAGAGTACCAGTTGATTTGAACTAAGGTAAGTGTTACTGTGGGAAGCACTAGAGCATGGTAATTTTAAATCTGCATAAGCTGTTGCCTGTCTAGGTATTCTGTATTTCATACAAAGTTATCAATCCCTAAAAACATTACAAAAATTAGGAGAAGTTATAACAACAGTATGTTGTAAAAGCTGTCAATGACTGATCCAAAAATGTATGATTTAAAGAGGAAAGTCTAGTTAAGATTTTTTTTAGTTTTAATGTCTTGTTATAAATTTACATATTCATTCCAATAGTACATTCACATCATTTGAAAGGTAGTAAGAACCCAGTAACAGCAAGTTTTTTGTTTTTGATCCTAGATGACACAGAGAGAATGTGTGTAAATATTTAAACCTGGATCTTGGCCAAATACTATCAGTGTTTGTCATCTTTTTTTCAGTGGAAGCCAATTTCACTTAATAGTGCTAAATGATGATACTAATCTAAGTCATTTTGGCAAATGGTAAATTACAAAATTTTACTGAGAATGAGAAAAACTAAGTGGTTTATTCCTCTGAGTATTTTTTTGAAAACTTCCTTCTGGATCAGTAATACTTTAATAATAAAACCATCTAGCAACAAGGTAACCCTGGTTGAAGGGTTAACATATAATTATTAATATATAATATATTATTAGTTTCAGAGGTAGAGGTCACTGATTCATCAGTCTTATATAATACCTAGTACTCATTAAAGTTGGGTGGCAGTAAAGGTTAGGACTTATCAATATGACACTTTTCTGATATATTGCTATCTGTGTTGTCCATTTAGACTTGTTATATGTCATCTTAATCTTAAAAGATAAATTTCCAAAAATAGATCAACAAAACAAAAAGGGAGTATACAACTTGCAATGTCTCCTTGTGTCTTGTGCCTCCCACACACGACTGTAAACTAAGCATGTGGTAACACAGTCCACTAGTATGTGAGAACTTTGATGGTTGTGCATCGTCCATGTTTTATAGAGCTGGAAGCTTATATAATTTGAGAAATACTTCTTAAGAAAAAGAGTTTAAAATTTCAAGTACAAAATTAGGTACTTGGAATTAAAATTTCAAGTACAAAATTAGGGCTCTCTGATGAGCAGGGTACCTGCCTCCCTCCACCACCTGCTCCCTCTGCTTGTGCTCTCTCCGACAAATAAATAAAAAATCTTTTAAAAAATAGTAACTGAATTTGAACTAAGGTTGAGTGGAAGAGCATGTCAATCCTGGAAGTGGCCTCTTGAAATGTCTTAATTTATAACTTAAGAGTATATTGGCCTGAGTTAGTCTCAACCAGGTTGAGATATCCTTTATTCATGCATGTATTGGCCTACTCAGGTACAAGACATGAAAATGAAATTTAAAGCCAAGTAGCTTTTATTTTCTTGACTCATTTAGAATATGACCATTTCCCAGAGGCATGTGAACACACTTAGTAGTAAATATCCAACATTTAAATTAAATTCCAACACTAAAACTATCCAAAAGTTAAAAAGTAAATGAAGTTATAGGATAATCAATTGGCAAGAAATATGAATACAAGATACATTGTGCATCAAACCCTAAAGAGTCTTGCATCATACCCTAATGATTCATGAACTATGTCAAACTGAGGAGCATGGAGTTAAAGGGATATATTCTCTGCTACATTTTGCTAAAGACTACATTCAGTTATATGATTAGCAAGGAGACTGACAAGTGTATCAGCAAGTAAATAGACTGTAAACAGAACGATTAAGGAACAAAAATCTTCATGGTACAGATATAATAACAACTTAAAAACTGTTGAGGCTTACTCTCTTCAAATTAATGACTCCAGTTCTTTATAACAATTAAAAAATAAAAAGGAGAAATCATAGAATCAAGGAAAAATGCGAGAGATAGAATGTGTGGGAGGAGGCAAGGTGGCAGAAGAGTAGGGGACCTTGTTTCATGTGGTCCCTTGAAGTTAACTGGACATCTGTCAAACCATTCTGAACACCCACAAATTCAGCCTGAAATGTACGAAAATGTATTTGGAACTCTACAAGTAGAAAAGCGATTGCTTTTTTGCAAAGTAGGAGGTGCAGAGTCATGAATCTGCAGTGAGATACCAAAAGATAAGCAGAGTGAAGAAGGAGCCTCCATAAGCTGGCCACTGGAAAGTGGTATAACCCCAGAGCACCCAACTGGAACCCTTAGAAATCTGCTCCAGTGGGAGACAGCTCTTTCTGAAAGGGGATGAAAAAGGCAGAATTCTACGTGGGTCCTTGTGGTCTCAGGATCCCAGGAGACACAGAATGAATGGGGCTGCCCGAACTGGTACAGTGCCCAAGTAGTGGAGCAAGGAAACTGGTTACAGTCAGTGAGCCAAGGAGGGGACTTGCAGCTTAGGTCACTGTAAACCTTGAGCTGGGCTGGTTGGGTGACCAATTTCTGCCTAAGCACCCCAAAAAGGACTGGAATGCACGGCCATTTAGCATTTCCCTGGAGGAGTGAAACAGCTGCACTCATGGCCTGGCAACAGCTCTCAGGGGAGTGGCAGCCCCTGGAAAGGACATTAGGGCAACACCCAGCAGGTGTTCGGAGCAACAGACCAGGATATGTGCATAAGTCTGCAATTGCAAGGGCAAACAAAGGACAGTGACACTTGAGAGTTGGGGAGGATTACAGTGGGCACGCATGGCAAGAGTCTGTGGAGTTTGGCATAAACAAAGGTGAAGACTCTCTCAGAAGGTTTAATGAAGATGGGGGGATTACGATCTTTTGGCTCTGGGCCACTTATGAAAGAAATGGAGGAAGACACAAAGAAATGAAAAAAAATTCCATGCTTATGGATTGGAAGAATAAACATTATGAAAATATCTATCCTGCCCAGAGCAATCTACACATTCAGTACAATCCCTACCAAAATACCATCAACTTTTTTCACAGAGCTAGAACAAACAATCCTAAAATTTGAATGGAACCTGAAAAGACCCTGAATAGCCAAAGGAAAGTTGAAAAAGAGGGGGGAAAAGGCTATTGACATCACAATGCCTGACCTCAAGCTCTGTTACAAAGCAGTGATCATCAGGACAGTATGGTATTGGCACAAAAACAGAACAGTGGAACAGAACAGAGAATCCAGAAATGGACCCTCAACTCTTTGGTCGGCTGATGTTCAACAAATCAGGAAAGAATATCCAATGGAAAAAAGACCATCTTGTCAATAAATGGTGTTAGGAAAATTGGAGAGTCACATGCAGAATAAGGAAACTGGACCAATTTCTTACACCATACACAAAAATAAAATCAAAATTAATGAAAGACCTCAATGTGAGACTCATAGGAATCTCATCAAAGTACTAGAGGAGAACACAGGCAGCAAACACCTTGACCTCAGCCACAGCAACTTCTTGCAAAACACATCTCTCGAGGCAAGGGAAACAAAAACAAAACTGAACTACTAGGACTTCGTCAAGATAAAAATCTTCAAAAACAAAAAATAAAAGATAAAAAGCTTCTGCATGGCAAAGGAAACAGTCAACAAAACTAAAAGGCAACCTATGAAATGGGAAAAGATATTTGCAAATGACATATCAGATAACTGGCTGGTATCCAAGATCTATAAAAAATTTATTACACTCAGCACCCAAAAAACAAATAATCCAGTCAGGAAATGGGCAGAAGACATGAACAGACATTTCTCCAAAGAAGACATACAAACGGCCAATACGCATATGAAAAAATGCTCCACGTCACTTGTCATCAGGGAAATACAAATCAAAACTATAATGAGAAGGTTTGAAGTGGCGGGGGTGTGGGAGGTTGGGGTACCAGGTGGTGGGTATTATAGAGGGCATGGATTGCATGGAGCACTGAGTGTGGTGAAAAAATAATGAATACTGTTTTTCTGAAAATAAATAAATTGAAAAAATTAAAAACTATAATGAGATACCACCTTATGCCAGTTAGAATGGGTAAAATTAACAAGACCGGGAACAACAAATGTTGGCAAGGATGTGGAGAAAGGGGAACCCTCTTACATTGTTGGTGAGAATGCAAGCTGGTGCAGCCACTACGGAAAACAGTTTGGAGGTTCCTTAGGAAGTTAATAGAGCTGTCCCATGACCCAGCAATTGCACTACTGGTTATTTAGCCCAAAGATACAGATGTAGTGAAAAGGGGCACCTGCATCCCAATGTTCATAGCAGCAATGTCCATAATAGCTAAACTGTGGAAGGAGCCAAGGTGTTCTTTAACAGATGAGTGGATAAAGAAGATGTGGTATATATACAATGGAATATTACTCAGCCATTAGAAAGGATGAATCCCTCCTATTTAATCGACATGAATGGAACTGGAAGGGATTATGCTAAGTGAAATAACTCAGTCAGAGAAAGACAATTATCATAAAGTTTCATTCATTTGTGAAACATAAGAAATTGGTCAGAGGATCAAAAGGGAAGGGAGGGAAAACTGAATGGGAAGAAATCAGAGAAGGAGACAAACCATGACAGACTCTTGACTTTACGAAACAGAGGGTTGCGGTAGGGGAGGTTGGGGGGTGTAGGTGGGTGATGGGCAATGAGGAGGACACTTAATGTGATGAGCACTAGGTATTATACACAACTATTGAGTCACTGAACATTACACCAAAAACTAATGATGTACTGTATGTTGGCTAATTAAGTAAATTAAAAAAAAAAAAAACTTCTGTTATTTCCTTCAAAATAAAAAAATAATAATAATAAAGAAGAAAGACAAAATGTTCCAGAAACAATTTATGAGCCACAGATCTTACAGCCAACACTTACATCACTGCTAAAGATAAAGTCCTAGAGTTTGTAACTCACAAAGAAAACCATATTTGTATGGGCATGTTTCTTTCTCTTTGCTTTATATGAGTATATAAAAGTGCTTTATCATCTTAGATTAAGTCTTTGATATTCTTAAGCATTTGCTTTGACATAAGAACTTTAAGATCAACTTGTCAATTAAAACTTTTAAAATTATTTAAATTGTAATTCCACTGGATTTTACAGAGTATTTGTGGTCAGAATTGGTCTTTATCACATATAATCTTTTCAGCCATAAGCAGGTGTGTCTGTATTTTAATCAAGTGTTCACTTATGTTGGTCAGTAATGGTTGGTACTTTCTTCTCAACTTTATTGCATATCTTTTGCTTATTTTCAGTGAATAGTTACATATAAATTATGCCAGAGAACAGAAAATAGAAAAAAGGCACCTAACTTATTTTATAAGGCTAGCATAATCTTGGTAGCAGTCAGGACTTGTTAGCTGTTAAGCCCAAGTAAAGTAATTGACTTTTCTTAAGTAAGAATACAGATGTGAAAGTCTTAAATAAAATAAAAGCTAGTTGAATACAGTAGTGTATGTTTGTTATTACAAATTTCTTCATTGAATAATAAGGACCCGTTGTGAAAGCATCATGACACTCTTAGATAAAAAGGAAAAAAAACACATAATTATTTCAATTGGTGTACACTGAAATTGCTTCCAGTTTTTCATTGTTATATTTCAATTGGTGTACACTGAAATTGCTTCCAGTTTTTCATTGTTAAAAGTAATGCTGTCATTGCCAATCTTTAGACATACATTGTCACATCATTTCCTTAACATTTTCTATAAGTATATATAGGCAAATTTTAAATATTAATACATTGTTTAAGATGCATAATAAACAAACTTTTCCTGAGAGCATTCGTATATTAAATATTACAGGCCTATAGACCAAGAAGCAAAATTGAGGTTATTATATAAGTACTTGTATATAACCAAAAAAAAAAAAAAAAAAACAAACCAAACTTCCATTAATCTTTATTAACTAAATTAGAAATGCAATAATTGAGTAGTGTTGATAGTATGAGTTTACAAATGTAAATAATGGAATTTTCTTTTGGGGGAATAACATTTCACTTAAATTAGGGCCAAAATTTGATGTCCCCTTATTTAAAAAAATCTATTGCAAACTGTTCATCTATTAATACTGATCTGTGATAAGATTTTATGTATTTCACTTTTGCAAATTTCTTTCTTCATAGATAGATACTGCCACATATTAATATCAATTCATGGGTATGTGTTTTTTTTTTTTTTTTAAGATTTTATTTATTTGTCAGAGAGAGGGAGAGAGAGCAAGCACAGGCAGACAGAATGGCAGGCAGAGGCAGAGGGAGAAGCAGGCTCCCTGCCGAGCAAGGAGCCCAATGTGGGACTCGATCCCAGGACGCTGGGACCATGACCTGAGCCGAAAGCAGCTGCTTAACCAACTGAGCCACCCAGGCGTCCCCATGGGTATGTGGTTTTAATTGACTATATTCACCTATTAAATGAATAGATTAATAGAATTTTTATGATTCTATTAACTAAAAGACCTAATGCCATTTAGCATGTTATTTTATTACAAATTAATCACTTCCAATTAAATTCCTCAGATGCATAAATGGACTTTGGAATATGGAAATTTCTGTTGCACTTACATCAAGGTTGAAAAACACTACTGTGGACCAAAATCAGAAAATATATTGCTGCAGGAATTTGTATAGAATAGAGATCTCCTTTTATTTCTTCACAATTCAGGAAATGTATAACACAGCCTGACATTACTTGCCAGTCAAAAAAATGGCAGCTATCACTGAAATTACTCTATCATACTATTAAGTTTCATGTGTAAATACTATTTTGCCTTGCAGTTTTAGGTTGAAATATTTTTAAGTCTATAGCCATTTAGAATTAAATAAGAGTGGTGAGCTCAATTCTTCCAGCCATTTAAAAATGTAAACACCATTTTTAACTTGAGAACTATACAAAAGGCAGTCTATAATTGGCCCGTAGGTGATACTTTATGGACCCCTGCTCTATAAAGTCTTATATTCCCAGTAAATCTAAATGTCTGATTCTCCAAAACTGTAACCAGTAAATATTCCTTTTCATAATTTATGTTAATTCCAGTATAGTTAACAAACAGTGATATTTTAGTTTCAGGTACACCATACAGTGATTCAGCAATTCTGTTCATTACAGGTGCACATCCTGACAAGCGTACTCTTTTTTTTTAATTTATTTATTTTCAGCATAACAGTATTCATTATTTTTTCACCACACCATCCGTGCCCTCTATAATACCCACCACCTGGTACCCCAACCTACCACCCCCCTGCCACTTCAAACCCCTCAGATTGTGTTTTTCAGAGTCCATAGTCTCTCATGATTCACCTCCCCTTCCAATTTCCCCCAACTCCCTTCTCCTCTCTAACTCCCCATGTCCCCCATGCTATTTGTTGTGCTCCACAAATAAGTGAAACCATATGATAATTGACTCTCTCTGCTTGACTTATTTCACTCAGCATAATCTCTTCCAGTCCCGTCCATGTTGCTACAAAAGTTGGGTATTCATCCTTTCTGAGGGAGGCATAATACTCCATAGTGTATATGGACCACATTTTCCTTATCCAGTCATCCGTTGAAGGGCAGCTTGGTTCTTTCCATAGTTTGGTGACCATGACCATTGCTGCTATAAACATTGGGGTACAGATGGCTCTTCTTTTCATGACATCTGTATCTTTGGGGTAAATACCCAGTAGTGCAATTGCAGGGTCATAGGGAAGTTCTATTTTTAATTTCTTGAGGAATCTCCACACTGTTCTCCAAAGAGGCTGCACCAACCTGCATTCCCACCAACAGTGTAAGAGGGTTTCCCTTTCTCCCCATCCCCTCCAACACATGTTGTTTCCTGTCTTGCTAATTTTGGCCATTCTAACTGGTGTAAGGTGATATCTCAATATGGTTTTAATTTGAATCTCCCTGATGGCTAGTGATGATGAACATTTTTTCATGTGTCTGATAGCCATTTGTATGTCTTCATTGGAGAAGTGTCTGTTCATATCTTCTGCCCATTTTTTGATATGATTGCCTGTTTTGTGTGTGTTGAGTTTGAGGAGTTCATTATAGATCCTGGATATCAACCTTTTGTCTGTACTGTCATTTGCAAATATCTTCTCCCATTCCGTGGGTTGCCTCTTTGTTTCGTTGACTGTTTCCTTTCTGATAAGCATACTCTTAATGCCCTTCACCTATTTCACCCATCCCTACCATACGCCTCCACTCTAGTAACCATCAATTTGTGTTCTATATTTAAGAGTGTTTCTTGTTTTTTATCTTTTTTCTTTGCTCATTTTTGTTTTGTTTCTTAAATTCCACATATGAATGATATCGTAAGATATTTATCTTTCTCTGATTTATTTCACTTACCATTATACTCTATAGCTCTATCCATGTCATTGTAAATGGCAAGATTTCATTTTTTTTTAATTAAAGGTTTTATTTACTAGAGAGTGAGGTGAGACAGAGAGCTTGAGCGGGGGTGGGGGCTGGGGGGAGAAGCATAGGGAAAGGGAGAAGCAGACTCTCCACTGAGCAGGAAGCCCAATGCAGGACTCATGACCTGAACCAAAAGGGATCGTGACTTGACCCAAGATCATTTCCTGAGCCTAAGGAAGATGCTTAACCAACTGAGCCACCCAGGCTCCCCAAGATTTCATTATTTTTTTAATGACTAATAATATTCTCTTGTGTGTATGTACCACATCTTCTATATCCATTCATCAATCAATGGATACTTAGGCTCTTTCTGTATCTTAGCTATTGTAAATAATGCTGCAGTAAACATAAGGTGCATGTAAAACCTTTGAGTTTGTGTTTTTTGCATTCTTTGGGTAAATAGTAGGACTGCTGGATTGTAGGGTAGTTCCATTTTTTATTTTTGAGGAACCTCCATACTGTTTTCCACAGTAGCTGAACTAGTCTGTGTTCCCTCCAGTAGTGCAATAGGATTCCTTTTTCTCCACATCCTCGTCAACACATGTTGTTTCTTGTGTTGTTGATTTTAGACATTCTGTCAGATGTGAGATTGCGGTTCGATTTGCATTTCTCTGATGATCTATGGTGTTGAGCATCTTTTCATGTGTGTGGTTGGCCAGCTATATGTCTTCTTTGGAGAAATCCATGTTCATTTCTTCTTCCCCATTTTAAATCGAATTTTTTGTGGGTTTTGGTGTTGAGTTGTATAAGATCTTTACGTATTTTGGATACTAATCTTTTATCAGATATGTGATTTGCAAATATCTTCTCCCATTCAGTAGGTTGTCTTTTAGTTTTGTTGATTGTTTCCTTTGCTGTGTAGAAGTTTTCATTTTCATGTATTCCCAATGGTCTATTTTTCCTTTTGTTTTCCTGGCCTCAGAAGATATACCTAGAAAAATGTTGCTATGACTGTCAAAGAAAGTACTGCCTGGGCTCTCTTCTAGGATTTTTATGGTTTCTGGTCTCACATTCATTTCTTCAATAGATTTTGAGTTTATGATTATGTCTGGTGTAAGAAGGTGGTCCAGTTTTGTTCTGTTACAGGTTGCTGTCCAGTTTTCCCAAAACCGTTTGTTGAAGAAACTGGTTTTTTCCAAAGGCATATTTTTGCCTCCTTTGTTGGAGATTAATTAACCAAGAACACCAATAAACATGGGTTTATTTCTGGGCGCTTTATTCTACTCCATGGATCTATGTATCTGTTTTTGTGCCAGTACCATACTTTTTTGATTCCAGCTTTGTTAAAATCTGGGATTGTGATACCTCCAGTTTTGTTCTTCTTTTCAAGATTGCGTTGGCTATTCAGGGTGTTTCTTATGGTTCCATACTGATTTTAGGATTATTTGTTCTAGTTCTGTGAAAGATGCTGTTGGTATTTTAAAAAGGATTGCAATAAATCTGTACATTGATTTGGGTAGTATGGACATTTTAACAATATTGATTCTTTTCCTCCATGAGCATAAAATATCTTTCTATTTGTTTGTGTCATCTTCAGTTTCTTTTATCCATGTTTTATATTAAGGGTATTACCTCCTTGGTTAAATTTATTCCTAGGTATTTTGTTGTTCTTACTGCAGTTGTAAATGGAATATTTTTCTTAATTTCTCCTTCTGACACTATGTTTTAGTGTATAGAAAAGCATCAGATTTCTGTATATTGATTTTATATCCTGTGACTTCACTGAATTCATTTACCATTCCTAGTAGCTTTTTTTCGTAGAGTCCTTAGGGTTTTCTCTATATAATATCATGTCATCTGCAAATAGTCCAGGTTTTACTTCTTCCAATTTGGATGCCTTTTATTCCTTTTTCTTGTCTGACTGCTGTGGCTTGTGCTTCCAGTACTGTGTTGAATAAAAGTGGTGACAATGGATATCCTGATCTTAGGAGAAAAGCCTTTACAATTTCACCAGTGAATATGATGTTAGCTGTGGGGTTTTTTTATATATGGCCTTTGTTATGTTGCAGTGTGTTCCCCTAAACTTACTTTGCTGAAAGTTTTTTATCATGAATGGATGTTATACTTTGTCAGACCCTTCTTCTGCATCTGTTGATTTTTTTTTTTTTAAGATTATATTTATTTGTCAGGAAGAGAGCACAAACAGGAGAAGTGTCAGGCAGAGGAGGCAGAGGGAGAAGCAGGCTCCCTGCTGAGCAAGGGGCCCGACATGGGCCTCGAACCCAGGACGCTGGGATCATGACCTGAGCCAAAGGCAGATGCTCAACGGACTGAGCCACCCAGCTGTCCTAATCATATGATTTTTATCTTTTCTCTTAATATGATGTATCATGTTGATTGATATGCAAATATTGAACCACCCTTGAAACCTAAGAGTAAATTCCACTTGATCGAGGTGAACGATTTTTTAATGTATTTTCGGTTTGTTTTGGTGATATTTTGTTGAGTATTTTTACATCTATGTTCACCAGAGATACTGGCCTGTGATTTTCTTTTTTTGTGGTGTCTTTATCTGGCTTTAGTATCAGGGTGATAGCAATCTCTTAAGTGAAATTTTATTTTAAATTATTTGTTTATTTATTTGACGGAAACACAGCAAGAGAGGGAACACAAGCAGGAGGAGTGGGAGAGGGAGAAACAAGCTTCCCACCAAGCAGGGAGCCTGCTGTGGGGCTCGATCCCGGTACCCTAGGAAAATGACCTGAGCCGAAGGGAGATAGACACTTAATGACTGAGACACCCAGGGGCCC